>NW_027640623.1:1421570-2843141 GCF_949752795.1 Hyperoodon ampullatus | reverse complement strand
CCAGGAGAGGGACTATTCGTTGAGTTTTAGAAACCTTCCGTATTCACAGTGTGTCCGTTCTCTAGGTTTCCCGCACATGTTATAGCTGTAGTAATATTCCCTTCAACCTGGAGAGTTCGGACCCATGGAATGGGTGCCATGCATTATTGCTTTAAAGGGTCTGTATTTGCTCGCCAAATCTCACCAATGGTCACAGTCCCAAGTGTCCCTCCTTATGCCACATCCAGCTGTCGTTGTAGATAGGGTCATTCCAGCTTTCATCAGAGACCCTGAAGGAATTGTAAAGAATTTCCCAGTTTTTTTGTTTTGTTTTTGAAATTCCTTTTTATAGTGGGTTTGAGCTGATTCTCGCTGCCATGTTTATGCCAGTCTAGACACACTTGATTCCCTTACGGAGACATATCAATACATAGGTTTTAAGATTCTTACTAGTCAGATACTTTCCTCTGCGGGAAATATGGGGTTTTGAGTCCCTTTCACTGAGGACGGTGTAGGTCTTGTCTATTCCATAGTTGGTTTTTGGAACGGTACCTGTGCGTATATCAAACTCTGGTTTTATGCATCACCCCACCTCTCCTTCCCCCTTAAGCAGGTAAAAGAGTGTTTTCTAAATGTGAGACACTGTCCTCTTTCCTAACTCAGTTCAAGTGTAGCCATGTTTACAGGATCTTCATAAGTGATATCTTATGATAAGTTTCTTTTTCTGTGTGACTTATTTCACTTAGAATCATCGTACCTGAATCCACCCATTTTGCTGCTACTGGTCTTATGACATTGATTTCATGGCTGAGGGATATTCCATCGTACGTAAGTACCACAATTTTTTGAACCATGTTTATATTTTCTGGGATACTTAAGGTGTATCCAAGTTGAGGTCCTTGTATGCAGTGCAGCCCTAAATTTTGGGGTGGCTCTGTCTTATTGATTTTCAGTTTTCCCAAGGTATATTCCCTAGACTGGCAGTGCCCTTGGCTCTGTAGCTCTGTTCTTTACTTGTTTTAGGGAACAGAATGCACTCCTCCAGAGAGGCAGTTGGCAATTTACATCCCGCCCATCAGCATAACAAGGCTCCCTGTTCTCCAGGGCCTGTCTTGCCTTTCTTGTTCTTACACATTTTGTGGATGTCCCTTTTGACCGGTGGGAAGTGATACTTCTTTGTAGTGCAGATTTGCATTGCCCGCTTGCTTGCTTGGCCAAAAAGGGCGTATGCGTTTTCTCCTGAATATATTCAGGAGAAAACGCATACGCCCTTTTTGGCCAAGTGCATCATTGTCGAAGTTGTGCCCCTCTTCCTGTGCTTTAAAGGCGATTCCAACGTACCTCTGGAAATCTGTTTCCTGCTATTCTGCCTCGCTTTCAAGTCCGCCTCGTTGCCTTCCCTCAACAGATTTTTGGACGATAGTTGTCCTTTATTACTCGGCCAGTTTGTGAATTGCTGTGCCCCTGAGCTCCATTTTTCAACTCGATTTTGGTGAGCTGACCGCAAGTCCAAAATTTTGGTTGAGGACCTATACTGGTTCCCGGTGGGTGGCTGAGAATTTGGTTAATTCTTCTTCCTGCCGGGAAATTACAGTGATATGTGCCCGTCCAAATGCCTAACAGCTACTCTCTCATTGGTTCTCCCTCTTCCCTTTCATCCTCTGCCAAATTGGCAACCTGTGCGAACCAAGAGGTTAAAGGGGCTGTCTCTCCAAGTTGGGAGGTTGATAGTAAAGCAGACGGAAAGTCAAACCGGAGCACCAGGAGAGGGACTATTCGTTGAGTTTTAGAAACCTTCCGTATTCACAGTGTGTCCGTTCTCTAGGTTTCCCGCACATGTTATAGCTGTAGTAATATTCCCTTCAACCTGGAGAGTTCGGACCCATGGAATGGGTGCCATGCATTATTGCTTTAAAGGGTCTGTATTTGCTCGCCAAATCTCACCAATGGTCACAGTCCCAAGTGTCCCTCCTTATGCCACATCCAGCTGTCGTTGTAGATAGGGTCATTCCAGCTTTCATCAGAGACCCTGAAGGAATTGTAAAGAATTTCCCAGTTTTTTTGTTTTGTTTTTGAAATTCCTTTTTATAGTGGGTTTGAGCTGATTCTCGCTGCCATGTTTATGCCAGTCTAGACACACTTGATTCCCTTACGGAGACATATCAATACATAGGTTTTAAGATTCTTACTAGTCAGATACTTTCCTCTGCGGGAAATATGGGGTTTTGAGTCCCTTTCACTGAGGACGGTGTAGGTCTTGTCTATTCCATAGTTGGTTTTTGGAACGGTACCTGTGCGTATATCAAACTCTGGTTTTATGCATCACCCCACCTCTCCTTTCCCCTTAAGCAGGTATAAGAGTGTTTTCTAAATGTGAGACACTGTCCTCTTTCCTAACTCAGTTCAAGTGTAGCCATGTTTACAGGATCTTCATAAGTGATATCTTATGATAAGTTTCTTTTTCTGTGTGACTTATTTCACTTAGAATCATCGTACCTGAATCCACCCATTTTGCTGCTACTGGTCTTATGACATTGATTTCATGGCTGAGGGATATTCCATCGTACGTAAGTACCACAATTTTTTGAACCATGTTTATATTTTCTGGGATACTTAAGGTGTATCCAAGTTGAGGTCCTTGTATGCAGTGCAGCCCTAAATTTTGGGGTGGCTCTGTCTTATTGATTTTCAGTTTTCCCAAGGTATATTCCCTAGACTGGCAGTGCCCTTGGCTCTGTAGCTCTGTTCTTTACTTGTTTTAGGGAACAGAATGCACTCCTCCAGAGAGGCAGTTGGCAATTTACATCCCGCCCATCAGCATAACAAGGCTCCCTGTTCTCCAGGGCCTGTCTTGCCTTTCTTGTTCTTACACATTTTGTGGATGTCCCTTTTGACCGGTGGGAAGTGATACTTCTTTGTAGTGCAGATTTGCATTGCCCGCTTGCTTGCTTGGCCAAAAAGGGCGTATGCGTTTTCTCCTGAATATATTCAGGAGAAAACGCATACGCCCTTTTTGGCCAAGTGCATCATTGTCGAAGTTGTGCCCCTCTTCCTGTGCTTTAAAGGCGATTCCAACGTACCTCTTGAAATCTGTTTCCTGCTATTCTGCCTCGCTTTCAAGTCCGCCTCGTTGCCTTCCCTCAACAGATTTTTGGACGATAGTTGTCCTTTATTACTCGGCCAGTTTGTGAATTGCTGTGCCCCTGAGCTCCATTTTTCAACTCGTTTTTGGTGAGCTGACCGCAAGTCCAAAATTTTGGTTCAGGACATATACTGGTTCCCGGTGGGTGGCTGAGAATTTGGTTAATTCTTCTTCCTGCCGGGAAATTACAGTGATATGTGCCCGTCCAAATGCCTAACAGCTACTCTCTCATTGGTTCTCCCTCTTCCCTTTCATCCTCTGCCAAATTGGCAACCTGTGCGAACCAAGAGGTTAAAGGGGCTGTCTCTCCAAGTTGGGAGGTTGATAGTAAAGCAGACGGAAAGTCAAACTGGAGCACCAGGAGAGGGACTATTCGTTGAGTTTTAGAAACCTTCCGTATTCACAGTGTGTCCGTTCTCTAGGTTTCCCGCACATGTTATAGCTGTAGTAATATTCCCTTCAACCTGGAGAGTTCGGACCCATGGAATGGGTGCCATGCATTATTGCTTTAAAGGGTCTGCATTTGCTCACCCAATCTCACCAATCGTCTCAGTCCCAAGTGTCCCTCCTTATGCCACATCCAGCTGTCGTTGTAGATAGGGTCATTCCAGCTTTCATCAGAGACCCTGAAGGAATTGTAAAGAATTTCCCAGTTTTTTTGTTTTGTTTTTGAAATTCCTTTTTATAGTGGGTTTGAGCTGATTCTCGCTGCCATGTTTATGCCAGTCTAGACACACTTGATTCCCTTACGGAGACATATCAATACATAGGTTTTAAGATTCTTACTAGTCAGATATTTTCCTCTGCGGGAAATATGGGGTTTTGAGTCCCTTTCACTGAGGACGGTGTAGGTCTTGTCTATTCCATAGTTGGTTTTTGGAACGGTACCTGTGCGTATATCAAACTCTGGTTTTATGCATCACCCCACCTCTCCTTTCCCCTTAAGCAGGTATAAGAGTGTTTTCTAAATGTGAGACACTGTTCTCTTTCCTAACTCAGTTCAAGTGTAGCCATGTTTACAGGATCTTCATAAGTGATATCTTATGATAAGTTTCTTTTTCTGTGTGACTTATTTCACTTAGAATCATCGTACCTGAATCCACCCATTTTGCTGCTACTGGTCTTATGACATTGATTTCATGGCTGAGGGATATTCCATCGTACGTAAGTACCACAATTTTTTGAACCATGTTTATATTTTCTGGGATACTTAAGGTGTATCCAAGTTGAGGTCCTTGTATGCAGTGCAGCCCTGAATTTTGGGGTGGCTCTGTCTTATTGATTTTCAGTTTTCCCAAGGTATATTCCCTAGACTGGTAGTGCCCTTGGCTCTGTAGCTCTGTTCTTTACTTGTTTTAGGGAACAGAATGCACTCCTCCAGAGAGGCAGTTGGCAATTTACATCCCGCCCATCAGCATAACAAGGCTCCCTGTTCTCCAGGGCCTGTCTTGCCTTTCTTGTTCTTACACATTTTGTGGATGTCCCTTTTGACCGGTGGGAAGTGATACTTCTTTGTAGTGCAGATTTGCATTGCCCGCTTGCTTGCTTGGCCAAAAAGGGCGTATGCATTTTCTCCTGAATATATTCAGGAGAAAATGCATACGCCCTTTTTGGCCAAGTGCATCATTGTCGAAGTTGTGCCCCTCTTCCTGTGCTTAAAAGGTGATTCCAACGTACCTCTTGAAATCTGTTTCCTGCTATTCTGCCTCGCTTTCAAGTCCGCCTCGTTGCCTTCCCTCAACAGATTTTTCGACGATAGTTGTCCTTTATTACTCGGTCAGTTTGTGAATTGCTGTGCCCCTGAGCTCCATTTTTCAACTCGATTTTGGTGAGCTGACCGCAAGTCCAAAATTTTGGTTGAGGACCTATACTGGTTCCCGGTGGGTGGCTGAGAATTTGGTTAATTCTTCTTCCTGCCGGGAAATTACAGTGATATGTGCCCGTCCAAATGCCTAACAGCTACTCTCTCATTGGTTCTCCCTCTTCCCTTTCATCCTCTGCCAAATTGGCAACCTGTGCGAACCAAGAGGTTAAAGGGGCTGTCTCTCCAAGTTGGGAGGTTGATAGTAAAGCAGACGGAAAGTCAAACCGGAGCACCAGGAGAGGGACTATTCGTTGAGTTTTAGAAACCTTCCGTATTCACAGTGTGTCCGTTCTCTAGGTTTCCCGCACATGTTATAGCTGTAGTAATATTCCCTTCAACCTGGAGAGTTCGGACCCATGGAATGGGTGCCATGCATTATTGCTTTAAAGGGTCTGTATTTGCTCGCCAAATCTCACCAATGGTCACAGTCCCAAGTGTCCCTCCTTATGCCACATCCAGCTGTCGTTGTAGATAGGGTCATTCCAGCTTTCATCAGAGACCCTGAAGGAATTGTAAAGAATTTCCCAGTTTTTTTGTTTTGTTTTTGAAATTCCTTTTTATAGTGGGTTTGAGCTGATTCTCGCTGCCATGTTTATGCCAGTCTAGACACACTTGATTCCCTTACGGAGACATATCAATACATAGGTTTTAAGATTCTTACTAGTCAGATACTTTCCTCTGCGGGAAATATGGGGTTTTGAGTCCCTTTCACTGAGGACGGTGTAGGTCTTGTCTATTCCATAGTTGGTTTTTGGAACGGTACCTGTGCGTATATCAAACTCTGGTTTTATGCATCACCCCACCTCTCCTTCCCCCTTAAGCAGGTAAAAGAGTGTTTTCTAAATGTGAGACACTGTCCTCTTTCCTAACTCAGTTCAAGTGTAGCCATGTTTACAGGATCTTCATAAGTGATATCTTATGATAAGTTTCTTTTTCTGTGTGACTTATTTCACTTAGAATCATCGTACCTGAATCCACCCATTTTGCTGCTACTGGTCTTATGACATTGATTTCATGGCTGAGGGATATTCCATCGTACGTAAGTACCACAATTTTTTGAACCATGTTTATATTTTCTGGGATACTTAAGGTGTATCCAAGTTGAGGTCCTTGTATGCAGTGCAGCCCTAAATTTTGGGGTGGCTCTGTCTTATTGATTTTCAGTTTTCCCAAGGTATATTCCCTAGACTGGCAGTGCCCTTGGCTCTGTAGCTCTGTTCTTTACTTGTTTTAGGGAACAGAATGCACTCCTCCAGAGAGGCAGTTGGCAATTTACATCCCGCCCATCAGCATAACAAGGCTCCCTGTTCTCCAGGGCCTGTCTTGCCTTTCTTGTTCTTACACATTTTGTGGATGTCCCTTTTGACCGGTGGGAAGTGATACTTCTTTGTAGTGCAGATTTGCATTGCCCGCTTGCTTGCTTGGCCAAAAAGGGCGTATGCGTTTTCTCCTGAATATATTCAGGAGAAAACGCATACGCCCTTTTTGGCCAAGTGCATCATTGTCGAAGTTGTGCCCCTCTTCCTGTGCTTTAAAGGCGATTCCAACGTACCTCTGGAAATCTGTTTCCTGCTATTCTGCCTCGCTTTCAAGTCCGCCTCGTTGCCTTCCCTCAACAGATTTTTGGACGATAGTTGTCCTTTATTACTCGGCCAGTTTGTGAATTGCTGTGCCCCTGAGCTCCATTTTTCAACTCGTTTTTGGTGAGCTGACCGCAAGTCCAAAATTTGGGTTCAGGACCTATACTGGTTCCCGGTGGGTGGCTGAGAATTTGGTTAATTCTTCTTCCTGCCGGGAAATTACAGTGATATGTGCCCGTCCAAATGCCTAACAGCTACTCTCTCATTGGTTCTCCCTCTTCCCTTTCATCCTCTGCCAAATTGGCAACCTGTGCGAACCAAGAGGTTAAAGGGGCTGTCTCTCCAAGTTGGGAGGTTGATAGTAAAGCAGACGGAAAGTCAAACCGGAGCACCAGGAGAGGGACTATTCGTTGAGTTTTAGAAACCTTCCGTATTCACAGTGTGTCCGTTCTCTAGGTTTCCCGCACATGTTATAGCTGTAGTAATATTCCCTTCAACCTGGAGAGTTCGGACCCATGGAATGGGTGCCATGCATTATTGCTTTAAAGGGTCTGTATTTGCTCGCCAAATCTCACCAATGGTCACAGTCCCAAGTGTCCCTCCTTATGCCACATCCAGCTGTCGTTGTAGATAGGGTCATTCCAGCTTTCATCAGAGACCCTGAAGGAATTGTAAAGAATTTCCCAGTTTTTTTGTTTTGTTTTTGAAATTCCTTTTTATAGTGGGTTTGAGCTGATTCTCGCTGCCATGTTTATGCCAGTCTAGACACACTTGTTTCCCTTACGGAGACATATCAATACATAGGTTTTAAGATTCTTACTAGTCAGATACTTTCCTCTGCGGGAAATATGGGGTTTTGAGTCCCTTTCACTGAGGACGGTGTAGGTCTTGTCTATTCCATAGTTGGTTTTTGGAACGGTACCTGTGCGTATATCAAACTCTGGTTTTATGCATCACCCCACCTCTCCTTCCCCCTTAAGCAGGTAAAAGAGTGTTTTCTAAATGTGAGACACTGTCCTCTTTCCTAACTCAGTTCAAGTGTAGCCATGTTTACAGGATCTTCATAAGTGATATCTTATGATAAGTTTCTTTTTCTGTGTGACTTATTTCACTTAGAATCATCGTACCTGAATCCACCCATTTTGCTGCTACTGGTCTTATGACATTGATTTCATGGCTGAGGGATATTCCATCGTACGTAAGTACCACAATTTTTTGAACCATGTTTATATTTTCTGGGATACTTAAGGTGTATCCAAGTTGAGGTCCTTGTATGCAGTGCAGCCCTAAATTTTGGGGTGGCTCTGTCTTATTGATTTTCAGTTTTCCCAAGGTATATTCCCTAGACTGGCAGTGCCCTTGGCTCTGTAGCTCTGTTCTTTACTTGTTTTAGGGAACAGAATGCACTCCTCCAGAGAGGCAGTTGGCAATTTACATCCCGCCCATCAGCATAACAAGGCTCCCTGTTCTCCAGGGCCTGTCTTGCCTTTCTTGTTCTTACACATTTTGTGGATGTCCCTTTTGACCGGTGGGAAGTGATACTTCTTTGTAGTGCAGATTTGCATTGCCCGCTTGCTTGCTTGGCCAAAAAGGGCGTATGCGTTTTCTCCTGAATATATTCAGGAGAAAACGCATACGCCCTTTTTGGCCAAGTGCATCATTGTCGAAGTTGTGCCCCTCTTCCTGTGCTTTAAAGGCGATTCCAACGTACCTCTTGAAATCTGTTTCCTGCTATTCTGCCTCGCTTTCAAGTCCGCCTCGTTGCCTTCCCTCAACAGATTTTTCGACGATAGTTGTCCTTTATTACTCGGCCAGTTTGTGAATTGCTGTGCCCCTGAGCTCCATTTTTCAACTCGTTTTTGGTGAGCTGACCGCAAGTCCAAAATTTTGGTTCAGGACCTATACTGGTTCCCGGTGGGTGGCTGAGAATTTGGTTAATTCTTCTTCCTGCCGGGAAATTACAGTGATATGTGCCTGTCCAAATGCCTAACAGCTACTCTCTCATTGGTTCTCCCTCTTCCCTTTCATCCTCTGCCAAATTGGCAACCTGTGCGAACCAAGAGGTTAAAGGGGCTGTCTCTCCAAGTTGGGAGGTTGATAGTAAAGCAGACGGAAAGTCAAACTGGAGCACCAGGAGAGGGACTATTCGTTGAGTTTTAGAAACCTTCCGTATTCACAGTGTGTCCGTTCTCTAGGTTTCCCGCACATGTTATAGCTGTAGTAATATTCCCTTCAACCTGGAGAGTTCGGACCCATGGAATGGGTGCCATGCATTATTGCTTTAAAGGGTCTGCATTTGCTCACCCAATCTCACCAATCGTCTCAGTCCCAAGTGTCCCTCCTTATGCCACATCCAGCTGTCGTTGTAGATAGGGTCATTCCAGCTTTCATCAGAGACCCTGAAGGAATTGTAAAGAATTTCCCAGTTTTTTTGTTTTGTTTTTGAAATTCCTTTTTATAGTGGGTTTGAGCTGATTCTCGCTGCCATGTTTATGCCAGTCTAGACACACTTGATTCCCTTACGGAGACATATCAATACATAGGTTTTAAGATTCTTACTAGTCAGATATTTTCCTCTGCGGGAAATATGGGGTTTTGAGTCCCTTTCACTGAGGACGGTGTAGGTCTTGTCTATTCCATAGTTGGTTTTTGGAACGGTACCTGTGCGTATATCAAACTCTGGTTTTATGCATCACCCCACCTCTCCTTTCCCCTTAAGCAGGTATAAGAGTGTTTTCTAAATGTGAGACACTGTTCTCTTTCCTAACTCAGTTCAAGTGTAGCCATGTTTACAGGATCTTCATAAGTGATATCTTATGATAAGTTTCTTTTTCTGTGTGACTTATTTCACTTAGAATCATCGTACCTGAATCCACCCATTTTGCTGCTACTGGTCTTATGACATTGATTTCATGGCTGAGGGATATTCCATCGTACGTAAGTACCACAATTTTTTGAACCATGTTTATATTTTCTGGGATACTTAAGGTGTATCCAAGTTGAGGTCCTTGTATGCAGTGCAGCCCTAAATTTTGGGGTGGCTCTGTCTTATTGATTTTCAGTTTTCCCAAGGTATATTCCCTAGACTGGTAGTGCCCTTGGCTCTGTAGCTCTGTTCTTTACTTGTTTTAGGGAACAGAAGGCACTCCTCCAGAGAGGCAGTTGGCAATTTACATCCCGCCCATCAGCATAACAAGGCTCCCTGTTCTCCAGGGCCTGTCTTGCCTTTCTTGTTCTTACACATTTTGTGGATGTCCCTTTTGACCGGTGGGAAGTGATACTTCTTTGTAGTGCAGATTTGCATTGCCCGCTTGCTTGCTTGGCCAAAAAGGGCGTATGCGTTTTCTCCTGAATATATTCAGGAGAAAATGCATACGCCCTTTTTGGCCAAGTGCATCATTGTCGAAGTTGTGCCCCTCTTCCTGTGCTTTAAAGGTGATTCCAACGTACCTCTTGAAATCTGTTTCCTGCTATTCTGCCTCGCTTTCAAGTCCGCCTCGTTGCCTTCCCTCAACAGATTTTTCGACGATAGTTGTCCTTTATTACTCGGTCAGTTTGTGAATTGCTGTGCCCCTGAGCTCCATTTTTCAACTCGATTTTGGTGAGCTGACCGCAAGTCCAAAATTTTGGTTGAGGACCTATACTGGTTCCCGGTGGGTGGCTGAGAATTTGGTTAATTCTTCTTCCTGCCGGGAAATTACAGTGATATGTGCCCGTCCAAATGCCTAACAGCTACTCTCTCATTGGTTCTCCCTCTTCCCTTTCATCCTCTGCCAAATTGGCAACCTGTGCGAACCAAGAGGTTAAAGGGGCTGTCTCTCCAAGTTGGGAGGTTGATAGTAAAGCAGACGGAAAGTCAAACCGGAGCACCAGGAGAGGGACTATTCGTTGAGTTTTAGAAACCTTCCGTATTCACAGTGTGTCCGTTCTCTAGGTTTCCCGCACATGTTATAGCTGTAGTAATATTCCCTTCAACCTGGAGAGTTCGGACCCATGGAATGGGTGCCATGCATTATTGCTTTAAAGGGTCTGTATTTGCTCGCCAAATCTCACCAATGGTCACAGTCCCAAGTGTCCCTCCTTATGCCACATCCAGCTGTCGTTGTAGATAGGGTCATTCCAGCTTTCATCAGAGACCCTGAAGGAATTGTAAAGAATTTCCCAGTTTTTTTGTTTTGTTTTTGAAATTCCTTTTTATAGTGGGTTTGAGCTGATTCTCGCTGCCATGTTTATGCCAGTCTAGACACACTTGATTCCCTTACGGAGACATATCAATACATAGGTTTTAAGATTCTTACTAGTCAGATACTTTCCTCTGCGGGAAATATGGGGTTTTGAGTCCCTTTCACTGAGGACGGTGTAGGTCTTGTCTATTCCATAGTTGGTTTTTGGAACGGTACCTGTGCGTATATCAAACTCTGGTTTTATGCATCACCCCACCTCTCCTTTCCCCTTAAGCAGGTATAAGAGTGTTTTCTAAATGTGAGACACTGTCCTCTTTCCTAACTCAGTTCAAGTGTAGCCATGTTTACAGGATCTTCATAAGTGATATCTTATGATAAGTTTCTTTTTCTGTGTGACTTATTTCACTTAGAATCATCGTACCTGAATCCACCCATTTTGCTGCTACTGGTCTTATGACATTGATTTCATGGCTGAGGGATATTCCATCGTACGTAAGTACCACAATTTTTTGAACCATGTTTATATTTTCTGGGATACTTAAGGTGTATCCAAGTTGAGGTCCTTGTATGCAGTGCAGCCCTAAATTTTGGGGTGGCTCTGTCTTATTGATTTTCAGTTTTCCCAAGGTATATTCCCTAGACTGGCAGTGCCCTTGGCTCTGTAGCTCTGTTCTTTACTTGTTTTAGGGAACAGAATGCACTCCTCCAGAGAGGCAGTTGGCAATTTACATCCCGCCCATCAGCATAACAAGGCTCCCTGTTCTCCAGGGCCTGTCTTGCCTTTCTTGTTCTTACACATTTTGTGGATGTCCCTTTTGACCGGTGGGAAGTGATACTTCTTTGTAGTGCAGATTTGCATTGCCCGCTTGCTTGCTTGGCCAAAAAGGGCGTATGCGTTTTCTCCTGAATATATTCAGGAGAAAACGCATACGCCCTTTTTGGCCAAGTGCATCATTGTCGAAGTTGTGCCCCTCTTCCTGTGCTTTAAAGGCGATTCCAACGTACCTCTTGAAATCTGTTTCCTGCTATTCTGCCTCGCTTTCAAGTCCGCCTCGTTGCCTTCCCTCAACAGATTTTTGGACGATAGTTGTCCTTTATTACTCGGCCAGTTTGTGAATTGCTGTGCCCCTGAGCTCCATTTTTCAACTCGTTTTTGGTGAGCTGACCGCAAGTCCAAAATTTTGGTTCAGGACCTATACTGGTTCCCGGTGGGTGGCTGAGAATTTGGTTAATTCTTCTTCCTGCTGGGAAATTACAGTGATATGTGCCCGTCCAAATGCCTAACAGCTACTCTCTCATTGGTTCTCCCTCTTCCCTTTCATCCTCTGCCAAATTGGCAACCTGTGCGAACCAAGAGGTTAAAGGGGCTGTCTCTCCAAGTTGGGAGGTTGATAGTAAAGCAGACGGAAAGTCAAACTGGAACACCAGGAGAGGGACTATTCGTTGAGATTTAGAAACCTTCCGTATTCACAGTGTGTCCGTTCTCTAGGTTTCCCGCACATGTTATAGCTGTAGTAATATTCCCTTCAACCTGGAGAGTTCGGACCCATGGAATGGGTGCCATGCATTATTGCTTTAAAGGGTCTGCATTTGCTCACCCAATCTCACCAATCGTCTCAGTCCCAAGTGTCCCTCCTTATGCCACATCCAGCTGTCGTTGTAGATAGGGTCATTCCAGCTTTCATCAGAGACCCTGAAGGAATTGTAAAGAATTTCCCAGTTTTTTTGTTTTGTTTTTGAAATTCCTTTTTATAGTGGGTTTGAGCTGATTCTCGCTGCCATGTTTATGCCAGTCTAGACACACTTGATTCCCTTACGGAGACATATCAATACATAGGTTTTAAGATTCTTACTAGTCAGATATTTTCCTCTGCGGGAAATATGGGGTTTTGAGTCCCTTTCACTGAGGACGGTGTAGGTCTTGTCTATTCCATAGTTGGTTTTTGGAACGGTACCTGTGCGTATATCAAACTCTGGTTTTATGCATCACCCCACCTTCCTTCCCCCTTAAGCAGGTATAAGAGTGTTTTCTAAATGTGAGACACTGTTCTCTTTCCTAACTCAGTTCAAGTGTAGCCATGTTTACAGGATCTTCATAAGTGATATCTTATGATAAGTTTCTTTTTCTGTGTGACTTATTTCACTTAGAATCATCGTACCTGAATCCACCCATTTTGCTGCTACTGGTCTTATGACATTGATTTCATGGCTGAGGGATATTCCATCGTACGTAAGTACCACAATTTTTTGAACCATGTTTATATTTTCTGGGATACTTAAGGTGTATCCAAGTTGAGGTCCTTGTATGCAGTGCAGCCCTGAATTTTGGGGTGGCTCTGTCTTATTGATTTTCAGTTTTCCCAAGGTATATTCCCTAGACTGGTAGTGCCCTTGGCTCTGTAGCTCTGTTCTTTACTTGTTTTAGGGAACAGAATGCACTCCTCCAGAGAGGCAGTTGGCAATTTACATCCCGCCCATCAGCATAACAAGGCTCCCTGTTCTCCAGGGCCTGTCTTGCCTTTCTTGTTCTTACACATTTTGTGGATGTCCCTTTTGACCGGTGGGAAGTGATACTTCTTTGTAGTGCAGATTTGCATTGCCCGCTTGCTTGCTTGGCCAAAAAGGGCGTATGCGTTTTCTCCTGAATATATTCAGGAGAAAATGCATACGCCCTTTTTGGCCAAGTGCATCATTGTCGAAGTTGTGCCCCTCTTCCTGTGCTTTAAAGGTGATTCCAACGTACCTCTTGAAATCTGTTTCCTGCTATTCTGCCTCGCTTTCAAGTCCGCCTCGTTGCCTTCCCTCAACAGATTTTTCGACGATAGTTGTCCTTTATTACTCGGTCAGTTTGTGAATTGCTGTGCCCCTGAGCTCCATTTTTCAACTCGATTTTGGTGAGCTGACCGCAAGTCCAAAATTTTGGTTCAGGACCTATACTGGTTCCCGGTGGGTGGCTGAGAATTTGGTTAATTCTTCTTCCTGCCGGGAAATTACAGTGATATGTGCCCGTCCAAATGCCTAACAGCTACTCTCTCATTGGTTCTCCCTCTTCCCTTTCATCCTCTGCCAAATTGGCAACCTGTGCGAACCAAGAGGTTAAAGGGGCTGTCTCTCCAAGTTGGGAGGTTGATAGTAAAGCAGACGGAAAGTCAAACCGGAGCACCAGGAGAGGGACTATTCGTTGAGTTTTAGAAACCTTCCGTATTCACAGTGTGTCCGTTCTCTAGGTTTCCCGCACATGTTATAGCTGTAGTAATATTCCCTTCAACCTGGAGAGTTCGGACCCATGGAATGGGTGCCATGCATTATTGCTTTAAAGGGTCTGTATTTGCTCGCCAAATCTCACCAATGGTCACAGTCCCAAGTGTCCCTCCTTATGCCACATCCAGCTGTCGTTGTAGATAGGGTCATTCCAGCTTTCATCAGAGACCCTGAAGGAATTGTAAAGAATTTCCCAGTTTTTTTGTTTTGTTTTTGAAATTCCTTTTTATAGTGGGTTTGAGCTGATTCTCGCTGCCATGTTTATGCCAGTCTAGACACACTTGATTCCCTTACGGAGACATATCAATACATAGGTTTTAAGATTCTTACTAGTCAGATACTTTCCTCTGCGGGAAATATGGGGTTTTGAGTCCCTTTCACTGAGGACGGTGTAGGTCTTGTCTATTCCATAGTTGGTTTTTGGAACGGTACCTGTGCGTATATCAAACTCTGGTTTTATGCATCACCCCACCTCTCCTTTCCCCTTAAGCAGGTATAAGAGTGTTTTCTAAATGTGAGACACTGTCCTCTTTCCTAACTCAGTTCAAGTGTAGCCATGTTTACAGGATCTTCATAAGTGATATCTTATGATAAGTTTCTTTTTCTGTGTGACTTATTTCACTTAGAATCATCGTACCTGAATCCACCCATTTTGCTGCTACTGGTCTTATGACATTGATTTCATGGCTGAGGGATATTCCATCGTACGTAAGTACCACAATTTTTTGAACCATGTTTATATTTTCTGGGATACTTAAGGTGTATCCAAGTTGAGGTCCTTGTATGCAGTGCAGCCCTAAATTTTGGGGTGGCTCTGTCTTATTGATTTTCAGTTTTCCCAAGGTATATTCCCTAGACTGGCAGTGCCCTTGGCTCTGTAGCTCTGTTCTTTACTTGTTTTAGGGAACAGAATGCACTCCTCCAGAGAGGCAGTTGGCAATTTACATCCCGCCCATCAGCATAACAAGGCTCCCTGTTCTCCAGGGCCTGTCTTGCCTTTCTTGTTCTTACACATTTTGTGGATGTCCCTTTTGACCGGTGGGAAGTGATACTTCTTTGTAGTGCAGATTTGCATTGCCCGCTTCCTTGCTTGGCCAAAAAGGGCGTATGCGTTTTCTCCTGAATATATTCAGGAGAAAACGCATACGCCCTTTTTGGCCAAGTGCATCATTGTCGAAGTTGTGCCCCTCTTCCTGTGCTTTAAAGGCGATTCCAACGTACCTCTTGAAATCTGTTTCCTGCTATTCTGCCTCGCTTTCAAGTCCGCCTCGTTGCCTTCCCTCAACAGATTTTTGGACGATAGTTGTCCTTTATTACTCGGCCAGTTTGTGAATTGCTGTGCCCCTGAGCTCCATTTTTCAACTCGTTTTTGGTGAGCTGACCGCAAGTCCAAAATTTTGGTTCAGGACCTATACTGGTTCCCGGTGGGTGGCTGAGAATTTGGTTAATTCTTCTTCCTGCCGGGAAATTACAGTGATATGTGCCCGTCCAAATGCCTAACAGCTACTCTCTCATTGGTTCTCCCTCTTCCCTTTCATCCTCTGCCAAATTGGCAACCTGTGCGAACCAAGAGGTTAAAGGGGCTGTCTCTCCAAGTTGGGAGGTTGATAGTAAAGCAGATGGAAAGTCAAACTGGAGCACCAGGAGAGGGACTATTCGTTGAGTTTTAGAAACCTTCCGTATTCACAGTGTGTCCGTTCTCTAGGTTTCCCGCACATGTTATAGCTGTAGTAATATTCCCTTCAACCTGGAGAGTTCGGACCCATGGAATGGGTGCCATGCATTATTGCTTTAAAGGGTCTGCATTTGCTCACCCAATCTCACCAATCGTCTCAGTCCCAAGTGTCCCTCCTTATGCCACATCCAGCTGTCGTTGTAGATAGGGTCATTCCAGCTTTCATCAGAGACCCTGAAGGAATTGTAAAGAATTTCCCAGTTTTTTTGTTTTGTTTTTGAAATTCCTTTTTATAGTGGGTTTGAGCTGATTCTCGCTGCCATGTTTATGCCAGTCTAGACACACTTGATTCCCTTACGGAGACATATCAATACATAGGTTTTAAGATTCTTACTAGTCAGATATTTTCCTCTGCGGGAAATATGGGGTTTTGAGTCCCTTTCACTGAGGACGGTGTAGGTCTTGTCTATTCCATAGTTGGTTTTTGGAACGGTACCTGTGCGTATATCAAACTCTGGTTTTATGCATCACCCCACCTCTCCTTTCCCCTTAAGCAGGTATAAGAGTGTTTTCTAAATGTGAGACACTGTTCTCTTTCCTAACTCAGTTCAAGTGTAGCCATGTTTACAGGATCTTCATAAGTGATATCTTATGATAAGTTTCTTTTTCTGTGTGACTTATTTCACTTAGAATCATCGTACCTGAATCCACCCATTTTGCTGCTACTGGTCTTATGACATTGATTTCATGGCTGAGGGATATTCCATCGTACGTAAGTACCACAATTTTTTGAACCATGTTTATATTTTCTGGGATACTTAAGGTGTATCCAAGTTGAGGTCCTTGTATGCAGTGCAGCCCTGAATTTTGGGGTGGCTCTGTCTTATTGATTTTCAGTTTTCCCAAGGTATATTCCCTAGACTGGTAGTGCCCTTGGCTCTGTAGCTCTGTTCTTTACTTGTTTTAGGGAACAGAATGCACTCCTCCAGAGAGGCAGTTGGCAATTTACATCCCGCCCATCAGCATAACAAGGCTCCCTGTTCTCCAGGGCCTGTCTTGCCTTTCTTGTTCTTACACATTTTGTGGATGTCCCTTTTGACCGGTGGGAAGTGATACTTCTTTGTAGTGCAGATTTGCATTGCCCGCTTGCTTGCTTGGCCAAAAAGGGCGTATGCGTTTTCTCCTGAATATATTCAGGAGAAAATGCATACGCCCTTTTTGGCCAAGTGCATCATTGTCGAAGTTGTGCCCCTCTTCCTGTGCTTTAAAGGTGATTCCAACGTACCTCTTGAAATCTGTTTCCTGCTATTCTGCCTCGCTTTCAAGTCCGCCTCGTTGCCTTCCCTCAACAGATTTTTCGACGATAGTTGTCCTTTATTACTCGGTCAGTTTGTGAATTGCTGTGCCCCTGAGCTCCATTTTTCAACTCGATTTTGGTGAGCTGACCGCAAGTCCAAAATTTTGGTTGAGGACCTATACTGGTTCCCGGTGGGTGGCTGAGAATTTGATTAATTCTTCTTCCTGCCGGGAAATTACAGTGATATGTGCCCGTCCAAATGCCTAACAGCTACTCTCTCATTGGTTCTCCCTCTTCCCTTTCATCCTCTGCCAAATTGGCAACCTGTGCGAACCAAGAGGTTAAAGGGGCTGGTCTCTCCAAGTTGGGAGGTTGATAGTAAAGCAGACGGAAAGTCAAACTGGAGCACCAGGAGAGGGACTATTCGTTGAGTTTTAGAAACCTTCCGTATTCACAGTGTGTCCGTTCTCTAGGTTTCCCGCACATGTTATAGCTGTAGTAATATTCCCTTCAACCTGGAGAGTTCGGACCCATGGAATGGGTGCCATGCATTATTGCTTTAAAGGGTCTGCATTTGCTCACCCAATCTCACCAATCGTCTCAGTCCCAAGTGTCCCTCCTTATGCCACATCCAGCTGTCGTTGTAGATAGGGTCATTCCAGCTTTCATCAGAGACCCTGAAGGAATTGTAAAGAATTTCCCAGTTTTTTTGTTTTGTTTTTGAAATTCCTTTTTATAGTGGGTTTGAGCTGATTCTCGCTGCCATGTTTATGCCAGTCTAGACACACTTGATTCCCTTACGGAGACATATCAATACATAGGTTTTAAGATTCTTACTAGTCAGATATTTTCCTCTGCGGGAAATATGGGGTTTTGAGTCCCTTTCACTGAGGACGGTGTAGGTCTTGTCTATTCCATAGTTGGTTTTTGGAACGGTACCTGTGCGTATATCAAACTCTGGTTTTATGCATCACCCCACCTCTCCTTTCCCCTTAAGCAGGTATAAGAGTGTTTTCTAAATGTGAGACACTGTTCTCTTTCCTAACTCAGTTCAAGTGTAGCCATGTTTACAGGATCTTCATAAGTGATATCTTATGATAAGTTTCTTTTTCTGTGTGACTTATTTCACTTAGAATCATCGTACCTGAATCCAACCATTTTGCTGCTACTGGTCTTATGACATTGATTTCATGGCTGAGGGATATTCCATCGTACGTAAGTACCACAATTTTTTGAACCATGTTTATATTTTCTGGGATACTTAAGGTGTATCCAAGTTGAGGTCCTTGTATGCAGTGCAGCCCTAAATTTTGGGGTGGCTCTGTCTTATTGATTTTCAGTTTTCCCAAGGTATATTCCCTAGACTGGTAGTGCCCTTGGCTCTGTAGCTCTGTTCTTTACTTGTTTTAGGGAACAGAATGCACTCCTCCAGAGAGGCAGTTGGCAATTTACATCCCGCCCATCAGCATAACAAGGCTCCCTGTTCTCCAGGGCCTGTCTTGCCTTTCTTGTTCTTACACATTTTGTGGATGTCCCTTTTGACCGGTGGGAAGTGATACTTCTTTGTAGTGCAGATTTGCATTGCCCGCTTGCTTGCTTGGCCAAAAAGGGCGTATGCGTTTTCTCCTGAATATATTCAGGAGAAAATGCATACGCCCTTTTTGGCCAAGTGCATCATTGTCGAAGTTGTGCCCCTCTTCCTGTGCTTTAAAGGTGATTCCAACGTACCTCTTGAAATCTGTTTCCTGCTATTCTGCCTCGCTTTCAAGTCCGCCTCGTTGCCTTCCCTCAACAGATTTTTCGACGATAGTTGTCCTTTATTACTCGGTCAGTTTGTGAATTGCTGTGCCCCTGAGCTCCATTTTTCAACTCGATTTTGGTGAGCTGACCGCAAGTCCAAAATTTTGGTTGAGGACCTATACTGGTTCCCGGTGGGTGGCTGAGAATTTGGTTAATTCTTCTTCCTGCCGGGAAATTACAGTGATATGTGCCCGTCCAAATGCCTAACAGCTACTCTCTCATTGGTTCTCCCTCTTCCCTTTCATCCTCTGCCAAATTGGCAACCTGTGCGAACCAAGAGGTTAAAGGGGCTGTCTCTCCAAGTTGGGAGGTTGATAGTAAAGCAGACGGAAAGTCAAACCGGAGCACCAGGAGAGGGACTATTCGTTGAGTTTTAGAAACCTTCCGTATTCACAGTGTGTCCGTTCTCTAGGTTTCCCGCACATGTTATAGCTGTAGTAATATTCCCTTCAACCTGGAGAGTTGGGACCCATGGAATGGGTGCCATGCATTATTGCTTTAAAGGGTCTGTATTTGCTCGCCAAATCTCACCAATGGTCACAGTCCCAAGTGTCCCTCCTTATGCCACATCCAGCTGTCGTTGTAGATAGGGTCATTCCAGCTTTCATCAGAGACCCTGAAGGAATTGTAAAGAATTTCCCAGTTTTTTTGTTTTGTTTTTGAAATTCCTTTTTATAGTGGGTTTGAGCTGATTCTCGCTGCCATGTTTATGCCAGTCTAGACACACTTGTTTCCCTTACGGAGACATATCAATACATAGGTTTTAAGATTCTTACTAGTCAGATACTTTCCTCTGCGGGAAATATGGGGTTTTGAGTCCCTTTCACTGAGGACGGTGTAGGTCTTGTCTATTCCATAGTTGGTTTTTGGAATGGTACCTGTGTGTATATCAAACTCTGGTTTTATGCATCACCCCACCTCTCCTTCCCCCTTAAGCAGGTAAAAGAGTGTTTTCTAAATGTGAGACACTGTCCTCTTTCCTAACTCAGTTCAAGTGTAGCCATGTTTACAGGATCTTCATAAGTGATATCTTATGATAAGTTTCTTTTTCTGTGTGACTTATTTCACTTAGAATCATCGTACCTGAATCCACCCATTTTGCTGCTACTGGTCTTATGACATTGATTTCATGGCTGAGGGATATTCCATCGTACGTAAGTACCACAATTTTTTGAACCATGTTTATATTTTCTGGGATACTTAAGGTGTATCCAAGTTGAGGTCCTTGTATGCAGTGCAGCCCTAAATTTTGGGGTGGCTCTGTCTTATTGATTTTCAGTTTTCCCAAGGTATATTCCCTAGACTGGCAGTGCCCTTGGCTCTGTAGCTCTGTTCTTTACTTGTTTTAGGGAACAGAATGCACTCCTCCAGAGAGGCAGTTGGCAATTTACATCCCGCCCTTCAGCATAACAAGGCTCCCTGTTCTCCAGGGCCTGTCTTGCCTTTCTTGTTCTTACACATTTTGTGGATGTCCCTTTTGACCGGTGGGAAGTGATACTTCTTTGTAGTGCAGATTTGCATTGCCCGCTTGCTTGCTTGGCCAAAAAGGGCGTATGCGTTTTCTCCTGAATATATTCAGGAGAAAACGCATACGCCCTTTTTGGCCAAGTGCATCATTGTCGAAGTTGTGCCCCTCTTCCTGTGCTTTAAAGGCGATTCCAACGTACCTCTTGAAATCTGTTTCCTGCTATTCTGCCTCGCTTTCAAGTCCGCCTCGTTGCCTTCCCTCAACAGATTTTTGGACGATAGTTGTCCTTTATTACTCGGCCAGTTTGTGAATTGCTGTGCCCCTGAGCTCCATTTTTCAACTCGTTTTTGGTGAGCTGACCGCAAGTCCAAAATTTTGGTTCAGGACCTATACTGGTTCCCGGTGGGTGGCTGAGAATTTGGTTAATTCTTCTTCCTGCCGGGAAATTACAGTGATATGTGCCCGTCCAAATGCCTAACAGCTACTCTCTCATTGGTTCTCCCTCTTCCCTTTCATCCTCTGCCAAATTGGCAACCTGTGCGAACCAAGAGGTTAAAGGGGCTGTCTCTCCAAGTTGGGAGGTTGATAGTAAAGCAGACGGAAAGTCAAACTGGAGCACCAGGAGAGGGACTATCCGTTGAGTTTTAGAAACCTTCCGTATTCACAGTGTGTCCGTTCTCTAGGTTTCCCGCACATGTTATAGCTGTAGTAATATTCCCTTCAACCTGGAGAGTTCGGACCCATGGAATGGGTGCCATGCATTATTGCTTTAAAGGGTCTGCATTTGCTCACCCAATCTCACCAATCGTCTCAGTCCCAAGTGTCCCTCCTTATGCCACATCCAGCTGTCGTTGTAGATAGCGTCATTCCAGCTTTCATCAGAGACCCTGAAGGAATTGTAAAGAATTTCCCAGTTTTTTTGTTTTGTTTTTGAAATTCCTTTTTATAGTGGGTTTGAGCTGATTCTCGCTGCCATGTTTATGCCAGTCTAGACACACTTGATTCCCTTACAGAGACATATCAATACATAGGTTTTAAGATTCTTACTAGTCAGATATTTTCCTCTGCGGGAAATATGGGGTTTTGAGTCCCTTTCACTGAGGACGGTGTAGGTCTTGTCTATTCCATAGTTGGTTTTTGGAACGGTACCTGTGCGTATATCAAACTCTGGTTTTATGCATCACCCCACCTCTCCTTTCCCCTTAAGCAGGTATAAGAGTGTTTTCTAAATGTGAGACACTGTTCTCTTTCCTAACTCAGTTCAAGTGTAGCCATGTTTACAGGATCTTCATAAGTGATATCTTATGATAAGTTTCTTTTTCTGTGTGACTTATTTCACTTAGAATCATCGTACCTGAATCCACCCATTTTGCTGCTACTGGTCTTATGACATTGATTTCATGGCTGAGGGATATTCCATCGTACGTAAGTACCACAATTTTTTGAACCATGTTTATATTTTCTGGGATACTTAAGGTGTATCCAAGTTGAGGTCCTTGTATGCAGTGCAGCCCTAAATTTTGGGGTGGCTCTGTCTTATTGATTTTCAGTTTTCCCAAGGTATATTCCCTAGACTGGTAGTGCCCTTGGCTCTGTAGCTCTGTTCTTTACTTGTTTTAGGGAACAGAATGCACTCCTCCAGAGAGGCAGTTGGCAATTTACATCCCGCCCATCAGCATAACAAGGCTCCCTGTTCTCCAGGGCCTGTCTTGCCTTTCTTGTTCTTACACATTTTGTGGATGTCCCTTTTGACCGGTGGGAAGTGATACTTCTTTGTAGTGCAGATTTGCATTGCCCGCTTGCTTGCTTGGCCAAAAAGGGCGTATGCGTTTTCTCCTGAATATATTCAGGAGAAAATGCATACGCCCTTTTTGGCCAAGTGCATCATTGTCGAAGTTGTGCCCCTCTTCCTGTGCTTTAAAGGTGATTCCAACGTACCTCTTGAAATCTGTTTCCTGCTATTCTGCCTCGCTTTCAAGTCCGCCTCGTTGCCTTCCCTCAACAGATTTTTCGACGATAGTTGTCCTTTATTACTCGGTCAGTTTGTGAATTGCTGTGCCCCTGAGCTCCATTTTTCAACTCGATTTTGGTGAGCTGACCGCAAGTCCAAAATTTTGGTTGAGGACCTATACTGGTTCCCGGTGGGTGGCTGAGAATTTGGTTAATTCTTCTTCCTGCCGGGAAATTACAGTGATATGTGCCCGTCCAAATGCCTAACAGCTACTCTCTCATTGGTTCTCCCTCTTCCCTTTCATCCTCTGCCAAATTGGCAACCTGTGCGAACCAAGAGGTTAAAGGGGCTGTCTCTCCAAGTTGGGAGGTTGATAGTAAAGCAGACGGAAAGTCAAACCGGAGCACCAGGAGAGGGACTATTCGTTGAGTTTTAGAAACCTTCCGTATTCACAGTGTGTCCGTTCTCTAGGTTTCCCGCACATGTTATAGCTGTAGTAATATTCCCTTCAACCTGGAGAGTTGGGACCCATGGAATGGGTGCCATGCATTATTGCTTTAAAGGGTCTGTATTTGCTCGCCAAATCTCACCAATGGTCACAGTCCCAAGTGTCCCTCCTTATGCCACATCCAGCTGTCGTTGTAGATAGGGTCATTCCAGCTTTCATCAGAGACCCTGAAGGAATTGTAAAGAATTTCCCAGTTTTTTTGTTTTGTTTTTGAAATTCCTTTTTATAGTGGGTTTGAGCTGATTCTCGCTGCCATGTTTATGCCAGTCTAGACACACTTGTTTCCCTTACGGAGACATATCAATACATAGGTTTTAAGATTCTTACTAGTCAGATACTTTCCTCTGCGGGAAATATGGGGTTTTGAGTCCCTTTCACTGAGGACGGTGTAGGTCTTGTCTATTCCATAGTTGGTTTTTGGAATGGTACCTGTGTGTATATCAAACTCTGGTTTTATGCATCACCCCACCTCTCCTTCCCCCTTAAGCAGGTAAAAGAGTGTTTTCTAAATGTGAGACACTGTCCTCTTTCCTAACTCAGTTCAAGTGTAGCCATGTTTACAGGATCTTCATAAGTGATATCTTATGATAAGTTTCTTTTTCTGTGTGACTTATTTCACTTAGAATCATCGTACCTGAATCCACCCATTTTGCTGCTACTGGTCTTATGACATTGATTTCATGGCTGAGGGATATTCCATCGTACGTAAGTACCACAATTTTTTGAACCATGTTTATATTTTCTGGGATACTTAAGGTGTATCCAAGTTGAGGTCCTTGTATGCAGTGCAGCCCTAAATTTTGGGGTGGCTCTGTCTTATTGATTTTCAGTTTTCCCAAGGTATATTCCCTAGACTGGCAGTGCCCTTGGCTCTGTAGCTCTGTTCTTTACTTGTTTTAGGGAACAGAATGCACTCCTCCAGAGAGGCAGTTGGCAATTTACATCCCGCCCTTCAGCATAACAAGGCTCCCTGTTCTCCAGGGCCTGTCTTGCCTTTCTTGTTCTTACACATTTTGTGGATGTCCCTTTTGACCGGTGGGAAGTGATACTTCTTTGTAGTGCAGATTTGCATTGCCCGCTTGCTTGCTTGGCCAAAAAGGGCGTATGCGTTTTCTCCTGAATATATTCAGGAGAAAACGCATACGCCCTTTTTGGCCAAGTGCATCATTGTCGAAGTTGTGCCCCTCTTCCTGTGCTTTAAAGGCGATTCCAACGTACCTCTTGAAATCTGTTTCCTGCTATTCTGCCTCGCTTTCAAGTCCGCCTCGTTGCCTTCCCTCAACAGATTTTTGGACGATAGTTGTCCTTTATTACTCGGCCAGTTTGTGAATTGCTGTGCCCCTGAGCTCCATTTTTCAACTCGTTTTTGGTGAGCTGACCGCAAGTCCAAAATTTTGGTTCAGGACCTATACTGGTTCCCGGTGGGTGGCTGAGAATTTGGTTAATTCTTCTTCCTGCCGGGAAATTACAGTGATATGTGCCCGTCCAAATGCCTAACAGCTACTCTCTCATTGGTTCTCCCTCTTCCCTTTCATCCTCTGCCAAATTGGCAACCTGTGCGAACCAAGAGGTTAAAGGGGCTGTCTCTCCAAGTTGGGAGGTTGATAGTAAAGCAGACGGAAAGTCAAACCGGAGCACCAGGAGAGGGACTATTCGTTGAGTTTTAGAAACCTTCCGTATTCACAGTGTGTCCGTTCTCTAGGTTTCCCGCACATGTTATAGCTGTACTAATATTCCCTTCAACCTGGAGAGTTCGGACCCATGGAATGGGTGCCATGCATTATTGCTTTAAAGGGTCTGCATTTGCTCACCCAATCTCACCAATCGTCTCAGTCCCAAGTGTCCCTCCTTATGCCACATCCAGCTGTCGTTGTAGATAGCGTCATTTCAGCTTTCATCAGAGACCCTGAAGGAATTGTAAAGAATTTCCCAGTTTTTTTGTTTTGTTTATGAAATTCCTTTTTATAGTGGGTTTGAGCTGATTCTCGCTGCCATGTTTATGCCAGTCTAGACACACTTGATTCCCTTACAGAGACATATCAATACATAGGTTTTAAGATTCTTACTAGTCAGATATTTTCCTCTGCGGGAAATATGGGGTTTTGAGTCCCTTTCACTGAGGACGGTGTAGGTCTTGTCTATTCCATAGTTGGTTTTTGGAACGGTACCTGTGCGTATATCAAACTCTGGTTTTATGCATCACCCCACCTCTCCTTTCCCCTTAAGCAGGTATAAGAGTGTTTTCTAAATGTGAGACACTGTTCTCTTTCCTAACTCAGTTCAAGTGTAGCCATGTTTACAGGATCTTCATAAGTGATATCTTATGATAAGTTTCTTTTTCTGTGTGACTTATTTCACTTAGAATCATCGTACCTGAATCCACCCATTTTGCTGCTACTGGTCTTATGACATTGATTTCATGGCTGAGGGATATTCCATCGTACGTAAGTACCACAATTTTTTGAACCATGTTTATATTTTCTGGGATACTTAAGGTGTATCCAAGTTGAGGTCCTTGTATGCAGTGCAGCCCTAAATTTTGGGGTGGCTCTGTCTTATTGATTTTCAGTTTTCCCAAGGTATATTCCCTAGACTGGTAGTGCCCTTGGCTCTGTAGCTCTGTTCTTTACTTGTTTTAGGGAACAGAATGCACTCCTCCAGAGAGGCAGTTGGCAATTTACATCCCGCCCATCAGCATAACAAGGCTCCCTGTTCTCCAGGGCCTGTCTTGCCTTTCTTGTTCTTACACATTTTGTGGATGTCCCTTTTGACCGGTGGGAAGTGATACTTCTTTGTAGTGCAGATTTGCATTGCCCGCTTGCTTGCTTGGCCAAAAAGGGCGTATGCGTTTTCTCCTGAATATATTCAGGAGAAAATGCATACGCCCTTTTTGGCCAAGTGCATCATTGTCGAAGTTGTGCCCCTCTTCCTGTGCTTTAAAGGTGATTCCAACGTACCTCTTGAAATCTGTTTCCTGCTATTCTGCCTCGCTTTCAAGTCCGCCTCGTTGCCTTCCCTCAACAGATTTTTCGACGATAGTTGTCCTTTATTACTCGGTCAGTTTGTGAATTGCTGTGCCCCTGAGCTCCATTTTTCAACTCGATTTTGGTGAGCTGACCGCAAGTCCAAAATTTTGGTTGAGGACCTATACTGGTTCCCGGTGGGTGGCTGAGAATTTGGTTAATTCTTCTTCCTGCCGGGAAATTACAGTGATATGTGCCCGTCCAAATGCCTAACAGCTACTCTCTCATTGGTTCTCCCTCTTCCCTTTCATCCTCTGCCAAATTGGCAACCTGTGCGAACCAAGAGGTTAAAGGGGCTGTCTCTCCAAGTTGGGAGGTTGATAGTAAAGCAGACGGAAAGTCAAACCGGAGCACCAGGAGAGGGACTATTCGTTGAGTTTTAGAAACCTTCCGTATTCACAGTGTGTCCGTTCTCTAGGTTTCCCGCACATGTTATAGCTGTAGTAATATTCCCTTCAACCTGGAGAGTTCGGACCCATGGAATGGGTGCCATGCATTATTGCTTTAAAGGGTCTGTATTTGCTCGCCAAATCTCACCAATGGTCACAGTCCCAAGTGTCCCTCCTTATGCCACATCCAGCTGTCGTTGTAGATAGGGTCATTCCAGCTTTCATCAGAGACCCTGAAGGAATTGTAAAGAATTTCCCAGTTTTTTTGTTTTGTTTTTGAAATTCCTTTTTATAGTGGGTTTGAGCTGATTCTCGCTGCCATGTTTATGCCAGTCTAGACACACTTGATTCCCTTACGGAGACATATCAATACATAGGTTTTAAGATTCTTACTAGTCAGATACTTTCCTCTGCGGGAAATATGGGGTTTTGAGTCCCTTTCACTGAGGACGGTGTAGGTCTTGTCTATTCCATAGTTGGTTTTTGGAACGGTACCTGTGCGTATATCAAACTCTGGTTTTATGCATCACCCCACCTCTCCTTCCCCCTTAAGCAGGTAAAAGAGTGTTTTCTAAATGTGAGACACTGTCCTCTTTCCTAACTCAGTTCAAGTGTAGCCATGTTTACAGGATCTTCATAAGTGATATCTTATGATAAGTTTCTTTTTCTGTGTGACTTATTTCACTTAGAATCATCGTACCTGAATCCACCCATTTTGCTGCTACTGGTCTTATGACATTGATTTCATGGCTGAGGGATATTCCATCGTACGTAAGTACCACAATTTTTTGAACCATGTTTATATTTTCTGGGATACTTAAGGTGTATCCAAGTTGAGGTCCTTGTATGCAGTGCAGCCCTAAATTTTGGGGTGGCTCTGTCTTATTGATTTTCAGTTTTCCCAAGGTATATTCCCTAGACTGGCAGTGCCCTTGGCTCTGTAGCTCTGTTCTTTACTTGTTTTAGGGAACAGAATGCACTCCTCCAGAGAGGCAGTTGGCAATTTACATCCCGCCCATCAGCATAACAAGGCTCCCTGTTCTCCAGGGCCTGTCTTGCCTTTCTTGTTCTTACACATTTTGTGGATGTCCCTTTTGACCGGTGGGAAGTGATACTTCTTTGTAGTGCAGATTTGCATTGCCCGCTTGCTTGCTTGGCCAAAAAGGGCGTATGCGTTTTCTCCTGAATATATTCAGGAGAAAACGCATACGCCCTTTTTGGCCAAGTGCATCATTGTCGAAGTTGTGCCCCTCTTCCTGTGCTTTAAAGGCGATTCCAACGTACCTCTTGAAATCTGTTTCCTGCTATTCTGCCTCGCTTTCAAGTCCGCCTCGTTGCCTTCCCTCAACAGATTTTTGGACGATAGTTGTCCTTTATTACTCGGCCAGTTTGTGAATTGCTGTGCCCCTGAGCTCCATTTTTCAACTCGTTTTTGGTGAGCTGACCGCAAGTCCAAAATTTTGGTTCAGGACCTATACTGGTTCCCGGTGGGTGGCTGAGAATTTGGTTAATTCTTCTTCCTGCCGGGAAATTACAGTGATATGTGCCCGTCCAAATGCCTAACAGCTACTCTCTCATTGGTTCTCCCTCTTCCCTTTCATCCTCTGCCAAATTGGCAACCTGTGCGAACCAAGAGGTTAAAGGGGCTGTCTCTCCAAGTTGGGAGGTTGATAGTAAAGCAGACGGAAAGTCAAACCGGAGCACCAGGAGAGGGACTATTCGTTGAGTTTTAGAAACCTTCCGTATTCACAGTGTGTCCGTTCTCTAGGTTTCCCGCACATGTTATAGCTGTAGTAATATTCCCTTCAACCTGGAGAGTTCAGACCCATGGAATGGGTGCCATGCATTATTGCTTTAAAGGGTCTGCATTTGCTCACCCAATCTCACCAATCGTCTCAGTCCCAAGTGTCCCTACTTATGCCACATCCAGCTGTCGTTGTAGATAGGGTCATTCCAGCTTTCATCAGAGACCCTGAAGGAATTGTAAAGAATTTCCCAGTTTTTTTGTTTTGTTTTTGAAATTCCTTTTTATAGTGGGTTTGAGCTGATTCTCGCTGCCATGTTTATGCCAGTCTAGACACACTTGATTCCCTTACGGAGACATATCAATACATAGGTTTTAAGATTCTTACTAGTCAGATACTTTCCTCTGCGGGAAATATGGGGTTTTGAGTCCCTTTCACTGAGGACGGTGTAGGTCTTGTCTATTCCATAGTTGGTTTTTGGAACGGTACCTGTGCGTATATCAAACTCTGGTTTTATGCATCACCCCACCTCTCCTTCCCCCTTAAGCAGGTAAAAGAGTGTTTTCTAAATGTGAGACACTGTCCTCTTTCCTAACTCAGTTCAAGTGTAGCCATGTTTACAGGATCTTCATAAGTGATATCTTATGATAAGTTTCTTTTTCTGTGTGACTTATTTCACTTAGAATCATCGTACCTGAATCCACCCATTTTGCTGCTACTGGTCTTATGACATTGATTTCATGGCTGAGGGATATTCCATCGTACGTAAGTACCACAATTTTTTGAACCATGTTTATATTTTCTGGGATACTTAAGGTGTATCCAAGTTGAGGTCCTTGTATGCAGTGCAGCCCTAAATTTTGGGGTGGCTCTGTCTTATTGATTTTCAGTTTTCCCAAGGTATATTCCCTAGACTGGCAGTGCCCTTGGCTCTGTAGCTCTGTTCTTTACTTGTTTTAGGGAACAGAATGCACTCCTCCAGAGAGGCAGTTGGCAATTTACATCCCGCCCATCAGCATAACAAGGCTCCCTGTTCTCCAGGGCCTGTCTTGCCTTTCTTGTTCTTACACATTTTGTGGATGTCCCTTTTGACCGGTGGGAAGTGATACTTCTTTGTAGTGCAGATTTGCATTGCCCGCTTGCTTGCTTGGCCAAAAAGGGCGTATGCGTTTTCTCCTGAATATATTCAGGAGAAAACGCATACGCCCTTTTTGGCCAAGTGCATCATTGTCGAAGTTGTGCCCCTCTTCCTGTGCTTTAAAGGCGATTCCAACGTACCTCTTGAAATCTGTTTCCTGCTATTCTGCCTCGCTTTCAAGTCCGCCTCGTTGCCTTCCCTCAACAGATTTTTGGACGATAGTTGTCCTTTATTACTCGGCCAGTTTGTGAATTGCTGTGCCCCTGAGCTCCATTTTTCAACTCGTTTTTGGTGAGCTGACCGCAAGTCCAAAATTTTGGTTCAGGACCTATACTGGTTCCCGGTGGGTGGCTGAGAATTTGGTTAATTCTTCTTCCTGCCGGGAAATTACAGTGATATGTGCCCGTCCAAATGCCTAACAGCTACTCTCTCATTGGTTCTCCCTCTTCCCTTTCATCCTCTGCCAAATTGGCAACCTGTGCGAACCAAGAGGTTAAAGGGGCTGTCTCTCCAAGTTGGGAGGTTGATAGTAAAGCAGACGGAAAGTCAAACCGGAGCACCAGGAGAGGGACTATTCGTTGAGTTTTAGAAACCTTCCGTATTCACAGTGTGTCCGTTCTCTAGGTTTCCCGCACATGTTATAGCTGTAGTAATATTCCCTTCAACCTGGAGAGTTCGGACCCATGGAATGGGTGCCATGCATTATTGCTTTAAAGGGTCTGCATTTGCTCACCCAATCTCACCAATCGTCTCAGTCCCAAGTGTCCCTCCTTATGCCACATCCAGCTGTCGTTGTAGATAGGGTCATTCCAGCTTTCATCAGAGACCCTGAAGGAATTGTAAAGAATTTCCCAGTTTTTTTGTTTTGTTTTTGAAATTCCTTTTTATAGTGGGTTTGAGCTGATTCTCGCTGCCATGTTTATGCCAGTCTAGACACACTTGATTCCCTTACGGAGACATATCAATACATAGGTTTTAAGATTCTTACTAGTCAGATATTTTCCTCTGCGGGAAATATGGGGTTTTGAGTCCCTTTCACTGAGGACGGTGTAGGTCTTGTCTATTCCATAGTTGGTTTTTGGAACGGTACCTGTGCGTATATCAAACTCTGGTTTTATGCATCACCCCACCTCTCCTTTCCCCTTAAGCAGGTATAAGAGTGTTTTCTAAATGTGAGACACTGTTCTCTTTCCTAACTCAGTTCAAGTGTAGCCATGTTTACGGGATCTTCATAAGTGATATCTTATGATAAGTTTCTTTTTCTGTGTGACTTATTTCACTTAGAATCATCGTACCTGAATCCACCCATTTTGCTGCTACTGGTCTTATGACATTGATTTCATGGCTGAGGGATATTCCATCGTACGTAAGTACCACAATTTTTTGAACCATGTTTATATTTTCTGGGATACTTAAGGTGTATCCAAGTTGAGGTCCTTGTATGCAGTGCAGCCCTAAATTTTGGGGTGGCTCTGTCTTATTGATTTTCAGTTTTCCCAAGGTATATTCCCTAGACTGGTAGTGCCCTTGGCTCTGTAGCTCTGTTGTTTACTTGTTTTAGGGAACAGAATGCACTCCTCCAGAGAGGCAGTTGGCAATTTACATCCCGCCCATCAGCATAACAAGGCTCCCTGTTCTCCAGGGCCTGTCTTGCCTTTCTTGTTCTTACACATTTTGTGGATGTCCCTTTTGACCGGTGGGAAGTGATACTTCTTTGTAGTGCAGATTTGCATTGCCCGCTTGCTTGCTTGGCCAAAAAGGGCGTATGCGTTTTCTCCTGAATATATTCAGGAGAAAATGCATACGCCCTTTTTGGCCAAGTGCATCATTGTCGAAGTTGTGCCCCTCTTCCTGTGCTTTAAAGGTGATTCCAACGTACCTCTTGAAATCTGTTTCCTGCTATTCTGCCTCGCTTTCAAGTCCGCCTCGTTGCCTTCCCTCAACAGATTTTTCGACGATAGTTGTCCTTTATTACTCGGTCAGTTTGTGAATTGCTGTGCCCCTGAGCTCCATTTTTCAACTCGATTTTGGTGAGCTGACCGCAAGTCCAAAATTTTGGTTGAGGACCTATACTGGTTCCCGGTGGGTGGCTGAGAATTTGGTTAATTCTTCTTCCTGCCGGGAAATTACAGTGATATGTGCCCGTCCAAATGCCTAACAGCTACTCTCTCATTGGTTCTCCCTCTTCCCTTTCATCCTCTGCCAAATTGGCAACCTGTGCGAACCAAGAGGTTAAAGGGGCTGTCTCTCCAAGTTGGGAGGTTGATAGTAAAGCAGACGGAAAGTCCAACCGGAGCACCAGGAGAGGGACTATTCGTTGAGTTTTAGAAACCTTCCGTATTCACAGTGTGTCCGTTCTCTAGGTTTCCCGCACATGTTATAGCTGTAGTAATATTCCCTTCAACCTGGAGAGTTCGGACCCATGGAATGGGTGCCATGCATTATTGCTTTAAAGGGTCTGTATTTGCTCGCCAAATCTCACCAATGGTCACAGTCCCAAGTGTCCCTCCTTATGCCACATCCAGCTGTCGTTGTAGATAGGGTCATTCCAGCTTTCATCAGAGACCCTGAAGGAATTGTAAAGAATTTCCCAGTTTTTTTGTTTTGTTTTTGAAATTCCTTTTTATAGTGGGTTTGAGCTGATTCTCGCTGCCATGTTTATGCCAGTCTAGACACACTTGATTCCCTTACGGAGACATATCAATACATAGGTTTTAAGATTCTTACTAGTCAGATACTTTCCTCTGCGGGAAATATGGGGTTTTGAGTCCCTTTCACTGAGGACGGTGTAGGTCTTGTCTATTCCATAGTTGGTTTTTGGAACGGTACCTGTGCGTATATCAAACTCTGGTTTTATGCATCACCCCACCTCTCCTTCCCCCTTAAGCAGGTAAAAGAGTGTTTTCTAAATGTGAGACACTGTCCTCTTTCCTAACTCAGTTCAAGTGTAGCCATGTTTACAGGATCTTCATAAGTGATATCTTATGATAAGTTTCTTTTTCTGTGTGACTTATTTCACTTAGAATCATCGTACCTGAACCCACCCATTTTGCTGCTACTGGTCTTATGACATTGATTTCATGGCTGAGGGATATTCCATCGTACGTAAGTACCACAATTTTTTGAACCATGTTTATATTTTCTGGGATACTTAAGGTGTATCCAAGTTGAGGTCCTTGTATGCAGTGCAGCCCTAAATTTTGGGGTGGCTCTGTCTTATTGATTTTCAGTTTTCCCAAGGTATATTCCCTAGACTGGCAGTGCCCTTGGCTCTGTAGCTCTGTTCTTTACTTGTTTTAGGGAACAGAATGCACTCCTCCAGAGAGGCAGTTGGCAATTTACATCCCGCCCATCAGCATAACAAGGCTCCCTGTTCTCCAGGGCCTGTCTTGCCTTTCTTGTTCTTACACATTTTGTGGATGTCCCTTTTGACCGGTGGGAAGTGATACTTCTTTGTAGTGCAGATTTGCATTGCCCGCTTGCTTGCTTGGCCAAAAAGGGCGTATGCGTTTTCTCCTGAATATATTCAGGAGAAAACGCATACGCCCTTTTTGGCCAAGTGCATCATTGTCGAAGTTGTGCCCCTCTTCCTGTGCTTTAAAGGCGATTCCAACGTACCTCTTGAAATCTGTTTCCTGCTATTCTGCCTCGCTTTCAAGTCCGCCTCGTTGCCTTCCCTCAACAGATTTTTGGACGATAGTTGTCCTTTATTACTCGGCCAGTTTGTGAATTGCTGTGCCCCTGAGCTCCATTTTTCAACTCGTTTTTGGTGAGCTGACCGCAAGTCCAAAATTTGGGTTCAGGACCTATACTGGTTCCCGGTGGGTGGCTGAGAATTTGGTTAATTCTTCTTCCTGCCGGGAAATTACAGTGATATGTGCCCGTCCAAATGCCTAACAGCTACTCTCTCATTGGTTCTCCCTCTTCCCTTTCATCCTCTGCCAAATTGGCAACCTGTGCGAACCAAGAGGTTAAAGGGGCTGTCTCTCCAAGTTGGGAGGTTGATAGTAAAGCAGACGGAAAGTCAAACTGGAGCACCAGGAGAGGGACTATTCGTTGAGTTTTAGAAACCTTCCGTATTCACAGTGTGTCCGTTCTCTAGGTTTCCCGCACATGTTATAGCTGTAGTAATATTCCCTTCAACCTGGAGAGTTCGGACCCATGGAATGGGTGCCATGCATTATTGCTTTAAAGGGTCTGCATTTGCTCACCCAATCTCACCAATCGTCTCAGTCCCAAGTGTCCCTCCTTATGCCACATCCAGCTGTCGTTGTAGATAGGGTCATTCCAGCTTTCATCAGAGACCCTGAAGGAATTGTAAAGAATTTCCCAGTTTTTTTGTTTTGTTTTTGAAATTCCTTTTTATAGTGGGTTTGAGCTGATTCTCGCTGCCATGTTTATGCCAGTCTAGACACACTTGATTCCCTTACGGAGACATATCAATACATAGGTTTTAAGATTCTTACTAGTCAGATATTTTCCTCTGCGGGAAATATGGGGTTTTGAGTCCCTTTCACTGAGGACGGTGTAGGTCTTGTCTATTCCATAGTTGGTTTTTGGAACGGTACCTGTGCGTATATCAAACTCTGGTTTTATGCATCACCCCACCTCTCCTTTCCCCTTAAGCAGGTATAAGAGTGTTTTCTAAATGTGAGACACTGTTCTCTTTCCTAACTCAGTTCAAGTGTAGCCATGTTTACAGGATCTTCATAAGTGATATCTTATGATAAGTTTCTTTTTCTGTGTGACTTATTTCACTTAGAATCATCGTACCTGAATCCACCCATTTTGCTGCTACTGGTCTTATGACATTGATTTCATGGCTGAGGGATATTCCATCGTACGTAAGTACCACAATTTTTTGAACCATGTTTATATTTTCTGGGATACTTAAGGTGTATCCAAGTTGAGGTCCTTGTATGCAGTGCAGCCCTAAATTTTGGGGTGGCTCTGTCTTATTGATTTTCAGTTTTCCCAAGGTATATTCCCTAGACTGGTAGTGCCCTTGGCTCTGTAGCTCTGTTCTTTACTTGTTTTAGGGAACAGAAGGCACTCCTCCAGAGAGGCAGTTGGCAATTTACATCCCGCCCATCAGCATAACAAGGCTCCCTGTTCTCCAGGGCCTGTCTTGCCTTTCTTGTTCTTACACATTTTGTGGATGTCCCTTTTGACCGGTGGGAAGTGATACTTCTTTGTAGTGCAGATTTGCATTGCCCGCTTGCTTGCTTGGCCAAAAAGGGCGTATGCGTTTTCTCCTGAATATATTCAGGAGAAAATGCATACGCCCTTTTTGGCCAAGTGCATCATTGTCGAAGTTGTGCCCCTCTTCCTGTGCTTTAAAGGTGATTCCAACGTACCTCTTGAAATCTGTTTCCTGCTATTCTGCCTCGCTTTCAAGTCCGCCTCGTTGCCTTCCCTCAACAGATTTTTCGACGATAGTTGTCCTTTATTACTCGGTCAGTTTGTGAATTGCTGTGCCCCTGAGCTCCATTTTTCAACTCGATTTTGGTGAGCTGACCGCAAGTCCAAAATTTTGGTTGAGGACCTATACTGGTTCCCGGTGGGTGGCTGAGAATTTGGTTAATTCTTCTTCCTGCCGGGAAATTACAGTGATATGTGCCCGTCCAAATGCCTAACAGCTACTCTCTCATTGGTTCTCCCTCTTCCCTTTCATCCTCTGCCAAATTGGCAACCTGTGCGAACCAAGAGGTTAAAGGGGCTGTCTCTCCAAGTTGGGAGGTTGATAGTAAAGCAGACGGAAAGTCAAACCGGAGCACCAGGAGAGGGACTATTCGTTGAGTTTTAGAAACCTTCCGTATTCACAGTGTGTCCGTTCTCTAGGTTTCCCGCACATGTTATAGCTGTAGTAATATTCCCTTCAACCTGGAGAGTTCGGACCCATGGAATGGGTGCCATGCATTATTGCTTTAAAGGGTCTGTATTTGCTCGCCAAATCTCACCAATGGTCACAGTCCCAAGTGTCCCTCCTTATGCCACATCCAGCTGTCGTTGTAGATAGGGTCATTCCAGCTTTCATCAGAGACCCTGAAGGAATTGTAAAGAATTTCCCAGTTTTTTTGTTTTGTTTTTGAAATTCCTTTTTATAGTGGGTTTGAGCTGATTCTCGCTGCCATGTTTATGCCAGTCTAGACACACTTGATTCCCTTACGGAGACATATCAATACATAGGTTTTAAGATTCTTACTAGTCAGATACTTTCCTCTGCGGGAAATATGGGGTTTTGAGTCCCTTTCACTGAGGACGGTGTAGGTCTTGTCTATTCCATAGTTGGTTTTTGGAACGGTACCTGTGCGTATATCAAACTCTGGTTTTATGCATCACCCCACCTCTCCTTCCCCCTTAAGCAGGTAAAAGAGTGTTTTCTAAATGTGAGACACTGTCCTCTTTCCTAACTCAGTTCAAGTGTAGCCATGTTTACAGGATCTTCATAAGTGATATCTTATGATAAGTTTCTTTTTCTGTGTGACTTATTTCACTTAGAATCATCGTACCTGAATCCACCCATTTTGCTGCTACTGGTCTTATGACATTGATTTCATGGCTGAGGGATATTCCATCGTACGTAAGTACCACAATTTTTTGAACCATGTTTATATTTTCTGGGATACTTAAGGTGTATCCAAGTTGAGGTCCTTGTATACAGTGCAGCCCTAAATTTTGGGGTGGCTCTGTCTTATTGATTTTCAGTTTTCCCAAGGTATATTCCCTAGACTGGCAGTGCCCTTGGCTCTGTAGCTCTGTTCTTTACTTGTTTTAGGGAACAGAATGCACTCCTCCAGAGAGGCAGTTGGCAATTTACATCCCGCCCATCAGCATAACAAGGCTCCCTGTTCTCCAGGGCCTGTCTTGCCTTTCTTGTTCTTACACATTTTGTGGATGTCCCTTTTGACCGGTGGGAAGTGATACTTCTTTGTAGTGCAGATTTGCATTGCCCGCTTGCTTGCTTGGCCAAAAAGGGCGTATGCGTTTTCTCCTGAATATATTCAGGAGAAAACGCATACGCCCTTTTTGGCCAAGTGCATCATTGTCGAAGTTGTGCCCCTCTTCCTGTGCTTTAAAGGTGATTCCAACGTACCTCTTGAAATCTGTTTCCTGCTATTCTGCCTCGCTTTCAAGTCCGCCTCGTTGCCTTCCCTCAACAGATTTTTCGACGATAGTTGTCCTTTATTACTCGGTCAGTTTGTGAATTGCTGTGCCCCTGAGCTCCATTTTTCAACTCGATTTTGGTGAGCTGACCGCAAGTCCAAAATTTTGGTTGAGGACCTATACTGGTTCCCGGTGGGTGGCTGAGTATTTGGTTAATTCTTCTTCCTGCTGGGAAATTACAGTGATATGTGCCCGTCCAAATGCCTAACAGCTACTCTCTCATTGGTTCTCCCTCTTCCCTTTCATCCTCTGCCAAATTGGCAACCTGTGCGAACCAAGAGGTTAAAGGGGCTGTCTCTCCAAGTTGGGAGGTTGATAGTAAAGCAGACGGAAAGTCAAACCGGAGCACCAGGAGAGGGACTATTTGTTGAGTTTTAGAAACCTTTCGTATTCACAGTGTGTCCGTTCTCTAGGTTTCCCGTACATGTTATATCTGTAGTAATATTCCCTTCAACCTGGAGAGTTCGGACCCATGGAATGGGTGCCATGCATTATTGCTTTAAAGGGTCTGCATTTGCTCACCCAATCTCACCAATCGTCTCAGTCCCAAATGTCCCTCCTTATGACACATCCAGCTGTCGTTGTAGATAGGGTCATTCCAGCTTTCATCAGAGACCCTGAAGGAATTGTAAAGAATTTCCCAGTTTTTTTGTTTTGTTTTTGAAATTCCTTTTTATAGTGGGTTTGAGCTGATTCTCGCTGCCATGTTTATGCCAGTCTAGACACACTTGATTCCCTTACGGAGACATATCAATACATAGGTTTTAAGATTCTTACTAGTCAGATATTTTCCTCTGCGGGAAATATGGGGTTTTGAGTCCCTTTCACTGAGGACGGTGTAGGTCTTGTCTATTCCATAGTTGGTTTTTGGAACGGTCCCTGTGCTTATATCAAACTCTGGTTTTATGCATCACCCCACCGCTCCTTCCCCCTTAAGCAGGTAAAAGAGTGTTTTCTAAATGTGAGACACTGTCCTCTTTCCTAACTCAGTTCAAGTGTAGCCATGTTTACAGGATCTTCATAAGTGATATCTTATGATAAGTTTCTTTTTCTGTGTGACTTATTTCACTTAGAATCATCGTACCTGAATCCACCCATTTTGCTGCTACTGGTCTTATGACATTGATTTCATGGTTGAGGGATATTCCATCGTACGTAAGTACCACAATTTTTTGAACCATGTTTATATTTTCTGGGATACTTAAGGTGTATCCAAGTTGAGGTCCTTGTATGCAGTGCAGCCCTAAATTTTGGGGTGGCTCTGTCTTATTGATTTTCAGTTTTCCCAAGGTATATTCCCTAGACTGGTAGTGCCCTTGGCTCTGTAGCTCTGTTCTTTACTTGTTTTAGGGAACAGAATGCACTCCTCCAGAGAGGCAGTTGGCAATTTACATCCCGCCCATCAGCATAACAAGGCTCCCTGTTCTCCAGGGCCTGTCTTGCCTTTCTTGTTCTTACACATTTTGTGGATGTCCCTTTTGACCGGTGGGAAGTGATACTTCTTTGTAGTGCAGATTTGCATTGCCCGCTTGCTTGCTTGACCAAAAAGGGCGTATGCGTTTTCTCCTGAATATATTCAGGAGAAAATGCATACGCACTTTTTGGCCAAGTGCATCATTGTCGAAGTTGTGCCCCTCTTCCTGTGCTTTAAAGGCGATTCCAACGTACCTCTTGAAATCTGTTCCCTGCTATTCTGCCTCGCTTTCAAGTCCGCCTCGTTGCCTTCCCTCAACAGATTTTTCGACGATAGTTGTCCTTTATTACTCGGCCAGTTTGTGAATTGCTGTGCCCCTGAGCTCCATTTTTCAACTCGTTTTTGGTGAGCTGACCGCAAGTCCAAAATTTTGGTTCAGGACCTATACTGGTTTCCGGTGGGTGGCTGAGAATTTGGTTAATTCTTCTTCCTGCCGGGAAATTACAGTGATATGTGCCCGTCCAAATGCCTAACAGCTACTCTCTCATTGGTTCTCCCTCTTCCCTTTCATCCTCTGCCAAATTGGCAACCTGTGCGAACCAAGAGGTTAAAGGGGCTGTCTCTCCAAGTTGGGAGGTTGATAGTAAAGCAGACGGAAAGTCAAACCGGAGCACCAGGAGAGGGACTATGCGTTGAGTTTTAGAAACCTTTCGTATTCACAGTGTGTCCGTTCCCTAGGTTTCCCGCACATGTTATAGCTGTAGTAATATTCCCTTCAACCTGGAGAGTTCGGACCCATGGAATGGGTGCCATGCATTATTGCTTTAAAGGGTCTGCATTTGCTCACCCAATCTCACCAATCATCTCAGTCCCAAGTGTCCCTCCTTATGCCACATCCAGCTGTCGTTGTAGATAGGGTCATTCCAGCTTTCATCAGAGACCCTGAAGGAATTGTAAAGAATTTCCCAGTTTTTTTGTTTTGTTTTTGAAATTCCTTTTTATAGTGGGTTTGAGCTGATTCTCGCTGCCATGTTTATGCCAGTCTAGACACACTTGATTCCCTTACGGAGACATATCAATACATAGGTTTTAAGATTCTTACTAGTCAGATACTTTCCTCTGCGGGAAATATGGGGTTTTGAGTCCCTTTCACTGAGCACGGTGTAGGTCTTGTCTATTCCATAGTTGGTTTTTGGAATGGTACCTGTGCGTATATCAAACTCTGGTTTTATGCATCACCCCACCTCTCCTTCCCCGTTAAGCAGGTATAAGAGTGTTTTCTAAATGTGAGACACTGTTCTCTTTCCTAACTCAGTTCAAGTGTAGCCATGTTTACAGGATCTTCATAAGTGATATCTTATGATAAGTTTCTTTTTCTGTGTGACTTATTTCACTTAGAATCATCGTACCTGTATCCACCCATTTTGCTGCTACTGGTCTTATGACATTGATTTCATGGCTGAGGGATATTCCATCGTACGTAAGTACCACAATTTTTTGAACCATGTTTATATTTTCTGGGATACTTAAGGTGTATCCAAGTTGAGGTCCTTGTATGCAGTGCAGCCCTAAATTTTGGGGTGGCTCTGTCTTATTGATTTTCAGTTTTCCCAAGGTATATTCCCTAGACTGGTAGTGCCCTTGGCTCTGTAGCTCTGTTCTTTACTTGTTTTAGGGAACAGAATGCACTCCTCCAGAGAGGCAGTTGGCAATTTACATCCCGCCCATCAGCATAACAAGGCTCCCTGTTCTCCAGGGCCTGTCTTGCCTTTCTTGTTCTTACACATTTTGTGGATGTCCCTTTTGACCGGTGGGAAGTGATACTTCTTTGTAGTGCAGATTTGCATTGCCCGCTTGCTTGCTTGGCCAAAAGGGGCGTATGCGTTTTCTCCTGAATATATTCAGGAGAAAACGCATACGCCCTTTTTGGCCAAGTGCATCATTGTCGAAGTTGTGCCCCTCTTCCTGTGCTTTAAAGGCGATTCCAACGTACCTCTTGAAATCTGTTTCCTGCTATTCTGCCTCGCTTTCAAGTCCGCCTCGTTGCCTTCCCTCAACAGATTTTTGGACGATAGTTGTCCTTTATTACTCGGCCAGTTTGTGAATTGCTGTGCCCCTGAGCTCCATTTTTCAACTCGTTTTTGGTGAGCTGACCGCAAGTCCAAAATTTGGGTTCAGGACCTATACTGGTTCCCGGTGGGTGGCTGAGAATTTGGTTAATTCTTCTTCCTGCCGGGAAATTACAGTGATATGTGCCCGTCCAAATGCCTAACAGCTACTCTCTCATTGGTTCTCCCTCTTCCCTTTCATCCTCTGCCAAATTGGCAACCTGTGCGAACCAAGAGGTTAAAGGGGCTGTCTCTCCAAGTTGGGAGGTTGATAGTAAAGCAGACGGAAAGTCAAACTGGAGCACCAGGAGAGGGACTATTCGTTGAGTTTTAGAAACCTTCCGTATTCACAGTGTGTCCGTTCTCTAGGTTTCCCGCACATGTTATAGCTGTAGTAATATTCCCTTCAACCTGGAGAGTTCGGACCCATGGAATGGGTGCCATGCATTATTGCTTTAAAGGGTCTGCATTTGCTCGCCAAATCTCACCAATGGTCACAGTCCCAAGTGTCCCTCCTTATGCCACATCCAGCTGTCGTTGTAGATAGGGTCATTCCAGCTTTCATCAGAGACCCTGAAGGAATTGTAAAGAATTTCCCAGTTTTTTTGTTTTGTTTTTGAAATTCCTTTTTATAGTGGGTTTGAGCTGATTCTCGCTGCCATGTTTATGCCAGTCTAGACACACTTGATTCCCTTACGGAGACATATCAATACATAGGTTTTAAGATTCTTACTAGTCAGATATTTTCCTCTGCGGGAAATATGGGGTTTTGAGTCCCTTTCACTGAGGACGGTGTAGGTCTTGTCTATTCCATAGTTGGTTTTTGGAACGGTACCTGTGCTTATATGAAACTCTGGTTTTATGCATCACCCCACCTCTCCTTCACCCTTAAGCAGGTATAAGAGTGTTTTCTAAATGTGAGACACTGTCCTCTCTCCTAACTCAGTTCAAGTGTAGCCATGTTTACAGGATCTTCATAAGTGATATCTTATGATAAGTTTCTTTTTCTGTGTGACTTATTTCACTTAGAATCATCGTACCTGAATCCACCCATTTTGCTGCTACTGGTCTTATGACATTGATTTCATGGCTGAGGGATATTCCATCGTACGTAAGTACCACAATTTTTTGAACCATGTTTATATTTTCTGGGATACTTAAGGTGTATCCAAGTTGAGGTCCTTGTATGCAGTGCAGCCCTAAATTTTGGGGTGGCTCTGTCTTATTGATTTTCAGTTTTCCCAAGGTATATTCCCTAGACTGGTAGTGCCCTTGGCTCTGTAGCTCTGTTCTTTACTTGTTTTAGGGAACAGAATGCACTCCTCCAGAGAGGCAGTTGGCAATTTACATCCCGCCCATCAGCATAACAAGGCTCCCTGTTCTCCAGGGCCTGTCTTGCCTTTCTTGTTCTTACACATTTTGTGGATGTCCCTTTTGACCGGTGGGAAGTGATACTTCTTTGTAGTGCAGATTTGCATTGCCCGCTTGCTTGCTTGGCCAAAAAGGGCGTATGCGTTTTCTCCTGAATATAATCAGGAGAAAATGCATACGCCCTTTTTGGCCAAGTGAATCATTGTCGAAGTTGTGCCCCTCTTCCTGTGCTTTAAAGGCGATTCCAACGTACCTCTTGAAATCTGTTTCCTGCTATTCTGCCTCGCTTTCAAGTCCGCCTCGTTGCCTTCCCTCAACAGATTTTTGGACGATAGTTGTCCTTTATTACTCGGCCAGTTTGTGAATTGCTGTGCCCCTGAGCTCCATTTTTCAACTCGTTTTTGGTGAGCTGACCGCAAGTCCAAAATTTTGGTTCAGGACCTATACTGGTTTCCGGTGGGTTGCTGAGAATTTGGTTAATTCTTCTTCCTGCCGGGAAATTACAGTGATATGTGCCCGTCCAAATGCCTAACAGCTACTCTCTCATTGGTTCTCCCTCTTCCCTTTCATCCTCTGCCAAATTGGCAACCTGTGCGAACCAAGAGGTTAAAGGGGCTGTCTCTCCAAGTTGGGAGGTTGATAGTAAAGCAGACGGAAAGTCAAACCGGAGCACCAGGAGAGGGACTATGCGTTGAGTTTTAGAAACCTTTCGTATTCACAGTGTGTCCGTTCCCTAGGTTTCCCGCACATGTTATAGCTGTAGTAATATTCCCTTCAACCTGGAGAGTTCGGACCCATGGAATGGGTGCCATGCATTATTGCTTTAAAGGGTCTGCATTTGCTCACCCAATCTCACCAATCATCTCAGTCCCAAGTGTCCCTCCTTATGCCACATACAGCTGTCGTTGTAGATAGGGTCATTCCAGCTTTCATCAGAGACCCTGAAGGAATTGTAAAGAATTTCCCAGTTTTTTTGTTTTGTTTTTGAAATTCCTTTTTATAGTGGGTTTGAGCTGATTCTCGCTGCCATGTTTATGCCAGTCTAGACACACTTGATTCCCTTACAGAGACATATCAATACATAGGTTTTAAGATTCTTACTAGTCAGATACTTTCCTCTGCGGGAAATATGGGGTTTTGAGTCCCTTTCACTGAGGACGGTGTAGGTCTTGTCTATTCCATAGTTGGTTTTTGGAACGGTACCTGTGCGTATATCAAACTCTGGTTTTATGCATCACCCCACCTCTCCTTCCCCCTTAAGCAGGTATAAGAGTGTTTTCTAAATGTGAGACACTGTTCTCTTTCCTAACTCAGTTCAAGTGTAGCCATGTTTACAGGATCTTCATAAGTGATATCTTATGATAAGTTTCTTTTTCTGTGTGACTTATTTCACTTAGAATCATCTTACCTGAATCCACCCATTTTGCTGCTACTGGTCTTATGACATTGATTTCATGGCTGAAAGATATTCCATCGTACGTAAGTACCACAATTTTTTGAACCATGTTTATATTTTCTGGGATACTTAAGGTGTATCCAAGTTGAGGTCCTTGTATGCAGTGCAGCCCTAAATTTTGGGGTGGCTCTGTCTTATTGATTTTCAGTTTTCCCAAGGTATATTCCCTAGACTGGCAGTGCCCTTGGCTCTGTAGCTCTGTTCTTTACTTGTTTTAGGGAACAGAATGCACTCCTCCAGAGAGGCAGTTGGCAATTTACATCCCGCCCATCAGCATAACAAGGCTCCCTGTTCTCCAGGGCCTGTCTTGCCTTTCTTGTTCTTACACATTTTGTGGATGTCCCTTTTGACCGGTGGGAAGTGATACTTCTTTGTAGTGCAGATTTGCATTGCCCGCTTGCTTGCTTGGCCAAAAAGGGCGTATGCGTTTTCTCCTGAATATATTCAGGAGAAAACGCATACGCCCTTTTTGGCCAAGTGCATCATTGTCGAAGTTGTGCCCCTCTTCCTGTGCTTTAAAGGCGATTCCAACGTACCTCTTGAAATCTGTTTCCTGCTATTCTGCCTCGCTTTCAAGTCCGCCTCGTTGCCTTCCCTCAACAGATTTTTGGACGATAGTTGTCCTTTATTACTCGGCCAGTTTGTGAATTGCTGTGCCCCTGAGCTCCATTTTTCAACTCGTTTTTGGTGAGCTGACCGCAAGTCCAAAATTTTGGTTCAGGACCTATACTGGTTCCCGGTGGGTGGCTGAGAATTTGGTTAATTCTTCTTCCTGCCGGGAAATTACAGTGATATGTGCCCGTCCAAATGCCTAACAGCTACTCTCTCATTGGTTCTCCCTCTTCCCTTTCATCCTCTGCCAAATTGGCAACCTGTGCGAACCAAGAGGTTAAAGGGGCTGTCTCTCCAAGTTGGGAGGTTGATAGTAAAGCAGACGGAAAGTCAAACCGGAGCACCAGGAGAGGGACTATGCGTTGAGTTTTAGAAACCTTCCGTATTCACAGTGTGTCCGTTCCCTAGGTTTCCCGCACATGTTATAGCTGTAGTAATATTCCCTTCAACCTGGAGAGTTCGGACCCATGGAATGGGTGCCATGCATTATTGCTTTAAAGGGTCTGCATTTGCTCACCCAATCTCACCAATCATCTCAGTCCCAAGTGTCCCTCCTTATGCCACATACAGCTGTCGTTGTAGATAGGGTCATTCCAGCTTTCATCAGAGACCCTGAAGGAATTGTAAAGAATTTCCCAGTTTTTTTGTTTTGTTTTTGAAATTCCTTTTTATAGTGGGTTTGAGCTGATTCTCGCTGCCATGTTTATGCCAGTCTAGACACACTTGATTCCCTTACAGAGACATATCAATACATAGGTTTTAAGATTCTTACTAGTCAGATACTTTCCTCTGCGGGAAATATGGGGTTTTGAGTCCCTTTCACTGAGGACGGTGTAGGTCTTGTCTATTCCATAGTTGGTTTTTGGAACGGTACCTGTGCGTATATCAAACTCTGGTTTTATGCATCACCCCACCTCTCCTTCCCCCTTAAGCAGGTATAAGAGTGTTTTCTAAATGTGAGACACTGTTCTCTTTCCTAACTCAGTTCAAGTGTAGCCATGTTTACAGGATCTTCATAAGTGATATCTTATGATAAGTTTCTTTTTCTGTGTGACTTATTTCACTTAGAATCATCTTACCTGAATCCACCCATTTTGCTGCTACTGGTCTTATGACATTGATTTCATGGCTGAAAGATATTCCATCGTACGTAAGTACCACAATTTTTTGAACCATGTTTATATTTTCTGGGATACTTAAGGTGTATCCAAGTTGAGGTCCTTGTATGCAGTGCAGCCCTAAATTTTGGGGTGGCTCTGTCTTATTGATTTTCAGTTTTCCCAAGGTATATTCCCTAGACTGGCAGTGCCCTTGGCTCTGTAGCTCTGTTCTTTACTTGTTTTAGGGAACAGAATGCACTCCTCCAGAGAGGCAGTTGGCAATTTACATCCCGCCCATCAGCATAACAAGGCTCCCTGTTCTCCAGGGCCTGTCTTGCCTTTCTTGTTCTTACACATTTTGTGGATGTCCCTTTTGACCGGTGGGAAGTGATACTTCTTTGTAGTGCAGATTTGCATTGCCCGCTTGCTTGCTTGGCCAAAAAGGGCGTATGCGTTTTCTCCTGAATATATTCAGGAGAAAACGCATACGCCCTTTTTGGCCAAGTGCATCATTGTCGAAGTTGTGCCCCTCTTCCTGTGCTTTAAAGGCGATTCCAACGTACCTCTTGAAATCTGTTTCCTGCTATTCTGCCTCGCTTTCAAGTCCGCCTCGTTGCCTTCCCTCAACAGATTTTTGGACGATAGTTGTCCTTTATTACTCGGCCAGTTTGTGAATTGCTGTGCCCCTGAGCTCCATTTTTCAACTCGTTTTTGGTGAGCTGACCGCAAGTCCAAAATTTTGGTTCAGGACCTATACTGGTTCCCGGTGGGTGGCTGAGAATTTGGTTAATTCTTCTTCCTGCCGGGAAATTACAGTGATATGTGCCCGTCCAAATGCCTAACAGCTACTCTCTCATTGGTTCTCCCTCTTCCCTTTCATCCTCTGCCAAATTGGCAACCTGTGCGAACCAAGAGGTTAAAGGGGCTGTCTCTCCAAGTTGGGAGGTTGATAGTAAAGCAGACGGAAAGTCAAACCGGAGCACCAGGAGAGGGACTATGCGTTGAGTTTTAGAAACCTTCCGTATTCACAGTGTGTCCGTTCTCTAGGTTTCCCGCACATGTTACAGCTCTAGTAATATTCCCTTCAACCTGGAGAGTTCGGACCCATGGAATGGGTGCCATGCATTATTGCTTTAAAGGGTCTGCATTTGCTCACCCAATCTCACCAATCGTCTCAGTCCCAAATGTCCCTCCTTATGCCACATCCAGCTGTCGTTGTAGATAGGGTCATTCCAGCTTTCATCAGAGACCCTGAAGGAATTGTAAAGAATTTCCCAGTTTTTTTGGTTTGTTTTTGAAATTCCTTTTTATAGTGGGTTTGAGCTGATTCTCGCTGCCATGTTTATGCCAGTCTAGACACACTTGATTCCCTTATGGACACATATCAATACATAGGTTTTAAGATTCTTACTAGTCAGATATTTTCCTCTGCGGGAAATATGGGGTTTTGAGTCCCTTTCACTGAGGACGGTGTAGGTCTTGTCTATTCCATAGTTGGTTTTTGGAACGGTACCTGTGCTTATATCAAACTCTGGTTTTATGCATCACCCCACCTCTCCTTCCCCCTTAAGCAGGTATAAGAGTGTTTTCTAAATGTGAGACACTGTCCTCTTTCCTAACTCAGTTCAAGTGTAGCCATGTTTACAGGATCTTCATAAGTGATATCTTATGATAAGTTTCTTTTTCTGTGTGACTTATTTCACTTAGAATCATCGTACCTGAATCCACCCATTTTGCTGCTACTGGTCTTATGACATTGATTTCATGGCTGAGGGATATTCCATCGTACGTAAGTACCACAATTTTTTGAACCATGTTTATATTTTCTGGGATACTTAAGGTGTATCCAAGTTGAGGTCCTTGTATTCAGTGCAGCCCTAAATTTTGGGGTGGCTCTGTCTTATTGATTTTCAGTTTTCCCAAGGTATATTCCCTAAACTGGTAGTGCCCTTGGCTCTGTAGCTCTGTTCTTTACTTGTTTTAGGGAACAGAATGCACTCCTCCAGAGAGGCAGTTGGCAATTTACATCCCGCCCATCAGCATAACAAGGCTCCCTGTTCTCCAGGGCCTGTCTTGCCTTTCTTGTTCTTACACATTTTGTGGATGTCCCTTTTGACCGGTGGGAAGTGATACTTCTTTGTAGTGCAGATTTGCATTGCTCGCTTGCTTGCTTGGCCAAAAAGGGCGTATGCGTTTTCTCCTGAATATATTCAGGAGAAAATTCATACGCCCTTTTTGGCCAAGTGCATCATTGTCGAAGTTGTGCCCCTCTTCCTGTGCTTTAAAGGTGATTCCAACGTACCTCTTGAAATCTGTTTCCTGCTATTCTGCCTCGCTTTCAAGTCCGCCTCGTTGCCTTCCCTCAACAGATTTTTGGACGATAGTTGTCCTTTATTACTCGGCCAGTTTGTGAATTGCTGTGCCCCTGAGCTCCATTTTTCAACTCGTTTTTGGTGAGCTGACCGCAAGTCCAAAATTTTGGTTCAGGACCTATACTGGTTTCCGGTGGGTGGCTGAGAATTTGGTTAATTCTTCTTCCTGCCGGGAAATTACAGTGATATGTGCCCGTCCAAATGCCTAACAGCTACTCTCTCATTGGTTCTCCCTCTTCCCTTTCATCCTCTGCCAAATTGGCAACCTGTGCGAACCAAGAGGTTAAAGGGGCTGTCTCTCCAAGTTGGGAGGTTGATAGTAAAGCAGACGGAAAGTCAAACCGGAGCACCAGGAGAGGGACTATGCGTTGAGTTTTAGAAACCTTTCGTATTCACAGTGTGTCCGTTCCCTAGGTTTCCCGCACATGTTATAGCTGTAGTAATATTCCTTTCAACCTGGAGAGTTCGGACCCATGGAATGAGTGCCATGCATTATTGCTTTAAAGGGTCTGCATTTGCTCACCCAATCTCACCAATCATCTCAGTCCCAAGTGTCCCTCCTTATGCCACATCCAGCTGTCGTTGTAGATAGGGTCATTCCAGCTTTCATCAGAGACCCTGAAGGAATTGTAAAGAATTTCCCAGTTTTTTTGTTTTGTTTTTGAAATTCCTTTTTATAGTGGGTTTGAGCTGATTCTCGCTGCCATGTTTATGCGAGTCTAGACACACTTAATTCCCTTACGGAGACATATCAATACATAGGTTTTAAGATTCTTACTAGTCAGATACTTTCCTCTGCGGGAAATATGGGGTTTTGAGTCCCTTTCACTGAGGACGGTGTAGGTCTTGTCTATTCCATAGTTGGTTTTTGGAACGGTCCCTGTGCTTATATCAAACTCTGGTTTTATGCATCACCCCACCTCTCCTTCCCCCTTAAGCAGGTATAAGAGTGTTTTCTAAATGTGAGACACTGTCCTCTTTCCTAACTCAGTTCAAGTGTAGCCATGTTTACAGGATCTTCATAAGTGATATCTTATGATAAGTTTCTTTTTCTGTGTGACTTATTTCACTTAGAATGATCGTACCTGAATCCACCCATTTTGCTGCTACTGGTCTTATGACATTGATTTCATGGCTGAGGGATATTCCATCGTACGTAAGTACCACAATTTTTTGAACCATGTTTATATTTTCTGGGATACTTAAGGTGTATCCAAGTTGAGGTCCTTGTATGCAGTGCAGCCCTAAATTTTGGGGTGGCTCTGTCTTATTGATTTTCAGTTTTCCCAAGGTATATTCCCTAGACTGGTAGTGCCCTTGGCTCTGTAGCTCTGTTCTTTACTTGTTTTAGGGAACAGAATGCACTCCTCCAGAGAGGCCGTTGGCAATTTACATCCCGCCCATCAGCATAACAAGGCTCCCTGTTCTCCAGGGCCTGTCTTGCCTTTCTTGTTCTTACACATTTTGTGGATGTCCCTTTTGACCGGTGGGAAGTGATACTTCTTTGTAGTGCAGATTTGCATTGCCCGCTTGCTTGCTTGGCCAAAAAGGGCGTATGCGTTTTCTCCTGAATATATTCAGGAGAAAACGCATACGCCCTTTTTGGCCAAGTGCATCATTGTCGAAGTTGTGCCCCTCTTCCTGTGCTTTAAAGGCGATTCCAACGTACCTCTTGAAATCTGTTTCCTGCTATTCTGCCTCGTTTTCAAGTCCGCCTCGTTGCCTTCCCTCAACAGGTTTTTGGACGATAGTTGTCGTTTATTACTCGGCCAGTTTGTGAATTGTTGTGCCCCTGAGCTCCATTTTTCAACTCGTTTTTGGTGAGCTGACCGCAAGTCCAAAATTTTGGTTCAGGACCTATACTGGTTCCCGGTGGGTGGCTGAGAATTTGGTTAATTCTTCTTCCTGCCGGGAAATTACAGTGATATGTGCCCGTCCAAATGCCTAACAGCTACTCTCTCATTGGTTCTCCCTCTTCCCTTTCATCCTCTGCCAAATTGGCAACCTGTGCGAACCAAGAGGTTAAAGGGGCTGTCTCTCCAAGTTGGGAGGTTGATAGTAAAGCAGACGGAAAGTCAAACTGGAGCACCAGGAGAGGGACTATTCGTTGAGTTTTAGAAACCTTCCGTATTCACAGTGTGTCCGTTCTCTAGGTTTCCCGCACATGTTATAGCTGTAGTAATATTCCCTTCAACCTGGAGAGTTCGGACCCATGGAATGGGTGCCATGCATTATTGCTTTAAAGGGTCTGCATTTGCTCGCCAAATCTCACCAATGGTCACAGTCCCAAGTGTCCCTCCTTATGCCACATCCAGCTGTCGTTGTAGATAGGGTCATTCCAGCTTTCATCAGAGACCCTGAAGGAATTGTAAAGAATTTCCCAGTTTTTTTGTTTTGTTTTTGAAATTCCTTTTTATAGTTGGTTTGAGCTGATTCTCGCTGCCATGTTTATGCCCGTCTAGACACACTTGATTCCCTTACGGAGACATATCAATACATAGGTTTTAAGATTCTTACTAGTCAGATATTTTCCTCTGCGGGAAATATGGGGTTTTGAGTCCCTTTCACTGAGGACGGTGTAGGTCTTGTCTATTCCATAGTTGGTTTTTGGAACGGTACCTGTGCTTATATCAAACTCTGGTTTTATGCATCACCCCACCTCTCCTTCCCCCTTAAGCAGGTATAAGAGTGTTTTCTAAATGTGAGACACTGTTCTCTTTCCTAACTCAGTTCAAGTGTAGCCATGTTTACAGGATCTTCATAAGTGATATCTTATGATAAGTTTCTTTTTCTGTGTGACTTATTTCACTAGGAATCATCGTACCTGAATCCACCCATTTTGCTGCTACTGGTCTTATGACATTGATTTCATGGCTGAGGGATATTCCATCGTACGTAAGTACCACAATTTTTTGAACCATGTTTATATTTTCTGGGATACTTAAGGTGTATCCAAGTTGAGGTCCTTGTATGCAGTGCAGCCCTAAATTTTGGGGTGGATCTGTCTTATTGATTTTCAGTTTTCCCAAGGTATATTCCCTAGACTGGTAGTGCCCTTGGCTCTGTAGCTCTGTTCTTTACTTGTTTTAGGGAACAGAATGCACTCCTCCAGAGAGGCAGTTGGCAATTTACATCCCGCCCATCAGCATAACAAGGCTCCCTGTTCTCCAGGGCCTGTCTTGCCTTTCTTGTTCTTACACATTTTGTGGATGTCCCTTTTGACCGGTGGGAAGTGATACTTCTTTGTAGTGCAGATTTGCATTGCCCGCTTGCTTGCTTGGCCAAAAAGGGCGTATGCGTTTTCTCCTGAATATATTCAGGAGAAAATGCATACGCCCTTTTTGGCCAAGTGCATCATTGTCGAAGTTGTGCCCCTCTTCCTGTGCTTTAAAGGCGATTCCAACGTACCTCTTGAAATCTGTTTCCTGCTATTCTGCCTCGCTTTCAAGTCCGCCTCGTTGCCTTCCCTCAACAGATTTTTGGACGATAGTTGTCCTTTATTACTCGGCCAGTTTGTGAATTGCTGTGCCCCTGAGCTCCATTTTTCAACTCGTTTTTTGTGAGCTGACCGCAAGTCCAAAATTTTGGTTCAGGACCTATACTGGTTCCCGGTGGGTGGCTGAGAATTTGGTTAATTCTTCTTCCTGCCGGGAAATTACAGTGATATGTGCCCGTCCAAATGCCTAACAGCTACTCTCTCATTGGTTCTCCCTCTTCCCTTTCATCCTCTGCCAAATTGGCAACCTGTGTGAACCAAGAGGTTAAAGGGGCTGTCTCTCCAAGTTGGGAGGTTGATAGTAAAGCAGACGGAAAGTCAAACTGGAGCACCAGGAGAGGGACTATTCGTTGAGTTTTAGAAACCTTCCGTATTCACAGTGTGTCTGTTCTCTAGGTTTCCCGCACATGTTATAGCTGTAGTAATATTCCCTTCAACCTGGAGAGTTCGGACCCATGGAATGGGTGCCATGCATTATTGCTTTAAAGGGTCTGTATTTGCTCGCCAAATCTCACCAATGGTCACAGTCCCAAGTGTCCCTCCTTATGCCACATCCAGCTGTCGTTGTAGATAGGGTCATTCCAGCTTTCATCAGAGACCCTGAAGGAATTGTAAAGAATTTCCCAGTTTTTTTGTTTTGTTTTTGAAATTCCTTTTTATAGTGGGTTTGAGCTGATTCTCGCTGCCATGTTTATGCCAGTCTAGACACACTTGATTCCCTTACGGAGACATATCAATACATAGGTTTTAAGATTCTTACTAGTCAGATACTTTCCTCTGCGGGAAATATGGGGTTTTGAGTCCCTTTCACTGAGGACGGTGTAGGTCTTGTCTATTCCATAGTTGGTTTTTGGAACGGTACCTGTGCGTATATCAAACTCTGGTTTTATGCATCACCCCACCTCTCCTTCCCCCTTAAGCAGGTAAAAGAGTGTTTTCTAAATGTGAGACACTGTCCTCTTTCCTAACTCAGTTCAAGTGTAGCCATGTTTACAGGATCTTCATAAGTGATATCTTATGATAAGTTTCTTTTTCTGTGTGACTTATTTCACTTAGAATCATCGTACCTGAATCCACCCATTTTGCTGCTACTGGTCTTATGACATTGATTTCATGGCTGAGGGATATTCCATCGTACGTAAGTACCACAATTTTTTGAACCATGTTTATATTTTCTGGGATACTTAAGGTGTATCCAAGTTGAGGTCCTTGTATGCAGTGCAGCCCTAAATTTTGGGGTGGCTCTGTCTTATTGATTTTCAGTTTTCCCAAGGTATATTCCCTAGACTGGCAGTGCCCTTGGCTCTGTAGCTCTGTTCTTTACTTGTTTTAGGGAACAGAATGCACTCCTCCAGAGAGGCAGTTGGCAATTTACATCCCGCCCATCAGCATAACAAGGCTCCCTGTTCTCCAGGGCCTGTCTTGCCTTTCTTGTTCTTACACATTTTGTGGATGTCCCTTTTGACCGGTGGGAAGTGATACTTCTTTGTAGTGCAGATTTGCATTGCCCGCTTGCTTGCTTGGCCAAAAAGGGCGTATGCGTTTTCTCCTGAATATATTCAGGAGAAAACGCATACGCCCTTTTTGGCCAAGTGCATCATTGTCGAAGTTGTGCCCCTCTTCCTGTGCTTTAAAGGCGATTCCAACGTACCTCTTGAAATCTGTTTCCTGCTATTCTGCCTCGCTTTCAAGTCCGCCTCGTTGCCTTCCCTCAACAGATTTTTGGACGATAGTTGTCCTTTATTACTCGGCCAGTTTGTGAATTGCTGTGCCCCTGAGCTCCATTTTTCAACTCGTTTTTGGTGAGCTGACCGCAAGTCCAAAATTTTGGTTCAGGACCTATACTGGTTCCCGGTGGGTGGCTGAGAATTTGGTTAATTCTTCTTCCTGCCGGGAAATTACAGTGATATGTGCCCGTCCAAATGCCTAACAGCTACTCTCTCATTGGTTCTCCCTCTTCCCTTTCATCCTCTGCCAAATTGGCAACCTGTGCGAACCAAGAGGTTAAAGGGGCTGTCTCTCCAAGTTGGGAGGTTGATAGTAAAGCAGACGGAAAGTCAAACTGGAGCACCAGGAGAGGGACTATTCGTTGAGTTTTAGAAACCTTCCGTATTCACAGTGTGTCCGTTCTCTAGGTTTCCCGCACATGTTATAGCTGTAGTAATATTCCCTTCAACCTGGAGAGTTCGGACCCATGGAATGGGTGCCATGCATTATTGCTTTAAAGGGTCTGCATTTGCTCGCCAAATCTCACCAATCGTCTCAGTCCCAAGTGTCCCTCCTTATGCCACATCCAGCTGTCGTTGTAGATAGGGTCATTCCAGCTTTCATCAGAGACCCTGAAGGAATTGTAAAGAATTTCCCAGTTTTTTTGTTTTGTTTTTGAAATTCCTTTTTATAGTGGGTTTGAGCTGATTCTCGCTGCCATGTTTATGCCAGTCTAGACACACTTGATTCCCTTACGGAGACATATCAATACATAGGTTTTAAGATTCTTACTAGTCAGATATTTTCCTCTGCGGGAAATATGGGGTTTTGAGTCCCTTTCACTGAGGACGGTGTAGGTCTTGTCTATTCCATAGTTGGTTTTTGGAACGGTACCTGTGCGTATATCAAACTCTGGTTTTATGCATCACCCCACCTCTCCTTTCCCCTTAAGTAGGTATAAGAGTGTTTTCTAAATGTGAGACACTGTTCTCTTTCCTAACTCAGTTCAAGTGTAGCCATGTTTACAGGATCTTCATAAGTGATATCTTATGATAAGTTTCTTTTTCTGTGTGACTTATTTCACTTAGAATCATCGTACCTGAATCCACCCATTTTGCTGCTACTGGTCTTATGACATTGATTTCATGGCTGAGGGATATTCCATCGTACGTAAGTACCACAATTTTTTGAACCATGTTTATATTTTCTGGGATACTTAAGGTGTATCCAAGTTGAGGTCCTTGTATGCAGTGCAGCCCTAAATTTTGGGGTGGCTCTGTCTTATTGATTTTCAGTTTTCCCAAGGTATATTCCCTAGACTGGTAGTGCCCTTGGCTCTGTAGCTCTGTTGTTTACTTGTTTTAGGGAACAGAATGCACTCCTCCAGAGAGGCAGTTGGCAATTTACATCCCGCCCATCAGCATAACAAGGCTCCCTGTTCTCCAGGGCCTGTCTTGCCTTTCTTGTTCTTACACATTTTGTGGATGTCCCTTTTGACCGGTGGGAAGTGATACTTCTTTGTAGTGCAGATTTGCATTGCCCGCTTGCTTGCTTGGCCAAAAAGGGCGTATGCGTTTTCTCCTGAATATATTCAGGAGAAAATGCATACGCCCTTTTTGGCCAAGTGCATCATTGTCGAAGTTGTGCCCCTCTTCCTGTGCTTTAAAGGTGATTCCAACGTACCTCTTGAAATCTGTTTCCTGCTATTCTGCCTCGCTTTCAAGTCCGCCTCGTTGCCTTCCCTCAACAGATTTTTCTACGATAGTTGTCCTTTATTACTCGGTCAGTTTGTGAATTGCTGTGCCCCTGAGCTCCATTTTTCAACTCGATTTTGGTGAGCTGACCGCAAGTCCAAAATTTTGGTTGAGGACCTATACTGGTTTCCGGTGGGTGGCTGAGAATTTGGTTAATTCTTCTTCCTGCCGGGAAATTACAGTGATATGTGCCCGTCCAAATGCCTAACAGCTACTCTCTCATTGGTTCTCCCTCTTCCCTTTCATCCTCTGCCAAATTGGCAACCTGTGCGAACCAAGAGGTTAAAGGGGCTGTCTCTCCAAGTTGGGAGGTTGATAGTAAAGCAGACGGAAAGTCAAACCGGAGCACCAGGAGAGGGACTATTCGTTGAGTTTTAGAAACCTTCCGTATTCACAGTGTGTCCGTTCTCTAGGTTTCCCGCACATGTTATAGCTGTAGTAATATTCCCTTCAACCTGGAGAGTTCGGACCCATGGAATGGGTGCCATGCATTATTGCTTTAAAGGGTCTGTATTTGCTCGCCAAATCTCACCAATGGTCACAGTCCCAAGTGTCCCTCCTTATGCCACATCCAGCTGTCGTTGTAGATAGGGTCATTCCAGCTTTCATCAGAGACCCTGAAGGAATTGTAAAGAATTTCCCAGTTTTTTTGTTTTGTTTTTGAAATTCCTTTTTATAGTGGGTTTGAGCTGATTCTCGCTGCCATGTTTATGCCAGTCTAGACACACTTGATTCCCTTACGGAGACATATCAATACATAGGTTTTAAGATTCTTACTAGTCAGATACTTTCCTCTGCGGGAAATATGGGGTTTTGAGTCCCTTTCACTGAGGACGGTGTAGGTCTTGTCTATTCCATAGTTGGTTTTTGGAACGGTACCTGTGCGTATATCAAACTCTGGTTTTATGCATCACCCCACCTCTCCTTCCCCCTTAAGCAGGTAAAAGAGTGTTTTCTAAATGTGAGACACTGTCCTCTTTCCTAACTCAGTTCAAGTGTAGCCATGTTTACAGGATCTTCATAAGTGATATCTTATGATAAGTTTCTTTTTCTGTGTGACTTATTTCACTTAGAATCATCGTACCTGAATCCACCCATTTTGCTGCTACTGGTCTTATGACATTGATTTCATGGCTGAGGGATATTCCATCGTACGTAAGTACCACAATTTTTTGAACCATGTTTATATTTTCTGGGATACTTAAGGTGTATCCAAGTTGAGGTCCTTGTATGCAGTGCAGCCCTAAATTTTGGGGTGGCTCTGTCTTATTGATTTTCAGTTTTCCCAAGGTATATTCCCTAGACTGGCAGTGCCCTTGGCTCTGTAGCTCTGTTCTTTACTTGTTTTAGGGAACAGAATGCACTCCTCCAGAGAGGCAGTTGGCAATTTACATCCCGCCCATCAGCATAACAAGGCTCCCTGTTCTCCAGGGCCTGTCTTGCCTTTCTTGTTCTTACACATTTTGTGGATGTCCCTTTTGACCGGTGGGAAGTGATACTTCTTTGTAGTGCAGATTTGCATTGCCCGCTTGCTTGCTTGGCCAAAAAGGGCGTATGCGTTTTCTCCTGAATATATTCAGGAGAAAATGCATACGACCTTTTTGGCCAAGTGCATCATTGTCGAAGTTGTGCCCCTCTTCCTGTGCTTTAAAGGTGATTCCAACGTACCTCTTGAAATCTGTTTCCTGCTATTCTGCCTCGCTTTCAAGTCCGCCTCGTTGCCTTCCCTCAACAGATTTTTCGACGATAGTTGTCCTTTATTACTCGGTCAGTTTGTGAATTGCTGTGCCCCTGAGCTCCATTTTTCAACTCGATTTTGGTGAGCTGACCGCAAGTCCAAAATTTTGGTTGAGGACCTATACTGGTTCCCGGTGGGTGGCTGAGAATTTGGTTAATTCTTCTTCCTGCCGGGAAATTACAGTGATATGTGCCCGTCCAAATGCCTAACAGCTACTCTCTCATTGGTTCTCCCTCTTCCCTTTCATCCTCTGCCAAATTGGCAACCTGTGCAAACCAAGAGGTTAAAGGGGCTGTCTCTCCAAGTTGGGAGGTTGATAGTAAAGCAGACGGAAAGTCAAACCGGAGCACCAGGAGAGGGACTATTCGTTGAGTTTTAGAAACCTTCCGTATTCACAGTGTGTCCGTTCTCTAGGTTTCCCGCACATGTTATAGCTGTAGTAATATTCCCTTCAACCTGGAGAGTTCGGACCCATGGAATGGGTGCCATGCATTATTGCTTTAAAGGGTCTGCATTTGCTCACCCAATCTCACCAATCGTCTCAGTCCCAAGTGTCCCTCCTTATGCCACATCCAGCTGTCGTTGTAGATAGGGTCATTCCAGCTTTCATCAGAGACCCTGAAGGAATTGTAAAGAATTTCCCAGTTTTTTTGTTTTGTTTTTGAAATTCCTTTTTATAGTGGGTTTGAGCTGATTCTCGCTGCCATGTTTATGCCAGTCTAGACACACTTGATTCCCTTACGGAGACATATCAATACATAGGTTTTAAGATTCTTACTAGTCAGATATTTTCCTCTGCGGGAAATATGGGGTTTTGAGTCCCTTTCACTGAGGACGGTGTAGGTCTTGTCTATTCCATAGTTGGTTTTTGGAACGGTACCTGTGTGTATATCAAACTCTGGTTTTATGCATCACCCCACCTCTCCTTTCCCCTTAAGCAGGTAAAAGAGTGTTTTCTAAATGTGAGACACTGTTCTCTTTCCTAACTCAGTTCAAGTGTAGCCATGTTTACAGGATCTTCATAAGTGATATCTTATGATAAGTTTCTTTTTCTGTGTGACTTATTTCACTTAGAATCATCGTACCTGAATCCACCCATTTTGCTGCTACTGGTCTTATGACATTGATTTCATGGCTGAGGGATATTCCATCGTACGTAAGTACCACAATTTTTTGAACCATGTTTATATTTTCTGGGATACTTAAGGTGTATCCAAGTTGAGGTCCTTGTATGCAGTGCAGCCCTAAATTTTGGGGTGGCTCTGTCTTATTGATTTTCAGTTTTCCCAAGGTATATTCCCTAGACTGGTAGTGCCCTTGGCTCTGTAGCTCTGTTCTTTACTTGTTTTAGGGAACAGAATGCACTCCTCCAGAGAGGCAGTTGGCAATTTACATCCCGCCCATCAGCATAACAAGGCTCCCTGTTCTCCAGGGCCTGTCTTGCCTTTCTTGTTCTTACACATTTTGTGGATGTCCCTTTTGACCGGTGGGAAGTGATACTTCTTTGTAGTGCAGATTTGCATTGCCCGCTTGCTTGCTTGGCCAAAAAGGGCGTATGCGTTTTCTCCTGAATATATTCAGGAGAAAACGCATACGCCCTTTTTGGCCAAGTGCATCATTGTCGAAGTTGTGCCCCTCTTCCTGTGCTTTAAAGGTGATTCCAACGTACCTCTTGAAATCTGTTTCCTGCTATTCTGCCTCGCTTTCAAGTCCGCCTCGTTGCCTTCCCTCAACAGATTTTTCGACGATAGTTGTCCTTTATTACTCGGTCAGTTTGTGAATTGCTGTGCCCCTGAGCTCCATTTTTCAACTCGATTTTGGTGAGCTGACCGCAAGTCCAAAATTTTGGTTGAGGACCTATACTGGTTCCCGGTGGGTGGCTGAGAATTTGGTTAATTCTTCTTCCTGCCGGGAAATTACAGTGATATGTGCCCGTCCAAATGCCTAACAGCTACTCTCTCATTGGTTCTCCCTCTTCCCTTTCATCCTCTGCCAAATTGGCAACCTGTGCGAACCAAGAGGTTAAAGGGGCTGTCTCTCCAAGTTGGGAGGTTGATAGTAAAGCAGACGGAAAGTCAAACCGGAGCACCAGGAGAGGGACTATGCGTTGAGTTTTAGAAACCTTTCGTATTCACAGTGTGTCCGTTCCCTAGGTTTCCCGCACATGTTATAGCTGTAGTAATATTCCCTTCAACCTGGAGAGTTCGGACCCATGGAATGGGTGCCATGCATTATTGCTTTAAAGGGTCTGCATTTGCTCACCCAATCTCACCAATCATCTCAGTCCCAAGTGTCCCTCCTTATGCCACATACAGCTGTCGTTGTAGATAGGGTCATTCCAGCTTTCATCAGAGACCCTGAAGGAATTGTAAAGAATTTCCCAGTTTTTTTGTTTTGTTTTTGAAATTCCTTTTTATAGTGGGTTTGAGCTGATTCTCGCTGCCATGTTTATGCCAGTCTAGACACACTTGATTCCCTTACGGAGACATATCAATACATAGGTTTTAAGATTCTTACTAGTCAGATACTTTCCTCTGCGGGAAATATGGGGTTTTGAGTCCCTTTCACTGAGGACGGTGTAGGTCTTGTCTATTCCATAGTTGGTTTTTGGAACGGTACCTGTGCGTATATCAAACTCTGGTTTTATGCATCACCCCACCTCTCCTTCCCCCTTAAGCAGGTAAAAGAGTGTTTTCTAAATGTGAGACACTGTCCTCTTTCCTAACTCAGTTCAAGTGTAGCCATGTTTACAGGATCTTCATAAGTGATATCTTATGATAAGTTTCTTTTTCTGTGTGACTTATTTCACTTAGAATCATCGTACCTGAATCCACCCATTTTGCTGCTACTGGTCTTATGACATTGATTTCATGGCTGAGGGATATTCCATCGTACGTAAGTACCACAATTTTTTGAACCATGTTTATATTTTCTGGGATACTTAAGGTGTATCCAAGTTGAGGTCCTTGTATGCAGTGCAGCCCTAAATTTTGGGGTGGCTCTGTCTTATTGATTTTCAGTTTTCCCAAGGTATATTCCCTAGACTGGCAGTGCCCTTGGCTCTGTAGCTCTGTTCTTTACTTGTTTTAGGGAACAGAATGCACTCCTCCAGAGAGGCAGTTGGCAATTTACATCCCGCCCATCAGCATAACAAGGCTCCCTGTTCTCCAGGGCCTGTCTTGCCTTTCTTGTTCTTACACATTTTGTGGATGTCCCTTTTGACCGGTGGGAAGTGATACTTCTTTGTAGTGCAGATTTGCATTGCCCGCTTGCTTGCTTGGCCAAAAAGGGCGTATGCGTTTTCTCCTGAATATATTCAGGAGAAAACGCATACGCCCTTTTTGGCCAAGTGCATCATTGTCGAAGTTGTGCCCCTCTTCCTGTGCTTTAAAGGCGATTCCAATGTACCTCTTGAAATCTGTTTCCTGCTATTCTGCCTCGCTTTCAAGTCCGCCTCGTTGCCTTCCCTCAACAGATTTTTGGACGATAGTTGTCCTTTATTACTCGGCCAGTTTGTGAATTGCTGTGCCCCTGAGCTCCATTTTTCAACTCGTTTTTGGTGAGCTGACCGCAAGTCCAAAATTTTGGTTCAGGACCTATACTGGTTTCCGGTGGGTGGCTGAGAATTTGGTTAATTCTTCTTCCTGCCAAGAAATTACAGTGATATGTGCCCGTCCAAATGCCTAACAGCTACTCTCTCATTGGTTCTCCCTCTTCCCTTTCATCCTCTGCCAAATTGGCAACCTGTGCGAACCAAGAGGTTAAAGGGGCTGTCTCTCCAAGTTGGGAGGTTGATAGTAAAGCAGACGGAAAGTCAAACCGGAGCACCAGGAGAGGGACTATGCGTTGAGTTTTAGAAACCTTTCGTATTCACAGTGTGTCCGTTCCCTAGGTTTCCCGCACATGTTATAGCTGTAGTAATATTCCCTTCAACCTGGAGAGTTCGGACCCATGGAATGGGTGCCATGCATTATTGCTTTAAAGGGTCTGCATTTGCTCGCCAAATCTCACCAATCGTCTCAGTCCCAAGTGTCCCTCCTTATGCCACATCCAGCTGTCGTTGTAGATAGGGTCATTCCAGCTTTCATCAGAGACCCTGAAGGAATTGTAAAGAATTTCCCAGTTTTTTTGTTTTGTTTTTGAAATTCCTTTTTATAGTGGGTTTGAGCTGATTCTCGCTGCCATGTTTATGCCAGTCTAGACACACTTGATTCCCTTACGGAGACATATCAATACATAGGTTTTAAGATTCTTACTAGTCAGATATTTTCCTCTGCGGGAAATATGGGGTTTTGAGTCCCTTTCACTGAGGACGGTGTAGGTCTTGTCTATTCCATAGTTGGTTTTTGGAACGGTACCTGTGCTTATATCAAACTCTGGTTTTATGCATCACCCCACCTCTCCTTCCCCCTTAAGCAGGTATAAGAGTGTTTTCTAAATGTGAGACACTGTCCTCTCTCCTAACTCAGTTCAAGTGTATCCATGTTTACAGGATCTTCATAAGTGATATCTTATGATAAGTTTCTTTTTCTGTGTGACATATTTCACTTAGAATCATCGTACCTGAATCCACCCATTTTGCTGCTACTGGTCTTATGACATTGATTTCATGGCTGAGGGATATTCCATCGTACGTAAGTACCACAATTTTTTGAACCATGTTTATATTTTCTGGGATACTTAAGGTGTATCCAAGTTGAGGTCCTTGTATTCAGTGCAGCCCTAAATTTTGGGGTGGCTCTGTCTTATTGATTTTCAGTTTTCCCAAGGTATATTCCCTAGACTGGTAGTGCCCTTGGCTCTGTAGCTCTGTTCTTTACTTGTTTTAGGGAACAGAATGCACTCCTCCAGAGAGGCAGTTGGCAATTTACATCCCGCCCATCAGCATAACAAGGCTCCCTGTTCTCCAGGGCCTGTCTTCCCTTTCTTATTCTTACACATTTTGTGGATGTCCCTTTTGACCGGTGGGAAGTGATACTTCTTTGTAGTGCAGATTTGCATTGCCCGCTTGCTTGCTTGGCCAAAAAGGGCGTATGCGTTTTCTCCTGAATATATTCAGGAGAAAATGCATACGCCCTTTTTGGCCAAGTGCATCATTGTCGAAGTTGTGCCCCTCTTCCTGTGCTTTAAAGGCGATTCCAACGTACCTCTTGAAATCTGTTTCCTGCTATTCTGCCTCGCTTTCAAGTCCGCCTCGTTGCCTTCCCTCAACAGATTTTTGGACGATAGTTGTCCTTTATTACTCGGCCAGTTTGTGAATTGCTGTGCCCCTGAGCTCCATTTTTCAACTCGTTTTTGGTGAGCTGACCGCAAGTCCAAAATTTTGGTTCAGAACCTATACTGGTTTCCGGTGGGTGGCTGAGAATTTGGTTAATTCTTCTTCCTGCCGGGAAATTACAGTGATATGTGCCCGTCCAAATGCCTAACAGCTACTCTCTCATTGGTTCTCCCTCTTCCCTTTCATCCTCTGCCAAATTGGCAACCTGTGCGAACCAAGAGGTTAAAGGGGCTGTCTCTCCAGGTTGGGAGGTTGATAGTAAAGCAGACGGAAAGTCAAACCGGAGCACCAGGAGAGGGACTATGCGTTGAGTTTTAGAAACCTTTCGTATTCACAGTGTGTCCGTTCCCTAGGTTTCCCGCACATGTTATAGCTGTAGTAATATTCCCTTCAACCTGGACAGTTCGGACCCATGGAATGGGTGCCATGCATTATTGCTTTAAAGGGTCTGCATTTGCTCACCCAATCTCACCAATCATCTCAGTCCCAAGTGTCCCTCCTTATGCCACATCCAGCTGTCATTGTAGATAGGGTCATTCCAGCTTTCATCAGAGACCCTGAAGGAATTGTAAAGAATTTCCCAGTTTTTTTGTTTTGTTTTTGAAATTCCTTTTTATAGTGGGTTTGAGCTGATTCTCGCTGCCATGTTTATGCCAGTCTAGACACACTTGATTCCCTTACGGAGACATATCAATACATAGGTTTTAAGATTCTTACTAGTCAGATACTTTCCTCTGCGGGAAATATGGGGTTTTGAGTCCCTTTCACTGAGGACGGTGTAGGTCTTGTCTATTCCATAGTTGGTTTTTGGAATGGTACCTGTGCGTATATCAAACTCTGGTTTTATGCATCACCCCACCTCTCCTTCCCCCTTAAGCAGGTATAAGAGTGTTTTCTAAATGTGAGACACTGTTCTCTTTCCTAACTCAGTTCAAGTGTAGCCATGTTTACAGGATCTTCATAAGTGATATCTTATGATAAGTTTCTTTTTCTGTGTGACTTATTTCACTTAGAATCAACGTACCTGAATCCACCCATTTTGCTGCTACTGGTCTTATGACATTGATTTCATGGCTGAGGGATATTCCATCGTACGTAAGTACCACAATTTTTTGAACCATGTTTATATTTTCTGGGATACTTAAGGTGTATCCAAGTTGAGGTCCTTGTATGCAGTGCAGCCCTAAATTTTGGGGTGGCTCTGTCTTATTGATTTTCAGTTTTCCCTGGGTATATTCCCTAGACTGGTAGTGCCCTTGGCTCTGTAGCTCTGTTCTTTACTTGTTTTAGGGAACAGAATGCACTCCTCCAGAGAGGCAGTTGGCAATTTACATCCCGCCCATCAGCATAACAAGGCTCCCTGTTCTCCAGGGCCTGTCTTGCCTTTCTTGTTCTTACACATTTTGTGGATGTCCCTTTTGACCGGTGGGAAGTGATACTTCTTTGTAGTGCAGATTTGCATTGCCCGCTTGCTTGCTTGGCCAAAAAGGGTGTATGCGTTTTCTCCTGAATATATTCAGGAGAAAACGCATACGCACTTTTTGGCCAAGTGCATCATTGTTGAAGTTGTGCCCCTCTTCCTGTGCTTTAAAGGCGATTCCAACGTACCTCTTGAAATCTGTTTCCTGCTATTCTGCCTCGCTTTCAAGTCCGCCTCGTTGCCTTCCCTCAACAGATTTTTGGACGATAGTTGTCCTTTATTACTCAGCCGGTTTGTGAATTGCTGTGCCCCTGAGCTCCATTTTTCAACTCGTTTTTGGTGAGCTGACCGCAAGTCCAAAATTTTGGTTCAGGACCTATACTGGTTCCCGGTGGGTGGCTGAGAATTTGGTTAATTCTTCTTCCTGCCGGGAAATTACAGTGATATGTGCCCGTCCAAATGCCTAACAGCTACTCTCTCATTGGTTCTCCCTCTTCCCTTTCATCCTCTGCCAAATTGGCAACCTGTGTGAACCAAGAGGTTAAAGGGGCTGTCTCTCCAAGTTGGGAGGTTGATAGTAAAGCAGACGGAAAGTCAAACTGGAGCACCAGGAGAGGGACTATTCGTTGAGTTTTAGAAACCTTCCGTATTCACAGTGTGTCCGTTCTCTAGGTTTCCCGCACATGTTATAGCTGTAGTAATATTCCCTTCAACCTGGAGAGTTCGGACCCATGGAATGGGTGCCATGCATTATTGCTTTAAAGGGTCTGCATTTGCTCGCCAAATCTCACCAATGGTCACAGTTCCAAGTGTCCCTCCTTATGCCACATCCAGCTGTCGTTGTAGATAGGGTCATTCCAGCTTTCATCAGAGACCCTGAAGGAATTGTAAAGAATTTCCCAGTTTTTTTGTTTTGTTTTTGAAATTCCTTTTTATAGTGGGTTTGAGCTGATTCTCGCTGCCATGTTTATGCCAGTCTAGACACACTTGATTCCCTTACGGAGACATATCAATACATAGGTTTTAAGATTCTTACTAGTCAGATATTTTCCTCTGCGGGAAATATGGGGTTTTGAGTCCCTTTCACTGAGGACGGTGTAGGTCTTGTCTATTCCATAGTTGGTTTTTGGAACATAACCTGTGCTTATATCAAACTCTGGTTTTATGCATCACCCCACCTCTCCTTCCCCCTTAAGCAGGCATAAGAGTGTTTTCTAAATGTGAGACACTGTTCTCTTTCCTAACTCAGTTCAAGTGTAGCCATGTGTACAGGATCTTCATAAGTGATATCTTATGATAAGTTTCTTTTTCTGTGTGACTTATTTCACTTAGAATCAACGTACCTGAATCCACCCATTTTGCTGCTACTGGTCTTATGACATTGATTTCATGGCTGAGGGATATTCCATCGTACGTAAGTACCACAATTTTTTGAACCATGTTTATATTTTCTGGGATACTTAAGGTGTATCCAAGTTGAGGTCCTTGTATGCAGTGCAGCCCTAAATTTTGGGGTGGCTCTGTCTTATTGATTTTCAGTTTTCCCAAGGTATATTCCCTAGACTGGTAGTGCCCTTGGCTCTGTAGCTCTGTTCTTTACTTGTTTTAGGGAACAGAATGCACTCCTCCAGAGAGGCAGTTGGCAATTTACATCCCGCCCATCAGCATAACAAGGCTCCCTGTTCTCCAGGGCCTGTCTTGCCTTTCTTGTTCTTACACATTTTGTGGATGTCCCTTTTGACCGGTGGGAAGTGATACTTCTTTGTAGTGCAGATTTGCATTGCCCGCTTGCTTGCTTGGCCAAAAAGGGCGTATGCGTTTTCTCCTGAATATATTCAGGAGAAAATGCATACGCCCTTTTTGGCCAAGTGCATCATTGTCGAAGTTGTGCCCCTCTTCCTGTGCTTTAAAGGCGATTCCAACGTACCTCTTGAAATCTGTTTCCTGCTATTCTGCCTCGCTTTCAAGTCCGCCTCGTTGCCTTCCCTCAACAGATTTTTGGACGATAGTTGTCCTTTATTACTCGGCCAGTTTGTGAATTGCTGTGCCCCTGAGCTCCATTTTTCAACTCGTTTTTGGTGAGCTGACCGCAAGTCCAAAATTTTGGTTCAGGACCTATACTGGTTTCCGGTGGGTGGCTGAGAATTTGGTTAATTCTTCTTCCTGCCGGGAAATTACAGTGATATGTGCCCGTCCAAATGCCTAACAGCTACTCTCTCATTGGTTCTCCCTCTTCCCTTTCATCCTCTGCCAAATTGGCAACCTGTGTGAACCAAGAGGTTAAAGGGGCTGTCTCTCCAAGTTGGGAGGTTGATAGTAAAGCAGACGGAAAGTCAAACCGGAGCACCAGGAGAGGGACTATGCGTTGAGTTTTAGAAACCTTTCGTATTCACAGTGTGTCCGTTCCCTAGGTTTCCCGCACATGTTATAGCTGTAGTAATATTCCCTTCAACCTGGAGAGTTCGGACCCATGGAATGGGTGCCATGCATTATTGCTTTAAAGGGTCTGCATTTGCTCACCCAATCTCACCAATCATCTCAGTCCCAAGTGTCCCTCCTTATGCCACATCCAGCTGTCGTTGTAGATAGGGTCATTCCAGCTTTCATCAGAGACCCTGAAGGAATTGTAAAGAATTTCCCAGTTTTTTTGTTTTGTTTTTGAAATTCCTTTTTATAGTGGGTTTGAGCTGATTCTCGCTGCCATGTTTATGCCAGTCTAGACACACTTGATTCCCTTACGGAGACATATCAATACATAGGTTTTAAGATTCTTACTAGTCAGATACTTTCCTCTGCGGGAAATATGGGGTTTTGAGTCCCTTTCACTGAGGACGGTGTAGGTCTTGTCTATTCCATAGTTGGTTTTTGGAACGTAACCTGTGCTTATATCAAACTCTGGTTTTATGCATCACCCCACCTCTCCTTCCCCCTTAAGCAAGTATAAGAGTGTTTTCTAAATGTGAGACACTGTTCTCTTTCCTAACTCAGTTCAAGTGTAGCCATGTTTACAGGATCTTCATAAGTGATATCTTATGATAAGTTTCTTTTTCTGTGTGACTTATTTCACTAGGAATCATCGTACCTGAATCCACCCATTTTGCTGCTACTGGTCTTATGACGTTGATTTCATGGCTGAGGGATATTCCATCGTACGTAAGTACCACAATTTTTTGAACCATGTTTATATTTTCTGGGATACTTAAGGTGTATCCAAGTTGAGGTCCTTGTATGCAGTGCAGCCCTAAATTTTGGGGTGGCTCTGTCTTATTGATTTTCAGTTTTCCCAAGGTATATTCCCTAGACTGGTAGTGCCCTTGGCTCTGTAGCTCTGTTCTTTACTTGTTTTAGGGAACAGAATGCACTCCTCCAGAGAGGCAGTTGGCAATTTACATCCCGCCCATCAGCATAACAAGGCTCCCTGTTCTCCAGGGCCTGTCTTGCCTTTCTTGTTCTTACACATTTTGTGGATGTCCCTTTTGACCGGTGGGAAGTGATACTTCTTTGTAGTGCAGATTTGCATTGCCCGCTTGCTTGCTTGGCCAAAAAGGGCGTATGCGTTTTCTCCTGAATATATTCAGGAGAAAACGCATACGCCCTTTTTGGCCAAGTGCATCATTGTCGAAGTTGTGCCCCTCTTCCTGTGCTTTAAAGGCGATTCCAACGTACCTCTTGAAATCTGTTTCCTGCTATTCTGCCTCGCTTTCAAGTCCGCCTCGTTGGCTTCCCTCAACAGATTTTTGGATGATAGTTGTCCTTTATTACTCGGCCAGTTTGTGAATTGCTGTGCCCCTGAGCTCCATTTTTCAACTCGTTTTTGGTGAGCTGACCGCAAGTCCAAAATTTTGGTTCAGGACCTATACTGGTTCCCGGTGGGTGGCTGAGAATTTGGTTAATTCTTCTTCCTGCCGGGAAATTACAGTGATATGTGCCCGTCCAAATGCCTAACAGCTACTCTCTCATTGGTTCTCCCTCTTCCCTTTCATCCTCTGCCAAATTGGCAACCTGTGCGAACCAAGAGGTTAAAGGGGCTGTCTCTCCAAGTTGGGAGGTTGATAGTAAAGCAGACGGAAAGTCAAACTGGAGCACCAGGAGAGGGACTATTCGTTGAGTTTTAGAAACCTTCCGTATTCACAGTGTGTCCGTTCTCTAGGTTTCCCGCACATGTTATAGCTGTAGTAATATTCCCTTCAACCTGGAGAGTTCGGACCCATGGAATGGGTGCCATGCATTATTGCTTTAAAGGGTCTGCATTTGCTCGCCAAATCTCACCAATCGTCTCAGTCCCAAGTGTCCCTCCTTATGCCACATCCAGCTGTCGTTGTAGATAGGGTCATTCCAGCTTTCATCAGAGACCCTGAAGGAATTGTAAAGAATTTCCCAGTTTTTTTGTTTTGTTTTTGAAATTCCTTTTTATAGTGGGTTTGAGCTGATTCTCGCTGCCATGTTTATGCCAGTCTAGACACACTTGATTCCCTTACGGAGACATATCAATACATAGGTTTTAAGATTCTTACTAGTCAGATATTTTCCTCTGCGGGAAATATGGGGTTTTGAGTCCCTTTCACTGAGGACGGTGTAGGTCTTGTCTATTCCATAGTTGGTTTTTGGAACGGTACCTGTGCTTATATCAAACTCTGGTTTTATGCATCACCCCACCGCTCCTTCCCCCTTAAGCAGGTATAAGAGTGTTTTCTAAATGTGAGACACTGTCCTCTCTCCTAACTCAGTTCAAGTGTAGCCATGTTTACAGGATCTTCATAAGTGATATCTTATGATAAGTTTCTTTTTCTGTGTGACATATTTCACTTAGAATCATCGTACCTGAATCCACCCATTTTGCTGCTACTGGTCTTATGACATTGATTTCATGGCTGAGGGATATTCCATCGTACGTAAGTACCACAATTTTTTGAACCATGTTTATATTTTCTGGGATACTTAAGGTGTATCCAAGTTGAGGTCCTTGTATTCAGTGCAGCCCTAAATTTTGGGGTGGCTCTGTCTTATTGATTTTCAGTTTTCCCAAGGTATATTCCCTAGACTGGTAGTGCCCTTGGCTCTGTAGCTCTGTTCTTTACTTGTTTTAGGGAACAGAATGCACTCCTCCAGAGAGGCAGTTGGCAATTTACATCCCGCCCATCAGCATAACAAGGCTCCCTGTTCTCCAGGGCCTGTCTTGCCTTTCTTGTTCTTACACATTTTGTGGATGTCCCTTTTGACCGGTGGGAAGTGATACTTCTTTGTAGTGCAGATTTGCATTGCCCGCTTGCTTGCTTGGCCAAAAAGGGCGTATGCGTTTTCTCCTGAATATATTCAGGAGAAAATGCATACGCCCTTTTTGGCCAAGTGCATCATTGTCGAAGTTGTGCCCCTCTTCCTGTGCTTTAAAGGCGATTCCAACGTACCTCTTGAAATCTGTTTCCTGCTATTCTGCCTCGCTTTCAAGTCCGCCTCGTTGCCTTCCCTCAACAGATTTTTGGACGATAGTTGTCCTTTATTACTCGGCCAGTTTGTGAATTGCTGTGCCCCTGAGCTCCATTTTTCAACTCGTTTTTGGTGAGCTGACCGCAAGTCCAAAATTTTGGTTCAGGACCTATACTGGTTTCCGGTGGGTGGCTGAGAATTTGGTTAATTCTTCTTCCTGCCGGGAAATTACAGTGATATGTGCCCGTCCAAATGCCTAACAGCTACTCTCTCATTGGTTCTCCCTCTTCCCTTTCATCCTCTGCCAAATTGGCAACCTGTGCGAACCAAGAGGTTAAAGGGGCTGTCTCTCCAAGTTGGGAGGTTGATAGTAAAGCAGACGGAAAGTCAAACCGGAGCACCAGGAGAGGGACTATGCGTTGAGTTTTAGAAACCTTTCGTATTCACAGTGTGTCCGTTCCCTAGGTTTCCCGCACATGTTATAGCTGTAGTAATATTCCCTTCAACCTGGAGAGTTCGGACCCATGGAATGGGTGCCATGCATTATTGCTTTAAAGGGTCTGCATTTGCTCACCCAATCTCACCAATCATCTCAGTCCCAAGTGTCCCTCCTTATGCCACATCCAGCTGTCATTGTAGATAGGGTCATTCCAGCTTTCATCAGAGACCCTGAAGGAATTGTAAAGAATTTCCCAGTTTTTTTGTTTTGTTTTTGAAATTCCTTTTTATAGTGGGTTTGAGCTGATTCTCGCTGCCATGTTTATGCCAGTCTAGACACACTTGATTCCCTTACGGAGACATATCAATACATAGGTTTTAAGATTCTTACTAGTCAGATATTTTCCTCTGCGGGAAATATGGGGTTTTGAGTCCCTTTCACTGAGGACGGTGTAGGTCTTGTCTATTCCATAGTTGGTTTTTGGAACGGTACCTGTGCGTATATCAAACTCTGGTTTTATGCATCACCCCACCTCTCCTTCCCCCTTAAGCAGGTATAAGAGTGTTTTCTAAATGTGAGACACTGTTCTCTTTCCTAACTCAGTTCAAGTGTAGCCATGTTTACAGGATCTTCATAAGTGATATCTTATGATAAGTTTCTTTTTCTGTGTGACTTATTTCACTTAGAATCAACGAAACTGAATCCACCCATTTTGCTGCTACTGGTCTTATGACATTGATTTCATGGCTGAGGGATATTCCATCGTACGTAAGTACCACAATTTTTTGAACCATGTTTATATTTTCTGGGATACTTAAGGTGTATCCAAGTTGAGGTCCTTGTATGCAGTGCAGCCCTAAATTTTGGGGTGGCTCTGTCTTATTGATTTTCAGTTTTCCCAGGGTATATTCCCTAGACTGGTAGTGCCCTTGGCTCTGTAGCTCTGTTCTTTACTTGTTTTAGGGAACAGAATGCACTCCTCCAGAGAGGCAGTTGGCAATTTACATCCCGCCCATCAGCATAACAAGGCTCCCTGTTCTCCAGGGCCTGTCTTGCCTTTCTTGTTCTTACACATTTTGTGGATGTCCCTTTTGACCGGTGGGAAGTGATACTTCTTTGTAGTGCAGATTTGCATTGCCCGCTTGCTTGCTTGGCCAAAAAGGGCGTATGCGTTTTCTCCTGAATATATTCAGGAGAAAATGCATACGCCCTTTTTGGCCAAGTGCATCATTGTCGAAGTTGTGCCCCTCTTCCTGTGCTTTAAAGGCGATTCCAACGTACCTCTTGAAATCTGTTTCCTGCTATTCTGCCTCGCTTTCAAGTCCGCCTCGTTGCCTTCCCTCAACAGATTTTTGGACGATAGTTGTCCTTTATTACTCGGCCAGTTTGTGAATTGCTGTGCCCCTGAGCTCCATTTTTCAACTCGTTTTTGGTGAGCTGACCGCAAGTCCAAAATTTTGGTTCAGGACCTATACTGGTTTCCGGTGGGTGGCTGAGAATTTGGTTAATTCTTCTTCCTGCCGGGAAATTACAGTGATATGTGCCCGTCCAAATGCCTAACAGCTACTCTCTCATTGGTTCTCCCTCTTCCCTTTCATCCTCTGCCAAATTGGCAACCTGTGCGAACCAAGAGGTTAAAGGGGCTGTCTCTCCAAGTTGGGAGGTTGATAGTAAAGCAGACGGAAAGTCAAACCGGAGCACCAGGAGAGGGACTATGCGTTGAGTTTTAGAAACCTTTCGTATTCACAGTGTGTCCGTTCCCTAGGTTTCCCGCACATTTTATAGCTGTAGTAATATTCCCTTCAACCTGGAGAGTTCGGACCCATGGAATGGGTGCCATGCATTATTGCTTTAAAGGGTCTGCATTTGCTCACCCAATCTCACCAATCATCTCAGTCCCAAGTGTCGCTCCTTATGCCACATCCAGCTGTCGTTGTAGATAGGGTCATTCCAGCTTTCATCAGAGACCCTGAAGGAATTGTAAAGAATTTCCCAGTTTTTTTGTTTTGTTTTTGAAATTCCTTTTTATAGTGGGTTTGACCTGATTCTCGCTGCCATGTTTATGCCAGTCTAGACACACTTGATTCCCTTACGGAGACATATCAATACATAGGTTTTAAGATTCTTACTAGTCAGATATTTTCCTCTGCGGGAAATATGGGGTTTTGAGTCCCTTTCACTGAGGACGGTGTAGGTCTTGTCTATTCCATAGTTGGTTTTTGGAACGGTCCCTGTGCTTATATCAAACTCTGGTTTTATGCATCACCCCACCTCTCCTTCCCCCTTAAGCAGGTATAAGAGTGTTTTCTAAATGTGAGACACTGTCCTCTCTCCTAACTCAGTTCAAGTGTAGCCATGTTTACAGGATCTTCATAAGTGATATCTTATGATAAGTTTCTTTTTCTGTGTGACTTATTTCACTTAGAATCATCGTACCTGAATCCACCCATTTTGCTGCTACTGGTCTTATGACATTGATTTCATGGCTGAGGGATATTCCATCGTACGTAAGTACCACAATTTTTTGAACCATGTTTATATTTTCTGGGATACTTAAGGTGTATCCAAGTTGAGGTCCTTGTATTCAGTGCAGCCCTAAATTTTGGGGTGGCTCTGTCTTATTGATTTTCACTTTTCCCAAGGTATATTCCCTAGACTGGTAGTGCCCTTGGCTCTGTAGCTCTGTTCTTTACTTGTTTTAGGGAACAGAATGCACTCCTCCAGAGAGGCAGTTGGCAATTTACATCCCGCCCATCAGCATAACAAGGCTCCCTGTTCTCCAGGGCCTGTCTTGCCTTTCTTGTTCTTACACATTTTGTGGATGTCCCTTTTGACCGGTGGGAAGTGATACTTCTTTGTAGTGCAGATTTGCATTGCCCGCTTGCTTGCTTGGCCAAAAAGGGCGTATGCGTTTTCTCCTGAATATATTCAGGAGAAAATGCATACGCCCTTTTTGGCCAAGTGCATCATTGTCGAAGTTGTGCCCCTCTTCCTGTGCTTTAAAGGCGATTCCAACGTACCTCTTGAAATCTGTTTCCTGCTATTCTGCCTCGCTTTCAAGTCCGCCTCGTTGCCTTCCCTCAACAGATTTTTGGACGATAGTTGTCCTTTATTACTCGGCCAGTTTGTGAATTGCTGTGCCCCTGAGCTCCATTTTTCAACTCGTTTTTGGTGAGCTGACCGCAAGTCCAAAATTTTGGTTCAGGACCTATACTGGTTTCCGGTGGGTGGCTGAGAATTTGGTTAATTCTTCTTCCTGCCGGGAAATTACAGTGATATGTGCCCGTCCAAATGCCTAACAGCTACTCTCTCATTGGTTCTCCCTCTTCCCTTTCATCCTCTGCCAAATTGGCAACCTGTGCGAACCAAGAGGTTAAAGGGGCTGTCTCTCCAAGTTGGGAGGTTGATAGTAAAGCAGACGGAAAGTCAAACCGGAGCACCAGGAGAGGGACTATGCGTTGAGTTTTAGAAACCTTTCGTATTCACAGTGTGTCCGTTCCCTAGGTTTCCCGCACATGTTATAGCTGTAGTAATATTCCCTTCAACCTGGAGAGTTCGGACCCATGGAATGGGTGCCATGCATTATTGCTTTAAAGGGTCTGCATTTGCTCACCCAATCTCACCAATCATCTCAGTCCCAAGTGTCGCTCCTTATGCCACATCCAGCTGTCGTTGTAGATAGGGTCATTCCAGCTTTCATCAGAGACCCTGAAGGAATTGTAAAGAATTTCCCAGTTTTTTTGTTTTGTTTTTGAAATTCCTTTTTATAGTGGGTTTGAGCTGATTCTCGCTGCCATGTTTATGCCAGTCTAGACACACTTGATTCCCTTACAGAGACATATCAATACATAGGTTTTAAGATTCTTACTAGTCAGATACTTTCCTCTGCGGGAAATATGGGGTTTTGAGTCCCTTTCACTGAGGACGGTGTAGGTCTTGTCTATTCCATAGTTGGTTTTTGGAACGGTACCTGTGCGTATATCAAACTCTGGTTTTATGCATCACCCCACCTCTCCTTCCCCCTTAAGCAGGTATAAGAGTGTTTTCTAAATGTGAGACACTGTTCTCTTTCCTAACTCAGTTCAAGTGTAGCCATGTTTACAGGATCTTCATAAGTGATATCTTATGATAAGTTTCTTTTTCTGTGTGACTTATTTCACTTAGAATCATCTTACCTGAATCCACCCATTTTGCTGCTACTGGTCTTATGACATTGATTTCATGGCTGAAAGATATTCCATCGTACGTAAGTACCACAATTTTTTGAACCATGTTTATATTTTCTGGGATACTTAAGGTGTATCCAAGTTGAGGTCCTTGTATGCAGTGCAGCCCTAAATTTTGGGGTGGCTCTGTCTTATTGATTTTCAGTTTTCCCAAGGTATATTCCCTAGACTGGCAGTGCCCTTGGCTCTGTAGCTCTGTTCTTTACTTGTTTTAGGGAACAGAATGCACTCCTCCAGAGAGGCAGTTGGCAATTTACATCCCGCCCATCAGCATAACAAGGCTCCCTGTTCTCCAGGGCCTGTCTTGCCTTTCTTGTTCTTACACATTTTGTGGATGTCCCTTTTGACCGGTGGGAAGTGATACTTCTTTGTAGTGCAGATTTGCATTGCCCGCTTGCTTGCTTGGCCAAAAAGGGCATATGCGTTTTCTCCTGAATATATTCAGGAGAAAACGCATACGCCCTTTTTGGCCAAGTGCATCATTGTCGAAGTTGTGCCCCTCTTCCTGTGCTTTAAAGGCGATTCCAACGTACCTCTTGAAATCTGTTTCCTGCTATTCTGCCTCGCTTTCAAGTCCGCCTCGTTGCCTTCCCTCAACAGATTTTTGGACGATAGTTGTCCTTTATTACTCGGCCAGTTTGTGAATTGCTGTGCCCCTGAGCTCCATTTTTCAACTCGTTTTTGGTGAGCTGACCACAAGTCCAAAATTTTGGTTCAGGACCTATACTGGTTCCCGGTGGGTGGCTGAGAATTTGGTTAATTCTTCTTCCTGCCGGGAAATTACAGTGATATGTGCCCGTCCAAATGCCTAACAGCTACTCTCTCATTGGTTCTCCCTCTTCCCTTTCATCCTCTGCCAAATTGGCAACCTGTGCGAACCAAGAGGTTAAAGGGGCTGTCTCTCCAAGTTGGGAGGTTGATAGTAAAGCAGACGGAAAGTCAAACCGGAGCACCAGGAGAGGGACTATGCGTTGAGTTTTAGAAACCTTCCGTATTCACAGTGTGTCCGTTCTCTAGGTTTCCCGCACATGTTACAGCTGTAGTAATATTCCCTTCAACCTGGAGAGTTTGGACCCATGGAATGGGTGCCATGCATTATTGCTTTAAAGGGTCTGCATTTGCTCACCCAATCTCACCAATCGTCTCAGTCCCAAATGTCCCTCCTTATGCCACATCCAGCTGTCGTTGTAGATAGGGTCATTCCAGCTTTCATCAGAGACCCTGACGGAATTGTAAAGAATTTCCCAGTTTTTTTGTTTTGTTTTTGAAATTCCTTTTTATAGTGGGTTTGAGCTGATTCTCGCTGCCATGTTTATGCCAGTCTAGACACACTTGATTCCCTTACGGAGACATATCAATACATAGGTTTTAAGATTCTTACTAGTCAGATATTTTCCTCTGTGGGAAATATGGGGTTTTGAGTCCCTTTCACTGAGGACGGTGTAGGTCTTGTCTATTCCATAGTTGGTTTTTGGAACGGTACCTGTGCTTATATCAAACTCTGGTTTTATGCATCACCCCACCTCTCCTTCCCCCTTAAGCAGGTATAAGAGTGTTTTCTAAATGTGAGACACTGTCCTCTTTCATAACTCAGTTCAAGTGTAGCCATGTTTACAGGATCTTCATAAGTGATATCTTATGATAAGTTTCTTTTTCTGTGTGACTTATTTCACTTAGAATCATCGTACCTGAATCCACCCATTTTGCTGCTACTGGTCTTATGACATTGATTTCATGGCTGAGGGATATTCCATCGTACGTAAGTACCACAATTTTTTGAACCATGTTTATATTTTCTGGGATACTTAAGGTGTATCCAAGTTGAGGTCCTTGTATTCAGTGCAGCCCTAAATTTTGGGGTGGCTCTGTCTTATTGATTTTCAGTTTTCCCAAGGTATATTCCCTAGACTGGTAGTGCCCTTGGCTCTGTAGCTCTGTTCTTTACTTGTTTTAGGGAACAGAATGCACTCCTCCAGAGAGGCAGTTGGCAATTTACATCCCGCCCATCAGCATAACAAGGCTCCCTGTTCTCCAGGGCCTGTCTTGCCTTTCTTGTTCTTACACATTTTGTGGATGTCCCTTTTGACCGGTGGGAAGTGATACTTCTTTGTAGTGCAGATTTGCATTGCCCGCTTGCTTGCTTGGCCAAAAAGGGCGTATGCGTTTTCTCCTGAATATATTCAGGAGAAAATGCATACGCCCTTTTTGGCCAAGTGCATCATTGTCGAAGTTGTGCCCCTCTTCCTGTGCTTTAAAGGTGATTCCAACGTACCTCTTGAAATCTGTTTCCTGCTATTCTGCCTCGCTTTCAAGTCCGCCTCGTTGCCTTCCCTCAACAGATTTTTGGACGATAGTTGTCCTTTATTACTCGGCCAGTTTGTGAATTGCTGTGCCCCTGAGCTCCATTTTTCAACTCGTTTTTGGTGAGCTGACCGCAAGTCCAAAATTTTGGTTCAGGACCTATACTGGTTTCCGGTGGGTGGCTGAGAATTTGGTTAATTCTTCTTCCTGCCGGGAAATTACAGTGATATGTGCCCGTCCAAATGCCTAACAGCTACTCTCTCATTGGTTCTCCCTCTTCCCTTTCATCCTCTGCCAAATTGGCAACCTGTGCGAACCAAGAGGTTAAAGGGGCTGTCTCTCCAAGTTGGGAGGTTGATAGTAAAGCAGACGGAAAGTCAAACCGGAGCACCAGGAGAGGGACTATGCGTTGAGTTTTAGAAACCTTTCGTATTCACAGTGTGTCCGTTCCCTAGGTTTCCCGCACATGTTATAGCTGTAGTAATATTCCCTTCAACCTGGAGAGTTCGGACCCATGGAATGGGTGCCATGCATTATTGCTTTAAAGGGTCTGCATTTGCTCACCCAATCTCACCAATCATCTCAGTCCCAAGTGTCCCTCCTTATGCCACATCCAGCTGTCGTTGTAGATAGGGTCATTCCAGCTTTCATCAGAGACCCTGAAGGAATTGTAAAGAATTTCCCAGTTTTTTTGTTTTGTTTTTGAAATTCCTTTTTATAGTGGGTTTGAGCTGATTCTCGCTGCCATGTTTATGCGAGTCTAGACACACTTAATTCCCTTACGGAGACATATCAATACATAGGTTTTAAGATTCTTACTAGTCAGATACTTTCCTCTGCGGGAAATATGGGGTTTTGAGTCCCTTTCACTGAGGACGGTGTAGGTCTTGTCTATTCCATAGTTGGTTTTTGGAACGGTCCCTGTGCTTATATCAAACTCTGGTTTTATGCATCACCCCACCTCTCCTTCCCCCTTAAGCAGGTATAAGAGTGTTTTCTAAATGTGAGACACTGTCCTCTTTCCTAACTCAGTTCAAGTGTAGCCATGTTTACAGGATCTTCATAAGTGATATCATATGATAAGTTTCTTTTTCTGTGTGACTTATTTCACTTAGAATGATCGTACCTGAATCCACCCATTTTGCTACTACTGGTCTTATGACATTGATTTCATGGCTGAGGGATATTCCATCGTACGTCAGTACCACAATTTTTTGAACCATGTTTATATTTTCTGGGATACTTAAGGTGTATCCAAGTTGAGGTCCTTGTATGCAGTGCAGCCCTAAATTTTGGGGTGGCTCTGTCTTATTGATTTTCAGTTTTCCCAAGGTATATTCCCTAGACTGGTAGTGCCCTTGGCTCTGTAGCTCTGTTCTTTACTTGTTTTAGGGAACAGAATGCACTCCTCCAGAGAGGCCGTTGGCAATTTACATCCCGCCCATCAGCATAACAAGGCTCCCTGTTCTCCAGGGCCTGTCTTGCCTTTCTTGTTCTTACACATTTTGTGGATGTCCCTTTTGACCGGTGGGAAGTGATACTTCTTTGTAGTGCAGATTTGCATTGCCCGCTTGCTTGCTTGGCCAAAAAGGGCGTATGCGTTTTCTCCTGAATATATTCAGGAGAAAACGCATACGCCCTTTTTGGCCAAGTGCATCATTGTCGAAGTTGTGCCCCTCTTCCTGTGCTTTAAAGGCGATTCCAACGTACCTCTTGAAATCTGTTTCCTGCTATTCTGCCTCGCTTTCAAGTCCGCCTCGTTGGCTTCCCTCAACAGATTTTTGGATGATAGTTGTCCTTTATTACTCGGCCAGTTTGTGAATTGCTGTGCCCCTGAGCTCCATTTTTCAACTCGTTTTTGGTGAGCTGACCGCAAGTCCAAAATTTTGGTTCAGGACCTATACTGGTTCCCGGTGGGTGGCTGAGAATTTGGTTAATTCTTCTTCCTGCCGGGAAATTACAGTGATATGTGCCCGTCCAAATGCCTAACAGCTACTCTCTCATTGGTTCTCCCTCTTCCCTTTCATCCTCTGCCAAATTGGCAACCTGTGCGAACCAAGAGGTTAAAGGGGCTGTCTCTCCAAGTTGGGAGGTTGATAGTAAAGCAGACGGAAAGTCAAACTGGAGCACCAGGAGAGGGACTATTCGTTGAGTTTTAGAAACCTTCCGTATTCACAGTGTGTCCGTTCTCTAGGTTTCCCGCACATGTTATAGCTGTAGTAATATTCCCTTCAACCTGGAGAGTTCGGACCCATGGAATGGGTGCCATGCATTATTGCTTTAAAGGGTCTGCATTTGCTCGCCAAATCTCACCAATGGTCACAGTCCCAAGTGTCCCTCCTTATGCCACATCCAGCTGTCGTTGTAGATAGGGTCATTCCAGCTTTCATCAGAGACCCTGAAGGAATTGTAAAGAATTTCCCAGTTTTTTTGTTTTGTTTTTGAAATTCCTTTTTATAGTGGGTTTGAGCTGATTCTCGCTGCCATGTTTATGCCCGTCTAGACACACTTGATTCCCTTACGGAGACATATCAATACATAGGTTTTAAGATTCTTACTAGTCAGATATTTTCCTCTGCGGGAAATATGGGGTTTTGAATCCCTTTCACTGAGGACGGTGTAGGTCTTGTCTATTCCATAGTTGGTATTTGGAATGGTACCTGTGCGTATATCAAACTCTGGTTTTATGCATCACCCCACCTCTCCTTCCCCCTTAAGCAGGTATAAGAGTGTTTTCTAAATGTGAGACACTGTTCTCTTTCCTAACTCAGTTCAAGTGTAGCCATGTTTACAGGATCTTCATAAGTGATATCTTATGATAAGTTTCTTTTTCTGTGTGACTTATTTCACTAGGAATCATCGTACCTGAATCCACCCATTTTGCTGCTACTGGTCTTATGACGTTGATTTCATGGCTGAGGGATATTCCATCGTACGTAAGTACCACAATTTTTTGAACCATGTTTATATTTTCTGGGATACTTAAGGTGTATCCAAGTTGAGGTCCTTGTATGCAGTGCAGCCCTAAATTTTGGGGTGGCTCTGTCTTATTGATTTTCAGTTTTCCCAAGGTATATTCCGTAGACTGGTAGTGCCCTTGGCTCTGTAGCTCTGTTCTTTACTTGTTTTAGGGAACAGAATGCACTCCTCCAGAGAGGCAGTTGGCAATTTACATCCCGCCCATCAGCATAACAAGGCTCCCTGTTCTCCAGGGCCTGTCTTGCCTTTCTTGTTCTTACACATTTTGTGGATGTCCCTTTTGACCGGTGGGAAGTGATACTTCTTTGTAGTGCAGATTTGCATTGCCCGCTTGCATGCTTGGCCAAAAAGGGTGTATGCGTTTTCTCCTGAATATATTCAGGAGAAAACGCATACGCCCTTTTTGGCCAAGTGCATCATTGTTGAAGTTGTGCCCCTCTTCCTGTGCTTTAAAGGCGATTCCAACGTACCTCTTGAAATCTGTTTCCTGCTATTCTGCCTCGCTTTCAAGTCCGCCTCGTTGGCTTCCCTCAACAGATTTTTGGATGATAGTTGTCCTTTATTACTCGGCCAGTTTGTGAATTGCTGTGCCCCTGAGCTCCATTTTTCAACTCGTTTTTGGTGAGCTGACCGCAAGTCCAAAATTTTGGTTCAGGACCTATACTGATTCCCGGTGGGTGGCTGAGAATTTGGTTAATTCTTCTTCCTGCCGGGAAATTACAGTGATATGTGCCCATCCAAATGCCTAACAGCTACTCTCTCATTGGTTCTCCCTCTTCCCTTTCATCCTCTGCCAAATTGGCAACCTGTGCGAACCAAGAGGTTAAAGGGGCTGTCTCTCCAAGTTGGGAGGTTGATAGTAAAGCAGACGGAAAGTCAAACTGGAGCACCAGGAGAGGGACTATTCGTTGAGTTTTAGAAACCTTCCGTATTCACAGTGTGTCCGTTCTCTAGGTTTCCCGCACATGTTATAGCTGTAGTAATATTCCCTTCAACCTGGAGAGTTCGGACCCATGGAATGGGTGCCATGCATTATTGCTTTAAAGGGTCTGCATTTGCTCGCCAAATCTCACCAATCGTCTCAGTCCCAAGTGTCCCTCCTTATGCCACATCCAGCTGTCGTTGTAGATAGGGTCATTCCAGCTTTCATCAGAGACCCTGAAGGAATTGTAAAGAATTTCCCAGTTTTTTTGTTTTGTTTTTGAAATTCCTTTTTATAGTGGGTTTGAGCTGATTCTCGCTGCCATGTTTATGCCAGTCTAGACACACTTGATTCCCTTACGGAGACATATCAATACATAGGTTTTAAGATTCTTACTAGTCAGATATTTTCCTCTGCGGGAAATATGGGGTTTTGAGTCCCTTTCACTGAGGACGGTGTAGGTCTTGTCTATTCCATAGTTGGTTTTTGGAACGGTACCTGTGCTTATATCAAACTCTGGTTTTATGCATCACCCCACCTCTCCTTCCCCCTTAAGCAGGTATAAGAGTGTTTTCTAAATGTGAGACACTGTCCTCTCTCCTAACTCAGTTCAAGTGTATCCATGTTTACAGGATCTTCATAAGTGATATCTTATGATAAGTTTCTTTTTCTGTGTGACATGTTTCACTTAGAATCATCGTACCTGAATCCACCCATTTTGCTGCTACTGGTCTTATGACATTGATTTCATGGCTGAGGGATATTCCATCGTACGTAAGTACCACAATTTTTTGAACCATGTTTATATTTTCTGGGATACTTAAGGTGTATCCAAGTTGAGGTCCTTGTATTCAGTGCAGCCCTAAATTTTGGGGTGGCTCTGTCTTATTGATTTTCAGTTTTCCCAAGGTATATTCCCTAGACTGGTAGTGCCCTTGGCTCTGTAGCTCTGTTCTTTACTTGTTTTAGGGAACAGAATGCACTCCTCCAGAGAGGCAGTTGGCAATTTACATCCCGCCCATCAGCATAACAAGGCTCCCTGTTCTCCAGGGCCTGTCTTCCCTTTCTTATTCTTACACATTTTGTGGATGTCCCTTTTGACCGGTGGGAAGTGATACTTCTTTGTAGTGCAGATTTGCATTGCCCGCTTGCTTGCTTGGCCAAAAAGGGCGTATGCGTTTTCTCCTGAATATATTCAGGAGAAAATGCATACGCCCTTTTTGGCCAAGTGCATCATTGTCGAAGTTGTGCCCCTCTTCCTGTGCTTTAAAGGCGATTCCAACGTACCTCTTGAAATCTGTTTCCTGCTATTCTGCCTCGCTTTCAAGTCCGCCTCGTTGCCTTCCCTCAACAGATTTTTGGACGATAGTTGTCCTTTATTACTCGGCCAGTTTGTGAATTGCTGTGCCCCTGAGCTCCATTTTTCAACTCGTTTTTGGTGAGCTGACCGCAAGTCCAAAATTTTGGTTCAGAACCTATACTGGTTTCCGGTGGGTGGCTGAGAATTTGGTTAATTCTTCTTCCTGCCGGGAAATTACAGTGATATGTGCCCGTCCAAATACCTAACAGCTACTCTCTCATTGGTTCTCCCTCTTCCCTTTCATCCTCTGCCAAATTGGCAACCTGTGCGAACCAAGAGGTTAAAGGGGCTGTCTCTCCAGGTTGGGAGGTTGATAGTAAAGCAGACGGAAAGTCAAACCGGAGCACCAGGAGAGGGACTATGCGTTGAGTTTTAGAAACCTTTCGTATTCACAGTGTGTCCGTTCCCTAGGTTTCCCGCACATGTTATAGCTGTAGTAATATTCCCTTCAACCTGGAGAGTTCGGACCCATGGAATGGGTGCCATGCATTATTGCTTTAAAGGGTCTGCATTTGCTCACCCAATCTCACCAATCATCTCAGTCCCAAGTGTCCCTCCTTATGCCACATCCAGCTGTCATTGTAGATAGGGTCATTCCAGCTTTCATCAGAGACCCTGAAGGAATTGTAAAGAATTTCCCAGTTTTTTTGTTTTGTTTTTGAAATTCCTTTTTATAGTGGGTTTGAGCTGATTCTCGCTGCCATGTTTATGCCAGTCTAGACACACTTGATTCCCTTACGGAGACATATCAATACATAGGTTTTAAGATTCTTACTAGTCAGATACTTTCCTCTGCGGGAAATATGGGGTTTTGAGTCCCTTTCACTGAGGACGGTGTAGGTCTTGTCTATTCCATAGTTGGTTTTTGGAATGGTACCTGTGCGTATATCAAACTCTGGTTTTATGCATCACCCCACCTCTCCTTCCCCCTTAAGCAGGTATAAGAGTGTTTTCTAAATGTGAGACACTGTTCTCTTTCCTAACTCAGTTCAAGTGTAGCCATGTTTACAGGATCTTCATAAGTGATATCTTATGATAAGTTTCTTTTTCTGTGTGACTTATTTCACTTAGAATCAACGTACCTGAATCCACCCATTTTGCTGCTACTGGTCTTATGACATTGATTTCATGGCTGAGGGATATTCCATCGTACGTAAGTACCACAATTTTTTGAACCATGTTTATATTTTCTGGGATACTTAAGGTGTATCCAAGTTGAGGTCCTTGTATGCAGTGCAGCCCTAAATTTTGGGGTGGCTCTGTCTTATTGATTTTCAGTTTTCCCTGGGTATATTCCCTAGACTGGTAGTGCCCTTGGCTCTGTAGCTCTGTTCTTTACTTGTTTTAGGGAACAGAATGCACTCCTCCAGAGAGGCAGTTGGCAATTTACATCCCGCCCATCAGCATAACAAGGCTCCCTGTTCTCCAGGGCCTGTCTTGCCTTTCTTGTTCTTACACATTTTGTGGATGTCCCTTTTGACCGGTGGGAAGTGATACTTCTTTGTAGTGCAGATTTGCATTGCCCGCTTGCTTGCTTGGCCAAAAAGGGTGTATGCGTTTTCTCCTGAATATATTCAGGAGAAAACGCATACGCACTTTTTGGCCAAGTGCATCATTGTTGAAGTTGTGCCCCTCTTCCTGTGCTTTAAAGGCGATTCCAACGTACCTCTTGAAATCTGTTTCCTGCTATTCTGCCTCGCTTTCAAGTCCGCCTCGTTGCCTTCCCTCAACAGATTTTTGGACGATAGTTGTCCTTTATTACTCAGCCGGTTTGTGAATTGCTGTGCCCCTGAGCTCCATTTTTCAACTCGTTTTTGGTGAGCTGACCGCAAGTCCAAAATTTTGGTTCAGGACCTATACTGGTTCCCGGTGGGTGGCTGAGAATTTGGTTAATTCTTCTTCCTGCCGGGAAATTACAGTGATATGTGCCCGTCCAAATGCCTAACAGCTACTCTCTCATTGGTTCTCCCTCTTCCCTTTCATCCTCTGCCAAATTGGCAACCTGTGTGAACCAAGAGGTTAAAGGGGCTGTCTCTCCAAGTTGGGAGGTTGATAGTAAAGCAGACGGAAAGTCAAACTGGAGCACCAGGAGAGGGACTATTCGTTGAGTTTTAGAAACCTTCCGTATTCACAGTGTGTCCGTTCTCTAGGTTTCCCGCACATGTTATAGCTGTAGTAATATTCCCTTCAACCTGGAGAGTTCGGACCCATGGAATGGGTGCCATGCATTATTGCTTTAAAGGGTCTGCATTTGCTCACCCAATCTCACCAATCATCTCAGTCCCAAGTGTCCCTCCTTATGCCACATACAGCTGTCGTTGTAGATAGGGTCATTCCAGCTTTCATCAGAGACCCTGAAGGAATTGTAAAGAATTTCCCAGTTTTTTTGTTTTGTTTTTGAAATTCCTTTTTATAGTGGGTTTGAGCTGATTCTCGCTGCCATGTTTATGCCAGTCTAGACACACTTGATTCCCTTACGGAGACATATCAATACATAGGTTTTAAGATTCTTACTAGTCAGATATTTTCCTCTGCGGGAAATATGGGGTTTTGAGTCCCTTTCACTGAGGACGGTGTAGGTCTTGTCTATTCCATAGTTGGTTTTTGGAACATAACCTGTGCTTATATCAAACTCTGGTTTTATGCATCACCCCACCTCTCCTTCCCCCTTAAGCAGGCATAAGAGTGTTTTCTAAATGTGAGACACTGTTCTCTTTCCTAACTCAGTTCAAGTGTAGCCATGTGTACAGGATCTTCATAAGTGATATCTTATGATAAGTTTCTTTTTCTGTGTGACTTATTTCACTTAGAATCAACGTACCTGAATCCACCCATTTTGCTGCTACTGGTCTTATGACATTGATTTCATGGCTGAGGGATATTCCATCGTACGTAAGTACCACAATTTTTTGAACCATGTTTATATTTTCTGGGATACTTAAGGTGTATCCAAGTTGAGGTCCTTGTATGCAGTGCAGCCCTAAATTTTGGGGTGGCTCTGTCTTATTGATTTTCAGTTTTCCCAAGGTATATTCCCTAGACTGGTAGTGCCCTTGGCTCTGTAGCTCTGTTCTTTACTTGTTTTAGGGAACAGAATGCACTCCTCCAGAGAGGCAGTTGGCAATTTACATCCCGCCCATCAGCATAACAAGGCTCCCTGTTCTCCAGGGCCTGTCTTGCCTTTCTTGTTCTTACACATTTTGTGGATGTCCCTTTTGACCGGTGGGAAGTGATACTTCTTTGTAGTGCAGATTTGCATTGCCCGCTTGCTTGCTTGGCCAAAAAGGGCGTATGCGTTTTCTCCTGAATATATTCAGGAGAAAATGCATACGCCCTTTTTGGCCAAGTGCATCATTGTCGAAGTTGTGCCCCTCTTCCTGTGCTTTAAAGGCGATTCCAACGTACCTCTTGAAATCTGTTTCCTGCTATTCTGCCTCGCTTTCAAGTCCGCCTCGTTGCCTTCCCTCAACAGATTTTTGGACGATAGTTGTCCTTTATTACTCGGCCAGTTTGTGAATTGCTGTGCCCCTGAGCTCCATTTTTCAACTCGTTTTTGGTGAGCTGACCGCAAGTCCAAAATTTTGGTTCAGGACCTATACTGGTTTCCGGTGGGTGGCTGAGAATTTGGTTAATTCTTCTTCCTGCCGGGAAATTACAGTGATATGTGCCCGTCCAAATGCCTAACAGCTACTCTCTCATTGGTTCTCCCTCTTCCCTTTCATCCTCTGCCAAATTGGCAACCTGTGTGAACCAAGAGGTTAAAGGGGCTGTCTCTCCAAGTTGGGAGGTTGATAGTAAAGCAGACGGAAAGTCAAACCGGAGCACCAGGAGAGGGACTATGCGTTGAGTTTTAGAAACCTTTCGTATTCACAGTGTGTCCGTTCCCTAGGTTTCCCGCACATGTTATAGCTGTAGTAATATTCCCTTCAACCTGGAGAGTTCGGACCCATGGAATGGGTGCCATGCATTATTGCTTTAAAGGGTCTGCATTTGCTCACCCAATCTCACCAATCATCTCAGTCCCAAGTGTCCCTCCTTATGCCACATCCAGCTGTCGTTGTAGATAGGGTCATTCCAGCTTTCATCAGAGACCCTGAAGGAATTGTAAAGAATTTCCCAGTTTTTTTGTTTTGTTTTTGAAATTCCTTTTTATAGTGGGTTTGAGCTGATTCTCGCTGCCATGTTTATGCCAGTCTAGACACACTTGATTCCCTTACGGAGACATATCAATACATAGGTTTTAAGATTCTTACTAGTCAGATACTTTCCTCTGCGGGAAATATGGGGTTTTGAGTCCCTTTCACTGAGGACGGTGTAGGTCTTGTCTATTCCATAGTTGGTTTTTGGAACGTAACCTGTGCTTATATCAAACTCTGGTTTTATGCATCACCCCACCTCTCCTTCCCCCTTAAGCAAGTATAAGAGTGTTTTCTAAATGTGAGACACTGTTCTCTTTCCTAACTCAGTTCAAGTGTAGCCATGTTTACAGGATCTTCATAAGTGATATCTTATGATAAGTTTCTTTTTCTGTGTGACTTATTTCACTAGGAATCATCGTACCTGAATCCACCCATTTTGCTGCTACTGGTCTTATGACGTTGATTTCATGGCTGAGGGATATTCCATCGTACGTAAGTACCACAATTTTTTGAACCATGTTTATATTTTCTGGGATACTTAAGGTGTATCCAAGTTGAGGTCCTTGTATGCAGTGCAGCCCTAAATTTTGGGGTGGCTCTGTCTTATTGATTTTCAGTTTTCCCAAGGTATATTCCCTAGACTGGTAGTGCCCTTGGCTCTGTAGCTCTGTTCTTTACTTGTTTTAGGGAACAGAATGCACTCCTCCAGAGAGGCAGTTGGCAATTTACATCCCGCCCATCAGCATAACAAGGCTCCCTGTTCTCCAGGGCCTGTCTTGCCTTTCTTGTTCTTACACATTTTGTGGATGTCCCTTTTGACCGGTGGGAAGTGATACTTCTTTGTAGTGCAGATTTGCATTGCCCGCTTGCTTGCTTGGCCAAAAAGGGCGTATGCGTTTTCTCCTGAATATATTCAGGAGAAAACGCATACGCCCTTTTTGGCCAAGTGCATCATTGTCGAAGTTGTGCCCCTCTTCCTGTGCTTTAAAGGCGATTCCAACGTACCTCTTGAAATCTGTTTCCTGCTATTCTGCCTCGCTTTCAAGTCCGCCTCGTTGGCTTCCCTCAACAGATTTTTGGATGATAGTTGTCCTTTATTACTCGGCCAGTTTGTGAATTGCTGTGCCCCTGAGCTCCATTTTTCAACTCGTTTTTGGTGAGCTGACCGCAAGTCCAAAATTTTGGTTCAGGACCTATACTGGTTCCCGGTGGGTGGCTGAGAATTTGGTTAATTCTTCTTCCTGCCGGGAAATTACAGTGATATGTGCCCGTCCAAATGCCTAACAGCTACTCTCTCATTGGTTCTCCCTCTTCCCTTTCATCCTCTGCCAAATTGGCAACCTGTGCGAACCAAGAGGTTAAAGGGGCTGTCTCTCCAAGTTGGGAGGTTGATAGTAAAGCAGACGGAAAGTCAAACTGGAGCACCAGGAGAGGGACTATTCGTTGAGTTTTAGAAACCTTCCGTATTCACAGTGTGTCCGTTCTCTAGGTTTCCCGCACATGTTATAGCTGTAGTAATATTCCCTTCAACCTGGAGAGTTCGGACCCATGGAATGGGTGCCATGCATTATTGCTTTAAAGGGTCTGCATTTGCTCGCCAAATCTCACCAATCGTCTCAGTCCCAAGTGTCCCTCCTTATGCCACATCCAGCTGTCGTTGTAGATAGGGTCATTCCAGCTTTCATCAGAGACCCTGAAGGAATTGTAAAGAATTTCCCAGTTTTTTTGTTTTGTTTTTGAAATTCCTTTTTATAGTGGGTTTGAGCTGATTCTCGCTGCCATGTTTATGCCAGTCTAGACACACTTGATTCCCTTACGGAGACATATCAATACATAGGTTTTAAGATTCTTACTAGTCAGATATTTTCCTCTGCGGGAAATATGGGGTTTTGAGTCCCTTTCACTGAGGACGGTGTAGGTCTTGTCTATTCCATAGTTGGTTTTTGGAACGGTACCTGTGCTTATATCAAACTCTGGTTTTATGCATCACCCCACCTCTCCTTCCCCCTTAAGCAGGTATAAGAGTGTTTTCTAAATGTGAGACACTGTCCTCTCTCCTAACTCAGTTCAAGTGTAGCCATGTTTACAGGATCTTCATAAGTGATATCTTATGATAAGTTTCTTTTTCTGTGTGACATATTTCACTTAGAATCATCGTACCTGAATCCACCCATTTTGCTGCTACTGGTCTTATGACATTGATTTCATGGCTGAGGGATATTCCATCGTACGTAAGTACCACAATTTTTTGAACCATGTTTATATTTTCTGGGATACTTAAGGTGTATCCAAGTTGAGGTCCTTGTATTCAGTGCAGCCCTAAATTTTGGGGTGGCTCTGTCTTATTGATTTTCAGTTTTCCCAAGGTATATTCCCTAGACTGGTAGTGCCCTTGGCTCTGTAGCTCTGTTCTTTACTTGTTTTAGGGAACAGAATGCACTCCTCCAGAGAGGCAGTTGGCAATTTACATCCCGCCCATCAGCATAACAAGGCTCCCTGTTCTCCAGGGCCTGTCTTGCCTTTCTTGTTCTTACACATTTTGTGGATGTCCCTTTTGACCGGTGGGAAGTGATACTTCTTTGTAGTGCAGATTTGCATTGCCCGCTTGCTTGCTTGGCCAAAAAGGGCGTATGCGTTTTCTCCTGAATATATTCAGGAGAAAATGCATACGCCCTTTTTGGCCAAGTGCATCATTGTCGAAGTTGTGCCCCTCTTCCTGTGCTTTAAAGGCGATTCCAACGTACCTCTTGAAATCTGTTTCCTGCTATTCTGCCTCGCTTTCAAGTCCGCCTCGTTGCCTTCCCTCAACAGATTTTTGGACGATAGTTGTCCTTTATTACTCGGCCAGTTTGTGAATTGCTGTGCCCCTGAGCTCCATTTTTCAACTCGTTTTTGGTGAGCTGACCGCAAGTCCAAAATTTTGGTTCAGGACCTATACTGGTTTCCGGTGGGTGGCTGAGAATTTGGTTAATTCTTCTTCCTGCCGGGAAATTACAGTGATATGTGCCCGTCCAAATGCCTAACAGCTACTCTCTCATTGGTTCTCCCTCTTCCCTTTCATCCTCTGCCAAATTGGCAACCTGTGCGAACCAAGAGGTTAAAGGGGCTGTCTCTCCAAGTTGGGAGGTTGATAGTAAAGCAGACGGAAAGTCAAACCGGAGCACCAGGAGAGGGACTATGCGTTGAGTTTTAGAAACCTTTCGTATTCACAGTGTGTCCGTTCCCTAGGTTTCCCGCACATGTTATAGCTGTAGTAATATTCCCTTCAACCTGGAGAGTTCGGACCCATGGAATGGGTGCCATGCATTATTGCTTTAAAGGGTCTGCATTTGCTCACCCAATCTCACCAATCATCTCAGTCCCAAGTGTCCCTCCTTATGCCACATCCAGCTGTCATTGTAGATAGGGTCATTCCAGCTTTCATCAGAGACCCTGAAGGAATTGTAAAGAATTTCCCAGTTTTTTTGTTTTGTTTTTGAAATTCCTTTTTATAGTGGGTTTGAGCTGATTCTCGCTGCCATGTTTATGCCAGTCTAGACACACTTGATTCCCTTACGGAGACATATCAATACATAGGTTTTAAGATTCTTACTAGTCAGATATTTTCCTCTGCGGGAAATATGGGGTTTTGAGTCCCTTTCACTGAGGACGGTGTAGGTCTTGTCTATTCCATAGTTGGTTTTTGGAACGGTACCTGTGCGTATATCAAACTCTGGTTTTATGCATCACCCCACCTCTCCTTCCCCCTTAAGCAGGTATAAGAGTGTTTTCTAAATGTGAGACACTGTTCTCTTTCCTAACTCAGTTCAAGTGTAGCCATGTTTACAGGATCTTCATAAGTGATATCTTATGATAAGTTTCTTTTTCTGTGTGACTTATTTCACTTAGAATCAACGAAACTGAATCCACCCATTTTGCTGCTACTGGTCTTATGACATTGATTTCATGGCTGAGGGATATTCCATCGTACGTAAGTACCACAATTTTTTGAACCATGTTTATATTTTCTGGGATACTTAAGGTGTATCCAAGTTGAGGTCCTTGTATGCAGTGCAGCCCTAAATTTTGGGGTGGCTCTGTCTTATTGATTTTCAGTTTTCCCAGGGTATATTCCCTAGACTGGTAGTGCCCTTGGCTCTGTAGCTCTGTTCTTTACTTGTTTTAGGGAACAGAATGCACTCCTCCAGAGAGGCAGTTGGCAATTTACATCCCGCCCATCAGCATAACAAGGCTCCCTGTTCTCCAGGGCCTGTCTTGCCTTTCTTGTTCTTACACATTTTGTGGATGTCCCTTTTGACCGGTGGGAAGTGATACTTCTTTGTAGTGCAGATTTGCATTGCCCGCTTGCTTGCTTGGCCAAAAAGGGCGTATGCGTTTTCTCCTGAATATATTCAGGAGAAAATGCATACGCCCTTTTTGGCCAAGTGCATCATTGTCGAAGTTGTGCCCCTCTTCCTGTGCTTTAAAGGCGATTCCAACGTACCTCTTGAAATCTGTTTCCTGCTATTCTGCCTCGCTTTCAAGTCCGCCTCGTTGCCTTCCCTCAACAGATTTTTGGACGATAGTTGTCCTTTATTACTCGGCCAGTTTGTGAATTGCTGTGCCCCTGAGCTCCATTTTTCAACTCGTTTTTGGTGAGCTGACCGCAAGTCCAAAATTTTGGTTCAGGACCTATACTGGTTTCCGGTGGGTGGCTGAGAATTTGGTTAATTCTTCTTCCTGCCGGGAAATTACAGTGATATGTGCCCGTCCAAATGCCTAACAGCTACTCTCTCATTGGTTCTCCCTCTTCCCTTTCATCCTCTGCCAAATTGGCAACCTGTGCGAACCAAGAGGTTAAAGGGGCTGTCTCTCCAAGTTGGGAGGTTGATAGTAAAGCAGACGGAAAGTCAAACCGGAGCACCAGGAGAGGGACTATGCGTTGAGTTTTAGAAACCTTTCGTATTCACAGTGTGTCCGTTCCCTAGGTTTCCCGCACATTTTATAGCTGTAGTAATATTCCCTTCAACCTGGAGAGTTCGGACCCATGGAATGGGTGCCATGCATTATTGCTTTAAAGGGTCTGCATTTGCTCACCCAATCTCACCAATCATCTCAGTCCCAAGTGTCGCTCCTTATGCCACATCCAGCTGTCGTTGTAGATAGGGTCATTCCAGCTTTCATCAGAGACCCTGAAGGAATTGTAAAGAATTTCCCAGTTTTTTTGTTTTGTTTTTGAAATTCCTTTTTATAGTGGGTTTGACCTGATTCTCGCTGCCATGTTTATGCCAGTCTAGACACACTTGATTCCCTTACGGAGACATATCAATACATAGGTTTTAAGATTCTTACTAGTCAGATATTTTCCTCTGCGGGAAATATGGGGTTTTGAGTCCCTTTCACTGAGGACGGTGTAGGTCTTGTCTATTCCATAGTTGGTTTTTGGAACGGTACCTGTGCTTATATCAAACTCTGGTTTTATGCATCACCCCACCTCTCCTTCCCCCTTAAGCAGGTATAAGAGTGTTTTCTAAATGTGAGACACTGTCCTCTCTCCTAACTCAGTTCAAGTGTAGCCATGTTTACAGGATCTTCATAAGTGATATCTTATGATAAGTTTCTTTTTCTGTGTGACTTATTTCACTTAGAATCATCGTACCTGAATCCACCCATTTTGCTGCTACTGGTCTTATGACATTGATTTCATGGCTGAGGGATATTCCATCGTACGTAAGTACCACAATTTTTTGAACCATGTTTATATTTTCTGGGATACTTAAGGTGTATCCAAGTTGAGGTCCTTGTATTCAGTGCAGCCCTAAATTTTGGGGTGGCTCTGTCTTATTGATTTTCACTTTTCCCAAGGTATATTCCCTAGACTGGTAGTGCCCTTGGCTCTGTAGCTCTGTTCTTTACTTGTTTTAGGGAACAGAATGCACTCCTCCAGAGAGGCAGTTGGCAATTTACATCCCGCCCATCAGCATAACAAGGCTCCCTGTTCTCCAGGGCCTGTCTTGCCTTTCTTGTTCTTACACATTTTGTGGATGTCCCTTTTGACCGGTGGGAAGTGATACTTCTTTGTAGTGCAGATTTGCATTGCCCGCTTGCTTGCTTGGCCAAAAAGGGCGTATGCGTTTTCTCCTGAATATATTCAGGAGAAAATGCATACGCCCTTTTTGGCCAAGTGCATCATTGTCGAAGTTGTGCCCCTCTTCCTGTGCTTTAAAGGCGATTCCAACGTACCTCTTGAAATCTGTTTCCTGCTATTCTGCCTCGCTTTCAAGTCCGCCTCGTTGCCTTCCCTCAACAGATTTTTGGACGATAGTTGTCCTTTATTACTCGGCCAGTTTGTGAATTGCTGTGCCCCTGAGCTCCATTTTTCAACTCGTTTTTGGTGAGCTGACCGCAAGTCCAAAATTTTGGTTCAGGACCTATACTGGTTTCCGGTGGGTGGCTGAGAATTTGGTTAATTCTTCTTCCTGCCGGGAAATTACAGTGATATGTGCCCGTCCAAATGCCTAACAGCTACTCTCTCATTGGTTCTCCCTCTTCCCTTTCATCCTCTGCAAATTGGCAACCTGTGCGAACCAAGAGGTTAAAGGGGCTGTCTCTCCAAGTTGGGAGGTTGATAGTAAAGCAGACGGAAAGTCAAACCGGAGCACCAGGAGAGGGACTATGCGTTGAGTTTTAGAAACCTTTCGTATTCACAGTGTGTCCGTTCCCTAGGTTTCCCGCACATGTTATAGCTGTAGTAATATTCCCTTCAACCTGGAGAGTTCGGACCCATGGAATGGGTGCCATGCATTATTGCTTTAAAGGGTCTGCATTTGCTCACCCAATCTCACCAATCATCTCAGTCCCAAGTGTCCCTCCTTATGCCACATCCAGCTCTCATTGTAGATAGGGTCATTCCAGCTTTCATCAGAGACCCTGAAGGAATTGTAAAGAATTTCCCAGTTTTTTTGTTTTGTTTTTGAAATTGCTTTTTATAGTGGGTTTGAGCTGATTCTCGCTGCCATGTTTATGCCAGTCTAGACACACTTGATTCCCTTACGGAGACATATCAATACATAGGTTTTAAGATTCTTACTAGTCAGATATTTTCCTCTGCGGGAAATATGGGGTTTTGAGTCCCTTTCACTGAGGACGGTGTAGGTCTTGTCTATTCCATAGTTGGTTTTTGGAACGGTACCTGTGCGTATATCAAACTCTGGTTTTATGCATCACCCCACCTCTCCTTCCCCCTTAAGCAGGTATAAGAGTGTTTTCTAAATGTGAGACACTGTTCTCTTTCCTAACTCAGTTCAAGTGTAGCCATGTTTACAGGATCTTCATAAGTGATATCTTATGATAAGTTTCTTTTTCTGTGTGACTTATTTCACTTAGAATCAACGAAACTGAATCCACCCATTTTGCTGCTACTGGTCTTATGACATTGATTTCATGGCTGAGGGATATTCCATCGTACGTAAGTACCACAATTTTTTGAACCATGTTTATATTTTCTGGGATACTTAAGGTGTATCCAAGTTGAGGTCCTTGTATGCAGTGCAGCCCTAAATTTTGGGGTGGCTCTGTCTTATTGATTTTCAGTTTTCCCAGGGTATATTCCCTAGACTGGTAGTGCCCTTGGCTCTGTAGCTCTGTTCTTTACTTGTTTTAGGGAACAGAATGCACTCCTCCAGAGAGGCAGTTGGCAATTTACATCCCGCCCATCAGCATAACAAGGCTCCCTGTTCTCCAGGGCCTGTCTTGCCTTTCTTGTTCTTACACATTTTGTGGATGTCCCTTTTGACCGGTGGGAAGTGATACTTCTTTGTAGTGCAGATTTGCATTGCCCGCTTGCTTGCTTGGCCAAAAAGGGCGTATGCGTTTTCTCCTGAATATATTCAGGAGAAAATGCATACGCCCTTTTTGGCCAAGTGCATCATTGTCGAAGTTGTGCCCCTCTTCCTGTGCTTTAAAGGCGATTCCAACGTACCTCTTGAAATCTGTTTCCTGCTATTCTGCCTCGCTTTCAAGTCCGCCTCGTTGCCTTCCCTCAACAGATTTTTGGACGATAGTTGTCCTTTATTACTCGGCCAGTTTGTGAATTGCTGTGCCCCTGAGCTCCATTTTTCAACTCGTTTTTGGTGAGCTGACCGCAAGTCCAAAATTTTGGTTCAGGACCTATACTGGTTTCCGGTGGGTGGCTGAGAATTTGGTTAATTCTTCTTCCTGCCGGGAAATTACAGTGATATGTGCCCGTCCAAATGCCTAACAGCTACTCTCTCATTGGTTCTCCCTCTTCCCTTTCATCCTCTGCCAAATTGGCAACCTGTGCGAACCAAGAGGTTAAAGGGGCTGTCTCTCCAAGTTGGGAGGTTGATAGTAAAGCAGACGGAAAGTCAAACCGGAGCACCAGGAGAGGGACTATGCGTTGAGTTTTAGAAACCTTTCGTATTCACAGTGTGTCCGTTCCCTAGGTTTCCCGCACATTTTATAGCTGTAGTAATATTCCCTTCAACCTGGAGAGTTCGGACCCATGGAATGGGTGCCATGCATTATTGCTTTAAAGGGTCTGCATTTGCTCACCCAATCTCACCAATCATCTCAGTCCCAAGTGTCGCTCCTTATGCCACATCCAGCTGTCGTTGTAGATAGGGTCATTCCAGCTTTCATCAGAGACCCTGAAGGAATTGTAAAGAATTTCCCAGTTTTTTTGTTTTGTTTTTGAAATTCCTTTTTATAGTGGGTTTGACCTGATTCTCGCTGCCATGTTTATGCCAGTCTAGACACACTTGATTCCCTTACGGAGACATATCAATACATAGGTTTTAAGATTCTTACTAGTCAGATATTTTCCTCTGCGGGAAATATGGGGTTTTGAGTCCCTTTCACTGAGGACGGTGTAGGTCTTGTCTATTCCATAGTTGGTTTTTGGAACGGTACCTGTGCTTATATCAAACTCTGGTTTTATGCATCACCCCACCTCTCCTTCCCCCTTAAGCAGGTATAAGAGTGTTTTCTAAATGTGAGACACTGTCCTCTCTCCTAACTCAGTTCAAGTGTAGCCATGTTTACAGGATCTTCATAAGTGATATCTTATGATAAGTTTCTTTTTCTGTGTGACTTATTTCACTTAGAATCATCGTACCTGAATCCACCCATTTTGCTGCTACTGGTCTTATGACATTGATTTCATGGCTGAGGGATATTCCATCGTACGTAAGTACCACAATTTTTTGAACCATGTTTATATTTTCTGGGATACTTAAGGTGTATCCAAGTTGAGGTCCTTGTATTCAGTGCAGCCCTAAATTTTGTGGTGGCTCTGTCTTATTGATTTTCACTTTTCCCAAGGTATATTCCCTAGACTGGTAGTGCCCTTGGCTCTGTAGCTCTGTTCTTTACTTGTTTTAGGGAACAGAATGCACTCCTCCAGAGAGGCAGTTGGCAATTTACATCCCGCCCATCAGCATAACAAGGCTCCCTGTTCTCCAGGGCCTGTCTTGCCTTTCTTGTTCTTACACATTTTGTGGATGTCCCTTTTGACCGGTGGGAAGTGATACTTCTTTGTAGTGCAGATTTGCATTGCCCGCTTGCTTGCTTGGCCAAAAAGGGCGTATGCGTTTTCTCCTGAATATATTCAGGAGAAAATGCATACGCCCTTTTTGGCCAAGTGCATCATTGTCGAAGTTGTGCCCCTCTTCCTGTGCTTTAAAGGCGATTCCAACGTACCTCTTGAAATCTGTTTCCTGCTATTCTGCCTCGCTTTCAAGTCCGCCTCGTTGCCTTCCCTCAACAGATTTTTGGACGATAGTTGTCCTTTATTACTCGGCCAGTTTGTGAATTGCTGTGCCCCTGAGCTCCATTTTTCAACTCGTTTTTGGTGAGCTGACCGCAAGTCCAAAATTTTGGTTCAGGACCTATACTGGTTTCCGGTGGGTGGCTGAGAATTTGGTTAATTCTTCTTCCTGCCGGGAAATTACAGTGATATGTGCCCGTCCAAATGCCTAACAGCTACTCTCTCATTGGTTCTCCCTCTTCCCTTTCATCCTCTGCCAAATTGGCAACCTGTGCGAACCAAGAGGTTAAAGGAGCTGTCTCTCCAAGTTGGGAGGTTGATAGTAAAGCAGACGGAAAGTCAAACCGGAGCACCAGGAGAGGGACTATGCGTTGAGTTTTAGAAACCTTTCGTATTCACAGTGTGTCCGTTCCCTAGGTTTCCCGCACATGTTATAGCTGTAGTAATATTCCCTTCAACCTGGAGAGTTCGGACCCATGGAATGGGTGCCATGCATTATTGCTTTAAAGGGTCTGCATTTGCTCACCCAATCTCACCAATCATCTCAGTCCCAAGTGTCGCTCCTTATGCCACATCCAGCTGTCGTTGTAGATAGGGTCATTCCAGCTTTCATCAGAGACCCTGAAGGAATTGTAAAGAATTTCCCAGTTTTTTTGTTTTGTTTTTGAAATTCCTTTTTATAGTGGGTTTGAGCTGATTCTCGCTGCCATGTTTATGCCAGTCTAGACACACTTGATTCCCTTACGGAGACATATCAATACATAGGTTTTAAGATTCTTACTAGTCAGATATTTTCCTCTGCGGGAAATATGGGGTTTTGAGTCCCTTTCACTGAGGACGGTGTAGGTCTTGTCTATTCCATAGTTGGTTTTTGGAACGGTACCTGTGCTTATATCAAACTCTGGTTTTATGCATCACCCCACCTCTCCTTCCCCCTTAAGCAGGTATAAGAGTGTTTTCTAAATGTGAGACACTGTCCTCTCTCCTAACTCAGTTCAAGTGTAGCCATGTTTACAGGATCTTCATAAGTGATATCTTATGATAAGTTTCTTTTTCTGTGTGACTTATTTCACTTAGAATCATCGTACCTGAATCCACCCATTTTGCTGCTACTGGTCTTATGACATTGATTTCATGGCTGAGGGATATTCCATCGTACGTAAGTACCACAATTTTTTGAACCATGTTTATATTTTCTGGGATACTTAAGGTGTATCCAAGTTGAGGTCCTTGTATGCAGTGCAGCCCTAAATTTTGGGGTGGCTCTGTCTTATTGATTTTCAGTTTTCCCAAGGTATATTCCCTAGACTGGTAGTGCCCTTGGCTCTGTAGCTCTGTTCTTTACTTGTTTTAGGGAACAGAATGCACTCCTCCAGAGAGGCAGTTGGCAATTTACATCCCGCCCTTCAGCATAACAAGGCTCCCTGTTCTCCAGGGCCTGTCTTGCCTTTCTTGTTCTTACACATTTTGTGGATGTCCCTTTTGACCGGTGGGAAGTGATACTTCTTTGTAGTGCAGATTTGCATTGCCCGCTTGCTTGCTTGGCCAAAAAGGGCGTATGCGTTTTCTCCTGAATATATTCAGGAGAAAATGCATACGCCCTTTTTGGCCAAGTGCATCATTGTCGAAGTTGTGCCCCTCTTCCTGTGCTTTAAAGGCGATTCCAACGTACCTCTTGAAATCTGTTTCCTGCTATTCTGCCTCGCTTTCAAGTCCGCCTCGTTGCCTTCCCTCAACAGATTTTTGGACGATAGTTGTCCTTTATTACTCGGCCAGTTTGTGAATTGCTGTGCCCCTGAGCTCCATTTTTCAACTCGTTTTTGGTGAGCTGACCGCAAGTCCAAAATTTTGGTTCAGGACCTATACTGGTTTCCGGTGGGTGGCTGAGAATTTGGTTAATTCTTCTTCCTGCCGGGAAATTACAGTGATATGTGCCCGTCCAAATGCCTAACAGCTACTCTCTCATTGGTTCTCCCTCTTCCCTTTCATCCTCTGCCAAATTGGCAACCTGTGCGAACCAAGAGGTTAAAGGGGCTGTCTCTCCAAGTTGGGAGGTTGATAGTAAAGCAGACGGAAAGTCAAACCGGAGCACCAGGAGAGGGACTATGCGTTGAGTTTTAGAAACCTTTCGTATTCACAGTGTGTCCGTTCCCTAGGTTTCCCGCACATTTTATAGCTGTAGTAATATTCCCTTCAACATGGAGAGTTCGGACCCATGGAATGGGTGCCATGCATTATTGCTTTAAAGGGTCTGCATTTGCTCACCCAATCTCACCAATCATCTCAGTCCCAAGTGTCCCTCCTTATGCCACATCCAGCTGTCGTTGTAGATAGGGTCATTCCAGCTTTCATCAGAGACCCTGAAGGAATTGTAAAGAATTTCCCAGTTTTTTTGTTTTGTTTTTGAAATTCCTTTTTATAGTGGGTTTGAGCTGATTCTCGCTGCCATGTTTATGCCAGTCTAGACACACTTGATTCCCTTACGGAGACATATCAATACATAGGTTTTAAGATTCATACTAGTCAGATACTTTCCTCTGCGGGAAATATGGGGTTTTGAGTCCCTTTCACTGAGGACGGTGTAGGTCTTGTCTATTCCATAGTTGGTTTTTGGAATGGTACCTGTGCGTATATCAAACTCTGGTTTTATGCATCACCCCACCTCTCCTTCCCCCTTAAGCAGGTATAAGAGTGTTTTCTAAATGTGAGACACTGTTCTCTTTCCTAACTCAGTTCAAGTGTAGCCATGTTTACAGGATCTTCATAAGTGATATCTTATGATAAGTTTCTTTTTCTGTGTGACTTATTTCACTTAGAATCATCGTACCTGAATCCACCCATTTTGCTGCTACTGGTCTTATGACATTGATTTCATGGCTGAGGGATATTCCATCGTACGTAAGTACCACAATTTTTTGAACCATGTTTATATTTTCTGGGATACTTAAGGTGTATCCAAGTTGAGGTCCTTGTATGCAGTGCAGCCCTAAATTTTGGGGTGGCTCTGTCTTATTGATTTTCAGTTTTCCCAAGGCATATTCCCTAGACTGGTAGTGCCCTTGGCTCTGTAGCTCTGTTCTTTACTTGTTTTAGGGAACAGAATGCACTCCTCCAGAGAGGCAGTTGGCAATTTACATCCCGCCCATCAGCATAACAAGGCTCCCTGTTCTCCAGGGCCTGTCTTGCCTTTCTTGTTCTTACACATTTTGTGGATGTCCCTTTTGACCGGTGGGAAGTGATACTTCTTTGTAGTGCAGATTTGCATTGCCCGCTTGCTTGCTTGGCCAAAAAGGGCGTATGCGTTTTCTCCTGAATATATTCAGGAGAAAACGCATACGCCCTTTTTGGCCAAGTGCATCATTGTTGAAGTTGTGCCCCTCTTCCTGTGCTTTAAAGGCGATTCCAACGTACCTCTTGAAATCTGTTTCCTGCTATTCTGCCTCGCTTTCAAGTCCGCCTCGTTGGCTTCCCTCAACAGATTTTTGGATGATAGTTGTCCTTTATTACTCGGCCAGTTTGTGAATTGCTGTGCCCCTGAGCTCCATTTTTCAACTCGTTTTTGGTGAGCTGACCGCAAGTCCAAAATTTTGGTTCAGGACCTATACTGGTTCCCGGTGGGTGGCTGAGAAATTGGTTAATTCTTCTTCCTGCCGGGAAATTACAGTGATATGTGCCCGTCCAAATGCCTAACAGCTACTCTCTCATTGGTTCTCCCTCTTCCCTTTCATCCTCTGCCAAATTGGCAACCTGTGCGAACCAAGAGGTTAAAGGGGCTGTCTCTCCAAGTTGGGAGGTTGATAGTAAAGCAGGCGGAAAGTCAAACTGGAGCACCAGGAGAGGGACTATTCGTTGAGTTTTAGAAACCTTCCGTATTCACAGCGTGTCCGTTCTCTAGGTTTCCCGCACATGTTATAGCTGTAGTAATATTCCCTTCAACCTGGAGAGTTCGGACCCATGGAATGGGTGCCATGCATTATTGCTTTAAAGGGTCTGCATTTGCTCGCCAAATCTCACCAATCGTCTCAGTCCCAAGTGTCCCTCCTTATGCCACATCCAGCTGTCGTTGTAGATAGGGTCATTCCAGCTTTCATCAGAGACCCTGAAGGAATTGTAAAGAATTTCCCAGTTTTTTTGTTTTGTTTTTGAAATTCCTTTTTATAGTGGGTTTGAGCTGATTCTCGCTGCCATGTTTATGCCAGTCTAGACACACTTGATTCCCTTACGGAGACATATCAATACATAGGTTTTAAGATTCTTACTAGTCAGATATTTTCCTCTGCGGGAAATATGGGGTTTTGAGTCCCTTTCACTGAGGACGGTGTAGGTCTTGTCTATTCCATAGTTGGTTTTTGGAACGGTACCTGTGCTTATATCAAACTCTGGTTTTATGCATCACCCCACCTCTCCTTCCCCCTTAAGCAGGTATAAGAGTGTTTTCTAAATGTGAGACACTGTCCTCTCTCCTAACTCAGTTCAAGTGTAGCCATGTTTACAGGATCTTCATAAGTGATATCTTATGATAAGTTTCTTTTTCTGTGTGACATATTTCACTTAGAATCATCGTACCTGAATCCACCCATTTTGCTGCTACTGGTCTTATGACATTGATTTCATGGCTGAGGGATATTCCATCGTACGTAAGTACCACAATTTTTTGAACCATGTTTATATTTTCTGGGATACTTAAGGTGTATCCAAGTTGAGGTCCTTGTATTCAGTGCAGCCCTAAATTTTGGGGTGGCTCTGTCTTATTGATTTTCAGTTTTCCCAAGGTATATTCCCTAGACTGGTAGTGCCCTTGGCTCTGTAGCTCTGTTCTTTACTTGTTTTAGGGAACAGAATGCACTCCTCCAGAGAGGCAGTTGGCAATTTACATCCCGCCCATCAGCATAACAAGGCTCCCTGTTCTCCAGGGCCTGTCTTGCCTTTCTTGTTCTTACACATTTTGTGGATGTCCCTTTTGACCGGTGGGAAGTGATACTTCTTTGTAGTGCAGATTTGCATTGCCCGCTTGCTTGCTTGGCCAAAAAGGGCGTATGCGTTTTCTCCTGAATATATTCAGGAGAAAATGCATACGCCCTTTTTGGCCAAGTGCATCATTGTCGAAGTTGTGCCCCTCTTCCTGTGCTTTAAAGGCGATTCCAACGTACCTCTTGAAATCTGTTTCCTGCTATTCTGCCTCGCTTTCAAGTCCGCCTCGTTGCCTTCCCTCAACAGATTTTTGGACGATAGTTGTCCTTTATTACTCGGCCAGTTTGTGAATTGCTGTGCCCCTGAGCTCCATTTTTCAACTCGTTTTTGGTGAGCTGACCGCAAGTCCAAAATTTTGGTTCAGGACCTATACTGGTTTCCGGTGGGTGGCTGAGAATTTGGTTAATTCTTCTTCCTGCCGGGAAATTACAGTGATATGTGCCCGTCCAAATGCCTAACAGCTACTCTCTCATTGGTTCTCCCTCTTCCCTTTCATCCTCTGCCAAATTGGCAACCTGTGCGAACCAAGAGGTTAAAGGGGCTGTCTCTCCAAGTTGGGAGGTTGATAGTAAAGCAGACGGAAAGTCAAACCGGAGCACCAGGAGAGGGACTATGCGTTGAGTTTTAGAAACCTTTCGTATTCACAGTGTGTCCGTTCCCTAGGTTTCCCGCACATGTTATAGCTGTAGTAATATTCCCTTCAACCTGGAGAGTTCGGACCCATGGAATGGGTGCCATGCATTATTGCTTTAAAGGGTCTGCATTTGCTCACCCAATCTCACCAATCATCTCAGTCCCAAGTGTCCCTCCTTATGCCACATCCAGCTGTCATTGTAGATAGGGTCATTCCAGCTTTCATCAGAGACCCTGAAGGAATTGTAAAGAATTTCCCAGTTTTTTTGTTTTGTTTTTGAAATTGCTTTTTATAGTGGGTTTGAGCTGATTCTCGCTGCCATGTTTATGCCAGTCTAGACACACTTGATTCCCTTACGGAGACATATCAATACATAGGTTTTAAGATTCTTACTAGTCAGATACTTTCCTCTGCGGGAAATATGGGGTTTTGAGTCCCTTTCACTGAGGACGGTGTAGGTCTTGTCTATTCCATAGTTGGTTTTTGGAATGGTACCTGTGCGTATATCAAACTCTGGTTTTATGCATCACCCCACCTCTCCTTCCCCCTTAAGCAGGTATAAGAGTGTTTTCTAAATGTGAGACACTGTCCTCTTTCCTAACTCAGTTCAAGTGTAGCCATGTTTACAGGATCTTCATAAGTGATATCTTATGATAAGTTTCTTTTTCTGTGTGACTTATTTCACTTAGAATCAACGTACCTGAATCCACCCATTTTGCTGCTACTGGTCTTATGACATTGATTTCATGGCTGAGGGATATTCCATCGTACGTAAGTACCACAATTTTTTGAACCATGTTTATATTTTCTGGGATACTTAAGGTGTATCCAAGTTGAGGTCCTTGTCTGCAGTGCAGCCCTAAATTTTGGGGTGGCTCTGTCTTATTGATTTTCAGTTTTCCCAGGGTATATTCCCTAGACTGGTAGTGCCCTTGGCTCTGTAGCTCTGTTCTTTACTTGTTTTAGGGAACAGAATGCACTCCTCCAGAGAGGCAGTTGGCAATTTACATCCCGCCCATCAGCATAACAAGGCTCCCTGTTCTCCAGGGCCTGTCTTGCCTTTCTTGTTCTTACACATTTTGTGGATGTCCCTTTTGACCGGTGGGAAGTGATACTTCTTTGTAGTGCAGATTTGCATTGCCCGCTTGCTTGCTTGGCCAAAAAGGGCGTATGCGTTTTCTCCTGAATATATTCAGGAGAAAACGCATACGCCCTTTTTGGCCAAGTGCATCATTGTCGAAGTTGTGCCCCTCTTCCTGTGCTTTAAAGGCGATTCCAACGTACCTCTTGAAATCTGTTTCCTGCTATTCTGCCTCGCTTTCAAGTCCGCCTCGTTGCCTTCCCTCAACAGATTTTTGGACGATAGTTGTCCTTTATTACTCGGCCAGTTTGTGAATTGCTGTGCCCCTGAGCTCCATTTTTCAACTCGTTTTTGGTGAGCTGACCGCAAGTCCAAAATTTTGGTTCAGGACCTATACTGGTTTCCGGTGGGTGGCTGAGAATTTGGTTAATTCTTCTTCCTGCCGGGAAATTACAGTGATATGTGCCCGTCCAAATGCCTAACAGCTACTCTCTCATTGGTTCTCCCTCTTCCCTTTCATCCTCTGCCAAATTGGCAACCTGTGCGAACCAAGAGGTTAAAGGGGCTGTCTCTCCAAGTTGGGAGGTTGATAGTAAAGCAGACGGAAAGTCAAACCGGAGCACCAGGAGAGGGACTATGCGTTGAGTTTTAGAAACCTTTCGTATTCACAGTGTGTCCGTTCCCTAGGTTTCCCGCACATGTTATAGCTGTAGTAATATTCCCTTCAACCTGGAGAGTTCGGACCCATGGAATGGGTGCCATGCATTATTGCTTTAAAGGGTCTGCATTTGCTCACCCAATCTCACCAATCATCTCAGTCCCAAGTGTCGCTCCTTATGCCACATCCAGCTGTCGTTGTAGATAGGGTCATTCCAGCTTTCATCAGAGACCCTGAAGGAATTGTAAAGAATTTCCCAGTTTTTTTGTTTTGTTTTTGAAATTCCTTTTTATAGTGGGTTTGACCTGATTCTCGCTGCCATGTTTATGCCAGTCTAGACACACTTGATTCCCTTACGGAGACATATCAATACATAGGTTTTAAGATTCTTACTAGTCAGATATTTTCCTCTGCGGGAAATATGGGGTTTTGAGTCCCTTTCACTGAGGACGGTGTAGGTCTTGTCTATTCCATAGTTGGTTTTTGGAACGGTACCTGTGCTTATATCAAACTCTGGTTTTATGCATCACCCCACCTCTCCTTCCCCCTTAAGCAGGTATAAGAGTGTTTTCTAAATGTGAGACACTGTCCTCTCTCCTAACTCAGTTCAAGTGTAGCCATGTTTACAGGATCTTCATAAGTGATATCTTATGATAAGTTTCTTTTTCTGTGTGACTTATTTCACTTAGAATCATCGTACCTGAATCCACCCATTTTGCTGCTACTGGTCTTATGACATTGATTTCATGGCTGAGGGATATTCCATCGTACGTAAGTACCACAATTTTTTGAACCATGTTTATATTTTCTGGGATACTTAAGGTGTATCCAAGTTGAGGTCCTTGTATTCAGTGCAGCCCTAAATTTTGGGGTGGCTCTGTCTTATTGATTTTCACTTTTCCCAAGGTATATTCCCTAGACTGGTAGTGCCCTTGGCTCTGTAGCTCTGTTCTTTACTTGTTTTAGGGAACAGAATGCACTCCTCCAGAGAGGCAGTTGGCAATTTACATCCCGCCCATCAGCATAACAAGGCTCCCTGTTCTCCAGGGCCTGTCTTGCCTTTCTTGTTCTTACACATTTTGTGGATGTCCCTTTTGACCGGTGGGAAGTGATACTCCTTTGTAGTGCAGATTTGCATTGCCCGCTTGCTTGCTTGGCCAAAAAGGGCGTATGCGTTTTCTCCTGAATATATTCAGGAGAAAATGCATACGCCCTTTTTGGCCAAGTGCATCATTGTCGAAGTTGTGCCCCTCTTCCTGTGCTTTAAAGGCGATTCCAACGTACCTCTTGAAATCTGTTTCCTGCTATTCTGCCTCGCTTTCAAGTCCGCCTCGTTGCCTTCCCTCAACAGATTTTTGGACGATAGTTGTCCTTTATTACTCGGCCAGTTTGTGAATTGCTGTGCCCCTGAGCTCCATTTTTCAACTCGTTTTTGGTGAGCTGACCGCAAGTCCAAAATTTTGGTTCAGGACCTATACTGGTTTCCGGTGGGTGGCTGAGAATTTGGTTAATTCTTCTTCCTGCCGGGAAATTACAGTGATATGTGCCCGTCCAAATGCCTAACAGCTACTCTCTCATTGGTTCTCCCTCTTCCCTTTCATCCTCTGCCAAATTGGCAACCTGTGCGAACCAAGAGGTTAAAGGGGCTGTCTCTCCAAGTTGGGAGGTTGATAGTAAAGCAGACGGAAAGTCAAACCGGAGCACCAGGAGAGGGACTATGCGTTGAGTTTTAGAAACCTTTCGTATTCACAGTGTGTCCGTTCCCTAGGTTTCCCGCACATGTTATAGCTGTAGTAATATTCCCTTCAACCTGGAGAGTTCGGACCCATGGAATGGGTGCCATGCATTATTGCTTTAAAGGGTCTGCATTTGCTCACCCAATCTCACCAATCATCTCAGTCCCAAGTGTCGCTCCTTATGCCACATCCAGCTGTCGTTGTAGATAGGGTCATTCCAGCTTTCATCAGAGACCCTGAAGGAATTGTAAAGAATTTCCCAGTTTTTTTGTTTTGTTTTTGAAATTCCTTTTTATAGTGGGTTTGACCTGATTCTCGCTGCCATGTTTATGCCAGTCTAGACACACTTGATTCCCTTACGGAGACATATCAATACATAGGTTTTAAGATTCTTACTAGTCAGATATTTTCCTCTGCGGGAAATATGGGGTTTTGAGTCCCTTTCACTGAGGACGGTGTAGGTCTTGTCTATTCCATAGTTGGTTTTTGGAACGGTACCTGTGCTTATATCAAACTCTGGTTTTATGCATCACCCCACCTCTCCTTCCCCCTTAAGCAGGTATAAGAGTGTTTTCTAAATGTGAGACACTGTCCTCTCTCCTAACTCAGTTCAAGTGTAGCCATGTTTACAGGATCTTCATAAGTGATATCTTATGATAAGTTTCTTTTTCTGTGTGATTATTTCACTTAGAATCATCGTACCTGAATCCACCCATTTTGCTGCTACTGGTCTTATGACATTGATTTCATGGCTGAGGGATATTCCATCGTACGTAAGTACCACAATTTTTTGAACCATGTTTATATTTTCTGGGATACTTAAGGTGTATCCAAGTTGAGGTCCTTGTATTCAGTGCAGCCCTAAATTTTGGGGTGGCTCTGTCTTATTGATTTTCAGTTTTCCCAAGGTATATTCCCTAGACTGGTAGTGCCCTTGGCTCTGTAGCTCTGTTCTTTACTTGTTTTAGGGAACAGAATGCACTCCTCCAGAGAGGCAGTTGGCAATTTACATCCCGCCCATCAGCATAACAAGGCTCCCTGTTCTCCAGGGCCTGTCTTGCCTTTCTTGTTCTTACACATTTTGTGGATGTCCCTTTTGACCGGTGGGAAGTGATACTTCTTTGTAGTGCAGATTTGCATTGCCCGCTTGCTTGCTTGGCCAAAAAGGGCGTATGCGTTTTCTCCTGAATATATTCAGGAGAAAATGCATACGCCCTTTTTGGCCAAGTGCATCATTGTCGAAGTTGTGCCCCTCTTCCTGTGCTTTAAAGGCGATTCCAACGTACCTCTTGAAATCTGTTTCCTGCTATTCTGCCTCGCTTTCAAGTCCGCCTCGTTGCCTTCCCTCAACAGATTTTTGGACGATAGTTGTCCTTTATTACTCGGCCAGTTTGTGAATTGCTGTGCCCCTGAGCTCCATTTTTCAACTCGTTTTTGGTGAGCTGACCGCAAGTCCAAAATTTTGGTTCAGGACCTATACTGGTTTCCGGTGGGTGGCTGAGAATTTGGTTAATTCTTCTTCCTGCCGGGAAATTACAGTGATATGTGCCCGTCCAAATGCCTAACAGCTACTCTCTCATTGGTTCTCCCTCTTCCCTTTCATCCTCTGCCAAATTGGCAACCTGTGCGAACCAAGAGGTTAAAGGGGCTGTCTCTCCAAGTTGGGAGGTTGATAGTAAAGCAGACGGAAAGTCAAACCGGAGCACCAGGAGAGGGACTATGCGTTGAGTTTTAGAAACCTTTCGTATTCACAGTGTGTCCGTTCCCTAGGTTTCCCGCACATGTTATAGCTGTAGTAATATTCCCTTCAACCTGGAGAGTTCGGACCCATGGAATGGGTGCCATGCATTATTGCTTTAAAGGGTCTGCATTTGCTCACCCAATCTCACCAATCATCTCAGTCCCAAGTGTCGCTCCTTATGCCACATCCAGCTGTCGTTGTAGATAGGGTCATTCCAGCTTTCATCAGAGACCCTGAAGGAATTGTAAAGAATTTCCCAGTTTTTTTGTTTTGTTTTTGAAATTCCTTTTTATAGTGGGTTTGACCTGATTCTCGCTGCCATGTTTATGCCAGTCTAGACACACTTGATTCCCTTACGGAGACATATCAATACATAGGTTTTAAGATTCTTACTAGTCAGATATTTTCCTCTGCGGGAAATATGGGGTTTTGAGTCCCTTTCACTGAGGACGGTGTAGGTCTTGTCTATTCCATAGTTGGTTTTTGGAACGGTACCTGTGCTTATATCAAACTCTGGTTTTATGCATCACCCCACCTCTCCTTCCCCCTTAAGCAGGTATAAGAGTGTTTTCTAAATGTGAGACACTGTCCTCTCTCCTAACTCAGTTCAAGTGTAGCCATGTTTACAGGATCTTCATAAGTGATATCTTATGATAAGTTTCTTTTTCTGTGTGACTTATTTCACTTAGAATCATCGTACCTGAATCCACCCATTTTGCTGCTACTGGTCTTATGACATTGATTTCATGGCTGAGGGATATTCCATCGTACGTAAGTACCACAATTTTTTGAACCATGTTTATATTTTCTGGGATACTTAAGGTGTATCCAAGTTGAGGTCCTTGTATGCAGTGCAGCCCTAAATTTTGGGGTGGCTCTGTCTTATTGATTTTCAGTTTTCCCAAGGTATATTCCCTAGACTGGTAGTGCCCTTGGCTCTGTAGCTCTGTTCTTTACTTGTTTTAGGGAACAGAATGCACTCCTCCAGAGAGGCAGTTGGCAATTTACATCCCGCCCATCAGCATAACAAGGCTCCCTGTTCTCCAGGGCCTGTCTTGCCTTTCTTGTTCTTACACATTTTGTGGATGTCCCTTTTGACCGGTGGGAAGTGATACTTCTTTGTAGTGCAGATTTGCATTGCCCGCTTGCTTGCTTGGCCAAAAAGGGCGTATGCGTTTTCTCCTGAATATATTCAGGAGAAAATGCATACGCCCTTTTTGGCCAAGTGCATCATTGTCGAAGTTGTGCCCCTCTTCCTGTGCTTTAAAGGCGATTCCAACGTACCTCTTGAAATCTGTTTCCTGCTATTCTGCCTCGCTTTCAAGTCCGCCTCGTTGCCTTCCCTCAACAGATTTTTGGACGATAGTTGTCCTTTATTACTCGGCCAGTTTGTGAATTGCTGTGCCCCTGAGCTCCATTTTTCAACTCGTTTTTGGTGAGCTGACCGCAAGTCCAAAATTTTGGTTCAGGACCTATACTGGTTTCCGGTGGGTGGCTGAGAATTTGGTTAATTCTTCTTCCTGCCGGGAAATTACAGTGATATGTGCCCGTCCAAATGCCTAACAGCTACTCTCTCATTGGTTCTCCCTCTTCCCTTTCATCCTCTGCCAAATTGGCAACCTGTGCGAACCAAGAGGTTAAAGGGGCTGTCTCTCCAAGTTGGGAGGTTGATAGTAAAGCAGACGGAAAGTCAAACCGGAGCACCAGGAGAGGGACTATGCGTTGAGTTTTAGAAACCTTTCGTATTCACAGTGTGTCCGTTCCCTAGGTTTCCCGCACATTTTATAGCTGTAGTAATATTCCCTTCAACATGGAGAGTTCGGACCCATGGAATGGGTGCCATGCATTATTGCTTTAAAGGGTCTGCATTTGCTCACCCAATCTCACCAATCATCTCAGTCCCAAGTGTCCCTCCTTATGCCACATCCAGCTGTCGTTGTAGATAGGGTCATTCCAGCTTTCATCAGAGACCCTGAAGGAATTGTAAAGAATTTCCCAGTTTTTTTGTTTTGTTTTTGAAATTCCTTTTTATAGTGGGTTTGAGCTGATTCTCGCTGCCATGTTTATGCCAGTCTAGACACACTTGATTCCCTTACGGAGACATATCAATACATAGGTTTTAAGATTCATACTAGTCAGATACTTTCCTCTGCGGGAAATATGGGGTTTTGAGTCCCTTTCACTGAGGACGGTGTATGTCTTGTCTATTCCATAGTTGGTTTTTGGAATGGTACCTGTGCGTATATCAAACTCTGGTTTTATGCATCACCCCACCTCTCCTTCCCCCTTAAGCAGGTATAAGAGTGTTTTCTAAATGTGAGACACTGTTCTCTTTCCTAACTCAGTTCAAGTGTAGCCATGTTTACAGGATCTTCATAAGTGATATCTTATGATAAGTTTCTTTTTCTGTGTGACTTATTTCACTTAGAATCATCGTACCTGAATCCACCCATTTTGCTGCTACTGGTCTTATGACATTGATTTCATGGCTGAGGGATATTCCATCGTACGTAAGTACCACAATTTTTTGAACCATGTTTATATTTTCTGGGATACTTAAGGTGTATCCAAGTTGAGGTCCTTGTATGCAGTGCAGCCCTAAATTTTGGGGTGGCTCTGTCTTATTGATTTTCAGTTTTCCCAAGGTATATTCCCTAGACTGGTAGTGCCCTTGGCTCTGTAGCTCTGTTCTTTACTTGTTTTAGGGAACAGAATGCACTCCTCCAGAGAGGCAGTTGGCAATTTACATCCCGCCCATCAGCATAACAAGGCTCCCTGTTCTCCAGGGCCTGTCTTGCCTTTCTTGTTCTTACACATTTTGTGGATGTCCCTTTTGACCGGTGGGAAGTGATACTTCTTTGTAGTGCAGATTTGCATTGCCCGCTTGCTTGCTTGGCCAAAAAGGGCGTATGCGTTTTCTCCTGAATATATTCAGGAGAAAACGCATACGCCCTTCTTGGCCAAGTGCATCATTGTTGAAGTTGTGCCCCTCTTCCTGTGCTTTAAAGGCGATTCCAACGTACCTCTTGAAATCTGTTTCCTGCTATTCTGCCTCGCTTTCAAGTCCGCCTCGTTGCCTTCCCTCAACAGATTTTTGGACGATAGTTGTCCTTTATTACTCGGCCAGTTTGTGAATTGCTGTGCCCCTGAGCTCCATTTTTCAACTCGTTTTTGGTGAGCTGACCGCAAGTCCAAAATTTTGGTTCAGGACCTATACTGGTTCCCGGTGGGTGGCTGAGAATTTGGTTAATTCTTCTTCCTGCCGGGAAATTACAGTGATATGTGCCCGTCCAAATGCCTAACAGCTACTCTCTCATTGGTTCTCCCTCTTCCCTTTCATCCTCTGCCAAATTGGCAACCTGTGTGAACCAAGAGGTTAAAGGGGCTGTCTCTCCAAGTTGGGAGGTTGATAGTAAAGCAGACGGAAAGTCAAACTGGAGCACCAGGAGAGGGACTATTCGTTGAGTTTTAGAAACCTTCCGTATTCACAGTGTGTCCGTTCTCTAGGTTTCCCGCACATGTTATAGCTGTAGTAATATTCCCTTCAACCTGGAGAGTTTGGACCCATGGAATGGGTGCCATGCATTATTGCTTTAAAGGGTCTGCATTTGCTCGCCAAATCTCACCAATGGTCACAGTCCCAAGTGTCCCTCCTTATGCCACATCCAGCTGTCGTTGTAGATAGGGTCATTCCAGCTTTCATCAGAGACCCTGAAGGAATTGTAAAGAATTTCCCAGTTTTTTTGTTTTGTTTTTGAAATTCCTTTTTATAGTGGGTTTGAGCTGATTCTCGCTGCCATGTTTATGCCAGTCTAGACACACTTGATTCCCTTACGGAGACATATCAATACATAGGTTTTAAGATTCTTACTAGTCAGATATTTTCCTCTGCGGGAAATATGGGATTTTGAGTCCCTTTCACTGAGGACGGTGTAGGTCTTGTCTATTCCATAGTTGGTTTTTGGAACGGTACCTGTGCTTATATCAAACTCTGGTTTTATGCATCACCCCACCTCTCCTTCCCCCTTAAGCAGGTATAAGAGTGTTTTCTAAATGTGAGACACTGTTCTCTTTCCTAACTCAGTTCAAGTGTAGCCATGTTTACAGGATCTTCATAAGTGATATCTTATGATAAGTTTCTTTTTCTGTGTGACTTATTTCACTAGGAATCATCGTACCTGAATCCACCCATTTTGCTGCTACTGGTCTTATGACATTGATTTCATGGCTGAGGGATATTCCATCGTACGTAAGTACCACAATTTTTTGAACCATGTTTATATTTTCTGGGATACTTAAGGTGTATCCAAGTTGAGGTCCTTGTATTCAGTGCAGCCCTAAATTTTGGGGTGGCTCTGTCTTATTGATTTTCAGTTTTCCCAAGGTATATTCCCTAGACTGGTAGTGCCCTTGGCTCTGTAGCTCTGTTCTTTACTTGTTTTAGGGAACAGAATGCACTCCTCCAGAGAGGCAGTTGGCAATTTACATCCCTCCCATCAGCATAACAAGGCTCCCTGTTCTCCAGGGCCTGTCTTGCCTTTCTTGTTCTTACACATTTTGTGGATGTCCCTTTTGACCGGTGGGATGTGATACTTCTTTGTAGTGCAGATTTGCATTGCCCGCTTGCTTGCTTGGCCAAAAAGGGCGTATGCGTTTTCTCCTGAATATATTCAGGAGAAAATGCATACGCCCTTTATGGCCAAGTGCATCATTGTCGAAGTTGTGCCCCTCTACCTGTGCTTTAAAGGCGATTCCAACGTACCTCTTGAAATCTGTTTCCTGCTATTCTGCCTCGCTTTCAAGTCCGCCTCGTTGCCTTCCCTCAACATATTTTTGGACGATAGTTGTCCTTTATTACTCGGCCAGTTTGTGAATTGCTGTGCCCCTGAGCTCCATTTTTCAACTCGTTTTTGGTGAGCTGACCGCAAGTCCAAAATTTTGGTTCAGGACCTATACTGGTTTCCGGTGGGTGGCTGAGAATTTGGTTAATTCTTCTTCCTGCCGGGAAATTACAGTGATATGTGCCCGTCCAAATGCCTAACAGCTACTCTCTCATTGGTTCTCCCTCTTCCCTTTCATCCTCTGCCAAATTGGCAACCTGTGCGAACCAAGAGGTTAAAGGGGCTGTCTCTCCAAGTTGGGAGTTTGATAGTAAAGCAGACGGAAAGTCAAACCGGAGCACCAGGAGAGGGACTATGCGTTGAGTTTTAGAAACCTTTCGTATTCACAGTGTGTCCGTTCCCTAGGTTTCCCGCACATGTTATAGCTGTAGTAATATTCCCTTCAACCTGGAGAGTTCGGACCCATGGAATGGGTGCCATGCATTATTGCTTTAAAGGGTCTGCATTTGCTCACCCAATCTCACCAATCATCTCAGTCCCAAGTGTCCCTCCTTATGCCACATCCAGCTGTCGTTGTAGATAGGGTCATTCCAGCTTTCATCAGAGACCCTGAAGGAATTGTAAAGAATTTCCCAGTTTTTTTGTTTTGTTTTTGAAATTCCTTTTTATAGTGGGTTTGAGCTGATTCTCGCTGCCATGTTTATGCCAGTCTAGACACACTTGATTCCCTTACGGAGACATATCAATACATAGGTTTTAAGATTCTTACTAGTCAGATACTTTCCTCTGCGGGAAATATGGGGTTTTGAGTCCCTTTCACTGAGGACGGTGTAGGTCTTGTCTATTCCATAGTTGGTTTTTGGAACGGTCCCTGTGCTTATATCAAACTCTGGTTTTATGCATCACGCCACCTCTCCTTCCCCCTTAAGCAGGTATAAGAGTGTTTTCTAAATGTGAGACACTGTCCTCTTTCCTAACTCAGTTCAAGTGTAGCCTTGTTTACAGGATCTTCATAAGTGATATCTTATGATAAGTTTCTTTTTCTGTGTGACTTATTTCACTTAGAATCATCGTACCTGAATCCACCCATTTTGCTGCTACTGGTCTTATGACATTGATTTCATGGCTGAGGGATATTCCATCGTACGTAAGTACCACAATTTTTTGAACCATGTTTATATTTTCTGGGATACTTAAGGTGTATCCAAGTTGAGGTCCTTGTATGCAGTGCAGCCCTAAATTTTGGGGTGGCTCTGTCTTATTGATTTTCAGTTTTCCCAAGGTATATTCCCTAGACTGGTAGTGCCCTTGGCTCTGTAGCTCTGTTCTTTACTTGTTTTAGGGAACAGAATGCACTCCTCCAGAGAGGCAGTTGGCAATTTACATCCCGCCCATCAGCATAACAAGGCTCCCTGTTCTCCAGGGCCTGTCTTGCCTTTCTTGTTCTTACACATTTTGTGGATGTCCCTTTTGACCGGTGGGAGGTGATACTTCTTTGTAGTGCAGATTTGCATTGCCCGCTTGCTTGCTTGGCCAAAAAGGGCGTATGCGTTTTCTCCTGAATATATTCAGGAGAAAACGCATACGCCCTTTTTGGCCAAGTGCATCATTGTCGAAGTTGTGCCCCTCTTCCTGTGCTTTAAAGGCGATTCCAACGTACCTCTTGAAATCTGTTTCCTGCTATTCTGCCTCGCTTTCAAGTCCGCCTCGTTGCCTTCCCTCAACTGATTTTTGGACGATAGTTGTCCTTTATTACTCGGCCAGTTTGTGAATTGCTGTGCCCCTGAGCTCCATTTTTCAACTCGTTTTTGGTGAGCTGACCGCAAGTCCAAAATTTTGGTTCAGGACCTATACTGGTTCCCGGTGGGTGGCTGAGAATTTGGTTAATTCTTCTTCCTGCCGGGAAATTACAGTGATATGTGCCCGTCCAAATGCCTAACAGCTACTCTCTCATTGGTTCTCCCTCTTCCCTTTCATCCTCTGCCAAATTGGCAACCTGTGCGAACCAAGAGGTTAAAGGGTCTGTCTCTCCAAGTTGGGAGGTTGATAGTAAAGCAGACGGAAAGTCAAACCGGAGCACCAGGAGAGGGACTATTCGTTGAGTTTTAGAAACCTTTTGTATTCACAGTGTGTCCGTTCTCTAGGTTTCCCGCACATGTTATAGCTGTAGTAATATTCCCTTCAACCTGGAGAGTTCGGACCCATGGAACGGGTGCCATGCATTATTGCTTTAAAGGGTCTGCATTTGCTCACCCAATCTCACCAATCGTCTCAGTCCCAAGTGTCCCTCCTTATGCCACATCCAGCTGTCGTTGTAGATAGGGTCATTCCAGCTTTCATCAGAGACCCTGAAGGAATTGTAAAGAATTTCCCAGTTTTTTTGTTTTGTTTTTAAAATTCCTTTTTATAGTGGGTTTGAGCTGATTCTCGCTGCCATGTTTATGCCAGTCTAGACACACTTGATTCCCTTACGGAGACATATCAATACATAGGTTTTAAGATTCTTACTAGTCAGATATTTTCCTCTGCGGGAAATATGGGGTTTTGAGTCCCTTTCACTGAGGACGGTGTAGGTCTTGTCTATTCCATAGTTGGTTTTTGGAACGTAACCTGTGCTTATATCAAACTCTGGTTTTATGCATCACCCCACCTCTCCTTCCCCCTTAAGCAGGCATAAGAGTGTTTTCTAAATGTGAGACACTGTTCTCTTTCCTAACTCAGTTCAAGTGTAGCCATGTTTACAGGATCTTCATAAGTGATATCTTATGATAAGTTTCTTTCTCTGTGTGACTTATTTCACTTAGAATCATCGTACCTGAATCCACCCATTTTGCTGCTACTGGTCTTATGACATTGATTTCATGGCTGAGGGATATTCCATCGTACGTAAGTACCACAATTTTTTGAACCATGTTTATATTTTCTGGGATACTTAAGGTGTATCCAAGTTGAGGTCCTTGTATGCAGTGCAGCCCTAAATTTTGGGGTGGCTCTGTCTTATTGATTTTCAGTTTTCCCAAGGTATATTCCCTAGACTGGTAGTGCCCTTGGCTCTGTAGCTCTGTTCTTTACTTGTTTTAGGGAACAGAATGCACTCCTCCAGAGAGGCAGTTGGCAATTTACATCCCGCCCATCAGCATAACAAGGCTCCCTGTTCTCCAGGGCCTGTCTTGCCTTTCTTGTTCTTACACATTTTGTGGATGTCCCTTTTGACCGGTGGGAAGTGATACTTCTTTGTAGTGCAGATTTGCATTGCCCGCTTGCTTGCTTGGCCAAAAATGGCGTATGCGTTTTCTCCTGAATATATTCAGGAGAAAATGCATACGCCCTTTATGGCCAAGTGCATCATTGTCGAAGTTGTGCCCCTCTTCCTGTGCTTTAAAGGCGATTCCAACGTACCTCTTGAAATCTGTTTCCTGCTATTCTGCCTCGCTTTCAAGTCCGCCTCGTTGCCTTCCCTCAACAGATTTTTGGACGATAGTTGTCCTTTATTACTCGGCCAGTTTGTGAATTGCTGTGCCCCTGAGCTCCATTTTTCAACTCGTTTTTGGTGAGCTGACCGCAAGTCCAAAATTTTGGTTCAGGACCTATACTGGTTTCCGGTGGGTGGCTGAGAATTTGGTTAATTCTTCTTCCTGCCGGGAAATTACAGTGATATGTGCCCGTCCAAATGCCTAACAGCTACTCTCTCATTGGTTCTCCCTCTTCCCTTTCATCCTCTGCCAAATTGGCAACCTGTGCGAACCAAGAGGTTAAAGGGGCTGTCTCTCCAAGTTGGGAGGTTGATAGTAAAGCAGACGGAAATTCAAACCGGAGCACCAGGAGAGGGACTATGCGTTGAGTTTTAGAAACCTTTCGTATTCACAGTGTGTCCGTTCCCTATGTTTCCCGCACATGTTATAGCTGTAGTAATATTCCCTTCAACCTGGAGAGTTCGGACCCATGGAATGGGTGCCATGCATTATTGCTTTAAAGGGTCTGCATTTGCTCACCCAATCTCACCAATCATCTCAGTCCCAAGTGTCCCTCCTTATGCCACATCCAGCTGTCGTTGTAGATAGGGTCATTCCAGCTTTCATCAGAGACCCTGAAGGAATTGTAAAGAATTTCCCAGTTTTTTTGTTTTGTTTTTGAAATTCCTTTTTATAGTGGGTTTGAGCTGATTCTCGCTGCCATGTTTATGCCACTCTAGACACACTTGATTCCCTTACGGAGACATATCAATACATAGGTTTTAAGATTCTTACTAGTCAGATACTTTCCTCTGCGGGAAATATGGGGTTTTGAGTCCCTTTCACTGAGGACGGTGTAGGTCTTGTCTATTCCATAGTTGGTTTTTGGAACGGTCCCTGTGCTTATATCAAACTCTGGTTTTATGCATCACGCCACCTCTCCTTTCCCGTTAAGCAGGTATAAGAGTGTTTTCTAAATGTGAGACACTGTCCTCTTTCCTAACTCAGTTCAAGTGTAGCCTTGTTTACAGGATCTTCATAAGTGATATCTTATGATAAGTTTCTTTTTCTGTGTGACTTATTTCACTTAGAATCATCGTACCTGAATCCACCCATTTTGCTGCTACTGGTCTTATGACATTGATTTCATGGCTGAGGGATATTCCATCGTACGTAAGTACCACAATTTTTTGAACCATGTTTATATTTTCTGGGATACTTAAGGTGTATCCAAGTTGAGGTCCTTGTATGCAGTGCAGCCCTAAATTTTGGGGTGGCTCTGTCTTATTGATTTTCAGTTTTCCCAAGGTATATTCCCTAGACTGGTAGTGCCCTTGGCTCTGTAGCTCTGTTCTTTACTTGTTTTAGGGAACAGAATGCACTCCTCCAGAGAGGCAGTTGGCAATTTACATCCCGCCCATCAGCATAACAAGGCTCCCTGTTCTCCAGGGCCTGTCTTGCCTTTCTTGTTCTTACACATTTTGTGGATGTCCCTTTTGACCGGTGGGAAGTGATACTTCTTTGTAGTGCAGATTTGCATTGCCCGCTTGCTTGCTTGGCCAAAAAGGGCGTATGCGTTTTCTCCTGAATATATTCAGGAGAAAACGCATACGCCCTTTTTGGCCAAGTGCATCATTGTCGAAGTTGTGCCCCTCTTCCTGTGCTTTAAAGGCGATTCCAACGTACCTCTTGAAATCTGTTTCCTGCTATTCTGCCTCGCTTTCAAGTCCGCCTCGTTGCCTTCCCTCAACTGATTTTTGGACGATAGTTGTCCTTTATTACTCGGCCAGTTTGTGAATTGCTGTGCCCCTGAGCTCCATTTTTCAACTCGTTTTTGGTGAGCTGACCGCAAGTCCAAAATTTTGGTTCAGGACCTATACTGGTTCCCGGTGGGTGGCTGAGAATTTGGTTAATTCTTCTTCCTGCCGGGAAATTACAGTGATATGTGCCCGTCCAAATGCCTAACAGCTACTCTCTCATTGGTTCTCCCTCTTCCCTTTCATCCTCTGCCAAATTGGCAACCTGTGCGAACCAAGAGGTTAAAGGGGCTGTCTCTCCAAGTTGGGAGGTTGATAGTAAAGCAGACGGAAAGTCAAACCGGAGCACCAGGAGAGGGACTATTCGTTGAGTTTTAGAAACCTTCCGTATTCACAGTGTGTCCGTTCTCTAGGTTTCCCGCACATGTTATACCTGTAGTAATATTCCTTTCAACCTGGAGAGTTCGGACCCATGGAATGGGTGCCATGCATTATTGCTTTAAAGGGTCTGCATTTGCTCACCCAATCTCACCAATCGTCTCAGTCCCAAGTGTCCCTCCTTATGCCACATCCAGCTGTCGTTGTAGATAGGGTCATTCCAGCTTTCATCAGAGACCCTGAAGGAATTGTAAAGAATTTCCCAGTTTTTTTGTTTTGTTTTTAAAATTCCTTTTTATAGTGGGTTTGAGCTGATTCTCGCTGCCATGTTTATGCCAGTCTAGACACACTTGATTCCCTTACGGAGACATATCAATACATAGGTTTTAAGATTCTTACTAGTCAGATATTTTCCTCTGCGGGAAATATGGGGTTTTGAGTCCCTTTCACTGAGGACGGTGTAGGTCTTGTCTATTCCATAGTTGGTTTTTGGAACGTAACCTGTGCTTATATCAAACTCTGGTTTTATGCATCACCCCACCTCTCCTTCCCCCTTAAGCAGGCATAAGAGTGTTTTCTAAATGTGAGACACTGTTCTCTTTCCTAACTCAGTTCAAGTGTAGCCATGTGTACAGGATCTTCATAAGTGATATCTTATGATAAGTTTCTTTTTCTGTGTGACTTATTTCACTTAGAATCATCGTACCTGAATCCACCCATTTTGCTGCTACTGGTCTTATGACATTGATTTCATGGCTGAGGGATATTCCATCATACGTAAGTACAACAATTTTTTGAACCATGTTTATATTTTCTGGGATACTTAAGGTGTATCCAAGTTGAGGTCCTTGTATGCAGTGCAGCCCTAAATTTTGGGGTGGCTCTGTCTTATTGATTTTCAGTTTTCCCAAGGTATATTCCCTAGACTGGTAGTGCCCTTGGCTCTGTAGCTCTGTTCTTTACTTGTTTTAGGGAACAGAATGCACTCCTCCAGAGAGGCAGTTGGCAATTTACATCCCGCCCATCAGCATAACAAGGCTCCCTGTTCTCCAGGGCCTGTCTTGCCTTTCTTGTTCTTACACATTTTGTGGATGTCCCTTTTGACCGGTGGGAAGTGATACTTCTTTGTAGTGCAGATTTGCATTGCCCGCTTGCTTGCTTGGCCAAAAAGGGCGTATGCGTTTTCTCCTGAATATATTCAGGAGAAAACGCATACGCCCTTTTTGGCCAAGTGCATCATTGTCGAAGTTGTGCCCCTCTTCCTGTGCTTTAAAGGCGATTCCAACGTACCTCTTGAAATCTGTTTCCTGCTATTCTGCCTCGCTTTCAAGTCCGCCTCGTTGCCTTCCCTCAACAGATTTTTGGACGATAGTTGTCCTTTATTACTCGGCCAGTTTGTGAATTGCTGTGCCCCTGAGCTCCATTTTTCAACTCGTTTTTGGTGAGCTGACCGCAAGTCCAAAATTTTGGTTCAGGACCTATACTGGTTTCCGGTGGGTGGCTGAGAATTTGGTTAATTCTTCTTCCTGCCGGGAAATTACAGTGATATGTGCCCGTCCAAATGCCTAACAGCTACTCTCTCATTGGTTCTCCCTCTTCCCTTTCATCCTCTGCCAAATTGGCAACCTGTGCGAACCAAGAGGTTAAAGGGGCTGTCTCTCCAAGTTGGGAGGTTGATAGTAAAGCAGACGGAAAGTCTAACCGGAGCACCAGGAGAGGGACTATGCGTTGAGTTTTAGAAACCTTTCGTATTCACAGTGTGTCCGTTCCCTAGGTTTCCCGCACATGTTATAGCTGTAGTAATATTCCCTTCAACCTGGAGAGTTCGGACCCATGGAATGGGTGCCATGCATTATTGCTTTAAAGGGTCTGCATTTGCTCACCCAATCTCACCAATCATCTCAGTCCCAAGTGTCCCTCCTTATGCCACATCCAGCTGTCGTTGTAGATAGGGTCATTCCAGCTTTCATCAGAGACCCTGAAGGAATTGTAAAGAATTTCCCAGTTTTTTTGTTTTGTTTTTGAAATTCCTTTTTATAGTGGGTTTGAGCTGATTCTCGCTGCCATGTTTATGCCAGTCTAGACACACTTGATTCCCTTACGGAGACATATCAATACATAGGTTTTAAGATTCTTACTAGTCAGATACTTTCCTCTGCGGGAAATATGGGGTTTTGAGTCCCTTTCACTGAGGACGGTGTAGGTCTTGTCTATTCCATAGTTGGTTTTTGGAACGGTCCCTGTGCTTATATCAAACTCTGGTTTTATGCATCACCCCACCTCTCCTTCCCCCTTAAGCAGGTATAAGAGTGTTTTCTAAATGTGAGACACTGTCCTCTTTCCTAACTCAGTTCAAGTGTAGCCATGTTTACAGGATCTTCATAAGTGATATCTTATGATAAGTTTCTTTTTCTGTGTGACTTATTTCACTTAGAATGATCGTACCTGAATCCACCATTTTGCTGCTACTGGTCTTATGACATTGATTTCATGGCTGAGGGATATTCCATCGTACGTAAGTACCACAATTTTTTGAACCATGTTTCTATTTTCTGGGATACTTAAGGTGTATCCAAGTTGAGGTCCTTGTATGCAGTGCAGCCCTAAATTTTGGGGTGTCTCTGTCTTATTGATTTTCAGTTTTCCCAAGGTATATTCCCTAGACTGGTAGTGCCCTTGGCTCTGTAGCTCTGTTCTTTACTTGTTTTAGGGAACAGATGCACTCCTCCAGAGAGGCCGTTGGCAATTTACATCCCGCCCATCAGCATAAAAAGGCTCCCTGTTCTCCAGGGCCTGTCTTGCCTTTCTTGTTCTTACACATTTTGTGGATGTCCCTTTTGACTGGTTGGAAATGATACTTCTTTGTAGTGCAGATTTGCATTGCCCGCTTGCTTGCTTGGCCAAAAAGGGCGTATGCGTTTTCTCCTGAATATATACAGGAGAAAACGCATACGCCCTTTTTGGCCAAGTGCATCATTGTCGAAGTTGTGCCCCTCTTCCTGTGCTTTAAAGGCGATTCCAACGTACCTCTTGAAATCTGTTTCCTGCTATTCTGCCTCGCTTTCAAGTCCGCCTCGTTGCCTTCCCTCAACAGATTTTTGGACGATAGTTGTCCTTTATTACTCGGCCAGTTTGTGAATTGCTGTGCCCCTGAGCTCCATTTTTCAACTCGTTTTTGGTGAGCTGACCGCAAGTCCAAAATTTTGGTTCAGGACCTATACTGGTTCCCGGTGGGTGGCTGAGAATTTGGTTAATTCTTCTTCCTGCCGGGAAATTACAGTGATATGTGCCCGTCCAAATGCCTAACAGCTACTCTCTCATTGGTTCTCCCTCTTCCCTTTCATCCTCTGCCAAATTGGCAACCTGTGCGAACCAAGAGGTTAAAGGGGCTGTCTCTCCAAGTTGGGAGGTTGATAGTAAAGCAGACGGAAAGTCAAACCGGAGCACCAGGAGAGGGACTATTCGTTGAGTTTTAGAAACCTTTTGTATTCACAGTGTGTCCGTTCTCTAGGTTTCCCGCACATGTTATAGCTGTAGTAATATTCCCTTCAACCTGGAGAGTTCGGACCCATGGAATGGGTGCCATGCATTATTGCTTTAAAGGGTCTGCATTTGCTCACCCAATCTCACCAATCGTCTCAGTCCCAAGTGTCCCTCCTTATGCCACATCCAGCTGTTGTTGTAGATAGGGTCATTCCAGCTTTCATCAGAGACCCTGAAGGAATTGTAAAGAATTTCCCAGTTTTTTTGTTTTGTTTTTGAAATTCCTTTTTATAGTGGGTTTGAGCTGATTCTCGCTGCCATGTTTATGCCAGTCTAGACACACTTGATTCCCTTACGGAGACATATCAATACATAGGTTTTAAGATTCTTACTAGTCAGATATTTTCCTCTGTGGGAAATATGGGGTTTTGAGTCCCTTTCACCGAGGACGGTGTAGGTCTTGTCTATTCCATAGTTGGTTTTTGGAACGGTACCTGTGCTTATATCAAACTCTGGTTTTATGCATCACCCCACCTCTCCTTCCCCCTTAAGCAGGTATAAGAGTGTTTTCTAAATGTGAGACAATGTCCTCTTTCCTAACTCAGTTCAAGTGTAGCCATGTTTACAGGATCTTCATAAGTGATATCTTATGATAAGTTTCTTTTTCTGTGTGACTTATTTCACTTAGAATCATCGTACCTGAATCCACCCATTTTGCTGCTACTGGTCTTATGACATTGATTTCATGGCTGAGGGATATTCCATCGTACGTAAGTACCACAATTTTTTGAACCATGTTTATATTTTCTGGGATACTTAAGGTGTATCCAAGTTGAGGTCCTTGTATGCAGTGCAGCCCTAAATTTTGGAGTGGCTCTGTCTTATTGATTTTCAGTTTTCCCAAGGTATATTCCCTAGACTGGTAGTGCCCTTGGCTCTGTAGCTCTGTTCTTTACTTGTTTTAGGGAACAGAATGCACTCCTCCAGAGAGGCAGTTGGCAATTTACATCCCGCCCATCAGCATAACAAGGCTCCCTGTTCTCCAGGGCCTGTCTTGCCTTTCTTGTTCTTACACATTTTGTGGATGTCCCTTTTGACCGGTGGGAAGTGATACTTCTTTGTAGTGCAGATTTGCATTGCCCGCTTGCTTGCTTGGCCAAAAAGGGCGTATGCGTTTTCTCCTGAATATATTCAGGAGAAAACGCATACGCCCTTTTTGGCCAAGTGCATCATTGTCCAAGTTGTGCCCCTCTTCCTGTGCTTTAAAGGCGATTCCAACGTACCTCTTGAAATCTGTTTCCTGCTATTCTGCCTCGCTTTCAAGTCCGCCTCGTTGGCTTCCCTCAACAGATTTTTGGACGATAGTTGTCCTTTATTACTCGGCCAGTTTGTGAATTGCTGTGCCCCTGAGCTCCATTTTTCAACTCGTTTTTGGTGAGCTGACCGCAAGTCCAAAATTTTGGTTCAGGACCTATACTGGTTCCCGGTGGGTGGCTGAGAATTTGGTTAATTCTTCTTCCTGCTGGGAAATTACAGTGATATGTGCCCGTCCAAATGCCTAACAGCTACTCTCTCATTGGTTCTCCCTCTTCCCTTTCATCCTCTGCCAAATTGGCAACCTGTGCGAACCAAGAGGTTAAAGGGGCTGTCTCTCCAAGTTGGGAGGTTGATAGTAAAGCAGGCGGAAAGTCAAACCGGAGCACCAGGAGAGGGACTATTCGTTGAGTTTTAGAAACCTTTCGTATTCACAGTGTGTCCGTTCTCTAGGTTTCCCGCACATGTTATAGCTGTAGTAATATTCCCTTCAACCTGGAGAGTTCGGACCCATGGAATGGGTGCCATGCATTATTGCTTTAAAGGGTCTGCATTTGCTCACCCAATCTCACCAATCGTCTCAGTCCCAAGTGTCCCTCCTTATGCCACATCCAGCTGTCGTTGTAGATAGGGTCATTCCAGCTTTCATCAGAGACCCTGAAGGAATTGTAAAGAATTTCCCAGTTTTTTTGTTTTGTTTTTGAAATTCCTTTTTATAGTGGGTTTGAGCTGATTCTCGCTGCCATGTTTATGCCAGTATAGACACACTTGATTCCCTTACCGAGACATATCAATACATAGGTTTTAAGATTCTTACTAGTCAGATATTTTCCTCTGCGGGAAATATGGGGTTTTGAGTCCCTTTCACTGAGGACGGTGTAGGTCTTGTCTATTCCATAGTTGGTTTTTGGAACGGTACCTGTGCGTATATCAAACTCTGGTTTTATGCATCACCCCACCTCTCCTTCCCCCTTAAGCAGGTATAAGAGTGTTTTCTAAATGTGAGACACTGTTCTCTTTCCTAACTCAGTTCAAGTGTAGCCATGTTTACAGGATCTTCATAAGTGATATCTTATGATAAGTTTCTTTTTCTGTGTGACTTATTTCACTTAGAATCATCGTACCTGAATCCTCCCATTTTGCTGCTACTGGTCTTATGACATTGATTTCATGGCTGAGGGATATTCCATCGTACGTAAGTACCACAATTTTTTGAACCATGTTTATATTTTCTGGGATACTTAAGGTGTATCCAAGTTGAGGTCCTTGTATGCAGTACAGCCCTAAATTTTGGGGTGGCTCTGTCTTATTGATTTTCAGTTTTCCCAAGGTATATTCCCTAGACTGGTAGTGCCCTTGGCTCTGTAGCTCTGTTCTTTACTTGTTTTAGGGAACAGAATGCACTCCTCCAGAGAGGCAGTTGGCAATTTACATCCCGCCCATCAGCATAACAAGGCTCCCTGTTCTCCAGGGCCTGTCTTGCCTTTCTGGTTCTTACACATTTTGTGGATGTCCCTTTTGACCGGTGGGAAGTGATACTTCTTTGTAGTGCAGATTTGCATTGCCCGCTTGCTTGCTTGGCCAAAAAGGGCGTATGCGTTTCCTCCTGAATATATTCAGGAGAAAACGCATACGCCCTTTTTGGCCAAGTGCAACATTGTTGAAGTTGTGCCCCTCTTCCTGTGCTTTAAAGGCGATTCCAACGTACCTCTTGAAATTTGTTTCCTGCTATTCTGCCTCGCTTTCAAGTCCGCCTCGTTGCCTTCCCTCAACAGATTTTTGGACGATAGTTGTCCTTTATTACTCGGCCAGTTTGTGAATTGCTGTGTCCCTGAGCTCCATTTTTCAACTCGTTTTTGGTGAGCTGACCGCAAGTCCAAAATTTTGGTTCAGGACCTATACTGGTTCCCGGTGGGTGGCTGAGAATTTGGTTAATTCTTCTTCCTGCCGGGAAATTACAGTGATATGTGCCCGTCCAAATGCCTAACAGCTACTCTCTCATTGGTTCTCCCTCTTCCTTTTCATCCTCTGCCCAATTGGCAACCTGTGCGAACCAACAGGTTAAAGGGGCTGTCTCTCCAAGTTGGGAGGTTGATAGTAAAGCAGACGGAAAGTCAAACTGGAGCACCAGGAGAGGGACTATTCATTGAGTTTTAGAAACCTTTCGTATTCACAGTGTGTCCGTTCTCTAGGTTTCCCGCACATGTTATAGCTGTAGTAATATTCCCTTCAACCTGGAGAGTTCGGACCCATGGAATGGGTGCCATGCATTATTGCTTTAAAGGGTCTGCATTTGCTCGCCAAATCTCACCAATCGTCTCAGTCCCAAGTGTCCCTCCTTATGCCACATCCAGCTGTCGTTGTAGATAGGGTCATTCCAGCTTTCATCAGAGACCCTGAAAGAATTGTAAAGAATTTCCCAGTTTTTTTGTTTTCTTTTTGAAATTCCTTTTTATAGTGGGTTTGAGCTGATTCTCGCTGCCATGTTTATGCCAGTCTAGACACACTTGATTCCCTTACGGAGACATATCAATACATATGTTTTAAGATTCTTACTAGTCAGATATTTTCCTCTGTGGGAAATATGGGGTTTTGAGTTCCTTTCACTGAGGAAGGTGTAGGTCTTGCCTATTCCATAGTTGGTTTTTGGAACGGTACCTGTGCTTATATAAAACTCTGGTTTTATGCATCACCCCACCTCTCCTTCCCCCTTAAGCAGGTATAAGAGTGTTTTCTAAATGTGAGACACTGTTCTCTTTCCTAACTCAGTTCAAGTGTAGCCATGTTTACAGGATGTTCATAAGTGATATCTTATGATAAGTTTCTTTTTCTGTGTGACTTATTTCACTTAGAATCATCGTACCTGAATCCACCCATTTTGCTGCTACTGGTCTTATGACATTGATTTCATGGCTGAGGGATATTCCATCGTACGTAAGTACCACAATTTTTTGAACCATGTTTATATTTTCTGGGATACTTAAGGTGTATCCAAGTTGAGGTCCTTGTATGCAGTGCAGCCCTAAATTTTGGGGTGGCTCTGTCTTATTGATTTTCAGTTTTCCCAAGGTATATTCCCTAGACTGGTAGTGCCCTTGGCTCTGTAGCTCTGTTCTTTACTTGTTTTAGGGAACAGAATGCACTCCTCCAGAGAGGCAGTTGGCAATTTACATCCCGCCCATCAGCATAACAGGGCTCCCTGTTCTCCAGGGCCTGTCTTGCCTTTCTTGTTCTTACATATTTTGTGGATGTCCCTTTTGACCGGTGGGAAGTGATACTTCTTTGTAGTGCAGATTTGCATTGCCCGCTTGCTTGCTTGGCCAAAAAGGGCGTATGCGTTTTCTCCTGAATATATTCAGGAGAAAATGCATACGCCCTTTTTGGCCAAGTGCATCATTGTCGAAGTTGTGCCCCTCTTCCTGTGCTTTAAAGGCGATTCCAACGTACCTCTTGAAATCTGTTTCCTGCTATTCTGCCTCGCTTTCAAGTCCACCTCGTTGCCTTCCCTCAACAGATTTTTGGACGATAGTTGTCCTTTATTACTCGGCCAGTTTGTGAATTGCTGTGCCCCTGAGCTCCATTTTTCAACTCGTTTTTGGTGAGCTGACCGCAAGTCCAAAATTTTGGTTCAGGACCTATACTGGTTCCCGGAGGGTGGCTGAGAATTTGGTTAATTCTTCTTCCTGCCGGGAAATTACAGTGATATGTGCCCGTCCAAATGCCTAACAGCTACTCTCTCATTGGTTCTCCCTCTTCCCTTTCATCCTCTGCCAAATTGGCAATTGTGCGAAACAAGAGGTTAAAGGGGCTGTCTCTCCAAGTTGGGAGGTTGATAGTAAAGCAGACGGAAAGTCAAACCGGAGCACCAGGAGAGGGACTATTCGTTGAGTTTTAGAAACCTTCCATATTCACAGTGTGTCCGTTCTCTAGGTTTCCCGCACATGTTATAGCTGTAGTAATATTCCCTTCAACCTGGAGAGTTCGGACCCATGGAATGGGTGCCATGCATTATTGCTTTAAAGGGTCTGCATTTGCTCGCCAAATCTCACCAATCGTCTCAGTCCCAAGTGTCCCTCCTTATGCCACATCCAGCTGTCGTTGTAGATAGGGTCATTCCAGCTTTCATCAGGGACCCTGAAGGAATTGTAAAGAATTTCCCAGTTTTTTTGTTTTGTTTTTGAAATTCCTTTTTATAGTGGGTTTGAGCTGATTCTCGCTGCCATGTTTATGCCAGTCTAGACACACTTAATTCCCTTACGGAGACATATCAATACATAGGTTTTAAGATTCTTACTAGTCAGATATTTTCCTCTGCGGGAAATATGGGGTTTTGAGTCCCTTTCACTGAGGACGGTGTAGGTCTTGTCTATTCCATAGTTGGTTTTTGGAACGGTACCAGTGCGTATATCAAACTCTGGTTTTATGCATCACCCCACCTCTCCTTCCCCCTTAAGCAGGTATAAGAGTGTTTTCTAAATGTGAGACACTGTTCTCTTTCCTAACTCAGTTCAAGTGTAGCCATGTTTACAGGATCTTCATAAGTGATATCTTATGATAAGTTTCTTTTTCTGTGTGACTTATTTCACTTAGAATCATCGTACCGGAATCCACCCATTTTGCTGCTACTGGTCTTATGACATTGATTTCATGGCTGAGGGATATTCCATCGTACGTAAGTACCACAATTTTTTGAACCATGTTTATATTTTCTGGGATACTTAAGGTGTATCCAAGTTGAGGTCCTTGTATGCAGTGCAGCCCTAAATTTTGGGGTGGCTCTGTCTTATTGATTTTCAGTTTTCCCAAGGTATATTCCCTAGACTGGTAGTGCCCTTGGCTCTGTAGCTCTGTTCTTTACTTGTTTTAGGGAACAGAATGCACTCCTCCAGAGAGGCAGTTGGCAATTTACATCCCGCCCATCAGCATAACAAGGCTCCCTGTTCTCCAGGGCCTGTCTTGCCTTTCTGGTTCTTACACATTTTGTGGATGTCCCTTTTGACCGGTGGGAAGTGATACTTCTTTGTAGTGCAGATTTGCATTGCCCGCTTGCTTGCTTGGCCAAAAAGGGCGTATGCGTTTTCTCCTGAATATATTCAGGAGAAAACGCATACGCCCTTTTTGGCCAAGTGCATCATTGTCGAAGTTGTGCCCCTCTTCCTGTGCTTTAAAGGCGATTCCAACGTACCTCTTGAAATCTGTTTCCTGCTATTCTGCCTCGCTTTCAAGTCCGCCTCGTTGCCTTCCCTCAACAGAATTTTGGACGATAGTTGTCCTTTATTACTCGGCCAGTTTGTGAATTGCTGTGCCCCTGAGCTCCATTTTTCAACTCGTTTTTGGTGAGCTGACCGCAAGTCCAAAATTTTGGTTCAGGACCTATACTGGTTCCCGGTGGGTGGCTGAGAATTTGGTTAATTCTTCTTCCTGCTGGGAAATTACAGTGATATGTGCCCGTCCAAATGCCTAACAGCTACTCTCTCATTGGTTCTCCCTCTTCCCTTTCATCCTCTGCCAATTTGGCAACCTGTGCGAACCAAGAGGTTAAAGGGGCTGTCTCTCCAAGTTGGGAGGTTGATAGTAAAGCAGACGGAAAGTCAAACCGGAGCACCAGGAGAGGGATTATTCGTTGAGTTTTAGAAACCTTCCATATTCACAGTGTGTCCGTTCTCTAGGTTTCCCGCACATGTTATAGCTGTAGTAATATTCCCTTCAACCTGGAGAGTTCGGACCCATGGAATGGGTGCCATGCATTATTGCTTTAAAGGGTCTGCATTTGCTCGCCAAATCTCACCAATCGTCTCAGTCCCAAGTGTCCCTCCTTATGCCACATCCAGCTGTCGTTGTATATAGGGTCATTCCAGCTTTCATCAGGGACCCTGAAGGAATTGTAAAGAATTTCCCAGTTTTTTTGTTTTGTTTTTGAAATTCCTTTTTATAGTGGGTTTGAGCTGATTCTCGCTGCCATGTTTTTGCGAGTCTAGACACACTTAATTCCCTTACGGAGACATATCAATACATAGGTTTTAAGATTCTTACTAGTCAGATATTTTCCTCTGCGGGAAGTATGGTGTTTTGAGTCCCTTTCACTGAGGACGGTGTAGGTCTTGTCTATTCCATAGTTGGTTTTTGGAACGGTACCTGTGCGTATATCAAACTCTGGTTTTATGCATCACCCCACCTCTCCTTCCCCCTTAAGCAGGTATAAGAGTGTTTTCTAAATGTGAGACACTGTTCTCTTTCCTAACTCAGTTCAAGTGTAGCCATGTTTACAGGATCTTCATAAGTGATATCTTATGATAAGTTTCTTTTTCTGTGTGACTTATTTCACTTTGAATCATCGTACCTGAATCCACCCATTTTGCTGCTACTGGTCTTATGACATTGATTTCATGGCTGAGGGATATTCCATCGTACGTAAGTACCACAATTTTTTGAACCATGTTTATATTTTCTGGGATACTTAAGGTGTATCCAAGTTGAGGTCCTTGTATGCAGTGCAGCCCTAAATTTTGGGGTGGCTCTGTCTTATTGATTTTCAGTTTTCCCAAGGTATATTCCCTAGACTGGTAGTGCCCTTGGCTCTGTAGCTCTGTTCTTTACTTGTTTTAGGGAACAGAATGCACTCCTCCAGAGAGGCAGTTGGCAATTTACATCCCGCCCATCAGCATAACAAGGCTCCCTGTTCTCCAGGGCCTGTCTTGCCTTTCTTGTTCTTACACATTTTGTGGATGTCCCTTTTGACCGGTGGGAAGTGATACTTCTTTGTAGTGCAGATTTGCATTGCCCGCTTGCTTGCTTGGCCAAAAAGGGCGTATGCGTTTTCTCCTGAATATATTCAGGAGAAAACGCATACGCCCTTTTTGGCCAAGTGCATCATTGTCGAAGTTGTTCCCCTCTTCCTGTGCTTTAAAGGCGATTCCAACGTACCTCTTGAAATCTGTTTCCTGCTATTCTGCCTCGCTTTCAAGTCCGCCTCGTTGCCTTCCCTCAACAGATTTTTGGACGATAGTTGTCCTTTATTACTCAGCCAGTTTGTGAATTGCTGTGCCCCTGAGCTCCATTTTTCAACTCGTTTTTGGTGAGCTGACCGCAAGTCCAAATTTTGGTTCAGGACCTATACTGGTTCCCGGTGGGTGGCTGAGAATTTGGTTAATTCTTCTTCCTGCCGGGAAATTACAGTGATATGTGCCCGTCCAAATGCCTAACAGCTACTCTCTCATTGGTTCTCCCTCTTCCCTTTCATCCTCTGCCAAATTGGCAACCTGTGCGAACCAAGAGGTTAAAGGGGCTGTCTCTCCAAGTTGGGAGGTTGATAGTAAAGCAGACGGAAAGTCAAACCGGAGCACCAGGAGAGGGACTATTCGTTGAGTTTTAGAAACCTTCCATATTCACAGTGTGTCCGTTCTCTAGGTTTCCCGCACATGTTATAGCTGTAGTAATATTCCCTTCAACCTGGAGAGTTCGGACCCATGGAATGGGTGCCATGCATTATTGCTTTAAAGGGTCTGCATTTGCTCGCCAAATCTCACCAATCGTCTCAGTCCCAAGTGTCCCTCCTTATGCCACATCCAGCTGTCATTGTAGATAGGGTCATTCCAGCTTTCATCAGGGACCCTGAAGGAATTGTAAAGAATTTCCCAGTTTTTTTGTTTTGTTTTTGAAATTCCTTTTTATAGTGGGTTTGAGCTGATTCTCGCTGCCATGTTTATGCGAGTCTAGACACACTTGATTCCCTTACGGAGACATATCAATACATAGGTTTTAAGATTCTTACTAGTCAGATATTTTCCTCTGCGGGAAATATGGGGTTTTGAGTCCCTTTCACTGAGGACGGTGTAGGTCTTGTCTATTCCATAGTTGGTTTTTGGAACGGTACCTGTGCGTATATCAAACTCTGGTTTTATGCATCACCCCACCTCTCCTTCCCCCTTAAGCAGGTATAAGAGTGTTTTCTAAATGTGAGACACTGTTCTCTCTCCTAACTCAGTTCAAGTGTAGCCTTGTTTACAGGATCTTCATAAGTGATATCTTATGATAAGTTTCTTTTTCTGTGTGACTTATTTCACTTAGAATCATCGTACCTGAATCCACCCATTTTGCTGCTACTGGTCTTATGACATTGATTTCATGGCTGAGGGATATTCCATCGTACGTAAGTACCACAATTTTTTGAACCATGTTTATATTTTCTGGGATACTTAAGGTGTATCCAAGTTGAGGTCCTTGTATGCAGTGCAGCCCTAAATTTTGGGGTGGCTCTGTCTTATTGATTTTCAGTTTTCCCAAGGTATATTCCCTAGACTGGTAGTGCCCTTGGCTCTGTAGCTCTGTTCTTTACTTGTTTTAGGGAACAGAATGCACTCCTCCAGAGAGGCAGTTGGCAATTTACATCCCGCCCATCAGCATAACAAGGCTCCCTGTTCTCCAGGGCCTGTCTTGCCTTTCTTGTTCTTACACATTTTGTGGATGTCCCTTTTGACCGGTGGGAAGTGATACTTCTTTGTAGTGCAGATTTGCATTGCCCGCTTGCTTGCTTGGCCAAAAAGGGCGTATGCGTTTTCTCCTGAATATATTCAGGAGAAAACACATACGCCCTTTTTGGCCAAGTGCATCATTGTCGAAGTTGTGCCCCTCTTCCTGTGCTTTAAAGGCGATTCCAACGTACCTCTTGAAATCTGTTTCCTGCTATTCTGCCTCGCTTTCAAGTCCGCCTCGTTGCCTTCCCTCAACAGATTTTTGGACGATAGTTGTCCTTTATTACTCGGCCAGTTTGTGAATTGCTGTGCCCCTGAGCTCCATTTTTCAACTCGTTTTTGGTGAGCTGACCGCAAGTCCAAAATTTTGGTTCAGGACCTATACTGGTTCCCGGTGGGTGGCTGAGAATTTGGTTAATTCTTCTTCCTGCCGGGAAATTACAGTGATATGTGCCCGTCCAAATGCCTAACAGCTACTCTCTCATTGGTTCTCCCTCTTCCCTTTCATCCTCTGCCAAATTGGCAACCTGTGCGAACCAAGAGGTTAAAGGGGCTGTCTCTCCAAGTTGGGAGGTTGATAGTAAAGCAGACGGAAAGTCAAACCGGAGCACCAGGAGAGGGACTATTCATTGAGTTTTAGAAACCTTCCATATTCACAGTGTGTCCGTTCTCTAGGTTTCCCGCACATGTTATAGCTGTAGTAATATTCCCTTCAACCTGGAGAGTTCGGACCCATGGAATGGGTGCCATGCATTATTGCTTTAAAGGGTCTGCATTTGCTCGCCAAATCTCACCAATCGTCTCAGTCACAAGTGTCCCTCCTTATGCCACATCCAGCTGTCGTTGTAGATAGGGTCATTCCAGCTTTCATCAGGGACCCTGAAGGAATTGTAAAGAATTTCCCAGTTTTTTTGTTTTGTTTTTGAAATTCCTTTTTATAGTGGGTTTGAGCTGATTCTCGCTGCCATGTTTATGCGAGTCTAGACACACTTGATTCCCTTACGGAGACATATCAATACATAGGTTTTAAGATTCTTACTAGTCAGATATTTTCCTCTGCGGGAAATATGGGGTTTTGAGTCCCTTTCACTGAGGACGGTGTAGGTCTTGTCTATTCCATAGTTGGTTTTTGGAAGGGTACCTGTGCGTATATCAAACTCTGGTTTTATGCATCACCCCACCTCTCCTTCCCCCTTAAGCAGGTATAAGAGTGTTTTCTAAATGTGAGACACTGTTCTCTTTCCTAACTCAGTTCAAGTGTAGCCTTGTTTACAGGATCTTCATAAGTGATATCTTATGATAAGTTTCTTTTTCTGTGTGACTTATTTCACTTAGAATCATCGTACCTGAATCCACCCATTTTGCTGCTACTGGTCTTATGACATTGATTTCATGGCTGAGGGATATTCCATCGTACGTAAGTACCACAATTTTTTGAACCATGTTTATATTTTCTGGGATACTTAAGGTGTATCCAAGTTGAGGTCCTTGTATGCAGTGCAGCCCTAAATTTTGGGGTGGCTCCGTCTTATTGATTTTCAGTTTTCCCAAGGTATATTCCCTAGACTGGTAGTGCCCTTGGCTCTGTAGCTCTGTTCTTTACTTGTTTTAGGGAACAGAATGCACAACTCCAGAGAGGCAGTTGGCAATTTACATCCCGCCCATCAGCATAACAAGGCTCCCTGTTCTCCAGGGCCTGTCTTGCCTTTCTTGTTCTTACACATTTTGTGGATGTCCCTTTTGACCGGTGGGAAGTGATACTTCTTTGTAGTGCAGATTTCCATTGCCCGCTTGCTTGCTTGGCCAAAAAGGGCGTATGCGTTTTCTCCTGAATATATTCAGGAGAAAACGCATACGCCCATTTTGGCCAAGTGCATCATTGTCGAAGTTGTGCCCCTCTTCCTGTGCTTTAAAGGCGATTCCAACGTACCTCTTGAAATCTGTTTCCTGCTATTCTGCCTCGCTTTCAAGTCCGCCTCGTTGCCTTCCCTCAACAGATTTTTGGACGATAGTTGTCCTTTATTACTCGGCCACTTTGTGAACTGCTGTGCCCCTGAGCTCCATTTTTTAACTCGTTTTTGGTGAGCTGACCGCAAGTCCAAAATTTTGGTTCAGGACCTATACTGGTTCCCGGTGGGTGGCTGAGAATTTGGTTAATTCTTCTTCCTGCCGGGAAATTACAGTGATATGTGCCCGTCCAAATGCCTAACAGCTACTCTCTCATTGGTTCTCCCTCTTCCCTTTCATCCTCTGCCAAATTGGCAACCTGTGCGAACCAAGAGGTTAAAGGGGCTGTCTCTCCAAGTTGGGAGGTTGATAGTAAAGCAGACGGAAAGTCAAACCGGAGCACCAGGAGAGGGACTATTCGTTGAGTTTTAGAAACCATTCGTATTCACAGTGTGTCCGTTCCCTAGGTTTCCCGCACATGTTATAGCTGTAGTAATATTCCCTTCAACCTGGAGAGTTCGGACCCATGGAATGGGTGCCATGCATTATTGCTTTAAATGGTCTGCATTTGCTCACCCAATCTCACCAAGCATCTCAGTCCCAAGTGTCCAGCCTTATGCCACATCCAGCTGTCGTTGTAGATAGGGTCATTCCAGCTTTCATCAGAGACCCTGAAGGAATTGTAAAGAATTTCCCAGTTTTTTTGTTTTGTTTTTGAAATTCCTTTTTATAGTGGGTTTGAGCTGATTCTCGCTGCCATGTTTATGCCAGTCTAGACACACTTGATTCCCTTACGGAGACATATCAATACATAGGTTTTAAGATTCTTACTAGTCAGATACTTTCCTCTGCGGGAAATATGGGGTTTTGAGTCCCTTTCACTGAGGACGGTGTAGGTCTTGTCTATTCCATAGTTGGTTTTTGGAACGGTCCCTGTGCTTATATCAAACTCTGGTTTTATGCATCACCCCACCTCTCCTTCCCCCTTAAGCAGGTATAAGAGTGTTTTCTAAATGTGAGACACTGTCCTCTTTCCTAACTCAGTTCAAGTGTAGCCATGTTTACAGGATCTTCATAAGTGATATCTTATGATAAGTTTCTTTTTCTGTGTGACTTATTTCACTTAGAATGATCGTACCTGAATCCACCATTTTGCTGCTACTGGTCTTATGACATTGATTTCATGGCTGAGGGATATTCCATCGTACGTAAGTACCACAATTTTTTGAACCATGTTTCTATTTTCTGGGATACTTAAGGTGTATCCAAGTTGAGGTCCTTGTATGCAGTGCAGCCCTAAATTTTGGGGTGTCTCTGTCTTATTGATTTTCAGTTTTCCCAAGGTATATTCCCTAGACTGGTAGTGCCCTTGGCTCTGTAGCTCTGTTCTTTACTTGTTTTAGGGAACAGATGCACTCCTCCAGAGAGGCCGTTGGCAATTTACATCCCGCCCATCAGCATAAAAAGCTCCCTGTTCTCCAGGGCCTGTCTTGCCTTTCTTGTTCTTACACATTTTGTGGATGTCCCTTTTGACTGGTTGGAAATGATACTTCTTTGTAGTGCAGATTTGCATTGCCCGCTTGCTTGCTTGGCCAAAAAGGGCGTATGCGTTTTCTCCTGAATATATACAGGAGAAAACGCATACGCCCTTTTTGGCCAAGTGCATCATTGTCGAAGTTGTGCCCCTCTTCCTGTGCTTTAAAGGCGATTCCAACGTACCTCTTGAAATCTGTTTCCTGCTATTCTGCCTCGCTTTCAAGTCCGCCTCGTTGCCTTCCCTCAACAGATTTTTGGACGATAGTTGTCCTTTATTACTCGGCCAGTTTGTGAATTGCTGTGCCCCTGAGCTCCATTTTTCAACTCGTTTTTGGTGAGCTGACCGCAAGTCCAAAATTTTGGTTCAGGACCTATACTGGTTCCCGGTGGGTGGCTGAGAATTTGGTTAATTCTTCTTCCTGCCGGGAAATTACAGTGATATGTGCCCGTCCAAATGCCTAACAGCTACTCTCTCATTGGTTCTCCCTCTTCCCTTTCATCCTCTGCCAAATTGGCAACCTGTGCGAACCAAGAGGTTAAAGGGGCTGTCTCTCCAAGTTGGGAGGTTGATAGTAAAGCAGACGGAAAGTCAAACCGGAGCACCAGGAGAGGGACTATTCGTTGAGTTTTAGAAACCTTTTGTATTCACAGTGTGTCCGTTCTCTAGGTTTCCCGCACATGTTATAGCTGTAGTAATATTCCCTTCAACCTGGAGAGTTCGGACCCATGGAATGGGTGCCATGCATTATTGCTTTAAAGGGTCTGCATTTGCTCACCCAATCTCACCAATCGTCTCAGTCCCAAGTGTCCCTCCTTATGCCACATCCAGCTGTTGTTGTAGATAGGGTCATTCCAGCTTTCATCAGAGACCCTGAAGGAATTGTAAAGAATTTCCCAGTTTTTTTGTTTTGTTTTTGAAATTCCTTTTTATAGTGGGTTTGAGCTGATTCTCGCTGCCATGTTTATGCCAGTCTAGACACACTTGATTCCCTTACGGAGACATATCAATACATAGGTTTTAAGATTCTTACTAGTCAGATATTTTCCTCTGTGGGAAATATGGGGTTTTGAGTCCCTTTCACCGAGGACGGTGTAGGTCTTGTCTATTCCATAGTTGGTTTTTGGAACGGTACCTGTGCTTATATCAAACTCTGGTTTTATGCATCACCCCACCTCTCCTTCCCCCTTAAGCAGGTATAAGAGTGTTTTCTAAATGTGAGACAATGTCCTCTTTCCTAACTCAGTTCAAGTGTAGCCATGTTTACAGGATCTTCATAAGTGATATCTTATGATAAGTTTCTTTTTCTGTGTGACTTATTTCACTTAGAATCATCGTACCTGAATCCACCCATTTTGCTGCTACTGGTCTTATGACATTGATTTCATGGCTGAGGGATATTCCATCGTACGTAAGTACCACAATTTTTTGAACCATGTTTATATTTTCTGGGATACTTAAGGTGTATCCAAGTTGAGGTCCTTGTATGCAGTGCAGCCCTAAATTTTGGAGTGGCTCTGTCTTATTGATTTTCAGTTTTCCCAAGGTATATTCCCTAGACTGGTAGTGCCCTTGGCTCTGTAGCTCTGTTCTTTACTTGTTTTAGGGAACAGAATGCACTCCTCCAGAGAGGCAGTTGGCAATTTACATCCCGCCCATCAGCATAACAAGGCTCCCTGTTCTCCAGGGCCTGTCTTGCCTTTCTTGTTCTTACACATTTTGTGGATGTCCCTTTTGACCGGTGGGAAGTGATACTTCTTTGTAGTGCAGATTTGCATTGCCCGCTTGCTTGCTTGGCCAAAAAGGGCGTATGCGTTTTCTCCTGAATATATTCAGGAGAAAACGCATACGCCCTTTTTGGCCAAGTGCATCATTGTCCAAGTTGTGCCCCTCTTCCTGTGCTTTAAAGGCGATTCCAACGTACCTCTTGAAATCTGTTTCCTGCTATTCTGCCTCGCTTTCAAGTCCGCCTCGTTGGCTTCCCTCAACAGATTTTTGGACGATAGTTGTCCTTTATTACTCGGCCAGTTTGTGAATTGCTGTGCCCCTGAGCTCCATTTTTCAACTCGTTTTTGGTGAGCTGACCGCAAGTCCAAAATTTTGGTTCAGGACCTATACTGGTTCCCGGTGGGTGGCTGAGAATTTGGTTAATTCTTCTTCCTGCTGGGAAATTACAGTGATATGTGCCCGTCCAAATGCCTAACAGCTACTCTCTCATTGGTTCTCCCTCTTCCCTTTCATCCTCTGCCAAATTGGCAACCTGTGCGAACCAAGAGGTTAAAGGGGCTGTCTCTCCAAGTTGGGAGGTTGATAGTAAAGCAGGCGGAAAGTCAAACCGGAGCACCAGGAGAGGGACTATTCGTTGAGTTTTAGAAACCTTTCGTATTCACAGTGTGTCCGTTCTCTAGGTTTCCCGCACATGTTATAGCTGTAGTAATATTCCCTTCAACCTGGAGAGTTCGGACCCATGGAATGGGTGCCATGCATTATTGCTTTAAAGGGTCTGCATTTGCTCACCCAATCTCACCAATCGTCTCAGTCCCAAGTGTCCCTCCTTATGCCACATCCAGCTGTCGTTGTAGATAGGGTCATTCCAGCTTTCATCAGAGACCCTGAAGGAATTGTAAAGAATTTCCCAGTTTTTTTGTTTTGTTTTTGAAATTCCTTTTTATAGTGGGTTTGAGCTGATTCTCGCTGCCATGTTTATGCCAGTATAGACACACTTGATTCCCTTACCGAGACATATCAATACATAGGTTTTAAGATTCTTACTAGTCAGATATTTTCCTCTGCGGGAAATATGGGGTTTTGAGTCCCTTTCACTGAGGACGGTGTAGGTCTTGTCTATTCCATAGTTGGTTTTTGGAACGGTACCTGTGCGTATATCAAACTCTGGTTTTATGCATCACCCCACCTCTCCTTCCCCCTTAAGCAGGTATAAGAGTGTTTTCTAAATGTGAGACACTGTTCTCTTTCCTAACTCAGTTCAAGTGTAGCCATGTTTACAGGATCTTCATAAGTGATATCTTATGATAAGTTTCTTTTTCTGTGTGACTTATTTCACTTAGAATCATCGTACCTGAATCCTCCCATTTTGCTGCTACTGGTCTTATGACATTGATTTCATGGCTGAGGGATATTCCATCGTACGTAAGTACCACAATTTTTTGAACCATGTTTATATTTTCTGGGATACTTAAGGTGTATCCAAGTTGAGGTCCTTGTATGCAGTACAGCCCTAAATTTTGGGGTGGCTCTGTCTTATTGATTTTCAGTTTTCCCAAGGTATATTCCCTAGACTGGTAGTGCCCTTGGCTCTGTAGCTCTGTTCTTTACTTGTTTTAGGGAACAGAATGCACTCCTCCAGAGAGGCAGTTGGCAATTTACATCCCGCCCATCAGCATAACAAGGCTCCCTGTTCTCCAGGGCCTGTCTTGCCTTTCTGGTTCTTACACATTTTGTGGATGTCCCTTTTGACCGGTGGGAAGTGATACTTCTTTGTAGTGCAGATTTGCATTGCCCGCTTGCTTGTTTGGCCAAAAAGGGCGTATGCGTTTCCTCCTGAATATATTCAGGAGAAAACGCATACGCCCTTTTTGGCCAAGTGCAACATTGTTGAAGTTGTGCCCCTCTTCCTGTGCTTTAAAGGCGATTCCAACGTACCTCTTGAAATTTGTTTCCTGCTATTCTGCCTCGCTTTCAAGTCCGCCTCGTTGCCTTCCCTCAACAGATTTTTGGACGATAGTTGTCCTTTATTACTCGGCCAGTTTGTGAATTGCTGTGTCCCTGAGCTCCATTTTTCAACTCGTTTTTGGTGAGCTGACCGCAAGTCCAAAATTTTGGTTCAGGACCTATACTGGTTCCCGGTGGGTGGCTGAGAATTTGGTTAATTCTTCTTCCTGCCGGGAAATTACAGTGATATGTGCCCGTCCAAATGCCTAACAGCTACTCTCTCATTGGTTCTCCCTCTTCCTTTTCATCCTCTGCCCAATTGGCAACCTGTGCGAACCAACAGGTTAAAGGGGCTGTCTCTCCAAGTTGGGAGGTTGATAGTAAAGCAGACGGAAAGTCAAACTGGAGCACCAGGAGAGGGACTATTCATTGAGTTTTAGAAACCTTTCGTATTCACAGTGTGTCCGTTCTCTAGGTTTCCCGCACATGTTATAGCTGTAGTAATATTCCCTTCAACCTGGAGAGTTCGGACCCATGGAATGGGTGCCATGCATTATTGCTTTAAAGGGTCTGCATTTGCTCGCCAAATCTCACCAATCGTCTCAGTCCCAAGTGTCCCTCCTTATGCCACATCCAGCTGTCGTTGTAGATAGGGTCATTCCAGCTTTCATCAGAGACCCTGAAAGAATTGTAAAGAATTTCCCAGTTTTTTTGTTTTCTTTTTGAAATTCCTTTTTATAGTGGGTTTGAGCTGATTCTCGCTGCCATGTTTATGCCAGTCTAGACACACTTGATTCCCTTACGGAGACATATCAATACATAGGTTTTAAGATTCTTACTAGTCAGATATTTTCCTCTGTGGGAAATATGGGGTTTTGAGTTCCTTTCACTGAGGAAGGTGTAGGTCTTGCCTATTCCATAGTTGGTTTTTGGAACGGTACCTGTGCTTATATAAAACTCTGGTTTTATGCATCACCCCACCTCTCCTTCCCCCTTAAGCAGGTATAAGAGTGTTTTCTAAATGTGAGACACTGTTCTCTTTCCTAACTCAGTTCAAGTGTAGCCATGTTTACAGGATGTTCATAAGTGATATCTTATGATAAGTTTCTTTTTCTGTGTGACTTATTTCACTTAGAATCATCGTACCTGAATCCACCCATTTTGCTGCTACTGGTCTTATGACATTGATTTCATGGCTGAGGGATATTCCATCGTACGTAAGTACCACAATTTTTTGAACCATGTTTATATTTTCTGGGATACTTAAGGTGTATCCAAGTTGAGGTCCTTGTATGCAGTGCAGCCCTAAATTTTGGGGTGGCTCTGTCTTATTGATTTTCAGTTTTCCCAAGGTATATTCCCTAGACTGGTAGTGCCCTTGGCTCTGTAGCTCTGTTCTTTACTTGTTTTAGGGAACAGAATGCACTCCTCCAGAGAGGCAGTTGGCAATTTACATCCCGCCCATCAGCATAACAGGGCTCCCTGTTCTCCAGGGCCTGTCTTGCCTTTCTTGTTCTTACATATTTTGTGGATGTCCCTTTTGACCGGTGGGAAGTGATACTTCTTTGTAGTGCAGATTTGCATTGCCCGCTTGCTTGCTTGGCCAAAAAGGGCGTATGCGTTTTCTCCTGAATATATTCAGGAGAAAACGCATACGCCCTTTTTGGCCAAGTGCATCATTGTCCAAGTTGTGCCCCTCTTCCTGTGCTTTAAAGGCGATTCCAACGTACCTCTTGAAATCTGTTTCCTGCTATTCTGCCTCGCTTTCAAGTCCGCCTCGTTGGCTTCCCTCAACAGATTTTTGGACGATAGTTGTCCTTTATTACTCGGCCAGTTTGTGAATTGCTGTGCCCCTGAGCTCCATTTTTCAACTCGTTTTTGGTGAGCTGACCGCAAGTCCAAAATTTTGGTTCAGGACCTATACTGGTTCCCGGTGGGTGGCTGAGAATTTGGTTAATTCTTCTTCCTGCCGGGAAATTACAGTGATATGTGCCCGTCCAAATGCCTAACAGCTACTCTCTCATTGGTTCTCCCTCTTCCCTTTCATCCTCTGCCAAATTGGAAACCTGTGTGAACCAAGAGGTTAAAGGGGCTGTCTCTCCAAGTTGGGAGGTTGATAGTAAAGCAGACGGAAAGTCAAACCGGAGCACTAGGAGAGGGACTATTCGTTGAGTTTTAGAAACCTTTCGTATTCACAGTGTGTCCGTTCTCTAGGTTTCCCGCACATGTTATAGCTGTAGTAATATTCCCTTCAACCTGGAGAGTTGGGACCCATGGAATGGGTGCCATGCATTATTGCTTTAAAGGGTCTGCATTTGCTCACCCAATCTCACCAATCGTCTCAGTCCCAAGTGTCCCTCCTTATGCCACATCCAGCTGTCGTTGTAGATAGGGTCATTCCAGCTTTCATCAGAGACCCTGAAGGAATTGTAAAGAATTTCCCAGTTTTTTTGTTTTGTTTTTGAAATTCCTTTTTATAGTGGGTTTGAGCTGATTCTCGCTGCCATGTTTATGCCAGTATAGACACACTTGATTCCCTTACCGAGACATATCAATACATAGGTTTTAAGATTCTTACTAGTCAGATATTTTCCTCTGCGGGAAATATGGGGTTTTGAGTCCCTTTCACTGAGGACGGTGTAGGTCTTGTCTATTCCATAGTTGGTTTTTGGAACGGTACCTGTGCGTATATCAAACTCTGGTTTTATGCATCACCCCACCTCTCCTTCCCCCTTAAGCAGGTATAAGAGTGTTTTCTAAATGTGAGACACTGTTCTCTTTCCTAACTCAGTTCAAGTGTAGCCATGTTTACAGGATCTTCATAAGTGATATCTTATGATAAGTTTCTTTTTCTGTGTGACTTATTTCACTTAGAATCATCGTACCTGAATCCTCCCATTTTGCTGCTACTGGTCTTATGACATTGATTTCATGGCTGAGGGATATTCCATCGTACGTAAGTACCACAATTTTTTGAACCATGTTTATATTTTCTGGGATACTTAAGGTGTATCCAAGTTGAGGTCCTTGTATGCAGTACAGCCCTAAATTTTGGGGTGGCTCTGTCTTATTGATTTTCAGTTTTCCCAAGGTATATTCCCTAGACTGGTAGTGCCCTTGGCTCTGTAGCTCTGTTCTTTACTTGTTTTAGGGAACAGAATGCACTCCTCCAGAGAGGCAGTTGGCAATTTACATCCCGCCCATCAGCATAACAAGGCTCCCTGTTCTCCAGGGCCTGTCTTGCCTTTCTGGTTCTTACACATTTTGTGGATGTCCCTTTTGACCGGTGGGAAGTGATACTTCTTTGTAGTGCAGATTTGCATTGCCCGCTTGCTTGTTTGGCCAAAAAGGGCGTATGCGTTTCCTCCTGAATATATTCAGGAGAAAACGCATACGCCCTTTTTGGCCAAGTGCAACATTGTTGAAGTTGTGCCCCTCTTCCTGTGCTTTAAAGGCGATTCCAACGTACCTCTTGAAATTTGTTTCCTGCTATTCTGCCTCGCTTTCAAGTCCGCCTCGTTGCCTTCCCTCAACAGATTTTTGGACGATAGTTGTCCTTTATTACTCGGCCAGTTTGTGAATTGCTGTGTCCCTGAGCTCCATTTTTCAACTCGTTTTTGGTGAGCTGACCGCAAGTCCAAAATTTTGGTTCAGGACCTATACTGGTTCCCGGTGGGTGGCTGAGAATTTGGTTAATTCTTCTTCCTGCCGGGAAATTACAGTGATATGTGCCCGTCCAAATGCCTAACAGCTACTCTCTCATTGGTTCTCCCTCTTCCTTTTCATCCTCTGCCCAATTGGCAACCTGTGCGAACCAACAGGTTAAAGGGGCTGTCTCTCCAAGTTGGGAGGTTGATAGTAAAGCAGACGGAAAGTCAAACTGGAGCACCAGGAGAGGGACTATTCATTGAGTTTTAGAAACCTTTCGTATTCACAGTGTGTCCGTTCTCTAGGTTTCCCGCACATGTTATAGCTGTAGTAATATTCCCTTCAACCTGGAGAGTTCGGACCCATGGAATGGGTGCCATGCATTATTGCTTTAAAGGGTCTGCATTTGCTCGCCAAATCTCACCAATCGTCTCAGTCCCAAGTGTCCCTCCTTATGCCACATCCAGCTGTCGTTGTAGATAGGGTCATTCCAGCTTTCATCAGAGACCCTGAAAGAATTGTAAAGAATTTCCCAGTTTTTTTGTTTTCTTTTTGAAATTCCTTTTTATAGTGGGTTTGAGCTGATTCTCGCTGCCATGTTTATGCCAGTCTAGACACACTTGATTCCCTTACGGAGACATATCAATACATAGGTTTTAAGATTCTTACTAGTCAGATATTTTCCTCTGTGGGAAATATGGGGTTTTGAGTTCCTTTCACTGAGGAAGGTGTAGGTCTTGCCTATTCCATAGTTGGTTTTTGGAACGGTACCTGTGCTTATATAAAACTCTGGTTTTATGCATCACCCCACCTCTCCTTCCCCCTTAAGCAGGTATAAGAGTGTTTTCTAAATGTGAGACACTGTTCTCTTTCCTAACTCAGTTCAAGTGTAGCCATGTTTACAGGATGTTCATAAGTGATATCTTATGATAAGTTTCTTTTTCTGTGTGACTTATTTCACTTAGAATCATCGTACCTGAATCCACCCATTTTGCTGCTACTGGTCTTATGACATTGATTTCATGGCTGAGGGATATTCCATCGTACGTAAGTACCACAATTTTTTGAACCATGTTTATATTTTCTGGGATACTTAAGGTGTATCCAAGTTGAGGTCCTTGTATGCAGTGCAGCCCTAAATTTTGGGGTGGCTCTGTCTTATTGATTTTCAGTTTTCCCAAGGTATATTCCCTAGACTGGTAGTGCCCTTGGCTCTGTAGCTCTGTTCTTTACTTGTTTTAGGGAACAGAATGCACTCCTCCAGAGAGGCAGTTGGCAATTTACATCCCGCCCATCAGCATAACAGGGCTCCCTGTTCTCCAGGGCCTGTCTTGCCTTTCTTGTTCTTACATATTTTGTGGATGTCCCTTTTGACCGGTGGGAAGTGATACTTCTTTGTAGTGCAGATTTGCATTGCCCGCTTGCTTGCTTGGCCAAAAAGGGCGTATGCGTTTTCTCCTGAATATATTCAGGAGAAAACGCATACGCCCTTTTTGGCCAAGTGCATCATTGTCCAAGTTGTGCCCCTCTTCCTGTGCTTTAAAGGCGATTCCAACGTACCTCTTGAAATCTGTTTCCTGCTATTCTGCCTCGCTTTCAAGTCCGCCTCGTTGGCTTCCCTCAACAGATTTTTGGACGATAGTTGTCCTTTATTACTCGGCCAGTTTGTGAATTGCTGTGCCCCTGAGCTCCATTTTTCAACTCGTTTTTGGTGAGCTGACCGCAAGTCCAAAATTTTGGTTCAGGACCTATACTGGTTCCCGGTGGGTGGCTGAGAATTTGGTTAATTCTTCTTCCTGCTGGGAAATTACAGTGATATGTGCCCGTCCAAATGCCTAACAGCTACTCTCTCATTGGTTCTCCCTCTTCCCTTTCATCCTCTGCCAAATTGGCAACCTGTGCGAACCAAGAGGTTAAAGGGGCTGTCTCTCCAAGTTGGGAGGTTGATAGTAAAGCAGGCGGAAAGTCAAACCGGAGCACCAGGAGAGGGACTATTCGTTGAGTTTTAGAAACCTTTCGTATTCACAGTGTGTCCGTTCTCTAGGTTTCCCGCACATGTTATAGCTGTAGTAATATTCCCTTCAACCTGGAGAGTTCGGACCCATGGAATGGGTGCCATGCATTATTGCTTTAAAGGGTCTGCATTTGCTCACCCAATCTCACCAATCGTCTCAGTCCCAAGTGTCCCTCCTTATGCCACATCCAGCTGTCGTTGTAGATAGGGTCATTCCAGCTTTCATCAGAGACCCTGAAGGAATTGTAAAGAATTTCCCAGTTTTTTTGTTTTGTTTTTGAAATTCCTTTTTATAGTGGGTTTGAGCTGATTCTCGCTGCCATGTTTATGCCAGTATAGACACACTTGATTCCCTTACCGAGACATATCAATACATAGGTTTTAAGATTCTTACTAGTCAGATATTTTCCTCTGCGGGAAATATGGGGTTTTGAGTCCCTTTCACTGAGGACGGTGTAGGTCTTGTCTATTCCATAGTTGGTTTTTGGAACGGTACCTGTGCGTATATCAAACTCTGGTTTTATGCATCACCCCACCTCTCCTTCCCCCTTAAGCAGGTATAAGAGTGTTTTCTAAATGTGAGACACTGTTCTCTTTCCTAACTCAGTTCAAGTGTAGCCATGTTTACAGGATCTTCATAAGTGATATCTTATGATAAGTTTCTTTTTCTGTGTGACTTATTTCACTTAGAATCATCGTACCTGAATCCTCCCATTTTGCTGCTACTGGTCTTATGACATTGATTTCATGGCTGAGGGATATTCCATCGTACGTAAGTACCACAATTTTTTGAACCATGTTTATATTTTCTGGGATACTTAAGGTGTATCCAAGTTGAGGTCCTTGTATGCAGTACAGCCCTAAATTTTGGGGTGGCTCTGTCTTATTGATTTTCAGTTTTCCCAAGGTATATTCCCTAGACTGGTAGTGCCCTTGGCTCTGTAGCTCTGTTCTTTACTTGTTTTAGGGAACAGAATGCACTCCTCCAGAGAGGCAGTTGGCAATTTACATCCCGCCCATCAGCATAACAAGGCTCCCTGTTCTCCAGGGCCTGTCTTGCCTTTCTGGTTCTTACACATTTTGTGGATGTCCCTTTTGACCGGTGGGAAGTGATACTTCTTTGTAGTGCAGATTTGCATTGCCCGCTTGCTTGTTTGGCCAAAAAGGGCGTATGCGTTTCCTCCTGAATATATTCAGGAGAAAACGCATACGCCCTTTTTGGCCAAGTGCAACATTGTTGAAGTTGTGCCCCTCTTCCTGTGCTTTAAAGGCGATTCCAACGTACCTCTTGAAATTTGTTTCCTGCTATTCTGCCTCGCTTTCAAGTCCGCCTCGTTGCCTTCCCTCAACAGATTTTTGGACGATAGTTGTCCTTTATTACTCGGCCAGTTTGTGAATTGCTGTGTCCCTGAGCTCCATTTTTCAACTCGTTTTTGGTGAGCTGACCGCAAGTCCAAAATTTTGGTTCAGGACCTATACTGGTTCCCGGTGGGTGGCTGAGAATTTGGTTAATTCTTCTTCCTGCCGGGAAATTACAGTGATATGTGCCCGTCCAAATGCCTAACAGCTACTCTCTCATTGGTTCTCCCTCTTCCTTTTCATCCTCTGCCCAATTGGCAACCTGTGCGAACCAACAGGTTAAAGGGGCTGTCTCTCCAAGTTGGGAGGTTGATAGTAAAGCAGACGGAAAGTCAAACTGGAGCACCAGGAGAGGGACTATTCATTGAGTTTTAGAAACCTTTCGTATTCACAGTGTGTCCGTTCTCTAGGTTTCCCGCACATGTTATAGCTGTAGTAATATTCCCTTCAACCTGGAGAGTTCGGACCCATGGAATGGGTGCCATGCATTATTGCTTTAAAGGGTCTGCATTTGCTCGCCAAATCTCACCAATCGTCTCAGTCCCAAGTGTCCCTCCTTATGCCACATCCAGCTGTCGTTGTAGATAGGGTCATTCCAGCTTTCATCAGAGACCCTGAAAGAATTGTAAAGAATTTCCCAGTTTTTTTGTTTTCTTTTTGAAATTCCTTTTTATAGTGGGTTTGAGCTGATTCTCGCTGCCATGTTTATGCCAGTCTAGACACACTTGATTCCCTTACGGAGACATATCAATACATAGGTTTTAAGATTCTTACTAGTCAGATATTTTCCTCTGTGGGAAATATGGGGTTTTGAGTTCCTTTCACTGAGGAAGGTGTAGGTCTTGCCTATTCCATAGTTGGTTTTTGGAACGGTACCTGTGCTTATATAAAACTCTGGTTTTATGCATCACCCCACCTCTCCTTCCCCCTTAAGCAGGTATAAGAGTGTTTTCTAAATGTGAGACACTGTTCTCTTTCCTAACTCAGTTCAAGTGTAGCCATGTTTACAGGATGTTCATAAGTGATATCTTATGATAAGTTTCTTTTTCTGTGTGACTTATTTCACTTAGAATCATCGTACCTGAATCCACCCATTTTGCTGCTACTGGTCTTATGACATTGATTTCATGGCTGAGGGATATTCCATCGTACGTAAGTACCACAATTTTTTGAACCATGTTTATATTTTCTGGGATACTTAAGGTGTATCCAAGTTGAGGTCCTTGTATGCAGTGCAGCCCTAAATTTTGGGGTGGCTCTGTCTTATTGATTTTCAGTTTTCCCAAGGTATATTCCCTAGACTGGTAGTGCCCTTGGCTCTGTAGCTCTGTTCTTTACTTGTTTTAGGGAACAGAATGCACTCCTCCAGAGAGGCAGTTGGCAATTTACATCCCGCCCATCAGCATAACAGGGCTCCCTGTTCTCCAGGGCCTGTCTTGCCTTTCTTGTTCTTACATATTTTGTGGATGTCCCTTTTGACCGGTGGGAAGTGATACTTCTTTGTAGTGCAGATTTGCATTGCCCGCTTGCTTGCTTGGCCAAAAAGGGCGTATGCGTTTTCTCCTGAATATATTCAGGAGAAAATGCATACGCCCTTTTTGGCCAAGTGCATCATTGTCGAAGTTGTGCCCCTCTTCCTGTGCTTTAAAGGCGATTCCAACGTACCTCTTGAAATCTGTTTCCTGCTATTCTGCCTCGCTTTCAAGTCCACCTCGTTGCCTTCCCTCAACAGATTTTTGGACGATAGTTGTCCTTTATTACTCGGCCAGTTTGTGAATTGCTGTGCCCCTGAGCTCCATTTTTCAACTCGTTTTTGGTGAGCTGACCGCAAGTCCAAAATTTTGGTTCAGGACCTATACTGGTTCCCGGAGGGTGGCTGAGAATTTGGTTAATTCTTCTTCCTGCCGGGAAATTACAGTGATATGTGCCCGTCCAAATGCCTAACAGCTACTCTCTCATTGGTTCTCCCTCTTCCCTTTCATCCTCTGCCAAATTGGCAATTGTGCGAAACAAGAGGTTAAAGGGGCTGTCTCTCCAAGTTGGGAGGTTGATAGTAAAGCAGACGGAAAGTCAAACCGGAGCACCAGGAGAGGGACTATTCGTTGAGTTTTAGAAACCTTCCATATTCACAGTGTGTCCGTTCTCTAGGTTTCCCGCACATGTTATAGCTGTAGTAATATTCCCTTCAACCTGGAGAGTTCGGACCCATGGAATGGGTGCCATGCATTATTGCTTTAAAGGGTCTGCATTTGCTCGCCAAATCTCACCAATCGTCTCAGTCCCAAGTGTCCCTCCTTATGCCACATCCAGCTGTCGTTGTAGATAGGGTCATTCCAGCTTTCATCAGGGACCCTGAAGGAATTGTAAAGAATTTCCCAGTTTTTTTGTTTTGTTTTTGAAATTCCTTTTTATAGTGGGTTTGAGCTGATTCTCGCTGCCATGTTTATGCCAGTCTAGACACACTTAATTCCCTTACGGAGACATATCAATACATAGGTTTTAAGATTCTTACTAGTCAGATATTTTCCTCTGCGGGAAATATGGGGTTTTGAGTCCCTTTCACTGAGGACGGTGTAGGTCTTGTCTATTCCATAGTTGGTTTTTGGAACGGTACCAGTGCGTATATCAAACTCTGGTTTTATGCATCACCCCACCTCTCCTTCCCCCTTAAGCAGGTATAAGAGTGTTTTCTAAATGTGAGACACTGTTCTCTTTCCTAACTCAGTTCAAGTGTAGCCATGTTTACAGGATCTTCATAAGTGATATCTTATGATAAGTTTCTTTTTCTGTGTGACTTATTTCACTTAGAATCATCGTACCGGAATCCACCCATTTTGCTGCTACTGGTCTTATGACATTGATTTCATGGCTGAGGGATATTCCATCGTACGTAAGTACCACAATTTTTTGAACCATGTTTATATTTTCTGGGATACTTAAGGTGTATCCAAGTTGAGGTCCTTGTATGCAGTGCAGCCCTAAATTTTGGGGTGGCTCTGTCTTATTGATTTTCAGTTTTCCCAAGGTATATTCCCTAGACTGGTAGTGCCCTTGGCTCTGTAGCTCTGTTCTTTACTTGTTTTAGGGAACAGAATGCACTCCTCCAGAGAGGCAGTTGGCAATTTACATCCCGCCCATCAGCATAACAAGGCTCCCTGTTCTCCAGGGCCTGTCTTGCCTTTCTGGTTCTTACACATTTTGTGGATGTCCCTTTTGACCGGTGGGAAGTGATACTTCTTTGTAGTGCAGATTTGCATTGCCCGCTTGCTTGCTTGGCCAAAAAGGGCGTATGCGTTTTCTCCTGAATATATTCAGGAGAAAACGCATACGCCCTTTTTGGCCAAGTGCATCATTGTCGAAGTTGTGCCCCTCTTCCTGTGCTTTAAAGGCGATTCCAACGTACCTCTTGAAATCTGTTTCCTGCTATTCTGCCTCGCTTTCAAGTCCGCCTCGTTGCCTTCCCTCAACAGAATTTTGGACGATAGTTGTCCTTTATTACTCGGCCAGTTTGTGAATTGCTGTGCCCCTGAGCTCCATTTTTCAACTCGTTTTTGGTGAGCTGACCGCAAGTCCAAAATTTTGGTTCAGGACCTATACTGGTTCCCGGTGGGTGGCTGAGAATTTGGTTAATTCTTCTTCCTGCTGGGAAATTACAGTGATATGTGCCCGTCCAAATGCCTAACAGCTACTCTCTCATTGGTTCTCCCTCTTCCCTTTCATCCTCTGCCAATTTGGCAACCTGTGCGAACCAAGAGGTTAAAGGGGCTGTCTCTCCAAGTTGGGAGGTTGATAGTAAAGCAGACGGAAAGTCAAACCGGAGCACCAGGAGAGGGATTATTCGTTGAGTTTTAGAAACCTTCCATATTCACAGTGTGTCCGTTCTCTAGGTTTCCCGCACATGTTATAGCTGTAGTAATATTCCCTTCAACCTGGAGAGTTCGGACCCATGGAATGGGTGCCATGCATTATTGCTTTAAAGGGTCTGCATTTGCTCGCCAAATCTCACCAATCGTCTCAGTCCCAAGTGTCCCTCCTTATGCCACATCCAGCTGTCGTTGTATATAGGGTCATTCCAGCTTTCATCAGGGACCCTGAAGGAATTGTAAAGAATTTCCCAGTTTTTTTGTTTTGTTTTTGAAATTCCTTTTTATAGTGGGTTTGAGCTGATTCTCGCTGCCATGTTTTTGCGAGTCTAGACACACTTAATTCCCTTACGGAGACATATCAATACATAGGTTTTAAGATTCTTACTAGTCAGATATTTTCCTCTGCGGGAAGTATGGTGTTTTGAGTCCCTTTCACTGAGGACGGTGTAGGTCTTGTCTATTCCATAGTTGGTTTTTGGAACGGTACCTGTGCGTATATCAAACTCTGGTTTTATGCATCACCCCACCTCTCCTTCCCCCTTAAGCAGGTATAAGAGTGTTTTCTAAATGTGAGACACTGTTCTCTTTCCTAACTCAGTTCAAGTGTAGCCATGTTTACAGGATCTTCATAAGTGATATCTTATGATAAGTTTCTTTTTCTGTGTGACTTATTTCACTTTGAATCATCGTACCTGAATCCACCCATTTTGCTGCTACTGGTCTTATGACATTGATTTCATGGCTGAGGGATATTCCATCGTACGTAAGTACCACAATTTTTTGAACCATGTTTATATTTTCTGGGATACTTAAGGTGTATCCAAGTTGAGGTCCTTGTATGCAGTGCAGCCCTAAATTTTGGGGTGGCTCTGTCTTATTGATTTTCAGTTTTCCCAAGGTATATTCCCTAGACTGGTAGTGCCCTTGGCTCTGTAGCTCTGTTCTTTACTTGTTTTAGGGAACAGAATGCACTCCTCCAGAGAGGCAGTTGGCAATTTACATCCCGCCCATCAGCATAACAAGGCTCCCTGTTCTCCAGGGCCTGTCTTGCCTTTCTTGTTCTTACACATTTTGTGGATGTCCCTTTTGACCGGTGGGAAGTGATACTTCTTTGTAGTGCAGATTTGCATTGCCCGCTTGCTTGCTTGGCCAAAAAGGGCGTATGCGTTTTCTCCTGAATATATTCAGGAGAAAACGCATACGCCCTTTTTGGCCAAGTGCATCATTGTCGAAGTTGTTCCCCTCTTCCTGTGCTTTAAAGGCGATTCCAACGTACCTCTTGAAATCTGTTTCCTGCTATTCTGCCTCGCTTTCAAGTCCGCCTCGTTGCCTTCCCTCAACAGATTTTTGGACGATAGTTGTCCTTTATTACTCAGCCAGTTTGTGAATTGCTGTGCCCCTGAGCTCCATTTTTCAACTCGTTTTTGGTGAGCTGACCGCAAGTCCAAATTTTGGTTCAGGACCTATACTGGTTCCCGGTGGGTGGCTGAGAATTTGGTTAATTCTTCTTCCTGCCGGGAAATTACAGTGATATGTGCCCGTCCAAATGCCTAACAGCTACTCTCTCATTGGTTCTCCCTCTTCCCTTTCATCCTCTGCCAAATTGGCAACCTGTGCGAACCAAGAGGTTAAAGGGGCTGTCTCTCCAAGTTGGGAGGTTGATAGTAAAGCAGACGGAAAGTCAAACCGGAGCACCAGGAGAGGGACTATTCGTTGAGTTTTAGAAACCTTCCATATTCACAGTGTGTCCGTTCTCTAGGTTTCCCGCACATGTTATAGCTGTAGTAATATTCCCTTCAACCTGGAGAGTTCGGACCCATGGAATGGGTGCCATGCATTATTGCTTTAAAGGGTCTGCATTTGCTCGCCAAATCTCACCAATCGTCTCAGTCCCAAGTGTCCCTCCTTATGCCACATCCAGCTGTCATTGTAGATAGGGTCATTCCAGCTTTCATCAGGGACCCTGAAGGAATTGTAAAGAATTTCCCAGTTTTTTTGTTTTGTTTTTGAAATTCCTTTTTATAGTGGGTTTGAGCTGATTCTCGCTGCCATGTTTATGCGAGTCTAGACACACTTGATTCCCTTACGGAGACATATCAATACATAGGTTTTAAGATTCTTACTAGTCAGATATTTTCCTCTGCGGGAAATATGGGGTTTTGAGTCCCTTTCACTGAGGACGGTGTAGGTCTTGTCTATTCCATAGTTGGTTTTTGGAACGGTACCTGTGCGTATATCAAACTCTGGTTTTATGCATCACCCCACCTCTCCTTCCCCCTTAAGCAGGTATAAGAGTGTTTTCTAAATGTGAGACACTGTTCTCTCTCCTAACTCAGTTCAAGTGTAGCCTTGTTTACAGGATCTTCATAAGTGATATCTTATGATAAGTTTCTTTTTCTGTGTGACTTATTTCACTTAGAATCATCGTACCTGAATCCACCCATTTTGCTGCTACTGGTCTTATGACATTGATTTCATGGCTGAGGGATATTCCATCGTACGTAAGTACCACAATTTTTTGAACCATGTTTATATTTTCTGGGATACTTAAGGTGTATCCAAGTTGAGGTCCTTGTATGCAGTGCAGCCCTAAATTTTGGGGTGGCTCTGTCTTATTGATTTTCAGTTTTCCCAAGGTATATTCCCTAGACTGGTAGTGCCCTTGGCTCTGTAGCTCTGTTCTTTACTTGTTTTAGGGAACAGAATGCACTCCTCCAGAGAGGCAGTTGGCAATTTACATCCCGCCCATCAGCATAACAAGGCTCCCTGTTCTCCAGGGCCTGTCTTGCCTTTCTTGTTCTTACACATTTTGTGGATGTCCCTTTTGACCGGTGGGAAGTGATACTTCTTTGTAGTGCAGATTTGCATTGCCCGCTTGCTTGCTTGGCCAAAAAGGGCGTATGCGTTTTCTCCTGAATATATTCAGGAGAAAACACATACGCCCTTTTTGGCCAAGTGCATCATTGTCGAAGTTGTGCCCCTCTTCCTGTGCTTTAAAGGCGATTCCAACGTACCTCTTGAAATCTGTTTCCTGCTATTCTGCCTCGCTTTCAAGTCCGCCTCGTTGCCTTCCCTCAACAGATTTTTGGACGATAGTTGTCCTTTATTACTCGGCCAGTTTGTGAATTGCTGTGCCCCTGAGCTCCATTTTTCAACTCGTTTTTGGTGAGCTGACCGCAAGTCCAAAATTTTGGTTCAGGACCTATACTGGTTCCCGGTGGGTGGCTGAGAATTTGGTTAATTCTTCTTCCTGCCGGGAAATTACAGTGATATGTGCCCGTCCAAATGCCTAACAGCTACTCTCTCATTGGTTCTCCCTCTTCCCTTTCATCCTCTGCCAAATTGGCAACCTGTGCGAACCAAGAGGTTAAAGGGGCTGTCTCTCCAAGTTGGGAGGTTGATAGTAAAGCAGACGGAAAGTCAAACCGGAGCACCAGGAGAGGGACTATTCATTGAGTTTTAGAAACCTTCCATATTCACAGTGTGTCCGTTCTCTAGGTTTCCCGCACATGTTATAGCTGTAGTAATATTCCCTTCAACCTGGAGAGTTCGGACCCATGGAATGGGTGCCATGCATTATTGCTTTAAAGGGTCTGCATTTGCTCGCCAAATCTCACCAATCGTCTCAGTCACAAGTGTCCCTCCTTATGCCACATCCAGCTGTCGTTGTAGATAGGGTCATTCCAGCTTTCATCAGGGACCCTGAAGGAATTGTAAAGAATTTCCCAGTTTTTTTGTTTTGTTTTTGAAATTCCTTTTTATAGTGGGTTTGAGCTGATTCTCGCTGCCATGTTTATGCGAGTCTAGACACACTTGATTCCCTTACGGAGACATATCAATACATAGGTTTTAAGATTCTTACTAGTCAGATATTTTCCTCTGCGGGAAATATGGGGTTTTGAGTCCCTTTCACTGAGGACGGTGTAGGTCTTGTCTATTCCATAGTTGGTTTTTGGAAGGGTACCTGTGCGTATATCAAACTCTGGTTTTATGCATCACCCCACCTCTCCTTCCCCCTTAAGCAGGTATAAGAGTGTTTTCTAAATGTGAGACACTGTTCTCTTTCCTAACTCAGTTCAAGTGTAGCCTTGTTTACAGGATCTTCATAAGTGATATCTTATGATAAGTTTCTTTTTCTGTGTGACTTATTTCACTTAGAATCATCGTACCTGAATCCACCCATTTTGCTGCTACTGGTCTTATGACATTGATTTCATGGCTGAGGGATATTCCATCGTACGTAAGTACCACAATTTTTTGAACCATGTTTATATTTTCTGGGATACTTAAGGTGTATCCAAGTTGAGGTCCTTGTATGCAGTGCAGCCCTAAATTTTGGGGTGGCTCCGTCTTATTGATTTTCAGTTTTCCCAAGGTATATTCCCTAGACTGGTAGTGCCCTTGGCTCTGTAGCTCTGTTCTTTACTTGTTTTAGGGAACAGAATGCACAACTCCAGAGAGGCAGTTGGCAATTTACATCCCGCCCATCAGCATAACAAGGCTCCCTGTTCTCCAGGGCCTGTCTTGCCTTTCTTGTTCTTACACATTTTGTGGATGTCCCTTTTGACCGGTGGGAAGTGATACTTCTTTGTAGTGCAGATTTCCATTGCCCGCTTGCTTGCTTGGCCAAAAAGGGCGTATGCGTTTTCTCCTGAATATATTCAGGAGAAAACGCATACGCCCATTTTGGCCAAGTGCATCATTGTCGAAGTTGTGCCCCTCTTCCTGTGCTTTAAAGGCGATTCCAACGTACCTCTTGAAATCTGTTTCCTGCTATTCTGCCTCGCTTTCAAGTCCGCCTCGTTGCCTTCCCTCAACAGATTTTTGGACGATAGTTGTCCTTTATTACTCGGCCACTTTGTGAACTGCTGTGCCCCTGAGCTCCATTTTTTAACTCGTTTTTGGTGAGCTGACCGCAAGTCCAAAATTTTGGTTCAGGACCTATACTGGTTCCCGGTGGGTGGCTGAGAATTTGGTTAATTCTTCTTCCTGCCGGGAAATTACAGTGATATGTGCCCGTCCAAATGCCTAACAGCTACTCTCTCATTGGTTCTCCCTCTTCCCTTTCATCCTCTGCCAAATTGGCAACCTGTGCGAACCAAGAGGTTAAAGGGGCTGTCTCTCCAAGTTGGGAGGTTGATAGTAAAGCAGACGGAAAGTCAAACCGGAGCACCAGGAGAGGGACTATTCGTTGAGTTTTAGAAACCATTCGTATTCACAGTGTGTCCGTTCCCTAGGTTTCCCGCACATGTTATAGCTGTAGTAATATTCCCTTCAACCTGGAGAGTTCGGACCCATGGAATGGGTGCCATGCATTATTGCTTTAAATGGTCTGCATTTGCTCACCCAATCTCACCAAGCATCTCAGTCCCAAGTGTCCAGCCTTATGCCACATCCAGCTGTCGTTGTAGATAGGGTCATTCCAGCTTTCATCAGAGACCCTGAAGGAATTGTAAAGAATTTCCCAGTTTTTTTGTTTTGTTTTTGAAATTCCTTTTTATAGTGGGTTTGAGCTGATTCTCGCTGCCATGTTTATGCCAGTCTAGACACACTTGATTCCCTTACGGAGACATATCAATACATAGGTTTTAAGATTCTTACTAGTCAGATATTTTCCTCTGCGGGAAATATGGGGTTTTGAGTCCCTTTCACTGAGGACGGTGTAGGTCTTGTCTATTCCATAGTTGGTTTTTGGAACGGTACCTGTGCTTATATCAAACTCTGGTTTTATGCATCACCCCACCTCTCCTTCCCCCTTAAGCAGGTATAAGAGTGTTTTCTAAATGTGAGACACTGTTCTCTTTCCTAACTCAGTTCAAGTGTAGCCATGTTTACAGGATCTTCATAAGTGATATCTTATGATAAGTTTCTTTTTCTGTGTGACTTATTTCACTTACAATCATCGTACCTGAATCCTCCCATTTTGCTGCTACTGGTCTTATGACATTGATTTCATGGCTGAGGGATATTCCATCGTACGTAAGTACCACAATTTTTTGAACCATGTTTATATTTTCTGGGATACTTAAGGTGTATCCAAGTTGAGGTCCTTGTATGCAGTGCAGCCCTAAATTTTGGGGTGGCTCTGTCTTATTGATTTTCAGTTTTCCCAAGGTATATTCCCTAGACTGGTAGTGCCCTTGGCTCTGTAGCTCTGTTCTTTACTTGTTTTAGGGAACAGAATGCACTCCTCCAGAGAGGCAGTTGGCAATTTACATCCCGCCCATCAGCATAACAAGGCTCCCTGTTCTCCAGGGCCTGTCTTGCCTTTCTTGTTCTTACACATTTTGTGGATGTCCCTTTTGACCGGTGGGAAGTGATACTTCTTTGTAGTGCAGATTTGCATTGCCCGCTTGCTTGCTTGGCCAAAAAGGGCGTATGCGTTTTCTCCTGAATATATTCAGGAGAAAACGCATACGCCCTTTTTGGCCAAGTGCATCATTGTCGAAGTTGTGCCCCTCTTCCTGTGCTTTAAAGGCGATTCCAACGTACCTCTTGAAATCTGTTTCCTGCTATTCTGCCTCGCTTTCAAGTCCGCCTCGTTGCCTTCCCTCAACAGATTTTTGGACGATAGTTGTCCTTTATTACTCGGCCAGTTTGTGAATTGCTGTGCCCCTGAGCTCCATTTTTCAACTCGTTTTTGATGAGCTGACTGCAAGTCCAAAATTTTGGTTCAGGACCTATACTGGTTCCCGGTGGGTGGCTGAGAATTTGGTTAATTCTTCTTCCTGCCGGGAAATTACAGTGATATGTGCCCGTCCAAATGCCTAACAGCTACTCTCTCATTGGTTCTCCCTCTTCCCTTTCATCCTCTGCCAAATTGGCAACCTGTGCGAACCAAGAGGTTAAAGGGGCTGTCTCTCCAAGTTGGGAGGTTGATAGTAAAGCAGACGGAAAGTCAAACCGGAGCACCAGGAGAGGGACTATTCGTTGAGTTTTAGAAACCTTCCGTATTCACAGTGTGTCCGTTCTCTAGGTTTCCCGCACATATTATAGCTGTAGTAATATTCCCTTCAACCTGGAGAGTTGGGACCCATGGAATGGGTGCCATGCATTATTGCTTTAAAGGGTCTGCATTTGGTCACCCAATCTCACCAATCGTCTCAGTCCCAAGTGTCCCTCCTTATGCCACATCCAGCTGTCGTTGTAGATAGGGTCATTCCAGCTTTCATCAGAGACCCTGAAGGAATTGTAAAGAATTTCCCAGTTTTTTTGTTTTGTTTTTGAAATTCCTTTTTATAGTGGGTTTGAGCTGATTCTCGCTGCCATGTTTATGCCAGTCTAGACACACTTGATTCCCTTACGGAGACATATCAATACATAGGTTTTAAGATTCTTACTAGTCAGATATTTTCCTCTGCGGGAAATATGGGGTTTTGAGTCCCTTTCACTGAGGACGGTGTAGGTCTTGTCTATTCCATAGTTGGTTTTTGGAACGGTACCTGTGCTTATATCAAACTCTGGTTTTATGCATCACCCCACCTTTCCTTCCCCCTTAAGCAGATATAAGAGTGTTTTCTAAATATGAGACACTGTTCTCTTTCCTAACTCAGTTCAAGTGTAGCCATGTTTACAGGATCTTCATAAGTGATATCTTATGATAAGTTTCTTTTTCTGTGTGACTTATTTCACTTAGAATCATCGTACCTGAATCCACCCATTTTGTTGCTACTGGTCTTATGACATTGATTTCATGGCTGAGGGATATTCCATCGTACGTAAGTACCACAATTTTTTGAACCATGTTTATATTTTCTGGGATACTTAAGGTGTATCCAAGTTGAGGTCCTTGTATGCAGTGCAGCCCTAAATTTTGGGGTGGCTCTGTCTTATTGATTTTCAGTTTTCCCAAGGTATATTCCCTAGACTGGTAGTGCCCTTGGCTCTGTAGCTCTGTTCTTTACTTGTTTTAGGGAACAGAATGCACTCCTCCAGAGAGGCAGTTGGCAATTTACATCCCGCCCATCAGCATAACAAGGCTCCCTGTTCTCCAGGGCCTGTCTTGCCTTTCTTGTTCTTACACATTTTGTGGATGTCCCTTTTGACCGGTGGGAAGTGATACTTCTTTGTAGTGCAGATTTGCATTGCCCGCTTGCTTGCTTGGCCAAAAAGGGCGTATGCGTTTTCTCCTGAATATATTCAGGAGAAAACGCATACGCCCTTTTTGGCCAAGTGCATCATTGTCGAAGTTGTGCCCCTCTTCCTGTGCTTTAAAGGCGATTCCAACGTACCTCTTGAAATCTGTTTCCTGCTATTCTGCCTCGCTTTCAAGTCCGCCTCGTTGCCTTCCCTCAACAGATTTTTGGACGATAGTTGTCCTTTATTACTCGGCCACTTTGTGAACTGCTGTGCCCCTGAGCTCCATTTTTTAACTCGTTTTTGGTGAGCTGACCGCAAGTCCAAAATTTTGGTTCAGGACCTATACTGGTTCCCGGAGGGTGGCTGAGAATTTGGTTAATTCTTCTTCCTGCCGGGAAATTACAGTGATATGTGCCCGTCCAAATGCCTAACAGCTACTCTCTCATTGGTTCTCCCTCTTCCCTTTCATCCTCTGCCAAATTGGCAACCTGTGCGAACCAAGAGGTTAAAGGGGCTGTCTCTCCAAGTTGGGAGGTTGATAGTAAAGCAGACGGAAAGTCAAACCGGAGCACCAGGAGAGGGACTATGCGTTGAGTTTTAGAAACCTTTCGTATTCACAGTGTGTCCGTTCCCTAGGTTTCCCGCACATGTTATAGCTGTAGTAATATTCCCTTCAACCTGGAGAGTTCGGACCCATGGAATGGGTGCCATGCATTATTGCTTTAAAGGGTCTGCATTTGCTCACCCAATCTCACCAAGCATCTCAGTCCCAAGTGTCCAGCCTTATGCCACATCCAGCTGTCGTTGTAGATAGGGTCATTCCAGCTTTCATCAGAGACCCTGAAGGAATTGTAAAGAATTTCCCAGTTTTTTTGTTTTGTTTTTGAAATTCCTTTTTATAGTGGGTTTGAGCTGATTCTCGCTGCCATGTTTATGCCAGTCTAGACACACTTGATTCCCTTACGGAGACATATCAATACATAGGTTTTAAGATTCTTACTAGTCAGATATTTTCCTCTGCGGGAAATATGGGGTTTTGAGTCCCTTTCACTGAGGACGGTGTAGGTCTTGTCTATTCCATAGTTGGTTTTTGGAACGGTACCTGTGCTTATATCAAACTCTGGTTTTATGCATCACCCCACCTTCCTTCCCCCTTAAGCAGGTATAAGAGTGTTTTCTAAATGTGAGACACTGTTCTCTTTCCTAACTCAGTTCAAGTGTAGCCATGTTTACAGGATCTTCATAAGTGATATCTTATGATAAGTTTCTTTTTCTGTGTGACTTATTTCACTTAGAATCATCGTACCTGAATCCTCCCATTTTGCTGCTACTGGTCTTATGACATTGATTTCATGGCTGAGGGATATTCCATCGTACGTAAGTACCACAATTTTTTGAACCATGTTTATATTTTCTGGGATACTTAAGGTGTATCCAAGTTGAGGTCCTTGTATGCAGTGCAGCCCTAAATTTTGGGGTGGCTCTGTCTTATTGATTTTCAGTTTTCCCAAGGTATATTCCCTAGACTGGTAGTGCCCTTGGCTCTGTAGCTCTGTTCTTTACTTGTTTTAGGGAACAGAATGCACTCCTCCAGAGAGGCAGTTGGCAATTTACATCCCGCCCATCAGCATAACAAGGCTCCCTGTTCTCCAGGGCCTGTCTTGCCTTTCTTGTTCTTACACATTTTGTGGATGTCCCTTTTGACCGGTGGGAAGTGATACTTCTTTGTAGTGCAGATTTCCATTGCCCGCTTGCTTGCTTGGCCAAAAAGGGCGTATGCGTTTTCTCCTGAATATATTCAGGAGAAAACGCATACGCCCTTTTTGGCCAAGTGCATCATTGTCGAAGTTGTGCCCCTCTTCCTGTGCTTTAAAGGCGATTCCAACGTACCTCTTGAAATCTGTTTCCTGCTATTCTGCCTCGCTTTCAAGTCCGCCTCGTAGCCTTCCCTCAACAGATTTTTGGACGATAGTTGTCCTTTATTACTCGGCCAGTTTGTGAATTGCTGTGCCCCTGAGCTCCATTTTTCAACTCGTTTTTGGTGAGCTGACCGCAAGTCCAAAATTTTGGTTCAGGACCTATACTGGTTCCCGGTGGGTGGCTGAGAATTTGGTTAATTCTTCTTCCTGCTGGGAAATTACAGTGATATGTGCCCGTCCAAATGCCTAACAGCTACTCTCTCATTGGTTCTCCCTCTTCCCTTTCATCCTCTGCCAAATTGGCAACCTGTGCGAACCAAGAGGTTAAAGGGGCTGTCTCTCCAAGTTGGGAGGTAGATAGTAAAGCAGACGGAAAGTCAAACCGGAGCACCAGGAGAGGGACTATTCGTTGAGTTTTAGAAACCTTTCGTATTCACAGTGTGTCCGTTCCCTAGGTTTCCCGCACATGTTATAGCTGTAGTAATATTCCCTTCAACCTGGAGAGTTCGGACCCATGGAATGGGTGCCTTGCATTATTGCTTTAAAGGGTCTGCATTTGCTCACCCAATCTCACCAAGCATCTCAGTCCCAAGTGTCCAGCCTTATGCCACATCCAGCTGTCGTTGTAGATAGGGTCATTCCAGCTTTCATCAGAGACCCTGAAGGAATTGTAAAGAATTTCCCAGTTTTTTTGTTTTGTTTTTGAAATTCCTTTTTATAGTGGGTTTAAGCTGATTCTCGCTGCCATGTTTATGCCAGTCTAGACACACTTGATTCCCTTACGGAGACATATCAATACATAGGTTTTAAGATTCTTACTAGTCAGATACTTTCCTCTGCGGGAAATATGGGGTTTTGAGTCCCTTTCACTGAGGACGGTGTAGGTCTTGTGTATTCCATAGTTGGTTTTTGGAATGGTACCTGTGCTTATATCAAACTCTGGTTTTATGCATCACCCCACCTCTCCTTCCCCCTTAAGCAGGTATAAGAGTGTTTTCTAAATGTGAGACACTGTTCTCTTTCCTAACTCAGTTCAAGTGTAGCCATGTTTACAGGATCTTCATAAGTGATATCTTATGATAAGTTTCTTTTTCTGTGTGACTTATTTCACTTAGAATCATCGTACCTGAATCCACCCATTTTGTTGCTACTGGTCTTATGACATTGATTTCATGGCTGAGGGATATTCCATCGTACGTAAGTACCACAATTTTTTGAACCATGTTTATATTTTCTGGGATACTTAAGGTGTATCCAAGTTGAGGTCCTTGTATGCAGTGAAGCCCTAAATTTTGGGGTGGCTCTGTCTTATTGATTTTCAGTTTTCCCAAGGTATATTCCCTAGACTGGTAGTGCCCTTGGCTCTGTAGCTCTGTTCTTTACTTGTTTTAGGGAACAGAATGCACTCCTCCAGAGAGGCAGTTGGCAATTTACATCCCGCCCATCAGCATAACAAGGCTCCCTGTTCTCCAGGGCCTGTCTTGCCTTTCTTGTTCTTACACATTTTGTGGATGTCCCTTTTGACCGGTGGGAAGTGATACTTCTTTGTAGTGCAGATTTGCATTTCCCGCTTGCTTGCTTGGCCAAAAAGGGCGTATGCGTTTTCTCCTGAATATATTCAGGAGAAAATGCATACGCCCTTTTTGGCCAAGTGCATCATTGTCGAAGTTGTGCCCCTCTTCCTGTGCTTTAAAGGCGATTCCAACGTACCTCTTGAAATCTGTTTCCTGCTATTCTGCCTCGCTTTCAAGTCCGCCTCGTTGCCTTCCCTCAACAGATTTTTGGACGATAGTTGTCCTTTATTACTCGGCCAGTTTGTGAATTGCTGTGCCCCTGAGCTCCATTTTTCAACTCGTTTTTGGTGAGCTGACCGCAAGTCCAAAATTTTGGTTCAGGACATATACTGGTTCCCAGTGGGTGGCTGAGAATTTGGTTAATTCTTCTTCCTGCCGGGAAATTACAGTGATATGTGCCCGTCCAAATGCCTAACAGCTACTCTCTCATTGGTTCTCCATCTTCCCTTTCATCCTCTGCCAAATTGGCAACCTGTGCGAACCAAGAGGTTAAAGGGGCTGTCTCTCCAAGTTGGGTGGTTGATAGTAAAGCAGACGGAAAGTCAAACCGGAGCACCAGGAGAGGGACTATTCGTTGAGTTTTAAAAACCTTTCGTATTCACAGTGTGTCCGTTCCCTAGGTTTCCCACACATGTTATAGCTGTAGTAATATTCCCTTCAACCTGGAGAGTTCGGACCCATGGAATGGGTGCCATGCATTATTGCTTTAAAGGGTCTGCATTTGCTCACCCAATCTCACCAAGCATGTCAGTCCCAAGTGTCCAGCCTTATGCCACATCCAGCTGTCGTTGTAGATAGGGTCATTCCAGCTTTCATCAGAGACCCTGAAGGAATTGTAAAGAATTTCCCAGTTTTTTTGTTTTGTTTTTGAAATTCATTTTTATAGTGGGTTTAAGCTGATTCTCGCTGCCATGTTTATGCCAGTCTAGACACACTTGATTCCCTTACGGAGACATATCAATACATAGGTTTTAAGATTCTTACTAGTCAGATACTTTCCTCTGCGGGAAATATGGGGTTTTGAGTCCCTTTCACTGAGGACGGTGTAGGTCTTGTGTATTCCATAGTTGGTTTTTGGAACGGTACCTGTGCTTATATCAAACTCTGGTTTTATGCATCACCCCACCTCTCCTTCCCCCTTAAGCAGGTATAAGAGTGTTTTCTAAATGTGAGACACTGTTCTCTTTCCTAACTCAGTTCAAGTGTAGCCATGTTTACAGGATCTTCATAAGTGATATCTTATGATAAGTTTCTTTTTCTGTGTGACTTATTTCACTTAGAATCATCGTACCTGAATCCACCCATTTTGCTGCTACTGGTCTTATGACATTGATTTCATGGCTGAGGGATATTCCGTCGTACGTAAGTACCACAATTTTTTGAACCATGTTTATATTTTCTGGGATACTTAAGGTGTATCCAAGTTGAGGTCCTTGTATGCAGTGCAGCCCTAAATTTTGGGGTGGCTCTGTCTTATTGATTTTCAGTTTTCCCAAGGTATATTCCCTAGACTGGTAGTGCCCTTGGCTCTGTAGCTCTGTTCTTTACTTGTTTTAGGGAACAGAATGCACTCCTCCAGAGAGGCAGTTGGCAATTTACATCCCGCCCATCAGCATAACAAGGCTCCCTGTTCTCCAGGGCCTGTCTTGCCTTTCTTGTTCTTACACATTTTGTGGATGTCCCTTTTGACCGGTGGGAAGTGATACTTCTTTGTAGTGCAGATTTGCATTGCCCGCTTGCTTGCTTGGCCAAAAAGGGCGTATGCGTTTTCTCCTGAATATATTCAGGAGAAAACGCATACGCCCTTTTTGGCCAAGTGCATCATTGTCGAAGTTGTGCCCCTCTTCCTGTGCTTTAAAGGCGATTCCAACGTACCTCTTGAAATCTGTTTCCTGCTATTCTGCCTCGCTTTCAAGTCCGCCTCGTTGCCTTCCCTCAACAGATTTTTGGACGATAGTTGTCCTTTATTACTCGGCCAGTTTGTGAATTGCTGTGCCCCTGAGCTCCATTTTTCAACTCGTTTTTGGTGAGCTGACCGCAAGTCCAAAATTTTGGTTCAGGACCTATACTGGTTCCCGGTGGGTGGCTGAGAATTTGGTTAATTCTTCTTCCTGCCGGGAAATTACAGTGATATGTGCCCGTCCAAATGCCTAACAGCTACTCTCTCATTGGTTCTCCCTCTTCCCTTTCATCCTCTGCCAAATTGGCAACCTGTGCGAACCAAGAGGTTAAAGGGGCTGTCTCTCCAAGTTGGGAGGTTGATAGTAAAGCAGACGGAAAGTCAAACCGCAGCACCAGGAGAGGGACTATTCGTTGAGTTTTAGAAACCTTTCGTATTCACAGTGTGTCCGTTCTCTAGGTTTCCCGCACATGTTATAGCTGTAGTAATATTCCCTTCAACCTGGAGAGTTCGGACCCATGGAATGGGTGCCATGCATTATTGCTTTAAAGGGTCTGCATTTGCTCACCCAATCTGACCAATCGTCTCAGTCCCAAGTGTCCCTCCTTATGCCACATCCAGCTGTCGTTGTAGATAGGGTCATTCCAGCTTTCATCAGAGACCCTGAAGGAATTGTAAAGAATTTCCCAGTTTTTTTGTTTTGTTTTTGAAATTCCTTTTTATAGTGGGTTTGAGCTGATTCTCGCTGCCATGTTTATGCCAGTCTAGACACACTTGATTCCCTTACAGAGACATATCAATACATAGGTTTTAAGATTCTTACTAGTCAGATATTTTCCTCTGCGGGAAATATGGGGTTTTGAGTCCCTTTCACTGAGGACGGTGTAGGTCTTGTCTATTCCATAGTTGGTTTTTGGAACGGTACCTGTGCTTATATCAAACTCTGGTTTTATGCATCACCCCACCTCTCCTTCCCCCTTAAGCAGGTATAAGAGTGTTTTCTAAATGTGAGACACTGTTCTCTTTCCTAACTCAGTTCAAGTGTAGCCATGTTTACAGGATCTTCATAAGTGATATCTTATGATAAGTTTCTTTTTCTGTGTGACTTATTTCACTTAGAATCATCGTACCTGAATCCACCCATTTTGCTGCTACTGGTCTTATGACATTGATTTCATGGCTGAGGGATATTCCATCGTACGTAAGTACCACAATTTTTTGAACCATGTTTATATTTTCTGGGATACTTAAGGTGTATCCAAGTTGAGGTCCTTGTATGCAGTGCAGCCCTAAATTTTGGGGTGGCTCTGTCTTATTGATTTGCAGTTTTCCCAAGGTATATTCCCTAGACTGGTAGTGCCCTTGGCTCTGTAGCTCTGTTCTTTACTTGTTTTAGGGAACAGAATGCACTCCTCCAGAGAGGCAGTTGGCAATTTACATCCCGCCCATCAGCATAACAAGGCTCCCTGTTCTCCAGGGCCTGTCTTGCCTTTCTTGTTCTTACACATTTTGTGGATGTCCCTTTTGACCGGTGGGAAGTGATACTTCTTTGTAGTGCAGATTTGCATTGCCCGCTTGCTTGCTTGGCCAAAAAGGGCGTATGCGTTTTCTCCTGAATATATTCAGGAGAAAACGCATACGCCCTTTTTGGCCAAGTGCATCATTGTCCAAGTTGTGCCCCTCTTCCTGTGCTTTAAAGGCGATTCCAACGTACCTCTTGAAATCTGATTCCTGCTATTCTGCCTCGCTTTCAAGTCCGCCTCGTTGCCTTCCCTCAACAGATTTTTGGACGATAGTTGTCCTTTATTACTCGGCCAGTTTGTGAATTGCTGTGCCCCTGAGCTCCATTTTTCAACTCGTTTTTGGTGAGCTGACCGCAAGTCCAAAATTTTGGTTCAGGACCTATACTGGTTCCCGGTGGGTGGCTGAGAATTTGGTTAATTCTTCTTCCTGCCGGGAAATTACAGTGATATGTGCCCGTCCAAATGCCTAACAGCTACTCTCTCATTGGTTCTCCCTCTTCCCTTTCATCCTCTGCCAAATTGGCAACCTGTGCGAACCAAGAGGTTAAAGGGGCTGTCTCTCCAAGTTGGGAGGTTGATAGTAAAGCAGACGGAAAGTCAAACCGGAGCACCAGGAGAGGGACTATTCGTTGAGTTTTAGAAACCTTTCGTATTCACAGTGTGTCCGTTCTCTAGGTTTCCCGCACATGTTATAGCTGTAGTAATATTCCCTTCAACCTGGAGAGTTCGGACCCATGGAATGGGTGCCATGCATTATTGCTTTAAAGGGTCTGCATTTGCTCACCCAATCTCACCAATCGTCTCAGTCCCAAGTGTCCCTCCTTATGCCACATCCAGCTGTCGTTGTAGATAGGGTCATTCCAGCTTTCATCAGAGACCCTGAAGGAATTGTAAAGAATTTCCCAGTTTTTTTGTTTTGTTTTTGAAATTCCTTTTTATAGTGGGTTTGAGCTGATTCTCGCTGCCATGTTTATGCCAGTCTAGACACACTTGATTCCCTTACGGAGACATATCAATACATAGGTTTTAAGATTCTTACTAGTCAGATATTTTCCTCTGCGGGAAATATGGTGTTTTGAGTGCCTTTCACTGAGGACGGTGTAGGTCTTGTCTATTCCATAGTTGGTTTTTGGAACGGTACCTGTGCTTATATCAAACTCTGGTTTTATGCATCACCCCACCTATCCTTCCCCCTTAAGCAGGTATAAGAGGGTTTTCTAAATGTGAGACACTGTTCTCTTTCCTAACTCAGTTCAAGTGTAGCCATGTTTACAGGATCTTCATAAGTGATATCTTATGATAAGTTTCTTTTTCTGTGTGACTTATTTCACTTAGAATCATCGTACCTGAATCCACCCATTTTGCTGCTACTGGTCTTATGACATTGATTTCATGGCTGAGGGATATTCCATCGTACGTAAGTACCACAATTTTTTGAACCATGTTTATATTTTCTGGGATACTTAAGGTGCATCCAAGTTGAGGTCCTTGTATGCAGTGCAGCCCTAAATTTTGGGGTGGCTCTGTCTTATTGATTTTCAGTTTTCCCAAGGTATATTCCCTAGACTGGTAGTGCCCTTGGCTCTGTAGCTCTGTTCTTTACTTGTTTTAGGGAACAGAATGCACTCCTCCAGGGAGGCAGTTGGCAATATACACCCCGCCCATCAGCATAACAAGGCTCCCTGTTCTCCACGGCCTGTCTTGCCTTTCTTGTTCTTACACATTTTGTGGATGTCCCTTTTGACCGGTGGGAAGTGATACTTCTTTGTAGTGCAGATTTGCATTGCCCGCTTGCTTGCTTGGCCAAAAAGGGCGTATGCGTTTTCTCCTGAATATATTCAGGAGAAAACGCATACGCCCTTTTTGGCCAAGTGCATCATTGTCGAAGTTGTGCCCCTCTTCCTGTGCTTTAAAGGCGATTCCAACGTACCTCTTGTAATCTGTTTCCTGCTATGCTGCCTCACTTTCAAGTCCGCCTCGTTGCCTTCCCTCAACAGATTTTTGGAAGATAGTTGTCCTTTATTACTCGGCCAGGTTGTGAATTGCTGTGCCCCTGAGCTCCATTTTTCAACTCGTTTTTGGTGAGCTGACCGCAAGTCCAAAATTTTGGTTCAGGACCTATACTGGTTCCCGGTGGGTGGCTGAGAATTTGGTTAATTCTTCTTCCTGCCGGGAAATTACAGTGATATGTGCCCGTCCAAATGCCTAACAGCTACTCTCTCATTGGTTCTCCCTCTTCCCTTTCATCCTCTGCCAAATTGGAAACCTGTGCGAACCAAGAGGTTAAAGGGGCTGTCTCTCCAAGTTGGGAGATTGATAGTAAAGCAGACGGAAAGTCAAACCGGAGCACCAGGAGAGGGACTATTCGTTGAGTTTTAGAAACCTTTCGTATTCACAGTGTGTCCGTTCTCTAGGTTTCCCGCACTTGTTATAGCTGTAGTAATATTCCCTTCAACCTGGAGAGTTCGGACCCATGGAATGGGTGCCATGCATTATTGCTTTAAAGGGTCTGCATTTGCTCACCCAATCTCACCAATCGTCTCAGTCCCAAGTGTCCCTCCTTATGCCACATCCAGCTGTCGTTGTAGATAGGGTCATTCCAGCTTTCATCAGAGACCCTGAAGGAATTGTAAAGAATTTCCCAGTTTTTTTGTTTTGTTTTTGAAATTCCTTTTTAATGTGGGTTTGAGCTGATTCTCGCTCTCATGTTTATGCCAGTCTAGACACACTTGATTCCCTTACGGAGACATATCAATACATAGGTTTTAAGATTCTTACTAGTCAGATATTTTCCTCTGCGGGAAATATGGGGTTTTGAGTCCCTTTCACTGAGGAAGGTGTAGGTCTTGTCTATTCCATAGTTGGTTTTTGGAACGGTACCTGTGCTTATATCAAACTCTGGTTTTATGCATCACCCCACCTCTCCTTCCCCCTTAAGCAGGTATAAGAGTGTTTTCTAAATGTGAGACACTGTTCTCTTTCCTAACTCTGTTCAAGTGTAGCCATGTTTACAGGATCTTCATAAGTGATATCTTATGATAAGTTTCTTTTTCTGTGTGACTTATTTCACTTAGAATCATCGTACCTGAATCCACCCATTTTGCTGCTACTGGTCTTATGACATTGATTTCATGGCTGAGGGATATTCCATCGTACGTAAGTACCACAATTTTTTGAACCATGTTTATATTTTCTGGGATACTTAAGGTGTATCCAAGTTGAGGTCCTTGTATGCAGTGCAGCCCTAAATTTTGGGGTGGCTCTGTCTTATTGATTTTCAGTTTTCCCAAGGTATATTCCCTAGACTGGTAGTGCCCTTGGCTCTGTAGCTCTGTTCTTTACTTGTTTTAGGGAACAGAATGCACTCCTCCAGAGAGGCAGTTGGCAATTTACATCCCGCCCATCAGCATAACAAGGCTCCCTGTTCTCCAGGGCCTGTCTTGCCTTTCTTGTTCTTACACATTTTGTGGATGTCCCTTTTGACCGGTGGGAAGTGATACTTCTTTGTAGTGCAGATTTGCATTGCCCGCTTGCTTGCTTGGCCAAAAAGGGCGTATGCGTTTTCTCCTGAATATATTCAGGAGAAAACGCATACGCCCTTTTTGGCCAAGTGCATCATTGTCGAAGTTGTGCCCCTCTTCCTGTGCTTTAAAGGCGATTCCAACGTACCTCTTGAAATCTGTTTCCTGCTATTCTGCCTCGCTTTCAAGTCCGCCTCGTTGCCTTCCCTCAACAGATTTTTGGACGATAGTTGTCCTTTATTACTCGGCCAGTTTGTGAATTGCTGTGCCCCTGAGCTCCATTTTTCAACTCGTTTTTGGTGAGCTGACCGCAAGTCCAAAATTTTGGTTCAGGACCTATACTGGTTCCCGGTGGGTGGCTGAGAATTTGGTTAATTCTTCTTCCTGCCGGGAAATTACAGTGATATGTGCCCGTCCAAATGCCTAACAGCTACTCTCTCATTGGTTCTCCCTCTTCCCTTTCATCCTCTGCCAAATTGGCAACCTGTGCGAACCAAGAAGTTAAAGGGGCTGTCTCTCCAAGTTGGGAGGTTGATAGTAAAGCAGACGGAAAGTCAAACCGGAGCACCAGGAGAGGGACTATTCGTTGAGTTTTAGAAACCTTTCGTATTCACAGTGTGTCCGTTCTCTAGGTTTCCCGCACATGTTATAGCTGTAGTAATATTCCCTTCAACCTGGAGAGTTCGGACCCATGGAATGGGTGCCATGCATTATTGCTTTAAAGGGTCTGCATTTGCTCACCCAATCTCACCAATCGTCTCAGTCCCAAGTGTCCCTCCTTATGCCACATCCAGCTGTCGTTGTAGATAGGGTCATTCCAGCTTTCATCAGAGACCCTGAAGGAATTGTAAAGAATTTCCCAGTTTTTTTGTTTTGTTTTTGAAATTCCTTTTTATAGTGGGTTTGAGCTGATTCTCGCTGCCATGTTTATGCCAGTCTAGACACACTTGATTCCCTTACGGAGACATATCAATACATAGGTTTTAAGATTCTTACTAGTCAGATATTTTCCTCTGCGGGAAATATGGGGTTTTGAGTCCCTTTCACTGAGCACGGTGTAGGTCTTGTCTATTCCATAGTTGGTTTTTGGAACGGTACCTGTGCTTATATCAAACTCTGGTTTTATGCATCACCCCACCTCTCCTTCTCCCTTAAGCAGGTATAAGAGTGTTTTCTAAATGTGAGACACTGTTCTCTTTCCTAACTCAGTTCAAGTGTAGCCATGTTTACAGGATCTTCAAAAGTGATATCTTATGATAAGTTTCTTTTTCTGTGTGACTTATTTCACTTAGAATCATCGTACCTGAATCCACCCATTTTGCTGCTACTGGTCTTATGACATTGATTTCATGGCTGAGGGATATTCCATCGTACGTAAGTACCACAATTTTTTGAACCATGTTTATATTTTCTGGGATACTTAAGGTGTATCCAAGTTGAGGTCCCTGTATGCAGTGCAGCCCTAAATTTTGGGGTGGCTCTGTCTTATTGATTTTCAGTTTTCCCAAGGTATATTCCCTAGACTGGTAGTGCCCTTGGCTCTGTAGCTCTGTTCTTTACTTGTTTTAGGGAACAGAATGCACTCCTGCAGACAGGCAGTTGGCAATTTACATCCCGCCCATCAGCATAACAAGGCTCCCTGTTCTCCAGGGCCTGTCTTGCCTTTCTTGTTCTTACACATTTTGTGGATGTCCCTCTTGACCGGTGGGAAGTGATACTTCTTTGTAGTGCAGATTTGCATTGCCCGCTTGCTTGCTTGGCCAAAAAGGGCGTATGCGTTTTCTCCTGAATATATTCAGGAGAAAACGCATACGCCCTTTTTGGCCAAGTGCATCATTGTCGAAGTTGTGCCCCTCTTCCTGTGCTTTAAAGGCGATTCCAACGTACCTCTTGAAATCTGTTTCCTGCTATTCTGCCTCGCTTTCAAGTCCGCCTCGTTGCCTTCCCTCAACAGATTTTTGGACGATAGTTGTCCTTTATTACTCGGCCAGTTTGTGAATTGCTGTGCCCCTGAGCTCCATTTTTCAACTCGTTTTTGGTGAGCTGACCGCAAGTCCAAAATTTTGGTTCAGGACCTATACTGGTTCCCGGTGGGTGGCTGAGAATTTGGTTAATTCTTCTTCCTGCCGGGAAATTACAGTGATATGTGCCCGTCCAAATGCCTAACAGCTACTCTCTCATTGGTTCTCCCTCTTCCCTTTCATCCTCTGCCAAATTGGAAACCTGTGTGAACCAAGAGGTTAAAGGGGCTGTCTCTCCAAGTTGGGAGGTTGATAGTAAAGCAGACGGAAAGTCAAACCGGAGCACTAGGAGAGGGACTATTCGTTGAGTTTTAGAAACCTTTCGTATTCACAGTGTGTCCGTTCTCTAGGTTTCCCGCACATGTTATAGCTGTAGTAATATTCCCTTCAACCTGGAGAGTTGGGACCCATGGAATGGGTGCCATGCATTATTGCTTTAAAGGGTCTGCATTTGCTCACCCAATCTCACCAATCGTCTCAGTCCCAAGTGTCCCTCCTTATGCCACATCCAGCTGTCGTTGTAGATAGGGTCATTCCAGCTTTCATCAGAGACCCTGAAGGAATTGTAAAGAATTTCCCAGTTTTTTTGTTTTGTTTTTGAAATTCCTTTTTATAGTGGGTTTGAGCTGATTCTCGCTGCCATGTTTATGCCATTCTAGACACACTTGATTCCCTTACAGAGACATATCAATACATAGGTTTTAAGATTCTTAATAGTCAGATATTTTCCTCTGCGGGAAATATGGCGTTTTGAGTCCCTTTCACTGAGGACGGTGTAGGTCTTGTCTATTCCATAGTTGGTTTTTGGAACGGTACCTGTGCTTATATCAAACTCTGGTTTTATGCATCAACCCACCTCTCCTTCCCCCTTAAGCAGGTATAAGAGTGTTTTCTAAATGTGAGACACTGTTCTCTTTCCTAACTCAGTTCAAGTGTAGCCATGTTTACAGGATCTTCATAAGTGATATCTTATGATAAGTTTCTTTTTCTGTGTGACTTATTTCACTAGGAATCATCGTACCTGAATCCACCCATTTTGCTGCTACTGGTCTTATGACGTTGATTTCATGGCTGAGGGATATTCCATCGTACGTAAGTACCACAATTTTTTGAACCATGTTTATATTTTCTGGGATACTTAAGGTGTATCCAAGTTGAGGTCCTTGTATGCAGTGCAGCCCTAAATTTTGGGGTGGCTCTGTCTTATTGATTTTCAGTTTTCCCAAGGTATATTCCCTAGACTGGTAGTGCCCTTGGCTCTGTAGCTCTGTTCTTTACTTGTTTTAGGGAACAGAATGCACTCCTCCAGAGAGGCAGTTGGCAATTTACATCCCGCCCATCAGCATAACAAGGCTCCCTGTTCTCCAGGGCCTGTCTTGCCTTTCTTGTTCTTACACATTTTGTGGATGTCCCTTTTGACCGGTGGGAAGTGATACTTCTTTGTAGTGCAGATTTGCATTGCCCGCTTGCTTGCTTGGCCAAAAAGGGCGTATGCGTTTTCTCCTGAATATATTCAGGAGAAAACGCATACGCCCTTTTTGGCCAAGTGCATCATTGTCGAAGTTGTGCCCCTCTTCCTGTGCTTTAAAGGCGATTCCAACGTACCTCTTGTAATCTGTTTCCTGCTATGCTGCCTCGCTTTCATGTCCGCCTCGTTGCCTTCCCTCAACAGATTTTTGGAAGATAGTTGTCCTTTATTACTCGGCCAGGTTGTGAATTGCTGTGCCCCTGAGCTCCATTTTTCAACTCGTTTTTGGTGAGCTGACCGCAAGTCCAAAATTTTGGTTCAGGACCTATACTGGTTCCCGGTGGGTGGCTGAGAATTTGGTTAATTCTTCTTCCTGCCGGGAAATTACAGTGATATGTGCCCGTCCAAATGCCTAACAGCTACTCTCTCATTGGTTCTCCCTCTTCCCTTTCATCCTCTGCCAAATTGGAAACCTGTGCGAACCAAGAGGTTAAAGGGGCTGTCTCTCCAAGTTGGGAGGTTGATAGTAAAGCAGACGGAAAGTCAAACCGGAGCACCAGGAGAGGGACTATTCGTTGAGTTTTAGAAACCTTTCGTATTCACAGTGTGTCCGTTCTCTAGGTTTCCCGCACTTGTTATAGCTGTAGTAATATTCCCTTCAACCTGGAGAGTTCGGACCCATGGAATGGGTGCCATGCATTATTGCTTTAAAGGGTCTGCATTTGCTCACCCAATCTCACCAATCGTCTCAGTCCCAAGTGTCCCTCCTTATGCCACATCCAGCTGTCGTTGTAGATAGGGTCATTCCAGCTTTCATCAGAGACCCTGAAGGAATTGTAAAGAATTTCCCAGTTTTTTTGTTTTGTTTTTGAAATTCCTTTTTATAGTGGGTTTGAGCTGATTCTCGCTGCCATGTTTATGCCAGTCTAGACACACTTGATTCCCTTACGGAGACATATCAATACATAGGTTTTAAGATTCTTACTAGTCAGATATTTTCCTCTGCGTGAAATATGGCGTTTTGAGTCCCTTTCACTGAGGACGGTGTAGGTCTTGTCTATTCCATAGTTGGTTTTTGGAACGGTACCTGTGCTTATATCAAACTCTGGTTTTATGCATCACCCCACCTCTCCTTCCCCCTTAAGCAGGTATAAGAGTGTTTTCTAAATGTGAGACACTGTTCTCTTTCCTAACTCAGTTCAAGTGTAGCCATGTTTACAGGATCTTCATAAGTGATATCTTATGATAAGTTTCTTTTTCTGTGTGACTTATTTCACTTAGAATCATCGTACCTGAATCCACCCATTTTGCTGCTACTGGTCTTATGACATTGATTTCATGGCTGAGGGATATTCCATCGTACGTAAGTACCACAATTTTTTGAACCATGTTTATATTTTCTGGGATACTTAAGGTGTATCCAAGTTGAGGTCCTTGTATGCAGTGCAGCCCTAAATTTTGGGGTGGCTCTGTCTTATTGATTTTCAGTTTTCCCAAGGTATATTCCCTAGACTGGTAGTGCCCTTGGCTCTGTAGCTCTGTTCTTTTCTTGTTTTAGGGAACAGAATGCACTCCTCCAGAGAGGCAGTTGGCAATTTACATCCCGCCCATCAGCATAACAAGGCTCCCTGTTCTCCAGGGCCTGTCTTGCCTTTCTTGTTCTTACACATTTTGTGGATGTCCCTCTTGACCGGTGGGAAGTGATACTTCTTTGTAGTGCAGATTTGCATTGCCCGCTTGCTTGCTTGGCCAAAAAGGGCGTATGCGTTTTCTCCTGAATATATTCAGGAGAAAACGCATACGCCCTTTTTGGCCAAGTGCATCATTGTCGAAGTTGTGCCCCTCTTCCTGTGCTTTAAAGGCGATTCCAACGTACCTCTTGAAATCTGTTTCCTGCTATTCTGCCTCGCTTTCAAGTCCGCCTCGTTGCCTTCCCTCAACAGATTTTTGGACGATAGTTGTCCTTTATTACTCGGCCAGGTTGTGAATTGCTGTGCCCCTGAGCTCCATTTTTCAACTCGTTTTTGGTGAGCTGACCGCAAGTCCAAAATTTTGGTTCAGGACCTATACTGGTTCCCGGTGGGTGGCTGAGAATTTGGTTAATTCTTCTTCCTGACGGGAAATTACAGTGATATGTGCCCGTCCAAATGCCTAACAGCTACTCTCTCATTGGTTCTCCCTCTTCCCTTTCATCCTCTGCCAAATTGGAAACCTGTGCGAACCAAGAGGTTAAAGGGGCTGTCTCTCCAAGTTGGGAGGTTGATAGTAAAGCAGACGGAAAGTCAAACCGGAGCACCAGGAGAGGGACTATTCGTTGAGTTTTAGAAACCTTTCGTATTCACAGTGTGTCCGTTCTCTAGGTTTCCCGCACATGTTATAGCTGTAGTAATATACCCTTCAACCTGGAGAGTTCGGACCCATGGAATGGGTGCCATGCATTATTGCTTTAAAGGGTCTGCATTTGCTCACCCAATCTCACCAATCGTCTCAGTCGCAAGTGTCCCTCCTTATGCCACATCCAGCTGTCGTTGTAGATAGGGTCATTCCAGCTTTCATCAGAGACCCTGAAGGAATTGTAAAGAATTTCCCAGTTTTTTTGTTTTGTTTTTGAAATTCCTTTTTATAGTGGGTTTGAGCTGATTCTCGCTGCCATGTTTATGCCAGTCTAGACACACTTGATTCCCTTACAGAGACATATCAATACATAGGTTTTAAGATTCTTACTAGTCAGATATTTTCCTCTGCGGGAAATATGGCGTTTTGAGTCCCTTTCACTGAGGACGGTGTAGGTCTTGTCTATTCCATAGTTGGTTTTTGGAACGGTACCTGTGCTTATATCAAACTCTGGTTTTATGCATCACCCCACCTCTCCTTCCCCCTTAAGCAGGTATAAGAGTGTTTTCTAAATGTGAGACACTGTTCTCTTTCCTAACTCAGTTCAAGTGTAGCCATGTTTACAGGATCTTCATAAGTGATATCTTATGATAAGTTTCTTTTTCTGTGTGACTTATTTCACTTAGAATCATCGTACCTGAATCCACCCATTTTGCTGCTACTGGTCTTATGACATTGATTTCATGGCTGAGGGATATTCCATCGTACGTAAGTACCACAATTTTTTGAACCATGTTTATATTTTCTGGGATACTTAAGGTGTATCCAAGTTGAGGTCCTTGTATGCAGTGCAGCCCTAAATTTTGGGGTGGCTCTGTCTTATTGATTTTCAGTTTTCCCAAGGTATATTCCCTAGACTGGTAGTGCCCTTGGCTCTGTAGCTCTGTTCTTTACTTGTTTTAGGGAACAGAATGCACTCCTCCAGAGAGGCAGTTGGCAATTTACATCCCGCCCATCAGCATAACAAGGCTCCCTGTTCTCCAGGGCCTGTCTTGCCTTTCTTGTTCTTACACATTTTGTGGATGTCCCTTTTGACCGGTGGGAAGTGATACTTCTTTGTAGTGCAGATTTGCATTGCCCGCTTGCTTGCTTGGCCAAAAAGGGCGTATGCGTTTTCTCCTGAATATATTCAGGAGAAAACGCATACGCCCTTTTTGGCCAAGTGCATCATTGTCGAAGTTGTGCCCCTCTTCCTGTGCTTTTAAGGCGATTCCAACGTACCTCTTGTAATCTGTTTCCTGCTATGCTGCCTCGCTTTCAAGTCCGCCTCGCTGCCTTCCCTCAACAGATTTTTGGAAGATAGTTGTCCTTTATTACTCGGCCAGGTTGTGAATTGCTGTGCCCCTGAGCTCCATTTTTCAACTCGTTTTTGGTGAGCTGACCGCAAGTCCAAAATTTTGGTTCAGGACCTATACTGGTTCCCGGTGGGTGGCTGAGAATTTGGTTAATTCTTCTTCCTGACGGGAAATTACAGTGATATGTGCCCGTCCAAATGCCTAACAGCTACTCTCTCATTAGTTCTCCCTCTTCCCTTTCATCCTCTGCCAAATTGGAAACCTGTGCGAACCAAGAGGTTAAAGGGGCTGTCTCTCCAAGTTGGGAGGTTGATAGTAAAGCAGACGGAAAGTCAAACCGGAGCACCAGGAGAGGGACTATTCGTTGAGTTTTAGAAACCTTTCGTATTCACAGTGTGTCCGTTCTCTAGGTTTCCCGCACATGTTATAGCTGTAGTAATATTCCCTTCAACCTGGAGAGTTGGCACCCATGGAATGGGTGCCATGCATTATTCCTTTAAAGGGTCTGCATTTGCTCACCCAATCTCACCAATCGTCTCAGTCCTAAGTGTCCCTCCTTATGCCACATCCAGCTGTCATTGTAGATAGGGTCATTCCAGCTTTCATCAGAGACCCTGAAGGAATTGTAAAGAATTTCCCAGTTTTTTTGTTTTGTTTTTGAAATTCCTTTTTATAGTGGGTTTGAGCTGATTCTCGCTGCCATGTTTATGCCAGTCTAGACACACTTGATTCCCTTACGGAGACATATCAATACATAGGTTTTAAGATTCTTACTAGTCAGATATTTTCCTCTGTGGGAAATATGGGGTTTTGAGTCCCTTTCACTGAGGACGGTGTAGGTCTTGTCTATTCCATAGTTGGTTTTTGGAACGGTACCTGTGCGTATATCAAACTCTGGTTTTATGCATCACCCCACCTCTCCTTCCCCCTTAAGCAGGTATAAGAGTGTTTTCTAAATGTGAGACACTGTTCTCTTTCCTAACTCAGTTCAAGTGTAGCCATGTTTACAGGATCTTCATAAGTGATATCTTATGATAAGTTTCTTTTTCTGTGTGACTTATTTCACTAGGAATCATCGTACCTGAATCCACCCATTTTGCTGCTACTGGTCTTATGACGTTGATTTCATGGCTGAGGGATATTCCATCGTACGTAAGTACCACAATTTTTTGAACCATGTTTATATTTTCTGGGATACTTAAGGTGTATCCAAGTTGAGGTCCTTGTATGCAGTGCAGCCCTAAATTTTGGGGTGGCTCTGTCTTATTGATTTTCAGTTTTCCCAAGGTATATTCCCTAGACTGGTAGTGCCCTTGGCTCTGTAGCTCTGTTCTTTACTTGTTTTAGGGAACAGAATGCACTCCTCCAGAGAGGCAGTTGGCAATTTACATCCCGCCCATCAGCATAACAAGGCTCCCTGTTCTCCAGGGCCTGTCTTGCCTTTCTTGTTCTTACACATTTTGTGGATGTCCCTTTTGACCGGTGGGAAGTGATACTTCTTTGTAGTGCAGATTTGCATTGCCCGCTTGCTTGCTTGGCCAAAAAGGGCGTATGCGTTTTCTCCTGAATATATTCAGGAGAAAACGCATACGCCCTTTTTGGCCAAGTGCATCATTGTCGAAGTTGTGCCCCTCTTCCTGTGCTTTAAATGCGATTCCAACGTACCTCTTGTAATCTGTTTCCTGCTATGCTGCCTCGCTTTCAAGTCCGCCTCGTTGCCTTCCCTCAACAGATTTTTGGAAGAGAGTTTTCCTTTATTACTCGGCCAGGTTGTGAATTGCTGTGCCCCTGAGCTCCATTTTTCAACTCGTTTTTGGTGAGCTGACCGCAAGTCCAAAATTTTGGTTCAGGACCTATACTGGTTCCCGGTGGGTGGCTGAGAATTTGGTTAATTCTTCTTCCTGCCGTGAAATTACAGTGATATGTGCCCGTCCAAATGCCTAACAGCTACTCTCTCATTGGTTCTCCCTCTTCCCTTTCATCCTCTGCCAAATTGGAAACCTGTGCCAACCAAGAGGTTAAAGGGGCTGTCTCTCCAAGTTGGGAGGTTGATAGTAAAGCAGACGGAAAGTCAAACCGGAGCACCAGGAGAGGGACTATTCGTTGAGTTTTAGAAACCTTTCGTATTCACAGTGAGTCCGTTCTCTAGGTTTCCCGCACTTGTTATAGCTGTAGTAATATTCCCTTCAACCTGGAGAGTTCGGACCCATGGAATGGGTGCCATGCATTATTGCTTTAAAGGGTCTGCATTTGGTCACCCAATCTCACCAATCGTCTCAGTCCCAAGTGTCCCTCCTTATGCCACATCCAGCTGTCGTTGTAGATAGGGTCATTCCAGCTTTCATCAGAGACCCTGAAGGAATTGTAAAGAATTTCCCAGTTTTTTTGTTTTGTTTTTGAAATTCCTTTTTATAGTGGGTTTGAGCTGATTCTCGCTGCCATGTTTATGCCAGTCTAGACACACTTGATTCCCTTACGGAGACATATCAATACATAGGTTTTAAGATTCTTACTAGTCAGATATTTTCCTCTGCGGGAAATATGGGGTTTTGAGTCCCTTTCACTGAGGACGGTGTAGGTCTTGTCTATTCCATAGTTGGTTTTTGGAACGGTACCTGTGCTTATATCAAACTCTGGTTTTATGCATCACCCCACCTCTCCTTCCCCCTTAAGCAGGTATAAGAGTGTTTTCTAAATGTGAGACACTGTTCTCTTTCCTAACTCAGTTCAAGTGTAGCCATGTTTACAGGATCTTCATAAGTGATATCTTATGATAAGTTTCTTTTTCTGTGTGACTTATTTCACTTAGAATCATCGTACCTGAATCCACCCATTTTGCTGCTACTGGTCTTATGACGTTGATTTCATGGCTGAGGGATATTCCATCGTACGTAAGTACCACAATTTTTTGAACCATGTTTATATTTTCTGGGATACTTAAGGTGTATCCAAGTTGAGGTCCTTGTATGCAGTGCAGCCCTAAATTTTGGGGTGGCTCTGTCTTATTGATTTTCAGTTTTCCCAAGGTATATTCCCTAGACTGGTAGTGCCCTTGGCTCTGTAGCTCTGTTCTTTACTTGTTTTAGGGAACAGAATGCACTCCTCCAGAGAGGCAGTTGGCAATTTACATCCCGCCCATCAGCATAACAAGGCTCCCTGTTCTCCAGGGCCTGTCTTGCCTTTCTTGTTCTTACACATTTTGTGGATGTCCCTTTTGACCGGTGGGAAGTGATACTTCTTTGTAGTGCAGATTTGCATTGCCCGCTTGCTTGCTTGGCCAAAAAGGGCGTATGCGTTTTCTCCTGAATATATTCAGGAGAAAACGCATACGCCCTTTTTGGCCAAGTGCATCATTGTCGAAGTTGTGCCCCTCTTCCTGTGCTTTAAAGGCGATTCCAACGTACCTCTTGAAATCTGTTTCCTGCTATTCTGCCTCGCTTTCAAGTCCGCCTCGTTGCCTTCCCTCAACAGATTTTTGGACGATAGTTGTCCTTTATTACTCGGCCAGTTTGTGAATTGCTGTGCCCCTGAGCTCCATTTTTCAACTCGTTTTTGGTGAGCTGACCGCAAGTCCAAAATTTTGGTTCAGGACCTATACTGGTTCCCGGTGGGTGGCTGAGAATTTGGTTAATTCTTCTTCCTGCCGGGAAATTACAGTGATATGTGCCCGTCCAAATGCCTAACAGCTACTCTCTCATTGGTTCTCCCTCTTCCCTTTCATCCTCTGCCAAATTGGCAACCTGTGCGAACCAGGAGGTTAAAGGGGCTGTCTCTCCAGGTTGGGAGGTTGATAGTAAAGCAGACGGAAAGTCAAACCGGAGCACCAGGAGAGGGACTATTCGTTGAGTTTTAGAAACCTTTCGTATTCACAGTGTGTCCGTTCTCTAGGTTTCCCGCACATGTTATAGCTGTAGTAATATTCCCTTCAACCTGGAGAGTTCGGACCCATGGAATGGGTGCCATGCATTATTGCTTTAAAGGGTCTGCATTTGCTCACCCAATCTCACCAATCGTCTCAGTCCCAAGTGTCCCTCCTTATGCCACCTCCAGCTGTCGTTGTAGATAGGGTCATTCCAGCTTTCATCAGAGACCCTGAAGGAATTGTAAAGAATTTCCCAGTTTTTTTGTTTTGTTTTTGAAATTCCTTTTTATAGTGGGTTTGAGCTGATTCTCGCTGCCATGTTTATGCCAGTCTAGACACACTTGATTCCCTTACGGAGACATATCAATACATAGGTTTTAAGATTCTTACTAGTCAGATATTTTCCTCTGCGGGAAATATGGGGTTTTGAGTCCCTTTCACTGAGGACGGTGTAGGTCTTGTCTATTCCATAGTTGGTTTTTGGAACGGTACCTGTGCTTATATCAAACTCTGGTTTTATGCATCACCCCACCTCTCCTTCCCCCTTAAGCAGGTATAAGAGTGTTTTCTAAATGTGAGACACTGTTCTCTTTCCTAACTCAGTTCAAGTGTAGCCATGTTTACAGGATCTTCATAAGTGATATCTTATGATAAGTTTCTTTTTCTGTGTGACTTATTTCACTTAGAATCATCGTACCTGAATCCACCCATTTTGCTGCTACTGGTCTTATGACATTGATTTCATGGCTGAGGGATATTCCATCGTACGTAAGTACCACAATTTTTTGAACCATGTTTATATTTTCTGGGATACTTAAGGTGTATCCAAGTTGAGGTCCTTGTATGCAGTGCAGCCCTAAATTTTGGGGTGGCTCTGTCTTATTGATTTTCAGTTTTCCCAAGGTATATTCCCTAGACTGGTAGTGCCCTTGGCTCTGTAGCTCTGTTCTTTACTTGTTTTAGGGAACAGAATGCACTCCTCCAGAGAGGCAGTTGGCAATTTACATCCCGCCCATCAGCATAACAAGGCTCCCTGTTCTCCAGGGCCTGTCTTGCCTTTCTTGTTCTTACACATTTTGTGGATGTCCCTTTTGACCGGTGGGAAGTGATACTTCTTTGTAGTGCAGATTTGCATTGCCCGCTTGCTTGCTTGGCCAAAAAGGGCGTATGCGTTTTCTCCTGAATATATTCAGGAGAAAACGCATACGCCCTTTTTGGCCAAGTGCATCATTGTCGAAGTTGTGCCCCTCTTCCTGTGCTTTAAAGGCGATTCCAACGTACCTCTTGAAATCTGTTTCCTGCTATTCTGCCTCGCTTTCAAGTCCGCCTCGTTGCCTTCCCTCAACAGATTTTTGGACGATAGTTGTCCTTTATTACTCGGCCAGTTTGTGAATTGCTGTGCCCCTGAGCTCCATTTTTCAACTCGTTTTTGGTGAGCTGACCGCAAGTCCAAAATTTTGGTTCAGGACCTATACTGGTTCCCGGTGGGTGGCTGAGAATTTGGTTAATTCTTCTTCCTGCCGGGAAATTACAGTGATATGTGCCCGTCCAAATGCCTAACAGCTACTCTCTCATTGGTTCTCCCTCTTCCCTTTCATCCTCTGCCAAATTGGCAACCTGTGCGAACCAAGAGGTTAAAGGGGCTGTCTCTCCAAGTTGGGAGGTTGATAGTAAAGCAGACGGAAAGTCAAACCAGAGCACCAGGAGAGGGACTATTCGTTGAGTTTTAGAAACCTTTCGTATTCACAGTGTGTCCGTTCTCTAGGTTTCCCGCACATGTTATAGCTGTAGTAATATTCCCTTCAACCTGGAGAGTTCGGACCCATGGAATGGGTGCCATGCATTATTGCTTTAAAGGGTCTGCATTTGCTCACCCAATCTCACCAATCGTCTCAGTCGCAAGTGTCCCTCCTTATGCCACATCCAGCTGTCGTTGTAGATAGGGTCATTCCAGCTTTCATCAGAGACCCTGAAGGAATTGTAAAGAATTTCCCAGTTTTTTTGTTTTGTTTTTGAAATTCCTTTTTATAGTGGGTTTGAGCTGATTCTCGCTGCCATGTTTATGCCAGTCTAGACACACTTGATTCCCTTACGGAGACATATCAATACATAGGTTTTAAGATTCTTACTAGTCAGATATTTTCCTCTGCGGGAAATATGGGGTTTTGAGTCCCTTTCACTGAGGACGGTGTAGGTCTTGTCTATTCCATAGTTGGTTTTTGGAACGGTACCTGTGCTTATATCAAACTCTGGTTTTATGCATCACCCCACCTCTCCTTCCCCCTTAAGCAGGTATAAGAGTGTTTTCTAAATGTGAGACACTGTTCTCTTTCCTAACTCAGTTCAAGTGTAGCCATGTTTACAGGATCTTCATAAGTGATATCTTATGATAAGTTTCTTTTTCTGTGTGACTTATTTCACTTAGAATCATCGTACCTGAATCCACCCATTTTGCTGCTACTGGTCTTATGACATTGATTTCATGGCTGAGGGATATTCCATCGTACGTAAGTACCACAATTTTTTGAACCATGTTTATATTTTCTGGGATACTTAAGGTGTATCCAAGTTGAGGTCCCTGTATGCAGTGCAGCCCTAAATTTTGGGGTGGCTCTGTCTTATTGATTTTCAGTTTTCCCAAGGTATATTCCCTAGACTGGTAGTGCCCTTGGCTCTGTAGCTCTGTTCTTTACTTGTTTTAGGGAACAGAATGCACTCCTCCAGAGAGGCAGTTGGCAATTTACATCCCGCCCATCAGCATAACAAGGCTCCCTGTTCTCCAGGGCCTGTCTTGCCTTTCTTGTTCTTACACATTTTGTGGATGTCCCTCTTGACCGGTGGGAAGTGATACTTCTTTGTAGTGCAGATTTGCATTGCCCGCTTGCTTGCTTGGCCAAAAAGGGCGTATGCGTTTTCTCCTGAATATATTCAGGTGAAAACGCATACGCCCTTTATGGACAATTCCATAATTGTCGAAGTTGTGATGCTTTTCCTGTGTTTAAAGGCAATTCCAATATACTTCTTGAAATCTGTTTCGTGCAATTCTGCATCATTTTAAAGTCTGCCTCGTGGCTTTCCCTCAACAGATTTTTGGAAGAGATTAGTCCTTTATAACTCTGCAAGTTAGTGAAATGCTGTGCCGCTGTGCTCCAGTTCTCAACTCGCGTTTTTGTGAGCTGACCGCAAATCCATAGTTTTGCTTCAGGACCTGTACAGGTTCCGGGGGGGGGGGGGCAGGCTGAGAGTTTGGTTAATTCTTCTTCGTGACGGGAAATTAGAGTGACATGTGGCCGTCCAAATGCCTACAGCTACTCTCTCATTGGTTCTCCCTTTTCCCTTATATCCTCTGAACAATGTGCCAACTGTGCGAAACAGGTTATAGGGGTTGACTCTCCAAGTTGGGAGATTGATATTAAAGCCGTAGGAATGTCAAGTTGGAGCACAAGGAGAGAAAAAAAATTAGTAGAGTTTTAGAAACCTTTCTCCATCAGAGGGTGTCCATTCTCTAGGTTTCCCATACATGTTATAACTGTAGTGATATTCCCATCTACCTGGAGAGTTGGGAACCATGGAATGATGGGCAGGAATTATTGCTTTAGAGGGTCTGCCTTTTCTCACCCAATCTCACCAATCGTCTCAGTCCCAAGTGACCAGCCTTATGCCACATCCAGCTGTCGTTGTAGACAGGGTCATTCCAAGTTTCATCAGAACCCCTGAAGGTATTGTGTAAGAATTAAACTGTTTTTTGTTTTGTTTTGAAATTCATTTTTATAGTGGGTTTGAGCTGCTTCTCACTGCCGTGTTTATGTCGTCCTAGGCACACTTGGTTCCTTTACGGAGACATATCAATACATAGGTTTTAAGATTCTTACTAGTCAGATATATTTCTCTGCCGGGAATTAGGGTGTTGAGTCCCGTTCACTGAGGAAGGAGTAGGGCTTGTCTCTTCTGTATTTGGATTATGGAATGTTACCTGTGCTAATATCAAACTCTGGTTTTGTGTGTCTCCCCACCTCTCCTTTCCCCTTAAGCAAGCATAAGTGTGTTTTCTATATCTGAGACACTGTTCTCTTTCCTAATTCAGTTCATATGTAGCCATGTTTACATTCCCTTCATAAGTGATATCTTATGTCAGAATGCACTATGGCCCTTGTCATAATAATGCTCCATGACACCTGTCATCACAATGCTCTATGCCCTGCTCATCACAATGCTCCATGTCCCTTGTCATCACAATTCTCCACGTCCTTGTCATCACAATGCTACATGACACTTCTCATCACAATGTTACATGCTCTTGTCATCACAATTCTCCATGCACTTGTCATTGCAATGTTCCATGCCCCCTGTCATAGCAAGCTCCAAGTGTTTGTCATCACAATGCTTCATGACCTTGTCATCAAAATTCACAATGGCCCTTGTCATCACAATGCTCCGTGCCCTTGTCATCACAATGCTCCATGACCCCTGTCATCACAATGCTCCCTGACACCTGTCATCACAATGCTTCATGCCCCTTGTCATTACAGTGCTTCATGATGCTCGTCATCACAATTACGCAAGGTCTTCTCATCACAGTGCTCCACGGTTTTGCCATCACAATTCTCCATACCCTGGTCATCTCAAAGCTCAATGTCCCTCGTCCTCACAATTCTCCACTTCCTTGTCATCACAATGCTCCATGGCACTTCTCATCACAATGTTGTATGCTCTTGTCATCACAATACTCCATGCATTTGTCATCGCAATGCTCCATGACACCTGTCATAGGAAGCTCCATGTGCTTGTCATCACAATGTTTCACGACCTGGACATTAAAATTATCAGTGGACCTTGTCATCTCAATGCTCCATGCCCTTGTCATCAAAATGCTCCTTTACGTTTGTCACAACAATCCTCCATGACACTTGGCATCACAATGCTCCGTGTTATTGTCATCACAATGGAACATGACATATGTCATCACAATGCTCCCTGACACCTGTCTTCACAATACTCCATGACCTTGTCATCACAATGCTTCATGCCCTTGTCATCACAATGTGCCATGCCCACTGTCATCACAATAATCCATGAAACTTGTCAGACAAATGCTCCATGACCCTTTTCATCAAAATGCTCCATGAACACTGTCATCACAATGCACCATGCCCATCATCATAATGCTTCATGCTATTGTCATCACAATGAAATCAAAATGCTCCATGACCTCTGTCATCACAATGCTCCAAACCCTTGTGATCACAATGTTCCATAACACTTGTCATCACAATGCCCCATGACGCTGGTCATCACAATTATCCATGGACTTCTCATCACAATGCCCCATGACATTTGTCATCACAATGCTCAAAACACATGTCATCACAATGCTCCCTTACTCTTGCCATCGGTATGCTCCTTGAACCCTTTCATGACAAGGCTCCATGCCTTTTTCATCACAATGATCCATGAACTTTTCATCACAATGCTCCATGCCCTTGTCATCACAATGGTCCTAGACCCCTGTAATCACAATGCTCCATGCCCCTTTTCATCAGAATGCTGCATGAGACTTGGCATCACAAGGCTCCATGGACTTCTCATCACAATGCTCCAGGACGTTGTCATCAAAATGCTCCATTCCCTTATCATCAAAATGCTCCATGACCCCTGTCATCACAATACTCCATGAACATTTTCAGCCCAATGCTCCATGACCTTCTCATTACAATGCTCCATGACCAATATCATCACAATGCTCCATGACCACTGTCATCACAACGCTCCATGACACCTGACAACACAATGATCCGGTACTCTTGTCATCACAATGCTCCATTCCCTAGTCATCACAATGCTCCATGACCCCTGTCATCACAAAACTCCATGAACATTTTCAGCCCAATGCTCCATGACACTTGGCATCACAATGATGCATGCCCTTGTCATCCCAATGCTCCTTGACCCCTGTAAACACAATGCTCCTTGACGCTTGCCATCACAGTGCTCCTGGACACCTGTCATCTCAATGCTCCATGCCTTTGTCAGCAAAATGCTACATGACCCTGTCATTACGATGCTCTATTCGCTTGTCATCACAATACTCCATGAACCTTGGGATCACATTGCTTCCTGCCCTTGTCATCACAATGCTCCATGTTCCTTGAAATCAAAATGATCCAAGACCTCTGTCCTCACAATGCTCCAAACCCTTGTGATCACAATGTTCCATAACACTTGTCATCACAACGCTCCATGATGCCTTTCATCACAATACTCCATGCCCTTTTCATCACAATGCTCCATGACCTTTGTCATCATAATTTTCAATACACTTGTCATCACAATGCTCCCTGACACTTGTCGTCAGAATGCTCCTTGAAACCTGTCACGAAAAGGCTCCATGCCTTTTTCATCACAATGCCCCATGCCGTTTTCATCACAATGCTCCATGCCAATGTCATCAAATTACTCCACAAGCTTGTCATCAGAATGCTCCCTGACCCTTGTCATCACAATGCTCCAAGCCATTGTCATCACAATGCTCCATTACCTTTGTCATCAGAATCCTCCATGACACTTGGCAACACAATGCTCCATACCATTGTCATCACAATGGGCCATTACATATGTCATCACAATGCTCCCTGACACCTGTCTTCACAATACTGCATGACCTGGTCATCACAGTGCTCCATGCCTTTGTCATCACAATGAGCCATTCCAACTGTCATCGCAATAATCCATGAAACTTATTAGACCAATGCTCAATGCCCTTGTCATCACAATGTTCCATGCCCTTCTTATCACAATGCTCCACGACCCCTGTCATCACAACTCTCCGTGACTCCAGTCATCACAATGCTTCATGACCTTTGTCATCACAATGGTCCATGCCCTCCTCATCTACAGTCTCTGTGACTTTTTAAGCACAATGCTCCATGAACTTTTCATCACAATGCTCTTTGACCCTTGTCATCACAATGCTCTATGCCTTTCTCAGCACAATGCTCCATGACCCTTGTCATCACAATGCTCCATGCGCTTGTCAGCACAATGCTCCATGACCCATGTCATCACAATGCGCCATGCGCTTGTCATCACAGTGCTCCACAATCTTGTCATCACAATGCTCCATAAACCTTGTCATCACAATGCTCCATGCACTTCTCATCAAAATGCTCTCTCACCACTGATATCACAATGTTACATCACTATTCATCACAATACTCCCTCACCCCTGTCATCACAATGTTCCATGACTCCTGTCATCACAATTCTACATGCACTTATCATCACAATGTTCGATGACCCCTGACATCACAATGTTCCATAACCCCTGTCATCAAAATGCTCCATGAACCATTTCATCAAAATGCTCAATGACCCCTGACATCACAATGTTCCATAACCCCTGTCATCAAAATGTTGCATGACCCTTTTCATCAAATTGTTCCATGACCCTGTCATCGCAATGCTCCCTGCCCTTCTCATCACAATGCACCACGCCCTTGTCATCAAAATGCTCCATGACCTTTGTCATCACAAAGATCCATGACCCTTTGCATCACAATGCTCCATGTCATGGTCATCACAATGCTCCATGAACGCTCTCATCACATTGCTCCATGCCATTGTCATCACAATGCTACCTGACACATGTCATCAGAATGCTCCATGGCCTTCTCATCACAATGCTCCATGCCCTTGCCATCACAATGCTCCATTACACCTGTGATAACAATGCTCCATTACCCCTGCCATCACGATGTTCCATGGCCTTGTCATTACAAGGCTCCATGACCCTTCTCATCACAATGCTCCAAGACCTCTGTAATCACAATGCTCCATGCCCCTTTTCATCTCAATGATCCATGAACCCTGTCATCATAATGCACCATGCCCATCATCATAATGCTTCATGCTATTGTCATCACAATGAAATCAAAATGATCCATGACCTCTGTCATCACAATGCTCCAAACCCTTGTGATCACAATGTTCCGTAATACTTGTCATCACAACGCCCCATGATGCTGGTCATCACAATTATCCATGGACTTCTCATCACAATGCTCCATGACCCTTGTCATCACAATTCTCAATACACTTGTCATCACAATGCTCCCTGACACCTGTCGTCAGTATGCTCATTGAACCCTGTCATGACAAGTCTCCATGCCTTTTTCATCACAGTGATCCATGCCCTTTTCATCACAATGCTCCATGCCATTGTCATCACAATACTCCACAAGCTTGTCATCAGAATGCTCCGTGACACTTGTCATCACAATGATCCATGACCCCTGTCGTCACAATGCTCCATGACACCTGTCATCACAATGCTCCATGCCCCTTGTCATTACAGTGTTCCATGATGCTCGTCATCACAATTATCCATGGTCTTCTCATCACAGTGCTCCACGGTCTTGCCATCACAATGCTCCATGCCCTGGTTATGACAATGCACCATGTCCCTTGTCATCACAATTCTCCACGTCCTTGTCATCACAGTGCTCCATGACAGTTCTCATCACTATGTTACATGCTCTTGTCATCACAATTCTCCATGCACTTGTCATCGCAATGCCCCATGACCCCTGTCATAGCAAGCTCCATGCCTTTGTTATCACAATGCTTCACGACCTTTTCATCAAAATTCTCACTGCCCGTTGTCATCACAATGCTCCATGCCCTTGTCATCACAATGATCCAAGCCCTTGTCATCACAATGCTCCATTACCTTTGTCATCACAATCCTCCATAACACTTGGCATCACAATGCTCCATGCCATTGTCATCACAATGGACCATGAAATATGTCATCACAATTCTCCCTGACACCTGTCTTCACAATACTCCATGACCTTGTCTTCACAATGCTCCATGACCTTGTCATCACAATGTGCCATGCCCACTGTCAACACAATTATCCATGAAACTTGTCAGACCAATGCCCTATGCACCTGTCATCACAAAGCTCCATGCCCTTGTCATCACAATGCTCCATGACCCCAGTCATCACAATTCTCCGTGACTCCAGTCTTCACAAGGCTTCATGACCTGTGTCATCACAATGGTCCATGCCCTCATCATCACAAGGCTCTGTGAACTTTGTCACCACAATGCTCCATGAACTTTTCATCACAATGCTCCGTGACACTTGTCATCACAATGCTCCGTGCCTTTGTCAACTCAATGCTCCATGACCCTTGTCATCACAATGCTCCACAACCTTGTCATCACAATGCTCCATAAAGATTGTCATCACAATGCTCCATGCACTTCTTATAAAAATGCTCTCTCACCACTGATATCAACATGTTCCCTCACTAGTCATCACAATACACCCACTCCCCTGTCATCACAATGGTCCTTAAACCCTGTCATGGAAATGTTCCATGACCCTTGACATCTCAATGTTCCATAACTCCTGTCATCAAAATGTTCCATGACACTTTTCATCAAATTGCTCCATGACCCTGTTATCACAATGCTCCCTGCGCTACACAACAGAATGCACCACACCTCTTGTCATCAAAATGCTCCATGACCTTTGTCATCACAAAGCTCCATGACCCTTGGCATCACAATGCTGCATGCCATTGTCATCACAATGCTCCATGAAACCTCTCATCACATTGTTCCATGCCCTTGTCATCACAGGCTACATGATGCTTTTCATCACAATGCTCGATGCCATTCTTATCACAATGCTCCATGCGCTTGTCATTACAATCCTCCATGACCCATGTATCACAGTGTTCCATGCCCTGGTCATCACAATGCTCCATGACCCCTGTCATAAAAATGCTCCATGACCACTGCCATCACAATGTTCCACGGCCTTGTCATCACAAGGCTCCATGACCCTTGTCATCACAGTGCTCCAAGACCCCTGTAATCACAATGCTCCATGCCCTTGTCATCACAAAGCTCCATGACGCATGTCATCAGAATTCTCCATGGCCTTCTCATTCACGATGCTCCATGCCCTTGTCATCACAATGCTCCAAGACTCCTGTAATCACAATGCTCCATGCCCCTTTTCATCTCAATGCTCCATGAACCCTGTCATCACAATGCAGCATGCCCATCATCATAATGCTTCAGGCTATTGTCATCACAATGAAATCAAAATGCCCCATGACCTCTGTCATCACAATGCTCCAAATCCTTGTGATCAAAATGTTCCATAACACTTATCATCACAACGCCCCATGACGCTCGTCATCACAATTATCCATCGTATTCTCATCACAATGCTCCATGACCTTTGTCATCACAATGCTCAGTACCCTTGTCATCACAATGCTCCCTGACACTTGTCGTCAGTATGCTCCTTGAACCCTGTCATGACCAGGCTCCATGCCTTTTTCATCACAATGATCCATGCCCTTTTCATCACAGTGCTCCAAGACCCCTGAAAACACAATGCTCCATGCCCTTGTCCTCACAAAGCTCCATGATGCATGTCATCAGAACGCTCCATGGCCTTCTCATCCCAATGCTCCATGCCCTTGTCACCACAATGCTCCAAGACCTCTGTAATCACAATGCTGCATGCCCCTTTTCCTCAGAATGCCCCATGAGACATGTCATCACAAGGCTCCATGGTCTTCTCATCACAATGCTCCAGTACCTTGTCATCACAATGCTCCATGACGCCTCTCATCACAATACTCCATGAACATTTTCAGCCCAATGGTCCATGACCTTCTCATCACAATGCTCCCTGACCCCTGTCATCACAATGCTCCATGACCACTGTCATCACAACGCTCCATGAACCCTGACGACACAATGATCCGGGACTCTTGTCATCAAAATGCTCGATGAAACTTGTCATCACAATGATCCATGCTCTTGTCATCCCAATGCTCCATGACCCCTGTAATCACAATGCTCCATGACGCTTGTCATCAAAGTGCTCCATGAACCTTGTCATCACAATGCTCCTTGCCTTTGTCAGCAAAATGCTACATAATCTTGTCATCACAATGCTCCATGCGCTTGTCATCACAATCCTCCATGACCCTTGGGATCACATTGCTTCATGCCCTTGTCATCTCGCTCTTGCCTTTCTGGTTTTTACAGATATACAGATGTCCCTTTCGACCGGTGGGAAGTGACAATTCTTTGTAGTGTGGATTTGCATTGCATGCTTGCTTCATTGGCCAGAAAGGACGTATGCGTTTTCTCCTGAATATATTCAGGGGAAAAGGCATATGCCCTTTTTGGCCAAGTGCATCACCGTCCAAGTTGGGATGCTTTTTCTGTGCTTCAAAGGCGATTCCAATTTACCTCTTGAAATATGTTTTGTGCAATTCTGTCTCATTTTCAAGTCCGCTTCATTGCCTTCCCTCAACAGATTTCTGGAAGAGAGTAGTCCTTTATAACTCTGCAGGTTTTTGAATTGCTGGGCCCCTGAGCTCCAATTTTCAAATCCCATTTTTGTGAGCTGGCCGCAAATCCACAATTTTGCTTCAGGACCTATACTGGTTCCAGGGGTGGCTTTATTGGTTCCCTGTGGGTGGCTGAGGCTTTGGTTAATTCTTCTTCCTGACGGGAAATTAGAGTGAAATGTGCCCGTCCAAATGCCTACATCTACTCTCTGATTGGTTCTCCCTCTTCCCTTTCATCATCTGCACAAATAGCAAACTGTGCGAACCAGGAGGTTATAGGGGCTGACTCTCCTAAGTTGGGAGATTGATAGTAAAGCAGTTGGAATGCCAAAGTGGAGCACAAGGAGAGGAAAAATTAGGAGAGTTTTAGAAACCTTTCGCCATCACAGGGTGTCCATTCTCTAGATTTCCCATACATGTTATAACTGTAGTGATATTCCCTTCTACCTGGAGATTTGGGACCCATGGAATGGTGGCATGCATTACTACTTTAAAGGTTCTGCATTTTCTCTCCCAATCTCACCAGTCCTCTCAGTCCCAAGTGTCCAGCCTTATGTCTCATCCAGCTGTCTTTGCAGATAGGGTCATTCCAGGTTTCATTAGAACCCCTGAAGGAATTGTGTAAGAATTTTGCTGCTTTTTGGTTTTGTTTTTGAAATTCATTTTTATTATGGGGTTGAGCTGGTTTTCACTGACCTGTTTATGCCAGTCTAGACACAATTGATTTCCTTACGGAGACATATGAATACATAGGTTTTAAGATTCTTACTAGTCAGATATATTCCTCGGCGGGGAATAGGGGTGTTGAGTCCCATTCACTGAGGAAGGTGTAGGTCTTGTCTATTCTGTATTTGGTTTATGGAATGGTACCTGTGCTAATATCATACTCTGGTTTTATGCATCACCCCACCTCTCCATTCCCCTGAAGCAGGCATAAGAGTTTTTTTCTAAATGTGAGACTCTGTTCTCTTTCCTAATTCAGTTCATGTGTTGTGATATTGACATTCCCTCTATAAGTGATATCTTATGATAAGATTCTTTTTCTGTGTGACTAATTTCCCTTAGAATCATCATACCTAAATCCACTCATTATGCTGCTACTGGCCTTATATACACTGATTTCACGTCTGAGTGATATTCCGTTGTACAAAATTACCACAAGTTCTTTATGCATTTCTCTTTTTCCTGGGATATTTTAGGTGTACCAAAGTTGAGGTTCTTGTATGCAGAGCAGCCCTAAACTTTGGGGTGCCTGTGTCTTATTGATATTTAGTCTTCCCAAGTCATATGCCCGTGAGTTGAAGTCCCCTTTGCTTGGGGGCTTTGTATTTTAGAAGTTTTAGGAAACAGCATACACTTCTTCAGAGTGGCTCTTGGATATTTATACCCCACCCATCAGCGTGACTAGGCTCCCTGTTTTCCATGGCCTCTCCTGCATTTCTGGTTTGTACACATTTTTTGGATTGCCTTTCTGAGCAGTGGAAATTGAGACTCCTTTGTTGTGCAGATTTGCATTTCCCTCTTGCTTGGTTGGCCAAAAACTCTGCATGTGTTTTTTTCCTGAAGATATTCACGAAAAAAACGCATACACCCTTTTGCCCAACTGCATCATTTTAGAAATTCTGCTGCTTTTCATATGCTTTAAATGTGAGTACAATCTACCTTTTGAAATCTGTTTCCTGCAATTCTGCCTCTCATTCAAATCCTCTTCGTTGCCTTACCTGAATATATTTTTGGACGTTGGTTAACATTTATATCTTTGCAGGTCTTTGAATTGTCTGCTCCTGAGCTCCATTTTGCAACTCGCTTTTTTTGTGAGCTGGCCGCCAAACCATTGGATTGCTTCCGGCCCTATTCTGGTTCTGGGGAGGCAGGCTGAGCCTTTGGTTAATTCTTCTTCCTAATGGGAAATTAGAGTGACATGTGCCTGTCAAAACTCCTACAGCTAATCTCTCATTGGTTCCCCCTCTTCCCATTTATTCTATGCACAAATTGCAAACTGTGTGAAGCAGGAGGTTAAAGGTGCTGATCCTCCAACTGGGGAAATTGTTAGTAATGTGGCTGGAATGGCGAACCCCAGCAGCAGGAGATCAAAAATGAGGTGCATTTTAGACACCTTTCCTGAGCACACGGTGTACATTCATCTCGGTTTCGCAGGCATGTTTTCGCTGTCAGAAGACTCCCTTGAACCTGCAGATTTGGGACCCATGGAATGGGTACCAGGCAGTATTACTTTAAAAGGTCTGCATTTCCTCACCCAGCCTCTCTAACATCTCTTAGCGTGCATAGCTTCCAGCCTTATATAATCATCCTGCTGTGGGTCTACATGTGTTCAATCCATGTTACATCGTAGCCCTTCAACAAAAGTTGTAAGAATTTTTGTCTGTCTCACTGTTTTTATAAATAGTTTTAAATTTATTTTTATATTGGTTACAGCTGATTTTCAAAGCTCTGTTTTTTGCTGCTGTACATCCACTTGATTCATGTACTGTGAGACAACAATAACTTCTTTTTCAGATGCTTACCAGTCATATGTATTATTTTCCAGTGACTTGAGTGGGCTGAGTGCAGTTCTTTGAGGTACCGTGTAGGCCTTGTCAGTTATTCAATTTGGTACTTGGAATGGTATCTTTGCTAATTTCAACCTCCTGGATAATACCTCACCATTCCCCACCTTTCCCATTTAGCAGCCTTATGTCTATTTTCTACATATTTGACTATGTTTTTGTTTTGTAATTTATTTCATGTGTAGCCATTTTTGATTCCACCTTTAAGTGACATCTTATGATATGTGTCTTTTTCTTTCTGACATATGTCACTTAGAATGATCGTATGTAACTCCTCCAGAGTTGTTACAACTGGCCTTATTTCATTGATTTCTGGATGAGTAATATTCCACTCTACATAAGTACCCCATCTCTTTTATCCATTTTATCCTTCCAGGGACATTTAGGTTATATCCAAGTTGAGGCCCTTTTTAACAGAGAGGTGGTAAACGTTCGGGTGCCTGTTTTCTGTCGATTTTTGTTTTTCCCAAGGTACACGCCCATGAGTGCAAGTGCCCTATGCTCTGTAGCTCATTTTTTAGATGTTTTAGCAAACACAATACACTTCTCCAGAGTGGCCGTTGGCAAATTACATTTCCACTATCAGCCTCACAGGGCTCCCTTTTCTCCTCGCCCTGTCCTGCATTTCTGGTGTTTACACTTTATGTGGATGGCCCTTCTGACTGATGTGAAGTGATACATTTTGTGATATTGATTTCCAGTGCCCACCTGTTGGGTTGGATAAAAAGTGTGTATGGCCTTTACTTGAATATATTCAGAAAAAATGCATACACCCTTTTTGGCCAACTGCATCATTGGCGACGTTCAGCCCCTTTTCTTGTGCTTTAATGGGGAGTCCTTTCTACCTCTTCAAATCTGTTTCCTGCCACTCTCCCTTGCTTACAAGTCCTTTTCTGTGACTTACCTCAAGACATTTTTCGACGATAGATATTTTCAACTCTGCAGTTTCATGAATTTTAGTGCCCCTGAGTTCCATTTTTCAACTTGTGTTTTTGGAAACTGGACACAAAACAGCGGGATTTCCTCTAGCCCTATTCTGTTTCCGTGGGCAATTCTAGCCTTTGATGAATTTGTCTTCTGGATTGGAAATTAGAGTGGCATGTGCCTGTCCGAACACCTAAGACATGTCTCTATATTTTTCTCATCCTTCCGCTACATCCTCTGGACAAATTCCAAACTGTGTGCAACAGGATGTTGACGGTGCTGATATCACCAAGTGAGGAGATTGTTAGGAAAGATGCTGGAGGGTTGAACCCGAGCACCAGGCGATGAGGAGATGAGGTGCCTTTTCCAAACTCTTTCCGATCAAACGGTGTACCATCCTCTAGGTGTGACAGGCATGTTTTAGCTGTAGGAAGGGTCCCGTGCATGTAAGGAGAACACCAGGGATTTTTCCAAATCAGTGCCTCCCCGAACCCCAAACTGGGGAATTTTTAAGCTACGGCTACACGTATGTCCTTTAAGGGCCTTGGGAAATAGGCAGAGCCCAAACTTTAGATGACTGAAATCTTCAGGGTCAGAGCGCTCACCATCGGCCTTGCTTAAGTTACATTTTATCTGTCATTGATAGATGATGTCAATAAAAATATCTATTGTTTTTCAGATTATTTCCCCTTATAGGTTATTGCAAAATATTCAGTGTAGTTCCCTGTGCTATACAGTAGTTCCTTGTTGATGATCTATTTTATACATAGCAGTGTGTATGTGTTAATCCCAAACTGTTAATTTATCCCTTCTCCTACCTTTCCCCTTTGGTAATAATAAATTATAAGGTTTTATACTTCTCAGAAATGGGGGAGCTGAAAGAGAGGTATCATTTTCAATGGAAAAGCATTCAAAACAAGATTGAAGCTTCAGCCAAGAGTATTCGATGTACATCCATGAAAATAAATCACTTCATTTCTCTAATGTTGACCTGACAAATAAGACAGACGTCTTCACTGAACTTGCTTATAGGAAAGTGATGGAAATATCAAATGTAAGTCTTAGAAACATCTTATTTTACCCGAGCATTATACACTGCTCTATGTTAACTACAGTTTGGCTCACACATCTGTTCATTGAAGTTACAATGTTCTCAATTTCTGTTACTGATCCTCCAGAGTGGACCCCAACAGGAGTCCCCGTGCCCAGTGTCATTGGAGCCAACAGATCAAGACTGAGTTTGGTTCAGAAGCAAAGGAAACATTATTTTGAAAACAGAATGGAGAGGTGAGAGCTTGCACTCCCCCATGGGCTGTGGGCTGGGCTGCTGTGTAGGGTCCCCGGCAGCGTCAGTGGGAGGGAGGGGATGGAGCTCTCGAGGGCTGAGTTGGCTGCAGCTCAGGCTCTATGCCGCGGAGTCTGCATGGGACCCCAATAGCTGAGGTGTCGACCCAGCCATTCTGCACTAGGAAATCGGGTCTGAAGTGCCGGGTGTGGGACCTCTGCATGCGGAACCCTAGGAGCACGTGAAATTAGACAAAGCACAAAGGAAAAACAGGTTAGACTTTATTTTATTGCCCAGATTCTCTTTTTATCTCCCAGGAATTTTTAATGAACGTTGCCGGAGACGAACACCTCCTCTGCTTTTTGTTCCGTTCCTTATTCTTGGGGTGTTGAGGGTGCAGACCCCTCTTTTGTAACTGCTTCATGCTGTGGTGGGAGCCCTGATACATGGGGGGAGGGTCAAAACGTCTCCACACCAGCCTCCTGGTGAGGTTGATTTTCCCAAGGCCTCCTGCCTCACTTCTCGTCCGCCTGAGCACCAGCATTGGAAGTGTTACAGATTCTAATGACCTTTAAGGGTCCAGGAAAGAGAGGCGCAGAGATGCTGCGGTGGCAGGTTTCACCCCACCCCACATATGTTCGGCGACCTTAGGCTGAGAGTTTTTTCCAGACTAGATGCTCTGACCAGTAGTCTGTGCTTTCTTTAATTAGGTCCCTGAATTTATGTACAAACAGCACCATGTGTCAGAGCCCTGCCCGAGCAACTCCCAGACAGTCCAGGGTCAGTGGTGATCCAGGACCATGACGTCCACTGAGTCAACGGCCTTTAGAAGTAGCCAGCAGTCCAGCCGGTCATATTGGCCACCATCACCGCGGTGGCTGTAGGGTTTTCTATGGTGAAAGCGTGATATACGTTTCCCCCGCCAAGCTTATTAGCTCCCCTCTGGGTGCAGTAAGTCCTGCAAGCAGTAGTCTGCTCTTTCGGGGCACAGTCTTGTCGTTTTCTGAGAGAAACTCCAGGTCAAGTGATGGTCACACGAGTCATCTTGGGGGCCCGTTGCCGCCGTTTATCTCTCCGGAGGTTGGAGTTGGAGGGCCTCCTCACTCGAGGTCAGTGTGTCCACAGAGCGACCCCTGCAACTTCAGTGCATGATGGGTGGTTAGGATCACCACGTGGGGTCCTTTTCCCTTAGGAGGGAGCTGGCCTTGCGGGCTGCTGATTTCCAGCTTTTTAGATATCCCAGTATCCTGGCCTGATGAGTCGGTGGGCAAAGCCCTTGGTGACCATAGTTTATCATACCTGAAGGGCATTCTTGTGTTGCTCCATTTCAAGTGGTCCCAGTTTTTGCACTAAGGCTCCAAGGGCGATTAACCTTTGACCGGGTATGTAAAGGTCAAAGGGTTTAGCTAAATTAGGCAGTTCCTGGGCAAGGGTCTTTATTGACTGCTCTTTCCATTCTTGAAAGGCTGCTTCTGGATTCTATTCAAAAGGATAATCATCTTTTAGTGTCAGTGTTTCATGTAGAGGCCCAGCTATTACACTGTAGTTAGGGATCCAGATGCAGAAAACCTTGGCCTCCCCAGGAACCCCTAAGCTGTCTTCTAGTTGTAGAAGAGGTAAGGCTGCAAATGGCTTCTTCCCTATCCTGGGATGCGTTTCTCCGAATATCTGTGAGAATGAAGCCCAGGCATGTCACCTTAGCCTGGGATATTTGAGCGTTTTTCTTGGACACCTTCTATCCTTTCTTGGCTAGGTAGTTCAGAGGCGTCTTTAGTAGGCCTGGCGATCAGAATGTCATCTGCATATTGAAGGAGGGTTCCCTTTTACAGAGGTTGAACTTTTAGGTCTTTAGAGGACATTTCCCCAATGATGGTGTGGGGATTTTTGAACCATTGGGGCAGGACGGCCCAGCATTATTGCTTTTGTTGCATGTTGTGTCCTGCCACTCACAAGCCAAAAATTCTTGTGACTCTGAGATGAATGGAATACAGAAGAAGGCATCATTGAAGTCTAATACAGAATGCCATGGCCTGGTGGAAGGTAGAATGACCAGCAGGGAGTAGGAAATAGGAGCTACTGGATGTATAAACTCGGTGGCTTCACTGACTGTCCTGATATCCTTTACCAGGTCTCCAGCAGCCCATGGGGCTCTCGTGGTCAGGCCAATCCCAGGATATGGAGCTCACCTGGGCGGCACCCCTACCCCACAGCCCACGGGGCTCTCGTGGTCAAGTCCCTCCCAGGGTATTGAGCTCACCTCTGCAGCTACCCAGCAGCCCATGGGGCTCTCCTACTCAGGCCCTTCCCTGGATACAGAGCTCCCCTGGGCAGGTACCCCAGCAGGGCTGGACACACAGGAACTGTGCACATAGCCCACATTGCAGAGAACCCACAGCTCACCTGTCACTCACAGCTGACACAGAACACCTCAGAGCAGGACTTGAACTAACAAACAGCAACTCTGACAGGTCTGTGACCATGGCTATCACTCTCTGCAGGCTCTTTCTGCCTGGTCTTCCAGACACTTCCACTGCAGACAGGGCACCAGGCCTCTGTCTCCACCCACCATCACTCCTCTCCCTGACTCCTGGGTTCCTCTCATTAGGATAGGGTCTTCTTGAAGTTGTTATCCACTCATGGACCAGATAAAATGATAAGAAAACAAGCCGCAGCTGCAGCCCCTTGTCTATCCTGACTCTCAAGAGCCCACACCTGTTCCTAGGGCCTGGCCCGTTTAGCAAGTTTCATTTTCTGCAACTGTGAACCCTGAGGGGTGAGGATTGGCTGATTTTGGCAGCCTGAAACTGCCTGCCGGCCCGCCACAGGTGTCCCTGGGTTGAGGGCAATATAAACAGCACTCCAGTGAGCGACAGCCCTTGTAGCTGTGACTGACGGCATATTCTCTGCCCCGTAGGCAGTTCCGGAGCTGTGCTGGTGGGAGGGAGTGAGGGTCCGTGGCTTTGTGGGTGGCCCAGTGTGAGTGGGGCTCTGCTAGACTTTCTGCAGGAGTTGCCAGGCTGCCACCTGCTAAAGAAGAGGATGTGTCACCGATACCTGCCACTGGAATTTCTCCCCAGGCAGAGGTGAGGAAGTAAAAAAGCAGTGGGGGCCGTGGCAGGAGGGGTATCTCAGGCAGGGAAATGGAAAGCTTCCAGAAGAGCATCTGGGGACAGGACCATCCTGACTGGCCTGCAGGCACCAAGTCGGCCTGCGTGCTGTCGCTGTTGTGGCTCCACAGCCCTTTCTCTAGGCTTTCAAGCCCTTGTACATATTCAGGTGTTTTACCTGGGAAGGGTGGCAAAAGTTCAACAGCAGCTGGCCTGGGGCTCAGCTCACGGTTACTCACAGATGCCTCGGCATGGCCCCCTCTTTGCAATGAGGATGCTCCTTGCGTAGGAGTGGGCTGCTGGCTCTATGGGAGATGATTCCCCACCTCTGACCAATTTCAGAATTGTTTACCGCTGGAGCAAGTGCCCTGATAGTGTTTTCCTCTGTCTAACTGGTGGGTTCAGGTTATTTTTTTTCTTTTTTTGTTCAAGTTAGATTTTATTCCTCTTTTATGTATTTATAGATATAAGCATGGAAATCATTCATTCATATAAATACATCTGTGTGAAGGGAAGAACTTTTTTCTGTTTTATTTTTAAATTTTATTTTTTAAATTTTGAAATTTAATTTTATTTATTTTTTTATACAGCAGGTTATTATTAGTTATGTATTTTATGCATATACATGTGTACAGGTCAATCCCAATCTCCCAACTCATCCCACCACCACCACCCCATGGCTTCCCACACTAGGTGTCCATACGTGTGTTCTCTACCTCTGTGTCTCTATTTCTTCCCTGCAAACCAGTTCATCTGTACCATTTTTCTAGATTCCACATATATGCATTAATATACCATATTTGTTTTTCTCTTTCTGACTTACTTCATTCTGTATGACAGTCTCTAGATCCATCGACGTCTCTACAAATGACCCAGTTTCATTCCTTCTTATGGCTGAGTAATATTCCATTTTATATATGTACCACATCTTTATCCATTCGTCTGTCTGTGGGTATTTAGGTTGCTTCCATTACCTGGCTATTGTAAATAGTGCTGAAATGAGCATTGTGGTGAATGTGCCTTTTTGATTTATGGTTTTCTCTGGGTATATGCCCAGAAGCGGGATTGCTGGATCATATGGTAATTCTATATCTAGGTTTTTTAAGGAAACTCCATACTGTTCTCCATCGTGACTGTATCAATTTACATTTCCACCACTAGTGGAAGAGGGATCCTTTTGTCCACACCCTCCCTAGAATTTGTTGTTTGTAGATTTTCTGATGATGCCGATTCTAACAGGTGTGATGTGATACCTCATTGTAGTTTTGATTTTCATTTCTCTAATAATTAGTGATGTTGAGCAGCTTTTCATGTGCGTCTTGGCCATCTCTGTGTCTTCTTTGAAGAAACGTCTCTTTAGATCTTCTGCCCATTTTTGTATTGGGTTGTTTGTTTTTTTAATATTAAGCTGCATGAGCTCTTTATATATATTGGAGATTAAACCTTTGTCCATTGATTCGTTTGCAAATATTTTCGCCCATTCTGAGGGATGCTTTTTGCCATTCCCGTTTTTTTAACAAAAAAAGAAAGAAAGAAAAAGAAGCAGAACACTAATGTGTGTAAAATATGCCTTTTGAAACTGTCGTTTTGAAATATGGACAAACTTTGAATTTTTTGGTCGATATATGAACCCGGTATTTGTTTTCAGGGCAGGTGTCCTTTACAGGCCTGCAATGATTTTGAATATCAACTGACCATTAGCGCTGGGATTAAAGCTGCTGTTTTGTGAAACGGCCACAAGGTGGCAGCAGTTCTCCCTTACCAAATCTGCTTACTAGAGCAACAGAGCCTCAATGGAAGTCATGTTCTAGATTGGAATTTAGAATGGAATGTGCCAGGAGAAAGCCCCTCAAGTTTGTCTCACTGCTTCTTGTTCGAGTTTTTAATGTAATTTTTTATTTTTTATTACAGCAAATATGATTACAATGTTTGGCTTGTTGTAGGTGTGGAAGATGTGGTTCTTTTACACATACACATATGTCTGTTCTTCCTGGGATCCTTTTCCCATGTACCTTATGACAGAATGTTGAGTAGTCTTCTCTTGGTATTCTGTAGGTCTTTGGTGATTATATATGTCACCTGTGTTTGTATATGTCTGTTAACCCCAATATCATAATGAAACCAATCCTCACACCTTTCCATTGGTGAACCATAAGTTTGTTGAATGAATCTGTGATTGCCCTTCTCCGTGGAAATATCTGCCCTGGTATCCATTTTTCGGTCACACCTATAAGAGATATGATACGATATGTGTCTTTCACTTTCTGACTTACTACAAGTCACGTGATTACCTCTAGACACACCTACGGTGCTGCAAATGGCATTGGGTCCTTTTATTCCTTGGCTTCTATTCTTCCTTAGCGAGGTCCATTTTCAACAATGTGATTCCCTGAGGGCTGAGGATTAGCTGACTTGGGTAGCCTGACCCTGCCGGCCGGCCCTCCCCAGGTGTGCCTGGGTTGAGTTCAATATAAACAGCGCTGCAGGCAGCAATAGCCCCTGAAGCTGTGCCTGACTCCATATTCTCTGCCCCGTCAGCAGTCTCGGGGCTGTTCTGGAGGGAGGGAGTGAGGGGCCACGGCTTTGTGGGTGGCCCGGTGTGAGTGGGTCTCTGCTGGACATTCTGCAGGAGTTGCCAGGTTTCCACCTGTAAAGAAGAGGATGTGTCACCCATACATTCCGCTGGAATTTCTCTCCGGACAGAGGTGAGGAAGGAAAAAAGCAGTGGGTGCCGGGACAGGAGGGGTATCTCAGGCAGGACAATGGAAAGCTTCCAGAAGAGTGCCCAGGGCCAGGACCATACTGGCTGGCCTGCAGGCCACAAGTTGGCCTGCGTGCTGTCGCTGGTGTGGCTCCACACCCCTTCCTTTAGGCTTTCAAGCCCTTGTACATATTCAGGTGTTTTACCTGGGAAGGGTGGGAAAAGTTCAACAGCAGCTGGCCTGGGGCTCAGCTCACGGTTACTCACAGATGCCTCGGGTCCCTTTCACTGAGGAAGGTGTAGGTCTTGTCTATTCCATAGTTGGTTTTTGGAACGGTACCTGTGCTTATATCAAACTCTGGTTTTATGCATCACCCCACCTCTCCTTCCCCCTTAAGCAGGCATAAGAGTGTTTTCTAAATGTGAGACACTGTTCTCTTTCCTAACTCAGTTCAAGTGTAGCCATGTTTACAGGATCTTCATAAGTGATATCTTATGATAAGATTCTTTTTCTGTGTGACTTATTTCACTTAGAATCATCATACCTGAATCCACCCATTTTGCTGCTACTGGTCTTATGACATTGATTTCATGGCTGAGGGATATTCCATCGTATGTAAGTACCACAATTTTTTGAACCATTAATATATTTCCTGGGATATTTAAGGTGTACCCAAGTTGAGGTCCTTGTAAGCAGTGCAACCCTAAATTTTGGGGTGGCTCTGTCTTATTGATTTTCAGTTTTCCCAAGGTATATTCCCTAGACTGGAAGTGCCCTTGGCTCTGTAGCTCTGTTCTTTACTTGTTTTAGGGAACACAATGCTCTCCTCCAGAGAGGCAGTTGGCAATATACACCCCGCCCATCAGCATAACAAGTCTCCTTGTTCTCCAGGGCCTGTCTTGCCTTTCTGGTTTTTACACATTTTGTGGATGTCCCTTTTGACCGGTGGGAAGTGATACTTCTTTGTAGTGCAGATTTGCATTGCCCGCTTGATTGCTTGGCCAAAAAGGGCGTATGCGTTTTCTCCTGAATATATTCAGGAGAAAACGCATACGCCCTTTTTGGCCAAGTGCATCATTGTCGAAGTTGTGCCGCTCTTCCTGTGCTTTAAAGGCGATTCCAACGTACCTCTTGAAATCTGTTTCCTGCTATTCTGCCTCGCTTTCAAGTCCGCCTCGTTGCCTTTCCTCACCAGATTTTTGGACGATAGTTGTCCTTTATTACTCTGCCAGTTTGTGAATTGCTGTGCCCCTGAGCTCCATTTATCAACTCGTTTTTTGTGAGCTGACCGCAAGTCCAAAATTTTGGTTCATGACCTATGTTACTTCCCGGTGGGTGGCTGAGACTTTGGTTAATTCTTCTTCCTGACGGGATGTTAGAGTGATATGTGCCCATCCAAATGCCTAACAGCTACTCTCTCATTGGTTCTCCCTCTTCCCTTTCATCCTCTGCCAAATTGGAAACCTATGCGAACCAGGAGGTTAAAGGGGCTGTCTTTCCAATTTGGGAGATTGATAGTAAAGCAGATGGAAAGTCAAACTGGAGCACCAGGGTAGGGACTATTCGTGAGTTTTAGAAACTTTTCGTATTCACAGTCTGTTCGTTCTCTATGTTTCCCGTACATGTTTAGCTGTAGTAATATTCCTTTCAACCTGGAGAGTTGGGACCCATGGAATGGGTGCCAGGCATTTGTGCTTTAAAGGGTCTGCATTTGCTCACACAATCTCACCAATCCTCTCAATCCCAAGTGTCCAGCCTTATGCCACATCCAGCTGTCGTTGTAGATAGGGTCTTTCCAGGTTTCATCAGAGACCCTGAAGGAATTGTTAAGAATTTCGCAGTTTTTTGTTTTGTTTTTGAAATTCCTTTTTATAGTGGGTTTGAGCTGATTCTCGCTGCCATGTTTATGCTAGTCTAGACACAGATGATTCTCTTACGGAGACATATCAATACATAGGTTTTAAGTTTCTTACTAGTCAGATATATTCCTCTGCGGGAAATATGGGGTTTTGAGTCCCTTTCACTGAGGAAGGTGTAGGTCTTTTCTATTCCATAGTTGGTTTTTGGAACGGTACCTGTGCTTATATCAAACTCTGGTTTTATGCATCACCCCACCTCTCCTTCCCCCTTAAGCAGGCATAAGAGTGTTTTCTAAATGTGAGACACTGTTCTCTTTCCTAACTCAGTTCAAGTGTAGCCATGTTTACAGGATCTTCATAAGTGATATCTTATGATAACTTTCTTTTTCTGTGTGACTTATTTCACTTAGAATCATCGTACCGGAATCCACCCATTTTGCTGCTACTGGTCTTATGACATTGATTTCATGGCTGAGGGATATTCCATCATATGTAAGTACCTCAATTTTTTGAGCCATTTTTATATTTCCTGGGATAATTAAGGTGTACCCAAGTTGAGGTCCTTGTAAGCAGTGCAGCCCTAAATTTTGGGGTGGCTCTGTCTTAATGATTTTCAGTTTTCCCAAGGTATATTCCCTAGACTGGAAGTGCCCTTGGCTCTGTAGCTCTGTTGTTTACTTGTTTTAGGGAACACAATGCACTCCTCCAGAGAGGCAGTTGTCAATTTACATCCCGCCCTTCAGCATAACAAGGCTCCCTGTTCTCCAGGGTCTGTCTTGCCTTTCTGGTTTTTACACATTTGTGGATGTCTCTTTTGACCGGTGGGAAGTGATTCTTCTTTGTAGTGCAGATTTGCATTGCCCGCTTGATTGCTTGGTCAAAAAGGGCGTATGCGTTTTCTCCTGAATATATTCAGGAGAAAACGCATACGCCCTTTTTGGCCAAGTGCATCATTGTCAAAGTTGTGCCCGTCTTCCTGTGCTTTAAAGGCGATTCCAACGTACCTCTTGAAATCTGTTTCCTGCTATTCTGCCTCGCTTTCAAGTCGGCCTCGTTGCCTTCCCTCAACAGATTTTTGGACGATACTTGTCCTTTATTACTCGGTCAGTTTGTGGATTGCTGTGCCCCTGAGCTCCATTTATCAACTCGTTTTTTGTGAGCTGACCGCAAGTCCAAAATTTTGGTTCATGACCTATGCTGGTTCCCGGTGGGGGGCTGAGACTTTGGTTAATTCTTCTTCCTGCCGGGATGTTAGTGTGATATGTGCCCGTCCAAATGCCTAACAGCTACTCTCTCATTGGTTCTCCCTCTTCCCTTTCATCCTCTGCCAAATTGGAAACCTGTGCGAACCAGGAGGTTAAAGGGGCTGTCTCTCCAAGTTGGGAGATTGATAGTAAAGCAGATGGAAACACAAACTGGAGCACCAGGAGAGGGACGATTCGTTGAGTTTTAGAAACTTTTCGTATTCACAGTGGGTTCGTTCTCTATGTTTCCCATACATGTTTAGCTGTAGTAAAATTCCCTTCAACCTGGAGAGTTGGGACCCATGGAATGGTGCCAGGCATTTGTGCTTTAAAGGGTCTGCATTTGCTCACCCAATCTCACCAATCCTCTCAGTCCCAAGTGTCCAGCCTTATGCCACATCCAGCTGTCGTTGTAGATAGGGTCTGTCCAGGTTGCATCAGAGACCCTGAAGGAATTGTTAAGAATTTCCCAGTTTTTTGTTTTGTTTTGAAATTCCTTTTTATAGTGGGTTTGAGCTGATTCTCGCTGCCATGTTTATGCCAGTCTAGACACACTTGATTCCTTTACGGAGACATATCAATACATAGGTTTTAAGATTCTTACTAGTCAGATATATTCCTCTGCGGGAAATATGGGGTTTTGAGTCCCTTTCACTGAGGAAGGTGAAGGTCTTGTCTATTCCATAGTTGGTTTTTGGAACGGTACCTGTGCTTATATCAAGCTCTGGTTTTATGCATCACCCCACCTCTCCTTCCTCCTTAAGCAGGCATAAGAGTGTTTTCTAAATGTGAGACACTGTTCTCTTTCCTAACTCAGTTCAAGTGTAGCCATGTTTACAGGATCTTCATAAGTGATATCTTATTATAAGTTTCTTTTTCTCTGTGACTTATTTCACTTAGAATCATCGTACCTGAATCCACCCATTTTGCTGCTACTTGTCTTATGACATTGATTTCATGGCTGAGGGATATTCCATCGTACGTAAGTACCACAATTTTTTGAACCATTTTTATATTTCCTGGGATATTTAAGGTGTACCCAAGTTGAGGTCCTTGTAAGCAGTGCAGCCCTAAATTTTGGGGTGGCTCTGTCTTATTGATTTTCAGTTTTCCCAAGGTATATTCCCTAGACTGGAAGTGCCCTTGGCTCTGTAGCTCTGTTGTTTACTTGTTTTAGGGAACACAATGCACTCCTCAAGAGAGGCAGTTGGCAGTGTACATTCCGCCCATCAGGATAACAAGGCTCCCTGTTCTCCAGGGCCTGTCTTACCTTTTTGGTTTTTACACATTTTGTTCATGTCCCTTTTGACCGGTGGGAAGTGATACTTCTTTGTAGTGCTGATTAGCATTGCCCGCTTGCTTGCTTGGCCAAATAGGGCGTATGCGTTTTCTCCTGAGTATATTCAGGAGAAAATGCGTACGCCCTTTTTGGCCAAGTGCATCATTTTCGAAGTTGTGCCCCTCTTCCTGTGCTTTAAAGGCGATTCCAACGTACCTCTTGAAATCTATTTCCTGCTATTCTACCTAGCTTTCAAGTGCGCCTCGTTGCCTTCCCTTAACAGATTTTTGGACGATAGTTGTCCTTTATTACTCTGCCAATTTGTGAATTGCTGTGCCCTTGAGCTCCATTTTTCAACTCGTTTTTTGTGAGCTGACCGCAAGTCCAAAATTTTGTTTCAAGAACTATTCTGGTTCCCGATGGGGTGCTGAGGCTTTGGTTTATTCTTCATCCTGCTGGGAAGTTAGGGTGATATGTGCCCGTCCAAATGCCTAACAGCTACTCTCTCATTGGTTCTCCCTCTTCCCTTTCATCCTCTGCCAAATTGGAAACCTGTGCGAACCAGGAGGTTAAATGGGCTGTCTCTCCAAGTTGGGAGATTGATAGTAAAGCAGATGGAAAGTCAAACCGGAGCACCAGGAGAGGGACTATTCGTTGAGTTTTAGAAACCTTTCGTATTCACTGTGGGTCCGTTCTCTAGGTTTCCCGTACATGTTATAGCTATAGTAATATACACTTCAACCTGGAGAGTTGGGACCCATGGAATGGTGCCAGGCATTTGTGCTTTAAAGTTTCTGCATTTGCTCACCGAATCTCACCAATCCTCTCAGTCCCAAGTGTCCAGCCTTATGCCACATCCAGCTGTCGTTGTAGATAGGTTCATTCCAGGTTTCATCAGAGACCCTGAAGGAATTGTAAAGAATTTCCCAGTTTTTTTGTTTTGTTTTTAAAATTCCTTTTTATAGTGGGTTTGAGCTGATTCTCGCTGCCATGTTTATGCCATTCTAGACACACTTGATTCCCTTATGAATACATATCAATACATAGGTTTTAAGATTCTTACTAGTCAGATATATTCCTCTGCGGGAAATATGGGGTTTTGAGTCCCTTTCACTGAGGAAGGTGTAGGTCTTGTCTATTCCATAGTTGGTTTTTGGAACGGTACCTGTGCTTATATCAAACTCTGATTTTATGCATCACCCCACCTCTCCTTCCCCCTTAAGCAGGCATAAGAGTGTTTTCTAAATGTGAGACACTGTTCTCTTTCCTAACTCAGTTCAAGTGTAGCCATGTTTACAGGATCATCATAAGTGATATCTTATGATAAGTTTCTTTTTCTCTGTGACTTATTTCACTTAGAATCATCGTATCTGAATCCACCCATTTTGCTGCTACTGGTCTTATGACATTGATTTCATGGCTGAGGGATATTCCATCGTACGTAAGTACCACAATTTTTTGAACCATTTTTATATTTCCTGGGATATTTAACGTGTACTCAAGTTGTGGTCCTTGTAAGCAGTGCAGCCATAAATTTTGGGGTGGCACTGTCTTATTTATTTTCAGTTTTCCCAAGGTATATTCCCTAGACTGGAAGTGCCCTTGGCTCTGTAGCTCTGTTGTTTACTTGTTTTAGGGAACACAATGCACTCCTCCAGAGAGGCAGTTGGCAATTTACATCCCGCCCATCAGCATAACAAGGCTCCCTGTTCTCCAGGGCCGGTCTTGCCTTTCTGGTTTTTACACATTTTGTGGATGTCCCTTTTGACTGGTGGGAAGTGATACTTCTTTGTAGTGCAGATTTGCATTGCCCGCTTGCTTGCTTGGCCAAAAAGGACGTATGCGTTTTCTCCTGAATATATTCAGGAGAAAACGCATACACACTTTTTGGCCAAGTGCATCATTGTCCAAGTTGTGCCCCTCTTCCTGTGCTTTAAAGGCGATTCCAAGGTACCTCTTGAAATGTGTTTCCTGCTATTCTGCCTCGCTTTCAAGTCCGCCTCGTTGCCTTCCCTCAACAGATTTTTGGACAATAGTGGTCCTTTATTACTCGGCCAGTTTGTGAATTGCTGTGCCCCTGAGCTCCATTTTTCAACTCGTTTTTGTTGAGCTGACTGCAAGTCCAAAATTTTGGTTTAGGACCTATACTGGTTCCCGTTGGGTGGCTGAGACTTTGGTTAATTCTTCTTCCTGCCGGGAAATTACAGTGATATGTGCCCGTCCAAATGCCTAACAGCTACTCTCTCATTGGTTCTCCCTCTTCCCTTTCATTATCTGCCAAACTGGCAACCTGTGCGAACCAGGAGGTTAAAGGGGCTGTCTCTCCAAGTTGGGAGGTTGATAGTAAAGCAGATGGAAGTCAAACCGGAGCACCAGGAGAGGGACTATTCGTTGAGTTTTAGAAACCTTTCGTATTCACAGTGTGTCCGTTCTCTAGGTTTCCCGTACATGTTATAGCTGTAGTAATATTCCCTTCAACCTGGAGAGTTGGGACCCATGGAATGGGTGCCATGCATTATTGCTTTAAAGGGTCTGCATTTGCTCACCCAATCTCACCAGTCCTCTCACTACCAAGTGTCCAGCCTTATGCCATATTGAGCTGTCGTAGTAGATAGGGTCATTCCAGGTTTCATCAGAGACCCTGAAGAAATTGTAAAGAATTTCCCAGTTTTTTTGTTTTGTTTTTGAAATTCCTTTTTATAGTGGTTTGAGCTGATTCTCGCTGCCATGTTTATGCCAGTCTAGACACACTTGATTCCGTAACGGAGACATATCAATACATAGGTTTTAAGATTCTTACTAGTCAGATATATTCCTCTGCGGGAAATATGGTGTTGTGAGTCCCTTTCACTGAGGAAGGTGTAGGTCTTGTCTATTCCATAGTTTGTTTTTGGAACGGTACCTGTGCTTATATCAAACTCTGGTTTTATGCATCACCCCACCTCTACTTCCCCCTTAAGCAGGCATAAGAGTGTTTTCTAAATGTGAGACACTGTTCTCTTTCCTAACTCAGTTCAAGTGTAGCCATGTTTACAGGATCTTCATAAGTGATATCTTATGATAAGTTTCTTTTTCTCTGTGACTTATTTCACTTAGAATCATCGTACCTGAATCCACCCATTTTGCTGCTACTGGTCTTATGACATTGATTTCATGGCTGAGGGATATTCCATCGTACATAAGTACCACAATTTTTTGAACCATTTTTATATTTCCTGGGATATTTAAGGTGGACCCAAGTTGAGGTCCTTGTAAGCAGTGCAGCCCTAAATTTGTGATGGCACTGTCTTATTGATTTCCAGTTTTCCCAAGGTATATTCCCTAGACTGGAAGTGCCCTTGTCTCTGTAGCTCTGTTGTTTACTTGTTTTAGGGAACACAATGCACTCCTCCAGAGAGGCAGTTGGCAATTTACATCCCGCCCTTCAGCATAGAAAGGCTCCCTGTTCTCCAGGGCCTGTCTTGCCTTTCTGGTTTTTACACATTTTGTGGATGTCCCTTTTGACCGGTGGGAATTGATACATATTTGTAGTGCAGATTTGCATTGCCCGCTTGCTTGCTTGGCCAAAAAGGACGTATGCGTTTTCTCCTGAATATATTCAGGAGAAAACGCATACGCCCTTTTTGGCCAAATGCATCATTGTCGAAGTTGTGCCCCTCTTCCTGTGCTTTAAATGCGATTCCAACGTACCTCTTGAAATCTGTTTCCTGCTATTCTGCCTCGCTTTCAAGTCCGCCTCGTTGCCTTCCCTCAACAGATTTTTGGACGATAGTTGTCCTTTATTACTCGGCCAGTTTGTGAATTGCTGTGCCCCTGAGCTCCATTTTTCAACTCGTTTTTGTTGAGCTGACTGCAAGTCCAAAATTTTGGTTCAGGACCTCTACTGGTTCCCGGTGGGTGGCTGAGACTTTGGTTAATTCTTCTTCCTGCCGGGAAATTACAGTGATATGTGCCCGTCCAAATGCCTAACAGCTACTCTCTCATTGGTTCTCCCTCTTCCCTTTCATTCTCTGCCAAATTGGCAACCTGTGCGAACCAGGAGGTTAAAGGGGCTGTCTCTCCAAGTTGGGAGGTTGATAGTAAAGCAGATGGAAGTCAAACCGGAGCACCAGGAGAGGGACTATTCGTTGAGTTTTAGAAACCTTTTGTATTCACAGTGTGTCCGTTCTCTAGGTTTCCCGTACATGTTATAGCTGTAGTAATATTCCCTTCAACCTGGAGACTTGGGACCCATGGAATGGGTGCCAGGCGCTTGTGCTTTAAAGGGTCTGCATTTGCTCACCCAATCTCACCAATCGTCTCAGTCCCAAGTGTCCCTCCTTATGCCACATCCAGCTGTCATTGTAGATAGGGTCATTCCAGGTTTCATCAGAGACCCTGAAGGAATTGTAAAGAATTTCCCAGTTTTTTTGTTTTGTTTTTGAAATTCCTTTTTATAGTTGGTTTGAGCTGATTCTTGCTGCCATGTTTATGCCAGTCTAGACACACTTGATTCCGTAACGGAGACATATCAATAAATAGGTTTTAAGATTCTTACTAGTCAGATATATTCCTCTGCGGGAAATATGGTGTTGTGAGTCCCTTTCACTGAGGAATGTGTGGGTCTTGTCTATTCCATAGTTGGTTTTTGGAACGGTACCTGTGCTTATATTAAGCTCTGGTTTTATGCATCACCCCACCTCTCCTTCCCCCTTAAGCAGGCATAAGAGTGTTTTCTAAATGTGAGACACTGTTCTCTTTCCTAACTCAGTTCAAGTGTAGCCATGTGTACAGGATCTTCATAAGTGATATCTTATGATAAGTTTCTTTTTCTCTGTGACTTATTTCACTTAGAATCATCGTATCTGAATCCACCCATTTTGCTGCTACTGGTCTTATGACATTGATTTCATGGCTGAGGGATATTCCATCGTGCATAAGTACCACAATTTTTTGAACCATTTTTATATTTCCTGGGATATTTAAGGTGGACCCAAGTTGAGGTCCTTGTAAGCAGTGCAGCCCTAAATTTTGGGATGGCTCTGTCTTATTGATTTCCAGTTTTCCCAAGGTATATTCCCTAGACTGGAAGTGCCCTTGGCTCTGTAGCTCTGTTGTTTACTTGTTTTAGGGAACACAATGCACTCCTCCAGAGAGGCAGTTGGCAATTTACATCCCGCCCATCAGCATAGCAAGGCTCACTGTTCTCCAGGGCCTGTCTTGCCTTTCTGATTTTTACACATTTTGTGGATGTCCCTTTTGACCGGTGGGAAGTGATACTTCTTTGTAGTGCAGATTTGCATTGCCCGCTTGCTTGCTAGGCCAAAAAGGGCGTATGCGTTTTCTCCTGGATATATTCAGGAGGAAATGCATACGCCCTTTTTGGCCAAGTGCATCATTGTCGAAGTTGGGCCCCTCTTCCTGTGCTTTAAAGGCGATTCCAACGTACCTGTTCAAATCTGTTTCCTGCTATTCTGCCTCGCTTTCAAGTCCGCCTCGCTGCCTTCCCTCAACAGATTTTTGGACGATAGTTGTCCTTTATTACTCGGCCAGTTTGTGAATTGCTGTGCCCCTGAGCACCATTTTTCAACCCGTTTTCGGTGAGCTGACCGCAGTCTAAAATTTTGGTTCAGGACCTATACTGGTTCCCGGTGGGTGGCTGAGAATTTGGTTTATTCTTCTTCCTCCCGGGAAATTACAGTGATATGTGCCCGTCCAAATGCCTAACAGCTACTCTCTCATTGGTTCTCCCTCTTCCCTTTCATCCTCTACCAAATTGGCAACCTGTGCGAACCAGGAGGTTAAAGGGGCTGTCTCTCCAAGTTGGGAGGTTGATAGTAAAGCAGATGGAAAGTCAAATCCGAGCACCAGGAGACGGACTATTCGTTGAGTTTTAGAAACCTTTCGTATTGACAGTGTGTCCGTTCTCTAGGTTTCCTGTACATGTTATAACTGTAGTAATATTCCCTTCAACCTGGAGAGTTGGGACCCATGGAATGGGTGCCATGCATTATTGCTTTAAAGGGTCTGCATTTGCTCACCCAATCTCACCAATCCTCTCAGTCCCAAGTGTCCAGCCTTATGCCACCTCCAGCTGTCGTTGTAGATAGGGTCATTCCAGGTTTCATCAGAGACCCTGAAGGAATTGTAAAGAATTTCCCAGTTTTTTTGTTTTGTTTTTGAAATTCCTTTTTATAGTGGGTTTGAGCTGATTCTCGCTGCCATGTTTATGCCAGTCTAGACACACTTGATTCCCTTACGGAGACATATCAATACATAGGTTTTAAAATTCTTACTAGTCAGATATATTCCTCTGCGGGAAATATGGGGTTATGAGTCCCTTTCACTGAGGAAGGTGTAGGTCTTGTCTATTCCATAGTTGGTTTTTGGAACGGTACCTGTGCTTATATCAAACTCTGGTTTTATGCATCACCCCACCTCTCCTTCCCCCTTAAGCAGGCATAAGAGTGTTTTCTAAATGTGAGACTCTGTTCTCTTTCCTAACTCAGTTCAAGTGTAGCCATGTTTACAGGATCTTCATAAGTGATATCTTATGATAAGTTTCTTTTTCTGTGTGACTTATTTCACTAGGAATCATCGTACCTGAATCCACCCATTTTGCTGCTACTGGTCTTATGACATTGATTTCATGGCTGAGGGATATTCCATCGTACGTAAGTACCACAATTTTTGAAACCATTATTATATTTCCTGGGATATTTAAGGTGTACCCAAGTTGAGGTCCTTGTAAGCAGTGCAGCCCTAAATTTTGGCGTGGCTCTGTCTTATTGATTTGCAGTTTTCCCAAGGAATATTCCCTAGACGTGAAGTGCCCTTGGCTTTGTAGCTCTGTTGTTTACTTGTTTTAGGGAACACAATGCACTCCTCCAGAGAGGCAGTTGGCAATTTACATCCCGCCCATCAGCATAACAAGGCTCCATGTTCTCCAGAGCCTGTCTTGCCTTTCTGGTTTTTACACATTTTGTGGATGTCCCTTTTGACCGGTAGGAAGTGATACTTCTTTGTAGTGCAGATTTGCATTGCCCGCTTGCTTGCTTGGCCAAAAAGGGCGTATGCGTTTTCTCCTGAATATATTCAGGAGAAAACGCATACGCCCTTTTTGGCCAAGTGCATCATTGTCGAAGTTGTGCCCCTCTTCCTGTGCTTTAAAGGCGATTCCAACGTACCTCTTGAAATCTGTTTCCTGCTATTCTGCCTCGCTTTCAAGTCCGCCTCGTTGCCTTCCCTCAACAGATTTTTGGACGATAGTTGTCTTTTATTACTCGGCCAGTTTGTGAATTGCTGTGCCCCTGAGCTCCATTTTTCAACTCGTTTTTGGTGAGGTGACCGCAAGTCCGAAATTTTGGTTCAGGACCTATGCTGGTCCCCGGTGGGGGGCTGAGACTTTGGTTAATTCTTCTTCCTGCCGGGAAATTACAGTGATATGTGCCCATTCAAATGCCTAACAGCTACTCTCTCATTGGTTCTCCCTCTTCCCTTTCATCCTCTGCCAAATTGGCAACCTGTGCGAACCAGGAGGTAAAAGGGGCTGTCTCTCCAAGTTGGGAGGATGATAGTAAAGCAGGTGTAAAGTCAAACTGGAGCACCAGGATAGGGACTATTCGTTGTGTTTTTGAAACCTTTCGTATTCACTGTGTGTCCATTCTCTAGGTTTCCCGTACATGTTATAGCTGTAGTAATATTCCCTTCAACCTGGAGAGTTGGGACCCGTGGAATGGGTGCTATGCATTATTGCTTTAAAGGGTCTGCATTTGCTCACCCAATCTCACCAATCGTCTCAATCCCAAGTGTCCAGCCTTATGCCATATCCAGCTGTCGTTGTAGATAGGGTCATTCCAGGTTTCATCAGAGACTCTGAAGGAATTGTAAAGAATTTCCCAGTTTTTTTGTTTTGTTTTTGAAATTCCTTTTTATAGTGGGTTTGATCTGATTCTCGCTGCCATGTTTATGCCAGTCTAGACACACTTGATTCCCTTACGGAGACATATCAATACATAGGTTTTAAGATTCTTACTAGTCAGATATATTCCTCTGCGGGAAATATGGGGTTTTGAGTCCCTTTCACTGAGGAAGGTGTAGGTCTTGTCTATTCCATAGTTGGTTTTTGGAACGGTACCTGTGCTTATATCAAACTCTGGTTTTATGCATCACCCCACCTCTCCTTCCCCCTTAAGCAGGCATAAGAGTGTTTTCTAAATGTGAGACACTGTTCTCTTTCCTAACTCCGTTCAAGTGTAGCCATGTGTACAGGATCTTCATAAGTGATATCTTATGATAAGTTTCTTTTTCTCTGTGACTTATTTCACTTAGAATCATCGTACCTGAATCCACCCATTTTGCTGCTACTGGTCTTATGACATTGATTTCATGGCTGAGGGATATTCCATCGTACGTAAGTACCACAATTTTTTGAACCATTTTTATATTTCCTGGGATATTTAAGGTGTAACCAAGTTGAGGTCCTTGTAAGCAGTGCAGCCCTAAATTTTGGGGTTGCTCTGTCTTATTGATTTTCAGTTTTCCCAAGGTATATTCCCTAGACTGGAAGTGCCCTTGGCTCTGTAGCTCTGTTCTTTACTTGTTTTAGGGAACACAGTGCACTACTCCAGAGAGGAAGTTGGCAATTTACATCCCACCCATCAGCATAACAAGGCTCCCTGTTCTCCAGGGCCTGTCTTGCCTTTCTGGTTTTTACACAATTTGTGGATGTCCCTTTTGACCGGTGGGAAGTGATACTTCTTTGTAGTGCAGATTTGCATTGCCCGCTTGCTTGCTTGGCCAAAAAGGGCGTATGTGTTTTCTCCTGGATATATTCAGGAGAAAACGCATACAGCCTTTTTGGCCAAGTGCATCATTGTCGAAGTTGTGCCCCTCTTCCTGTGCTTTAAAGGCGATTCCAACGTAACTCTTGAAATCTGTTTCCTGCTATTCTGCCTCGCTTTCAAGTCCGCCTCGTTGCCTTCCATCAACAGATTTTTGGACGATAGTTGTCCTTTATTACTCGGCCAGTTTGTGAATTGCTGTGCCCCTGAGCTCCATTTTTCAACTCGTTTTTGGTGAGCTGACCGCAAGTCCAAAATTTTCGTTCAGGACCTATACTGGTTCCCGGTGGGTGGCTGAGACATTGGTTAATTCTTCTTCCTGCCGGGAAATTACAGTGATATGTGCCTGTCCAAATGCCTAACAGCTACTCTCTCATTGGTTCTCCCTCTTCCCTTTCATCCTCTGCCAAATTGGCAACCTGTGCGAACCGGGAGGTTAAAGGGGCTGTCTCTCCAAGTTGGGAGGTTGATAGTAAAGCAGATGGAAAGTCAAACCGGAGCACCAGGACAGGGATTATTCGTTGAGTTTTAGAAACCTTTCGTATTCACAGTGTGTCCGTTCTCTAGGTTTCCCGTACATGTTATAGCTGGAGTAATATTCCCTTCTACCTGGAGAGTTGGGACCCATGGAATGGGTGCCAGGCCTTTGTGCTTTAAAGGGTCTGCATTTGCTCACCCAATCTCACCAATCCTCTCAGTCCCAAGTGTCCCTCCTTATGCCACATCCAGCTGTCATTGTAGATAGGGTCATTCCAGGTTTCATCAGAGACCCTGAAGGAATTGTAAAGAATTTCCCAGTTTTTTTGTTTTGTTTTTGAAATTCCTTTTTATAGTGGGTTTGAGCTGATTCTCGCTGCCATGTTTATGCCTGTCTAGACACACTTGATTCCCTTACGGAGACATATCAATACATAGGTTTTAAGATTCTTACTAGTCAGATATATTCCTTTGCGGGAAATATGGGGTTTTGAGTCCCTTTCACTGAGGAAGGTGTAGGTCTTGTCTATTCCATAGTTGGTTTTTGGAACGGTACCTGTGCTTATATCAAACTCTGGTTTTATGCATCACACCACCTCTCCTTACCCCTTAAGCAGGCATAAGAGTGTTTTCTAAATGTGAGACACTGTTCTCTTTCCTAACTCAGTTCAAGTGTAGCCATGTTTACAGGATCTTCATAAGTGATATATTATGATAAGTTTCTTTTTCTGTGTGACTTATTTCACTTAGAATCATCGTACCTGAATCCACCCATTTTGCTGCTACTGGTCTTATGACATTGACTTCATGGCTGAGGGATATTCCATCGTACGTAAGTACCACAATTTTTTGAACCATTTTTATATTTCCTGGGATATTTAAGGTGTACCCAAGTTGAGGTCCTTGTAAGCAGTGCAGCCCTAAATTTTGGGGTTGCTCTGTCTTATTGATTTTCAGTTTTCCCAAGGTATATTCCCTAGACTGGAAGTGCCCTTGGCTCTGTAGCTCTGTTCTTTACTTGTTTTAGGGAACACAGTGCACTCCTCCAGAGAGGCAGTTGGCAATTTACATCCCGCCCATCAGCATAACAAAGCTCCATGTTCTCCAGGGCCTGTCTTGCCTTTCTGATTTTTACACATTTTGTGGATGTCCCTTTTGACCGGTGGGAAGTGATACTTCTTTGTAGTGCAGATTTGCATTGCCCGCTTGCTTGCTTGGCCAAAAAGGCCGTATGCGTTTTCTCCTGAATATATTCAGGAGAAAACGCATACGGCCTTATTGGCCAAGTGCATCATTGTCGAAGTTGTGCCCCTCTTCCTGTGCTTTAAAGGCGATTCCAATGTACCTCTTGAAATCTGTTTCCTTTTATTCTGCCTCGCTTTCAAGTCCGCCTCGTTGCCTTCCATCAACAGATTTTTGGACGATAGTTGTCCTTTATTACTCGGCCAGGTTGTGAATTGCTGTGCCCCTGAGCTCCATTTTTCAACTCGTTTTTGGTGAGCTGACCGCAAGTCCAACATTTTGGTTCAGGACCTATGCTATTCCCGGTGGGGTGCTGAGACTTTGGTTAATTCTTCTTCCTGCCGGGAAGTTAGGGTGATATGTGCCCGTCCAAATGCCTAACAGCTACTCTCTCATTGGTTCTGCCTATTTCCTTTCATCTTCTGCCAAATTGGAAACCTGTGCAAACCAGGAGGTTAAAGGGGCTCTCTCTCCAAGTTGGGAGGTTGATAGTAAAGCAGATGGAAAATCAAACCGGAGCACCAGGAGAGGGACTATTCGTTGAGTTTTAGAAACCTTTCGTATTCACAGTGTGTCCGTTCTCTAGGTTTCCCGTACATGTTATAGCTGTAGGAATATTCCCTTTAACCTGCAGAGTTGCGACCTATGGAATGGGTGCCAGGCATTTGTGATTTAAAGGTTCTGCATTTGCTCACCCAATGTCACCAATCCTCTCAGTCCCAAGTGTCCAGCCTTATGCCAAATCCAGCTGTCGTTGTACATAGGGTCATTACAGGTTTCATCAGATACCCTGAAGGAATTGTAAAGAATTTCCCAGTTTTTTTTTTGTTTTTGAAATTCCTTTTTATAGTGGGTTTGAGCTGATTCTCGCTGCCATGTTTATGCCAGTCTAGACACACTTGATTCCCTTATGGAGACATATCAGTACATAGGTTTTATGATTCTTACTAGTCAGATATATTCCTCTGCGGGAAATATGGGGTTTTGAGTCCCTTTCACTGAGGAAGGTGTAGGTCTTGTCTATTCCATAGTTGGTTTTTGGAAAGGTACCTGTGCTTATATCAAACTCTGGTTTTATGCATCACCCCACCTCTCCTTCCCCCTTAAGAGGCATAAGAGTGTTTTCTAAATGTGAGACACTGTTCTCTTTCCTAACTCAGTTCAAGTGTAGCCATGTTTACAGGATCTTCATAAGTGATATCTTATGATAAGTTTCTTTTTCTGTGTGACTTATTTCACTTAGAATCATCGTACCTGAATCCACCCATTTTGCTGCTACTGGTCTTATGACATTGATTTCATGGCTGAGGGATATTCCATCGTACGTAAGTACCACAATTTTTTGAACCATTTTTATATTTCCTGGGATATTTAAGGTGTACCCAAGTTGAGGTCCTTGTAAGCAGTGCAGCCCTAAATTTTGGGGTGGCTCTCTATTAATGATTTTCAGTTTTCCCAAGGTATATTCCCTAGACTGGAAGTGCCCTTGGCTCTGTAGCTCTGTTCTTTACTTGTTTTAGGGAACACAATGCACTCCTCCAGAGAGGCAGTTGGCAAGTTACATCCCCCCCATCAGCATAACAAGGCTCCCTGTTCTCCAGGGCCTGTCTTGCCTTTTTGGTTTTTACACATCTTGTGGATGTCCCTTTTGAACGGTGGGAAGTGATACTTCTTTGTAGTGCAGATTTGCATTGCCCGCTTGCTTGCTTGGCCAAAAAGGGCGTATGCGTTTTCTCCTGAATATATTCAGGAGAAAACGCATACGCCCTTTTTGGCCAAGTGCATCATTGTCGAAGTTGTGCCTCTCTTCCAGTGCTTAAAAGGCGATTCCAACGTACCTCTTGAAATCTGTTTCCTGCTATTCTGCCTCGCTTTCATGTCCGCATCGTTGCCTTCCCTCAACAGATTTTTGGACGATAGTTGTCCTTTATTACTCGGCCAGTTTGTGAATTGCTGTGCCCCTGAGCTCCATTTTTCAACTCGTTTTTTGTGAGCTGACCGCATTCCAAAATTTTGGTTCAGGAGTTATACTGGTTCCCGGTGAGTGGCTGAGACTTTGCTTAATTCTTCTTCCTGCCAGGAAATTAGAGTGATATGTGCCCGTCCAAATGCCTAACAGCTATTCCCTCATTGGTTCTCCCTCTTCCCTTTCATCCTCTGCCAATTTGGCAACCTGTGCGAACCAGGAGGTTAAAGGGGATGTCTCTCCAAGTTGGGAGTTTGATAGTAACGCAGATGGAAAGTCAAAACGGAGCACTAGGAGTGGGACTATTCGTTGAGTTTTAGAAACCTTTCGTATTCACAGTATGTCCCTTCCCTAGGTTTCCCGTACATGTTATAGCTGTAGTAATATTCCCTTTAACATGGAGATTTGGGACCCATGGAATGGGTGCCAGGCATTTGTGCTGTAAAGGGTCTGCATTTGCTCACCCAATCTCACCAATCCTCTAAGTCCCAAGTGTCCAGGCTTATGCCACATCCAGCTGTCGTTGTACATAGGGTCATTCCAGGTTTCATCAGAGACCCTGAAGGAATTGTAAAGAATTTCCCAGATTTTTGTTTTGTTTTTGAAATTCCTCTTTATACTGGTTTGAGATGATTCTCGCTGCCATGTTTATGCCAGTCTACACACACTTGATTCCCTTACGGAGACATATCAATACATAGGTTTTAAGATTCTTACTAGTCAGATATATTCCTCTGCGGGAAATATGGGGTTTTGAGTCCCTTTCACTGAGGAAGGTGTAGGTCTTGTCTATTCCATAGTTGGTTTTTGGAACGGTACCTGTGCTTATATCAAACTCTGGTTTTATTCATCACTCCACCTCTCCTTCCCCCTTAAGCAGGCATAAGAGTGTTTTCTAAATGTGAGACACTGTTCTCTTTCCTAACTCAGTTCAAGTGTTGCCATGTGTACAGGATCTTCATAAGTGATATCTTATGATAAGTTTCTTTTTCTGTGTGACTTATTTCACTTAGAATCATCGTACCTGAATCCACCCATTTTGCTACTACTGGTCTTATGACATTGATTTCATGGCTGAGGGATATTCCATCGTATGTAAGAACCACAATTTTTTGAACCATTTTTATATTTCCTGGGATACTTAATGTGTATCCAAGTTGAGGTCCTTGTAAGCAGTGCAGCCCTAAATTTTGGGGTGGCTCTGTCTTATTGATTTTCAGTTTTCCCAAGGTATATTCCCTAGACTGGAAGTGCCCTTGGCTCTGTAGCTCTCTTCTTTACTTGTTTTAGGGAACACAGTGCACTCCTCCAGAGAAGCAGTTGGCAATTTACATCCCGCCCATCAGCATAACAAGGCTCCCTGTTCTCCAGGGCCTGTCTTGCATTTCTGGTTTTTACACATTTTGTGGATGTCCCTTTTGACCGCTGGGAAGTGATACTTCTTTGTAGTGCAGATTTGCATTGCCCGCTTGCTTGCTTGGCCAAAAAGGGCGTATGCGTTTTCTCCTGAATATATTCAGGAGAAAACGCATACGCCCTTTTTGGCCAAGTGCATCATTGTCGAAGTTGTGCCCTTCTTCCTGTGCTTTAAAGGCGATTCCAATGTACCTCTTGTAATCTGTTTCCTGCTATTCTGCCTCGCTTTCAAGTCCACCTCGTTTCCTTCCCTCAACAGATTTTTGGACGATAGTGGTCCTTTATTACTCGGCCAGTTTTTGAATTGCTGTGACCCTGAGCTCCATTATTCAAATCGTTTTTGGTGAGCTGACCGCAAGTCCAAAATTTTGGTTCAGGACCTATACTGGTTCCCGGTGGGTGGCTGAGACTTTGGTTAATTCTTCTTCCTGCCGGGAAATTACAGTGATATGTGCCCGTCCAAATGCCTAACAGCTACTCTCTCATTGTTCCTCCCTCTTCCCTTTCATCCTCTGCCAAATTGGCAACCTGTGTGAACCAGGAGGTTAAAGGGGCTGTCTCTCCAAGTCGGGAGGTTGATAGTAAAGCAGATGAAAAGTCAAACCAGAGCACCAGGAGAGGAACTATTCGTTGAGTTTTAGAAACCTTTCGTATTCACAGTGTGTCCGTTCTCTAGGTTTCCCGTACATGTTATAGCTGTAGTAATATTCCCTTCAACCTGGAGAGTTGTGGCCCATGGAATGGATGCCAGGAATTTGTGATTTAAAGGGTCTGCATTTGCTCACCCAATCTCACCAAACCTCTCAGTCCCAAGTTTCCTTCCTTATGCCACATCCAGCTCTCGTTGTAGTTAGGGTCATTCCAGGTTTCTTCAGGGACACTGAAGGAATTGTAAAGAATTTCCCAGTTTTTTTGTTTTGTTTTTGAAATTCCTTTTTATACTGGGTTTGAGCTGATTCTCCCTGTCATGTTTATGCCAGTCTAGACACACTTGATTCCCTTACGGAGACATATCAATACATAGGTTTTAAGATTCTTACTAGTCAGATATATTCCTCTGCGAGAAATATGGGGTTTTGAGTCCCTTTCACTGAGGAAGGTGTAGGTCTTGTCTATTCCATAGTTGGTTTTTGGAACGGTACCTGTGCTTATATCAAACTCTGGTTTTATGCATCACCCCACCTCTCCTTCCCCCTTAAGCAGGCATGAGAGTGTTTTCTAAATATGAGACACTGTTCTCTTTCCTAACTCAGTTCAAGTGTAGCCATGTTTATAGGATCTTCATATGTGATATCTTATGATAAGTTTCTTTTTCTGTGTGACTTATTTCACTGAGAATCATCGTACCTGAATCCACCCATTTTGCTGCTACTGGTCTTATGACATTGATTTCATGGCTGAGAGATATTCCATCGTACGTAAGTACCACAATTTTTGAACCATTTTTATATTTCCTTTGATACTTAAGGTGTATCCAAGTTGAGGTCCTTGTAAGCAGTGCAGCCCTAAATTTTGGGGTGGCTCTGTCTTATTGATTTTCAGTTTTCCCAAGGTATATTCCCTAGACTGGAAGTGCCCTTGGCTCTGTAGCTCTGTTGTTTACTTGTTTTAGGGAACACAATGCACTCCTCCAGAGAGGCAGTTGGCAATTTACATCCCGCCCATCAGCATAACAAGGCTCCCTGTTCTCCAGTGCGTGTCTTGCCTTTCTGGTTTTTACACATTTTGTGGATGTCCCTTTTGACCGGTGGGAAGTGATACTTCTTTGTAGTGCAGATTTGCATTGCCCGCTTGCTTGCTTGGCCAACAAGGGCGTATGCATTTTCTCCTGAATATATTCAGGAGAAAACGCATACGCCCTTTTTGGCCAAGTGCATCATTGTCGAAGTTGTGCCCCTCTTCCTGTGCTTTAAAGGCGATTCCAACGTACCTCTTGAAATCTGTTTCCTGCTATTCTGCCTCGCTTTCAAGTCCGCCTCGTTGCCTTCCCTCAACAGATTTTTGGACGATAGTTGTCCTTTATTTCTCGGCCAGTTTGTGAATTGCTGTGCCCCTGAGCTCATTTTTTCAACTCGTTTTTGGTGAGCTGACCGCAAGTCCAAAATTTTGGTTCAGGACCTATACTGGTTCCCGGTGGGTGGCTGAGACTTTGGTTAATTCTTCTTCCGGCCGGGAAATTACAGTGATATGTGCCCGTCCAAATGCCTGACAGCTACTGTCTCATTGGTTCTCCCTTTTCCGTTTCATCCTCTGCCAAATTGGCATCCTGTGTGAACCAGGAGGTTAAAGGGGCTGTCTCTCCAAGTTGGGAGGTTGATAGTAAAGCAGATGGAAAGTCAAACCGGAGCACCAGGAGAGGGACTATTCGTTGAGTTTTAGAAACCTTTCGTATTCACAGTGTGTCCGTTCTCTAGGTTTCCCGTACATGTTATAACTGTAGTAATATTCCCTTCAACCTGGAGAGTTGGGACCCATGGAATGGGTGCCATGCATTATTGCCTTAAAGGGTCTGCATTTGCTCACCCAATCACACCAATTCTCTCAGTCCCAAGTTTCCCTCCTTATGCCACATCCAGCTGTCGTTGTAGATAGGGTCATTCCAGCTTTCATCAGAGACCCTGAAGGAATTGTAAAGAATTTCCCAGTTTTTTTGTTTTGTTTTTGAAATTCCTTTTTATAGTGGGTTTGAGCTGATTCTCGCTGCCATGTTTATGCCAGTCTAGACACACTTGATTCCCTTACGGAGACATATAAATACATAGGTTTTAAGATTCTTACTAGTCAGATATATTCCTCTGCGGGAAATATGGTGTTTTGAGTCCCTTTCACTGAGGAAGGTGTAGGTCTTGTCTATTCCATAGTTGGTTTTTGGAACGGTACGTGTGCTTATATCAAACTCTGGTTGTATGCATCACCCCACCTCTCCTTCCCCCTTAAACAGGCATAAGAGTGTTTTCTAAATGAGAGACACTGTTCTCTTTCCTAACTCAGTTCAATTGTAGCCATGTTTACAGGATCTTCATAAGTGATATCTTATGATAAGTTTCTTTTTCTGTGTGACTTATTTCACTTAGAAGCACCGAACCTGAATCCACCCATTTTGCTGCTACTGGTCTAATAACATTGATTTCATGGCTGAGGGATATTCCATCGTACCAAAGTACCACAATTTTTTGAACCATTTTTATATTTCCTGGGATATTTAAGGTGTACCCAAGTTGAGGTCCTTGTAAGCAGTGGAGCCCTAAATTTTGGGGTGGCTCTCTATTATTGATTTTCAGTTTTCCCAAGGTATATTCCCTAGACTGGAAGTGCCCTTGGCTCTGTAGCTCTGTTCTTTACTTGTTTTAGGGAACACAAAGCACTCCTCCAGAGAGGCAGTTGGCAATTTACATCCCCCCCATCAGCATAACAAGGCTCCCTGTTCTCCAGGGCCTGTCTTGCCTTTCTGGTTTTTACACATTTTGTGGATATCCCTTTTGACCGGTGGGAAGTGATACTTCTTTGTAGTGCAGATTTGCATTGCCCGCTTGCTTGCTTGGCCAAAAAGGGCGTATGCGTTTTCTCCTGAATATATTCAGGAGAAAACGCATACGCCCTTTTTGGCCATGGGCATCATTGTCGAAGTTGTGCCCCTCTTCCTGTGCTTTAAAGGCGATTCCAACGTACCTCTTGAAATCTGTTTCCTGCTATTCTGCCTCGCTTTCAAGTCCTCCTCGTTGCCTTTCCTCAACAGATTTTTGGACGATACGTGTCCTTTATTACTCGGCCCCTTTGTGAATTGCTGTGCCCCTGAGCTCCATTATTCAACTCGTTTTTGGTGACCTGACCGCAAGTCCAAAATTTTGGTTCAGGACCTATACTGGTTCCCGGTGGGTGGCTGAGACTTTGGTTAATTCTTCTTCCTGCCGGGAAATTACAGTGATATGTGCCCGTCCAAATGCCTAACAGCTACTCTCTCATTGGTTCTCCCTCTTCCCTTTCATCCTCTGCCAAATTGGCAACCTTTGCGAACCAGGAAGTTAAAGGGGCTGTCTCTCCAAGTTGGGAGGTTGATAGTAAAGCAGATGGAAAGTCAAACCGGAGCACCAGGAGAGGGACTATTCGTTGAGTTTTAGAAACCTTTCGTATTCACAGTGTGTCCGTTCTCTAGGTTTCCCGTACATGTTATAGCTGTAGTAATATTCCCTTCAACCTGGAGAGTTGGGACCCATGGAATGGGTGCCAGGCATTTGTGCTTTAAAGGGTCTGCATTTGCTAACCCAATCTCACCAATCGTCTCAGTCCCAAGTGTCCCTCCTTATGCCACATCCATCTGTCGTTGTAGATAGGGTCATTCCAGGTTTCATCAGAGACCCTGAAGAAATTGTAAAGAATTTCCCAGTTTTTTTGTTTTGTTTTTGAAATTCCTTTTTATAGTGGGCTTGAGCTGATTCCCGCTGCCATGTTTATGGCAGTCTAGACACACTTGATTCCCTTACGGAGACATATCAATACATAGGTTTTAAGATTCTTACTAGTCAGATATATTCCTCTGCGGGAAATATGGTGTTTTGAGTCCCTTTCACTGAGGAAGGTGTAGGTCTTGTCTATTCCATAGTTGGTTTTTGGAACGGTACCTGTGCTTATATCAAACTCTGGTTTTATGCATCACGCCACCTCTCCTTTCCCCTTAAGCAGGCATAAGAGTGTTTTCTAAATATGAGACACTGTTCTCTTTCCTAACTCAGTTCAAGTGTAGCCATGTTTATAGGATCTTCATAAGTGATATCTTATGATAAGTTTCTTTTTCTGTGTGACTTATTTCACTTAGAATCATCGTACCTGAATCCACCCATTTTGCTGCTACTGGTCTTATGACATTGATTTCATGCCTGAGGGATATTCCATCGTACGTAAGTACCACAATTTTTTGAACCATTTTTATATTTCCTGGGATACTTAAGGTGTATCCAAGTTGAGGTCCTTGTATGCAGTGCAGCCCTAAATTTTGGGGTGGCTCTGTCTTATTGATTTTCAGTTTTTCCAAGGTATATTCCCTAGACTGGAAGTGCCCTTGGCTCTGTAGCTATGTTCTTTACTTGTTTTAGGGAACACAATGCACTCCTCCAGAGAGGCAGTTGGCAATTTACATCCCGCCCATCAGCATAACAAGGCTCCCTGTTCTCCAGGGCCTGTCTTGCCTTTCTGGATTTTACACATTTTGAGGATGTCCATTTTGACCGGTGGGAAGTGATACTTCTTTGTAGTGCAGATTTGCATTGACCGCTTGCTTGCTTGGCCAAAAAAGGCGTATGCATTTTCTCCTGAATATATTCAGGAGAAAACGCATACGCACTTTTTGGCCAAGTGCATCATTGTCGAAGTTGTGCCCCTCTTCCTGTGCTTTAAAGGCGATTCCAACGTACCTCTTGAAATCTGTTTCCTGCTATTCTGCCTCGCTTTCAAGTCCGCCTCGTTGCCTTCCCTCAACAGATTTTTGGACGATAGTTGTCCTTTATTTCTCGGCCAGTTTGTGAATTGCTATGCCCCTGAGCTCCTTTTTTCAAGTCGTTTTTGTTGAGCTGACCGCAAGTCCAAAATTTTGGTTCAGGACCTATACTGGTTCCCGGTGGGTGGCTGAGACTTTGGTAAATTCTTCTTCCTGCCAGGAAATTACAGTGATATGTGCCCGTCCAACTGCCTAACAGCTACTCTCTCATTGGTTCTCCCTCTTCCCTTTCATCCTCTGCCAAATTGGCAACCTGTGCGAACCAGGAGGTTAAAGGGGCTGTCTCTCCAAGTTGGGAGGTTGATAGTAAAGCAGATGGAAAGTCAAACCGGAGCACCAGGATAGGGACTATTCGTTGAGATTTAGAAACCTTTCGTATTCACAGTGTGTCCGTTCTCTAGGTTTCCCGTACATGTTATAGCTGTAGTAATATTCCCTTCAACCTGGAGAGTTGGGATTCATGGAATGGGTGCCAAGCATTTGTGCTTTAAAGGGTCTGCATTTGCTCACCCAATCTCACCAATCGTCTCAGTCCCAAGTGTCCCTCCTTATGCCACATCCAGCTGTCGTTGTAGATAGGGTCATTCCAGGTTTCATCAGAGACCCTGAAGGAATTGTAAAGAATTTCCCAGTTTTTTTGTTTTGTTTTTGAAATTCCTTTTTATAGTGGGTTTGAGCTGATTCCCGCTGCCATGTTAATGGCAGTGTAGACACACTTGATTCCCTTACGGAGACATATCAATACATAGGTTTTAAGATTCTTACTAGTCAGATATATTCCTCTGCGGGAAATATGGTGTTTTGAGTCCCTTTCACTGAGGAAGGTGTAGGTCTTGTCTATTCCATAGTTGGTTTTTGGAACGGTACCTGTGCTTATATCAAACTCTGGTTTTATGCATCACGCCACCTCTCCTTCCACCTTAAGCAGGCATAAGAGTGTTTTCTAAATATGAGACACAGTTATCTTTCCTAACTCAGTTCAAGTGTAGCCATCTTTATAGGATCTTCATAAGTGATATCTTATGATAAGTTTCTTTTTCTGTGTGACTTATTTCACTTAGAATCATCGTACCTGAATCCACCCATTTTGCTGCTACTGGTCTTATGACATTGATTTCATGGCTGAGGGATATTCCATCGTACGTAAGTACCACAATTTTTTGAACCATTTTTATATTTCCTGGGATACTTAAGGTGTATCCCAGTTGAGGTCCTTGTAAGCAGTGCTGCCCTAAATTTTGGGGTGGCTCTGTCTTATTGATTTTCAGTTTTCCCAAGGTATATTCCCTAGACTGGAAGTGCCCTTGGCTCTGTAGCTCTGTTCTTTACTTGTTTTAGGGAACACAATGCACTCCTCCGGAGAGGCAGTTGGCAATTTACATCCCGCCCATCAGCATAACAAGGCTCCCTGTTCTCCAGGGCCTGTCTTGCCTTTCTGGTTTTTACACATTTTGTGGATGTCCCTTTTGACCGGTGGGAAGTGATACTTCTTTGTAGTGCAGATTTGCATTGCCCGCTTGCTTGCTTGGCCAAAAAGGGCGTATGCATTTTCTCCTGAATATATTCAGGAGAAAACGCATACGCCCTTTTTGGCCAAGTGCATCATTGTCGAAGTTGTGCCCCTCTTCCTGTGCCTTAAATGTAATTCCAACGTACCTCTTGAAATCTGTTTCCTGCTATTCTGCCTCGCTTTCAAGTCCGCCTCGTTGCCTTCCCTCAACAGACTTTTGGAAGATAGTTGTCCTTTATTACTCGGCCAGTTTGTGAATTGCTGTGCCCCTGAGCTCCATTTTTCAACTCGTTTTTGGTGAGCTGACCGCAAGTCTAAAATTTTGGTTCAGGACCTATACTGGTTCCCAGTGGTTGGCTGAGACTTTGGTTAATTCTTCTTCCTGCCGCGAAATTACAGTGATATGTGCTTGTCCAAATGCATAACAGCTACTCTCTCATTGCTTCTCCCTCTTCCCTTTCATCCTCTGCCAAATTGGCAACCTGTGCGAACCAGGAGGTTAAAGGGGCTGTCTCTCCAAGTTGGGAGGTTGATAGTAAAGCAGATGTAAAGTCAAAGCGGAGCACCAGGAGAGGGACTATTCGTTGAGTTTTAGAAACCTTTCGTATTCACAGTGTGTCCGTTCTGTAGGTTTCCCGTACATGTTATAGCTGTAGTAATATTCCCTTCAACCTGGAGAGTTAGGACCCATGGAATGGGTGCCAGGCATTTGTGCTTTAAAGGGTCTGCATTTGCTCACCCAATCTCAACAATCCTCTCAGTCCCAAGTGTCCCTCCTTATGCCACATCCAGCTGTCGTTGTAGATAGGGTCATTCCAGGTTTCATCAGAGACCCTGAAGGAATTGTAAAGAATTTCCCAGTTTTTTTGTTTTGTTTTTGAAATTCCTTTTTATAGTGGGTTTGAGCTGATTCTCGCTGCCATGTTTATGCCAGTCTAGACACACTTGATTCCCTTACGGAGACATATCAATACATAGGTTTTAAGATTCTTACTAGTCAGATATATTCCTCTGCAGGAAGTATGGGGTTTTGAGTCCCTTTCACTGAGGAAGGTGTAGGTCTTGTCTATTCCATAGTTGTTTTTTGGAACGGTACCTGTGCTTATATCAAACTCTGGTTTTATGCATCAGCCCACCTCTCCTTCCCCCTTAAGCAGGCATAAGAGTGTTTTCTAAATATGAGACACTGTTCTCTTTCCTAACTCAGTTCAAGTGTAGCCATGTTTATAGTGTCTTCATAAGTGATATCTTATGATAAGTTTCTTTTTCTGTGTGACTTATTTCACTTAGAATCATCATACCTTAATCCACCAATTTTGGTGCTACTGGTCTTATGACATTGATTTCATGGCTGAGGGATATTCCATCGTACGTAAGTACCACAATTTTTTGAACCAATTTTATATTTCCTGGGATATTTAATGTGTACCCAAGTTGAGGTCCTTGTAAGCAGTGCAGCCCTAAATTTTGGGGTGGCTGTCTCTTATTGATTTTCAGTTTTTCCCAGGTATATTCCCTAGACTGGAAGTGCCCTTGGCTCTGTAGCTCTGTTGTTTACTTGTTTTAGGGAACACAATGCACTCCTCCAGAGAGGCAGTTGGCAATTTACATCCCGCCCATCAGCATAAAAAGGCTCCCTGTTCTCCCGGGCCTGTCTTGCCTTTCTGGTTTTTACACATTTTGTGGATGTCCCTTTTGACCAGTGGGAAGTGATACTTCTTTGTAGTGCAGATTTGCATTGCCCGCTTGCTTGCTTTGGCAAAAATGGCATATGCGTTTTCTCCTGAATATATTCAGGAGAAAACGCATATGCCCTTTTTGGCCAAGTTCATCATTGTCGAAGTTGTGCCCCTCTTCCTGTGCTTTAAAGGCGATTCCAACGTACCTCTTGAAATCTGTTTCCTGCTATTCTGCCTCGCTTTCAAGTCCGCCTTGTAGCCTTCTCTCAACAGATTTTTGGCCGATAGTTGTCCTTTATTTCTCGGCCAGTTTGTGAATTGCTGTGCCCCTGAGCTCCATTTTTCAACTCGTTTTTGGTGAGCTGACCGCAAGTCCAACATTTTGGTTCAGGACCTTGGCTGGTTCCTGGTGGGGGGCTGAGACTTTGGTTAATTTTTCTTCCTGCCGGTAAATTACAGTGATATGTGCCCGTCCAAATGCCTAACAGCTACTCTCTCATTGGTTCTCCCTCTTCCCTTTCATCCTCTGCCAAATTTGAAACCTGTGCGAACCAGGAGGTTAAAGGGGCTGTCTCTCCAAGTTGGGAGTTTGATAGTAAAGCAGATGGAAAGTCAAACCGGAGCACCAGGAGAGGGACTATTCGTTGAGTTTTAGAAACCTTTCGTATTCACAGTGTGTCCGTTCTCTAGGTTTCCCGTACATGTTATAGCTGTAGTAATATTGCCTTCAACCTGGAGAGTTGGGACTCATGGAATGGGTGCCAGGCATTTGTGCTTTAAAGGGTCTGCATTTGCTCACCCAATCTCACCAATCGTCTCAGTCCCAAGTGTCCCTCCTTATGCCACATCCAGCTGTCACTGTAGATAGGGTCATTCCAGGTTTCATCACAGACCCTGAAGGAATTGTAAAGAATTTCCCAGTTTTTTTTGTTTTGTTTTTGAAATTCCTTTTTATAGTGGGTTTGAGCTGATTCTCGCTGCCATGTTTATGCCAGTATACACACACTTGATTCCCTTATGGAGACATATCAATACAGAGGTTTTAAGATTCTTACTAGTCAGATATATTCCTCTGCGGGAAATATGGGGTTTTGAGTCCCTTTCACTGAGGAAGGTGTAGGTCTTGTCTATTCCATAGTTGGTTTTTTGGAACGGTACCTGTGCTTATATCAAACTCTGGTTTTATGCATCACCCCACCTCTCCTTCCCCCTTAAGCAGGCATAAGAGTGTTTTCTAAATGTGAGACACTGTTCTCTTTCCTAACTCAGTTCAAGTGTAGCCATGTTTACAGGATCTTCATAAGTGATATCTTATGATAAGTTTCAATTTCTGTGTGACTCATTTCACTTAGAATCATCGTACCTGAATCCACCCATTTTGCTGCTACTGGTCTTATGACATTGATTTCATGGCTGAGGGATATTCCATCGTACATAAGTACCACAATTTTTTGAACCATTTTTATATTTCCTGGGATATTTAAGGTGTACCCAACTTGAGGTTATTGTAAGCAGTGCAGCCCTAAATTTTGGGGTGGCTCTGTCTTATTGATTTTCAGTTTTCCCAAGGTATATTCCCTAGACTGGAAGTGCCCTTGGCTCTGTAGCTCTGTTGTTTACTTGTTTTAGGGAACACAATGTACTCCTCCAGAGAGGCAGTTGGCAATTTACATCCCGCCCATCAGCATAACAAGGCTCCCTGTTCTCCAGGGTCTGTCTTGCCTTTCTGGTTTTTACACATTTTGTGGATGTCCCTTTTGACCGGTGGGAAGTGATACTTCTTTGTAGTGCAGATTTGCATTGCCCGCTTGCTTGCTTGGCCAAAAAGGGTGTATGTGTTTTCTCCTGAATATATTCTGCAGAAAACGCATACGCCCTTTTTGGCCAAGTGCATCATTGTCGAAGTTGTGCCCCTCTTCCTGTGCTTTAAACGCGATTCCAACGTACCTCTTGAAATCTGTTTCCTGCTCTTCTGCCTCACTTTCAAGTCCGCCTCGTTGCCTTCCCTCAACAGATTTTTGGATGATAGTTGTCCTTTATTACTCGGCCCGTTTGTGAATTGCTGTGCCCCTGAGCTCCATTTTTCAACTCGTTTTTGGTGAGCTGACCTCAAGTCCAACATTTTGCTTCAGGACCTAGGCTGGCTCCTGTTGGGGGGCAGAGACTTTGGTTAATTCTTCTTCCTGCCGGGAAGTTAGAGTGATATGTGCCCGTCCAAATGCCTGACAGCTACTCTCTCATTGGTTCTCCCTCTTCCTTTTCATCCTCTGCCAAATTGGAAACCTGTGCGAACCAGGAGGTTAAAGAGGCTGTCTCTCCAAGTTGGGAGGTTGATAGTAAAGCAGATGGAAAGTCAAACTGGAGCACCAGGAGAGGGACTATTCGTTGAGTTTTAGAAACCTTTCGTATTCACAGTGTGTCCGTTCTCTAGGTTTCCCGTACATGTTATAGCTCTAGTAATATTCCCTTCAACCTGGAGAGTTGGGACCCATGGAATGGGTGCCAGGCATTTGTGCTTTAAAGGGTCTGCATTTGCTCACCCAATCTCACCAATCGTCTCAGTCCCAAGTGTCCCTCCTTATGCCACATCCAGCTGTCATTGTAGATAGGGTCATTCCAGGTTTCATCAGAGACCCTGAAGGAATTGTACAGAATTTCCCAGTTTTTTTGTTTTGTTTTTGAAATTCCTTTTTATAGTGGGTTTGAGCTGATTCTCGCTGCCATGTTTATGCCAGTCTAGACACACTTGATTCCCTTACGGAGACATATCAATACATAGGTTTTAAGATTCTTACTAGTCAGATATATTCCTCTGCGGGAAATATGGGGTTTTGAGTCCCTTTCACTGAGGAAGGTGTAGGTCTTGTCTATTCCATAGTTGGCTTTTGGAACGGTACCTGTGCTTATATCAAACTCTGGTTTTATGCATCACCCCACCTCTCCTTCCCCCTTAAGTAGGCATAAGAGTGTTTTCTAAATGTGAGACACTGTTCTCTTTCCTAACTCAGTTCAAGTGTAGCCATGTTTACAGGATCTTCATAAGTGATATCTTATGATAAGTTTCTTTTTCTGTGTGACTCATTTCACTTAGAATCATCGTACCTGAATCCACCCATTTTGCTGCTACTGGTCTTATGACATTGATTTCATGGCTGAGGGATATTCCATCGTACGTAAGTACCACAATTTTTTGAACCATTTTCATATTTCCTGGGATATTTAAGGTGTACCCAAGTTGAGGTCCTTGTAAGCAGTACAGCCCTAAATTTTGGGGTGGCTCTGTCTTATTGATTTTCAGTTGTCCCAAGATATATTCCCTAGAATGGAAGTGCTCTTGGCTCTGTAGCTCTGTTGTTTACTTGATTTAGGGAACAGTATTCACTCCTCCAGAGAGGCAGTTGGCAATTTACATCCCGCCCATCAGCATAACAAGGCTCCCAGTTCTCCAGGGCCTGTCTTGCCTTTCTGGTTTTTACACATTTTGTGGATGTCCCTTTCGACCCGTGGGAAGTGAAACTTCTTTGTAGTGCAGATTTGCATTGCCCACTTTCTTGCTTGGCCAAAAAGGGCGTATGCGTTTTCTCCTGAATATATTCAGGAGAAAACGCATACGCCCTTTTTGGCCAAGTGCATCATTGTCGAAGTTGTGCCCCTCTTCCTGTGCTTTAAAGGCGATTCCAACATACCTCTTGAAATCTGTTTCCTGCTATTCTGCCTCGCTTTCAAGTCCGCCTCGTTGCCTTCCCTCAACAGATTTTTGGACCATAGTTGTCCTTTATTACTCGGCCAGTTTGTGAATTGCTGTGCCCCTGTGCTCCATTTTTCAACTCCTTTTTGGTGAGCTGACCGCAAGTCCAACATTTTGGTTCAGGACCTATGCTGGTTCCCGGTGGGGGTCTTAGACTTTGGTTAATTCGTCTTCCTGCCGGGAAGTTAGAGTGATATGTGCCCGTCCAAATGCCTAACAGCTACTCTCTCATTGGTTCTCCCTCTTCCATTTCATCCTCTGCCAAATTGGCAACCTGTGAGAACCAGGAGGTTAAAGGGGCTGTCTCTCCAAGTTGGGAGGTTGATAGTAAAGCAGATGGAAAGTCAAACCGGATCACCAGGAGAGGGACTATTCGTTGAGTTTTAGAAACCTTTCGTATTCACAGTGTATCCGTTCTCTAGGTTTCCCGTACATGTTATAGCTGTAGTAATATTCCCTTCAACCTGGAGATTTGGGACTCATGGAATGGGTGCCAGGCATTTGTGCTTTAAAGGGTCTGCATTTGCTCACCCAATTTCACCAAACCTCTCAGTCCCAAGTGTCCCTCCTTATGCCACATCCAGCTGTCATTGTAGGTGGGGTCATTCCAGGTTTCATCAGAGACCCTGAAGTAATTGTACAGAATTTCCCAGTTTTTTTGTTTTGTTTTTGAAATTCCTTTTTATAGTGGGTTTGAGCTGATTCCCGCTGCCATGTTTATGCCAGTCTAGACACACTTGATTCCCTTACGGAGACATATGAATACATAGGTTTTAAGATTCTTATTAGTCAGATATATTCCTCTGCGGGAAATATGGGGTTTTGAGTCCCTTTCACTGAGGAAGATGTAGGTCTTGTCTATTCCGTAGTTGGTTTTTGGAACGGTACCTGTGCTTATATCAAACTCTGGTTTTATGCATCACCCCACCTCTCCTTCCCCCTTAAGCAGGCATAAGAGTGTTTTCTAAATGTGAGACACTGTTCTCTTTCCTAACTCAGTTCAAGTGTAGCCATGTTTACAGGATCTTCATAAGTGATATCTTATGATAAGTTTCTTTTTCTGTGTGACTTATTTCACTTAGAATCATCGTACCTGAATCCACCCATTTTGCTGCTTCTGGTCTTATGACATTGATTTCATGGCTGAGGGATATTCCATCGTACGTAAGTACCACAATTTTTTGAACCATTTTTATATTTCCTGGGATATTTAAGGTGTACCCAAGTTGAGGTCCTTGTAAGCAGTGCAGCCCTAAATTTTGGGGTGGCTCTGTCTTATTGATTTTCGGTTTACCCATGGTATATTCCCTAGACTGGAAGTGCCCTTGGCTCTGTATCTCTGTTCTTTACTTGTTTTAGGGAACACAATGTACTCCTCCAGAGAGGCAGTTGGCAATTTACATCCCGCCCATCAGCATAACAAGGCTCCCTGTTCTCCAGGGCCTGTCTTGTCTTTCTGGTTTTTACACACTTTGTGGATGTCCCTTTTGACGGGTGGGAAGTGATACTTCTTTGTAGTGCAGATTTGCATTGCCCGCTTGCTTGCTTGGCCAAAAAGGGCGTATGCGTTTTCTCCTGAATATATTCAGGAGAAAATGCATACGCCCTTTTTAGCCAAGTGCATCATTGTCGATGTTGTGCGCCTCTTCCTGTGCTTTAAAACCGATGCCAACGTACCTCTTGAAATCTGTTTTTTCTTATTCTGCCTCGCTTTCAAGTCCGGTTCTTTGTCCTCCCTCAAAAGATTTTTGAACGATAGTTGTCCTTTATTACTCGGCTAGTTTGTGAATTGCTGTGCCCCTGAGCTCCATTTTTCAACTCGTTTTTTGTTAGCTGACTGGAAGTCCAAAATTTTGGCTCAGAACCTATACTGGTTCCTGGTGGGTGGCTGAACTTTGGTTAATTCTTCTTCCTGCCTGGAAATTAGAGTGACATGTGTCCGTCCAAATGCCTAACAGCTACTCTCTCATTGGTTCTCCCTCTTCCCTTTCATCCTCTGCCCAATTGCAAACCTGTGCGAACCAGGAGGTAAAATGGGCTGTCTCTCCAAGTTGGGAGATTAATAGTAAAGCATATGGAAAGTCAAACCGAAGCAACAGGAGAGGGCCTATTCGTTGAGTTTTAGAAACTTTTCGTATTCACAGTGTGTCCGTTCTCTAGGTTTCCCGTACATGTCATAGCTGTAGAAATATTCCCTTCAACCTGGAGAGTTGGGACCCATGGAATGGGTGCCATGCATTATTGCTTTAAAGGGTCTGCATTTGCTCACCCAATCTCACCAATCGTCTCAGTCCAAAGTGTCCAGCCTTAGGCCACATCCAGCTGTCATTGTACATAGGGTCATTCCAGGTTTCATCAGAGACCCTGAAGGAATTGTAAAGAATTTCCCAGTTTTTTTGTTTTGTTTTTGAAATTCCTTTTTATACTGGTTTTGAGCTGATTCTCGCTGCCATGTTTATGCCAGTCTAGACACACTTGATTCCCTTACGGAGACATATCAATACATAGGTTTTAAGATTCTTACTAGTCAGATATATTCCTGTGCAGGAAATAAGGGGTTTTGAGACCCTTTCACTGAAGAAAGTGTAGGTCTTGTCTATTCCATTTTTGGTTTTTGGAACGGTACCTGTGCTTATATCAAACTCTGGTTTTATGCATCACCCCACCTCTCCTTCCCCCTTAAGCAGGCATAAGAGTGTTTTCTAAATGTGAGACTCTGTTCTCTTTCCTAACTCAGTTCAAGTGTAGCCATGTTTACAGGATCTTCATGAGTGATATCTTATGATAAGTGTCTTTTTCTGTGTGACTTATTTCACTTAGAGTCATCGTACCTGAATCCACTCATTTTGCTGCTACTGGTCTTATGACATTGATTTAATGGCTGAGGGATATTCCATCGTACATAAGGACCACAATTTTTTGAACCATTTTTATATTTCCTGGGATATTTAGGGTGTACCCAAGTTGAGGTTCTTTTAAGCAGTGCAGCCCTAAATTTTGGGCTGGCTCTGTCTTATTGAGTTTCAGTTTTCCCAAGGTATATTCCCTAGACTGGAAGTGCCCTTGGCTCTGTAGATCTGTTGTTTACTTGTTTTAGGGAACACAATGTACTCCTCCAGAGAGGCAGTTGGCAATTTATATCCCGCCCATCAGCATAACAAGGCTCCCTGTTCTCCAGGGCCTGTCTTGCCTTTCTGCTTTTTACACATTTTGTGGATGTCCCTTCTGACCGGTGGGAAGTGATACTTCTCTGTAGTGCAGATTTGCATTGCCCGCTTGCTTGCTTGGCCAAAAAGGGCGTATGCGTTTTCTCCTGAATATATTCAGTAGAAAACACATACGTCCTTTTTGGCCAAGTGCATCATTGTCGCAGTTGTGCCCCTCTTCCTGTGCTTTAAAGGCGATTCCAACGTACCTCTTGAAATCTGTTTCCTGTTATTCTGCCTCGCTTTCAAGTCCGCCTCGTTGCCTTCCCTCAACAGATTTTTGGACGATAGTTGTCCTTTATTACTCGGCCAGTTTCTGAATTGCTGTGGCCCTGAGCTCCATTTTTCAACTCGTTTTTGGTGAGCTGACCGCAAGTCCAAAATTTTGCTTCAGAATCTATGCTGGTTCCCGGTGGGGGGCTGAGACTTTGGTTAATTCTTCATCCTGCCGGGAATTTAGAGTGATATGTGCCCGTCCAAATGCCTAACAGCTACTCTCTCATTGGTTCTCCCTCTTCCCTTTCATCCTCTGCCAAATTGGCAACCTGTGCGAACCAGGAGGTTAAAGGGGCTGTCTCTCCAAGTTGGGAGATTGATAGTAAAGCAGATGGAAAGTCAAACCGGAGCACCAGGAGAGGGACTATTCGTTGAGGTTTAGAAACCTTTCATATTCACAGTGTATCCATTCCCTAGGTTTCCCGTACATGTTATATCTGTAGTAATATTCCCTTCAACCTTGAGAGTTGGGACCCATGGAATGGGTTCCATGCATTATTGCTTTAAAGGGTCTGCATTTGCTCACCCAATCTCACCAATCATCTCAGTCCCAAGTGTCCAGCCTTATGCCACATCCACTGTCGTTGTAGATATGGGTCATTACACGTTTTATCAGAGACCCTGAAGGAATTGTAAAGAATTTCCCAGTTTTTTTTGTTTTGTTTTTTAAATTCCTTTTTATAGTGGGTTTGAGCTGATTCTCACTGCCATGTTTATGCCAGTCTAGACACACTTGATTCCTTATGGAGACACATCAGTACATAGGTTTTAAGATTCTTACTATTCAGATATATTCCTCTGCGGGAAATATGGGCTTTTGAGTCCCTTTTACTGAGGAAGGTGTAGGTCTTGTCTATTCCATAGTTGGGTTTTGGAACGGTACCTGTGCTTATATCAAACTCTGGTTTTATGCATCACCCCACCTCTCCTTCCCCCTTAAGCAGGCATAAGAGTGTTTTCTAAATGTGAGACACTGTTCTCTTTCCTAACTCAGTTCAAGAGTAGTGATGTTTACAGGATCATCATAAGTGATATCTTATGATAAGTTTCTTTTTCTGTGTGACTTATTTCACTTAGAATCATCGTACCTGAATCCACCCATTTTGCTGCTACTGGTCTTATGACATTGATTTCATGGTTGAGGGATATTCCATCGTACGTAAGTACCACAATTTTTTGAACCATTTTTATATTTCCTGGGATATTTAAGGTATACCCAAGTTGAGGTCCTTGTAAGCAGTGCAGCCCTAAATTTTGGGGTGGCTGTGTCTTATTGATTTTTAGTTTTCCCAAGGTATATTCCCTAGACTGGAAGTGCCCTTGGCTCTGTAGCTCTGTTGTTTACTTGTTTTAGGGAACACAATGCACTCCTCCAGAGAGGCAGTTGGCAATTTACATCCCGCCCATCAGCATAAAAAGGCTCCCTGTTCTCCAGGGCCTGTCTTGCATTTCTGGTTTTTACACATTTTCTGGATGTCCCTTTTGACCGGTGGGAAGTGTTACTTCTTTGTAGTGCAGATTTGCATTGCCCGCTTGCTTGCTTGGCCAAAAAGGGCGTATGCGTTTTCTCCTGAATATATTCAGGAGAAAACGCATACGCCCTTTTTGGCCAAGTGCATCATTGTCGAAGTTGTGCCCTTCTTCCAGTGCTTTAAAGTCGATTCCAACGTACCTCTTGAAATCTGTTTCCTGCTATTCTGCCTCGCTTTCAAGTCCGCCTCGTTGCCTTCCCTCAACAGATTTTTGGACGATAGTTGTCCTTTATTACTCGGCCAGTTTGTGAATTGCTGTGCCCCTGAGCTCCATTTTCAACTCGTTTTTGGTGAGCTGACCGCAAGTCCAAAATTTTGGTTCAGGACCTATGCTGGTTCCCGGTGGGGGGCTGAGACTTTGGTTAATTCTTCTTCCTGCCAGGAAATTACAGTGATATGTGCCCGTCCAAATGCCTAACAGCTACTCTCTCATTGGTTCTCCCTCTTCCCTTTCATCCTCTGCCAAATTGGCAACCTGTGCGAACCAGGAGGTTAAAGGGGCTGTCTCTCCAAGTTGGGAGGTTGATAGTAACGCAGATGGAAAGTCAAACCAGAGCACCAGGAGAGGGACTATTCGTTGAGTTTTAGAATCCTTTCGTTTTCACAGTGTGTCCGTTCTCTAGGTTTCCCGTACATGTTATAGCTGTAGTAATATTCCCTTCAACCTGGAGAGTTGGGACCCATGGAATGGGTGCCATGCATTATTGCTTTAAAGGGTCTGCATTTGCTCACCCAATCTCACCAATCCTCTCAGTCCCAAGTGTCCACCCTTATGCCACATCCAGCTGTCGTTGTAGATAGGGTCATTCCCGGTTTCATCAGAGTCACTGAAGGAATTGTAAAGAATTTCCCAGTTTTTTTGTTTTGTTTTTGAAATTCCTTTTTATAGTGGGTTTGAGCTGACTCTCCCTTCCATGTTTATGCCAGCCTAGGCCCACTTGATTCCCTTACAGAGACATATCAATACATAGGTTTTAAGATTCTTACTAGTCAGATATATTCCTCTGCGGGAAATATGGGGTTTTGAGTCCCTTTCACTGAGGAAGGTGTAGGTCTTGGCTCTTCCATAGTTGGTTTTTGGAACAATACCTGTGCTTATATCAAACTCTGGTTTTATGCATCACCCCACCTCTCCTTCCCCCTTAAGCAGGAATAAGAGTGTTTTCTAAATGTGAGACACTGTTCTCTTTCCTAACTCAGTTCAAGTGTAGCCATGTTTACAGGATCTTCATAAGTGATATCTTATGATAAGTTTCTTTTTCTGTGTGACTTATTTCACTTAGAATCATCGTACCTGAATCCACCCATTTTGCTGCTAATCGTCTTATAACATTGATTTCATGGCTGAGGGATATTCCATCGTACGTAAGTACCACAATTTTTTGAACCATTTTTATATTTCCTGGGATATTTAAGGTGTACCCAAGTTGAGGTCCTTGTAAGCAGTGCAGCCCTAAATTTTGGGGTGGCTCTGTCTTATTGATTTTCAGATTTCCCAAGGTATATTCCCAAGATTGGAAGTGCCCTTGGCTCTGTATCTCTGTTCTTTACTTGTTTTAGGGAACACAATGCACTCCTCCAGAGAGGCAGTTGGCAATTTACATCCTGCCCATCAGCATAACAAGGCTCCCTGTTCTCCAGGGCCTGTCTTTCCTCTCTGGTTTTTACACATTTTGTGGATGTCCCTTTTGACCGGTGGGAAGTGATACTTCTTTGTAGTGCAGATTTGCATTGCCCGCTTGCTTGCTTGGCCAGAAATGGCGTATGCGTTTTCTCCTGAATATATTCAGGAGAAAACGCATACACCCTTTTTGGCCAAGTGCATCATTGTCGAAGTTGTGCCCCTCTTCCTGTGCTTTAAAGGCGATTCCAACGTACCTCTTGAAATCTGTTTCCTGCTATTCTGCCTCGCTTTCAAATCCACCTCGCTGCCTTCCCTCAACAGATTTTTGGATGATAGTTGTCCATTATTACTCGGCCAGTTTGTGAATTGCTGTGTCCCTGAGCTCCATTTATCAACTCGTTTTTGGTGAGCGGCCCGCAAGTCCAAAATTTTGGTTCAGGACCTATACTGGTTCCCGGTGGGTGGCTGAGACTTTGGTTAATTCTTCTTCCTGTCGGGAAGTTAGAGTGATATATGCCCGTCCAAATGCCTAACAGCTACTCTCTCATTGGTTCTCCCTCTTCCCTTTCATCCTCTGCCAAATTGGCAACCTCTGCGAACCAGGAGGTTAAAGGGGCTGTCTCTCCCAGTTGGGAGATTGATAGTAAAGCAGATGGAAAGTCAAACCGGAGCACCAGGAGAGGGACTATTCGTTGAGTTTTAGAAACCTTTCGTATTCACAGTGTGTCCGTTCTCTACGTTCCCCGTACATGTTATAACTATAGTAATATTCCCTTCAACCTGGAGAGTTGAAACCCATGAAATGGGTGCCATGCATTATTGCTTTAAAGGGTCTGCATTTGCTCACCCAATCTCATCAATCCTCTCAGTCCCTAGTGTCCCTCCTTATGCCACATCCAACTGTCATTGTAGATAGTGTCATTCCATGTTTCATCACAGACCCTGAAGGAATTGTAATGAATTTCCCAGTTTTTTTGTTTTGTTTTTGAAATTCCTTTTTATAGTGGGTTTGAGCTGATTCTCGCTGCCATGTTTATGCCAGTCTAGACACACGTGATTCCCTTACGGAGACATATCAATACATAAGTTTTAAGATTCTTACTAGTAAGATATATTCCTCTGCAGGAAATATGGGGTTTTGAGTCCCGTTCACAGAGGAAGTAGTAGGTCTTGTCTATTCTGTATTTCGATTATGGAACCGTACCTGTGCTAATATCAAACTCTGGTTTTATTCATCACCCCACCTCTGCTTTCCCCTTAAGCATGCATAAGAGTGTTTTCTATATATGAGACTCTGTTCCCTTTCCTAATTCATTCCATGTGTAGCCATGTTTATACACCCTTCATAAGTGATATCTTATGATAAGTTTCTTTTTCTGTGTGATTTTTTCAGTTAGAATCATGGTACATGAATCCCATCATTATGCTGCTACTGGCCTTATGACATTGACTTCATAGCTGAGGGATATTCCATCATACGTATGTACCACAATTTCTTTACCATTTTTGTCTTTCCTGGGTTATTTAAGGTGTCCCGAAGTCGAGGTTCTTGTAAGCAGTGCTGCCCTATATTTTGGGTTGGCTGTGTCTTATTGATTTTCAATTTTCCCAAGGTATATTCCCATGACTGGAAGTGCCTTAGGTTGTGAAGCTCTGTTGAGTAATTCTTTTAGGGAACACAATGCACTCCTCCAGAGTGACTGTTGGCAATCCACATCCCACTCATCAGCATAACAAGGCTCCCTGTTCCCCAGAGCCCCTCTTGCCTTTCTGGTTTTTACACATTTTACGGATATCCCTTTTGACTGGTGGGAAGTGATACTTCTTTGTAGTGCAGATTTGCATTGTGCGGTTGCTTGGTTGGCCAAAATGGGTGTATGCGTTTTCTCCTGAATATATTCAGGAGAAAACGCATGCGCCCTTTATGGACAATTCCATAATGGTCGAAGTTGTGATGCTTTTCCTGTGTTTAAAGGCGATTCCAATGTACTTCTGGAAATCTGTTTCGTGCAAATCTCCCTCATTTTCAAGTCCGCCTCATGGCTTCTCCTCAACAGATTTTTGGAGGAGAGTAGTCCTCTATAACTCTGCAAGTTAGTGAATTGCTGTGCCCCTGAGCTCCATTTTTCAACTTGTGTTTTTGTGAGCTGACCGCAAACCCACAATTTTGCTTCAGGACCTATACTAGTTATGGGTGTGGGGCAGGCTCAGAGTTTGGTTAATTCTTCTTCATGACGGGAAATTAGACTGACATGTGGCCGTCCAAATGCCTACAGCTACTCTCTCATTGGTTCTCCCTCTTCCCTTATATCCTCTGCACAATGTGCCAAGTGTGCGAACCAGGAGGTTATAGGGGCTGACTCTCCAAGTTGGGAGATTGATATTAAAGCAGTTGGAATGTCAAGCTGGAGCACATGGAGAGAAAAAAATTAGTAGAGTTTTAGAAACCTTTCACCATCAGAGGGTGTCCATTCTCTAGGTTTCCCATACATGTTATAACTGTAGTGATATTCCCTTCTACCTGGAGAGTTGGGAACCATGGAATCAGTGGCAGGCATTATTGATTTAAAGCGTCTGCATTTTCACACCCGATCTCACCAATCCTCTCAGTCCCAAGTGAACAGCCTTATGCCACATCCAGCTGTTGTTGTAGATAGGGTCATTCCAAGTTTCATCAGAACCCCTGAAGGTATTGTGTAAGAATTTCACTGTTTCTTTGTTTTGTTTTGAAATTCCTTTTTATAGTGGGTTTGAGCTTATTCTCACTGCCGTGTTTATGTCATTCTAGACACACTTGGTTCCCTTATGGAGACATATCAATACATAGGTTTTAAGATCCTTACTAGTCAGATATATTTCTCTGTGGGGAATAGGGGTGTTGAGTCCCATTCACTGAGGAAGGAGTCGGGCTTGTCTCTTCTGTATTTGGATTATGGAACGGTACCTGTGTTAATATCAAACTCTGGTTTTGTGTGTCTCCCCACCTCTCCTTCCCCCTTAAGCAAGCATAAGAGTGTTTTCTAAATCTGAGACTCTGTTCTCTTTCCTAATTCAGTTCATATGTAGCCAGGTTTACAGTCCCTTCATAAGTGATATCTTATATCAGAATGCACCATGGCCCTTGTCATAATAATGCTCCATGACCCCTGTCATCACAATGCTCCATTCCCTGGTTATCACAATGCTCCATGTCCCTTGTCATAACAATTCTCCCCGTACTTGTCATCACAATGCTACATGACACTTCTCATCACAAAGTTACATGCTCGTTTCATCACAATTCTCCATGCACTTGTCATTGCAATGTTCCATGACCCCTGTCATAGCAAGCTCCAAGTGTTTGTCATCACAATGCTTCACGACTTTATCATCAAAATTCTCAATGGCACTTTTCATCACAATGTTCCCTACCCTTGTCATCACAATGCTCCATTCCCTTGTCATCACAATGCTCCATGACCCCTGTCATCACAATGCTCCCTGACACCTGTCATCACAATGCTTCATGCCCCTTGTCATTACAGTGCTCCATGATGCTCATCATCACAATTACCCAAGGTCTTCTTATCACAATGCTCCACGGTTTTGCCATCACAATGCTCCATGCCCTGGTCATCTCAAAGCTCAATGTCCCTTGTCCTCACAATTCTCCACGTCCTTGTCATCACAATGCTCCATGGCACTTCTCATCACAATGTTATATGCTCTTGTCATAACAATACTCCATGCACTTGTCATCGCAATGCTCCATGACCCCTGTCATAGGAAGCTCCATGCGCTTGTCATCACAATGTTTCAGGACATGGACATTAAAATTATCAATGGCCCTTGTCATCTCAATGCTCCATGCGCTTATCATCACAATGCTCCTTTACCTTTGTCACAACAATCCTCCATGACACTTGGCATCACAATGCTCCGTGCTATTGTCATCACAATGGAACATGACATATGTCATCACAATGCTCCCTGACACCTGTCTTCACAATACTCCATGACCTTGTCATCACAATGCTCCATGCCCTTGTCATCACAATGTGCCATGCCCACTGTCATCAAAATAATCCATGAAACTTGTCAGACCAAAGCTCCATGCCACCTTTCATCACAATGCTCCATGAACCCTGTCATCACAATGCACCATGCCCATCATCATAATGCTTCATGCTATTGTCATCACAATGAAATCAAAATGTTCCATGACCTCTGTCATCACAATGCTCCAAACCCTTGTGATCACAATGTTCCATAACACTTGTCATCACAATACCCCATGACGCTACTCATCACAATTATCCATGGACTTCTCATCACAATGCCCCATGACATTTGTCATCACAATGCGCAATACACATGTCATCACAATGCTCCCTGACTCTTGCCATCAGTATGCTCCCTGAACCCTTTCATGACAAGGCTCCATGCCTTTTTCATCACAATGATCCATGCCATTTTCATCACAATGCTCCAAGACCCCTGTAATCACAATGCTCCATGCCCTTGTCATCACAAAGTTCCATGATGCATGTCATCAGAATGCTCCATGGCCTTCTCATCACAATGCTCCATGCCCTTGTCATCACAATGCTCCAAGACCCCTGTAATCACAATGGTCCATGCCCCTTTTCATCAGAATGCTCCATGAGACTTGTCATCACAAGGCTCCATGGTCTTCTCATCACAATGCACCAGGACACTGTCGTCAAAATGCCCCATTCCCTTATCATCACAATGCTCCATGACCCCTGTCATCACAATACTCCATGAACATTTTCAGCCCAATGCTCCATGACCTTCTCATCACAATGCTCCATGAGCAATATCATCACAATTCTCCATGACCACAGTCATCACAACGCTCAATATCACCTGACAACACAATGATCCGGGACTCTTGTCATCACAATGCTCCATTCCCTAGTCATCACAATGCTCCATGACCCCTGTCATCACAATACTCCATGAACATTTTCAGCCCAATGCTCCATGACACTTGTCATCACAATGATGCATGCCCTTGTCATCCCAATGCTCCATGACCCCTGTAATCACAATGCTCCGTGACTCTTGTCATCACAGTGCTCCATGACACCTGTCATCACAATGCTCCATGCCTTTGTCAGCAAAATGCTACATGACCTTGTCATTACAATGTTCTATGCACTTGTCATCACAATACTCCATTACCATTGCCATCACAATCCTCCATGAACCTTGGGATCACATTGCTCCATGCCCTTGTCATCACAATGCTCCATGCTCCTTGAAATCAAAATGATCCATGACCTCTGTCATCACAATGCTCCAAACCCTTGTGATCACAATGTTCCATAACACTTGTCATCACAATGCTCCATGATGCCTGTCATCACAATACTCCATGCCCTTTTCATCACAATGCTCCATGACCTTTGTCATCACAATTCTCGATACACTTGTCATCACAATGCTCCCTGACACTTGTCGTCAGAATGCTCCTTGAACCCTGTCACAAAAAGGCTCCATGCCTTTTTCATCAAAATGCACCATGCCGTTTTCATCACAATGCTCCATGCCATTGTCATCAAAATACTCCACAAGCTTGTCATCAGAATGCTCCATGTCCCTTGTCATCACAATTTTCCATGCACTTGTCAGCACAATGCTCCCTGACCCTTGTCATCACAATGCTCCAAGCCATTGTCATCACAATGCTCCATTACCTTTGTCATCAGAATCCTCCATGACACTTGGCATCACAATGCTCCATGGCATTGTCATCACAATGGGCCATTACATATGTCATCACAATGCTCCCTGACACCTGTCTTCACAATAATGAATGACCTGGTCATCACAATGCTCCATGCCCTTGTCATCACAATGCGCCATTCCAACTGTCATCGCAATAAGCCATGAAACTTATTAGACCAATGCTCCATGCCCTTGTCATCACAATGCCCCAAGCCCTTGTTATCACAATGCTCCATGACCCCTGTCATGACAATGCTCCGTGACTCCAGTCATCACAAGGCTTCATGACCTTTGTCATCACAGTGGTCCATGCCCTTGTCATCAACAGTCTCTGTGACCTTTTTAACCACAATGCTTCATGAACTTTTCATCACAATGCTCTTTGACCCTTGTCATCACAATGCTCTATGCCTTTCTCAGCACAATGCTCCATGACCATTGTCATCACAATGCTCCATGCGCTTGTCAGCACAATGCTCCATGACCCATGTCATCACAATGCACCATGCGCTTGCCGTCACAGTGCTCCACAATCTTGTCATCACAATGCTCCATAAACCTTGTCATCACAATGCTCCATGCACTTCAAATCAAAATGCTCTCTCACCACTGATATCACAATGTTACATCACTATTCATCACAATACTCCCTCAACTATGTCATCACAATGTTCCATGACTCCTGTCATCACAATGCTACATGCACTTATCATCACAATGTTCGATGATCCCTGACATCACAATGTTCCATAACCCCTGTCATCAAAATGCTCCATGACCCCTGACATCACAATGTTACATAAGGCCTCTCATCAAAATGTTCCATGACCCTTTTCATCAATTTGGTCCATGACAATGGCATCACAATGCTCCCTGCCCTTCTCATCACAATGCACCACGCCCTTGTCATCAAAATGCTCCATGACCTTTGTCATCACAAAGCTCCATGACCCTTGGCATCACAATGCTCCATGCCATTGTCATCACAATACTCCATGAAACCTCTCATCACATTGTTCCATGCAATTGTCATCAAAAAGCTCCATGGTGCTTGTCATCACACTGCTCGATGCCCTTCTCATCACAATGCTCCATGCCCTTGTCATTACAATCCTCCATGACCCATGGATCACTGTGTTCCGTGCCCTTGTCATCACAATGCTCCATGCCCACTCTCATCACAATAATCCATGAAACTTTTCAGACAAATGTTCCATGCCCTTGTCATCGCAATGCTCCATTACCCCTGTCATAACAATGCTCCATGAACACTGCCATCACAACGTTCCACGGGCTTGTCATCACAAGGCTCCATGACCCTTGTCATCACAATGCTCCAAGACACCTGTAATCACAGTGATACATGCCCTTGTCATCACAGAGCTCCATGATGCATGTCATCAGAATGCTCCATGCCCTTGCCATCACAATGCTCCATTACCCCTGTGATAACAATGCTCCATGATCCCTGCCATCACGATGTTCCATGGCCTTGTCATCACAAGGCTCCATGACCCTTCTCATCACAATGCTCCAAGACCCCTGTAATCACAATGCTCCATGTCCCTTTTTATCTCAATGATCCATGAACCCTGTCATCACAATGCACCATGCCCATCATCATAATGCTTCAGGCTATTGTCATCACAATGAAATCAAAATGCTCCATGACCTCTGTCATAACACTGCTCCAAACCCTTGTGATCACCATATTCCATAACACTTGTCATCACAATGCCCCATGACGCTCGTCATCACAATTATCTATGGTCTTCTCTTCACAATGCTCCATGACCTTTGTCATCACAATGCTCAACACACTTGTTATCAAAATGCTCCCTGACACTTGTTCTCTGTATGCTCCTTGAACCCTGTCATGACAAGGCTCCATGCCTTTTTCATCACAATGATCCATGCCTTTTTCATCACAATGCTCCAAGACGCCTGTAATTACAATGCTCCATGCCCTTGTCATCACAAAGCTCAATGACGCATGTCATCAGACTGCTCCTTGGCCTTCTCATCACAATGCTCCATGCCCTTGTTATCACAATTTTCCAAGACACTCTAATCAAAATGCTCCATGCCCCTTTTCATCAGTATGCTCCATGAGACTTGTCTCACAAGGCTCCATGGTTTTCTCATCACAATGCTCCAGCACCTTGTCATCACAATGCTTCACGACCTTGTCATGAAAATTTTCAATGGTCCTTGTCATCATAATGCTCCAAGCCCTAGTCATCACAATGCTCTATTATATTTGTCATCACAATCCTCCATTAAATTTGGCATCACAATGCTCCATGCCATTGTCATCGCAATGGACCATGACATATGTCATCACAATGCTCCCTGACACCTGTCTTCACAATACTCCATGACCTTCTCATCACAATGCCCCATGCCCTTGTCATCACAATGCCCCATGCCCACTGTCATCACAATAATCTATTAAACTTGTCAGACCAATGCTCCATGCCCCTGTCATCACAATGCTCCATGCCCTTGTCATCACAATGCTCCATGACCCTTGTCATCACAATGCTCTGTGACTCCAGTCATCACAATGCTTCATAACATTTGTCATCACAGTGGTCCATGCCCACATCATCACAAGGCTCTGTGACCTTTGTAACCACAATACTCCATGAACGTTTCATCACAATGCTCCGTGACCCTTGTCATCACAATGCTCCATGCCTTTGTCAGAACAATGCTCCATGACCCTTGTCATCACAATGTGCCACGTAATTTTCATCACAACGGTCCACAACCTTGTCATCGTAATGCTCCATAAACCTTGTAATCACAATGCTCCATGCACTTCTCATCAAAATGCTCTCTCAACAGAGATATCACAATGTTCCATCACTAGTCATCACAATACTCCCTCACCCCTGTAATCACAATGTTGCATGACCCCTGTCATCACAATGCTACATCCCCTTATCATCACAATGTTCCATGACCCCTGACATCACAATGTTCCATAACCCCTGTCATCAAAATGCTCCATGACCATTTTCATCCCAAAGCTCCATGACCCCTGACATCACAATGTTCTATAACCCTTGTCATCAAAATGTTCCATTACACTTTTCATCAAATTGCTGCATGACCCTGTCATCAAAATGCTCCCTGCCCTTCTCATCACAATGCACCACACCGTTGACATCAAAATGCTCCATGACTTTTGTCATCACAAAGCTCCTTAACCCTTGGAATCACAATGTTCCATGAACCGTCTCATCACATTGTTCCATGCCCTTGTCATCACAAAGCTCCATGACGCTTGTCAAAACAATGTTTGATGCCCTTCTCATCACAATGCTCCATGCCCTTGTCATTAAAATCCTCCATGACCCATGGATCACAGTGTTCCGTGAACTTGTCATCACAATGCTCCATGCCCACTCTCATCACAATAATCCATAAAACTTTTCAGACCAATGCTCCATGCCCTTCTCATCACAATGCTCCATTACCCCTGTCATAACAATGCTCCATGACCCCTGCCATCACAATGTTCCACACCATTGTCATCACAAGGCTCCATGACCCTTGTCATCACAATGCTCCAAGACCCCTGTAATCACAATGCTCCATGCCCTTGTCATCACAAAGCTCAATGACACATGTCATCAGAATGCTCCATGGCCTTCTCATCACAATGCTCCTTGCCCTTGTCATCACAATGCTCCAAGACCCCTGTAATCACAATGCTCCATGCCCCTTTTCATCTCAATGCTCCATGAACGCTGTCATCACAATGCACCATGCCCATCACCATAATGCTTCAGGCTATTGTCATCACAATGAAATCAAAATGCTCCATGACCTCTGTCATCACAATGCTCCAAACCCTTGTGATCACAATGTTCCATAAAACTTATCATCGCAACACCCCATGACGCTCATCATTAAAATTATCCATGGTCTTCTCATCACAATGCTCCATGAACTTTGTCATCACAATGCTCATTACACTTGTCATCACAATGCTCCGTGACACTTGTCGTCAGTATGCTCCTAGAACCCTGTCATGACAAGGCTCCATGCCTTTTTCATAACAATGATCCATGCCATTTTCATCACAATACTCCATGCCCTTGTCAGCACAAAGCTCCATGACGCATGTCATCAGAATGCTCCATGGCCTTCTCATCACAATACTCCATGCCCTTGTCATCACAATGCTCCAAGACCCCTGTAATCACAATGCTCCATGCCCCTTTTCATCAGAATGTTCCATGAGAATTGTCATCACAAGGCTCCATGGACTTCCCATCACAATGCTCCAGGACCTTGTTATCACAGTGCTCAATTCCCTTCTCATTACAATGCTCCATGACCCGTGTCATCACAATACTCCATGAACATTTTCAGCCCAATGTTTCATGACCTTCTCATCACAATGCTCCATGACCCATATCATCACAATCCTCCATGACCACTGTCATCACAACACTCCATGACCCCTGACAACACAATGTTCCGGGACTCTTGTCATCACAATGCTCCATTCCCTTGTCATCACAATGCTCCATGAACATTTTCAGCCCAATGCTCCATGACACTTGTCATCACAATGATCCATGCCCTTGTTATCCCAATGCTCCATGACCCCTGTAATCACAATGCTCCGTGACGCTTATCATCACAGTGCTCCATGACCCTTATCATCACAATTCTCCATGCCTGTGTCATCAAAATCCTACATGACATTGTCATCACAATGCTCCATGAGCTTGTCATCACAATACTCCATTACCATTTTCATCACAATCCTCCATGAACCTTGGGATCACATTGCTCCATGCCCTTGTCATCACAATGCTCCATGCTCCTTGAAATCAAAATGGTCCATGACCTCTGTCATCACAATGCTCCAACCCCTTGTGATCACAATGTTCCATAACACTTGAAATCACAACACTCCATGATGACTGTCATGACAATACTCCATGCACTTGTCGTCACAATGCTCCATGACCTTTGTCATCACAATTCTCAATACACTTGTCATCACAATGCTCCCTGACACTTGTCGTCAGAATACTCCTTGAACACTGTCATGAAAAGGCTCCATGCCTTTTTCATAAGAATGCTCCATGCCCTTTTCATCACAACGCTCCATGTCATTGTCATCACAATACTCCACAAGCTTGTCATCAGAATGCTCCCTGATCATTGTCTTCAGAATGCTCCATGACCCCTGTCATCACAATGCTCCATACCCCTTGTCATTACAGTGTTCCATGACGCTCGTCATCACAATTATCCATGGACTTCTCATCACAATGCTCCATGACCTTTGTAATCACAATTCTCAATACACTTGTCATCACAATGCTCCCTGATACTTGTCATCAGTTTGCTCATTGAAACCTGTCGTGACAAGTCTCCATGCCTTTTTCATCACAATGATCCATGCCCTTTTCATCACAATGCTCCATGCCATTGTCATCACAATACTCCACAAGCTTGTCATCAGAATGCTCCGTGACAATTTTCATCTCAATGATCCATGACCCCTGTCATCACAATGCTCCATGAACCCTGTCATCACAAGGCTCCATACCACTTGTCATTACAGTGCTCCATGACGCTCCTCATCACAATTATCCATGGTCTTCTCATCACAATGCTCCACGGTCTTGCCATCACAGTGCTCCATGCCTTGGGCATCACAATGCTCCATGTCCCCGGTCATCACAATGCTCCATGACCACTGTCATCACAATGCTCTATACCCCTTGTCATTACAGTGCTCCATGACACTCGACATCACAATTATCCATGATCTTCTCATCACAGTGCTCCACGATCTTGACATCACAAGGCTCCATGCCCTGGTCATCACAATGCTCCATGTCCCCAGTCATCACAATGCTCCATGACCCCTGTCATCACAATGCTCCATACCCCTTGTCATTACAGTGCTCCATGACGCTCGTCATCACAATTATCCATGGTCTTCTCATCACAGTGCTCCACGGTCTTGCCATCACAATGCTCCATGCCCTGGTCATCACAATGCTCCATGTCCCCTGTCATCACAATTCTCCACGTTCTTGGTATCACTATGCTCTCTGATACTTCTCATCACAGTGTTACATGTTTTGTCATCACAATTCTCTATGCACTTGTCATCGCAATGCTCCATGACCCCTGTCATAGCAAGCTCCATGTGATTGTCATCACAATGCTTCATGAACATGTCATCAAAATTCTCAATGGCCCTTGTTATCACAATGCTCCATGACCCTTGTCATCACAATGCTCCAAGCCCTTGTCATCAAAATGCTCCATTACCTTTGTCATCACAATCCTCCATGACAATTGGCATCACAATGCTACATTCCATTGTCATTGCAATAGACCATGACATATGTCATCACAATGCTCCCTGACACCCTTCTTCACAATACTCCATGACCTTCTCATCACAATGCTCCATGCCCTTGTCATCACAATGCGCCATGCCCACTGTCATCACAATAATCCCTGAAACTTGTCAAACCAATGCAACATGCCCCTGTCATCACAATGCTCCATGCCCTTTCATCACAATGCTCTATGACCCCTGTCATCACAATGCTCCGTGACTCCAGTCATCACAATGCTTCATGACCTTTGTCATCACAATGGTCCATGCCCTCGTCATCACAAGGCTCTGTAACCTTTGTGACCACAACACTCCATGAACATTTCATCACAATGCTCAGTGACCCTTGTCATCACAATGCTCCATGCCTTTGTCAGCACATTACTCCATGACACATGGCATCAAATGTGCCATGCGCTTGTCATCACAATGCTCCACATCTTTGTCATCACAGTGCTCCATAAACCTTGTCATCACAATGCTCCATGCGTTTGTCATCACAATGTTCCATGACCCATGTCATCACAATGTGCCCTGCGTTTCTCATCACAATGCTCCACAGCCTTGTCATCACAATGCTCCATGCACCTCTCATCAAAATGCTCTCTCACCACTGATATCACAATGTTCCATAACTAGTCAACACAATACTCCCTCCACCCTGTCATCCCAATGTTCCATGACCCTTGTCACAACAATGCTACATGCTCTTATCATCACAATGCTCCATGACCCCTGACATCACAATGCTCCATGACCCTTTACATCACAATGCTCCATGACCCCTAACATCACAATGTTCCATAAACACTGTCATCAAAATGTTCCATGACCCTTTTCATCCAATTGCTCCATGACCCTGTCATCACAATGCTCCCTGCCCTTCTCATCACAATGCACCACGCCCTTGTCATCAAAATGCTCCATGGCCTATGTCATCACAAAGCTCCATGACCCTTGGAATCACAATGCTCCATGCCATTGTCATCACAAAGCTCCATGAAACCTCTCATCACATTGCTCCATGCTGTTGTCATCACAAAGCTCCATGACGCTTGTCATCACAATGCTCCATGCCCTTGTCATTGCAATCCTCCATGACACATGTATCACTGTGTTCCGTGCCCTTGTCATCACAATGCTCCATGCTCACTCTCATCACAATAATCCATGAAACTTTTCAGACCAATGCTCCATGCCCTTGTCATCACAATGCTCCCTTACACCTGTCATAACAATGCTGCATGACCCCTGCCATCACAATGTTCTACGGCCTTGTCATCACAAAATTCCATGGCCCTTGTCATCACAATGCTCCAAGACCCCTGTAATCACAATGCTCCATGCCCATGTCATCACAAAGCTCCCTGACGCATGTCATCAGAATGCTCCATGGCCTTCTCATCACAATACTCCATGCCCTTGTCATCACAATGCTCCAAGACCCTTGTTATTACAATGATCCATGACTCTTTTCATCTCAATGCTCCATGAACCCTGTCATCACAATGCACCATGCCCATCATCATAATGCTTCATGCTATTGTCATCACAATGAAATCAAAATTCTCCATGACCTCTCTCATCACAATGCTCCAAACCCTTGTGATCACAATGTTCCATAACACTTGTCATCACAACGCCCCATGACGCTGGTCATCACAATTATCCATGGACTTCTCATCACAATGCTCCATGACCTTTGTCATCACAATTCTCAATACACTTGTCATCACAATGCTCCCTGACACTTGTCATCAGTATGCTCATTGAACCCTGTCATGACAAGTCTCCATGCCTTTTTCATCACAATGATCCATGCCCTTTTCATCACAATGCTTCATGCCATTGTCATCACAATACTCCACAAGCTTGTCATCAGAATGCTCCGTGACCTTTGTCATCTCAATGATCCATGACCCCTGTCATCACAATGCTCCATGACACCTGTCATCACAATGCTCCATGCCCCTTGTCATTACAGTGCTCCATGAGGTTCGTCATAACAATTATCCATGGTTTTCTCATCACAGTGCTCCACGGTCTTGCCATCACAATGCTCCATGCCCTGGTCATCACAATGCTCCATGTCCCCAGTCATCACAATGCTCCATGACCCCTGTCATCACAATGCTCCATACTGCTTGTCATTACAGTGCTCCATGACACTCGTAATCACAATTGTCCATGGTCTTCTCATCACAATGCTCCACGCCCTTGTCATCAAAATGCTCCATGACACTTGTCATCACAATGCTCCATGACCACTGTCATAACAATGCTCCATGACGCCTGTCATCAAAAGGCTCCATACCACTTGTCATTACAGTGCTCCATGACGCTCCTCATCACAATTATCCATGGTCTTCTCATCACAATGCTCCACGGTCTTGCCATCACAGTGCTCCATGCCTTGGGCATCACAATGCTCCATGTCCCCGGTCATCACAATGCTCCATGACCAATGTCATCACAATGCTGTATACCCCTTGTCATTACAGTGCTCCATGACACTCGTCATCACAATTATCCATGATCTTCTCATCACAGTGCTCCACGACATTGCCATCACAAGGCTCCATGCCCTGGTCATCACAATGCTCCATGTCCCCAGTCATCACAATGCTCCATGTCCCCGGTCATCACAATGCTCCATGACCACTGTCATCACAATGCTCCATGACCACTGTCATCACAATGCTCTATACCCCTTGTCATTACAGTGCTCCATGACCCTCGTCATTACAATTATCCATGGTCTTCTCATCACAGTGCTCCACGATCTTGCCATCGCAATGCTCCATGCCCTGGTCATCACAATGCTCCATGTCCCCTGTCATCACAATTCTCCACGATCTTGGCATCACTATGCTCCATGACACTTCTCATCACAGTGTTACATGCTTTGTCATCACAATTCTCTATGCACTTGTCATCACAATGCTCCATGACCCCGTCATAGCAAGCTCCATGTGCTTGTCATCACAATACTCCATGCCCTTGTCGTCACAATTCTCCATGACCTTTGTCATCACAATGCTCCCTGACACTTGTCGTCAGAATGCTCCCTGAAAACTGTCATGAAAAGGCTCCATGTCTTTTTCATCACAATGCCCCATGCCATTTTCATCAAAATGCTCCATGTCATTGTCATCAAAATACTCCAGAAGCTTGTCATCAGAATGCTCCATGAACCTTGTCATCACAATGCTCCATGACCCCTGTCATCACAATGCTCCATACCCCTTGTCATTACAGTGCTCCATGACGCTCATCATCACAATTATCCATGGTCTTCTCATCACAATGCTCCACGGTCTTGCCATCACAATACTCCATGCCCTGGTCATCACAATGCTCCATGTCCCCTGTCATAACAATTCTCCACGTTCTTGGCATCACTGTGCTCCATGATGCTTTTCATCACAGTGTTACATGCTTTGTCATCACAATTCTCTATGCACTTTTCATCGCACTGCTCCATGATCCCTGTCACAGCAAGCTCCATGTGATTGTCATCACAATGCTTCATGAACATGTCATCAAAATTCTCAATGGCCCTTGTTATCACAATGCTCCATGACCCTTGTCATCACAATGCCCCAAGCGCTTGTCATCAAAATGCTCCATTACCTTTGTCATCACAATCCTCCATGACACTTGGCATCACAATGCTCCATTCCATTGTCATCGCAATGGACCACGACATATGTCATCACAATGCTCCCTGACACCCTTCTTCACAATACTCCATGACCTTCTCATCACAATGCTCCATGCCCTTGTCATCACAATGCGCCATGCCCACTGTCATCACAATAATCCCTGAAACTTGTCAAACCAATGCAACATGCCCCTGTCATCACAATGCTCCATGCCCTTTCATCACAATGCTCTATGACCCCTGTCATCACAATGCTCCATGACTCCAGTCATAACAATGCTTCATGACCTTTGTCATTACAATGGTCCATGCCCTCGTCATCACAATGCTCTGTGACCTTTGTCACCACAGAGCTCCATGAACATTTCATCACAATGCTTGGTGACCCTTGTCCTCCCAATGATCAATGCCTTTGTTAGCACAATACTCCATGACCCATGGCATCACAATGTGCCATGCACTTGTCATCACAATGCTCCACATCTTTGTCATCACAATGCTCCATAAACCTTGTCATCACACTGCTCCATGCACTTCTCATCAAAATGCTCTCTCACCACTGATATCACAATGTTCAATCACTAGTCAACACAATACTCCCTCACCCCTGTCATCACAATATTCCATGACCCTTGTCACAACAATGCTACATGCCTTTATCATCACAATGCTCCATTCCCCTGACATCACAATGTTCCATAACCCCTGTCATCACAATGCTCCCTGCCCTTCACAACAGAATGCACCACACCCTTGTCATCAAAATGCTCCATGACCTTTGTCATTACAAAGCTCAATGACCCTTGTCATCACAATGCTGCATGCCATTGTCATCACAATGCTCCATGAACCCTCTCATCACATTGTTCCGTGCCCTTGTCATCACAGGCTCCATGATGCTTTTCATCACAATGCTCGATGCCATTCTTATCACAATGCTCCATGCGCTTCTCATTACAATCCTCCATGACCCATGTATCACAGTGTTCCATGCCCTTGTCATCACAATGCTCCTTGCCCCCTCTCATCACAATAATCCATGAAACTTTTCAGACCAATGCTCCATGCCCTTGTCATCACAATGCTCCATTACCCCTGTCATAACAATGCTCCATGACCCCTGCCATCACAATGTTCCACAGCCTTGTCATCACAAGGCTCCATGACCCTTGTCATCACAATGCTCCAAGACCCCTGTAATCACAATGCTCCATGCCCTTGTCATCACAAAGCTCCATGACGCATGTCAACAGAATGCTCCATGGCCTTCTCATTCACGATGTTCCATGCCTTTGTCATCACAATGCTCCAAGACTCCTGTAATCGCAATGCTCCATGCCCCTTTTCATCTCAATGCTCCATGAACCCTGTCATCACAATGCACCATGCCCATCATCATAATGCTTCACGCTATTGTCATCACAATGAAACCAAAATGCTCCATGACCTCTGTCATCAAAATGCTCCAAATCCTTGTGATCAATATGTTCCATAACACTTATCATCACAACGCCCCATGACGCTCGTCATCACAATTATCCATGGTCTTCTCATCACAGTGCTCCATGACCTTTGTCATCACAATACTCAATACCCTTGTCATCACAATGCTCCCTGACACTTGTTGTCAGTTTGCTCCTTGAACCCTGTCATGACAAGGCTCCATGCCTTTTTCATCACAATGATCCATGCCCTTTTCATCACAGTGCTCCAAGACCACTGTAATCACAATGCTCCATGCCCTTGTCATCACAAAGCTCCATGATGCATGTCATCAGAACGCTCCATGGCCTTCTCATCCCAATGCTCCATGCCCTTGTCATCACAATGCTCCAAGACCCCTGTAATCACAATGCTCCATGGCACTTTTCATCAGAATGCTCCATGAGACTTGTCATCACAAGGCTCCATGGTCTTCTCATCACAGTGCTCCAGTACCTTGTCATCACAATGCTCCATGACCCCTGTCATCACGGTACTCCATGGACATTTTCAGCCCAATGCTCCATGACCTTCTCATCACAATGCACCATGACCCCTGTCATCACAATGCTCCATGACCACTGTCATCACAACGCTGCATGAACCCTGACAACACAATGATCCGGGACTCTTGTCATTAAAATGCTCCATGACCATTGTCATCACAATGATCCATGCGCTTGTCATCCCAATGCTCCATGACCCCTGTAATCACTATGCTCCGTGATGCTTGTCATCACAGTGCTCCATGAACCTTGTCATCATAATGCTCCTTGCCTTTGTCAGCAAAATGGTACATAATCTTGTCATCACAATTCTCCATGCGCTTGTCATCACAATCCTCCATGACCATTGGGATCACATTGCTTCATGCCCTTGCCATCTCTCTCTTGCCTTTCTGTTTTTTTTTGTTTTGTTTTTTTTTTTTTTTTTTTGCTGTATGCGGGCCTCTCACTGCTGTGGCCTCTCCCATTGCGGGGCACAGGCTCCGGACGCGCAGGCCCAGTTGCCATGGCTCACGGGACCAGCCGCTCCGCGGCACGTGGGATCCTCCCAGACCGGGGCACGAACCCGTGTCCCTGCATCGGCAGGCAGACTCGCAACCACTGCGCCACCAGGGAAGCCCAACCTTTCTGGTTTTTACAGATATTCGGATGTCCCTTTTGACCAGTGGTAAGTGACAATTCTTTGTAGCGTGGATTTGTATTGCGTGCTTGCTTGATTGGCCAAAAAGGGTGTATGCGTTTTCTTCTGAATATATTCAGGAGAAAAGGCATACGCCCTTTTTGGCCAAGTGCATCTCTGTCCAAGTTGGGATGCTTTTCCTGTGCTTTAAAGGCGATTCCAATTTACCTCTTGAAATATATTTTGTGCAATTCTGCCTCATTTTCAAGGCCGCTTCATTGCCTTCCCTCAACAGATTTTTGGAAGAGAGTAGTACTTTATAAGTCTGCAGGTTTGTGAATTGCTGTGCCCCTGAGCTCCAATTTTCAAATCCCATCTTTGTGAGCTGGCCGCAAATCCACAATTTTGCTTCAGGACCTATACTGGTTCCAGGGGTGGCTATATTGGTTCCCTGTGGGTGGCTGAGGCTTTGGTTAATTCTTCTTCCTGCCGGGAAATTAGAGTGACATGTGCCCGTCCAAATGCCTACATCTACTCTCTGATTGGTTCTCCCTCTTCCCTTTCATCCTCTGCACAATTAGCAAACTGTGCGAACCAGGAGGTTATAGGGGCTGACTCTCCTAAGTTGGGAGATTGATAGTAAAGCAGTTGGAATGCCAAAGTGGAGCACAAGGAGAGGAAAAATTAGGAGAGTTTTAGAAACCTTTCGCCATCACAGGGTGTCCATTTTTAGGTTTCCCATACATGTTATAATTGTAGTGATATACCCTTCTACCTGGAGATTTGGGACATATGGAATGGTGGCATGCATTACTACTTTAAAAGGTCTGCATTTTCTCTCCCAATCTCACCAGTCCTCTCAGTCCCAAGTGTCCAGCCTTATGTCTCATCCAGCTGTCTTTGCAGATAGGGTCATTCCAGGTTTCATCAGAAACCCTGAAGGAATTGTGTAAGAATTTCGCTGTTTTTTGGGGTTTTTTTTTAAATTCATTTTTATAATGGGGTTGAGCTGATTTTCACTGACGTGTTTATGCCAGTCTAGACACAATTGATTCCCTTACGGAGACATATCAATACATAAGTTATAAGATTCTTAGTAGTCAGATATATTCCTCTGTGGGGCATAGGGGTGTTGAGTCCCGTTCACTGAGGAAGGTGTAGGTCTTGTCTATTCTGTATTTGGTTTATGGAATGGTACCTGTGCTAATATCAAACTCTGGTTTTATGCATCACCCCACCTCTCCTTTCCCCTGAAGCAGGCATAAGAGATTTTTGCTAAATGTGAGACTCTGTTCTCTTTCCTAATTCAGTTCATGTGTTGTGATATTGACATTCCCTCTATAAGTGATATCTTATGATAAGATTCTTTTTCTGTGTGACTGATTTCCCTTAAAATCATCATACGTAAATCCACTCATTATGCTGCTACTGGCCTTATATACATTGATTTCACGTCTGAGTGATATTCCGTTGTGCAAAATTATCACAAGTTCTTTATGCATTTCTCTTTTTCCTGGGATATTTTAGGTGTACCAAAGTTGAGGTTCTTGTATGCAGAGCAGCCCTAAACTTTGGGGTGCCTGTGTCTTATTGACATTTAGTCTTCCCAAGTTATATGTCCATGAGTTGAAATCCCCTTGCTCTGGGGCTTTGTATTTTAGATGTTTTAAAAACAGCATACACTTCTTCAGAGTGGCTCTTGGATATTTATACCCCACCCATCAGCGTGACTAGGCTCCCTGTTTTCCATGGCCTCTCCTGCATTTCTGGTTTGTACACATTTTTTGGATGGCCTTTCTGAGCAGTGGAAATTGAGACTTCTTTGTTGTGTGGATTTGCATTTCCCTCTTGCTTGGTTGGCCAAAAACTCTGCATGTGTTTTTTTCCTGAAGATATTCACGAAAAAAACGCATACACCCTTTTGCCCAACCGCATCATTTTAGAAATTCTGCTGCTTTTCATATGCTTTAAATGTGAGTACAATCTACCTTTTGAAATCTGTTTCCTGCAATTCTGCCTCTCATTCAGATCCTCTTCGTTACCTTACCTGAATATATTTTTGGACGTTGGTTATCATTTATATCTTTGCAGGTCTTTGAATTGTCTGCTCCTGAGCTCCATTTCGCAACTCGCTTTTTTTGTGAGCTGGCCGCCAAACCATTGGATTACTTCTGGCCCTATTCTGGTTCTGGGGAGGCAGGCTGAGCCTTTGGTTAATTCTTCTTCCTAATGGGAAATTAGAGTGACATGTGCCTGTCAAAAGTCCTACAGCTAATCTCTAATTGGTTCCCCCTCTTCCCATTTATCCTCTGCACAAATTGCAAACTGTGTGAAGCAGGAGGTTAAAGGTGCTGATTCTCCAAGTGGGGAGATTGTTAGTAATGTGGCTGGAATGGCGAACACCAGCACCAGGAGATCAAAAATGAGGTGCATTTTAGACACCTTTCCTGAGCACACGGTGTACATTCATCTCGGTTTCGCAGGCATGTTTTTGCTGTCAGAAGATTCCCTTGAACCTGCAGATTTGGGACCCATGGAATGGGTACCAGGCAGTATTACTTTAAAAGGTCTGCATTTCCTCACCCAGCCTCTCTAACATCTCTTAGCGTGCATAGCTTCCAGCCTTATATAATCATCCTGCTGTGGGTCTACATGTGTTCAATCCATGTTACATCGTAGCCCTTCAACAAAAGTTGTAAGAATTTTTGCCTGTCTCACTGTTTTTATAAATAGTTTTAAATTTATTTTTATATTGGTTACAGCTGATTTTCAAAGCTCTGTTTTTTGCTGCTGTACATCCACTTGATTCATGTACTGTGAGACAACAATAACTTCTTTTTCAGATGCTTACCAGTCATATGTATTATTTTCCAGTGACTTGAGTGGGCTGAGTGCAGTTCTTTGAGATACCGTGTAGGCCTTGTCAGTTATTCAATTTGGTACTTGGAATGGTATCTTTGCTAATTTCAACCTCCTGGATAATACCTCACCATTCCCCACCTTTCCCATTTAGCAGCCTTATGTCTATTTTCTACATATTTGACTATGTTTCTGTTTTGTAATTTATTTCATGTGTAGCCATTTTTGATTCCACCTTTAAGTGACATCTTATGATATGTGTCTTTTTCTTTCTGACATATGTCACTTAGAATGATCGTATGTAACTCCTCCAGAGTTGTTACAACTGGCCTTATTTCATTGATTTCTGGATGAGTAATATTCCACTCTACATAAGTACCCCATCTCTTTTATCCATTTTATCCTTCCAGGAACATTTAGGTTATATCCAAGTTGAGGCCCTTTTTAACAGAGAGGTGGTAAACGTTCGGGTGCCTGTTTTCTGTCGATTTTTGTTTTTCCCAAGGTACACGCCCATGAGTGCAAGTGCCCTATGCTCTGTAGCTCATTTTTTAGATGTTTTAGCAAACACAATACACTTCTCCAGAGTGGCCGTTGGCAAATTACATTTCCACTATCAGCCTCACAGGGCTCCCTTTTCTCCTCGCCCTGTCCTGCATTTCTGGTGTTTACACTTTATGTGGATGGCCCTTCTGACTGATGTGAAGTGATACATTTTGTGATATTGATTTCCAGTGCCCACCTGTTGGGTTGGATAAAAAGTGTGTATGGCCTTTACTTGAATATATTCAGAAAAAATGCATACACCCTTTTTGGCCAACTGCATCATTGGCGATGTTCAGCCCCTTTTCTTGTGCTTTAATGGGGAGTCCTTTCTACCTCTTCAAATCTGTTTCCTGCCACTCTCCCTTGCTTACAAGTCCTTTTCTGTGACTTACCTCAAGACATTTTTCGGCGATAGATATTTTCAACTCTGCAGTTTCATGAATTTTAGTGCCCCTGAGTTCCATTTTTCAACTTGTGTTTTTGGAAACTGGACACAAAACAGCGGGATTTCCTCTAGCCCTATTCTGTTTCCGTGGGCAATTCTAGCCTTTGATGAATTTGTCTTCTGGATTGGAAATTAGAGTGGCATGTGCCTGTCCGAACACCTAAGACTTGTCTCTAAATTTTTCTCATCCTTCCGCTTCATCCTCTGGACAAATTCCAAACTGTGTGCAACAGGATGTTGACGGTGCTGATATCCCCAAGTGAGGAGATTGTTAGGAAAGATGCTGGAGGGTTGAACCCGAGCACCAGGCGATGAGGAGATGAGGTGCCTTTTCCAAACTCTTTCCGATCAAACGGTGTACCATCCTCTAGGTGTGACAGGCATGTTTTAGCTGTAGGAAGGGTCCCGTGCATGTAAGGAGAACACCAGGGATTTTTCCAAATCAGTGCCTCCCCGAACCCCAAACTGGGGAATTTTTAAGCTACGGCTACACGTATGTCCTTTAAGGGCCTTGGGAAATAGGCAGAGCCCAAACTTTAGATGACTGAAATCTTCAGGGTCAGAAGCGCTCACCATCGGCCTTGCTTAGGTTACATTTTATCTGTCATTGATAGATGATGTCAATAAAAATATCTATTCTTTTTCAGATTATTTCCCCTTGTAGGTTATTGCAAAATATTCAGTGTAGTTCCCTGTGCTATACAGTAGTTCCTTGTTGATGATCTATTTTATACATAGCAGTGTGTATGTGTTAATCCCAAACTGTTAATTTATCCCTTCTCCTACCTTTCCCCTTTGGTAATAATAAATTATAAGATTTTATACTTCTCAGAAATGGGGTAGCTGAAAGAGAGGTATCATTTACAGTGGAAAAGCATTCAAAACAAGATTGAAGCTTCAGCCAAGAGTATTCGATGTACATCCATGGAAATAAATCACTTCATTTCTCTAATGTTGACCTGACAAATAAGACAGACGTCTTCACTGAACTTGCTTATAGGAAAGTGATGGAAATATCAAATGTAAGTCTTAGAAACATCTTATTTTACCCGAGCATTATACACTGCTCTATGTTAACTACAGTTTGGCTCACACATCTGTTCATTGAAGTTACAATGTTCTCAATTTCTGTTACTGATCCTCCAGAGTGGACCCCAACAGGAGTCCCCGTGCCCAGTGTCATTGGAGCCAACAGATCAAGACTGAGTTTGGTTCAGAAGCAAAGGAAACATTATTTTGAAAACAGAATGGAGAGGTGAGATCGTGCACTCCCCCATGGGCTGTGGGCTGGGCTGCTGTGTAGGGTCCCCGGCAGCGTCAGTGGGAGGGAGGGGATGGAGCTCTCGAGGGCTGCGTTGGCTGCAGCTCAGGCTCTATGCCGCAGAGTCTGCATGGGACCCCGCTAGCTGAGGTGTCGACCCAGCCATTCTGCACTAGGAAATCGGGTCTGAAGTGCCGGGTGTGGGACCTCTGCATGAGGAACCCTAGGAGCACGTGAAATTAGACAAAGCACAAAGGAAAAACAGGTTAGACTTTATTTTATTGCCCAGATTCTCTTTTTATCTCCCAGGAATTTTTAATGAACGTTGCCGGAGACGAACACCTCCTCTGCTTTTTGTTCCGTTCCTTATTCTTGGGGTGTTGAGGGTGCAGACCCCTCTTTTGTAACTGCTTCATGCTGTGGTGTGAGCCCTGATACATGGGGGGAGGGGCAAAACGTCTCCCCACCAGCCTCCTGGTGAGGTTGATTGTCCCAAGGCCTCCTGCCTCACTTCTCGTCTGCCTGAGCACCAGCATTGGAAGTGTTACAGATTCTAATGACCTTTAAGGGTCCAGGAAAGAGAGGCGCAGAGATGCTGCGGTGGCAGGTTTCACCCCACCCCACATATGTTCGGCGACCTTAGGCTGACAGTTTTTGCCAGACTAGATGCTCTGACCAGTAGTCTGTGCTTCCTTTAATTAGGTCCCTGAATTAATGTACAAACAGCACCATGTGTCAGAGCCCTGCCCGCACAACTCCCAGACAGTCCAGGGTCAGTGGTGATCCAGGACCATGACGTCCACTGAGTCAACGGCCTTTAGAAGTAGCCAGCAGTCCAGCCGGTCATATTGGCCACCATCACCGCGGTGTCTGTAGGGTTTTCTATGGTGAAAGCGTGATATACGTTTCCCCCGCCAAGCTTATTAGCTCCCCTCTGGGTGCAGTAAGTCCTGCAAGCAGTAGTCTGCTCTTTCGGGGCACAGTCTTGTCATTTTCTGAGAGAAACTCCAGGTCAAGTGATGGTCACACGAGACATCTTGGGGGCCCGTTGCCCCCGTTTATCTCTCTGGAGGTTGGAGTTGGAGGGCCTCCTCACTCGAGGTCAGTGTGTCCACAGAGCGACCCCTGCAACTTCAGGGCATGATGGGTGGTTAGGATCACCACGTGGGGTCCTTTTCCCTTAGGAGGGAGCTGGCCTTGCGGGCTGCTGATTTCCAGCTTTTTAGATACCCCAGTATCCTGGCCTGATGAGTCGGTGGGCAAAGCCCTTGGTGACCATAGTTTATCACACCTGAAGGGCATTCTTGTGTTGCTCCATTTCAAGTGGTCCCAGTTTTTGCACTAAGGCTCCAAGGGCGATTAACCTTTGACCGGGTATGTAAAGGTCAAAGGGTTTAGCTAAATTAGGGAGTTCCTGGGCAAGGGTCTGTATTGACTGCTCTTTCCATTCTTGAAAGGCTGCTTCTGGATTCTATTCAAAAGGATCATCATCTTTTCGTGTCAGTGTTTCATGTAGAGGCCCAGCTATGACACTGTAGCTAGGGATCCAGATGCAGAAAACCTTGGCCTCCCCAAGAACCCCTAAGCTGTCTTCTAGTTTTAGAAGACGTAAGGCTGCAAATGGCTTCTTCCCTATCCTGGGATGCGTTTCTCCGAATATCTGTGAGAATGAAGCCCAGGCATGTCACCTTAACCTGGGATATTTGAGCGTTTTTATTGGACACCTTCTATCCTTTCTTGGCTAGGTAGTTCAGAGGCGTCTTTAGTAGGCCTGGCGATCAGAATGTCATCTGCATATTGAAGGAGGGTTCCCTTTTACAGAGGTTGAACTTTTAGGTCTTTAGAGGACATTTCCCCAATGATGGTGTGGGGATTTTTGAACCATTGGGGCAGGACGGCCCAGCATTATTTCTTTTGTTGCATGTTGTGTCCTGCCACTCACAAGCCAAAAATTCTTGTGACTCTGAGATGAATGGAATACAGAAGAAGGCATCATTGAAGTCTAATACAGAATGCCATGGCCTGTTGGAAGGTAGAATGACCAGCAGGGAGTAGGAAATAGGAGCTACTGGATGCATATCCTCAGTGGCTTCACTGACTGTCCTGATATACTTTATCAGGTCTCCAGCAGCCCATGGAGCTCTCGTGGTCAGGCCAATCTCAGGATATGGAGCTCACATGGGCTGCACCCCTACCCCACAGCCCACGGGGCTCTCGTGGTCAAGTCCCTCCCAGGGTATGGAGCTCACCTCTGCAGCTACCCAGCAGCCCATTGGGCTCTCCTACTCAGGCCCTTCCCAGGATACAGAGCTCCCCTGGGCAGGTACCCCAGCAGGGCTGGACACACAGGAACTGTGCACATAGCCCACCTTGCAGAGAACCCCCTGCTCACCTGTCGCTCACAGCTGACACAGAATACCTCAGAGCAGGACTTGAACTAACAAACAGCAGTTCTGACAGGTCTGTGACCATGGCTATCACTCTCTGCAGGATCTTTCTGCCTGGTCTTCCAGACACTTCCACTGCAGCCAAGGCACCAGGCCTCTGTCTCCACCCACCATCACTCCTCTCCCTGACTCCTGGGTTCCTCTCATTAGGATAGGGTCTTCTTGAAGTTGTTATCCACTCATGGACCAGATAAAATGATAAGAAAACAAGCCGCAGCTGCAGCCCCTTGTCTATCCGGACTCTCAAGAGCCCACACCTGTTCCTAGGGCCTGGCCCGTTTAGCAAGATTCATTTTCTGCAACTGTGAGCCCCTGAGGGGTGAGGATTGGCTGATTTTTGCAGCCTGAAACTGCCTGCCAGCCCTCCACAGGTGTGCCTGAGTTGAGGGCAATATAAACAGCTCTCCAGTGAGCGACAGCCCTTGTAGCTGTGACTGATGCCATATTCTCTGCCCCGTAGGCAGTGCCGGGGCTGTGCTGGTGGGAGGGAGTGAGGGGCCACGGCTTTGTGGGTGGCCCAGTGTGAGTGGGGCTCTGCTGGACTTTCTGCAGGAGATGCCAGGCTGCCACCTGCTAAAGAAGAGGATGTGTCACCGATACCTGCCGCTGGAATTTCTCCGCAGGCAGAGGTGAGGAAGTAAAAAAGCAGTGGGGGCCGTGGCAGGAGGGGTATCTCAGGCAGGGAAATGGAAAGCTTCCAGAAGAGCATCTGGGGCCAGGACCATCCTGACTGGCCTGCAGGCACCAAGTCGGCCTGTGTGCTGTCGCTGGTGTGGCTCCACAGCCCTTCCTCTAAGCTTGCAAGTTCTTGTACATATTCAGGTGTTTTAACTGGAAAGGATGGGAAGAGTTCAGCTGCAGCAGGACTGGGGCTTAGCTCACGTTTACTCACAGATGCCTTGGCTTGGTACCCCAGCTTTGCAATGAGGACCCTCCTTGCTTGGGGGGTGGGTTGCTGGCTGTATGGGAGATGATTCCCCACCTCTGACCAATTTCAGAATTGTTTACCGCTGGAACAAGTGCCCTGATAGGGTTTTCCTCTGTATAACTGGTGGGTTCAGGTTTTTTTTCCTTTTTTGGTTCAAGTTAGATTTTATTCCTCATTTATGTATTTATTGATATAAGCATGGAAATAATTCATTCATATAAATACATCTGTGTGAAGGGAAGAACTTTTTTCGGTTTTATTTTTAAATTTTATTTTTTAAAATTTTAAAATTTAATTTTATTTATGTTTTTATACAGCAGGTTATTATTAGTTATGTATTTTATGCATATACATGTATACAGGTCAATCCCAATCTCCCAACATATGCCACCAACACCACCCCATGGCTTCCCACACTTGGTGTCCATACGTGTGTTCTCTACCTCTGTGTCTCTATTTCTTCTCTGCAAACCAGTTCATCTGTACCATTTTTCTAGGTTCCACATATATGCATTAATATACAATATTTGTTTTTCTCTTTCTGACTTACTTCATTCTGTATGACAGTCTCTAGATCCATCGACGTCTCTACAAATGACCCAGTTTCATTCCTTCTTATGGCTGAGTAATATTCCATTTTATATATGTACCACATCTTTATCCATTCGTCTGTCTGTCGGTATTTAGGTTGCTTCCATTACCTGGCTATCGTAAATAGTGCTGAAATGAGCATTGTGGTGAATGTGCCTTTTTGATTTATGGTTTTATCTGGGTATATGCCCAGAAGTGGGATTGCTGGATCATATGGTATTTCTATTTCTAGTTTTTCTAAGGAAACTCCATACTGTTCTCCATCGTGACTGTATCAATTTACATTTCCACCACTAGTGGAAGAGGGATCCTTTTGTCCACACCCTCCCCAGAATTCGTTGTTTGAAGATATTCTGATGATGTCAATTGTAACAGGTGTGAGGTGATACCTCATTGTAGTTTTGATTTGCATTTCTCTAATTATTAGTGATGTTGAGCAGCTTTTCATGTGCGTCTTGGCCATCTCTGTGTCTTCTTTGAAGAAACGTCTCTTTAGATCTTCTGCCCATTTTTGTATTGCGTTGTTTGTTTTTTTAATATTAAGCTGTATGAGCTCTTTATATATATTGGAGATTAAACCTTTGTCCATTGATTCGTTTGCAAATATTTTCGCCCATTCTGAGGGATGCTTTTTGCCATTCCCGTTTTTTTAACAAAAAAAGAAAGAAAGAAAAAGAAGCAGAACACTAATGTGAGTAAAATATGCCTTTTGAAACTGTCGTTTTGAAATATGGACGTCCTTTGAATTTTTTGGTCGATATATGAACCCAGGATTTGTTTTCAGGGCAGGTGTCATTTACAGGCCTGCAATGATTTTGAATATCAACTGACCATTAGCGCTGGGATTAAAGCTGCTGTTGTGTGAAACGGCCACAAGGTGGCAGCAGGTCTCCCTTATCAAATCTGGTTACTGGGGCAACAGAGCCTCAATGGAAGTCATGTTCTAGATTGGAATTTAGAATGGAATGTGCCAGGAGAAAGCCCCTCAAGTTTGTCTCACTACTTCTTGTTCGTGTTTTTAATTTAATTTTTTTATTTTTTATTACAGCAAATTTGATTACAATGTTTGGCTTGTTGTAGGTGTGGAAGATGTGGTTCTTTTACACATACACATATGTCTGTTCTTCCTGGGATCCTTTTCCCATGTACCTTATGACAGAATGTTGAGTAGTCTTCTCTTGGTATTCTGTAGGTCTTTGGTGATTATATATGTCACCTGTGTTTGTATATGTCTGTTAACCCCAATATCATAATGAAACCAATCCTCACACCTTTCCATTGGTGAACCATAAGTTTGTTGAATGAATCTCTGATTGCCCTTCTCCGTGGAAATATCTGCCCTGGTATCCATTTTTCGGTCACACCTATAAGAGATATGATATGATATGTGTCTTTCACTTTCTGACTTACAACAACTCACGTGCTTACCTCTAGACACACCTACGGTGCTACAAATGGCATTGTGTCCTTTTATTCCTTGGCTTCTATTCTACCTTAGCGAGGTCCAATTTCAACAATGTGATTCCCTGAGGGCTGAGGATTAGCTGACCTGGGTAGCCTGACCCTGCCGGCCGGCCCTCCCCAGGTGTGCCTGGGTTGAGGTCAATATAAACAGCGCTGCAGGCAGCAATAGCCCCTGAAGCTGTGCCTGACTCCATATTCTCTGCCCCGTCAGCAGTGTCGGGGCTGTGCTGGTGGGAGGGAGTGAGGGGCCACGGCTTTGTGGGTGGCCCGGTGTGAGTGGGTCTCTGCGGGACTTTCTGCAGGAGTTGCCAGGCTTCCACCTGTAATGAAGAGGATGTGTCACCCATACCTTCCGCTGGAATTTCTCTCCGGACAGAGGTGAGGAAGGAAAAAAGCAGTGGGGGCCGGGACAGGAGGGGTATCTCAGGCAGGACAATGGAAAGCTTCCAGAAGAGCGCCCAGGGCCAGGACCATCCTGACTGGCCTGCAGGCACCAAGTTGGCCTGCGTGCTGTCGCTGGTGTGGCTCCACGGCCCTTCCTCTAGGCTTTCAAGCCCTTGTACATATTCAGGTGTTTTACCTGGGAAGGGTGGGAAAAGTTCAACAGCAGCTGGCCTGGGGCTCAGCTCACGGTTACTCACAGATGCCTCGGCATGGCCCCCCGCTTTGCAATGAGGACGCTCCTTGCGTAGGAGTGGGCTGCTGGCTCTATGGGTGATGATTCCCCACCTCTGACCAATTTCAGAATTGTTTACCGATGGAGCAAGTGCCCTGATTGTGTTTTCCTCTGTCTAACTCGTGTGTTCAGGTTTTTTTTATTTCTTTTCTGGTTCAAGTTAGATTTTATTCCTCTTTTATGTATTTATAGATATAAGCATGGAAATAATTCATTCATATAAATACATCTGTGTGAAGGGAAGAACTTTTTTCTGTTTTATTTTTAAATTTTATTGTTTAAAATTTTGAAATTTAATTTTATTTATTTTTTATACAGCAGGTTATTATTAGTTATGTATTTTATGCATATACATGTATACAGGTCAATCCCAATCTCCCAACTCACCCCAACACCACCTCCCCATGGCTTCCCACACTTGGTGTCCATACGTGTGTTCTCTACCTCTGTGTCTCTATTTCTTCCCTGCAAACCAGTTCATCTGTACCATTTTTCTAGGTTCCACATATATGCATTAATATACAATATTTGTTTGTCTCTTTCTGACTTACTTCATTCTGTATGACAGTCTCTAGATCCATCGACGTCTCTACAAATGACCCAGTTTCATTCCTTCTTATGGCTGAGTAATATTCCATTTTATATATGTACCACATCTTTATCCATTCGTCTGTCTGTGGGTATTTAGGTTGCTTCCATTACCTGGCTATCGTAAATAGTGCTGAAATGAGCATTGTGGTGAATGTGCCTTTTTGATTTACGGTTTTCTCTGGGTATATGCCCAGAAGTGGGATTGCTGAATCATATGGTAATTCTATTTCTAGTTTTTTTAAGGAAACTCCATACTGTTCTCCATCGTGACTGTATCAATTTACATTTCCACCACTAGTGGAAGAGGGATCCTTTTGTCCACACCCTCCCCAGAATTCGTTGTTTGTAGATTTTCTGATGATGCCGATTCTAACAGGTGTGAGGTGATACCTCATTGTAGTTTTGATTTGCATTTCTCTAATAATTAGTGATGTTGAGCAGCTTTTCATGTGCGTCTTGGCCATCTCTGTGTCTTCTTTGAAGAAACGTCTCTTTAGATCTTCTGCCCATTTTTGTATTGGGTTGTTTGTTTTTTTAATATTAAGCTGCATGAGCTCTTTATATATATTGGAGATTAAACTTTTGTCCATTGATTCGTTTGCAAATATTTTCGCCCATTCTGAGGGATGCTTTTTGCCATTCCCGTTTTTTTAACAAAAAAAGAAAGAAAGGAAAAGAAGCAGAACACTAATGTGTGTAAAATATGCCTTTTGAAACTGTCGTTTTGAAATATGGATGTCCTTTGAATTTTTTGGTCGATATATGAACCCAGGATTTGTTTTCAGGGCAGGTGTCATTTACAGGCCTGCAATGATTTTGAATATCAACTGACCATTAGCGCTGGGATTAAAGCTGCTGTTGTGTGAAACGGCCACAAGGTGGCAGCAGGTCTCCCTTATCAAATCTGGTTACTGGGGCAACAGAGCCTCAATGGAAGTCGTGTTCTAGATTGGAATTTAGAATGGAATGTGCCAGGAGAAAGCCCCTCAAGTTTGCCTCACTACTTCTTGTTCGTGTTTTTAATTTAATTTTTTATTTTTTATTACAGCAAATTTGATTACAATGTTTGGCTTGTTGTAGGTGTGGAAGATGTGGTTCTTTTACACATACACATATGTCTACTCTTCCTGGGATCCTTTTCCTATGTACCTTATGACAGAATGTTGAGTAGTCTTCTCTTGGTATTCTGTAGGACTTTGGTGATTATATATGTCACCTGTGTTTGTATATGTCTGTTAACCCCAATATCATAATGAAACCAATCCTCACACCTTTCCATTGGTGAACCATAAGTTTGTTGAATGAATCTGTGATTGCCCTTCTCCGTGGAAATATCTGCCCTGGTATCCATTTTTCGGTCACACCTATAAGAGATATGATATGATATGTGTCTTTCACTTTCTGACTTACAACAACTCACGTGCTTACCTCTAGACACAACTACGGTGCTACAAATGGCATTGTGTCCTTTTATTCCTTGGCTTCTATTCTGCATTAGCGAGGTACATTTTCAACAATGTGATTCCCTGAGGGCTGAGGATTAGCTGACCTGGGTAGCCTGACCCTGCCGGCCGGCCCTCCCCAGGTGTGCCTGGGTTGAGGTCAATATAAACAGCGCTGCAGGCAGCAATAGCCCCTGAAGCTGTGCCTGACTCCATATTCTCTGCCCCGTCAGCAGTGTCGGGGCTGTGCTGGTGGGAGGGAGTGAGGGGCCACGGCTTTGTGGGTGGCCCGGTGTGAGTGGGTCTCTGCTGGACTTTCTGCAGGAGTTGCCAGGCTTCCACCTGTAATGAAGAGGATGTGTCACCCATACCTTCTGCTGGAATTTCTCTCCGGACAGAGGTGAGGAAGGAAAAAGCAGTGGGGGCCGGGACAGGAGGGGTATCTCAGGCAGGACAATGGAAAGCTTCCAGAAGAGCGCCCAGGGCCAGGACCATCCTGACTGGCCTGCAGGCACCAAGTTGGCCTGCGTGCTGTCACTGGTGTGGCTCCACGGCCCTTCCTCTAGGCTTTCAAGCCCTTGTACATATTCAGGTGTTTTACCTGGGAAGGGTGGGAAAAGTTCAACAGCAGCTGGCCTGGGGCTCAGCTCACGGTTACTCACAGATGCCTCGGCATGGCCCCCCGCTTTGCAATGAGGACGATCCTTCCGTAGGAGTGGGCTGCTGGCTCTATGGGAGATGATTCCCCACCTCTGACCAATTTCAGAATTGTTTACCGATGGAGCAAGTGCCCTGATTGTGTTTTCCTCTGTCTAACTCGTGTGTTCAGGTTTTTTTTTTTTTCTTTTCTGGTTCAAGTTAGATTTTATTCCTCTTTTATGTATTTATAGATATAAGCATGGAAATAATTCATTCATATAAATACATCTGTGTGAAGGGAAGAACTTTTTTCTGTTTTATTTTTAAATTTTATTTTTTAAAATTTTGAAATTTAATTTTATTTATTTTTTATACAGCAGGTTATTATTAGTTATGTATTTTATGCATATACATGTATACAGGTCAATCCCAATCTCCCAACTCACCCCAACACCACCTCCCCATGGCTTCCCACACTTGGTGTCCATACGTGTGTTCTCTACCTCTGTGTCTCTATTTCTTCTCTGCAAACCAGTTCATCTGTACCATTTTTCTAGGTTCCACATATATGCATTAATATACAATATTTGTTTGTCTCTTTCTGACTTACTTCATTCTGTATGACAGTCTCTAGATCCATCGACGTCTCTACAAATGACCCAGTTTCATTCCTTCTTATGGCTGAGTAATATTCCATTTTATATATGTACCACATCTTTATCCATTCGTCTGTCTGTGGGTATTTAGGTTGCTTCCATTACCTGGCTATCATAAATAGTGCTGAAATGAGCATTGTGGTGAATGTTCCTTTTTGATTTATGGTTTTCTCTGGGTATATGCCCAGAAGTGGGATTGCTGAATCATATGGTAATTCTATTTCTAGTTTTTTTAAGGAAACTCCATACTGTTCTCCATCGTGACTGTATCAATTTACATTTCCACCACTAGTGGAAGAGGGATCCTTTTGTCCACACCCTCCCCAGAATTCGTTGTTTGTAGATTTTCTGATGATGCCGATTCTAACAGGTGTGAGGTGATACCTCATTGTAGTTTTGATTTGCATTTCTCTAATAATTAGTGATGTTGAGCAGCTTTACATGTGCGTCTTGGCCATCTCTGTGTCTTCTTTGAAGAAACGTCTCTTTAGATCTTCTGCCCATTTTTGTATTGGGTTGTTTGTTTTTTTAATATTAAGCTGCATGAGCTCTTTATATATATTGGAGATTAAACCTTTGTCCATTGATTCGTTTGCAAATATTTTCGCCCATTCTGAGGGATGCTTTTTGCCATTCCCGTTTTTTTAACAAAAAAAGAAAGAAAGGAAAAGAAGCAGAACACTAATGTGTGTAAAATGTGCCTTTTGAAACTGTCGTTTTGAAATATGGACGTCCTTTGAATTTTTTGGTCGATATATGAACCCAGGATTTGTTTTCAGGGCAGGTGTCATTTACAGGCCTGCAATGATTTTGAATATCAACTGACCATTAGCGCTGGGATTAAAGCTGCTGTTGTGTGAAACGGCCACAAGGTGGCAGCAGGTCTCCCTTACCAAATCTGGTTACTGGGGCAACAGAGCCTCAATGGAAGTCGTGTTCTAGATTAGAATTTAGAATGGAATGTGCCAGGAGAAAGCCCCTCAAGTTTGTCTCACTACTTCTTGTTCGTGTTTTTAATTTAATTTTTTTATTTTTTATTAAAGCAAATTTGATTACAATGTTTGGCTTGTTGTAGGTGTGGAAGATGTGGTTCTTTTACACATACACATATGTCTGTTCTTCCTGGGATCCTTTTCCCATGTACCTTATGTCAGAATGTTGAGTAGTCTTCTCTTGGTATTCTGTAGGTCTTTGGTGATTATATATGTCACCTGTGTTTGTATATGTCTGTTAACCCCAATATCATAATGAAACCAATCCTCACACCTTTCCATTGGTGAACCATAAGTTTGTTGAATGAATCTGTGATTGCCCTTCTCCGTGGAAATATCTGCCCTGGTATCCATTTTTCGGTCACACCTATAAGAGATATGATATGATATGTGTCTCACTTTCTGACTTACAACAACTCACGTGCTTACCTCTAGACACACCTACGGTGCTACAAATGGCATTGTGTCCTTTTATTCCTTGGCTTCTATTCTGCCTTAGCGAGGTCCATTTTCAACAATGTGATTCCCTGAGGGCTGAGGATTAGCTGACCTGGGTAGCCTGACCCTGCCGGCCGGCCCTCCCCAGGTGTGCCTGGGTTGAGGTCAATATAAACAGCGCTGCAGGCAGCAATAGCCCCTGAAGCTGTGCCTGACTCCATATTCTCTGCCCCGTCAGCAGTGTCGGGGCTGTGCTGGTGGGAGGGAGTGAGCGGCCACGGCTTTGTGGGTGGCCCGGTGTGAGTGGGTCTCTGCTGGACTTTCTGCAGGAGTTGCCAGGCTTCCACCTGTAAAGAAGAGGATGTGTCACCTCTACCATCCACTGGAATTTCTCTCCGGACAGAGGTGAGGAAGGAAAAAAGCAGTGGGGGCCGGGACAGGAGGGGTATCTCAGACAGGGCAATGGAAAGCTTCTAGAAGAGCGCCCAAGGCCAGGACCATCCTGGCTGGCCTGCAGGCACCAAGTTGGCCTGCGTGCTGTCGCTGGTGTGGCTCCACGGCCCTTCCTCTAGGCTTTCAAGCCCTTGTACATATTCAGGTGTTTTACCTGGGAAGGGTGGGAAAAGTTCAACAGCAGCTGGCCTGGGGCTCAGCTCACGGTTACTAACAGATGCCTCGGCATGGCCCCCCGCTTTGCAATGAGGACGCTCCTTGCGTAGGAGTGGGCTGCTGGCTCTATGGGAGATGATTCCCCACCTCTGACCAATTTCAGAATTGTTTACCGATGGAGCAAGTGCCCTGATTGTTTTTTCCTCTGTCTAACTCGTGGGTTCAGGTTTTTTTTTTTTCTTTTTTGGTTCAAGTTAGATTTTATTCCTCTTTTATGTATTTATAGATATAAGCATGGGAATAATTCATTCATATAAATACATCTGTGTGAAGGGAAGAACTTTTTTCTGTTTTATTTTTAAATTTTATTTTTTAAAATTTTGAAATTTAATTTTATTTATTTTTTATACAGCAGGTTATTATTAGTTATGTATTTTATGCATATACATGTATACAGGTCAATCCCAATCTCCCAACTCACCCCAACACCACCTCCCCATGGCTTCCCACACTTGGTGTCCATACGTGTGTTCTCTACCTCTGTGTCTCTATTTCTTCTCTGCAAACCAGTTCATCTGTACCATTTTTCTAGGTTCCACATATATGCATTAATATACAATATTTGTTTGTCTCTTTCTGACTTACTTCATTCTGTATGACAGTCTCTAGATCCATCGACGTCTCTACAAATGACCCAGTTTCATTCCTTCTTATGGCTGAGTAATATTCCATTTTATATATGTACCACATCTTTATCCATTCGTCTGTCTGTGGGTATTTAGGTTGCTTCCATTACCTGGCTATCGTAAATAGTGCTGAAATGAGCATTGTGGTGAATGTGCCTTTTTGATTTATGGTTTTATCTGGGTATATGCCCAGAAGTGGGATTGCTGGATCATATGGTAATTCTATTTCTAGTTTTTTTAAGGAAACTCCATACTGTTCTCCATCGTGACTGTATCAATTTACATTTCCACCACTAGTGGAAGAGGGATCCTTTTGTCCACACCCTCCCCGGAATTCGTTGTTTGTAGATTTTCTGATGATGTCAGTTGTAACAGGTGTGAGGTGATACCTCATTGTAGTTTTGATTTGCATTTCTCTAATAATTAGTGATGTTGAGCAGCTTTTCATGTGCGTCTTGGCCATCTCTGTGTCTTCTTTGAAGAAATGTCTCTTTAGATCTTCTGCCCATTTTTGTATTGGGTTGTTTGTTTTTTTAATATTAAGCTGCATGTGCTCTTTATATATATTGGAGATTAAACCTTTGTCCATTGATTCGTTTGCAAATATTTTCGCCCATTCTGAGGGATGCTTTTTGCCATTCCCGTTTTTTTAACAAAAAAAGAAAGAAAGAAAAAGAAGCAGAACACTAATGTGTGTAAAATATGCCTTTTGAAACTGTCGTTTTGAAATATGGACGTCCTTTGAATTTTTTGGTCGATATATGAACCCAGGATTTGTTTTCAGGGCAGGTGTCATTTACAGGCCTGCAATGATTTTGAATATCAACTGACCATTAGCGCTGGGATTAAAGCTGCTGTTGTGTGAAACGGCCACAAGGTGGCAGCAGGTCTCCCTTACCAAATCTGGTTACTGGGGCAACAGAGCCTCAATGGAAGTCGTGTTCTAGATTGGAATTTAGAATGGAATGTGCCAGGAGAAAGCCCCTCAAGTTTGTCTCACTACTTCTTGTTCGTGTTTTTAATTTAATTTTTTATTTTTTATTACAGCAAATTTGATTACAATGTTTGGCTTGTTGTAGGTGTGGAAGATGTGGTTCTTTTACACATACACATATGTCTGTTCTTCCTGGGATCCTTTTCCCATGTACCTTATGACAGAATGTTGAGTAGTCTTCTCTTGGTATTCTGTAGGTCTTTGGTGATTATATATGTCACCTGTGTTTGTATATGTCTGTTAACCCCAATATCATAATGAAACCAATCCTCACACCTTTCCATTGGTGAACCATAAGTTTGTTGAATGAATCTCTGATTGCCCTTCTCCGTGGAAATATCTGCCCTGGTATCCATTTTTCGGTCACACCTATAAGAGATATGATATGATATGTGTCTTTCACTTTCTGACTTACAACAACTCACGTGCTTACCTCTAGACACACCTACGGTGCTACAAATGGCATTGTGTCCTTTTATTCCTTGGCTTCTATTCTACCTTAGCGAGGTCCATTTTCAACAATGTGATTCCCTGAGGGCTGAGGATTAGCTGACCTGGGTAGCCTGACCCTGCCGGCCTGCCCTCCCCAGGTGTGCCTGGGTTGAGGTCAATATAAACAGCGCTGAAGGAAGCAATAGCCCCTGAAGCTGTGCCTGACTCCATATTCTCTGCCCCGTCAGCAGTGTCGGGGCTGTGCTGGTGGGAGGGAGTGAGGGGCCACGGCTTTGTGGGTGGCCCGGTGTGAGTGGGTCTCTGCTGGACTTTCTGCAGGAGTTGCCAGGCTTCCACCTGTAATGAAGAGGATGTGTCACCCATACCTTCCGCTGGAATTTCTCTCCGGACAGAGGTGAGGAAGGAAAAAAGCAGTGGGGACCGGGACAGGAGGGGTATCTCAGGCAGGACAATGGAAAGCTTCCAGAAGAGCGCCCAGGGCCAGGACCATCCTGACTGGCCTGCAGGCACCAAGTTGGCCTGCGTGCTGTCGCTGGTGTGGCTCCACGGCCCTTCCTCTAGGCTTTCAAGCCCTTGTACATATTCAGGTGTTTTACCTGGGAAGGGTGGGAAAAGTTCAACAGCAGCTGGCCTGGGGCTCAGCTCACGGTTACTCACAGATGCCTCGGCATGGCCCCCCGCTTTGCAATGAGGACGCTCCTTGCGTAGGAGTGGGCTGCTGGCTCTATGGGAGATGATTCCCCACCTCTGACCAATTTCAGAATTGTTTACCGATGGAGCAAGTGCCCTGATTGTGTTTTCCTCTGTCTAACTCGTGTGTTCAGGATTTTTTTATTTCTTTTCTGGTTCAAGTTAGATTTTATTCCTCTTTTATGTATTTATAGATATAAGCATGGAAATAATTCATTCATATAAATACATCTGTGTGAAGGGAAGAACTTTTTTCTGTTTTATTTTTAAATTTTATTGTTTAAAATTTTGAAATTTAATTTTATTTATTTTTTATACAGCAGGTTATTATTAGTTATGTATTTTATGCATATACATGTATACAGGTCAATCCCAATCTCCCAACTCACCCCAACACCACCTCCCCATGGCTTCCCACACTTGGTGTCCATACGTGTGTTCTCTACCTCTGTGTCTCTATTTCTTCCCTGCAAACCAGTTCATCTGTACCATTTTTCTAGGTTCCACATATATGCATTAATATACAATATTTGTTTGTCTCTTTCTGACTTACTTCATTCTGTATGACAGTCTCTAGATCCATCGACGTCTCTACAAATGACCCAGTTTCATTCCTTCTTATGGCTGAGTAATATTCCATTTTATATATGTACCACATCTTTATCCATTCGTCTGTCTGTGGGTATTTAGGTTGCTTCCATTACCTGGCTATCGTAAATAGTGCTGAAATGAGCATTGTGGTGAATGTGCCTTTTTGATTTATGGTTTTATCTGGGTATATGCCCAGAAGTGGGATTGCTGGATCATATGGTAATTCTATTTCTAGTTTTTTTAAGGAAACTCCATACTGTTCTCCATCGTGACTGTATCAATTTACATTTCCACCACTAGTGGAAGAGGGATCCTTTTGTCCACACCCTCCCCAGAATTCGTTGTTTGTAGATTTTCTGATGATGCCAGTTGTAACAGGTGTGAGGTGATACCTCATTGTAGATTTGATTTGCATTTCTCTAATAATTAGTGATGTTGAGCAGCTTTTCATGTGTGTCTTGGCCATCTCTGTGTCTTCTTTGAAGAAACGTCTCTTTAGATCTTCTGCCCATTTTTGTATTGGGTTGTTTGTTTTTTTAATATTAAGCTGCATGAGCTCTTTATATATATTGGAGATTAAACCTTTGTCCATTGATTCGTTTGCAAATATTTTCGCCCATTCTGAGGGATGCTTTTTGCCATTCCCGTTTTTTTAACAAAAAAAGAAAGAAAGAAAAAGAAGCAGAACACTAATGTGTGTAAAATGTGCCTTTTGAAACTGTCGTTTTGAAATATGGACGTCCTTTGAATTTTTTGGTCGATATATGAACCCAGGATTTGTTTTCAGGGCAGGTGTCATTTACAGGCCTGCAATGATTTTGAATATCAACTGACCATTAGCGCTGGGATTAAAGCTGCTGTTGTGTGAAACGGCCACAAGGTGGCAGCAGGTCTCCCTTACCAAATCTGGTTACTGGGGCAACAGAGCCTCAATGGAAGTCGTGTTCTAGATTAGAATTTAGAATGGAATGTGCCAGGAGAAAGCCCCTCAAGTTTGTCTCACTACTTCTTGTTCGTGTTTTTAATTTAATTTTTTTATTTTTTATTACAGCAAATTTGATTACAATGTTTGGCTTGTTGTAGGTGTGGAAGATGTGGTTCTTTTACACATACACATATGTCTGTTCTTCCTGGGATCCTTTTCCCATGTACCTTATGACAGAATGTTGAGTAGTCTTCTCTTGGTATTCTGTAGGTCTTTGGTGATTATATATGTCACCTGTGTTTGTATATGTCTGTTAAGCCCAATATCATAATGAAACCAATCCTCACACCTTTCCATTGGTGAACCATAAGTTTGTTGAATGAATCTGTAATTGCCCTTCTCCGTGGAAATATCTGCCCTGGTATCCATTTTTCGGTCACACCTATAAGAGATATGATATGATATGTGTCTTTCACTTTCTGACTTACAACAACTCACGTGCTTACCTCTAGACACACCTACGGTGCTACAAATGGCATTGTGTCCTTTTATTCCTTGGCTTCTATTCTGCCTTAGCGAGGTCCATTTTCAACAATGTGATTCCCTGAGGGCTGAGGATTAGCTGACCTGGGTAGCCTGACCCTGCCGGCCGGCCCTCCCCAGGTGTGCCTGGGTTGAGGTCAATATAAACAGCGCTGCAGGCAGCAATAGCCCCTGAAGCTGTGCCTGACTCCATATTCTCTGCCCCGTCAGCAGTGTCGGGGCTGTGCTGGTGGGAGGGAGTGAGCGGCCACGGCTTTGTGGGTGGCCCGGTGTGAGTGGGTCTCTGCTGGACTTTCTGCAGTAGTTGCCAGGCTTCCACCTGTAAAGAAGAGGATGTGTCACCTCTACCATCCACTGGAATTTCTCTCCGGACAGAGGTGAGGAAGGAAAAAAGCAGTGGGGGCCGGGACAGGAGGGGTATCTCAGACAGGGCAATGGAAAGCTTCTAGAAGAGCGCCCAAGGCCAGGACCTTACTGGCTGGCCTGCAGGCACCAAGTTGGCCTGCGTGCTGTCGCTGGTGTGGCTCCACGGCCCTTCCTCTAGGCTTTCAAGCCCTTGTACATATTCAGGTGTTTTACCTGGGAAGGGTGGGAAAAGTTCAACAGCAGCTGGCCTGGGGCTCAGCTCACGGTTACTAACAGATGCCTCGGCATGGCCCCCCGCTTTGCAATGAGGACGCTCCTTGCGTAGGAGTGGGCTGCTGGCTCTATGGGAGATGATTCCCCACCTCTGACCAATTTCAGAATTGTTTACCGATGGAGCAAGTGCCCTGATTGTTTTTTCCTCTGTCTAACTCGTGGGTTCAGGTTTTTTTTTTTCTTTTTTGGTTCAAGTTAGATTTTATTCCTCTTTTATGTATTTATAGATATAAGCATGGGAATAATTCATTCATATAAATACATCTGTGTGAAGGGAAGAACTTTTTTCTGTTTTATTTTTAAATTTTATTTTTTAAAATTTTGAAATTTAATTTTATTTATTTTTTATACAGCAGGTTATTATTAGTTATGTATTTTATGCATATACATGTATACAGGTCAATCCCAATCTCCCAACTCACCCCAACACCACCTCCCCATGGCTTCCCACACTTGGTGTCCATACGTGTGTTCTCTACCTCTGTGTCTCTATTTCTTCTCTGCAAACCAGTTCATCTGTACCATTTTTCTAGGTTCCACATATATGCATTAATATACAATATTTGTTTGTCTCTTTCTGACTTACTTCATTCTGTATGACAGTCTCTAGATCCATCGACGTCTCTACAAATGACCCAGTTTCATTCCTTCTTATGGCTGAGTAATATTCCATTTTATATATGTACCACATCTTTATCCATTCGTCTGTCTGTGGGTATTTAGGTTGCTTCCATTACCTGGCTATCGTAAATAGTGCTGAAATGAGCATTGTGGTGAATGTGCCTTTTTGATTTATGGTTTTATCTGGGTATATGCCCAGAAGTGGGATTGCTGGATCATATGGTAATTCTATTTCTAGTTTTTTTAAGGAAACTCCATACTGTTCTCCATCGTGACTGTATCAATTTACATTTCCACCACTAGTGGAAGAGGGATCCTTTTGTCCACACCCTCCCCGGAATTCGTTGTTTGTAGATTTTCTGATGATGTCAGTTGTAACAGGTGTGAGGTGATACCTCATTGTAGTTTTGATTTGCATTTCTCTAATAATTAGTGATGTTGAGCAGCTTTTCATGTGCGTCTTGGCCATCTCTGTGTCTTCTTTGAAGAAATGTCTCTTTAGATCTTCTGCCCATTTTTGTATTGGGTTGTTTGTTTTTTTAATATTAAGCTGCATGTGCTCTTTATATATATTGGAGATTAAACCTTTGTCCATTGATTCGTTTGCAAATATTTTCGCCCATTCTGAGGGATGCTTTTTGCCATTCCCGTTTTTTTAACAAAAAAAGAAAGAAAGAAAAAGAAGCAGAACACTAATGTGTGTAAAATATGCCTTTTGAAACTGTCGTTTTGAAATATGGACGTCCTTTGAATTTTTTGGTCGATATATGAACCCAGGATTTGTTTTCAGGGCAGGTGTCATTTACAGGCCTGCAATGATTTTGAATATCAACTGACCATTAGCGCTGGGATTAAAGCTGCTGTTGTGTGAAACGGCCACAAGGTGGCAGCAGGTCTCCCTTACCAAATCTGGTTACTGGGGCAACAGAGCCTCAATGGAAGTCGTGTTCTAGATTGGAATTTAGAATGGAATGTGCCAGGAGAAAGCCCCTCAAGTTTGTCTCACTACTTCTTGTTCGTGTTTTTAATTTAATTTTTTATTTTTTATTACAGCAAATTTGATTACAATGTTTGGCTTGTTGTAGGTGTGGAAGATGTGGTTCTTTTACACATACACATATGTCTGTTCTTCCTGGGATCCTTTTCCCATGTACCTTATGACAGAATGTTGAGTAGTCTTCTCTTGGTATTCTGTAGGTCTTTGGTGATTATATATGTCACCTGTGTTTGTATATGTCTGTTAACCCCAATATCATAATGAAACCAATCCTCACACCTTTCCATTGGTGAACCATAAGTTTGTTGAATGAATCTGTGATTGCCCTTCTCCGTGGAAATATCTGCCCTGGTATCCATTTTTCGGTCACACCTATAAGAGATATGATATGATATGTGTCTCACTTTCTGACTTACAACAACTCACGTGCTTACCTCTAGACACACCTACGGTGCTACAAATGGCATTGTGTCCTTTTATTCCTTGGCTTCTATTCTGCCTTAGCGAGGTCCATTTTCAACAATGTGATTCCCTGAGGGCTGAGGATTAGCTGACCTGGGTAGCCTGACCCTGCCGGCCGGCCCTCCCCAGGTGTGCCTGGGTTGAGGTCAATATAAACAGCGCTGCAGGCAGCAATAGCCCCTGAAGCTGTGCCTGACTCCATATTCTCTGCCCCGTCAGCAGTGTCGGGGCTGTGCTGGTGGGAGGGAGTGAGCGGCCACGGCTTTGTGGGTGGCCCGGTGTGAGTGGGTCTCTGCTGGACTTTCTGCAGGAGTTGCCAGGCTTCCACCTGTAAAGAAGAGGATGTGTCACCTCTACCATCCACTGGAATTTCTCTCCGGACAGAGGTGAGGAAGGAAAAAAGCAGTGGGGGCCGGGACAGGAGGGGTATCTCAGACAGGGCAATGGAAAGCTTCTAGAAGAGCGCCCAAGGCCAGGACCATCCTGGCTGGCCTGCAGGCACCAAGTTGGCCTGCGTGCTGTCGCTGGTGTGGCTCCACGGCCCTTCCTCTAGGCTTTCAAGCCCTTGTACATATTCAGGTGTTTTACCTGGGAAGGGTGGGAAAAGTTCAACAGCAGCTGGCCTGGGGCTCAGCTCACGGTTACTAACAGATGCCTCGGCATGGCCCCCCGCTTTGCAATGAGGACGCTCCTTGCGTAGGAGTGGGCTGCTGGCTCTATGGGAGATGATTCCCCACCTCTGACCAATTTCAGAATTGTTTACCGATGGAGCAAGTGCCCTGATTGTTTTTTCCTCTGTCTAACTCGTGGGTTCAGGTTTTTTTTTTTCTTTTTTGGTTCAAGTTAGATTTTATTCCTCTTTTATGTATTTATAGATATAAGCATGGGAATAATTCATTCATATAAATACATCTGTGTGAAGGGAAGAACTTTTTTCTGTTTTATTTTTAAATTTTATTTTTTAAAATTTTGAAATTTAATTTTATTTATTTTTTATACAGCAGGTTATTATTAGTTATGTATTTTATGCATATACATGTATACAGGTCAATCCCAATCTCCCAACTCACCCCAACACCACCTCCCCATGGCTTCCCACACTTGGTGTCCATACGTGTGTTCTCTACCTCTGTGTCTCTATTTCTTCTCTGCAAACCAGTTCATCTGTACCATTTTTCTAGGTTCCACATATATGCATTAATATACAATATTTGTTTGTCTCTTTCTGACTTACTTCATTCTGTATGACAGTCTCTAGATCCATCGACGTCTCTACAAATGACCCAGTTTCATTCCTTCTTATGGCTGAGTAATATTCCATTTTATATATGTACCACATCTTTATCCATTCGTCTGTCTGTGGGTATTTAGGTTGCTTCCATTACCTGGCTATCGTAAATAGTGCTGAAATGAGCATTGTGGTGAATGTGCCTTTTTGATTTATGGTTTTATCTGGGTATATGCCCAGAAGTGGGATTGCTGGATCATATGGTAATTCTATTTCTAGTTTTTTTAAGGAAACTCCATACTGTTCTCCATCGTGACTGTATCAATTTACATTTCCACCACTAGTGGAAGAGGGATCCTTTTGTCCACACCCTCCCCGGAATTTGTTGTTTGTAGATTTTCTGATGATGTCAGTTGTAACAGGTGTGAGGTGATACCTCATTGTAGTTTTGATTTGCATTTCTCTAATAATTAGTGATGTTGAGCAGCTTTTCATGTGCGTCTTGGCCATCTCTGTGTCTTCTTTGAAGAAACGTCTCTTTAGATCTTCTGCCCATTTTTGTATTGGGTTGTTTGTTTTTTTAATATTAAGCTGCATGTGCTCTTTATATATATTGGAGATTAAACCTTTGTCCATTGATTCGTTTGCAAATATTTTCGCCCATTCTGAGGGATGCTTTTTGCCATTCCCGTTTTTTTAACAAAAAAAGAAAGAAAGAAAAAGAAGCAGAACACTAATGTGTGTAAAATATGCCTTTTGAAACTGTCGTTTTGAAATATGGACGTCCTTTGAATTTTTTGGTCGATATATGAACCCAGGATTTGTTTTCAGGGCAGGTGTCATTTACAGGCCTGCAATGATTTTGAATATCAACTGACCATTAGCGCTGGGATTAAAGCTGCTGTTGTGTGAAACGGCCACAAGGTGGCAGCAGGTCTCCCTTACCAAATCTGGTTACTGGGGCAACAGAGCCTCAATGGAAGTCGTGTTCTAGATTGGAATTTAGAATGGAATGTGCCAGGAGAAAGCCCCTCAAGTTTGTCTCACTACTTCTTGTTCGTGTTTTTAATTTAATTTTTTATTTTTTATTACAGCAAATTTGATTACAATGTTTGGCTTGTTGTAGGTGTGGAAGATGTGGTTCTTTTACACATACACATATGTCTGTTCTTCCTGGGATCCTTTTCCCATGTACCTTATGACAGAATGTTGAGTAGTCTTCTCTTGGTATTCTGTAGGTCTTTGGTGATTATATATGTCACCTGTGTTTGTATATGTCTGTTAACCCCAATATCATAATGAAACCAATCCTCACACCTTTCCATTGGTGAACCATAAGTTTGTTGAATGAATCTCTGATTGCCCTTCTCCGTGGAAATATCTGCCCTGGTATCCATTTTTCGGTCACACCTATAAGAGATATGATATGATATGTGTCTTTCACTTTCTGACTTACAACAACTCACGTGCTTACCTCTAGACACACCTACGGTGGTACAAATGGCATTGTGTCCTTTTATTCCTTGGCTTCTATTCTACCTTAGCGAGGTCCATTTTCAACAATGTGATTCCCTGAGGGCTGAGGATTAGCTGACCTGGGTAGCCTGACCCTGCCGGCCTGCCCTCCCCAGGTGTGCCTGGGTTGAGGTCAATATAAACAGCGCTGCAGGAAGCAATAGCCCCTGAAGCTGTGCCTGACTCCATATTCTCTGCCCCGTCAGCAGTGTCGGGGCTGTGCTGGTGGGAGGGAGTGAGGGGCCACGGCTTTGTGGGTGGCCCGGTGTGAGTGGGTCTCTGCTGGACTTTCTGCAGGAGTTGCCAGGCTTCCACCTGTAATGAAGAGGATGTGTCACCCATACCTTCCGCTGGAATTTCTCTCCGGACAGAGGTGAGGAAGGAAAAAAGCAGTGGGGACCGGGATAGGAGGGGTATCTCAGGCAGGACAATGGAAAGCTTCCAGAAGAGCGCCCAGGGCCAGGACCATCCTGACTGGCCTGCAGGCACCAAGTTGGCCTGCGTGCTGTCGCTGGTGTGGCTCCACGGCCCTTCCTCTAGGCTTTCAAGCCCTTGTACATATTCAGGTGTTTTACCTGGGAAGGGTGGGAAAAGTTCAACAGCAGCTGGCCTGGGGCTCAGCTCACGGTTACTCACAGATGCCTCGGCATGGCCCCCCGCTTTGCAATGAGGACGCTCCTTGCGTAGGAGTGGGCTGCTGGCTCTATGGGAGATGATTCCCCACCTCTGACCAATTTCAGAATTGTTTACCGATGGAGCAAGTGCCCTGATTGTGTTTTCCTCTGTCTAACTCGTGTGTTCAGGATTTTTTTATTTCTTTTCTGGTTCAAGTTAGATTTTATTCCTCTTTTATGTATTTATAGATATAAGCATGGAAATAATTCATTCATATAAATACATCTGTGTGAAGGGAAGAACTTTTTTCTGTTTTATTTTTAAATTTTATTGTTTAAAATTTTGAAATTTAATTTTATTTATTTTTTATACAGCAGGTTATTATTAGTTATGTATTTTATGCATATACATGTATACAGGTCAATCCCAATCTCCCAACTCACCCCAACACCACCTCCCCATGGCTTCCCACACTTGGTGTCCATACGTGTGTTCTCTACCTCTGTGTCTCTATTTCTTCCCTGCAAACCAGTTCATCTGTACCATTTTTCTAGGTTCCACATATATGCATTAATATACAATATTTGTTTGTCTCTTTCTGACTTACTTCATTCTGTATGACAGTCTCTAGATCCATCGACGTCTCTACAAATGACCCAGTTTCATTCCTTCTTATGGCTGAGTAATATTCCATTTTATATATGTACCACATCTTTATCCATTCGTCTGTCTGTGGGTATTTAGGTTGCTTCCATTACCTGGCTATCGTAAATAGTGCTGAAATGAGCATTGTGGTGAATGTGCCTTTTTGATTTATGGTTTTATCTGGGTATATGCCCAGAAGTGGGATTGCTGGATCATATGGTAATTCTATTTCTAGTTTTTTTAAGGAAACTCCATACTGTTCTCCATCGTGACTGTATCAATTTACATTTCCACCACTAGTGGAAGAGGGATCCTTTTGTCCACACCCTCCCCAGAATTCGTTGTTTGTAGATTTTCTGATGATGCCAGTTGTAACAGGTGTGAGGTGATACCTCATTGTAGATTTGATTTGCATTTCTCTAATAATTAGTGATGTTGAGCAGCTTTTCATGTGTGTCTTGGCCATCTCTGTGTCTTCTTTGAAGAAACGTCTCTTTAGATCTTCTGCCCATTTTTGTATTGGGTTGTTTGTTTTTTTAATATTAAGCTGCATGAGCTCTTTATATATATTGGAGATTAAACCTTTGTCCATTGATTCGTTTGCAAATATTTTCGCCCATTCTGAGGGATGCTTTTTGCCATTCCCGTTTTTTTAACAAAAAAAGAAAGAAAGAAAAAGAAGCAGAACACTAATGTGTGTAAAATGTGCCTTTTGAAACTGTCGTTTTGAAATATGGACGTCCTTTGAATTTTTTGGTCGATATATGAACCCAGGATTTGTTTTCAGGGCAGGTGTCATTTACAGGCCTGCAATGATTTTGAATATCAACTGACCATTAGCGCTGGGATTAAAGCTGCTGTTGTGTGAAACGGCCACAAGGTGGCAGCAGGTCTCCCTTACCAAATCTGGTTACTGGGGCAACAGAGCCTCAATGGAAGTCGTGTTCTAGATTAGAATTTAGAATGGAATGTGCCAGGAGAAAGCCCCTCAAGTTTGTCTCACTACTTCTTGTTCGTGTTTTTAATTTAATTTTTTTATTTTTTATTACAGCAAATTTGATTACAATGTTTGGCTTGTTGTAGGTGTGGAAGATGTGGTTCTTTTACACATACACATATGTCTGTTCTTCCTGGGATCCTTTTCCCATGTACCTTATGACAGAATGTTGAGTAGTCTTCTCTTGGTATTCTGTAGGTCTTTGGTGATTATATATGTCACCTGTGTTTGTATATGTCTGTTAAGCCCAATATCATAATGAAACCAATCCTCACACCTTTCCATTGGTGAACCATAAGTTTGTTGAATGAATCTGTGATTGCCCTTCTCCGTGGAAATATCTGCCCTGGTATCCATTTTTCGGTCACACCTATAAGAGATATGATATGATATGTGTCTTTCACTTTCTGACTTACAACAACTCACGTGCTTACCTCTAGACACACCTACGGTGCTACAAATGGCATTGTGTCCTTTTATTCCTTGGCTTCTATTCTGCCTTAGCGAGGTCCATTTTCAACAATGTGATTCCCTGAGGGCTGAGGATTAGCTGACCTGGGTAGCCTGACCCTGCCGGCCGGCCCTCCCCAGGTGTGCCTGGGTTGAGGTCAATATAAACAGCGCTGCAGGCAGCAATAGCCCCTGAAGCTGTGCCTGACTCCATATTCTCTGCCCCGTCAGCAGTGTCGGGGCTGTGCTGGTGGGAGGGAGTGAGCGGCCACGGCTTTGTGGGTGGCCCGGTGTGAGTGGGTCTCTGCTGGACTTTCTGCAGGAGTTGCCAGGCTTCCACCTGTAAAGAAGAGGATGTGTCACCTCTACCATCCACTGGAATTTCTCTCCGGACAGAGGTGAGGAAGGAAAAAAGCAGTGGGGGCCGGGACAGGAGGGGTATCTCAGACAGGGCAATGGAAAGCTTCTAGAAGAGCGCCCAAGGCCAGGACCATCCTGGCTGGCCTGCAGGCACCAAGTTGGCCTGCGTGCTGTCGCTGGTGTGGCTCCACGGCCCTTCCTCTAGGCTTTCAAGCCCTTGTACATATTCAGGTGTTTTACCTGGGAAGGGTGGGAAAAGTTCAACAGCAGCTGGCCTGGGGCTCAGCTCACGGTTACTAACAGATGCCTCGGCATGGCCCCCCGCTTTGCAATGAGGACGCTCCTTGCGTAGGAGTGGGCTGCTGGCTCTATGGGAGATGATTCCCCACCTCTGACCAATTTCAGAATTGTTTACCGATGGAGCAAGTGCCCTGATTGTTTTTTCCTCTGTCTAACTCGTGGGTTCAGGTTTTTTTTTTTTCTTTTTTGGTTCAAGTTAGATTTTATTCCTCTTTTATGTATTTATAGATATAAGCATGGGAATAATTCATTCATATAAATACATCTGTGTGAAGGGAAGAACTTTTTTCTGTTTTATTTTTAAATTTTATTTTTTAAAATTTTGAAATTTAATTTTATTTATTTTTTATACAGCAGGTTATTATTAGTTATGTATTTTATGCATATACATGTATACAGGTCAATCCCAATCTCCCAACTCACCCCAACACCACCTCCCCATGGCTTCCCACACTTGGTGTCCATACGTGTGTTCTCTACCTCTGTGTCTCTATTTCTTCTCTGCAAACCAGTTCATCTGTACCATTTTTCTAGGTTCCACATATATGCATTAATATACAATATTTGTTTGTCTCTTTCTGACTTACTTCATTCTGTATGACAGTCTCTAGATCCATCGACGTCTCTACAAATGACCCAGTTTCATTCCTTCTTATGGCTGAGTAATATTCCATTTTATATATGTACCACATCTTTATCCATTCGTCTGTCTGTGGGTATTTAGGTTGCTTCCATTACCTGGCTATCGTAAATAGTGCTGAAATGAGCATTGTGGTGAATGTGCCTTTTTGATTTATGGTTTTATCTGGGTATATGCCCAGAAGTGGGATTGCTGGATCATATGGTAATTCTATTTCTAGTTTTTTTAAGGAAACTCCATACTGTTCTCCATCGTGACTGTATCAATTTACATTTCCACCACTAGTGGAAGAGGGATCCTTTTGTCCACACCCTCCCCGGAATTCGTTGTTTGTAGATTTTCTGATGATGTCAGTTGTAACAGGTGTGAGGTGATACCTCATTGTAGTTTTGATTTGCATTTCTCTAATAATTAGTGATGTTGAGCAGCTTTTCATGTGCGTCTTGGCCATCTCTGTGTCTTCTTTGAAGAAACGTCTCTTTAGATCTTCTGCCCATTTTTGTATTGGGTTGTTTGTTTTTTTAATATTAAGCTGCATGTGCTCTTTATATATATTGGAGATTAAACCTTTGTCCATTGATTCGTTTGCAAATATTTTCGCCCATTCTGAGGGATGCTTTTTGCCATTCCCGTTTTTTTAACAAAAAAAGAAAGAAAGAAAAAGAAGCAGAACACTAATGTGTGTAAAATATGCCTTTTGAAACTGTCGTTTTGAAATATGGACGTCCTTTGAATTTTTTGGTCGATATATGAACCCAGGATTTGTTTTCAGGGCAGGTGTCATTTACAGGCCTGCAATGATTTTGAATATCAACTGACCATTAGCGCTGGGATTAAAGCTGCTGTTGTGTGAAACGGCCACAAGGTGGCAGCAGGTCTCCCTTACCAAATCTGGTTACTGGGGCAACAGAGCCTCAATGGAAGTCGTGTTCTAGATTGGAATTTAGAATGGAATGTGCCAGGAGAAAGCCCCTCAAGTTTGTCTCACTACTTCTTGTTCGTGTTTTTAATTTAATTTTTTATTTTTTATTACAGCAAATTTGATTACAATGTTTGGCTTGTTGTAGGTGTGGAAGATGTGGTTCTTTTACACATACACATATGTCTGTTCTTCCTGGGATCCTTTTCCCATGTACCTTATGACAGAATGTTGAGTAGTCTTCTCTTGGTATTCTGTAGGTCTTTGGTGATTATATATGTCACCTGTGTTTGTATATGTCTGTTAACCCCAATATCATAATGAAACCAATCCTCACACCTTTCCATTGGTGAACCATAAGTTTGTTGAATGAATCTCTGATTGCCCTTCTCCGTGGAAATATCTGCCCTGGTATCCATTTTTCGGTCACACCTATAAGAGATATGATATGATATGTGTCTTTCACTTTCTGACTTACAACAACTCACGTGCTTACCTCTAGACACACCTACGGTGGTACAAATGGCATTGTGTCCTTTTATTCCTTGGCTTCTATTCTACCTTAGCGAGGTCCATTTTCAACAATGTGATTCCCTGAGGGCTGAGGATTAGCTGACCTGGGTAGCCTGACCCTGCCGGCCTGCCCTCCCCAGGTGTGCCTGGGTTGAGGTCAATATAAACAGCGCTGCAGGAAGCAATAGCCCCTGAAGCTGTGCCTGACTCCATATTCTCTGCCCCGTCAGCAGTGTCGGGGCTGTGCTGGTGGGAGGGAGTGAGGGGCCACGGCTTTGTGGGTGGCCCGGTGTGAGTGGGTCTCTGCTGGACTTTCTGCAGGAGTTGCCAGGCTTCCACCTGTAATGAAGAGGATGTGTCACCCATACCTTCCGCTGGAATTTCTCTCCGGACAGAGGTGAGGAAGGAAAAAAGCAGTGGGGACCGGGATAGGAGGGGTATCTCAGGCAGGACAATGGAAAGCTTCCAGAAGAGCGCCCAGGGCCAGGACCATCCTGACTGGCCTGCAGGCACCAAGTTGGCCTGCGTGCTGTCGCTGGTGTGGCTCCACGGCCCTTCCTCTAGGCTTTCAAGCCCTTGTACATATTCAGGTGTTTTACCTGGGAAGGGTGGGAAAAGTTCAACAGCAGCTGGCCTGGGGCTCAGCTCACGGTTACTCACAGATGCCTCGGCATGGCCCCCCGCTTTGCAATGAGGACGCTCCTTGCGTAGGAGTGGGCTGCTGGCTCTATGGGAGATGATTCCCCACCTCTGACCAATTTCAGAATTGTTTACCGATGGAGCAAGTGCCCTGATTGTGTTTTCCTCTGTCTAACTCGTGTGTTCAGGATTTTTTTATTTCTTTTCTGGTTCAAGTTAGATTTTATTCCTCTTTTATGTATTTATAGATATAAGCATGGAAATAATTCATTCATATAAATACATCTGTGTGAAGGGAAGAACTTTTTTCTGTTTTATTTTTAAATTTTATTGTTTAAAATTTTGAAATTTAATTTTATTTATTTTTTATACAGCAGGTTATTATTAGTTATGTATTTTATGCATATACATGTATACAGGTCAATCCCAATCTCCCAACTCACCCCAACACCACCTCCCCATGGCTTCCCACACTTGGTGTCCATACGTGTGTTCTCTACCTCTGTGTCTCTATTTCTTCCCTGCAAACCAGTTCATCTGTACCATTTTTCTAGGTTCCACATATATGCATTAATATACAATATTTGTTTGTCTCTTTCTGACTTACTTCATTCTGTATGACAGTCTCTAGATCCATCGACGTCTCTACAAATGACCCAGTTTCATTCCTTCTTATGGCTGAGTAATATTCCATTTTATATATGTACCACATCTTTATCCATTCGTCTGTCTGTGGGTATTTAGGTTGCTTCCATTACCTGGCTATCGTAAATAGTGCTGAAATGAGCATTGTGGTGAATGTGCCTTTTTGATTTATGGTTTTATCTGGGTATATGCCCAGAAGTGGGATTGCTGGATCATATGGTAATTCTATTTCTAGTTTTTTTAAGGAAACTCCATACTGTTCTCCATCGTGACTGTATCAATTTACATTTCCACCACTAGTGGAAGAGGGATCCTTTTGTCCATACCCTCCCCAGAATTCGTTGTTTGTAGATTTTCTGATGATGCCAGTTGTAACAGGTGTGAGGTGATACCTCATTGTAGATTTGATTTGCATTTCTCTAATAATTAGTGATGTTGAGCAGCTTTTCATGTGTGTCTTGGCCATCTCTGTGTCTTCTTTGAAGAAACGTCTCTTTAGATCTTCTGCCCATTTTTGTATTGGGTTGTTTGTTTTTTTAATATTAAGCTGCATGAGCTCTTTATATATATTGGAGATTAAACCTTTGTCCATTGATTCGTTTGCAAATATTTTCGCCCATTCTGAGGGATGCTTTTTGCCATTCCCGTTTTTTTAACAAAAAAAGAAAGAAAGAAAAAGAAGCAGAACACTAATGTGTGTAAAATATGCCTTTTGAAACTGTCGTTTTGAAATATGGACGTCCTTTGAATTTTTTGGTCGATATATGAACCCAGGATTTGTTTTCAGGGCAGGTGTCATTTACAGGCCTGCAATGATTTTGAATATCAACTGACCATTAGCGCTGGGATTAAAGCTGCTGTTGTGTGAAACGGCCACAAGGTGGCAGCAGGTCTCCCTTACCAAATCTGGTTACTGGGGCAACAGAGCCTCAATGGAAGTCGTGTTCTAGATTGGAATTTAGAATGGAATGTGCCAGGAGAAAGCCCCTCAAGTTTGTCTCACTACTTCTTGTTCGTGTTTTTAATTTAATTTTTTTATTTTTTATTACAGCAAATTTGATTACAATGTTTGGCTTGTTGTAGGTGTGGAAGATGTGGTTCTTTTACACATACACATATGTCTGTTCTTCCTGGGATCCTTTTCCCATGTACCTTATGACAGAATGTTGAGTAGTCTTCTCTTGGTATTCTGTAGGTCTTTGGTGATTATATATGTCACCTGTGTTTGTATATGTCTGTTAAGCCCAATATCATAATGAAACCAATCCTCACACCTTTCCATTGGTGAACCATAAGTTTGTTGAATGAATCTGTGATTGCCCTTCTCCGTGGAAATATCTGCCCTGGTATCCATTTTTCGGTCACACCTATAAGAGATATGATATGATATGTGTCTTTCACTTTCTGACTTACAACAACTCACGTGCTTACCTCTAGACACACCTACGGTGCTACAAATGGCATTGTGTCCTTTTATTCCTTGGCTTCTATTCTGCCTTAGCGAGGTCCATTTTCAACAATGTGATTCCCTGAGGGCTGAGGATTAGCTGACCTGGGTAGCCTGACCCTGCCGGCCGGCCCTCCCCAGGTGTGCCTGGGTTGAGGTCAATATAAACAGCGCTGCAGGCAGCAATAGCCCCTGAAGCTGTGCCTGACTCCATATTCTCTGCCCCGTCAGCAGTGTCGGGGCTGTGCTGGTGGGAGGGAGTGAGCGGCCACGGCTTTGTGGGTGGCCCGGTGTGAGTGGGTCTCTGCTGGACTTTCTGCAGGAGTTGCCAGGCTTCCACCTGTAAAGAAGAGGATGTGTCACCTCTACCATCCACTGGAATTTCTCTCCGGACAGAGGTGAGGAAGGAAAAAAGCAGTGGGGGCCGGGACAGGAGGGGTATCTCAGACAGGGCAATGGAAAGCTTCTAGAAGAGCGCCCAAGGCCAGGACCATCCTGGCTGGCCTGCAGGCACCAAGTTGGCCTGCGTGCTGTCGCTGGTGTGGCTCCACGGCCCTTCCTCTAGGCTTTCAAGCCCTTGTACATATTCAGGTGTTTTACCTGGGAAGGGTGGGAAAAGTTCAACAGCAGCTGGCCTGGGGCTCAGCTCACGGTTACTAACAGATGCCTCGGCATGGCCCCCCGCTTTGCAATGAGGACGCTCCTTGCGTAGGAGTGGGCTGCTGGCTCTATGGGAGATGATTCCCCACCTCTGACCAATTTCAGAATTGTTTACCGATGGAGCAAGTGCCCTGATTGTTTTTTCCTCTGTCTAACTCGTGGGTTCAGGTTTTTTTTTTTTCTTTTTTGGTTCAAGTTAGATTTTATTCCTCTTTTATGTATTTATAGATATAAGCATGGGAATAATTCATTCATATAAATACATCTGTGTGAAGGGAAGAACTTTTTTCTGTTTTATTTTTAAATTTTATTTTTTAAAATTTTGAAATTTAATTTTATTTATTTTTTATACAGCAGGTTATTATTAGTTATGTATTTTATGCATATACATGTATACAGGTCAATCCCAATCTCCCAACTCACCCCAACACCACCTCCCCATGGCTTCCCACACTTGGTGTCCATACGTGTGTTCTCTACCTCTGTGTCTCTATTTCTTCTCTGCAAACCAGTTCATCTGTACCATTTTTCTAGGTTCCACATATATGCATTAATATACAATATTTGTTTGTCTCTTTCTGACTTACTTCATTCTGTATGACAGTCTCTAGATCCATCGACGTCTCTACAAATGACCCAGTTTCATTCCTTCTTATGGCTGAGTAATATTCCATTTTATATATGTACCACATCTTTATCCATTCGTCTGTCTGTGGGTATTTAGGTTGCTTCCATTACCTGGCTATCGTAAATAGTGCTGAAATGAGCATTGTGGTGAATGTGCCTTTTTGATTTATGGTTTTATCTGGGTATATGCCCAGAAGTGGGATTGCTGGATCATATGGTAATTCTATTTCTAGTTTTTTTAAGGAAACTCCATACTGTTCTCCATCGTGACTGTATCAATTTACATTTCCACCACTAGTGGAAGAGGGATCCTTTTGTCCACACCCTCCCCGGAATTCGTTGTTTGTAGATTTTCTGATGATGTCAGTTGTAACAGGTGTGAGGTGATACCTCATTGTAGTTTTGATTTGCATTTCTCTAATAATTAGTGATGTTGAGCAGCTTTTCATGTGCGTCTTGGCCATCTCTGTGTCTTCTTTGAAGAAACGTCTCTTTAGATCTTCTGCCCATTTTTGTATTGGGTTGTTTGTTTTTTTAATATTAAGCTGCATGTGCTCTTTATATATATTGGAGATTAAACCTTTGTCCATTGATTCGTTTGCAAATATTTTCGCCCATTCTGAGGGATGCTTTTTGCCATTCCCGTTTTTTTAACAAAAAAAGAAAGAAAGAAAAAGAAGCAGAACACTAATGTGTGTAAAATATGCCTTTTGAAACTGTCGTTTTGAAATATGGACGTCCTTTGAATTTTTTGGTCGATATATGAACCCAGGATTTGTTTTCAGGGCAGGTGTCATTTACAGGCCTGCAATGATTTTGAATATCAACTGACCATTAGCGCTGGGATTAAAGCTGCTGTTGTGTGAAACGGCCACAAGGTGGCAGCAGGTCTCCCTTACCAAATCTGGTTACTGGGGCAACAGAGCCTCAATGGAAGTCGTGTTCTAGATTGGAATTTAGAATGGAATGTGCCAGGAGAAAGCCCCTCAAGTTTGTCTCACTACTTCTTGTTCGTGTTTTTAATTTAATTTTTTATTTTTTATTACAGCAAATTTGATTACAATGTTTGGCTTGTTGTAGGTGTGGAAGATGTGGTTCTTTTACACATACACATATGTCTGTTCTTCCTGGGATCCTTTTCCCATGTACCTTATGACAGAATGTTGAGTAGTCTTCTCTTGGTATTCTGTAGGTCTTTGGTGATTATATATGTCACCTGTGTTTGTATATGTCTGTTAACCCCAATATCATAATGAAACCAATCCTCACACCTTTCCATTGGTGAACCATAAGTTTGTTGAATGAATCTCTGATTGCCCTTCTCCGTGGAAATATCTGCCCTGGTATCCATTTTTCGGTCACACCTATAAGAGATATGATATGATATGTGTCTTTCACTTTCTGACTTACAACAACTCACGTGCTTACCTCTAGACACACCTACGGTGGTACAAATGGCATTGTGTCCTTTTATTCCTTGGCTTCTATTCTACCTTAGCGAGGTCCATTTTCAACAATGTGATTCCCTGAGGGCTGAGGATTAGCTGACCTGGGTAGCCTGACCCTGCCGGCCTGCCCTCCCCAGGTGTGCCTGGGTTGAGGTCAATATAAACAGCGCTGCAGGAAGCAATAGCCCCTGAAGCTGTGCCTGACTCCATATTCTCTGCCCCGTCAGCAGTGTCGGGGCTGTGCTGGTGGGAGGGAGTGAGGGGCCACGGCTTTGTGGGTGGCCCGGTGTGAGTGGGTCTCTGCTGGACTTTCTGCAGGAGTTGCCAGGCTTCCACCTGTAATGAAGAGGATGTGTCACCCATACCTTCCGCTGGAATTTCTCTCCGGACAGAGGTGAGGAAGGAAAAAAGCAGTGGGGACCGGGACAGGAGGGGTATCTCAGGCAGGACAATGGAAAGTTTCCAGAAGAGCGCCCAGGGCCAGGACCATCCTGACTGGCCTGCAGGCACCAAGTTGGCCTGCGTGCTGTCGCTGGTGTGGCTCCACGGCCCTTCCTCTAGGCTTTCAAGCCCTTGTACATATTCAGGTGTTTTACCTGGGAAGGGTGGGAAAAGTTCAACAGCAGCTGGCCTGGGGCTCAGCTCACGGTTACTCACAGATGCCTCGGCATGGCCCCCCGCTTTGCAATGAGGACGCTCCTTGCGTAGGAGTGGGCTGCTGGCTCTATGGGAGATGATTCCCCACCTCTGACCAATTTCAGAATTGTTTACCGATGGAGCAAGTGCCCTGATTGTGTTTTCCTCTGTCTAACTCGTGTGTTCAGGATTTTTTTATTTCTTTTCTGGTTCAAGTTAGATTTTATTCCTCTTTTATGTATTTATAGATATAAGCATGGAAATAATTCATTCATATAAATACATCTGTGTGAAGGGAAGAACTTTTTTCTGTTTTATTTTTAAATTTTATTGTTTAAAATTTTGAAATTTAATTTTATTTATTTTTTATACAGCAGGTTATTATTAGTTATGTATTTTATGCATATACATGTATACAGGTCAATCCCAATCTCCCAACTCACCCCAACACCACCTCCCCATGGCTTCCCACACTTGGTGTCCATACGTGTGTTCTCTACCTCTGTGTCTCTATTTCTTCTCTGCAAACCAGTTCATCTGTACCATTTTTCTAGGTTCCACATATATGCATTAATATACAATATTTGTTTGTCTCTTTCTGACTTACTTCATTCTGTATGACAGTCTCTAGATCCATCGACGTCTCTACAAATGACCCAGTTTCATTCCTTCTTATGGCTGAGTAATATTCCATTTTATATATGTACCACATCTTTATCCATTCGTCTGTCTGTGGGTATTTAGGTTGCTTCCATTACCTGGCTATCGTAAATAGTGCTGAAATGAGCATTGTGGTGAATGTGCCTTTTTGATTTATGGTTTTATCTGGGTATATGCCCAGAAGTGGGATTGCTGGATCATATGGTAATTCTATTTCTAGTTTTTTTAAGGAAACTCCATACTGTTCTCCATCGTGACTGTATCAATTTACATTTCCACCACTAGTGGAAGAGGGATCCTTTTGTCCACACCCTCCCCAGAATTCGTTGTTTGTAGATTTTCTGATGATGCCAGTTGTAACAGGTGTGAGGTGATACCTCATTGTAGATTTGATTTGCATTTCTCTAATAATTAGTGATGTTGAGCAGCTTTTCATGTGTGTCTTGGCCATCTCTGTGTCTTCTTTGAAGAAACGTCTCTTTAGATCTTCTGCCCATTTTTGTATTGGGTTGTTTGTTTTTTTAATATTAAGCTGCATGAGCTCTTTATATATATTGGAGATTAAACCTTTGTCCATTGATTCGTTTGCAAATATTTTCGCCCATTCTGAGGGATGCTTTTTGCCATTCCCGTTTTTTTAACAAAAAAAGAAAGAAAGAAAAAGAAGCAGAACACTAATGTGTGTAAAATGTGCCTTTTGAAACTGTCGTTTTGAAATATGGACGTCCTTTGAATTTTTTGGTCGATATATGAACCCAGGATTTGTTTTCAGGGCAGGTGTCATTTACAGGCCTGCAATGATTTTGAATATCAACTGACCATTAGCGCTGGGATTAAAGCTGCTGTTGTGTGAAACGGCCACAAGGTGGCAGCAGGTCTCCCTTACCAAATCTGGTTACTGGGGCAACAGAGCCTCAATGGAAGTCGTGTTCTAGATTAGAATTTAGAATGGAATGTGCCAGGAGAAAGCCCCTCAAGTTTGTCTCACTACTTCTTGTTCGTGTTTTTAATTTAATTTTTTTATTTTTTATTACAGCAAATTTGATTACAATGTTTGGCTTGTTGTAGGTGTGGAAGATGTGGTTCTTTTACACATACACATATGTCTGTTCTTCCTGGGATCCTTTTCCCATGTACCTTATGACAGAATGTTGAGTAGTCTTCTCTTGGTATTCTGTAGGTCTTTGGTGATTATATATGTCACCTGTGTTTGTATATGTCTGTTAAGCCCAATATCATAATGAAACCAATCCTCACACCTTTCCATTGGTGAACCATAAGTTTGTTGAATGAATCTGTGATTGCCCTTCTCCGTGGAAATATCTGCCCTGGTATCCATTTTTCGGTCACACCTATAAGAGATATGATATGATATGTGTCTTTCACTTTCTGACTTACAACAACTCACGTGCTTACCTCTAGACACACCTACGGTGCTACAAATGGCATTGTGTCCTTTTATTCCTTGGCTTCTATTCTGCCTTAGCGAGGTCCATTTTCAACAATGTGATTCCCTGAGGGCTGAGGATTAGCTGACCTGGGTAGCCTGACCCTGCCGGCCGGCCCTCCCCAGGTGTGCCTGGGTTGAGGTCAATATAAACAGCGCTGCAGGCAGCAATAGCCCCTGAAGCTGTGCCTGACTCCATATTCTCTGCCCCGTCAGCAGTGTCGGGGCTGTGCTGGTGGGAGGGAGTGAGCGGCCACGGCTTTGTGGGTGGCCCGGTGTGAGTGGGTCTCTGCTGGACTTTCTGCAGGAGTTGCCAGGCTTCCACCTGTAAAGAAGAGGATGTGTCACCTCTACCATCCACTGGAATTTCTCTCCGGACAGAGGTGAGGAAGGAAAAAAGCAGTGGGGGCCGGGACAGGAGGGGTATCTCAGACAGGGCAATGGAAAGCTTCTAGAAGAGCGCCCAAGGCCAGGACCTTACTGGCTGGCCTGCAGGCACCAAGTTGGCCTGCGTGCTGTCGCTGGTGTGGCTCCACGGCCCTTCCTCTAGGCTTTCAAGCCCTTGTACATATTCAGGTGTTTTACCTGGGAAGGGTGGGAAAAGTTCAACAGCAGCTGGCCTGGGGCTCAGCTCACGGTTACTAACAGATGCCTCGGCATGGCCCCCCGCTTTGCAATGAGGACGCTCCTTGCGTAGGAGTGGGCTGCTGGCTCTATGGGAGATGATTCCCCACCTCTGACCAATTTCAGAATTGTTTACCGATGGAGCAAGTGCCCTGATTGTTTTTTCCTCTGTCTAACTCGTGGGTTCAGGTTTTTTTTTTTTCTTTTTTGGTTCAAGTTAGATTTTATTCCTCTTTTATGTATTTATAGATATAAGCATGGGAATAATTCATTCATATAAATACATCTGTGTGAAGGGAAGAACTTTTTTCTGTTTTATTTTTAAATTTTATTTTTTAAAATTTTGAAATTTAATTTTATTTATTTTTTATACAGCAGGTTATTATTAGTTATGTATTTTATGCATATACATGTATACAGGTCAATCCCAATCTCCCAACTCACCCCAACACCACCTCCCCATGGCTTCCCACACTTGGTGTCCATACGTGTGTTCTCTACCTCTGTGTCTCTATTTCTTCTCTGCAAACCAGTTCATCTGTACCATTTTTCTAGGTTCCACATATATGCATTAATATACAATATTTGTTTGTCTCTTTCTGACTTACTTCATTCTGTATGACAGTCTCTAGATCCATCGACGTCTCTACAAATGACCCAGTTTCATTCCTTCTTATGGCTGTGTAATATTCCATTTTATATATGTACCACATCTTTATCCATTCGTCTGTCTGTGGGTATTTAGGTTGCTTCCATTACCTGGCTATCGTAAATAGTGCTGAAATGAGCATTGTGGTGAATGTGCCTTTTTGATTTATGGTTTTATCTGGGTATATGCCCAGAAGTGGGATTGCTGGATCATATGGTAATTCTATTTCTAGTTTTTTTAAGGAAACTCCATACTGTTCTCCATCGTGACTGTATCAATTTACATTTCCACCACTAGTGGAAGAGGGATCCTTTTGTCCACACCCTCCCCGGAATTCGTTGTTTGTAGATTTTCTGATGATGTCAGTTGTAACAGGTGTGAGGTGATACCTCATTGTAGTTTTGATTTGCATTTCTCTAATAATTAGTGATGTTGAGCAGCTTTTCATGTGCGTCTTGGCCATCTCTGTGTCTTCTTTGAAGAAACGTCTCTTTAGATCTTCTGCCCATTTTTGTATTGGGTTGTTTGTTTTTTTAATATTAAGCTGCATGTGCTCTTTATATATATTGGAGATTAAACCTTTGTCCATTGATTCGTTTGCAAATATTTTCGCCCATTCTGAGGGATGCTTTTTGCCATTCCCGTTTTTTTAACAAAAAAAGAAAGAAAGAAAAAGAAGCAGAACACTAATGTGTGTAAAATATGCCTTTTGAAACTGTCGTTTTGAAATATGGACGTCCTTTGAATTTTTTGGTCGATATATGAACCCAGGATTTGTTTTCAGGGCAGGTGTCATTTACAGGCCTGCAATGATTTTGAATATCAACTGACCATTAGCGCTGGGATTAAAGCTGCTGTTGTGTGAAACGGCCACAAGGTGGCAGCAGGTCTCCCTTACCAAATCTGGTTACTGGGGCAACAGAGCCTCAATGGAAGTCGTGTTCTAGATTGGAATTTAGAATGGAATGTGCCAGGAGAAAGCCCCTCAAGTTTGTCTCACTACTTCTTGTTCGTGTTTTTAATTTAATTTTTTATTTTTTATTACAGCAAATTTGATTACAATGTTTGGCTTGTTGTAGGTGTGGAAGATGTGGTTCTTTTACACATACACATATGTCTGTTCTTCCTGGGATCCTTTTCCCATGTACCTTATGACAGAATGTTGAGTAGTCTTCTCTTGGTATTCTGTAGGTCTTTGGTGATTATATATGTCACCTGTGTTTGTATATGTCTGTTAACCCCAATATCATAATGAAACCAATCCTCACACCTTTCCATTGGTGAACCATAAGTTTGTTGAATGAATCTCTGATTGCCCTTCTCCGTGGAAATATCTGCCCTGGTATCCATTTTTCGGTCACACCTATAAGAGATATGATATGATATGTGTCTTTCACTTTCTGACTTACAACAACTCACGTGCTTACCTCTAGACACACCTACGGTGCTACAAATGGCATTGTGTCCTTTTATTCCTTGGCTTCTATTCTAACTTAGCGAGGTACATTTTCAACAATGTGATTCCCTGAGGGCTAAGGTTTAGCTGACCTGGGTAGCCTGACCCTGCCGGCCGGCCCTACCGAGGTGTGCCTGGGTTGAGGTCAATATAAACAGCGCTGCAGGCAGCAATAGCCCCTGAAGCTGTGCCTGACTCCATATTCTCTGCCCCGTCAGCAGTGTCGGGGCTGTGCTGGTGGGAGGGAGTGAGGGGCCACGGCTTTGTGGGTGGCCCGGTGTGAGTGGGTCTCTGCTGGACTTTCTGCAGGAGTTGCCAGGCTTCCACCTGTAAAGAAGAGGATGTGTCACCTCTACCATCCACTGGAATTTCTCTCCGGACAGAGGTGAGGAAGGAAAAAAGCAGTGGGGGCCGGGACAGGAGGGGTATCTCAGACAGGGCAATGGAAAGCTTCTAGAAGAGCGCCCAAGGCCAGGACCATCCTGGCTGGCCTGCAGGCACCAAGTTGGCCTGCGTGCTGTCGCTGGTGTGGCTCCACGGCCCTTCCTCTAGGCTTTCAAGCCCTTGTACATATTCAGGTGTTTTACCTGGGAAGGGTGGGAAAAGTTCAACAGCAGCTGGCCTGGGGCTCAGCTCACGGTTACTAACAGATGCCTCGGCATGGCCCCCCGCTTTGCAATGAGGACGCTCCTTGCGTAGGAGTGGGCTGCTGGCTCTATGGGAGATGATTCCCCACCTCTGACCAATTTCAGAATTGTTTACCGATGGAGCAAGTGCCCTGATTGTTTTTTCCTCTGTCTAACTCGTGGGTTCAGGTTTTTTTTTTTTCTTTTTTGGTTCAAGTTAGATTTTATTCCTCTTTTATGTATTTATAGATATAAGCATGGGAATAATTCATTCATATAAATACATCTGTGTGAAGGGAAGAACTTTTTTCTGTTTTATTTTTAAATTTTATTTTTTAAAATTTTGAAATTTAATTTTATTTATTTTTTATACAGCAGGTTATTATTAGTTATGTATTTTATGCATATACATGTATACAGGTCAATCCCAATCTCCCAACTCACCCCAACACCACCTCCCCATGGCTTCCCACACTTGGTGTCCATACGTGTGTTCTCTACCTCTGTGTCTCTATTTCTTCTCTGCAAACCAGTTCATCTGTACCATTTTTCTAGGTTCCACATATATGCATTAATATACAATATTTGTTTGTCTCTTTCTGACTTACTTCATTCTGTATGACAGTCTCTAGATCCATCGACGTCTCTACAAATGACCCAGTTTCATTCCTTCTTATGGCTGAGTAATATTCCATTTTATATATGTACCACATCTTTATCCATTCGTCTGTCTGTGGGTATTTAGGTTGCTTCCATTACCTGGCTATCGTAAATAGTGCTGAAATGAGCATTGTGGTGAATGTGCCTTTTTGATTTATGGTTTTATCTGGGTATATGCCCAGAAGTGGGATTGCTGGATCATATGGTAATTCTATTTCTAGTTTTTTTAAGGAAACTCCATACTGTTCTCCATCGTGACTGTATCAATTTACATTTCCACCACTAGTGGAAGAGGGATCCTTTTGTCCACACCCTCCCCGGAATTCGTTGTTTGTAGATTTTCTGATGATGTCAGTTGTAACAGGTGTGAGGTGATACCTCATTGTAGTTTTGATTTGCATTTCTCTAATAATTAGTGATGTTGAGCAGCTTTTCATGTGCGTCTTGGCCATCTCTGTGTCTTCTTTGAAGAAACGTCTCTTTAGATCTTCTGCCCATTTTTGTATTGGGTTGTTTGTTTTTTTAATATTAAGCTGCATGTGCTCTTTATATATATTGGAGATTAAACCTTTGTCCATTGATTCGTTTGCAAATATTTTCGCCCATTCTGAGGGATGCTTTTTGCCATTCCCGTTTTTTTAACAAAAAAAGAAAGAAAGAAAAAGAAGCAGAACACTAATGTGTGTAAAATATGCCTTTTGAAACTGTCGTTTTGAAATATGGACGTCCTTTGAATTTTTTGGTCGATATATGAACCCAGGATTTGTTTTCAGGGCAGGTGTCATTTACAGGCCTGCAATGATTTTGAATATCAACTGACCATTAGCGCTGGGATTAAAGCTGCTGTTGTGTGAAACGGCCACAAGGTGGCAGCAGGTCTCCCTTACCAAATCTGGTTACTGGGGCAACAGAGCCTCAATGGAAGTCGTGTTCTAGATTGGAATTTAGAATGGAATGTGCCAGGAGAAAGCCCCTCAAGTTTGTCTCACTACTTCTTGTTCGTGTTTTTAATTTAATTTTTTATTTTTTATTACAGCAAATTTGATTACAATGTTTGGCTTGTTGTAGGTGTGGAAGATGTGGTTCTTTTACACATACACATATGTCTGTTCTTCCTGGGATCCTTTTCCCATGTACCTTATGACAGAATGTTGAGTAGTCTTCTCTTGGTATTCTGTAGGTCTTTGGTGATTATATATGTCACCTGTGTTTGTATATGTCTGTTAAGCCCAATATCATAATGAAACCAATCCTCACACCTTTCCATTGGTGAACCATAAGTTTGTTGAATGAATCTCTGATTGCCCTTCTCCGTGGAAATATCTGCCCTGGTATCCATTTTTCGGTCACACCTATAAGAGATATGATATGATATGTGTCTTTCACTTTCTGACTTACAACAACTCACGTGCTTACCTCTAGACACACCTACGGTGGTACAAATGGCATTGTGTCCTTTTATTCCTTGGCTTCTATTCTACCTTAGCGAGGTCCATTTTCAACAATGTGATTCCCTGAGGGCTGAGGATTAGCTGACCTGGGTAGCCTGACCCTGCCGGCCTGCCCTCCCCAGGTGTGCCTGGGTTGAGGTCAATATAAACAGCGCTGCAGGAAGCAATAGCCCCTGAAGCTGTGCCTGACTCCATATTCTCTGCCCCGTCAGCAGTGTCGGGGCTGTGCTGGTGGGAGGGAGTGAGGGGCCACGGCTTTGTGGGTGGCCCGGTGTGAGTGGGTCTCTGCTGGACTTTCTGCAGGAGTTGCCAGGCTTCCACCTGTAATGAAGAGGATGTGTCACCCATACCTTCCGCTGGAATTTCTCTCCGGACAGAGGTGAGGAAGGAAAAAAGCAGTGGGGACCGGGACAGGAGGGGTATCTCAGGCAGGACAATGGAAAGCTTCCAGAAGAGCGCCCAGGGCCAGGACCATCCTGACTGGCCTGCAGGCACCAAGTTGGCCTGCGTGCTGTCGCTGGTGTGGCTCCACGGCCCTTCCTCTAGGCTTTCAAGCCCTTGTACATATTCAGGTGTTTTACCTGGGAAGGGTGGGAAAAGTTCAACAGCAGCTGGCCTGGGGCTCAGCTCACGGTTACTCACAGATGCCTCGGCATGGCCCCCCGCTTTGCAATGAGGACGCTCCTTGCGTAGGAGTGGGCTGCTGGCTCTATGGGAGATGATTCCCCACCTCTGACCAATTTCAGAATTGTTTACCGATGGAGCAAGTGCCCTGATTGTGTTTTCCTCTGTCTAACTCGTGTGTTCAGGATTTTTTTATTTCTTTTCTGGTTCAAGTTAGATTTTATTCCTCTTTTATGTATTTATAGATATAAGCATGGAAATAATTCATTCATATAAATACATCTGTGTGAAGGGAAGAACTTTTTTCTGTTTTATTTTTAAATTTTATTGTTTAAAATTTTGAAATTTAATTTTATTTATTTTTTATACAGCAGGTTATTATTAGTTATGTATTTTATGCATATACATGTATACAGGTCAATCCCAATCTCCCAACTCACCCCAACACCACCTCCCCATGGCTTCCCACACTTGGTGTCCATACGTGTGTTCTCTACCTCTGTGTCTCTATTTCTTCCCTGCAAACCAGTTCATCTGTACCATTTTTCTAGGTTCCACATATATGCATTAATATACAATATTTGTTTGTCTCTTTCTGACTTACTTCATTCTGTATGACAGTCTCTAGATCCATCGACGTCTCTACAAATGACCCAGTTTCATTCCTTCTTATGGCTGAGTAATATTCCATTTTATATATGTACCACATCTTTATCCATTCGTCTGTCTGTGGGTATTTAGGTTGCTTCCATTACCTGGCTATCGTAAATAGTGCTGAAATGAGCATTGTGGTGAATGTGCCTTTTTGATTTATGGTTTTATCTGGGTATATGCCCAGAAGTGGGATTGCTGGATCATATGGTAATTCTATTTCTAGTTTTTTTAAGGAAACTCCATACTGTTCTCCATCGTGACTGTATCAATTTACATTTCCACCACTAGTGGAAGAGGGATCCTTTTGTCCACACCCTCCCCAGAATTCGTTGTTTGTAGATTTTCTGATGATGCCAGTTGTAACAGGTGTGAGGTGATACCTCATTGTAGATTTGATTTGCATTTCTCTAATAATTAGTGATGTTGAGCAGCTTTTCATGTGTGTCTTGGCCATCTCTGTGTCTTCTTTGAAGAAACGTCTCTTTAGATCTTCTGCCCATTTTTGTATTGGGTTGTTTGTTTTTTTAATATTAAGCTGCATGAGCTCTTTATATATATTGGAGATTAAACCTTTGTCCATTGATTCGTTTGCAAATATTTTCGCCCATTCTGAGGGATGCTTTTTGCCATTCCCGTTTTTTTAACAAAAAAAGAAAGAAAGAAAAAGAAGCAGAACACTAATGTGTGTAAAATGTGCCTTTTGAAACTGTCGTTTTGAAATATGGACGTCCTTTGAATTTTTTGGTCGATATATGAACCCAGGATTTGTTTTCAGGGCAGGTGTCATTTACAGGCCTGCAATGATTTTGAATATCAACTGACCATTAGCGCTGGGATTAAAGCTGCTGTTGTGTGAAACGGCCACAAGGTGGCAGCAGGTCTCCCTTACCAAATCTGGTTACTGGGGCAACAGAGCCTCAATGGAAGTCGTGTTCTAGATTAGAATTTAGAATGGAATGTGCCAGGAGAAAGCCCCTCAAGTTTGTCTCACTACTTCTTGTTCGTGTTTTTAATTTAATTTTTTTATTTTTTATTACAGCAAATTTGATTACAATGTTTGGCTTGTTGTAGGTGTGGAAGATGTGGTTCTTTTACACATACACATATGTCTGTTCTTCCTGGGATCCTTTTCCCATGTACCTTATGACAGAATGTTGAGTAGTCTTCTCTTGGTATTCTGTAGGTCTTTGGTGATTATATATGTCACCTGTGTTTGTATATGTCTGTTAAGCCCAATATCATAATGAAACCAATCCTCACACCTTTCCATTGGTGAACCATAAGTTTGTTGAATGAATCTGTGATTGCCCTTCTCCGTGGAAATATCTGCCCTGGTATCCATTTTTCGGTCACACCTATAAGAGATATGATATGATATGTGTCTTTCACTTTCTGACTTACAACAACTCACGTGCTTACCTCTAGACACACCTACGGTGCTACAAATGGCATTGTGTCCTTTTATTCCTTGGCTTCTATTCTGCCTTAGCGAGGTCCATTTTCAACAATGTGATTCCCTGAGGGCTGAGGATTAGCTGACCTGGGTAGCCTGACCCTGCCGGCCGGCCCTCCCCAGGTGTGCCTGGGTTGAGGTCAATATAAACAGCGCTGCAGGCAGCAATAGCCCCTGAAGCTGTGCCTGACTCCATATTCTCTGCCCCGTCAGCAGTGTCGGGGCTGTGCTGGTGGGAGGGAGTGAGCGGCCACGGCTTTGTGGGTGGCCCGGTGTGAGTGGGTCTCTGCTGGACTTTCTGCAGGAGTTGCCAGGCTTCCACCTGTAAAGAAGAGGATGTGTCACCTCTACCATCCACTGGAATTTCTCTCCGGACAGAGGTGAGGAAGGAAAAAAGCAGTGGGGGCCGGGACAGGAGGGGTATCTCAGACAGGGCAATGGAAAGCTTCTAGAAGAGCGCCCAAGGCCAGGACCATCCTGGCTGGCCTGCAGGCACCAAGTTGGCCTGCGTGCTGTCGCTGGTGTGGCTCCACGGCCCTTCCTCTAGGCTTTCAAGCCCTTGTACATATTCAGGTGTTTTACCTGGGAAGGGTGGGAAAAGTTCAACAGCAGCTGGCCTGGGGCTCAGCTCACGGTTACTAACAGATGCCTCGGCATGGCCCCCCGCTTTGCAATGAGGACGCTCCTTGCGTAGGAGTGGGCTGCTGGCTCTATGGGAGATGATTCCCCACCTCTGACCAATTTCAGAATTGTTTACCGATGGAGCAAGTGCCCTGATTGTTTTTTCCTCTGTCTAACTCGTGGGTTCAGGTTTTTTTTTTTTCTTTTTTGGTTCAAGTTAGATTTTATTCCTCTTTTATGTATTTATAGATATAAGCATGGGAATAATTCATTCATATAAATACATCTGTGTGAAGGGAAGAACTTTTTTCTGTTTTATTTTTAAATTTTATTTTTTAAAATTTTGAAATTTAATTTTATTTATTTTTTATACAGCAGGTTATTATTAGTTATGTATTTTATGCATATACATGTATACAGGTCAATCCCAATCTCCCAACTCACCCCAACACCACCTCCCCATGGCTTCCCACACTTGGTGTCCATACGTGTGTTCTCTACCTCTGTGTCTCTATTTCTTCTCTGCAAACCAGTTCATCTGTACCATTTTTCTAGGTTCCACATATATGCATTAATATACAATATTTGTTTGTCTCTTTCTGACTTACTTCATTCTGTATGACAGTCTCTAGATCCATCGACGTCTCTACAAATGACCCAGTTTCATTCCTTCTTATGGCTGAGTAATATTCCATTTTATATATGTACCACATCTTTATCCATTCGTCTGTCTGTGGGTATTTAGGTTGCTTCCATTACCTGGCTATCGTAAATAGTGCTGAAATGAGCATTGTGGTGAATGTGCCTTTTTGATTTATGGTTTTATCTGGGTATATGCCCAGAAGTGGGATTGCTGGATCATATGGTAATTCTATTTCTAGTTTTTTTAAGGAAACTCCATACTGTTCTCCATCGTGACTGTATCAATTTACATTTCCACCACTAGTGGAAGAGGGATCCTTTTGTCCACACCCTCCCCGGAATTTGTTGTTTGTAGATTTTCTGATGATGTCAGTTGTAACAGGTGTGAGGTGATACCTCATTGTAGTTTTGATTTGCATTTCTCTAATAATTAGTGATGTTGAGCAGCTTTTCATGTGCGTCTTGGCCATCTCTGTGTCTTCTTTGAAGAAACGTCTCTTTAGATCTTCTGCCCATTTTTGTATTGGGTTGTTTGTTTTTTTAATATTAAGCTGCATGTGCTCTTTATATATATTGGAGATTAAACCTTTGTCCATTGATTCGTTTGCAAATATTTTCGCCCATTCTGAGGGATGCTTTTTGCCATTCCCGTTTTTTTAACAAAAAAAGAAAGAAAGAAAAAGAAGCAGAACACTAATGTGTGTAAAATATGCCTTTTGAAACTGTCGTTTTGAAATATGGACGTCCTTTGAATTTTTTGGTCGATATATGAACCCAGGATTTGTTTTCAGGGCAGGTGTCATTTACAGGCCTGCAATGATTTTGAATATCAACTGACCATTAGCGCTGGGATTAAAGCTGCTGTTGTGTGAAACGGCCACAAGGTGGCAGCAGGTCTCCCTTACCAAATCTGGTTACTGGGGCAACAGAGCCTCAATGGAAGTCGTGTTCTAGATTGGAATTTAGAATGGAATGTGCCAGGAGAAAGCCCCTCAAGTTTGTCTCACTACTTCTTGTTCGTGTTTTTAATTTAATTTTTTATTTTTTATTACAGCAAATTTGATTACAATGTTTGGCTTGTTGTAGGTGTGGAAGATGTGGTTCTTTTACACATACACATATGTCTGTTCTTCCTGGGATCCTTTTCCCATGTACCTTATGACAGAATGTTGAGTAGTCTTCTCTTGGTATTCTGTAGGTCTTTGGTGATTATATATGTCACCTGTGTTTGTATATGTCTGTTAACCCCAATATCATAATGAAACCAATCCTCACACCTTTCCATTGGTGAACCATAAGTTTGTTGAATGAATCTCTGATTGCCCTTCTCCGTGGAAATATCTGCCCTGGTATCCATTTTTCGGTCACACCTATAAGAGATATGATATGATATGTGTCTTTCACTTTCTGACTTACAACAACTCACGTGCTTACCTCTAGACACACCTACGGTGGTACAAATGGCATTGTGTCCTTTTATTCCTTGGCTTCTATTCTACCTTAGCGAGGTCCATTTTCAACAATGTGATTCCCTGAGGGCTGAGGATTAGCTGACCTGGGTAGCCTGACCCTGCCGGCCTGCCCTCCCCAGGTGTGCCTGGGTTGAGGTCAATATAAACAGCGCTGCAGGAAGCAATAGCCCCTGAAGCTGTGCCTGACTCCATATTCTCTGCCCCGTCAGCAGTGTCGGGGCTGTGCTGGTGGGAGGGAGTGAGGGGCCACGGCTTTGTGGGTGGCCCGGTGTGAGTGGGTCTCTGCTGGACTTTCTGCAGGAGTTGCCAGGCTTCCACCTGTAATGAAGAGGATGTGTCACCCATACCTTCCGCTGGAATTTCTCTCCGGACAGAGGTGAGGAAGGAAAAAAGCAGTGGGGACCGGGATAGGAGGGGTATCTCAGGCAGGACAATGGAAAGCTTCCAGAAGAGCGCCCAGGGCCAGGACCATCCTGACTGGCCTGCAGGCACCAAGTTGGCCTGCGTGCTGTCGCTGGTGTGGCTCCACGGCCCTTCCTCTAGGCTTTCAAGCCCTTGTACATATTCAGGTGTTTTACCTGGGAAGGGTGGGAAAAGTTCAACAGCAGCTGGCCTGGGGCTCAGCTCACGGTTACTCACAGATGCCTCGGCATGGCCCCCCGCTTTGCAATGAGGACGCTCCTTGCGTAGGAGTGGGCTGCTGGCTCTATGGGAGATGATTCCCCACCTCTGACCAATTTCAGAATTGTTTACCGATGGAGCAAGTGCCCTGATTGTGTTTTCCTCTGTCTAACTCGTGTGTTCAGGATTTTTTTATTTCTTTTCTGGTTCAAGTTAGATTTTATTCCTCTTTTATGTATTTATAGATATAAGCATGGAAATAATTCATTCATATAAATACATCTGTGTGAAGGGAAGAACTTTTTTCTGTTTTATTTTTAAATTTTATTGTTTAAAATTTTGAAATTTAATTTTATTTATTTTTTATACAGCAGGTTATTATTAGTTATGTATTTTATGCATATACATGTATACAGGTCAATCCCAATCTCCCAACTCACCCCAACACCACCTCCCCATGGCTTCCCACACTTGGTGTCCATACGTGTGTTCTCTACCTCTGTGTCTCTATTTCTTCCCTGCAAACCAGTTCATCTGTACCATTTTTCTAGGTTCCACATATATGCATTAATATACAATATTTGTTTGTCTCTTTCTGACTTACTTCATTCTGTATGACAGTCTCTAGATCCATCGACGTCTCTACAAATGACCCAGTTTCATTCCTTCTTATGGCTGAGTAATATTCCATTTTATATATGTACCACATCTTTATCCATTCGTCTGTCTGTGGGTATTTAGGTTGCTTCCATTACCTGGCTATCGTAAATAGTGCTGAAATGAGCATTGTGGTGAATGTGCCTTTTTGATTTATGGTTTTATCTGGGTATATGCCCAGAAGTGGGATTGCTGGATCATATGGTAATTCTATTTCTAGTTTTTTTAAGGAAACTCCATACTGTTCTCCATCGTGACTGTATCAATTTACATTTCCACCACTAGTGGAAGAGGGATCCTTTTGTCCACACCCTCCCCAGAATTCGTTGTTTGTAGATTTTCTGATGATGCCAGTTGTAACAGGTGTGAGGTGATACCTCATTGTAGATTTGATTTGCATTTCTCTAATAATTAGTGATGTTGAGCAGCTTTTCATGTGTGTCTTGGCCATCTCTGTGTCTTCTTTGAAGAAACGTCTCTTTAGATCTTCTGCCCATTTTTGTATTGGGTTGTTTGTTTTTTTAATATTAAGCTGCATGAGCTCTTTATATATATTGGAGATTAAACCTTTGTCCATTGATTCGTTTGCAAATATTTTCGCCCATTCTGAGGGATGCTTTTTGCCATTCCCGTTTTTTTAACAAAAAAAGAAAGAAAGAAAAAGAAGCAGAACACTAATGTGTGTAAAATGTGCCTTTTGAAACTGTCGTTTTGAAATATGGACGTCCTTTGAATTTTTTGGTCGATATATGAACCCAGGATTTGTTTTCAGGGCAGGTGTCATTTACAGGCCTGCAATGATTTTGAATATCAACTGACCATTAGCGCTGGGATTAAAGCTGCTGTTGTGTGAAACGGCCACAAGGTGGCAGCAGGTCTCCCTTACCAAATCTGGTTACTGGGGCAACAGAGCCTCAATGGAAGTCGTGTTCTAGATTAGAATTTAGAATGGAATGTGCCAGGAGAAAGCCCCTCAAGTTTGTCTCACTACTTCTTGTTCGTGTTTTTAATTTAATTTTTTTATTTTTTATTACAGCAAATTTGATTACAATGTTTGGCTTGTTGTAGGTGTGGAAGATGTGGTTCTTTTACACATACACATATGTCTGTTCTTCCTGGGATCCTTTTCCCATGTACCTTATGACAGAATGTTGAGTAGTCTTCTCTTGGTATTCTGTAGGTCTTTGGTGATTATATATGTCACCTGTGTTTGTATATGTCTGTTAAGCCCAATATCATAATGAAACCAATCCTCACACCTTTCCATTGGTGAACCATAAGTTTGTTGAATGAATCTGTGATTGCCCTTCTCCGTGGAAATATCTGCCCTGGTATCCATTTTTCGGTCACACCTATAAGAGATATGATATGATATGTGTCTTTCACTTTCTGACTTACAACAACTCACGTGCTTACCTCTAGACACACCTACGGTGCTACAAATGGCATTGTGTCCTTTTATTCCTTGGCTTCTATTCTGCCTTAGCGAGGTCCATTTTCAACAATGTGATTCCCTGAGGGCTGAGGATTAGCTGACCTGGGTAGCCTGACCCTGCCGGCCGGCCCTCCCCAGGTGTGCCTGGGTTGAGGTCAATATAAACAGCGCTGCAGGCAGCAATAGCCCCTGAAGCTGTGCCTGACTCCATATTCTCTGCCCCGTCAGCAGTGTCGGGGCTGTGCTGGTGGGAGGGAGTGAGCGGCCACGGCTTTGTGGGTGGCCCGGTGTGAGTGGGTCTCTGCTGGACTTTCTGCAGGAGTTGCCAGGCTTCCACCTGTAAAGAAGAGGATGTGTCACCTCTACCATCCACTGGAATTTCTCTCCGGACAGAGGTGAGGAAGGAAAAAAGCAGTGGGGGCCGGGACAGGAGGGGTATCTCAGACAGGGCAATGGAAAGCTTCTAGAAGAGCGCCCAAGGCCAGGACCATCCTGGCTGGCCTGCAGGCACCAAGTTGGCCTGCGTGCTGTCGCTGGTGTGGCTCCACGGCCCTTCCTCTAGGCTTTCAAGCCCTTGTACATATTCAGGTGTTTTACCTGGGAAGGGTGGGAAAAGTTCAACAGCAGCTGGCCTGGGGCTCAGCTCACGGTTACTAACAGATGCCTCGGCATGGCCCCCCGCTTTGCAATGAGGACGCTCCTTGCGTAGGAGTGGGCTGCTGGCTCTATGGGAGATGATTCCCCACCTCTGACCAATTTCAGAATTGTTTACCGATGGAGCAAGTGCCCTGATTGTTTTTTCCTCTGTCTAACTCGTGGGTTCAGGTTTTTTTTTTTTCTTTTTTGGTTCAAGTTAGATTTTATTCCTCTTTTATGTATTTATAGATATAAGCATGGGAATAATTCATTCATATAAATACATCTGTGTGAAGGGAAGAACTTTTTTCTGTTTTATTTTTAAATTTTATTTTTTAAAATTTTGAAATTTAATTTTATTTATTTTTTATACAGCAGGTTATTATTAGTTATGTATTTTATGCATATACATGTATACAGGTCAATCCCAATCTCCCAACTCACCCCAACACCACCTCCCCATGGCTTCCCACACTTGGTGTCCATACGTGTGTTCTCTACCTCTGTGTCTCTATTTCTTCTCTGCAAACCAGTTCATCTGTACCATTTTTCTAGGTTCCACATATATGCATTAATATACAATATTTGTTTGTCTCTTTCTGACTTACTTCATTCTGTATGACAGTCTCTAGATCCATCGACGTCTCTACAAATGACCCAGTTTCATTCCTTCTTATGGCTGAGTAATATTCCATTTTATATATGTACCACATCTTTATCCATTCGTCTGTCTGTGGGTATTTAGGTTGCTTCCATTACCTGGCTATCGTAAATAGTGCTGAAATGAGCATTGTGGTGAATGTGCCTTTTTGATTTATGGTTTTATCTGGGTATATGCCCAGAAGTGGGATTGCTGGATCATATGGTAATTCTATTTCTAGTTTTTTTAAGGAAACTCCATACTGTTCTCCATCGTGACTGTATCAATTTACATTTCCACCACTAGTGGAAGAGGGATCCTTTTGTCCACACCCTCCCCGGAATTCGTTGTTTGTAGATTTTCTGATGATGTCAGTTGTAACAGGTGTGAGGTGATACCTCATTGTAGTTTTGATTTGCATTTCTCTAATAATTAGTGATGTTGAGCAGCTTTTCATGTGCGTCTTGGCCATCTCTGTGTCTTCTTTGAAGAAACGTCTCTTTAGATCTTCTGCCCATTTTTGTATTGGGTTGTTTGTTTTTTTAATATTAAGCTGCATGTGCTCTTTATATATATTGGAGATTAAACCTTTGTCCATTGATTCGTTTGCAAATATTTTCGCCCATTCTGAGGGATGCTTTTTGCCATTCCCGTTTTTTTAACAAAAAAAGAAAGAAAGAAAAAGAAGCAGAACACTAATGTGTGTAAAATATGCCTTTTGAAACTGTCGTTTTGAAATATGGACGTCCTTTGAATTTTTTGGTCGATATATGAACCCAGGATTTGTTTTCAGGGCAGGTGTCATTTACAGGCCTGCAATGATTTTGAATATCAACTGACCATTAGCGCTGGGATTAAAGCTGCTGTTGTGTGAAACGGCCACAAGGTGGCAGCAGGTCTCCCTTACCAAATCTGGTTACTGGGGCAACAGAGCCTCAATGGAAGTCGTGTTCTAGATTGGAATTTAGAATGGAATGTGCCAGGAGAAAGCCCCTCAAGTTTGTCTCACTACTTCTTGTTCGTGTTTTTAATTTAATTTTTTATTTTTTATTACAGCAAATTTGATTACAATGTTTGGCTTGTTGTAGGTGTGGAAGATGTGGTTCTTTTACACATACACATATGTCTGTTCTTCCTGGGATCCTTTTCCCATGTACCTTATGACAGAATGTTGAGTAGTCTTCTCTTGGTATTCTGTAGGTCTTTGGTGATTATATATGTCACCTGTGTTTGTATATGTCTGTTAACCCCAATATCATAATGAAACCAATCCTCACACCTTTCCATTGGTGAACCATAAGTTTGTTGAATGAATCTCTGATTGCCCTTCTCCGTGGAAATATCTGCCCTGGTATCCATTTTTCGGTCACACCTATAAGAGATATGATATGATATGTGTCTTTCACTTTCTGACTTACAACAACTCACGTGCTTACCTCTAGACACACCTACGGTGGTACAAATGGCATTGTGTCCTTTTATTCCTTGGCTTCTATTCTACCTTAGCGAGGTCCATTTTCAACAATGTGATTCCCTGAGGGCTGAGGATTAGCTGACCTGGGTAGCCTGACCCTGCCGGCCTGCCCTCCCCAGGTGTGCCTGGGTTGAGGTCAATATAAACAGCGCTGCAGGAAGCAATAGCCCCTGAAGCTGTGCCTGACTCCATATTCTCTGCCCCGTCAGCAGTGTCGGGGCTGTGCTGGTGGGAGGGAGTGAGGGGCCACGGCTTTGTGGGTGGCCCGGTGTGAGTGGGTCTCTGCTGGACTTTCTGCAGGAGTTGCCAGGCTTCCACCTGTAATGAAGAGGATGTGTCACCCATACCTTCCGCTGGAATTTCTCTCCGGACAGAGGTGAGGAAGGAAAAAAGCAGTGGGGACCGGGATAGGAGGGGTATCTCAGGCAGGACAATGGAAAGCTTCCAGAAGAGCGCCCAGGGCCAGGACCATCCTGACTGGCCTGCAGGCACCAAGTTGGCCTGCGTGCTGTCGCTGGTGTGGCTCCACGGCCCTTCCTCTAGGCTTTCAAGCCCTTGTACATATTCAGGTGTTTTACCTGGGAAGGGTGGGAAAAGTTCAACAGCAGCTGGCCTGGGGCTCAGCTCACGGTTACTCACAGATGCCTCGGCATGGCCCCCCGCTTTGCAATGAGGACGCTCCTTGCGTAGGAGTGGGCTGCTGGCTCTATGGGAGATGATTCCCCACCTCTGACCAATTTCAGAATTGTTTACCGATGGAGCAAGTGCCCTGATTGTGTTTTCCTCTGTCTAACTCGTGTGTTCAGGATTTTTTTATTTCTTTTCTGGTTCAAGTTAGATTTTATTCCTCTTTTATGTATTTATAGATATAAGCATGGAAATAATTCATTCATATAAATACATCTGTGTGAAGGGAAGAACTTTTTTCTGTTTTATTTTTAAATTTTATTGTTTAAAATTTTGAAATTTAATTTTATTTATTTTTTATACAGCAGGTTATTATTAGTTATGTATTTTATGCATATACATGTATACAGGTCAATCCCAATCTCCCAACTCACCCCAACACCACCTCCCCATGGCTTCCCACACTTGGTGTCCATACGTGTGTTCTCTACCTCTGTGTCTCTATTTCTTCCCTGCAAACCAGTTCATCTGTACCATTTTTCTAGGTTCCACATATATGCATTAATATACAATATTTGTTTGTCTCTTTCTGACTTACTTCATTCTGTATGACAGTCTCTAGATCCATCGACGTCTCTACAAATGACCCAGTTTCATTCCTTCTTATGGCTGAGTAATATTCCATTTTATATATGTACCACATCTTTATCCATTCGTCTGTCTGTGGGTATTTAGGTTGCTTCCATTACCTGGCTATCGTAAATAGTGCTGAAATGAGCATTGTGGTGAATGTGCCTTTTTGATTTATGGTTTTATCTGGGTATATGCCCAGAAGTGGGATTGCTGGATCATATGGTAATTCTATTTCTAGTTTTTTTAAGGAAACTCCATACTGTTCTCCATCGTGACTGTATCAATTTACATTTCCACCACTAGTGGAAGAGGGATCCTTTTGTCCATACCCTCCCCAGAATTCGTTGTTTGTAGATTTTCTGATGATGCCAGTTGTAACAGGTGTGAGGTGATACCTCATTGTAGATTTGATTTGCATTTCTCTAATAATTAGTGATGTTGAGCAGCTTTTCATGTGTGTCTTGGCCATCTCTGTGTCTTCTTTGAAGAAACGTCTCTTTAGATCTTCTGCCCATTTTTGTATTGGGTTGTTTGTTTTTTTAATATTAAGCTGCATGAGCTCTTTATATATATTGGAGATTAAACCTTTGTCCATTGATTCGTTTGCAAATATTTTCGCCCATTCTGAGGGATGCTTTTTGCCATTCCCGTTTTTTTAACAAAAAAAGAAAGAAAGAAAAAGAAGCAGAACACTAATGTGTGTAAAATATGCCTTTTGAAACTGTCGTTTTGAAATATGGACGTCCTTTGAATTTTTTGGTCGATATATGAACCCAGGATTTGTTTTCAGGGCAGGTGTCATTTACAGGCCTGCAATGATTTTGAATATCAACTGACCATTAGCGCTGGGATTAAAGCTGCTGTTGTGTGAAACGGCCACAAGGTGGCAGCAGGTCTCCCTTACCAAATCTGGTTACTGGGGCAACAGAGCCTCAATGGAAGTCGTGTTCTAGATTGGAATTTAGAATGGAATGTGCCAGGAGAAAGCCCCTCAAGTTTGTCTCACTACTTCTTGTTCGTGTTTTTAATTTAATTTTTTTATTTTTTATTACAGCAAATTTGATTACAATGTTTGGCTTGTTGTAGGTGTGGAAGATGTGGTTCTTTTACACATACACATATGTCTGTTCTTCCTGGGATCCTTTTCCCATGTACCTTATGACAGAATGTTGAGTAGTCTTCTCTTGGTATTCTGTAGGTCTTTGGTGATTATATATGTCACCTGTGTTTGTATATGTCTGTTAAGCCCAATATCATAATGAAACCAATCCTCACACCTTTCCATTGGTGAACCATAAGTTTGTTGAATGAATCTGTGATTGCCCTTCTCCGTGGAAATATCTGCCCTGGTATCCATTTTTCGGTCACACCTATAAGAGATATGATATGATATGTGTCTTTCACTTTCTGACTTACAACAACTCACGTGCTTACCTCTAGACACACCTACGGTGCTACAAATGGCATTGTGTCCTTTTATTCCTTGGCTTCTATTCTGCCTTAGCGAGGTCCATTTTCAACAATGTGATTCCCTGAGGGCTGAGGATTAGCTGACCTGGGTAGCCTGACCCTGCCGGCCGGCCCTCCCCAGGTGTGCCTGGGTTGAGGTCAATATAAACAGCGCTGCAGGCAGCAATAGCCCCTGAAGCTGTGCCTGACTCCATATTCTCTGCCCCGTCAGCAGTGTCGGGGCTGTGCTGGTGGGAGGGAGTGAGCGGCCACGGCTTTGTGGGTGGCCCGGTGTGAGTGGGTCTCTGCTGGACTTTCTGCAGGAGTTGCCAGGCTTCCACCTGTAAAGAAGAGGATGTGTCACCTCTACCATCCACTGGAATTTCTCTCCGGACAGAGGTGAGGAAGGAAAAAAGCAGTGGGGGCCGGGACAGGAGGGGTATCTCAGACAGGGCAATGGAAAGCTTCTAGAAGAGCGCCCAAGGCCAGGACCATCCTGGCTGGCCTGCAGGCACCAAGTTGGCCTGCGTGCTGTCGCTGGTGTGGCTCCACGGCCCTTCCTCTAGGCTTTCAAGCCCTTGTACATATTCAGGTGTTTTACCTGGGAAGGGTGGGAAAAGTTCAACAGCAGCTGGCCTGGGGCTCAGCTCACGGTTACTAACAGATGCCTCGGCATGGCCCCCCGCTTTGCAATGAGGACGCTCCTTGCGTAGGAGTGGGCTGCTGGCTCTATGGGAGATGATTCCCCACCTCTGACCAATTTCAGAATTGTTTACCGATGGAGCAAGTGCCCTGATTGTTTTTTCCTCTGTCTAACTCGTGGGTTCAGGTTTTTTTTTTTTCTTTTTTGGTTCAAGTTAGATTTTATTCCTCTTTTATGTATTTATAGATATAAGCATGGGAATAATTCATTCATATAAATACATCTGTGTGAAGGGAAGAACTTTTTTCTGTTTTATTTTTAAATTTTATTTTTTAAAATTTTGAAATTTAATTTTATTTATTTTTTATACAGCAGGTTATTATTAGTTATGTATTTTATGCATATACATGTATACAGGTCAATCCCAATCTCCCAACTCACCCCAACACCACCTCCCCATGGCTTCCCACACTTGGTGTCCATACGTGTGTTCTCTACCTCTGTGTCTCTATTTCTTCTCTGCAAACCAGTTCATCTGTACCATTTTTCTAGGTTCCACATATATGCATTAATATACAATATTTGTTTGTCTCTTTCTGACTTACTTCATTCTGTATGACAGTCTCTAGATCCATCGACGTCTCTACAAATGACCCAGTTTCATTCCTTCTTATGGCTGAGTAATATTCCATTTTATATATGTACCACATCTTTATCCATTCGTCTGTCTGTGGGTATTTAGGTTGCTTCCATTACCTGGCTATCGTAAATAGTGCTGAAATGAGCATTGTGGTGAATGTGCCTTTTTGATTTATGGTTTTATCTGGGTATATGCCCAGAAGTGGGATTGCTGGATCATATGGTAATTCTATTTCTAGTTTTTTTAAGGAAACTCCATACTGTTCTCCATCGTGACTGTATCAATTTACATTTCCACCACTAGTGGAAGAGGGATCCTTTTGTCCACACCCTCCCCGGAATTCGTTGTTTGTAGATTTTCTGATGATGTCAGTTGTAACAGGTGTGAGGTGATACCTCATTGTAGTTTTGATTTGCATTTCTCTAATAATTAGTGATGTTGAGCAGCTTTTCATGTGCGTCTTGGCCATCTCTGTGTCTTCTTTGAAGAAACGTCTCTTTAGATCTTCTGCCCATTTTTGTATTGGGTTGTTTGTTTTTTTAATATTAAGCTGCATGTGCTCTTTATATATATTGGAGATTAAACCTTTGTCCATTGATTCGTTTGCAAATATTTTCGCCCATTCTGAGGGATGCTTTTTGCCATTCCCGTTTTTTTAACAAAAAAAGAAAGAAAGAAAAAGAAGCAGAACACTAATGTGTGTAAAATATGCCTTTTGAAACTGTCGTTTTGAAATATGGACGTCCTTTGAATTTTTTGGTCGATATATGAACCCAGGATTTGTTTTCAGGGCAGGTGTCATTTACAGGCCTGCAATGATTTTGAATATCAACTGACCATTAGCGCTGGGATTAAAGCTGCTGTTGTGTGAAACGGCCACAAGGTGGCAGCAGGTCTCCCTTACCAAATCTGGTTACTGGGGCAACAGAGCCTCAATGGAAGTCGTGTTCTAGATTGGAATTTAGAATGGAATGTGCCAGGAGAAAGCCCCTCAAGTTTGTCTCACTACTTCTTGTTCGTGTTTTTAATTTAATTTTTTATTTTTTATTACAGCAAATTTGATTACAATGTTTGGCTTGTTGTAGGTGTGGAAGATGTGGTTCTTTTACACATACACATATGTCTGTTCTTCCTGGGATCCTTTTCCCATGTACCTTATGACAGAATGTTGAGTAGTCTTCTCTTGGTATTCTGTAGGTCTTTGGTGATTATATATGTCACCTGTGTTTGTATATGTCTGTTAACCCCAATATCATAATGAAACCAATCCTCACACCTTTCCATTGGTGAACCATAAGTTTGTTGAATGAATCTCTGATTGCCCTTCTCCGTGGAAATATCTGCCCTGGTATCCATTTTTCGGTCACACCTATAAGAGATATGATATGATATGTGTCTTTCACTTTCTGACTTACAACAACTCACGTGCTTACCTCTAGACACACCTACGGTGGTACAAATGGCATTGTGTCCTTTTATTCCTTGGCTTCTATTCTACCTTAGCGAGGTCCATTTTCAACAATGTGATTCCCTGAGGGCTGAGGATTAGCTGACCTGGGTAGCCTGACCCTGCCGGCCTGCCCTCCCCAGGTGTGCCTGGGTTGAGGTCAATATAAACAGCGCTGCAGGAAGCAATAGCCCCTGAAGCTGTGCCTGACTCCATATTCTCTGCCCCGTCAGCAGTGTCGGGGCTGTGCTGGTGGGAGGGAGTGAGGGGCCACGGCTTTGTGGGTGGCCCGGTGTGAGTGGGTCTCTGCTGGACTTTCTGCAGGAGTTGCCAGGCTTCCACCTGTAATGAAGAGGATGTGTCACCCATACCTTCCGCTGGAATTTCTCTCCGGACAGAGGTGAGGAAGGAAAAAAGCAGTGGGGACCGGGACAGGAGGGGTATCTCAGGCAGGACAATGGAAAGTTTCCAGAAGAGCGCCCAGGGCCAGGACCATCCTGACTGGCCTGCAGGCACCAAGTTGGCCTGCGTGCTGTCGCTGGTGTGGCTCCACGGCCCTTCCTCTAGGCTTTCAAGCCCTTGTACATATTCAGGTGTTTTACCTGGGAAGGGTGGGAAAAGTTCAACAGCAGCTGGCCTGGGGCTCAGCTCACGGTTACTCACAGATGCCTCGGCATGGCCCCCCGCTTTGCAATGAGGACGCTCCTTGCGTAGGAGTGGGCTGCTGGCTCTATGGGAGATGATTCCCCACCTCTGACCAATTTCAGAATTGTTTACCGATGGAGCAAGTGCCCTGATTGTGTTTTCCTCTGTCTAACTCGTGTGTTCAGGATTTTTTTATTTCTTTTCTGGTTCAAGTTAGATTTTATTCCTCTTTTATGTATTTATAGATATAAGCATGGAAATAATTCATTCATATAAATACATCTGTGTGAAGGGAAGAACTTTTTTCTGTTTTATTTTTAAATTTTATTGTTTAAAATTTTGAAATTTAATTTTATTTATTTTTTATACAGCAGGTTATTATTAGTTATGTATTTTATGCATATACATGTATACAGGTCAATCCCAATCTCCCAACTCACCCCAACACCACCTCCCCATGGCTTCCCACACTTGGTGTCCATACGTGTGTTCTCTACCTCTGTGTCTCTATTTCTTCTCTGCAAACCAGTTCATCTGTACCATTTTTCTAGGTTCCACATATATGCATTAATATACAATATTTGTTTGTCTCTTTCTGACTTACTTCATTCTGTATGACAGTCTCTAGATCCATCGACGTCTCTACAAATGACCCAGTTTCATTCCTTCTTATGGCTGAGTAATATTCCATTTTATATATGTACCACATCTTTATCCATTCGTCTGTCTGTGGGTATTTAGGTTGCTTCCATTACCTGGCTATCGTAAATAGTGCTGAAATGAGCATTGTGGTGAATGTGCCTTTTTGATTTATGGTTTTATCTGGGTATATGCCCAGAAGTGGGATTGCTGGATCATATGGTAATTCTATTTCTAGTTTTTTTAAGGAAACTCCATACTGTTCTCCATCGTGACTGTATCAATTTACATTTCCACCACTAGTGGAAGAGGGATCCTTTTGTCCACACCCTCCCCAGAATTCGTTGTTTGTAGATTTTCTGATGATGCCAGTTGTAACAGGTGTGAGGTGATACCTCATTGTAGATTTGATTTGCATTTCTCTAATAATTAGTGATGTTGAGCAGCTTTTCATGTGTGTCTTGGCCATCTCTGTGTCTTCTTTGAAGAAACGTCTCTTTAGATCTTCTGCCCATTTTTGTATTGGGTTGTTTGTTTTTTTAATATTAAGCTGCATGAGCTCTTTATATATATTGGAGATTAAACCTTTGTCCATTGATTCGTTTGCAAATATTTTCGCCCATTCTGAGGGATGCTTTTTGCCATTCCCGTTTTTTTAACAAAAAAAGAAAGAAAGAAAAAGAAGCAGAACACTAATGTGTGTAAAATGTGCCTTTTGAAACTGTCGTTTTGAAATATGGACGTCCTTTGAATTTTTTGGTCGATATATGAACCCAGGATTTGTTTTCAGGGCAGGTGTCATTTACAGGCCTGCAATGATTTTGAATATCAACTGACCATTAGCGCTGGGATTAAAGCTGCTGTTGTGTGAAACGGCCACAAGGTGGCAGCAGGTCTCCCTTACCAAATCTGGTTACTGGGGCAACAGAGCCTCAATGGAAGTCGTGTTCTAGATTAGAATTTAGAATGGAATGTGCCAGGAGAAAGCCCCTCAAGTTTGTCTCACTACTTCTTGTTCGTGTTTTTAATTTAATTTTTTTATTTTTTATTACAGCAAATTTGATTACAATGTTTGGCTTGTTGTAGGTGTGGAAGATGTGGTTCTTTTACACATACACATATGTCTGTTCTTCCTGGGATCCTTTTCCCATGTACCTTATGACAGAATGTTGAGTAGTCTTCTCTTGGTATTCTGTAGGTCTTTGGTGATTATATATGTCACCTGTGTTTGTATATGTCTGTTAAGCCCAATATCATAATGAAACCAATCCTCACACCTTTCCATTGGTGAACCATAAGTTTGTTGAATGAATCTGTGATTGCCCTTCTCCGTGGAAATATCTGCCCTGGTATCCATTTTTCGGTCACACCTATAAGAGATATGATATGATATGTGTCTTTCACTTTCTGACTTACAACAACTCACGTGCTTACCTCTAGACACACCTACGGTGCTACAAATGGCATTGTGTCCTTTTATTCCTTGGCTTCTATTCTGCCTTAGCGAGGTCCATTTTCAACAATGTGATTCCCTGAGGGCTGAGGATTAGCTGACCTGGGTAGCCTGACCCTGCCGGCCGGCCCTCCCCAGGTGTGCCTGGGTTGAGGTCAATATAAACAGCGCTGCAGGCAGCAATAGCCCCTGAAGCTGTGCCTGACTCCATATTCTCTGCCCCGTCAGCAGTGTCGGGGCTGTGCTGGTGGGAGGGAGTGAGCGGCCACGGCTTTGTGGGTGGCCCGGTGTGAGTGGGTCTCTGCTGGACTTTCTGCAGGAGTTGCCAGGCTTCCACCTGTAAAGAAGAGGATGTGTCACCTCTACCATCCACTGGAATTTCTCTCCGGACAGAGGTGAGGAAGGAAAAAAGCAGTGGGGGCCGGGACAGGAGGGGTATCTCAGACAGGGCAATGGAAAGCTTCTAGAAGAGCGCCCAAGGCCAGGACCTTACTGGCTGGCCTGCAGGCACCAAGTTGGCCTGCGTGCTGTCGCTGGTGTGGCTCCACGGCCCTTCCTCTAGGCTTTCAAGCCCTTGTACATATTCAGGTGTTTTACCTGGGAAGGGTGGGAAAAGTTCAACAGCAGCTGGCCTGGGGCTCAGCTCACGGTTACTAACAGATGCCTCGGCATGGCCCCCCGCTTTGCAATGAGGACGCTCCTTGCGTAGGAGTGGGCTGCTGGCTCTATGGGAGATGATTCCCCACCTCTGACCAATTTCAGAATTGTTTACCGATGGAGCAAGTGCCCTGATTGTTTTTTCCTCTGTCTAACTCGTGGGTTCAGGTTTTTTTTTTTTCTTTTTTGGTTCAAGTTAGATTTTATTCCTCTTTTATGTATTTATAGATATAAGCATGGGAATAATTCATTCATATAAATACATCTGTGTGAAGGGAAGAACTTTTTTCTGTTTTATTTTTAAATTTTATTTTTTAAAATTTTGAAATTTAATTTTATTTATTTTTTATACAGCAGGTTATTATTAGTTATGTATTTTATGCATATACATGTATACAGGTCAATCCCAATCTCCCAACTCACCCCAACACCACCTCCCCATGGCTTCCCACACTTGGTGTCCATACGTGTGTTCTCTACCTCTGTGTCTCTATTTCTTCTCTGCAAACCAGTTCATCTGTACCATTTTTCTAGGTTCCACATATATGCATTAATATACAATATTTGTTTGTCTCTTTCTGACTTACTTCATTCTGTATGACAGTCTCTAGATCCATCGACGTCTCTACAAATGACCCAGTTTCATTCCTTCTTATGGCTGTGTAATATTCCATTTTATATATGTACCACATCTTTATCCATTCGTCTGTCTGTGGGTATTTAGGTTGCTTCCATTACCTGGCTATCGTAAATAGTGCTGAAATGAGCATTGTGGTGAATGTGCCTTTTTGATTTATGGTTTTATCTGGGTATATGCCCAGAAGTGGGATTGCTGGATCATATGGTAATTCTATTTCTAGTTTTTTTAAGGAAACTCCATACTGTTCTCCATCGTGACTGTATCAATTTACATTTCCACCACTAGTGGAAGAGGGATCCTTTTGTCCACACCCTCCCCGGAATTCGTTGTTTGTAGATTTTCTGATGATGTCAGTTGTAACAGGTGTGAGGTGATACCTCATTGTAGTTTTGATTTGCATTTCTCTAATAATTAGTGATGTTGAGCAGCTTTTCATGTGCGTCTTGGCCATCTCTGTGTCTTCTTTGAAGAAACGTCTCTTTAGATCTTCTGCCCATTTTTGTATTGGGTTGTTTGTTTTTTTAATATTAAGCTGCATGTGCTCTTTATATATATTGGAGATTAAACCTTTGTCCATTGATTCGTTTGCAAATATTTTCGCCCATTCTGAGGGATGCTTTTTGCCATTCCCGTTTTTTTAACAAAAAAAGAAAGAAAGAAAAAGAAGCAGAACACTAATGTGTGTAAAATATGCCTTTTGAAACTGTCGTTTTGAAATATGGACGTCCTTTGAATTTTTTGGTCGATATATGAACCCAGGATTTGTTTTCAGGGCAGGTGTCATTTACAGGCCTGCAATGATTTTGAATATCAACTGACCATTAGCGCTGGGATTAAAGCTGCTGTTGTGTGAAACGGCCACAAGGTGGCAGCAGGTCTCCCTTACCAAATCTGGTTACTGGGGCAACAGAGCCTCAATGGAAGTCGTGTTCTAGATTGGAATTTAGAATGGAATGTGCCAGGAGAAAGCCCCTCAAGTTTGTCTCACTACTTCTTGTTCGTGTTTTTAATTTAATTTTTTATTTTTTATTACAGCAAATTTGATTACAATGTTTGGCTTGTTGTAGGTGTGGAAGATGTGGTTCTTTTACACATACACATATGTCTGTTCTTCCTGGGATCCTTTTCCCATGTACCTTATGACAGAATGTTGAGTAGTCTTCTCTTGGTATTCTGTAGGTCTTTGGTGATTATATATGTCACCTGTGTTTGTATATGTCTGTTAACCCCAATATCATAATGAAACCAATCCTCACACCTTTCCATTGGTGAACCATAAGTTTGTTGAATGAATCTCTGATTGCCCTTCTCCGTGGAAATATCTGCCCTGGTATCCATTTTTCGGTCACACCTATAAGAGATATGATATGATATGTGTCTTTCACTTTCTGACTTACAACAACTCACGTGCTTACCTCTAGACACACCTACGGTGCTACAAATGGCATTGTGTCCTTTTATTCCTTGGCTTCTATTCTAACTTAGCGAGGTACATTTTCAACAATGTGATTCCCTGAGGGCTAAGGTTTAGCTGACCTGGGTAGCCTGACCCTGCCGGCCGGCCCTACCGAGGTGTGCCTGGGTTGAGGTCAATATAAACAGCGCTGCAGGCAGCAATAGCCCCTGAAGCTGTGCCTGACTCCATATTCTCTGCCCCGTCAGCAGTGTCGGGGCTGTGCTGGTGGGAGGGAGTGAGGGGCCACGGCTTTGTGGGTGGCCCGGTGTGAGTGGGTCTCTGCTGGACTTTCTGCAGGAGTTGCCAGGCTTCCACCTGTAAAGAAGAGGATGTGTCACCTCTACCATCCACTGGAATTTCTCTCCGGACAGAGGTGAGGAAGGAAAAAAGCAGTGGGGGCCGGGACAGGAGGGGTATCTCAGACAGGGCAATGGAAAGCTTCTAGAAGAGCGCCCAAGGCCAGGACCATCCTGGCTGGCCTGCAGGCACCAAGTTGGCCTGCGTGCTGTCGCTGGTGTGGCTCCACGGCCCTTCCTCTAGGCTTTCAAGCCCTTGTACATATTCAGGTGTTTTACCTGGGAAGGGTGGGAAAAGTTCAACAGCAGCTGGCCTGGGGCTCAGCTCACGGTTACTAACAGATGCCTCGGCATGGCCCCCCGCTTTGCAATGAGGACGCTCCTTGCGTAGGAGTGGGCTGCTGGCTCTATGGGAGATGATTCCCCACCTCTGACCAATTTCAGAATTGTTTACCGATGGAGCAAGTGCCCTGATTGTTTTTTCCTCTGTCTAACTCGTGGGTTCAGGTTTTTTTTTTTTCTTTTTTGGTTCAAGTTAGATTTTATTCCTCTTTTATGTATTTATAGATATAAGCATGGGAATAATTCATTCATATAAATACATCTGTGTGAAGGGAAGAACTTTTTTCTGTTTTATTTTTAAATTTTATTTTTTAAAATTTTGAAATTTAATTTTATTTATTTTTTATACAGCAGGTTATTATTAGTTATGTATTTTATGCATATACATGTATACAGGTCAATCCCAATCTCCCAACTCACCCCAACACCACCTCCCCATGGCTTCCCACACTTGGTGTCCATACGTGTGTTCTCTACCTCTGTGTCTCTATTTCTTCTCTGCAAACCAGTTCATCTGTACCATTTTTCTAGGTTCCACATATATGCATTAATATACAATATTTGTTTGTCTCTTTCTGACTTACTTCATTCTGTATGACAGTCTCTAGATCCATCGACGTCTCTACAAATGACCCAGTTTCATTCCTTCTTATGGCTGAGTAATATTCCATTTTATATATGTACCACATCTTTATCCATTCGTCTGTCTGTGGGTATTTAGGTTGCTTCCATTACCTGGCTATCGTAAATAGTGCTGAAATGAGCATTGTGGTGAATGTGCCTTTTTGATTTATGGTTTTATCTGGGTATATGCCCAGAAGTGGGATTGCTGGATCATATGGTAATTCTATTTCTAGTTTTTTTAAGGAAACTCCATACTGTTCTCCATCGTGACTGTATCAATTTACATTTCCACCACTAGTGGAAGAGGGATCCTTTTGTCCACACCCTCCCCGGAATTCGTTGTTTGTAGATTTTCTGATGATGTCAGTTGTAACAGGTGTGAGGTGATACCTCATTGTAGTTTTGATTTGCATTTCTCTAATAATTAGTGATGTTGAGCAGCTTTTCATGTGCGTCTTGGCCATCTCTGTGTCTTCTTTGAAGAAACGTCTCTTTAGATCTTCTGCCCATTTTTGTATTGGGTTGTTTGTTTTTTTAATATTAAGCTGCATGTGCTCTTTATATATATTGGAGATTAAACCTTTGTCCATTGATTCGTTTGCAAATATTTTCGCCCATTCTGAGGGATGCTTTTTGCCATTCCCGTTTTTTTAACAAAAAAAGAAAGAAAGAAAAAGAAGCAGAACACTAATGTGTGTAAAATATGCCTTTTGAAACTGTCGTTTTGAAATATGGACGTCCTTTGAATTTTTTGGTCGATATATGAACCCAGGATTTGTTTTCAGGGCAGGTGTCATTTACAGGCCTGCAATGATTTTGAATATCAACTGACCATTAGCGCTGGGATTAAAGCTGCTGTTGTGTGAAACGGCCACAAGGTGGCAGCAGGTCTCCCTTACCAAATCTGGTTACTGGGGCAACAGAGCCTCAATGGAAGTCGTGTTCTAGATTGGAATTTAGAATGGAATGTGCCAGGAGAAAGCCCCTCAAGTTTGTCTCACTACTTCTTGTTCGTGTTTTTAATTTAATTTTTTATTTTTTATTACAGCAAATTTGATTACAATGTTTGGCTTGTTGTAGGTGTGGAAGATGTGGTTCTTTTACACATACACATATGTCTGTTCTTCCTGGGATCCTTTTCCCATGTACCTTATGACAGAATGTTGAGTAGTCTTCTCTTGGTATTCTGTAGGTCTTTGGTGATTATATATGTCACCTGTGTTTGTATATGTCTGTTAAGCCCAATATCATAATGAAACCAATCCTCACACCTTTCCATTGGTGAACCATAAGTTTGTTGAATGAATCTCTGATTGCCCTTCTCCGTGGAAATATCTGCCCTGGTATCCATTTTTCGGTCACACCTATAAGAGATATGATATGATATGTGTCTTTCACTTTCTGACTTACAACAACTCACGTGCTTACCTCTAGACACACCTACGGTGGTACAAATGGCATTGTGTCCTTTTATTCCTTGGCTTCTATTCTAACTTAGCGAGGTACATTTTCAACAATGTGATTCCCTGAGGGCTGAGGATTAGCTGACCTGGGTAGCCTGACCCTGCCGGCCTGCCCTCCCCAGGTGTGCCTGGGTTGAGGTCAATATAAACAGCGCTGCAGGAAGCAATAGCCCCTGAAGCTGTGCCTGACTCCATATTCTCTGCCCCGTCAGCAGTGTCGGGGCTGTGCTGGTGGGAGGGAGTGAGGGGCCACGGCTTTGTGGGTGGCCCGGTGTGAGTGGGTCTCTGCTGGACTTTCTGCAGGAGTTGCCAGGCTTCCACCTGTAATGAAGAGGATGTGTCACCCATACCTTCCGCTGGAATTTCTCTCCGGACAGAGGTGAGGAAGGAAAAAAGCAGTGGGGACCGGGACAGGAGGGGTATCTCAGGCAGGACAATGGAAAGCTTCCAGAAGAGCGCCCAGGGCCAGGACCATCCTGACTGGCCTGCAGGCACCAAGTTGGCCTGCGTGCTGTCGCTGGTGTGGCTCCACGGCCCTTCCTCTAGGCTTTCAAGCCCTTGTACATATTCAGGTGTTTTACCTGGGAAGGGTGGGAAAAGTTCAACAGCAGCTGGCCTGGGGCTCAGCTCACGGTTACTCACAGATGCCTCGGCATGGCCCCCCGCTTTGCAATGAGGACGCTCCTTGCGTAGGAGTGGGCTGCTGGCTCTATGGGAGATGATTCCCCACCTCTGACCAATTTCAGAATTGTTTACCGATGGAGCAAGTGCCCTGATTGTGTTTTCCTCTGTCTAACTCGTGTGTTCAGGATTTTTTTATTTCTTTTCTGGTTCAAGTTAGATTTTATTCCTCTTTTATGTATTTATAGATATAAGCATGGAAATAATTCATTCATATAAATACATCTGTGTGAAGGGAAGAACTTTTTTCTGTTTTATTTTTAAATTTTATTGTTTAAAATTTTGAAATTTAATTTTATTTATTTTTTATACAGCAGGTTATTATTAGTTATGTATTTTATGCATATACATGTATACAGGTCAATCCCAATCTCCCAACTCACCCCAACACCACCTCCCCATGGCTTCCCACACTTGGTGTCCATACGTGTGTTCTCTACCTCTGTGTCTCTATTTCTTCCCTGCAAACCAGTTCATCTGTACCATTTTTCTAGGTTCCACATATATGCATTAATATACAATATTTGTTTGTCTCTTTCTGACTTACTTCATTCTGTATGACAGTCTCTAGATCCATCGACGTCTCTACAAATGACCCAGTTTCATTCCTTCTTATGGCTGAGTAATATTCCATTTTATATATGTACCACATCTTTATCCATTCGTCTGTCTGTGGGTATTTAGGTTGCTTCCATTACCTGGCTATCGTAAATAGTGCTGAAATGAGCATTGTGGTGAATGTGCCTTTTTGATTTATGGTTTTATCTGGGTATATGCCCAGAAGTGGGATTGCTGGATCATATGGTAATTCTATTTCTAGTTTTTTTAAGGAAACTCCATACTGTTCTCCATCGTGACTGTATCAATTTACATTTCCACCACTAGTGGAAGAGGGATCCTTTTGTCCACACCCTCCCCAGAATTCGTTGTTTGTAGATTTTCTGATGATGCCAGTTGTAACAGGTGTGAGGTGATACCTCATTGTAGATTTGATTTGCATTTCTCTAATAATTAGTGATGTTGAGCAGCTTTTCATGTGTGTCTTGGCCATCTCTGTGTCTTCTTTGAAGAAACGTCTCTTTAGATCTTCTGCCCATTTTTGTATTGGGTTGTTTGTTTTTTTAATATTAAGCTGCATGAGCTCTTTATATATATTGGAGATTAAACCTTTGTCCATTGATTCGTTTGCAAATATTTTCGCCCATTCTGAGGGATGCTTTTTGCCATTCCCGTTTTTTTAACAAAAAAAGAAAGAAAGAAAAAGAAGCAGAACACTAATGTGTGTAAAATGTGCCTTTTGAAACTGTCGTTTTGAAATATGGACGTCCTTTGAATTTTTTGGTCGATATATGAACCCAGGATTTGTTTTCAGGGCAGGTGTCATTTACAGGCCTGCAATGATTTTGAATATCAACTGACCATTAGCGCTGGGATTAAAGCTGCTGTTGTGTGAAACGGCCACAAGGTGGCAGCAGGTCTCCCTTACCAAATCTGGTTACTGGGGCAACAGAGCCTCAATGGAAGTCGTGTTCTAGATTAGAATTTAGAATGGAATGTGCCAGGAGAAAGCCCCTCAAGTTTGTCTCACTACTTCTTGTTCGTGTTTTTAATTTAATTTTTTTATTTTTTATTACAGCAAATTTGATTACAATGTTTGGCTTGTTGTAGGTGTGGAAGATGTGGTTCTTTTACACATACACATATGTCTGTTCTTCCTGGGATCCTTTTCCCATGTACCTTATGACAGAATGTTGAGTAGTCTTCTCTTGGTATTCTGTAGGTCTTTGGTGATTATATATGTCACCTGTGTTTGTATATGTCTGTTAAGCCCAATATCATAATGAAACCAATCCTCACACCTTTCCATTGGTGAACCATAAGTTTGTTGAATGAATCTGTGATTGCCCTTCTCCGTGGAAATATCTGCCCTGGTATCCATTTTTCGGTCACACCTATAAGAGATATGATATGATATGTGTCTTTCACTTTCTGACTTACAACAACTCACGTGCTTACCTCTAGACACACCTACGGTGCTACAAATGGCATTGTGTCCTTTTATTCCTTGGCTTCTATTCTGCCTTAGCGAGGTCCATTTTCAACAATGTGATTCCCTGAGGGCTGAGGATTAGCTGACCTGGGTAGCCTGACCCTGCCGGCCGGCCCTCCCCAGGTGTGCCTGGGTTGAGGTCAATATAAACAGCGCTGCAGGCAGCAATAGCCCCTGAAGCTGTGCCTGACTCCATATTCTCTGCCCCGTCAGCAGTGTCGGGGCTGTGCTGGTGGGAGGGAGTGAGCGGCCACGGCTTTGTGGGTGGCCCGGTGTGAGTGGGTCTCTGCTGGACTTTCTGCAGGAGTTGCCAGGCTTCCACCTGTAAAGAAGAGGATGTGTCACCTCTACCATCCACTGGAATTTCTCTCCGGACAGAGGTGAGGAAGGAAAAAAGCAGTGGGGGCCGGGACAGGAGGGGTATCTCAGACAGGGCAATGGAAAGCTTCTAGAAGAGCGCCCAAGGCCAGGACCTTACTGGCTGGCCTGCAGGCACCAAGTTGGCCTGCGTGCTGTCGCTGGTGTGGCTCCACGGCCCTTCCTCTAGGCTTTCAAGCCCTTGTACATATTCAGGTGTTTTACCTGGGAAGGGTGGGAAAAGTTCAACAGCAGCTGGCCTGGGGCTCAGCTCACGGTTACTAACAGATGCCTCGGCATGGCCCCCCGCTTTGCAATGAGGACGCTCCTTGCGTAGGAGTGGGCTGCTGGCTCTATGGGAGATGATTCCCCACCTCTGACCAATTTCAGAATTGTTTACCGATGGAGCAAGTGCCCTGATTGTTTTTTCCTCTGTCTAACTCGTGGGTTCAGGTTTTTTTTTTTTCTTTTTTGGTTCAAGTTAGATTTTATTCCTCTTTTATGTATTTATAGATATAAGCATGGGAATAATTCATTCATATAAATACATCTGTGTGAAGGGAAGAACTTTTTTCTGTTTTATTTTTAAATTTTATTTTTTAAAATTTTGAAATTTAATTTTATTTATTTTTTATACAGCAGGTTATTATTAGTTATGTATTTTATGCATATACATGTATACAGGTCAATCCCAATCTCCCAACTCACCCCAACACCACCTCCCCATGGCTTCCCACACTTGGTGTCCATACGTGTGTTCTCTACCTCTGTGTCTCTATTTCTTCTCTGCAAACCAGTTCATCTGTACCATTTTTCTAGGTTCCACATATATGCATTAATATACAATATTTGTTTGTCTCTTTCTGACTTACTTCATTCTGTATGACAGTCTCTAGATCCATCGACGTCTCTACAAATGACCCAGTTTCATTCCTTCTTATGGCTGAGTAATATTCCATTTTATATATGTACCACATCTTTATCCATTCGTCTGTCTGTGGGTATTTAGGTTGCTTCCATTACCTGGCTATCGTAAATAGTGCTGAAATGAGCATTGTGGTGAATGTGCCTTTTTGATTTATGGTTTTATCTGGGTATATGCCCAGAAGTGGGATTGCTGGATCATATGGTAATTCTATTTCTAGTTTTTTTAAGGAAACTCCATACTGTTCTCCATCGTGACTGTATCAATTTACATTTCCACCACTAGTGGAAGAGGGATCCTTTTGTCCACACCCTCCCCGGAATTCGTTGTTTGTAGATTTTCTGATGATGTCAGTTGTAACAGGTGTGAGGTGATACCTCATTGTAGTTTTGATTTGCATTTCTCTAATAATTAGTGATGTTGAGCAGCTTTTCATGTGCGTCTTGGCCATCTCTGTGTCTTCTTTGAAGAAACGTCTCTTTAGATCTTCTGCCCATTTTTGTATTGGGTTGTTTGTTTTTTTAATATTAAGCTGCATGTGCTCTTTATATATATTGGAGATTAAACCTTTGTCCATTGATTCGTTTGCAAATATTTTCGCCCATTCTGAGGGATGCTTTTTGCCATTCCCGTTTTTTTAACAAAAAAAGAAAGAAAGAAAAAGAAGCAGAACACTAATGTGTGTAAAATATGCCTTTTGAAACTGTCGTTTTGAAATATGGACGTCCTTTGAATTTTTTGGTCGATATATGAACCCAGGATTTGTTTTCAGGGCAGGTGTCATTTACAGGCCTGCAATGATTTTGAATATCAACTGACCATTAGCGCTGGGATTAAAGCTGCTGTTGTGTGAAACGGCCACAAGGTGGCAGCAGGTCTCCCTTACCAAATCTGGTTACTGGGGCAACAGAGCCTCAATGGAAGTCGTGTTCTAGATTGGAATTTAGAATGGAATGTGCCAGGAGAAAGCCCCTCAAGTTTGTCTCACTACTTCTTGTTCGTGTTTTTAATTTAATTTTTTATTTTTTATTACAGCAAATTTGATTACAATGTTTGGCTTGTTGTAGGTGTGGAAGATGTGGTTCTTTTACACATACACATATGTCTGTTCTTCCTGGGATCCTTTTCCCATGTACCTTATGACAGAATGTTGAGTAGTCTTCTCTTGGTATTCTGTAGGTCTTTGGTGATTATATATGTCACCTGTGTTTGTATATGTCTGTTAACCCCAATATCATAATGAAACCAATCCTCACACCTTTCCATTGGTGAACCATAAGTTTGTTGAATGAATCTCTGATTGCCCTTCTCCGTGGAAATATCTGCCCTGGTATCCATTTTTCGGTCACACCTATAAGAGATATGATATGATATGTGTCTTTCACTTTCTGACTTACAACAACTCACGTGCTTACCTCTAGACACACCTACGGTGCTACAAATGGCATTGTGTCCTTTTATTCCTTGGCTTCTATTCTAACTTAGCGAGGTACATTTTCAACAATGTGATTCCCTGAGGGCTAAGGTTTAGCTGACCTGGGTAGCCTGACCCTGCCGGCCGGCCCTCCCGAGGTGTGCCTGGGTTGAGGTCAATATAAACAGTGCTGCAGGCAGCAATAGCCCCTGAAGCTGTGCCTGACTCCATATTCTCTGCCCCGTCAGCAGTGTCGGGGCTGTGCTGGTGGGAGGGAGTGAGGGGCCACGGCTTTGTGGGTGGCCCGGTGTGAGTGGGTCTCTGCTGGACTTTCTGCAGGAGTTGCCAGGCTTCCACCTGTAATGAAGAGGATGTGTCACCCATACCTTCCGCTGGAATTTCTCTCCGGACAGAGGTGAGGAAGGAAAAAAGCAGTGGGGGCCGGGACAGGAGGGGTATCTCAGGCAGGGCAATGGAAAGCTTCCAGAAGAGCGCCCAGGGCCAGGACCATCCTGACTGGCCTGCAGGCACCAAGTTGGCCTGCATGCTGTCGCTGGTGTGGCTCCATGGCCCTTCCTCTAGGCTTTCAAGCCCTTGTACATATTCAGGTGTTTTACCTGGGAAGGGTGGGAAAAGTTCAACAGCAGCTGGCCTGGGGCTCAGCTCACGGTTACTCACAGATGCCTCGGGTCCCTTTCAATGATGAAGGAGCAGGTCTTGTCTATTCAATAGTTTGTGTTTGGAACGGTACCTGTGCTTATATGAAACTCTGGTTTTATGCATCACCCCACCTCTCATTCCCCCTTAAGCAGGCATCAGATTGTTTTCCAAAGGTGAGACTCTGTTCTCTTTCTTAACTGAGTTCAAGTGTAGCCATGTTTATAGGATCTTTATAATTGATATCTTAATATAAGTTTCTTTTTCTGTGTGACTTATTTCACTTAGAAGCATCATACCTCAATCCACTCATTTTGCTGCTACTGGTCTTATGCCATTGATTGCATGGCTGAGGGATATTCCATCGTACGGAAGTACCACAAATTTCTGAACCATTTTTATATTTCCTGGGATATTTAAGGTGTACCCAAGTTGAGGTTCTTGTAAGCAGTGCACCGCTAAATTTTGGGGTGGATCTGTCTTATTGATTTTCAGGTTTCCCAAGGTATATTCCCTAGACTGGAAGTGCCCTTGGCTCTGTAGCTCTGTTGTTTTCTTGTTTTAGGGAACACAATGCACTCCTCCAGAGATGCAGTTGGCAGTTTACAACCCGCCCATCAGCAAAACAAGCCTGCCTGTTCTCCGGGGCCTGTCTTGCCTTTCTGGATTTTACACATTTTGTGGATGTCCCTTTTGAACAGTCGGAAGTGATACTTCTTTGTAGTGCAGATTTGCATTTCTCGCTTGATTGCTTGGCCAAAAAGGGCGTATGCATTTTCTCCTGAATATATTCAGGAGAAAACGCATATGCCCTTTTTGCTCAAGTGCAACATTGTTGAAGTTGTGCCCCTCATCCTGTGCTTTAAATTCAATTCCATTGTACCACTTGAAATCTGTTTCCTGCTATTCTGCCTAGCTTTCAAGTCCACCTCGTTGCCTTCCCTGAACAGATTTTTGGACAATAGTTGTCTTTATTACTCTGCCAGTTTGTGAATTGCTGTGCCCCTTAGCTCCATTTTTCAACTTGTTGTTTGTGAGCTGACTGAAAGTCCAAAATTGTGGTTCAGGACCTATTCTGGTTCCCGGTGGGGGGCTGAGACTTTGGTAAATTCTTCTTCCTGCTGGGAAACTAGAGTGACATGTGCCCGTCCAAATGCCTTAGAGCTACTCTCTCACTGGTTCTCCTTCTTCCCTTTCATCCTCTGCCAAATTGGCAACCTGTGCGAACCAGGAGGTTAAAGGGGCTGTTTCTCCAAGTTGGGAGATTGATAGAAAAGCAGTTGGAAAATCAAACCGGAGCAACAGGAGAGGGACTATTCATTGAGTTTTAGAAACCTTTCATATTCACAGTTTGTCCATTCTCTATTTTTCCCTTACATGTTATATCTGTAGTAATATTCCCTTCAACCTGGAGAGTTGGGACGCATGGAATGTCTGCCAGGCATTTGTGACTCAAAGGGTGTGAATTTTCTCACCCAATCTCACCAATCGTCTCAGACCCAAGTGTCCAGCCTTATGCCACATCCAGCTGTCATTGTAGATAGGGTCATTCCAGGTTTCATCAGAGACCCTGAAGGAATTGTAAATAATTTCACAGTTTTTTTGTTTTGTTTTTGAAATTCCTTTTTATAGTGGGTTTGAGCTGATTCTCGCTGCCATGTTTATGCCAGTCTAGACACACTTGATTCCCTTATGGAGACATATCAATACATAGGTTTTAAGATTCTTACTAGTCAGATATATTCCTCTGCGGGAACTATGGGGTTTTGAGTCCCTTTCACTGAGGAAGGTCTAGGTCTTGTCTATTCTATAGTTGGTTTTTGGAACGGTACCTGTGCTTATATCAAACTCTGGTTTTATGCATGACCCCACCTCTCCTTCCCCCTTAAGCAGGCATAAGAGTGTTTTCTATATGTGAGACACTGCTCTCTTTCCTATCTCAGTTCAAGTGTAGCCATGTTTACAGGATCTTCATAAGTGATATCTTATGATAAGATTCTTTTTCTGTGTGACTTATTTCACTTACAATCATCGTACATGAATCCACCCATTTTGCTGCTACTGGTCTTATGACATTGATTTCATGGCTGAGGGATATTCCATCGTATGTAAGTACCACAATTTTTTGAACCATATTTATATTTCCTTGGATATTTAAGGTGTACCCAAGTTGAGGTCCTTGTAAGCAGTGCAGCCTTAAATTTTGGGGTGGCTCTGTCTTATTGATTTTCAGTTTTCCCAAGGTATATTCCCTAGACTGGAAGTGCCCTTGGCTCTGTACCTCTGTTGTTTAATTCTTTTAGGGAACACAATGCACTCCTCCAGTGAGGCAGTTGGCAATTTATATCCCGCCCATCAGCATAACAAGGCTCCCTGTTCTCCAGGGCATGTCTTGCCTTTCTGGTTTTTACACATTTTGTGTATGTCCCTTTTGACCGGTGGGAAGTGATACTTCTTTGTAGTGCAGATTTGAATTGCCCGCTTGCTTGCTTGGCCAAAAAGGGCGTATGCGTTTTCTCCGGATTCAGGAGAAAACGCATACGCCCTTTTTGACTAAGTGCATCATTGTCGAAGTTGTGCCCCTCTTCCTGTGCTTTAAAGGCGATTCCAACGTACCTGTTGAAATCTGTTTCCTGCTATTCTGCCTTGCATTCAAGTCCGCCTCGTTGCCTTCCCTTAACAGATTTTTGGACGATAGTTGTCCTTTATTACTCGGCCAGTTTGTGAATTGCTGTGCCCTTGAGCTCCATTTTGCAAGCCGTTTTTTGTGAGCTGACCGCAAGTCCAAAATTTTGGTTCAGGACCTATGCTGGTTCCAGGTGGGGGGCTGAGACTTTGGTTAATTCTTCTTCCTGCCGGGAAGTTAGAGAGATATGTGCCCGTCCAAATGCCTTACAGCTACTCTCTCATTGGTTCTCCCTCTTCCCTTTCATCCTCTGCCAATTTGGAAACCTGTGCGAACCAGGAGGTTAAAGGGGCTGTCTCTCCAAGTTGGGAGATTGATAGTAAAGCAGATGGAAAGTCAAACCAGAGCACCAGGAGAGGGACTATTCGTTGAGTTTTAGAAACCTTTAGTATTCACAGTGTGTCTGTTCTCTATGTTTCCCATACATGTTATAGCTGTAGTAATATTCCCTTCAACCTGGAGAGTTGGGACCCATGGAATGGGTGCCAGGCATTTGTGCTTTAAAGGGTCTGCATTTGCTCACCCAATCTCACCAATCCTCTCAGTCCCAAGTGTCCAGCCTTATGACACATCCAGGTGTATTGTAGATAGGGCCATTCCAGGTTTCATCAGAGACCCTGAAGGAATTGTAAAGAATTTCCCAGGTGTTTGTTTGTTTTTGAAATTCCTTTTTATAGTGGGTTTGAGCTGATTCTCGCTGCCATGTTTATGCCAGTCTAGACACACTTGATTCCCTTACGGAGACATATCAATACATAGGTTTTAAGATTCTTACTAGTCAGATATATTCCTCTCCGGGAAATATGGGGTTTTGAGTCCCTTTCACTGAGGAAGGTGTAGGTCTTGACTATTCCATAGTTGGTTTTTGGAACGGTACCTGTGCTTATATCAAACTCTGGTTTTATGCATCACCCCACCTCTCCTTCCCCCTTAAGCAGGCATAAGAGTGTTTTCTAAATGTGAGACTCTGTTCTCTTTCCTAACTCAGTTCAAGTGTAGCCATGTTTACAGGATCTTCATAAGTGATATCATATGATAAGTTTCTTTTTCTCTGTGACTTATTTCACTTAGAATCATCGTACCTGAATCCACCCATTTTGCTGCTACTGGTCTTATGACATTGACTTCATGGCTGAGGGATATTCCATCGTACGTAAGTACCACAATTTTTTGAACCGTTTTTATATTTCCTGGGATATTTAAGTTGTACACAAGTTGAGGTCCTTGTAAGCAGTGCAGCCCTAAATTTTGGGGTGGCTCTGTCTTATTGATTTTCAGTTTTCCCAAGGTATATTCCCTAGACTGGAAGTGCCATTGGCTCTATAGCTCTGTTGTTTACTTGTTTTAGGGAACACAATGCACTCCTCCAGAGAGGCAGCTGGCAATTTACATCCCGCCCATCAGCATAACAAGGCTGCCTGTTCTCCTGGACCTGTCTTGCCTTTCTGGTTTTTACACATTTTGTGGATGTCCCTTTTGACCGGTGGGAAGTGATACATTTTTGTAGTGCAGATTTGCATTCCCTGCTTGCTTGCTTAGCCAAAAAGGGTGTATGCGTTTTCTCCTGAATATATTCAGGAGTAAAACATACACCCTTTTTGGCCAAGTGCATCATTGTCGAAGTTGTGTCCCTCTTCCTGTGCTTTAAAGGCGATTCCAACGTACCTCTTGAAATCTGTTTCCTGCTATTCTGCGTCACTTTCAAGTCTGCCTCGTTGCCTTCCCTTAACAGATTTTTTGACGATAGTTGTCCTTTATCACCCTGCCAGTTTGTGAATTGCTGTGCACCTGATCTCCATTTTTCAACTCGTTATTTTGTGAGCTGAGCGAAAGTCCAAAATTTTGGTTCAGGATCTACACTGGTTCCCAGTGGGGGGCTGAGACTTTGGTTAATTCTTCTTCATGCCGGGAAGTTAGAGTGATATGTGCCCGTCCAAATGCCTAACAACTACTCTCTCATTGGTTCTCCCTCTTCCCTTTCATCCTCTGCCAAATTGGCAACCTGTGCGAATCAGGAGGTTAAAGGGGCTGTCTCTCCAAGTTGGGAGGTTGATAGTAAAGCAGGTGGAAAGTCAAACCGGAGCCCCAGGAGAGGGACTATTCGTTGAGTTTTTGAAACCTTTAGTATTCACAGTGGGTCCGTTCTCTAGGTTTCCTTTTTATGTTATAGCTGTAGTAATATTCCCTTCAACCTGTAGTGTTGTGACCCATGGAATGGGTGCCATGCATTATTGCTTTAAAGGGTCTGCATTTGCTCACCCAATCTCACCAATCCTCTCAGTCCCAAGTGTCCAGACTTATGCCACATCCAGCTGTCGTAGTAGATAGGGTCATTCCAGGTTTCATCAGAGACCCTGAAGGTATTGTAAAGAATTTCCCAGTTTTTTTGTTTTGTTTTTGAAATTCCTTTTTATAGTGGGTGTGAGCTGATTCTCGCTCCCCTGTTTATGCCCATCTAGACACACTTGATTCCCTTACGGAGACATATCAATACATAGGTTTTAAGATTCTTACTAGTCAGATATATTCCTCTGCGGGAAATATGGGGTTTTGAGTCCCTTTCACTGAGGAAGGTGTAGGTCTTGTGTATTCCATAGTTGGTTTTTGGAACGGTACCTGTGCTTATATCAAACTCTGGTTTTATGCATCACCCCACCTCTCCTTCCCCCTTAAGCAGGCATAAGAGTGTTTTCTAAATGTGAGACACTGTTCTCTTTCCTAACTCAGTTCAAGTGTAGCCATGTTTACAGGATCTTCATAAGTGATATCTTATGATAAGTTTCTTTTTCTGTGTGACTTATTTCACTTAGAATCATCGTACCTGAATCCACCCATTTTGCTGCTACTGGTCTTATGACATTGATTTCATGGCTGAGGGATATTCCATCGTACGTAAGTACCACAATTTTTTGAACCATTTTTATATTTCCTGGGATATTTAAGGTGTACCCAAGTTGAGGTCCTTGTAAGCACTGCAGCCCTAAAGTTTGGGGTGGCTCTGTCTTATTGATTTTCAGTTTTCCCAAGGTATATTCCCTAGACTGGAAGTGCCCTTGGCGCTGTAGCTCTGCTCTTTACTTGCTTTAGGGAACACAATGTACTCCTCCAGAGAGGCAGTTGGCAATTTACATCCCGCCCATCAGCATAACAAGGCTCCCTGTTCTCCAGGGCCTGTCTTTCCTTTCTGGTTTGTACACATTTTGTGGATGTCCCTTTTGACCGGTGGGAAGTGATATTTCTTTTTAGTGCAGATTTGCATTGCCCGCTTGCTTGCTTGGCCAAAAAGGGCGTATGTGTTTTCTCCTGAATATATTCAGGAGAAAACACATACGCCCATTTTGGCCAAGTGCATCATTGTCGAAGTTGTGCCCCTCTTCCTGTGCTTTAAAGGCGATTCCAACGTACCTCTTGAAATCTGTTTCCTGCTATTCTGCCTCGCTTTCAATTCCTCCTCGTTGCCTTCCCTCAACAGATTTTTGGACGATAGTTGTCGTTTATTACTCGGCCAGTTTGTGAATTGCTGTGCCCCTGAGCTCCATTTTTCAACTCGTTTTTTGTGAGCTGACCGCAAGTCCAAAATTTTGGTTCAGGACCTATGCTGGTTCCCGGTGGGGGGCTGAGACTTTGGTTAATTCTTCTTCCTGCCGGGAAGTTATAGTGATATGTGCCCGTCCAAATGCCTAACAGCTACTCTCTCATTGGTTCTCCCTCTTCCCTTTCATCCTCTGCCAAATTGGCAACCTGTGCGAACCAGGAGGTTAAAGGGGCTGTCTCTCCAAGTTGGGAGGTTGATAGTAAAGCAGATGGAAAGTCAAACCGGAGCACCAGGAGAGGGACTATTCGTTGAGTTTTAGAAACCTTTCGTATTCACAGTGTGTCCGTTCTCTAGGTTTCCAGTACATGTTATAGCTGTAGTAATATTCCCTTCAACCTGGAGAGTTGGGACCCATGGAATGGGTGCCAGGCATTTGTGCTTTAAAGGGTCTGCATTTGATCACCCAATCTCACCAATCATCTCAGTCCCAAGTGTCCCTCCTTATGCCACATCCAGCTGTCGTTGTAGATAGGGTCATTCCAGGTTTCATCAGAGACCCTGAAGGAATTGTAAAGAATTTCCCAGTTTTTTTGTTTTGTTTTTGAAATTACTTTTTATACTGGGTTTGAGCTAATTCTCGCTGCCATGTTAATGCCAGTCTAGACACACTTGTTTCCCTTACGGAGACATATCAATACATAGGTTTTAAGATTCTTACTAGTCAGATATATTCCTCTGCCGGAAATATGGGGTTTTGAGTCCCTTTCAGTGAGGAAGGTGTAGGTGTTGCCTATTCCATAGTTGGTTTTTGGAACGGTACCTGTGCTTATATCAAACTCTGGTTTTATGCATCACCCCACCTCTCTTTCCCCCTTAAGCAGGCATAAGAGTGTTTTCTAAATGTGAGACACTGTTCTCTTTCCTAACTCAGTTCAAGTGTAGCCATGTTTACAGGATCTTCATAAGTGATGTCTTATGATAAGTTTCTTTTTCTGTGTGACTTATTTCACTTAGAATCATCGTACCTGAATCCACCCATTTTGCTGCTACTGGTCTTATGACATTGATTTCATGGCTGAGGGATATTCCATCGTACGTAAGTACCACAATTTTTAGAACCATTTATATATTTCCTGGGATATTTAAGGTGTACCCAAGTTGAGGTCCTTGTAAGCAGTGCAGCCCTAAATTTTGGGGTGGCTCTGTCTTATTGATTTTCAGTTTTCCCAAGGTATATTCCCTAGACTGGAAGTGCCCTTGGCTCTGTAGCTCTCTTCTTTACTTGTTTTAGGGAACACAATGTACTCCTCCAGAGAGGCAGTTGGCAATTTACATCACGCCTATCAGCATAACAAGGCACACTGTTCTCCAGGGCCTGTCTTGCCTTTCTGGTTTTTACACATTTTGTGGATGTCCCTTTTGACCGGTGGGAAGTGATACTTCTTTGTAGTGCAGATTTGCATTGCCCGCTTGCTTGCTTGGCCAAAAAGGGCGTATGCGTTTTCTCCTGAATATATTCAGGAGAAAACGCATACGCCCTTTTTGGCCAAGTGCATCATTGTCGATGTTGTGCCCCTCTTCCTGTGCTTTAAAGGCGATTCCAACGTACCTCTTGAAATCTGTTTCCTGCTATTCTGCCTCGCTTTCAAGTGCGCCTCGTTGCCTTCCCTCAACAGATTTTTGGACGATAGTTGTCCTTTATTATTCGTCCAGTTTGTGAATTGCTGTGACTCTGAGCACCATTTTTCAACTCGTTTTTGGTGAGCTGACCGCAAGTCCAAAATTTTGGTTCAGGACCTATGCTGGTTCCCGGAGGGGGGCTGAGACTTTGGTTAATACTTCTTCCTGCCGGGAAATTAGAGTGATATGTGCCCGTCCAAATGCCTAACAGCTACTCTCTCATTGGTTCTCCCTCTTCCCTTTCATCCTCTGCCCAATTGGCAACCTGTGCGAACCAGGAGGTTAAAGGGGCTGTCTCTCCAAGTAGGGAGGTTGATAGTAAAGCAGATGGAAAGTCAAACTGGAGCACCAGGAGAGGGACTATTCGTTCATGTTTAGAAACCTTTCGTATTCACAGTGTGTCCGTTCTGTAGGTTTCCCGTACATGTTATAGCTGTAGTAATATTCCCTTCAACCTGGAGAGTTGGGACCCATGGAATGGGTGCCAGGCATTTGTGCTTTAAAGGGTCTGCATTTGCTCACCCAATCTCACCAATCATCTCAGTCCCAAGTGTCCCTCCTTATGCCACATCCAGCTGTCGTTGTAGATAGGGTCATTCCAGGTTTCATCAGAGACCCTGAAGGAATTCTAAAGAATTTCCCAGTTTTTTTGTTTTGTTTTTAAAATTCCTTTTTATACTGGGTTTGAGCTGATTCTCGCTGCCATGTTAATGCCAGTCTAGACACACTTGATTCCCTTACGGAGACATATCAATACATAGGTTTTAAGATTCTTACTAGTCAGATATATTCCTCTGCGGGAAATATGGGGTTTTGAGTCCCTTTCACTGAGGACGGTGTAGTTCTTTTCTATTCCATAGTTGATTTATGGAACGGTACCTGTGCTTATATCAAACTCTGGTTTTATGCATCACCCCACCTCTCCTTCCCCCTTAAGCAGGCATAAGAGTGTTTTCTAAATGTGAGACACTGTTCTCTTTCCTAACTCAGTTCAAGTGTAGCCATGTTTACAGGATCTTCATAAGTGATAACTTATGATAAGTTTCTTTTTCTCTGTGACTTATTTCACTTAGAATCATCGTACCTGAATCCACCCATTTTGCTGCTACTGGTCTTATGACATTGATTTCATGGCTGAGGGATATTCCATCGTACGTAAGTACCACAATTTTTTGAACCATTTTTATATTTCCTGGGATATTTAAGGTGTACCCAAGTTGAGGTCCTTGTAAGCAGTGCAGCCCTAAAGTTTGGTGTGGCTCTGTCTTATTGATTTTCAGTTTTCCCAAGGTATATTCCCTAGACTGGAAGTGCCCTTGGTTATGTAGCTCTGTTCTTTACTTGTTTTAGGGAACCCAATGCACTCCTCCAGAGAGGCAGTTGGCAATTTACATCCCGCCCATCAGCATAACAAGGCTCCCTGTTCTCCAGGGCCTGTCTTGCCTTTCTGGTTTGTACACATTTTGTGGATGTCCCTTTTGACCGGTGGGAAGTGATACTTCTTTGTAGTGCAGATTTGCATTGCCCGCTTGCTTGCTTGGCCAAAAAGGGCGTATGCGTTTTCTCCTGAATATATTCAGGAGAAAACGCATACGCCCTTTTTGGCCAAGTGCATCATTGTCGAAGTTGTGCCCCTCTTCCTGTGCTTTAAAGGCGATTCCAACGTACCTCTTGAAATCTGTTTCCTGCTATTTTGCCTCGCTTTCAAGTCTGTCTCGTTGCCTTCCCTCAACAGATTTTTGGACGATAGTTGTCCTTTATTACTCGGCCAGTTTGTGAATTGCTGTGCCCCTGAGCTCCATTTTTCAACTCGTTTTTGGTGAGCTGACCGCAAGTCCAAAATTTTGGTTCAGGACCTATACTGATTCCGGTGGGTGGCTGAGACTTTGGTTAATTCTTCTTCCTGCCGGGAAATTACAGTGATATGTGCCCGTCCAAATGCCTAACAGCTACTCTCTCATTGGTTCTCCCTCTTCCCTTTCATCCTCTGCCAAATTGGCAACCTGTGCGAACCAGGAGGTTAAAGGGGCTGTCTCTCCAAGTTGGGAGGTTGATAGTAAAGCAGATGGAAAGTCAAACCGGAGCACCAGGAGAGGGACTATTCTTTGAATTTTAGAAACCTTTTGTATTCACAGTGTGTCCGTTCTCTAAGTTTCCCATACATGTTATAACTGTAGTAATATTCCCTTCAACCTGGAGAGTTGGGACCCATGGAATGGGTGCCATGCATTATTGCTTTAAAGGGTCTGCATTTGCTCACCCAATCTCACCAATCCTCTCAGTCCCAAGTGTCCAGCCTTATGCCACATCCAGCTGTCATTGTAGATAGGGTCATTCCAGGTTTCATCAGAGAACCTGAAGGAATTGTAAAGAATTTCCCAGTTTTTTTGTTTTGTTTTTGAAATTCCTTTTTATAGTGGGTTTGAGCTGATTCTCGCTGCCATGTTTATGCCAGTCTAGACACACTTGATTCCCTTACGGAGACATATCAATACATAGGTTTTAAGATTCTTACTAGTCAGATATATTCCTCTGCGGGAAATATGGGGTTTTGAGTCCCTTTCACTGAGGAAGGTGTAGGTCTTGTCTATTCCATAGTTGGTTTTTGGAACGGTACCTGTGCTTATATCAAACTCTGGTTTTATGCATCACCCCACCTCTCCTTCCCCCTTAAGCAGGCATAAGAGTGTTTTCTAAATGTGAGACACTGTTCTCTTTCCTAACTCAGTTCAAGTGTAGCCATGTTTACAGGATCTTCATAAGTGATAACTTATGATAAGTTTCTTTTTCTGTGTGACTTATTTCACTTAGAATCATCGTACCTGAATCCACCCATTTTGCTGCTACTGGTCTTATGACATTGATATCATGGCTGAGGGATATTCCATCGTACGTAAGTACCACAAATTTTTGAACCAATTTTATATTTCCTGGGATATTTAAGGTGTACCCAAGTTGAGGTCCTTGTAAGCAGTGCAGCCCTAAATTTTGGGGTGGCTCTGTCTTATTGATTTTCAGTTTTTCCCAGGTATATTCCCTAGACTGGAAGTGCACTTGGCTCTGTAGCTCTGTTGTTTACCTGTTTTAGGGAACACAATGCCCTCCTCCAGAGAGGCAGTTGGCAATTTACATCCGGTCCATCAGCATAACAAGGCTCCCTGTTCTCCAGGACCAGTTTTGCCTTTCTGGTTTTTACACATTTTGTGGATGTCCCTTTTGACCGGTGGGAAGTGATACTTCTTTGTAGTACAGATTTGCATTGCCCGCTTGCTTGCTTGGCCAAAAAGGGCGTATGCATTTTCTCCTGAATATATTCAGGAGAAAACGCCTACGCCCTTTTTGGCCAAGTGCATCATTGTCGAATTTGTGCCCCTCTTCCTGTGCTTTAAAGGCGATTCCAACGTACCTCTGGAAATCTGTTTCCTGCTATTCTGCCTCGCTTTCAAGTCCGCCTCGTTGCCTTCCCTCAACAGATTTTTGGACGATAGTTGTCCTTTATTACTCGGCCAGTTTGTGAATTGCTGTGCCCCTGAGCTCCATTTTTCAACTCGTTTTTGGTGAGCTGACCGCAAGTCCAAAATTTTGGTTCAGGATCTATACTGATTCCCGGTGGGTGGCTGAGACTTTGGTTAATTCTTCTTCCTGCCGGGAAATTACAGTGATATGTGCCCGTCCAAATGCCTAACAGCTACTCTCTCATTGGTTCTCCCTCTTCCCTTTCATCCTCTGCCAAATTGGCAACCTGTGCGAACAAGGAGGTTAAAGGGGCTGTCTCTCCAAGTTGGGAGGTTGATAATAAAGCAGATGGAAAGTCAAACCGGAGCACCAGGAGAGGGACTATTCATTGAGTTTTAGAAACCTTTCGTATTCACAGTGTGTCCGTTCTCTAGGATTCCCGTACATGTTATATCTGTAGTAATATTCCCTTCAACCTGGAGAGTTGGGACCCATGGAATGTGTGCCATGCATTATTGCTTTAAAGGGTCTGCATTTGCTCACCCAATCTCACCAATCCTCTCAGTCCCAAGTGTCCAGCCTTATGCCACATCCAGCTGTCATTGTAGATAGGGTCATTTCAGGTTTCATCAGAGACCCTGAAGGAATTGTAAAGAATTTCCCAGTTTTTTTGTTTTATTTTTGAAATTCCTTTTTACAGTGGGTTTGAGCTGATTCTCGCTGCCATATTTATCCCAGTCTAGACACACTTGATTCCCTTACGGAGACATATCAATACATAGGTTTTAAGATTCTTACTAGTCAGATATATTCCTCTCCGGGAAATATGGGGTTTTGAGTCCCTTTCACTGAGGAAGGTGTAGGTCTTGTCTATTCCATAGTTGGTTTTTGGAACGGTACCTGTGCTTATATCAAACTCTGGTTTTATGCATCACCCCACCTCTCCTTCCCCCTTAAGCAGGCATAAGAGTGTTTTCTAAATGTGAGACACTGTTCTCTTTCCTAACTCAGTTCAAGTGTAGCCATGTTTACAGGATCTTCATAAGTGATATCTTATGATAAGTTTCTTTTTCTGTGTGACTTATTTCACTTAGAATCATCGTACCTGAATCCACCCATTTTGCTGCTACTGGTCTTATGACATTGATTTCATGGCTGAGGGATATTCCATCGTACGTAAGTACCACAATTTTTTGAACCATTTTTATATTTCCTGGGATATTTAAGGTGTACCCAAGTTGAGGTTCTTGTAAGCAGTGCAGCCCTAAATTTTGGGGTGGCTGTGTCTTTTTGATTTTCAGTTTTCCCAAGGTATATTCCCTAGACTGGAAGTGCCCTTGGCTCTGTAGCTCTGTTGTTTACTTGTTTTAGGGAACACAATGCACTCCTCCAGAGAGGCAGCTGGCAATTTACATCCCGCCTATCAGCATAACAAGGCACCCTGTTCTCCAGGGCCTGTCTTGCCTTTCTGGTTTTTACACATTTTGTGGATGTCCCTTTTTTTTTTTTTTTTCTTTTTTTTTTGCGGTACGCGGGCCTCTCACTGTTGTGGTCTCTCCCGTTGCGGAGCACATGATCCGGACGCGCAGGCTCAGCGGCCATGGCTCACGGGCCCAGCAGCTCCGTGGCATGTGGGATCCTCCAGGACCGGGGCACGAACCCGCATCCCCTGCTTCGGCAGGCGGACTCGCCACCACTGCGCCACCAGGGAAGCCCTGTGGATGTCCCTTTTGACCGGTGGGAAGTGATACTTCTTTGTAGTGCAGATTTGCATTGCCCGCTTGCTTGATTGGCCAAAAAGGGCGTATGCGTTTTCTCCTGAATATATTCAGGTGAAAACGCATACGCCCTTTTTGGCCAAGTGCATCATTGTCGCAGTTGTGCCCCTCTTCCTGTGCTTTAAAGGCGATTCCAACGTACCTCTTGAAATCTGTTTCCTGTTATTCTGTCTCGCTTTCAAGTCCGCCTCATTGCCTTCCCTCAACAGATTTTTGGACGATAGTTGTCCTTTATTACTCGGTCAGTTTGTGAATTGCTGTGCCCCTGAGCTCCATTTTTCAACTCGTTTTTGGTGAGCTGACCGCAAGTCTAAAATTTTGGTTCAGGATCTATACTGATTCCCGGTGGGTGGCTGAGACTTTGGTTAATTCTTCTTCCTGCCGGGAAATTACAGTGATATGTGCCCGTCCAAATGCCTAACAGCTACTCTCTCATTGGTTCTCCCTCTTCCCTTTCATCCTCTGCCAAATTGGCAACCTGTGCGAACCAGGAGGTTAAAGGGGCTGTCTCTCCAAGTTGGGAGGTTGATAATAAAGCAGATGGAAAGTCAAACCGGAGCACCAGGAGAGGGACTATTCGTTGAGTTTTAGAAACCTTTCGTATTCACAGTGTGTCCGTTCTCTAGGATTCCCGTACATGTTATATCTGTAGTAATATTGCCTTCATCCTGGAGAGTTGGGACCCATGGAATGTGTGCCATGCATTATTGCTTTAAAGGGTCTGCATTTGCTCACCCAATCTCACCAATCCTCTCAGTCCCAAGTGTCCAGCCTTATGCCACATCCAGCTGTCATTGTAGATAGGGTCATTTCAGGTTTCATCAGAGACCCTGAATGAATTGTAAAGAATTTCCCAGTTTTTTTGTTTTGTTTTTGAAATTCCTTTTTATAATGGGTTTGAGCTGATTCTCGCTGCCATGTTTATGCCAGTCTAGACACACTTGATTCCCTTACGGAGACATATCAATACATAGGTTTTAAGATTCTTACTAGTCAGATATATTCCTCTGCGGGAAATATGGGGTTTTGAGTCCCTTTCACTGAGGAAGGTGTAGGTCTTGTCTATTCCATAGTTGGTTTTTGGAACGGTACCTGTGCTTATATCAAACTCTGGTTTTATGCATCACCCCACCTCTCCTTCCCCCTTAAGCAGGCATAAGAGTGTTTTCTAAATGTGAGACACTGTTCTCTTTCCTAACTCAGTTCACGTGTAGCCATGTTTACAGGATCTTCATAAGTGATATCTTATGATAAGTTTCTTTTTCTGTGTGACTTATTTCACTTAGAATCATCGTACCTGAATCCACCCATTTTGCTGCTACTGGTCTTATGACATTGATTTCATGGCTGAGGGATATTCCATCGTACGTAAGTACCACAATTTTTTGAACCATTTTTATATTTCCTGGGATATTTAAGGTGTACCCAAGTTGAGGTTCTTGTAAGCAGTGCAGCCCTAAATTTTGGGGTGGCTGTGTCTTTTTGATTTTCAGTTTTCCCAAGGTATATTCCCTAGACTGGAAGTGCACTTGGCTCTGTAGCTCTGTTGTTTACTGGTTTTAGGGAACACAATGCACTCCTCCTGAGAGGCAGCTGGCAATTTACATCCCGCCCATCAGCATAACAAGGCACCCTGTTCTCCATGGCCTGTCTTGCCTTTCTGGATTTTAGACATTTTGTGGATGTCCCTTTTTTTTTTTTTTTTTTCTTTTTTTTTTTTTTTTTTTGCGGTACGTGGGCCTCTCACTGTTGTGGTCTCTCCCGTTGCGGAGCACATGCTCCGGACGCGCAGGCTCAGCGGCCATGGCTCACGGGCCCAGCAGCTCCGTGGCATGTGGGATCCTCCCGGACCGGGGCACGAACCCGCATCCCCTGCTTCGGCAGGCGGACTCGCCACCACTGCGCCACCAGGGAAGCCCTGTGGATGTCCCTTTTGACCGGTGGGAAGTGATACTTCTTTGTAGTGCAGATTTGCATTGCCCGCTTGCTTGATTGGCCAAAAAGGGCGTATGCGTTTTCTCCTGAATATATTCAGGTGAAAACGCATACGCCCTTTTTGGCCAAGTGCATCATTGTCGCAGTTGTGCCCCTCTTCCTGTGCTTTAAAGGCGATTCCAACGTACCTCTTGAAATCTGTTTCCTGTTATTCTGCCTCGCTTTCAAGTCCGCCTCATTGCCTTCCCTCAACAGATTTTTGGACGATAGTTGTCCTTTATTACTCGGTCAGTTTGTGAATTGCTGTGCCCCTGAGCTCCATTTTTCAACTCGTTTTTGGTGAGCTGACCGCAAGTCTAAAATTTTGGTTCAGGATCTATACTGATTCCCGGTGGGTGGCTGAGACTTTGGTTAATTCTTCTTCCTGCCGGGAAATTACAGTGATATGTGCCCGTCCAAATGCCTAACAGCTACTCTCTCATTGGTTCTCCCTCTTCCCTTTCATCCTCTGCCAAATTGGCAACCTGTGCGAACCAGGAGGTTAAAGGGGCTGTCTCTCCAAGTTGGGAGGTTGATAATAAAGCAGATGGAAAGTCAAACCGGAGCACCAGGAGAGGGACTATTCGTTGAGTTTTAGAAACCTTTCGTATTCACAGTGTGTCCGTTCTCTAGGATTCCCGTACATGTTATATCTGTAGTAATATTGCCTTCATCCTGGAGAGTTGGGACCCATGGAATGTGTGCCATGCATTATTGCTTTAAAGGGTCTGCATTTGCTCACCCAATCTCACCAATCCTCTCAGTCCCAAGTGTCCAGCCTTATGCCACATCCAGCTGTCATTGTAGATAGGGTCATTTCAGGTTTCATCAGAGACCCTGAATGAATTGTAAAGAATTTCCCAGTTTTTTTGTTTTGTTTTTGAAATTCCTTTTTATAATGGGTTTGAGCTGATTCTCGCTGCCATGTTTATGCCAGTCTAGACACACTTGATTCCCTTACGGAGACATATCAATACATAGGTTTTAAGATTCTTACTAGTCAGATATATTCCTCTGCGGGAAATATGGGGTTTTGAGTCCCTTTCACTGAGGAAGGTGTAGGTCTTGTCTATTACATAGTTGGTTTTTGGAACGGTACCTGTGCTTATATCAAACTCTGGTTTTATGCATCACCCCACCTCTCCTTCCCCCTTAAGCAGGCATAAGAGTGTTTTCTAAATGTGAGACACTGTTCTCTTTCCTAACTCAGTTCAAGTGTAGCCATGTTTACAGGATCTTCATAAGTGATAACTTATGATAAGTTTCTTTTTCTCTGTGACTTATTTCACTTAGAATCAACGAAACTGAATCCACCCATTTTGCTGCTACTGGTCTTATGACATTGATTTCATGGCTGAGGGATATTCCATCGTACGTAAGTACCACAATTTTTTGAACCAATTTTATATTTACTGGGATATTTAAGGTGTACCCAAGTTGAGGTCCTTGTAAGCAGTGCAGCCCTAAATTTTGGGGTGGCTCTGTCTTATTGATTTTCAGTTTTTCCCAGGTATATTCCCTAGACTGGAAGTGCCCTTGGCTCTGTAGCTCTGTTGTTTACTTGTTTTAGGGAACACAATGCACTCCTCCAGAGAGGCAGTTGGGAATTTACATCCCGCCCATCAGCATAACAAGGCTCCCTGTTCTCCAGGGCCTGTCTTGCCTTTCTGGTTTTTACACATTTTGTGGATGTCCCTTTTGACCGGTGGGAAGTGATACTTCTTTGTAGTGCAGATTTGCATTGCCCGCTTGCTTGCTTGGCCAAAAAGGGCGTATGCGTTTTCTCCTGAATATATTCAGGAGAAAACGCATACGCCCTTTTTGGCCAAGTGCATCATTGTCGAAGTTGTGCCCCTCTTCCTGTGCTTTAAAGGCGATTCCAACGTACCTCTTGAAATCTGTTTCCTGCTATTCTGCCTCGCTTTCAAGTCCGCCTCGTTGCCTTCCCTCAACAGATTTTTGGACGATAGTTGTCCTTTATTACTCGGCCAGTTTGTGAATTGCTGTGCCCCTGAGCTCCATTTTTCAACTCGTTTTTGGTGAGCTGACCGCAAGTCCAAAATTTTGGTTCAGGATCTATACTGATTCCCGGTGGGTGGCTGAGACTTTGGTTAATTCTTCTTCCTGCCGGGAAATTACAGTGATATGTGCCCGTCCAAATGCCTAACAGCTACTCTCTCATTGGTTCTCCCTCTTCCCTTTCATCCTCTGCCAAATTGGCAACCTGTGCGAACCAGGAGGTTAAAGGGGCTGTCTCTCCAAGTTGGGAGGTTGATAATAAAGCAGATGGAAAGTCAAACCGGAGCACCAGGAGAGGGACTATTCGTTGAGTTTTAGAAACCTTTCGTATTCACAGTGTGTCCGTTCTCTAGGATTCCCGTACATGTTATATCTGTAGTAATATTCCCTTCAACCTGGAGAGTTGGGACCCATGGAATGTGTGCCATGCATTATTGCTTTAAAGGGTCTGCATTTGCTCACCCAATCTCACCAATCCTCTCAGTCCCAAGTGTCCAGCCTTATGCCACATCCAGCTGTCATTGTAGATAGGGTCATTTCAGGTTTCATCAGAGACCCTGAAGGAATTGTAAAGAATTTCCCAGTTTTTTTGTTTTATTTTGGAAATTCCTTTTTATAGTGGGTTTGAGCTGATTCTCGCTGCCATATTTATCCCAGTCTAGACACACTTGATTCCCTTATGGAGACACATCAATACATAGGTTTTAAGATTCTTACTAGTCAGATATATTCCTCTGCGGGAAATATGGGGTTTTGAGTCCCTTTCACTGAGGAAGGTGTAGGTCTTGTCTATTCCATAGTTGGTTTTTGGAACGGTACCTGTGCTTATATCAAACTCTGGTTTTATGCATCACCCCACCTCTCCTTCCCCCTTAAGCAGGCATAAGAGTGTTTTCTAAATGTGAGACACTGTTCTCTTTCCTAACTCAGTTCACGTGTAGCCATGTTTACAGGATCTTCATAAGTGATATCTTATGATAAGTTTCTTTTTCTGTGTGACTTATTTCACTTAGAATCATCGTACCTGAATCCACCCATTTTGCTGCTACTGGTCTTATGACATTGATTTCATGGCTGAGGGATATTCCATCGTACGTAAGTACCACAATTTTTTGAACCATTTTTATATTTCCTGGGATATTTAAGGTGTACCCAAGTTGAGGTCCTTATAAGCAGTGCAGCCCTAAATTTTGGGGTGGCTCTGTCTTTTTGATTTTCAGTTTTCCCAAGGTATATTCCCTAGACTGGAAGTGCCCTTGGCTCTGTAGCTCTGTTGTTTACTTGTTTTAGGGAACACAATGCACTCCTCCAGAGAGGAAGTTGGCAATTTACATCCCGCCCATCAGCATAACAAGGCTCCCTGATCTCCAGGGCCTGTCTTGCCTTTCTGGTTTTTACACATTTTGTGGATGTCCCTTTTGACCGGTGGGAAGTGATACTTCTTTGTAGTGCAGATTTGCATTGCCCGCTTGCTTGCTTGGCCAAAAAGCGCGTATGCGTTTTCTCCTGAATATATTCAGGAGAAAACGCATACGCCTTTTTTGGCCAAGTGCATCATTGTCGAAGTTGTGCCCCTCTTCCTGTGCTTTAAAGGCGATTCCAACGTACCTCTGGAAATCTGTTTCCTGCTTTTCTGCCTCGCTTTCAAGTCCGCCTCGTTGCCTTCCCTCAACAGATTTTTGGACGATAGTTGTCCTTTTTACTCGGCCAGTTTGTGAATTGCTGTGCCCCTGAGCTCCATTTTTCAACTCGTTTTTGGTGAGCTGACCGCAAGTCCAAAATTTTGGTTCAGGATCTATACTGATTCCCGGTGGGTGGCTGAGACTTTGGTTAATTCTTCTTCCTGCCGGGAAATTACAGTGATATGTGCCCGTCCAAATGCCTAACAGCTACTCTCTCATTGGTTCTCCCTCTTCCCTTTCAACCTCTGCCAAATTGGCAACCTGTGCGAACCAGGAGGTTAAAGGGGCTGTCTCTCCAAGTTGGGAGGTTGATAATAAAGCAGATGGAAAGTCAAACCGGAGCACCAGGAGAGGGACTATTCGTTGAGTTTTAGAAACCTTTCGTATTCACAGTGTGTCCGTTCTCTAGGATTCCCGTACATGTTATATCTGTAGTAATATTCCCTTCAACCTGGAGAGTTGGGACCCATGGAATGTGTGCCATGCATTATTGCTTTAAAGGGTCTGCATTTGCTCACCCAATCTCACCAATCCTCTCAGTCCCAAGTGTCCAGCCTTATGCCACATCCAGCTGTCATTGTAGATAGGGTCATTTCAGGTTTCATCAGAGACCCTGAAGGAATTGTAAAGAATTTCCCAGTTTTTTTGTTTTATTTTTGAAATTCCTTTTTATAGTGGGTTTGAGCTGATTCTCGCTGCCATATTTATCCCAGTCTAGACACACTTGATTCCCTTACGGAGACATATCAATACATAGGTTTTAAGATTCTTACTAGTCAGATATATTCCTCTGCGGGAAATATGGGGTTTTGAGTCCCTTTCACTGAGGAAGGTGTAGGTCTTGTCTATTCCATAGTTGGTTTTTGGAACGGTACCTGTGCTTATATCAAACTCTGGTTTTATGCATCACCCCACCTCTCCTTCCCCCTTAAGCAGGCATAAGAGTGTTTTCTAAATGTGAGACACTGTTCTCTTTCCTAACTCAGTTCAAGTGTAGCCATGTTTACAGGATCTTCATAAGTGATATCTTATGATAAGTTTCTTTTTCTGTGTGACTTATTTCACTTAGAATCATCGTACCTGAATCCACCCATTTTGCTGCTACTGGTCTTATGACATTGATTTCATGGCTGAGGGATATTCCATCGTACGTAAGTACCACAATTTTTTGAACCATTTTTATATTTCCTGGGATATTTAAGGTGTACCCAAGTTGAGGTCCTTGTAAGCAGTGCAGCCCTAAATTTTCGGGTGGCTCTGTCTTTTTGATTTTCAGTTTTCCCAAGGTATATTCCCTAGACTGGAAGTGCCCTTGGCTCTGTAGCTCTGTTGTTTACTTGTTTTAGGGAACACAATGCACTCCTCCAGAGAGGCAGTTGGCAATTTACATCCCTCCCATCAGCATAACAAGGCTCCCTGTTCTCCAGGGCCTGTCTTGCCTTTCTGGTTTTTACACATTTTGTGGATGTCCCTTTTGACCGGTGGGAAGTGATACTTCTTTGTAGTGCAGATTTGCATTGCCCGCTTGCTTGCTTGGCCAAAAAGGGCGTATGCGTTTTCTCCTGAATATATTCAGGAGAAAACGCATACGCCCTTTTTGGCCAAGTGCATCATTGTCGAAGTTGTGCCCCTCTTCCTGTGCTTTAAAGGCGATTCCAACGTACCTCTTGAAATCTGTTTCCTGCTATTCTGCCTCGCTTTCAAGTCCGCCTCGTTGCCTTCCCTCAACAGATTTTTGGACGATAGTTGTCCTTTATTACTCGGCCAGTTTGTGAATTGCTGTGCCCCTGAGCTCCATTTTTCAACTCGTTTTTGGTGAGCTGACCGCAAGTCCAAAATTTTGGTTCAGGATCTATACTGATTCCCGGTGGGTGGCTGAGACTTTGGTTAATTCTTCTTCCTGCCGGGAAATTACAGTGATATGTGCCCGTCCAAATGCCTAACAGCTACTCTCTCATTGGTTCTCCCTCTTCCCTTTCATCCTCTGCCAAATTGGCAACCTGTGCGAACCAGGAGGTTAAAGGGGCTGTCTCTCCAAGTTGGGAGGTTGATAATAAAGCAGATGGAAAGTCAAACCAGAGCACCAGGAGAGGGACTATTCGTTGAGTTTTAGAAACCTTTCGTATTCACAGTGTGTCCGTTCTCTAGGATTCCCGTACATGTTATATCTGTAGTAATATTCCCTTCAACCTGGAGAGTTGGGACCCATGGAATGTGTGCCATGCATTATTGCTTTAAAGGGTCTGCATTTGCTCACCCAATCTCACCAATCCTCTCAGTCCCAAGTGTCCAGCCTTATGCCATATCCAGCTGTCATTGTAGATAGGGTCATTTCAGGTTTCATCAGAGACCCTGAAGGAATTGTAAAGAATTTCCCAGTTTTTTTGTTTTATTTTGGAAATTCCTTTTTATAGTGGGTTTGAGCTGATTCTCGCTGCCATATTTATCCCAGTCTAGACACACTTGATTCCCTTATGGAGACACATCAATACATAGGTTTTAAGATTCTTACTAGTCAGATATATTCCTCTGCGGGAAATATGGGGTTTTGAGTCCCTTTCACTGAGGAAGGTGTAGGTCTTGTCTATTCCATAGTTGGTTTTTGGAACGGTACCTGTGCTTATATCAAACTCTGGTTTTATGCATCACCCCACCTCTCCTTCCCCCTTAAGCAGGCATAAGAGTGTTTTCTAAATGTGATACACTGTTCTCTTTCCTAACTCAGTTCACGTGTAGCCATGTTTACAGGATCTTCATAAGTGATATCTTATGATAAGTTTCTTTTTCTGTGTGACTTATTTCACTTAGAATCATCGTACCTGAATCCACCCATTTTGCTGCTACTGGTCTTATGACATTGATTTCATGGCTGAGGGATATTCCATCGTACGTAAGTACCACAATTTTTTGAACCATTTTTATATTTCCTGGGATATTTAAGGTGTACCCAAGTTGAGGTCCTTATAAGCAGTGCAGCCCTAAATTTTGGGGTGGCTCTGTCTTTTTGATTTTCAGTTTTCCCAAGGTATATTCCCTAGACTGGAAGTGCCCTTGGCTCTGTAGCTCTGTTGTTTACTTGTTTTAGGGAACACAATGCACTCCTCCAGAGAGGCAGTTGGCAATTTACATCCCGCCCATCAGCATAACAAGGCTCCCTGTTCTCCAGGGCCTGTCTTGCCTTTCTGGTTTTTACACATTTTGTGGATGTCCCTTTTGACCGGTGGGAAGTGATACTTCTTTGTAGTGCAGATTTGCATTGCCCGCTTGCTTGCTTGGCCAAAAAGGGCGTATGCGTTTTCTCCTGAATATATTCAGGAGAAAACGCATACGCCTTTTTTGGCCAAGTGCATCATTGTCGAAGTTGTGCCCCTCTTCCTGTGCTTTAAAGGCGATTCCAACGTACCTCTGGAAATCTGTTTCCTGCTTTTCTGCCTCGCTTTCAAGTCCGCCTCGTTGCCTTCCCTCAACAGATTTTTGGACGATAGTTGTCCTTTTTACTCGGCCAGTTTGTGAATTGCTGTGCCCCTGAGCTCCATTTTTCAACTCGTTTTTGGTGAGCTGACCGCAAGTCCAAAATTTTGGTTCAGGATCTATACTGATTCCCGGTGGGTGGCTGAGACTTTGGTTAATTCTTCTTCCTGCTGGGAAATTACAGTGATATGTGCCCGTCCAAATGCCTAACAGCTACTCTCTCATTGGTTCTCCCTCTTCCCTTTCATCCTCTGCCAAATTGGCAACCTGTGCGAACCAGGAGGTTAAAGGGGCTGTCTCTCCAAGTTGGGAGGTTGATAATAAAGCAGATGGAAAGTCAAACCGGAGCACCAGGAGAGGGACTATTCGTTGAGTTTTAGAAACCTTTCGTATTCACAGTGTGTCCGTTCTCTAGGATTCCCGTACATGTTATATCTATAGTAATATTCCCTTCAACCTGGAGAGTTGGGACCCATGGAATGTGTGCCATGCATTATTGCTTTAAAGGGTCTGCATTTGCTCACCCAATCTCACCAATCCTCTCAGTCCCAAGTGTCCAGCCTTATGCCACATCCAGCTGTCATTGTAGATAGGGTCATTTCAGGTTTCATCAGAGACCCTGAAGGAATTGTAAAGAATTTCCCAGTTTTTTTGTTTTATTTTTGAAATTCCTTTTTATAGTGGGTTTGAGCTGATTCTCGCTGCCATATTTATCCCAGTCTAGACACACTTGATTCCCTTACGGAGACATATCAATACATAGGTTTTAAGATTCTTACTAGTCAGATATATTCCTCTGCGGGAAATATGGGGTTTTGAGTCCCTTTCACTGAGGAAGGTGTAGGTCTTGTCTATTCCATAGTTGGTTTTTGGAACGGTACCTGTGCTTATATCAAACTCTGGTTTTATGCATCACCCCACCTCTCCTTCCCCCTTAAGCAGGCATAAGAGTGTTTTCTAAATGTGAGACACTGTTCTCTTTCCTAACTCAGTTCAAGTGTAGCCATGTTTACAGGATCTTCATAAGTGATATCTTATGATAAGTTTCTTTTTCTGTGTGACTTATTTCACTTAGAATCATCGTACCTGAATCCACCCATTTTGCTGCTACTGGTCTTATGACATTGATTTCATGGCTGAGGGATATTCCATCGTACGTAAGTACCACAATTTTTTGAACCATTTTTATATTTCCTGGGATATTTAAGGTGTACCCAAGTTGAGGTCCTTATAAGCAGTGCAGCCCTAAATTTTGGGGTGGCTGTGTCTTTTTGATTTTCAGTTTTCCCAAGGTATATTCCCTAGACTGGAAGTGCCCTTGGCTCTGTAGCTCTGTTGTTTACTTGTTTTAGGGAACACAATGCACTCCTCCAGAGAGGCAGTTGGCAATTTACATCCCTCCCATCAGCATAACAAGGCTCCCTGTTCTCCAGGGCCTGTCTTGCCTTTCTGGTTTTTACACATTTTGTGGATGTCCCTTTTGACCGGTGGGAAGTGATACTTCTTTGTAGTGCAGATTTGCATTGCCCGCTTGCTTGCTTGGCCAAAAAGGGCGTATGCGTTTTCTCCTGAATATATTCAGGAGAAAACGCATACGCCCTTTTTGGCCAAGTGCATCATTGTCGAAGTTGTGCCCCTCTTCCTGTGCTTTAAATGCGATTCCAACGTACCTCTGGAAATCTGTTTCCTGCTATTCTGCCTCGCTTTCAAGTCCGCCTCGTTGCCTTCCCTCAACAGATTTTTGGACGATAGTTGTCCTTTATTACTCGGCCAGTTTGTGAATTGCTGTGCCCCTGAGCTCCATTTTTCAACTCGTTTTTGGTGAGCTGACCGCAAGTCCAAAATTTTGGTTCAGGATCTATACTGATTCCCGGTGGGTGGCTGAGACTTTGGTTAATTCTTCTTCCTGCCGGGAAATTACAGTGATATGTGCCCGTCCAAATGCCTAACAGCTACTCTCTCATTGGTTCTCCCTCTTCCCTTTCATCCTCTGCCAAATTGGCAACCTGTGCGAACAAGGAGGTTAAAGGGGCTGTCTCTCCAAGTTGGGAGGTTGATAATAAAGCAGATGGAAAGTCAAACCGGAGCACCAGGAGAGGGACTATTCGTTGAGTTTTAGAAACCTTTCGTATTCACAGTGTGTCCGTTCTCTAGGATTCCCGTACATGTTATATCTGTAGTAATATTCCCTTCAACCTGGAGAGTTGGGACCCATGGGATGTGTGCCATGCATTATTGCTTTAAATGGTCTGCATTTGCTCACCCAATCTCACCAATCCTCTCAGTCCCAAGTGCCCAGCCTTATGCCACATCCAGCTGTCATTGTAGATAGGGTCATTTCAGGTTTCATCAGAGACCCTGAAGGAATTGTAAAGAATTTCCCAGTTTTTTTGTTTTATTTTTGAAATTCCTTTTTATAGTGGGTTTGAGCTGATTCTCGCTGCCATATTTATCCCAGTCTAGACACACTTGATTCCCTTACGGAGACATATCAATACATAGGTTTTAAGATTCTTACTAGTCAGATATATTCCTCTGCGGGAAATATGGGGTTTTGAGTCCCTTTCACTGAGGAAGGTGTAGGTCTTGTCTATTCCATAGTTGGTTTTTGAACGGTACCTGTGCTTATATCAAACTCTGGTTTTATGCATCACCCCACCTCTCCTTCCCCCTTAAGCAGGCATAAGAGTGTTTTCTAAATGTGAGACACTGTTCTCTTTCCTAACTCAGTTCACGTGTAGCCATGTTTACAGGATCTTCATAAGTGATATCTTATGATAAGTTTCTTTTTCTGTGTGACTTATTTCACTTAGAATCATCGTACCTGAATCCACCCATTTTGCTGCTACTGGTCTTATGACATTGATTTCATGGCTGAGGGATATTCCATCGTACGTAAGTACCAAAATTTTTTGAACCATTTTTATATTTCCTGGGATATTTAAGGTGTACCCAAGTTGAGGTCCTTGTAAGCAGTGCAGCCCTAAATTTTGGGGTGGCTGTGTCTTTTTGATTCTCAGTTTTCCCAAGGTATATTCCCTAGACTGGAAGTGCCCTTGGCTCTGTAGCTCTGTTGTTTACTTCTTTTAGGGAACACAATGCACTCCTCCAGAGAGGCAGTTGGCAATTTACATCCCGCCCATCAGCATAACAAGGCTCCCTGTTCTCCAGGGCCTGTCTTGCCTTTCTGGTTTTTACACATTTTGTGGATGTCCCTTTTGACCGGTGGGAAGTGATACTTCTTTGTAGTGCAGATTTGCATTGCCCGCTTGCTTGCTTGGCCAAAAAGGGCGTATGCGTTTTCTCCTGAATATATTCAGGAGAAAACGCATACGCCCTTTTTGGCCAAGTGCATCATTGTCGAAGTTGTGCCCCTCTTCCTGTGCTTTAAAGGCGATTCCAACGTACCTCTTGAAATCTGTTTCCTGCTATTCTGCCTCGCTTTCAAGTCCGCCTCGTTGCCTTCCCTCAACAGATTTTTGGACGATAGTTGTCCTTTATTACTCGGCCAGTTTGTGAATTGCTGTGCCCCTGAGCTCCATTTTTCAACTCGTTTTTGGTGAGCTGACCGCAAGTCCAAAATTTTGGTTCAGGATCTATACTGATTCCCGGTGGGTGGCTGAGACTTTGGTTAATTCTTCTTCCTGCCGGGAAATTACAGTGATATGTGCCCGTCCAAATGCCTAACAGCTACTCTCTCATTGGTTCTCCCTCTTCCCTTTCATCCTCTGCCAAATTGGCAACCTGTGCGAACCAGGAGGTTAAAGGGGCTGTCTCTCCAAGTTGGGAGGTTGATAATAAAGCAGATGGAAAGTCAAACCGGAGCACCAGGAGAGGGACTATTCGTTGAGTTTTAGAAACCTTTCGTATTCACAGTGTGTCCGTTCTCTAGGATTCCCGTACATGTTATATCTGTAGTAATATTCCCTTCAACCTGGAGAGTTGGGACCCATGGAATGTGTGCCATGCATTATTGCTTTAAAGGGTCTGCATTTGCTCACCCAATCTCACCAATCCTCTCAGTCCCAAGTGTCCAGCCTTATGCCACATCCAGCTGTCATTGTAGATAGAGTCATTTCAGGTTTCATCAGAGACCCTGAAGGAATTGTAAAGAATTTCCCAGTTTTTTTGTTTTATTTTTGAAATTCCTTTTTATAGTGGGTTTGAGCTGATTCTCGCTGCCATATTTATCCCAGTCTAGACACACTTGATTCCCTTACGGAGACATATCAATACATAGGTTTTAAGATTCTTACTAGTCAGATATATTCCTCTGCGGGAAATATGGGGTTTTGAGTCCCTTTCACTGAGGAAGGTGTAGGTCTTGTCTATTCCATAGTTGGTTTTTGGAACGGTACCTGTGCTTATATCAAACTCTGGTTTTATGCATCACCCCACCTCTCCTTCCCCCTTAAGCAGGCATAAGAGTGTTTTCTAAATGTGAGACACTGTTCTCTTTCCTAACTCAGTTCAAGTGTAGCCATGTTTACAGGATCTTCATAAGTGATATCTTATGATAAGTTTCTTTTTCTGTGTGACTTATTTCACTTAGAATCATCGTACCTGAATCCACCCATTTTGCTGCTACTGGTCTTATGACATTGATTTCATGGCTGAGGGATATTCCATCGTACGTAAGTACCACAATTTTTTGAACCATTTTTATATTTCCTGGGATATTTAAGGTGTACCCAAGTTGAGGTCCTTGTAAGCAGTGCAGCCCTAAATTTTGGGGTGGCTCTGTCTTATTGATTTTCAGTTTTTCCCAGGTATATTCCCTAGACAGGAAGTGCCCTTGGCTCTGTAGCTCTGTTGTTTACTTGTTTTAGGGAACACAATGCACTCCTCCAGAGAGGCAGTTGGCAATTTACATCCCGCCCATCAGCATAACAAGGCACCCTGTTCTCCAGGGCCTGTCTTGCCTTTCTGGTTTTTACACATTTTGTGGATGTCCCTTTTGACTGGTGGGAAGTGATACTTCTTTGTAGTGCAGATTTGCATTGCCCGCTTGCTTGCTTGGCCAAAAAGGGCGTATGCGTTTTCTCCTGAATATATTCAGGAGAAAACGCATACGCCCTTTTTGGCCAAGTGCATCATTGTCGAAGTTGTGCCCCTCTTCCTGTGCTTTAAAGGCAATTCCAACGTACCTCTTGAAATCTGTTTCCTGCTATTCTGCCACGCTTTCAAGTCCGCCTCATTGCCTTCCCTCAACAGATTTTTGGACGATAGTTGTCCTTTATTACTCGGCCAGTTTGTGAATTGCTGTGCCCCTGAGCTCCATTTTTCAACTCGTTTTTTTTGAGCTGACCGCAAGTCCAAAATTTTGATTCAGGATCTATACTGATTCCCGGTGGGTGGCTGAGACTTTGGTTAATTCTTCTTCCTGCCGGGAAATTACAGTGATATGTGCCCGTCCAAATGCCTAACAGCTACTCTCTCATTGGTTCTCCCTCTTCCCTTTCATCCTCTGCCAAATTGGCAACCTGTGCGAACCAGGAGGTTAAAGGGGCTGTCTCTCCAAGTTGGGAGGTTGATAATAAAGCAGATGGAAAGTCAAACCGGAGCACCAGGAGAGGGACTATTCGTTGAGTTTTAGAAACTTTTCGTATTCACAGTGTGTCCGTTCTCTAGGATTCCCGTACATGTTATATCTGTAGTAATATTCCCTTCAACCTGGAGAGTTGGGACCCATGGAATGTGTGCCATGCATTATTGCTTTAAAGGGTCTGCATTTGCTCACCCAATCTCACCAATCCTCTCAGTCCCAAGTGTCCAGCCTTATGCCACATCCAGCTGTCATTGTAGATAGGGTCATTTCAGGTTTCATCAGAGACCCTGAAGGAATTGTAAAGAATTTCCCAGTTTTTTTGTTTTATTTTGGAAATTCCTTTTTATAGTGGGTTTGAGCTGATTCTCGCTGCCATATTTATCCCAGTCTAGACACACTTGATTCCCTTACGGAGACATATCAATACATAGGTTTTAAGATTCTTACTAGTCAGATATATTCCTCTGCGTGAAATATGGGGTTTTGAGTCCCTTTCACTGAGGAAGGTGTAGGTCTTGTCTATTCCATAGTTGGTTTTTGGAACGGTACCTGTGCTTATATCAAACTCTGGTTTTATACATCACCCCTCCTCTCCTTCCCCCTTAAGCAGGCATAAGAGTGTTTTCTAAATGTGAGACACTGTTCTCTTTCCTAACTCAGTTCAAGTGTAGCCATGTTTACAGGATCTTCATAAGTGATATCTTATGATAAGTTTCTTTTTCTGTGTAACTTATTTCACTTAGAATCATCGTACCTGAATCCACCCATTTTGCTGCTACTGGTCTTATGACATTGATTTCATGGCTGAGGGATATTCCATCGTACGTAAGTACCACAATTTTTTGAACCATTTTTATATTTCCTGGGATATTTAAGGTGTACCCAAGTTGAGGTCCTTGTAAGCAGTGCAGCCCTAAATTTTGGGGTGGCTGTGTCTTTTTGATTTTCAGTTTTCCCAAGGTATATTCCCTAGACTGGAAGTGCCCTTGGCTCTGTAGCTCTGTTGTTTACTTGTTTTAGGGAACACAATGCACTCCTCCAGAGAGGCAGTTGGCAATTTACATCCCGCCCATCAGCATAACAAGGCACCCTGTTCTCCAGGGCCTGTCTTGCCTTTCTGGTTTTTACACATTTTGTGGATGTCCCTTTTGACTGGTGGGAAGTGATACTTCTTTGTAGTGCAGATTTGCATTGCCCGCTTGCTTGCTTGGCCAAAAAGGGCGTATGCGTTTTCTCCTGAATATATTCAGGAGAAAACGCATACGCCCTTTTTGGCCAAGTGCATCATTGTCGAAGTTGTGCCCCTCTTCCTGTGCTTTAAAGGCGATTCCAACGTACCTCTTGAAATCTGTTTCCTGCTATTCTGCCACGCTTTCAAGTCCGCCTCATTGCCTTCCCTCAACAGATTTTTGGACGATAGTTGTCCTTTATTACTCGGCCAGTTTGTGAATTGCTGTGCCCCTGAGCTCCATTTTTCAACTCGTTTTTTTTGAGCTGACCGCAAGTCCAAAATTTTGATTCAGGATCTATACTGATTCCCGGTGGGTGGCTGAGACTTTGGTTAATTCTTCTTCCTGCCGGGAAATTACAGTGATATGTGCCCGTCCAAATGCCTAACAGCTACTCTCTCATTGGTTCTCCCTCTTCCCTTTCATCCTCTGCCAAATTGGCAACCTGTGCGAACCAGGAGGTTAAAGGGGCTGTCTCTCCAAGTTGGGAGGTTGATAATAAAGCAGATGGAAAGTCAAACCAGAGCACCAGGAGAGGGACTATTCGTTGAGTTTTAGAAGCCTTTCGTATTCACAGTGTGTCCGTTCTCTAGGATTCCCGTACATGTTATATCTGTAGTAATATTCCCTTCAACCTGGAGAGTTGGGACACATGGAATGTGTGCCATGCATTATTGCTTTAAAGGGTCTGCATTTGCTCACCCAATCTCACCAATCCTCTCAGTCCCAAGTGTCCAGCCTTATGCCACATCCAGCTGTCATTGTAGATAGGGTCATTTCAGGTTTCATCAGAGACCCTGAAGGAATTGTAAAGAATTTCCCAGTTTTTTTGTTTTATGTTTGAAATTCCTTTTTATAGTGGGTTTGAGCTGATTCTCGCTGCCATATTTATCCCAGTCTAGACACACTTGATTCCCTTACGGAGACATATCAATACATAGGTTTTAAGATTCTTACTAGTCAGATATATTCCTCTGCGGGAAATATGGGGTTTTGAGTCCCTTTCACTGAGGAAGGTGTAGGTCTTGTCTATTCCATAGTTGGTTTTTGGAACGGTACCTGTGCTTATATCAAACTCTGGTTTTATACATCACCCCACCTCTCCTTCCCCCTTAAGCAGGCATAAGAGTGTTTTCTAAATGTGAGACACTGTTCTCTTTCCTAACTCAGTTCAAGTGTAGCCATGTTTACAGGATCTTCATAAGTGATATCTTATGATAAGTTTCTTTTTCTGTGTAACTTATTTCACTTAGAATCATCGTACCTGAATCCACCCATTTTGCTGCTACTGGTCTTATGACATTGATTTCATGGCTGAGGGATATTCCATCGTACGTAAGTACCACAATTTTTTGAACCATTTTTATATTTCCTGGGATATTTAAGGTGTACCCAAGTTGAGGTCCTTGTAAGCAGTGCAGCCCTAAATTTTGGGGTGGCTGTGTCTTTTTGATTTTCAGTTTTCCCAAGGTATATTCCCTAGACTGGAAGTGCCCTTGGCTCTGTAGCTCTGTTGTTTACTTGTTTTAGGGAACACAATGCACTCCTCTAGAGAGGCAGTTGGCAATTTACATCCCGCCCATCAGCATAACAAGGCACCCTGTTCTCCAGGGCCTGTCTTGCCTTTCTGGTTTTTACACATTTTGTGGATGTCCCTTTTGACTGGTGGGAAGTGATACTTCTTTGTAGTGCAGATTTGCATTGCCCGCTTGCTTGCTTGGCCAAAAAGGGCGTATGCGTTTTCTCCTGAATATATTCAGGAGAAAACGCATACGCCCTTTTTGGCCAAGTGCATCATTGTCGAAGTTGTGCCCCTCTTCCTGTGCTTTAAAGGCGATTCCAACGTACCTCTTGAAATCTGTTTCCTGCTATTCTGCCACGCTTTCAAGTCCGCCTCATTGCCTTCCCTCAACAGATTTTTGGACGATAGTTGTCCTTTATTACTCGGCCAGTTTGTGAATTGCTGTGCCCCTGAGCTCCATTTTTCAACTCGTTTTTTTTGAGCTGACCGCAAGTCCAAAATTTTGATTCAGGATCTATACTGATTCCCGGTGGGTGGCTGAGACTTTGGTTAATTCTTCTTCCTGCCGGGAAATTACAGTGATATGTGCCCGTCCAAATGCCTAACAGCTACTCTCTCATTGGTTCTCCCTCTTCCCTTTCATCCTCTGCCAAATTGGCAACCTGTGCGAACCAGGAGGTTAAAGGGGCTGTCTCTCCAAGTTGGGAGGTTGATAATAAAGCAGATGGAAAGTCAAACCGGAGCACCAGGAGAGGGACTATTCGTTGAGTTTTAGAAACTTTTCGTATTCACAGTGTGTCCGTTCTCTAGGATTCCCGTACATGTTATATCTGTAGTAATATTCCCTTCAACCTGGAGAGTTGGGACCCATGGAATGTGTGCCATGCATTATTGCTTTAAAGGGTCTGCATTTGCTCACCCAATCTCACCAATCCTCTCAGTCCCAAGTGTCCAGCCTTATGCCACATCCAGCTGTCATTGTAGATAGGGTCATTTCAGGTTTCATCAGAGACCCTGAAGGAATTGTAAAGAATTTCCCAGTTTTTTTGTTTTATGTTTGAAATTCCTTTTTATAGTGGGTTTGAGCTGATTCTCGCTGCCATATTTATCCCAGTCTAGACACACTTGATTCCCTTACGGAGACATATCAATACATAGGTTTTAAGATTCTTACTAGTCAGATATATTCCTCTGCGTGAAATATGGGGTTTTGAGTCCCTTTCACTGAGGAAGGTGTAGGTCTTGTCTATTCCATAGTTGGTTTTTGGAACGGTACCTGTGCTTATATCAAACTCTGGTTTTATACATCACCCCACCTCTCCTTCCCCCTTAAGCAGGCATAAGAGTGTTTTCTAAATGTGAGACACTGTTCTCTTTCCTAACTCAGTTCAAGTGTAGCCATGTTTACAGGATCTTCATAAGTGATATCTTATGATAAGTTTCTTTTTCTGTGTAACTTATTTCACTTAGAATCATCGTACCTGAATCCACCCATTTTGCTGCTACTGGTCTTATGACATTGATTTCATGGCTGAGGGATATTCCATCGTACGTAAGTACCACAATTTTTTGAACCATTTTTATATTTCCTGGGATATTTAAGGTGTACCCAAGTTGAGGTCCTTGTAAGCAGTGCAGCCCTAAATTTTGGGGTGGCTGTGTCTTTTTGATTTTCAGTTTTCCCAAGGTATATTCCCTAGACTGGAAGTGCCCTTGGCTCTGTAGCTCTGTTGTTTACTTGTTTTAGGGAACACAATGCACTCCTCCAGAGAGGCAGTTGGCAATTTACATCCCGCCCATCAGCATAACAAGGCACCCTGTTCTCCAGGGCCTGTCTTGCCTTTCTGGTTTTTACACATTTTGTGGATGTCCCTTTTGACTGGTGGGAAGTGATACTTCTTTGTAGTGCAGATTTGCATTGCCCGCTTGCTTGCTTGGCCAAAAAGGGCGTATGCGTTTTCTCCTGAATATATTCAGGAGAAAACGCATACGCCCTTTTTGGCCAAGTGCATCATTGTCGAAGTTGTGCCCCTCTTCCTGTGCTTTAAAGGCGATTCCAACGTACCTCTTGAAATCTGTTTCCTGCTATTCTGCCACGCTTTCAAGTCCGCCTCATTGCCTTCCCTCAACAGATTTTTGGACGATAGTTGTCCTTTATTACTCGGCCAGTTTGTGAATTGCTGTGCCCCTGAGCTCCATTTTTCAACTCGTTTTTTTTGAGCTGACCGCAAGTCCAAAATTTTGATTCAGGATCTATACTGATTCCCGGTGGGTGGCTGAGACTTTGGTTAATTCTTCTTCCTGCCGGGAAATTACAGTGATATGTGCCCGTCCAAATGCCTAACAGCTACTCTCTCATTGGTTCTCCCTCTTCCCTTTCATCCTCTGCCAAATTGGCAACCTGTGCGAACCAGGAGGTTAAAGGGGCTGTCTCTCCAAGTTGGGAGGTTGATAATAAAGCAGATGGAAAGTCAAACCGGAGCACCAGGAGAGGGACTATTCGTTGAGTTTTAGAAACTTTTCGTATTCACAGTGTGTCCGTTCTCTAGGATTCCCGTACATGTTATATCTGTAGTAATATTCCCTTCAACCTGGAGAGTTGGGACCCATGGAATGTGTGCCATGCATTATTGCTTTAAAGGGTCTGCATTTGCTCACCCAATCTCACCAATCCTCTCAGTCCCAAGTGTCCAGCCTTATGCCACATCCAGCTGTCATTGTAGATAGGGTCATTTCAGGTTTCATCAGAGACCCTGAAGGAATTGTAAAGAATTTCCCAGTTTTTTTGTTTTATTTTGGAAATTCCTTTTTATAGTGGGTTTGAGCTGATTCTCGCTGCCATATTTATCCCAGTCTAGACACACTTGATTCCCTTACGGAGACATATCAATACATAGGTTTTAAGATTCTTACTAGTCAGATATATTCCTCTGCGGGAAATATGGGGTTTTGAGTCCCTTTCACTGAGGAAGGTGTAGGTCTTGTCTATTCCATAGTTGGTTTTTGGAACGGTACCTGTGCTTATATCAAACTCTGGTTTTATGCATCACCCCACCTCTCCTTCCCCCTTAAGCAGGCATAAGAGTGTTTTCTAAATGTGAGACACTGTTCTCTTTCCTAACTCAGTTCAAGTGTAGCCATGTTTACAGGATCTTCATAAGTGATATCTTATGATAAGTTTCTTTTTCTGTGTGACTTATTTCACTTAGAATCATCGTACCTGAATCCACCCATTTTGCTGCTACTGGTCTTATGACATTGATTTCATGGCTGAGGGATATTCCATCGTACGTAAGTACCACAATTTTTTGAACCATTTTTATATTTCCTGGGATATTTAAGGTGTACCCAAGTTGAGGTCCTTGTAAGCAGTGCAGCCCTAAATTTTGGGGTGGCTGTGTCTTTTTGATTTTCAGTTTTCCCAAGGTATATTCCCTAGACTGGAAGTGCCCTTGGCTCTGTAGCTCTGTTGTTTACTTGTTTTAGGGAACACAATGCACTCCTCCAGAGAGGCAGTTGGCAATTTACATCCCGCCCATCAGCATAACAAGGCTCCCTGTTCTCCAGGGCCTGTCTTGCCTTTCTGGTTTTTACACATTTTGTGGATGTCTGTTTTGACCGGTGGGAAGTGATACTTCTTTGTAGTGCAGATTTGCATTGCCCGCTTGCTTGCTTGGCCAAAAAGGGCGTATGCGTTTTCTCCTGAATATATTCAGGAGAAAACGCATACGCCCTTTTTGGCCAAGTGCATCATTGTCGAAGTTGTGCCCCTCTTCCTGTGCTTTAAAGGCGATTCCAACGTACCTCTTGAAATCTGTTTCCTGCTATTCTGCCTCGCTTTCAAGTCCGCCTCGTTGCCTTCCCTCAACAGATTTTTGGACGATAGTTGTTCTTTATTACTCGGCCAGTTTGTGAATTGCTGTGCCCCTGAGCTCCATTTTTCAACTCGTTTTTGGTGAGCTGACCGCAAGTCCAAAATTTTGGTTCAGGATCTATACTGATTCCCGGTGGGTGGCTGAGACTTTGGTTAATTCTTCTTCCTGCCGGGAAATTGCAGTGATATGTGCCCGTCCAAATGCCTAACAGCTACTCTCTCATTGGTTCTCCCTCTTCCCTTTCATCCTCTGCCAAATTGGCAACCTGTGCGAACCAGGAGGTTAAAGGGGCTGTCTCTCCAAGTTGGGAGGTTGATAATAAAGCAGATGGAAAGTCAAACCAGAGCACCAGGAGAGAGACTATTCGTTGAGTTTTAGAAGCCTTTCGTATTCACAGTGTGTCCGTTTTCTAGGATTCCCGTACATGTTATATCTGTAGTAATATTCCCTTCAACCTGGAGAGTTGGGACCCATGGAATGTGTGCCATGCATTATTGCTTTAAAGGGTCTGCATTTGCTCACCCAATCTCACCAATCCTCTCAGTCCCAAGTGTCCAGCCTTATGCCACATCCAGCTGTCATTGTAGATAGGGTCATTTCAGGTTTCATCAGAGACCCTGAAGGAATTGTAAAGAATTTCCCAGTTTTTTTGTTTTATTTTTGAAATTCCTTTTTATAGTGGGTTTGAGCTGATTCTCGCTGCCATATTTATCCCAGTCTAGACACACTTGATTCCCTTACGGAGACATATCAATACATAGGTTTTAAGATTCTTACTAGTCAGATATATTCCTCTGCGGGAAATATGGGGTTTTGAGTCCCTTTCACTGAGGAAGGTGTAGGTCTTGTCTATTCCATAGTTGGTTTTTGGAACGGTACCTGTGCTTATATCAAACTCTGGTTTTATGCATCACCCCACCTCTCCTTCCCCCTTAAGCAGGCATAGGAGTGTTTTCTAAATGTGAGACACTGTTCTCTTTCCTAACTCAGTTCAAGTGTAGCCATGTTTACAGGATCTTCATAAGTGATATCTTATGATAAGTTTCTTTTTCTGTGTGACTTATTTCACTTAGAATCATCGTACCTGAATCCACCCATTTTGCTGCTACTGGTCTTATGACATTGATTTCATGGCTGAGGGATATTCCATCGTACGTAAGTACCACAATTTTTTGAACCATTTTTATATTTCCTGGGATATTTAAGGTGTACCCAAGTTGAGGTCCTTGTAAGCAGTGCAGCCCTAAATTTTGGGGTGGCTGTGTCTTTTTGATTTTCAGTTTTCCCAAGGTATATTCCCTAGACTGGAAGTGCCCTTGGCTCTGTAGCTCTGTTGTTTACTTGTTTTAGGGAACACAATGCACTCCTCCAGAGAGGCAGTTGGCAATTTACATCCCGCCCATCAGCATAACAAGGCTCCCTGTTCTCCAGGGCCTGTCTTGCCTTTCTGGTTTTTACACATTTTGTGGATGTCCCTTTTGACCGGTGGGAAGTGATACTTCTTTGTAGTGCAGATTTGCATTGCCCGCTTGCTTGCTTGGCCAAAAAGGGCGTATGCGTTTTCTCCTGAATATATTCAGGAGAAAACGCATACGCCCTTTTTGGCCAAGTGCATCATTGTCGAAGTTGTGCCCCTCTTCCTGTGCTTTAAAGGCGATTCCAACGTACCTCTTGAAATCTGTTTCCTGCTATTCTGCCTCGCTTTCAAGTCTGTCTCGTTGCCTTCCCTCAACAGATTTTTGGACGATAGTTGTCCTTTATTACTCGGCCAGTTTGTGAATTGCTGTGCCCCTGAGCTCCATTTTTCAACTCGTTTTTGGTGAGCTGACCGCAAGTCCAAAATTTTGGTTCAGGATCTATACTGATTCCCGGTGGGTGGCTGAGACTTTGGTTAATTCTTCTTCCTGCCGGGAAATTACAGTGATATGTGCCCGTCCAAATGCCTAACAGCTACTCTCTCATTGGTTCTCCCTCTTCCCTTTCATCCTCTGCCAAATTGGCAACCTGTGCGAACCAGGAGGTTAAAGGGGCTGTCTCTCCAAGTTGGGAGGTTGATAATAAAGCAGATGGAAAGTCAAACCGGAGCACCAGGAGAGGGACTATTCGTTGAGTTTTAGAAACCTTTCGTATTCACAGTGTGTCCGTTCTCTAGGATTCCCGTACATGTTATATCTGTAGTAATATTCCCTTCAACCTGGAGAGTTGGGACCCATGGAATGTGTGCCATGCATTATTGCTTTAAAGAGTCTGCATTTGCTCACCCAATCTCACCAATCCTCTCAGTCCCAAGTGTCCAGCCTTATGCCACATCCAGCTGTCATTGTAGATAGGGTCATTTCAGGTTTCATCAGAGACCCTGAAGGAATTGTAAAGAATATCCCAGTTTTTTTGTTTTATTTTTGAAATTCCTTTTTATAGTGGGTTTGAGCTGATTCTCGCTGCCATATTTATCCCAGTCTAGACACACTTGATTCCCTTACGGAGACATATCAATACATAGGTTTTAAGATTCTTACTAGTCAGATATATTCCTCTGCGGGAAATATGGGGTTTTGAGTCCCTTTCACTGAGGAAGGTGTAGGTCTTGTCTATTCCATAGTTGGTTTTTGGAACGGTACCTGTGCTTATATCAAACTCTGGTTTTATGCATCACCCCACCTCTCCTTCCCCCTTAAGCAGGCATAAGAGTGTTTTCTAAATGTGAGACACTGTTCTCTTTCCTAACTCAGTTCAAGTGTAGCCATGTTTACAGGATCTTCATAAGTGATATCTTATGATAAGTTTCTTTTTCTGTGTGACTTATTTCACTTAGAATCATCGTACCTGAATCCACCCATTTTGCTGCTACTGGTCTTATGACATTGATTTCATGGCTGAGGGATATTCCATCGTACGTAAGTACCACAATTTTTTGAACCATTTTTATATTTCCTGGGATATTTAAGGTGTACCCAAGTTGAGGTCCTTGTAAGCAGTGCAGCCCTAAATTTTGGGGTGGCTGTGTCTTTTTGATTTTCAGTTTTCCCAAGGTATATTCCCTAGACTGGAAGTGCCCTTGGCTCTGTAGCTCTGTTGTTTACTTGTTTTAGGGAACACAATGCACTCCTCCAGAGAGGCAGTTGGCAATTTACATCCCGCCCATCAGCATAACAAGGCTCCCTGTTCTCCAGGGCCTGTCTTGCCTTTCTGGTTTTTACACATTTTGTGGATGTCCGTTTTGACCGGTGGGAAGTGATACTTCTTTGTAGTGCAGATTTGCATTGCCCGCTTGCTTGCTTGGCCAAAAAGGGCGTATGCGTTTTCTCCTGAATATATTCAGGAGAAAACGCATACGCCCTTTTTGGCCAAGTGCATCATTGTCGAAGTTGTGCCCCTCTTCCTGTGCTTTAAAGGCGATTCCAACGTACCTCTTGAAATCTGTTTCCTGCTATTCTGCCTCGCTTTCAAGTCCGCCTCGTTGCCTTCCCTCAACAGATTTTTGGACGATAGTTGTCCTTTATTACTCGGCCAGTTTGTGAATTGCTGTGCCCCTGAGCTCCATTTTTCAACTCGTTTTTGGTGAGCTGACCGCAAGTCCAAAATTTTGGTTCAGGATCTATACTGATTCCCGGTGGGTGGCTGAGACTTTGGTTAATTCTTCTTCCTGCCGGGAAATTACAGTGATATGTGCCCGTCCAAATGCCTAACAGCTACTCTCTCATTGGTTCTCCCTCTTCCCTTTCATCCTCTGCCAAATTGGCAACCTGTGCGAACCAGGAGGTTAAAGGGGCTGTCTCTCCAAGTTGGGAGGTTGATAATAAAGCAGATGGAAAGTCAAACCGGAGCACCAGGAGAGGGACTATTCGTTGAGTTTTAGAAACCTTTCGTATTCACAGTGTGTCCGTTCTCTAGGATTCCCGTACATGTTATATCTGTAGTAATATTCCCTTCAACCTGGAGAGTTGGGACCCATGGAATGTGTGCCATGCATTATTGCTTTAAAGGGTCTGCATTTGCTCACCCAATCTCACCAATCCTCTCAGTCCCAAGTGTCCAGCCTTATGCCACATCCAGCTGTCATTGTAGATAGGGTCATTTCAGGTTTCATCAGAGACCCTGAAGGAATTGTAAAGAATTTCCCAGTTTTTTTGTTTTATTTTTGAAATTCCTTTTTATAGTGGGTTTGAGCTGATTCTCGCTGCCATATTTATCCCAGTCTAGACACACTTGATTCCCTTATGGAGACATATCAATACATAGGTTTTAAGATTCTTACTAGTCAGATATATTCCTCTGCGGGAAATATGGGGTTTTGAGTCCCTTTCACTGAGGAAGGTGTAGGTCTTGTCTATTCCATAGTTGGTTTTTGGAACGGTACCTGTGCTTATATCAAACTCTGGTTTTATGCATCACCCCACCTCTCCTTCCCCCTTAAGCAGGCATAAGAGTGTTTTCTAAATGTGAGACACTGTTCTCTTTCCTAACTCAGTTCAAGTGTAGCCATGTTTACAGGATCTTCATAAGTGATATCTTATGATAAGTTTCTTTTTCTGTGTGACTTATTTCACTTAGAATCATCGTACCTGAATCCACCCATTTTGCTGCTACTGGTCTTATGACATTGATTTCATGGCTGAGGGATATTCCATCGTACGTAAGTACCACAATTTTTTGAACCATTTTTATATTTCCTGGGATATTTAAGGTGTACCCAAGTTGAGGTCCTTGTAAGCAGTGCAGCCCTAAATTTTGGGGTGGCTGTGTCTTTTTGATTTTCAGTTTTCCCAAGGTATATTCCCTAGACTGGAAGTGCCCTTGGCTCTGTAGCTCTGTTGTTTACTTGTTTTAGGGAACACAATGCACTCCTCCAGAGAGGCAGTTGGCAATTTACATCCCGCCCATCAGCATAACAAGGCTCCCTGTTCTCCAGGGCCTGTCTTGCCTTTCTGGTTTTTACACATTTTGTGGATGTCCCTTTTGACCGGTGGGAAGTGATACTTCTTTGTAGTGCAGATTTGCATTGCCCGCTTGCTTGCTTGGCCAAAAAGGGCGTATGCGTTTTCTCCTGAATATATTCAGGAGAAAACGCATACGCCCTTTTTGGCCAAGTGCATCATTGTCGAAGTTGTGCCCCTCTTCCTGTGCTTTTAAGGCGATTCCAACGTACCTCTTGAAATCTGTTTCCTGCTATTCTGCCTCGCTTTCAAGTCCGCCTCGTTGCCTTCCCTCAACAGATTTTTGGACGATAGTTGTCCTTTATTACTCGGCCAGTTTGTGAATTGCTGTGCCCCTGAGCTCCATTTTTCAACTCGTTTTTGGTGAGCTGACCGCAAGTCCAAAATTTTGGTTCAGGATCTATACTGATTCCCGGTGGGTGGCTGAGACTTTGGTTAATTCTTCTTCCTGCCGGGAAATTACAGTGATATGTGCCCGTCCAAATGCCTAACAGCTACTCTCTCATTGGTTCTCCCTCTTCCCTTTCATCCTCTGCCAAATTGGCAACCTGTGCGAACCAGGAGGTTAAAGGGGCTGTCTCTCCAAGTTGGGAGGTTGATAATAAAGCAGATGGAAAGTCAAACCGGAGCACCAGGAGAGGGACTATTCGTTGAGTTTTAGAAACCTTTCATATTCACAGTGTGTCCGTTCTCTAGGATTCCCGTACATGTTATATCTGTAGTAATATTCCCTTCAACCTGGAGAGTTGGGACCCATGGAATGTGTGCCATGCATTATTGCTTTAAAGGGTCTGCATTTGCTCACCCAATCTCACCAATCCTCTCAGTCCCAAGTGTCCAGCCTTATGCCACATCCAGCTGTCATTGTAGATAGGGTCATTTCAGGTTTCATCAGAGACCCTGAAGGAATTGTAAAGAATTTCCCAGTTTTTTTGTTTTATTTTTGAAATTCCTTTTTATAGTGGGTTTGAGCTGATTCTCGCTGCCATATTTATCCCAGTCTAGACACACTTGATTCCCTTATGGAGACATATCAATACATAGGTTTTAAGATTCTTACTAGTCTGATATATTCCTCTGCGGGAAATATGGGGTTTTGAGTCCCTTTCACTGAGGAAGGTGTAGGTCTTGTCTATTCCATAGTTGGTTTTTGGAACGGTACCTGTGCTTATATCAAACTCTGGTTTTATGCATCACCCCACCTCTCCTTCCCCCTTAAGCAGGCATAAGAGTGTTTTCTAAATGTGAGACACTGTTCTCTTTCCTAACTCAGTTCAAGTGTAGCCATGTTTACAGGATCTTCATAAGTGATATCTTATGATAAGTTTCTTTTTCTGTGTGACTTATTTCACTTAGAATCATCGTACCTGAATCCACCCATTTTGCTGCTACTGGTCTTATGACATTGATTTCATGGCTGAGGGATATTCCATCGTACGTAAGTACCACAATTTTTTGAACCATTTTTATATTTCCTGGGATATTTAAGTTGTACCCAAGTTGAGGTTCTTGTAAGCAGTGCAGCCCTAAATTTTGGGGTGGCTGTGTATTTTTGATTTTCAGTTTTCCCAAGGTATATTCCCTAGACTGGAAGTGCCCTTGGCTCTGTAGCTCTGTTGTTTACTGGTTTTAGGGAACACAATGCACTCCTCCAGAGAGGCAGCTGGCAATTTACATCCCGCCCATCAGCATAACAAGGCACCCTGTTCTCCAGGGCCTGTCTTGCCTTTCTGGTTTTTACACATTTTGTGGATGTCCCTTTTTTTTTTTTTTTTTTTCTTTTTTTTTTGCGGTACGCGGGCCTCTCACTGTTGTGGTCTCTCCCGTTGCGGAGCACATGCTCCGGACGCGCAGGCTCAGTGGCCATGGCTCACGGGCCCAGCAGCTCCGTGGCATGTGGGATCCTCCCGGACCGGGGCACGAACCCGCATCCCCTGCTTCGGCAGGCGGACTCGCCACCACTGCGCCACCAGGGAAGCCCTGTGGATGTCCCTTTTGACCGGTGGGAAGTGATACTTCTTTGTAGTGCAGATTTGCATTGCCCGCTTGCTTGATTGGCCAAAAAGGGCGTATGCGTTTTCTCCTGAATATATTCAGGTGAAAACGCATACGCCCTTTTTGGCCAAGTGCATCATTGTCGCAGTTGTGCCCCTCTTCCTGTGCTTTAAAGGTGATTCCAACGTACCTCTTGAAATCTGTTTCCTGTTATTCTGTCTCGCTTTCAAGTCCGCCTCATTGCCTTCCCTCAACAGATTTTTGGACGATAGTTGTCCTTTATTACTCGGTCAGTTTGTGAATTGCTGTGCCCCTGAGCTCCATTTTTCAACTCGTTTTTGGTGAGCTGACCGCAAGTCTAAAATTTTGGTTCAGGATCTATACTGATTCCCGGTGGGTGGCTGAGACTTTGGTTAATTCTTCTTCCTGCCGGGAAATTACAGTGATATGTGCCCGTCCAAATGCCTAACAGCTACTCTCTCATTGGTTCTCCCTCTTCCCTTTCATCCTCTGCCAAATTGGCAACCTGTGCGAACCAGGAGGTTAAAGGGGCTGTCTCTCCAAGTTGGGAGGTTGATAATAAAGCAGATGGAAAGTCAAACCGGAGCACCAGGAGAGGGACTATTCGTTGAGTTTTAGAAACCTTTCGTATTCACAGTGTGTCCGTTCTCTAGGATTCCCGTACATGTTATATCTGTAGTAATATTCCCTTCATCCTGGAGAGTTGGGACCCATGGAATGTGTGCCATGCATTATTGCTTTAAAGGGTCTGCATTTGCTCACCCAATCTCACCAATCCTCTCAGTCCCAAGTGTCCAGCCTTATGCCACATCCAGCTGTCATTGTAGATAGGGTCATTTCAGGTTTCATCAGAGACCCTGAAGGAATTGTAAAGAATTTCCCAGTTTTTTTGTTTTGTTTTTGAAATTCCTTTTTATAATGGGTTTGAGCTGATTCTCGCTGCCATGTTTATGCCAGTCTAGACACACTTGATTCCCTTACGGAGACATATCAATACATAGGTTTTAAGATTCTTACTAGTCAGATATATTCCTCTGCGGGAAATATGGGGTTTTGAGTCCCTTTCACTGAGGAAGGTGTAGGTCTTGTCTATTCCATAGTTGGTTTTTGGAACGGTACCTGTGCTTATATCAAACTCTGGTTTTATGCATCACCCCACCTCTCCTTCCCCCTTAAGCAGGCATAAGAGTGTTTTCTAAATGTGAGACACTGTTCTCTTTCCTAACTCAGTTCACGTGTAGCCATGTTTACAGGATCTTCATAAGTGATATCTTATGATAAGTTTCTTTTTCTGTGTGACTTATTTCACTTAGAATCATCGTACCTGAATCCACCCATTTTGCTGCTACTGGTCTTATGACATTGATTTCATGGCTGAGGGATATTCCATCGTACGTAAGTACCACAATTTTTTGAACCATTTTTATATTTCCTGGGATATTTAAGGTGTACCCAAGTTGAGGTTCTTGTAAGCAGTGCAGCCCTAAATTTTGGGGTGGCTGTGTCTTTTTGATTTTCAGTTTTCCCAAGGTATATTCCCTAGACTGGAAGTGCACTTGGCTCTGTAGCTCTGTTGTTTACTGGTTTTAGGGAACACAATGCACTCCTCCAGAGAGGCAGCTGGCAATTTACATCCCGCCCATCAGCATAACAAGGCACCCTGTTCTCCATGGCCTGTCTTGCCTTTCTGGATTTTACACATTTTGTGGATGTCCCTTTTTTTTTTTTTTTTTCTTTTTTTTTTTTTTTTTTGCGGTACGTGGGCCTCTCACTGTTGTGGTCTCTCCCGTTGCGGAGCACATGCTCTGGACGCGCAGGCTCAGCGGCCATGGCTCACGGGCCCAGCAGCTCCGTGGCATGTGGGATCCTCCCGGACCGGGGCACGAACCCGCATCCCCTGCTTCGGCAGGCGGACTCGCCACCACTGCGCCACCAGGGAAGCCCTGTGGATGTCCCTTTTGACCGGTGGGAAGTGATACTTCTTTGTAGTGCAGATTTGCATTGCCCGCTTGCTTGATTGGCCAAAAAGGGCGTATGCGTTTTCTCCTGAATATATTCAGGTGAAAACGCATACGCCCTTTTTGGCCAAGTGCATCATTGTCGCAGTTGTGCCCCTCTTCCTGTGCTTTAAAGGCGATTCCAACGTACCTCTTGAAATCTGTTTCCTGTTATTCTGCCTCGCTTTCAAGTCCGCCTCATTGCCTTCCCTCAACAGATTTTTGGACGATAGTTGTCCTTTATTACTCGGTCAGTTTGTGAATTGCTGTGCCCCTGAGCTCCATTTTTCAACTCGTTTTTGGTGAGCTGACCGCAAGTCTAAAATTTTGGTTCAGGATCTATACTGATTCCCGGTGGGTGGCTGAGACTTTGGTTAATTCTTCTTCCTGCCGGGAAATTACAGTGATATGTGCCCGTCCAAATGCCTAACAGCTACTCTCTCATTGGTTCTCCCTCTTCCCTTTCATCCTCTGCCAAATTGGCAACCTGTGCGAACCAGGAGGTTAAAGGGGCTGTCTCTCCAAGTTGGGAGGTTGATAATAAAGCAGATGGAAAGTCAAACCGGAGCACCAGGAGAGGGACTATTCGTTGAGTTTTAGAAACCTTTCGTTTCACAGTGTGTCCGTTCTCTAGGATTCCCGTACATGTTATATCTGTAGTAATATTGCCTTCATCCTGGAGAGTTGGGACCCATGGAATGTGTGCCATGCATTATTGCTTTAAAGGGTCTGCATTTGCTCACCCAATCTCACCAATCCTCTCAGTCCCAAGTGTCCAGCCTTATGCCACATCCAGCTGTCATTGTAGATAGGGTCATTTCAGGTTTCATCAGAGACCCTGAATGAATTGAAAAGAATTTCCCAGTTTTTTTGTTTTGTTTTTGAAATTCCTTTTTATAATGGGTTTGAGCTGATTCTCGCTGCCATGTTTATGCCAGTCTAGACACACTTGATTCCCTTACGGAGACATATCAATACATAGGTTTTAAGATTCTTACTAGTCAGATATATTCCTCTGCGGGAAATATGGGGTTTTGAGTCCCTTTCACTGAGGAAGGTGTAGGTCTTGTCTATTCCATAGTTGGTTTTTGGAACGGTACCTGTGCTTATATCAAACTCTGGTTTTATGCATCACCCCACCTCTCCTTCCCCCTTAAGCAGGCATAAGAGTGTTTTCTAAATGTGAGACACTGTTCTCTTTCCTAACTCAGTTCAAGTGTAGCCATGTTTACAGGATCTTCATAAGTGATAACTTATGATAAGTTTCTTTTTCTGTGTGACTTATTTCACTTAGAATCATCGTACCTGAATCCACCCATTTTGCTGCTACTGGTCTTATGACATTGATTTCATGGCTGAGGGATATTCCATCGTACGTAAGTACCACAATTTTTTGAACCAATTTTATATTTACTGGGATATTTAAGGTGTACCCAAGTTGAGGTCCTTGTAAGCAGTGCAGCCCTAAATTTTGGGGTGGCTCTGTCTTATTGATTTTCAGTTTTTCCCAGGTATATTCCCTAGACTGGAAGTGCCCTTGGCTCTGTAGCTCTGTTGTTTACTTGTTTTAGGGAACACAATGCACTCCTCCAGAGAGGCAGTTGGGAATTTACATCCCGCCCATCAGCATAACAAGGCTCCCTGTTCTCCAGGGCCTGTCTTGCCTTTCTGGTTTTTACACATTTTGTGGATGTCCCTTTTGACCGGTGGGAAGTGATACTTCTTTGTAGTGCAGATTTGCATTGCCCGCTTGCTTGCTTGGCCAAAAAGGGCGTATGCGTTTTCTCCTGAATATATTCAGGAGAAAACGCATACGCCTTTTTTGGCCAAGTGCATCATTGTCGAAGTTGTGCCCCTCTTCCTGTGCTTTAAAGGCGATTCCAACGTACCTCTGGAAATCTGTTTCCTGCTTTTCTGCCTCGCTTTCAAGTCCGCCTCGTTGCCTTCCCTCAACAGATTTTTGGACGATAGTTGTCCTTTTTACTCGGCCAGTTTGTGAATTGCTGTGCCCCTGAGCTCCATTTTTCAACTCGTTTTTGGTGAGCTGACCGCAAGTCCAAAATTTTGGTTCAGGATCTATACTGATTCCCGGTGGGTGGCTGAGACTTTGGTTAATTCTTCTTCCTGCCGGGAAATTACAGTGATATGTGCCCGTCCAAATGCCTAACAGCTACTCTCTCATTGGTTCTCCCTCTTCCCTTTCATCCTCTGCCAAATTGGCAACCTGTGCGAACCAGGAGGTTAAAGGGGCTGTCTCTCCAAGTTGGGAGGTTGATAATAAAGCAGATGGAAAGTCAAACCGGAGCACCAGGAGAGGGACTATTCGTTGAGTTTTAGAAACCTTTCGTATTCACAGTGTGTCCGTTCTCTAGGATTCCCGTACATGTTATATCTGTAGTAATATTCCCTTCAACCTGGAGAGTTGGGACCCATGGCATGGGTGCCATGCATTATTGCTTTAAAGGGTCTGCATTTGCTCACCCAATCTCACCAATCCTCTCAGTCCCAAGTGTCCAGCCTTATGCCACATCCAGCTGTCATTGTAGATAGGGTCATTTCAGGTTTCATCAGAGACCCTGAAGGAATTGTAAAGAATTTCCCAGTTTTTTTGTTTTATTTTTGAAATTCCTTTTTATAGTGGGTTTGAGCTGATTCTCGCTGCCATATTTATCCCAGTCTAGACACACTTGATTCCCTTACGGAGACATATCAATACATAGGTTTTAAGATTCTTACTAGTCAGATATATTCCTCTGCGGGAAATATGGGGTTTTGAGTCCCTTTCACTGAGGAAGGTGTAGGTCTTGTCTATTCCATAGTTGGTTTTTGGAATGGTACCTGTGCTTATATCAAACTCTGGTTTTATGCATCACCCCACCTCTCCTTCCCCCTTAAGCAGGCATAAGAGTGTTTTCTAAATGTGAGACACTGTTCTCTTTCCTAACTCAGTTCAAGTGTAGCCATGTTTACAGGATCTTCATAAGTGATATCTTATGATAAGTTTCTTTTTCTGTGTGACTTATTTCACTTAGAATCATCGTACCTGAATCCACCCATTTTGCTGCTACTGGTCTTATGACATTGATTTCATGGCTGAGGGATATTCCATCGTACGTAAGTACCACAATTTTTTGAACCATTTTTATATTTCCTGGGATATTTAAGGTGTACCCAAGTTGAGGTCCTTGTAAGCAGTGCAGCCCTAAATTTTGGGGTGGCTCTGTCTTTTTGATTTTCAGTTTTCCCAAGGTATATTCCCTAGACTGGAAGTGCCCTTGGCTCTGTAGCTCTGTTGTTTACTTGTTTTAGGGAACACAATGCACTCCTCCAGAGAGGCAGTTGGCAATTTACATCCCTCCCATCAGCATAACAAGGCTCCCTGTTCTCCAGGGCCTGTCTTGCCTTTCTGGTTTTTACACATTTTGTGGATGTCTCTTTTGACCGGTGGGAAGTGATACTTCTTTGTAGTGCAGATTTGCATTGCCCGCTTGCTTGCTTGGCCAAAAAGGGCGTATGCGTTTTCTCCTGAATATATTCAGGAGAAAACGCATACGCCCTTTTTGGCCAAGTGCATCATTGTCGAAGTTGTGCCCCTCTTCCTGTGCTTTAAAGGCGATTCCAACGTACCTCTTGAAATCTGTTTCCTGCTATTCTGCCTCGCATTCAAGTCCGCCTCGTTGCCTTCCCTCAACAGATTTTTGGACGATAGTTGTCCTTTATTACTCGGCCAGTTTGTGAATTGCTGTGCCCCTGAGCTCCATTTTTCAACTCGTTTTTGGTGAGCTGACCGCAAGTCCAAAATTTTGGTTCAGGATCTATACTGATTCCCGGTGGGTGGCTGAGACTTTGGTTAATTCTTCTTCCTGCCGGGAAATTACAGTGATATGTGCCCGTCCAAATGCCTAACAGCTACTCTCTCATTGGTTCTCCCTCTTCCCTTTCATCCTCTGCCAAATTGGCAACCTGTGCGAACCAGGAGGTTAAAGGGGCTGTCTCTCCAAGTTGGGAGGTTGATAATAAAGCAGATGGAAAGTCAAACCAGAGCACCAGGAGAGGGACTATTCGTTGAGTTTTAGAAACCTTTCGTATTCACAGTGTGTCCGTTCTCTAGGATTCCCGTACATGTTATATCTGTAGTAATATTCCCTTCAACCTGGAGAGTTGGGACCCATGGAATGTGTGCCATGCATTATTGCTTTAAAGGGTCTGCATTTGCTCACCCAATCTCACCAATCCTCTCAGTCCCAAGTGTCCAGCCTTATGCCACATCCAGCTGTCATTGTAGATAGAGTCATTTCAGGTTTCATCAGAGACCCTGAAGGAATTGTAAAGAATTTCCCAGTTTTTTTGTTTTATTTTTGAAATTCCTTTTTATAGTGGGTTTGAGCTGATTCTCGCTGCCATATTTATCCCAGTCTAGACACACTTGATTCCCTTACGGAGACATATCAATACATAGGTTTTAAGATTCTTACTAGTCAGATATATTCCTCTGCGGGAAATATGGGGTTTTGAGTCCCTTTCACTGAGGAAGGTGTAGGTCTTGTCTATTCCATAGTTGGTTTTTGGAACGGTACCTGTGCTTATATCAAACTCTGGTTTTATGCATCACCCCACCTCTCCTTCCCCCTTAAGCAGGCATAAGAGTGTTTTCTAAATGTGAGACACTGTTCTCTTTCCTAACTCAGTTCAAGTGTAGCCATGTTTACAGGATCTTCATAAGTGATATCTTATGATAAGTTTCTTTTTCTGTGTGACTTATTTCACTTAGAATCATCGTACCTGAATCCACCCATTTTGCTGCTACTGGTCTTATGACATTGATTTCATGGCTGAGGGATATTCCATCGTACGTAAGTACCACAATTTTTTGAACCATTTTTATATTTCCTGGGATATTTAAGGTGTACCCAAGTTGAGGTCCTTGTAAGCAGTGCAGCCCTAAATTTTGGGGTGGCTCTGTCTTATTGATTTTCAGTTTTTCCCAGGTATATTCCCTAGACAGGAAGTGCCCTTGGCTCTGTAGCTCTGTTGTTTACTTGTTTTAGGGAACACAATGCACTCCTCCAGAGAGGCAGTTGGCAATTTACATCCCGCCCATCAACATAACAAGGCTCCCTGTTCTCCAGGGCCTGTCTTGCCTTTCTGGTTTTTACACATTTTGTGGATGTCCCTTTTGACCGGTGGGAAGTGATACTTCTTTGTAGTGCAGATTTGCATTGCCCGCTTGCTTGCTTGGCCAAAAAGGGCGTATGCGTTTTCTCCTGAATATATTCAGGAGAAAACGCATACGCCCTTTTTGGCCAAGTGCATCATTGTCGAAGTTGTGCCCCTCTTCCTGTGCTTTAAAGGCGATTCCAACGTACCTCTTGAAATCTGTTTCCTGCTATTCTGCCTCGCTTTCAAGTCCGCCTCGTTGCCTTCCCTCAACAGATTTTTGGACGATAGTTGTTCTTTATTACTCGGCCAGTTTGTGAATTGCTGTGCCCCTGAGCTCCATTTTTCAACTCGTTTTTGGTGAGCTGACCGCAAGTCCAAAATTTTGGTTCAGGATCTATACTGATTCCCGGTGGGTGGCTGAGACTTTGGTTAATTCTTCTTCCTGCCGGGAAATTACAGTGATATGTGCCCGTCCAAATGCCTAACAGCTACTCTCTCATTGGTTCTCCCTCTTCCCTTTCATCCTCTGCCAAATTGGCAACCTGTGCGAACCAGGAGGTTAAAGGGGCTGTCTCTGCAAGTTGGGAGGTTGATAATAAAGCAGATGGAAAGTCAAACCAGAGCACCAGGAGAGGGACTATTCGTTGAGTTTTAGAAGCCTTTCGTATTCACAGTGTGTCCGTTCTCTAGGATTCCCGTACATGTTATATCTGTAGTAATATTCCCTTCAACCTGGAGAGTTGGGACCCATGGAATGTGTGCCATGCATTATTGCTTTAAAGGGTCTGCATTTGCTCACCCAATCTCACCAATCCTCTCAGTCCCAAGTGTCCAGCCTTATGCCACATCCAGCTGTCATTGTAGATAGGGTCATTTCAGGTTTCATCAGAGACCCTGAAGGAATTGTAAAGAATTTCCCAGTTTTTTTGTTTTATGTTTGAAATTCCTTTTTATAGTGGGTTTGAGCTGATTCTCGCTGCCATATTTATCCCAGTCTAGACACACTTGATTCCCTTACGGAGACATATCAATACATAGGTTTTAAGATTCTTACTAGTCAGATATATTCCTCTGCGTGAAATATGGGGTTTTGAGTCCCTTTCACTGAGGAAGGTGTAGGTCTTGTCTATTCCATAGTTGGTTTTTGGAACGGTACCTGTGCTTATATCAAACTCTGGTTTTATACATCACCCCACCTCTCCTTCCCCCTTAAGCAGGCATAAGAGTGTTTTCTAAATGTGAGACACTGTTCTCTTTCCTAACTCAGTTCAAGTGTAGCCATGTTTACAGGATCTTCATAAGTGATATCTTATGATAAGTTTCTTTTTCTGTGTAACTTATTTCACTTAGAATCATCGTACCTGAATCCACCCATTTTGCTGCTACTGGTCTTATGACATTGATTTCATGGCTGAGGGATATTCCATCGTACGTAAGTACCACAATTTTTTGAACCATTTTTATATTTCCTGGGATATTTAAGGTGTACCCAAGTTGAGGTCCTTGTAAGCAGTGCAGCCCTAAATTTTGGGGTGGCTGTGTCTTTTTGATTTTCAGTTTTCCCAAGGTATATTCCCTAGACTGGAAGTGCCCTTGGCTCTGTAGCTCTGTTGTTTACTTGTTTTAGGGAACACAATGCACTCCTCCAGAGAGGCAGTTGGCAATTTACATCCCGCCCATCAGCATAACAAGGCACCCTGTTCTCCAGGGCCTGTCTTGCCTTTCTGGTTTTTACACATTTTGTGGATGTCCCTTTTGACTGGTGGGAAGTGATACTTCTTTGTAGTGCAGATTTGCATTGCCCGCTTGCTTGCTTGGCCAAAAAGGGCGTATGCGTTTTCTCCTGAATATATTCAGGAGAAAACGCATACGCCCTTTTTGGCCAAGTGCATCATTGTCGAAGTTGTGCCCCTCTTCCTGTGCTTTAAAGGCGATTCCAACGTACCTCTTGAAATCTGTTTCCTGCTATTCTGCCACGCTTTCAAGTCCGCCTCATTGCCTTCCCTCAACAGATTTTTGGACGATAGTTGTCCTTTATTACTCGGCCAGTTTGTGAATTGCTGTGCCCCTGAGCTCCATTTTTCAACTCGTTTTTTTTGAGCTGACCGCAAGTCCAAAATTTTGATTCAGGATCTATACTGATTCCCGGTGGGTGGCTGAGACTTTGGTTAATTCTTCTTCCTGCCGGGAAATTACAGTGATATGTGCCCGTCCAAATGCCTAACAGCTACTCTCTCATTGGTTCTCCCTCTTCCCTTTCATCCTCTGCCAAATTGGCAACCTGTGCGAACCAGGAGGTTAAAGGGGCTGTCTCTCCAAGTTGGGAGGTTGATAATAAAGCAGATGGAAAGTCAAACCGGAGCACCAGGAGAGGGACTATTCGTTGAGTTTTAGAAACTTTTCGTATTCACAGTGTGTCCGTTCTCTAGGATTCCCGTACATGTTATATCTGTAGTAATATTCCCTTCAACCTGGAGAGTTGGGACCCATGGAATGTGTGCCATGCATTATTGCTTTAAAGGGTCTGCATTTGCTCACCCAATCTCACCAATCCTCTCAGTCCCAAGTGTCCAGCCTTATGCCACATCCAGCTGTCATTGTAGATAGGGTCATTTCAGGTTTCATCAGAGACCCTGAAGGAATTGTAAAGAATTTCCCAGTTTTTTTGTTTTATTTTTGAAATTCCTTTTTATAGTGGGTTTGAGCTGTTTCTCGCTGCCATATTTATCCCAGTCTAGACACACTTGATTCCCTTACGGAGACATATCAATACATAGGTTTTAAGATTCTTACTAGTCAGATATATTCCTCTGCGGGAAATATGGGGTTTTGAGTCCCTTTCACAGAGGAAGGTGTAGGTCTTGTCTATTCCATAGTTGGTTTTTGGAACGGTACCTGTGCTTATATCAAACTCTGGTTTTATGCATCACCCCACCTCTCCTTCCCCCTTAAGCAGGCATAAGAGTGTTTTCTAAATGTGAGACACTGTTCTCTTTCCTAACTCAGTTCACGTGTAGCCATGTTTACAGGATCTTCATAAGTGATATCTTATGATAAGTTTCTTTTTCTGTGTGACTTATTTCACTTAGAATCATCGTACCTGAATCCACCCATTTTGCTGCTACTGGTCTTATGACATTGATTTCATGGCTGAGGGATATTCCATCGTACGTAAGTACCACAATTTTTTGAACCATTTTTATATTTCCTGGGATATTTAAGGTGTACCCAAGTTGAGGTTCTTGTAAGCAGTGCAGCCCTAAATTTTGGGGTGGCTGTGTCTTTTTGATTTTCAGTTTTCCCAAGGTATATTCCCTAGACTGGAAGTGCACTTGGCTCTGTAGCTCTGTTGTTTACTGGTTTTAGGGAACACAATGCACTCCTCCAGAGAGGCAGCTGGCAATTTACATCCCGCCCATCAGCATAACAAGGCACCCTGTTCTCCATGGCCTGTCTTGCCTTTCTGGATTTTACACATTTTGTGGATGTCCCTTTTTTTTTTTTTTTTTCTTTTTTTTTTTTTTTTTTGCGGTACGTGGGCCTCTCACTGTTGTGGTCTCTCCCGTTGCGGAGCACATGCTCTGGACGCGCAGGCTCAGCGGCCATGGCTCACGGGCCCAGCAGCTCCGTGGCATGTGGGATCCTCCCGGACCGGGGCACGAACCCGCATCCCCTGCTTCGGCAGGCGGACTCGCCACCACTGCGCCACCAGGGAAGCCCTGTGGATGTCCCTTTTGACCGGTGGGAAGTGATACTTCTTTGTAGTGCAGATTTGCATTGCCCGCTTGCTTGATTGGCCAAAAAGGGCGTATGCGTTTTCTCCTGAATATATTCAGGTGAAAACGCATACGCCCTTTTTGGCCAAGTGCATCATTGTCGCAGTTGTGCCCCTCTTCCTGTGCTTTAAAGGCGATTCCAACGTACCTCTTGAAATCTGTTTCCTGTTATTCTGCCTCGCTTTCAAGTCCGCCTCATTGCCTTCCCTCAACAGATTTTTGGACGATAGTTGTCCTTTATTACTCGGTCAGTTTGTGAATTGCTGTGCCCCTGAGCTCCATTTTTCAACTCGTTTTTGGTGAGCTGACCGCAAGTCTAAAATTTTGGTTCAGGATCTATACTGATTCCCGGTGGGTGGCTGAGACTTTGGTTAATTCTTCTTCCTGCCGGGAAATTACAGTGATATGTGCCCGTCCAAATGCCTAACAGCTACTCTCTCATTGGTTCTCCCTCTTCCCTTTCATCCTCTGCCAAATTGGCAACCTGTGCGAACCAGGAGGTTAAAGGGGCTGTCTCTCCAAGTTGGGAGGTTGATAATAAAGCAGATGGAAAGTCAAACCGGAGCACCAGGAGAGGGACTATTCGTTGAGTTTTAGAAACCTTTCGTTTCACAGTGTGTCCGTTCTCTAGGATTCCCGTACATGTTATATCTGTAGTAATATTGCCTTCATCCTGGAGAGTTGGGACCCATGGAATGTGTGCCATGCATTATTGCTTTAAAGGGTCTGCATTTGCTCACCCAATCTCACCAATCCTCTCAGTCCCAAGTGTCCAGCCTTATGCCACATCCAGCTGTCATTGTAGATAGGGTCATTTCAGGTTTCATCAGAGACCCTGAATGAATTGAAAAGAATTTCCCAGTTTTTTTGTTTTGTTTTTGAAATTCCTTTTTATAATGGGTTTGAGCTGATTCTCGCTGCCATGTTTATGCCAGTCTAGACACACTTGATTCCCTTACGGAGACATATCAATACATAGGTTTTAAGATTCTTACTAGTCAGATATATTCCTCTGCGGGAAATATGGGGTTTTGAGTCCCTTTCACTGAGGAAGGTGTAGGTCTTGTCTATTCCATAGTTGGTTTTTGGAACGGTACCTGTGCTTATATCAAACTCTGGTTTTATGCATCACCCCACCTCTCCTTCCCCCTTAAGCAGGCATAAGAGTGTTTTCTAAATGTGAGACACTGTTCTCTTTCCTAACTCAGTTCAAGTGTAGCCATGTTTACAGGATCTTCATAAGTGATAACTTATGATAAGTTTCTTTTTCTGTGTGACTTATTTCACTTAGAATCATCGTACCTGAATCCACCCATTTTGCTGCTACTGGTCTTATGACATTGATTTCATGGCTGAGGGATATTCCATCGTACGTAAGTACCACAATTTTTTGAACCAATTTTATATTTACTGGGATATTTAAGGTGTACCCAAGTTGAGGTCCTTGTAAGCAGTGCAGCCCTAAATTTTGGGGTGGCTCTGTCTTATTGATTTTCAGTTTTTCCCAGGTATATTCCCTAGACTGGAAGTGCCCTTGGCTCTGTAGCTCTGTTGTTTACTTGTTTTAGGGAACACAATGCACTCCTCCAGAGAGGCAGTTGGGAATTTACATCCCGCCCATCAGCATAACAAGGCTCCCTGTTCTCCAGGGCCTGTCTTGCCTTTCTGGTTTTTACACATTTTGTGGATGTCCCTTTTGACCGGTGGGAAGTGATACTTCTTTGTAGTGCAGATTTGCATTGCCCGCTTGCTTGCTTGGCCAAAAAGGGCGTATGCGTTTTCTCCTGAATATATTCAGGAGAAAACGCATACGCCTTTTTTGGCCAAGTGCATCATTGTCGAAGTTGTGCCCCTCTTCCTGTGCTTTAAAGGCGATTCCAACGTACCTCTGGAAATCTGTTTCCTGCTTTTCTGCCTCGCTTTCAAGTCCGCCTCGTTGCCTTCCCTCAACAGATTTTTGGACGATAGTTGTCCTTTTTACTCGGCCAGTTTGTGAATTGCTGTGCCCCTGAGCTCCATTTTTCAACTCGTTTTTGGTGAGCTGACCGCAAGTCCAAAATTTTGGTTCAGGATCTATACTGATTCCCGGTGGGTGGCTGAGACTTTGGTTAATTCTTCTTCCTGCCGGGAAATTACAGTGATATGTGCCCGTCCAAATGCCTAACAGCTACTCTCTCATTGGTTCTCCCTCTTCCCTTTCATCCTCTGCCAAATTGGCAACCTGTGCGAACCAGGAGGTTAAAGGGGCTGTCTCTCCAAGTTGGGAGGTTGATAATAAAGCAGATGGAAAGTCAAACCGGAGCACCAGGAGAGGGACTATTCGTTGAGTTTTAGAAACCTTTCGTATTCACAGTGTGTCCGTTCTCTAGGATTCCCGTACATGTTATATCTGTAGTAATATTCCCTTCAACCTGGAGAGTTGGGACCCATGGCATGGGTGCCATGCATTATTGCTTTAAAGGGTCTGCATTTGCTCACCCAATCTCACCAATCCTCTCAGTCCCAAGTGTCCAGCCTTATGCCACATCCAGCTGTCATTGTAGATAGGGTCATTTCAGGTTTCATCAGAGACCCTGAAGGAATTGTAAAGAATTTCCCAGTTTTTTTGTTTTATTTTTGAAATTCCTTTTTATAGTGGGTTTGAGCTGATTCTCGCTGCCATATTTATCCCAGTCTAGACACACTTGATTCCCTTACGGAGACATATCAATACATAGGTTTTAAGATTCTTACTAGTCAGATATATTCCTCTGCGGGAAATATGGGGTTTTGAGTCCCTTTCACTGAGGAAGGTGTAGGTCTTGTCTATTCCATAGTTGGTTTTTGGAATGGTACCTGTGCTTATATCAAACTCTGGTTTTATGCATCACCCCACCTCTCCTTCCCCCTTAAGCAGGCATAAGAGTGTTTTCTAAATGTGAGACACTGTTCTCTTTCCTAACTCAGTTCAAGTGTAGCCATGTTTACAGGATCTTCATAAGTGATATCTTATGATAAGTTTCTTTTTCTGTGTGACTTATTTCACTTAGAATCATCGTACCTGAATCCACCCATTTTGCTGCTACTGGTCTTATGACATTGATTTCATGGCTGAGGGATATTCCATCGTACGTAAGTACCACAATTTTTTGAACCATTTTTATATTTCCTGGGATATTTAAGGTGTACCCAAGTTGAGGTCCTTGTAAGCAGTGCAGCCCTAAATTTTGGGGTGGCTCTGTCTTTTTGATTTTCAGTTTTCCCAAGGTATATTCCCTAGACTGGAAGTGCCCTTGGCTCTGTAGCTCTGTTGTTTACTTGTTTTAGGGAACACAATGCACTCCTCCAGAGAGGCAGTTGGCAATTTACATCCCTCCCATCAGCATAACAAGGCTCCCTGTTCTCCAGGGCCTGTCTTGCCTTTCTGGTTTTTACACATTTTGTGGATGTCTCTTTTGACCGGTGGGAAGTGATACTTCTTTGTAGTGCAGATTTGCATTGCCCGCTTGCTTGCTTGGCCAAAAAGGGCGTATGCGTTTTCTCCTGAATATATTCAGGAGAAAACGCATACGCCCTTTTTGGCCAAGTGCATCATTGTCGAAGTTGTGCCCCTCTTCCTGTGCTTTAAAGGCGATTCCAACGTACCTCTTGAAATCTGTTTCCTGCTATTCTGCCTCGCATTCAAGTCCGCCTCGTTGCCTTCCCTCAACAGATTTTTGGACGATAGTTGTCCTTTATTACTCGGCCAGTTTGTGAATTGCTGTGCCCCTGAGCTCCATTTTTCAACTCGTTTTTGGTGAGCTGACCGCAAGTCCAAAATTTTGGTTCAGGATCTATACTGATTCCCGGTGGGTGGCTGAGACTTTGGTTAATTCTTCTTCCTGCCGGGAAATTACAGTGATATGTGCCCGTCCAAATGCCTAACAGCTACTCTCTCATTGGTTCTCCCTCTTCCCTTTCATCCTCTGCCAAATTGGCAACCTGTGCGAACCAGGAGGTTAAAGGGGCTGTCTCTCCAAGTTGGGAGGTTGATAATAAAGCAGATGGAAAGTCAAACCAGAGCACCAGGAGAGGGACTATTCGTTGAGTTTTAGAAACCTTTCGTATTCACAGTGTGTCCGTTCTCTAGGATTCCCGTACATGTTATATCTGTAGTAATATTCCCTTCAACCTGGAGAGTTGGGACCCATGGAATGTGTGCCATGCATTATTGCTTTAAAGGGTCTGCATTTGCTCACCCAATCTCACCAATCCTCTCAGTCCCAAGTGTCCAGCCTTATGCCACATCCAGCTGTCATTGTAGATAGAGTCATTTCAGGTTTCATCAGAGACCCTGAAGGAATTGTAAAGAATTTCCCAGTTTTTTTGTTTTATTTTTGAAATTCCTTTTTATAGTGGGTTTGAGCTGATTCTCGCTGCCATATTTATCCCAGTCTAGACACACTTGATTCCCTTACGGAGACATATCAATACATAGGTTTTAAGATTCTTACTAGTCAGATATATTCCTCTGCGGGAAATATGGGGTTTTGAGTCCCTTTCACTGAGGAAGGTGTAGGTCTTGTCTATTCCATAGTTGGTTTTTGGAACGGTACCTGTGCTTATATCAAACTCTGGTTTTATGCATCACCCCACCTCTCCTTCCCCCTTAAGCAGGCATAAGAGTGTTTTCTAAATGTGAGACACTGTTCTCTTTCCTAACTCAGTTCAAGTGTAGCCATGTTTACAGGATCTTCATAAGTGATATCTTATGATAAGTTTCTTTTTCTGTGTGACTTATTTCACTTAGAATCATCGTACCTGAATCCACCCATTTTGCTGCTACTGGTCTTATGACATTGATTTCATGGCTGAGGGATATTCCATCGTACGTAAGTACCACAATTTTTTGAACCATTTTTATATTTCCTGGGATATTTAAGGTGTACCCAAGTTGAGGTCCTTGTAAGCAGTGCAGCCCTAAATTTTGGGGTGGCTCTGTCTTATTGATTTTCAGTTTTTCCCAGGTATATTCCCTAGACAGGAAGTGCCCTTGGCTCTGTAGCTCTGTTGTTTACTTGTTTTAGGGAACACAATGCACTCCTCCAGAGAGGCAGTTGGCAATTTACATCCCGCCCATCAACATAACAAGGCTCCCTGTTCTCCAGGGCCTGTCTTGCCTTTCTGGTTTTTACACATTTTGTGGATGTCCCTTTTGACCGGTGGGAAGTGATACTTCTTTGTAGTGCAGATTTGCATTGCCCGCTTGCTTGCTTGGCCAAAAAGGGCGTATGCGTTTTCTCCTGAATATATTCAGGAGAAAACGCATACGCCCTTTTTGGCCAAGTGCATCATTGTCGAAGTTGTGCCCCTCTTCCTGTGCTTTAAAGGCGATTCCAACGTACCTCTTGAAATCTGTTTCCTGCTATTCTGCCTCGCTTTCAAGTCCGCCTCGTTGCCTTCCCTCAACAGATTTTTGGACGATAGTTGTTCTTTATTACTCGGCCAGTTTGTGAATTGCTGTGCCCCTGAGCTCCATTTTTCAACTCGTTTTTGGTGAGCTGACCGCAAGTCCAAAATTTTGGTTCAGGATCTATACTGATTCCCGGTGGGTGGCTGAGACTTTGGTTAATTCTTCTTCCTGCCGGGAAATTACAGTGATATGTGCCCGTCCAAATGCCTAACAGCTACTCTCTCATTGGTTCTCCCTCTTCCCTTTCATCCTCTGCCAAATTGGCAACCTGTGCGAACCAGGAGGTTAAAGGGGCTGTCTCTCCAAGTTGGGAGGTTGATAATAAAGCAGATGGAAAGTCAAACCGGAGCACCAGGAGAGGGACTATTCGTTGAGTTTTAGAAACTTTTCGTATTCACAGTGTGTCCGTTCTCTAGGATTCCCGTACATGTTATATCTGTAGTAATATTCCCTTCAACCTGGAGAGTTGGGACCCATGGAATGTGTGCCATGCATTATTGCTTTAAAGGGTCTGCATTTGCTCACCCAATCTCACCAATCCTCTCAGTCCCAAGTGTCCAGCCTTATGCCACATCCAGCTGTCATTGTAGATAGGGTCATTTCAGGTTTCATCAGAGACCCTGAAGGAATTGTAAAGAATTTCCCAGTTTTTTTGTTTTATTTTTGAAATTCCTTTTTATAGTGGGTTTGAGCTGTTTCTCGCTGCCATATTTATCCCAGTCTAGACACACTTGATTCCCTTACGGAGACATATCAATACATAGGTTTTAAGATTCTTACTAGTCAGATATATTCCTCTGCGGGAAATATGGGGTTTTGAGTCCCTTTCACAGAGGAAGGTGTAGGTCTTGTCTATTCCATAGTTGGTTTTTGGAACGGTACCTGTGCTTATATCAAACTCTGGTTTTATGCATCACCCCACCTCTCCTTCCCCCTTAAGCAGGCATAAGATTGTTTTCTAAATGTGAGACACTGTTCTCTTTCCTAACTCAGTTCAAGTGTAGCCATGTTTACAGGATCTTCATAAGTGATATCTTATGATAAGTTTCTTTTTCTGTGTGACTTATTTCACTTAGAATCCTCGTACCTGAATCCACCCATTTTGCTGCTACTGGTCTTATGACATTGATTTCATGGCTGAGGGATATTCCATCGTACGTAAGTACCACAATTTTTTGAACCATTTTTATATTTCCTGGGATATTTAAGGTGTACCCAAGTTGAGGTCCTTGTAAGCAGTGCAGCCCTAAATTTTGGGGTGGCTGTGTCTTTTTGATTTTCAGTTTTCCCAAGGTATATTCCCTAGACTGGAAGTGCCCTTGGCTCTGTAGCTCTGTTGTTTACTTGTTTTAGGGAACACAATGCACTCCTCCAGAGAGGCAGTTGGCAATTTACATCCCGCCCATCAGCATAACAAGGCTCCCTGTTCTCCAGGGCCTGTCTTGCCTTTCTGGTTTTTACACATTTTGTGGATGTCCCTTTTGACCGGTGGGAAGTGATACTTCTTTGTAGTGCAGATTTGCATTGCCCGCTTGCTTGCTTGGCCAAAAAGGGCGTATGCGTTTTCTCCTGAATATATTCAGGAGAAAACGCATACGCCCTTTTTGGCCAAGTGCATCATTGTCGAAGTTGTGCCCCTCTTCCTGTGCTTTAAAGGCGATTCCAACGTACCTCTTGAAATCTGTTTCCTGCTATTCTGCCTCGCTTTCAAGTCCGCCTCGTTGCCTTCCCTCAACAGATTTTTGGACGATAGTTGTTCTTTATTACTCGGCCAGTTTGTGAATTGCTGTGCCCCTGAGCTCCATTTTTCAACTCGTTTTTGGTGAGCTGACCGCAAGTCCAAAATTTTGGTTCAGGATCTATACTGATTCCCGGTGGGTGGCTGAGACTTTGGTTAATTCTTCTTCCTGCCGGGAAATTGCAGTGATATGTGCCCGTCCAAATGCCTAACAGCTACTCTCTCATTGGTTCTCCCTCTTCCCTTTCATCCTCTGCCAAATTGGCAACCTGTGCGAACCAGGAGGTTAAAGGGGCTGTCTCTCCAAGTTGGGAGGTTGATAATAAAGCAGATGGAAAGTCAAACCAGAGCACCAGGAGAGAGACTATTCGTTGAGTTTTAGAAGCCTTTCGTATTCACAGTGTGTCCGTTTTCTAGGATTCCCGTACATGTTATATCTGTAGTAATATTCCCTTCAACCTGGAGAGTTGGGACCCATGGAATGTGTGCCATGCATTATTGCTTTAAAGGGTCTGCATTTGCTCACCCAATCTCACCAATCCTCTCAGTCCCAAGTGTCCAGCCTTATGCCACATCCAGCTGTCATTGTAGATAGGGTCATTTCAGGTTTCATCAGAGACCCTGAAGGAATTGTAAAGAATTTCCCAGTTTTTTTGTTTTATTTTTGAAATTCCTTTTTATAGTGGGTTTGAGCTGATTCTCGCTGCCATATTTATCCCAGTCTAGACACACTTGATTCCCTTACGGAGACATATCAATACATAGGTTTTAAGATTCTTACTAGTCAGATATATTCCTCTGCGGGAAATATGGGGTTTTGAGTCCCTTTCACTGAGGAAGGTGTAGGTCTTGTCTATTCCATAGTTGGTTTTTGGAACGGTACCTGTGCTTATATCAAACTCTGGTTTTATGCATCACCCCACCTCTCCTTCCCCCTTAAGCAGGCATAGGAGTGTTTTCTAAATGTGAGACACTGTTCTCTTTCCTAACTCAGTTCAAGTGTAGCCATGTTTACAGGATCTTCATAAGTGATATCTTATGATAAGTTTCTTTTTCTGTGTGACTTATTTCACTTAGAATCATCGTACCTGAATCCACCCATTTTGCTGCTACTGGTCTTATGACATTGATTTCATGGCTGAGGGATATTCCATCGTACGTAAGTACCACAATTTTTTGAACCATTTTTATATTTCCTGGGATATTTAAGGTGTACCCAAGTTGAGGTCCTTGTAAGCAGTGCAGCCCTAAATTTTGGGGTGGCTGTGTCTTTTTGATTTTCAGTTTTCCCAAGGTATATTCCCTAGACTGGAAGTGCCCTTGGCTCTGTAGCTCTGTTGTTTACTTGTTTTAGGGAACACAATGCACTCCTCCAGAGAGGCAGTTGGCAATTTACATCCCGCCCATCAGCATAACAAGGCTCCCTGTTCTCCGGGGCCTGTCTTGCCTTTCTGGTTTTTACACATTTTGTGGATGTCCCTTTTGACCGGTGGGAAGTGATACTTCTTTGTAGTGCAGATTTGCATTGCCCGCTTGCTTGCTTGGCCAAAAAGGGCGTATGCGTTTTCTCCTGAATATATTCAGGAGAAAACGCATACGCCCTTTTTGGCCAAGTGCATCATTGTCGAAGTTGTGCCCCTCTTCCTGTGCTTTAAAGGCGATTCCAACGTACCTCTTGAAATCTGTTTCCTGCTATTCTGCCTCGCTTTCAAGTCTGTCTCGTTGCCTTCCCTCAACAGATTTTTGGACGATAGTTGTCCTTTATTACTCGGCCAGTTTGTGAATTGCTGTGCCCCTGAGCTCCATTTTTCAACTCGTTTTTGGTGAGCTGACCGCAAGTCCAAAATTTTGGTTCAGGATCTATACTGATTCCCGGTGGGTGGCTGAGACTTTGGTTAATTCTTCTTCCTGCCGGGAAATTACAGTGATATGTGCCCGTCCAAATGCCTAACAGCTACTCTCTCATTGGTTCTCCCTCTTCCCTTTCATCCTCTGCCAAATTGGCAACCTGTGCGAACCAGGAGGTTAAAGGGGCTGTCTCTCCAAGTTGGGAGGTTGATAATAAAGCAGATGGAAAGTCAAACCGGAGCACCAGGAGAGGGACTATTCGTTGAGTTTTAGAAACCTTTCGTATTCACAGTGTGTCTGTTCTCTAGGATTCCCGTACATGTTATATCTGTAGTAATATTCCCTTCAACCTGGAGAGTTGGGACCCATGGAATGTGTGCCATGCATTATTGCTTTAAAGAGTCTGCATTTGCTCACCCAATCTCACCAATCCTCTCAGTCCCAAGTGTCCAGCCTTATGCCACATCCAGCTGTCATTGTAGATAGGGTCATTTCAGGTTTCATCAGAGACCCTGAAGGAATTGTAAAGAATTTCCCAGTTTTTTTGTTTTATTTTTGAAATTCCTTTTTATAGTGGGTTTGAGCTGATTCTCGCTGCCATATTTATCCCAGTCTAGACACACTTGATTCCCTTACGGAGACATATCAATACATAGGTTTTAAGATTCTTACTAGTCAGATATATTCCTCTGCGGGAAATATGGGGTTTTGAGTCCCTTTCACTGAGGAAGGTGTAGGTCTTGTCTATTCCATAGTTGGTTTTTGGAACGGTACCTGTGCTTATATCAAACTCTGGTTTTATGCATCACCCCACCTCTCCTTCCCCCTTAAGCAGGCATAAGAGTGTTTTCTAAATGTGAGACACTGTTCTCTTTCCTAACTCAGTTCAAGTGTAGCCATGTTTACAGGATCTTCATAAGTGATATCTTATGATAAGTTTCTTTTTCTGTGTGACTTATTTCACTTAGAATCATCGTACCTATATCCACCCATTTTGCTGCTACTGGTCTTATGACATTGATTTCATGGCTGAGGGATATTCCATCGTACGTAAGTACCACAATTTTTTGAACCATTTTTATATTTCCTGGGATATTTAAGGTGTACCCAAGTTGAGGTCCTTGTAAGCAGTGCAGCCCTAAATTTTGGGGTGGCTGTGTCTTTTTGATTTTCAGTTTTCCCAAGGTATATTCCCTAGACTGGAAGTGCCCTTGGCTCTGTAGCTCTGTTGTTTACTTGTTTTAGGGAACACAATGCACTCCTCCAGAGAGGCAGTTGGCAATTTACATCCCGCCCATCAGCATAACAAGGCACCCTTTTCTCCAGGGCCTGTCTTGCCTTTCTGGTTTTTACACATTTTGTGGATGTCCCTTTTGACTGGTGGGAAGTGATACTTCTTTGTAGTGCAGATTTGCATTGCCCGCTTGCTTGCTTGGCCAAAAAGGGCGTATGCGTTTTCTCCTGAATATATTCAGGAGAAAACGCATACGCCCTTTTTGGCCAAGTGCATCATTGTCGAAGTTGTGCCCCTCTTCCTGTGCTTTAAAGGCGATTCCAACGTACCTCTTGAAATCTGTTTCCTGCTATTCTGCCACGCTTTCAAGTCCGCCTCATTGCCTTCCCTCAACAGATTTTTGGACGATAGTTGTCCTTTATTACTCGGCCAGTTTGTGAATTGCTGTGCCCCTGAGCTCCATTTTTCAACTCGTTTTTTTTGAGCTGACCGCAAGTCCAAAATTTTGATTCAGGATCTATACTGATTCCCGGTGGGTGGCTGAGACTTTGGTTAATTCTTCTTCCTGCCGGGAAATTACAGTGATATGTGCCCGTCCAAATGCCTAACAGCTACTCTCTCATTGGTTCTCCCTCTTCCCTTTCATCCTCTGCCAAATTGGCAACCTGTGCGAACCAGGAGGTTAAAGGGGCTGTCTCTCCAAGTTGGGAGGTTGATAATAAAGCAGATGGAAAGTCAAACCGGAGCACCAGGAGAGGGACTATTCGTTGAGTTTTAGAAACTTTTCGTATTCACAGTGTGTCCGTTCTCTAGGATTCCCGTACATGTTATATCTGTAGTAATATTCCCTTCAACCTGGAGAGTTGGGACCCATGGAATGTGTGCCATGCATTATTGCTTTAAAGGGTCTGCATTTGCTCACCCAATCTCACCAATCCTCTCAGTCCCAAGTGTCCAGCCTTATGCCACATCCAGCTGTCATTGTAGATAGGGTCATTTCAGGTTTCATCAGAGACCCTGAAGGAATTGTAAAGAATTTCCCAGTTTTTTTGTTTTATTTTGGAAATTCCTTTTTATAGTGGGTTTGAGCTGTTTCTCGCTGCCATATTTATCCCAGTCTAGACACACTTGATTCCCTTACGGAGACATATCAATACATAGGTTTTAAGATTCTTACTAGTCAGATATATTCCTCTGCGGGAAATATGGGGTTTTGAGTCCCTTTCACAGAGGAAGGTGTAGGTCTTGTCTATTCCATAGTTGGTTTTTGGAACGGTACCTGTGCTTATATCAAACTCTGGTTTTATGCATCACCCCACCTCTCCTTCCCCCTTAAGCAGGCATAAGATTGTTTTCTAAATGTGAGACACTGTTCTCTTTCCTAACTCAGTTCAAGTGTAGCCATGTTTACAGGATCTTCATAAGTGATATCTTATGATAAGTTTCTTTTTCTGTGTGACTTATTTCACTTAGAATCATCGTACCTGAATCCACCCATTTTGCTGCTACTGGTCTTATGACATTGATTTCATGGCTGAGGGATATTCCATCGTACGTAAGTACCACAATTTTTTGAACCATTTTTATATTTCCTGGGATATTTAAGGTGTACCCAAGTTGAGGTCCTTGTAAGCAGTGCAGCCCTAAATTTTGGGGTGGCTGTGTCTTTTTGATTTTCAGTTTTCCCAAGGTATATTCCCTAGACTGGAAGTGCCCTTGGCTCTGTAGCTCTGTTGTTTACTTGTTTTAGGGAACACAATGCACTCCTCCAGAGAGGCAGTTGGCAATTTACATCCCGCCCATCAGCATAAAAAGGCTCCCTGTTCTCCAGGGCCTGTCTTGCCTTTCTGGTTTTTACACATTTTGTGGATGTCCGTTTTGACCGGTGGGAAGTGATACTTCTTTGTAGTGCAGATTTGCATTGCCCGCTTGCTTGCTTGGCCAAAAAGGGCGTATGCGTTTTCTCCTGAATATATTCAGGAGAAAACGCATACGCCCTTTTTGGCCAAGTGCATCATTGTCGAAGTTGTGCCCCTCTTCCTGTGCTTTAAAGGCGATTCCAACGTACCTCTTGAAATCTGTTTCCTGCTATTCTGCCTCGCTTTCAAGTCCGCCTCGTTGCCTTCCCTCAACAGATTTTTGGACGATAGTTGTTCTTTATTACTCGGCCAGTTTGTGAATTGCTGTGCCCCTGAGCTCCATTTTTCAACTCGTTTTTGGTGAGCTGACCGCAAGTCCAAAATTTTGGTTCAGGATCTATACTGATTCCCGGTGGGTGGCTGAGACTTTGGTTAATTCTTCTTCCTGCCGGGAAATTGCAGTGATATGTGCCCGTCCAAATGCCTAACAGCTACTCTCTCATTGGTTCTCCCTCTTCCCTTTCATCCTCTGCCAAATTGGCAACCTGTGCGAACCAGGAGGTTAAAGGGGCTGTCTCTCCAAGTTGGGAGGTTGATAATAAAGCAGATGGAAAGTCAAACCAGAGCACCAGGAGAGAGACTATTCGTTGAGTTTTAGAAGCCTTTCGTATTCACAGTGTGTCCGTTTTCTAGGATTCCCGTACATGTTATATCTGTAGTAATATTCCCTTCAACCTGGAGAGTTGGGACCCATGGAATGTGTGCCATGCATTATTGCTTTAAAGGGTCTGCATTTGCTCACCCAATCTCACCAATCCTCTCAGTCCCAAGTGTCCAGCCTTATGCCACATCCAGCTGTCATTGTAGATAGGGTCATTTCAGGTTTCATCAGAGACCCTGAAGGAATTGTAAAGAATTTCCCAGTTTTTTTGTTTTATTTTTGAAATTCCTTTTTATAGTGGGTTTGAGCTGATTCTCGCTGCCATATTTATCCCAGTCTAGACACACTTGATTCCCTTACGGAGACATATCAATACATAGGTTTTAAGATTCTTACTAGTCAGATATATTCCTCTGCGGGAAATATGGGGTTTTGAGTCCCTTTCACAGAGGAAGGTGTAGGTCTTGTCTATTCCATAGTTGGTTTTTGGAACGGTACCTGTGCTTATATCAAACTCTGGTTTTATGCATCACCCCACCTCTCCTTCCCCCTTAAGCAGGCATAGGAGTGTTTTCTAAATGTGAGACACTGTTCTCTTTCCTAACTCAGTTCAAGTGTAGCCATGTTTACAGGATCTTCATAAGTGATATCTTATGATAAGTTTCTTTTTCTGTGTGACTTATTTCACTTAGAATCATCGTACCTGAATCCACCCATTTTGCTGCTACTGGTCTTATGACATTGATTTCATGGCTGAGGGATATTCCATCGTACGTAAGTACCACAATTTTTTGAACCATTTTTATATTTCCTGGGATATTTAAGGTGTACCCAAGTTGAGGTCCTTGTAAGCAGTGCAGCCCTAAATTTTGGGGTGGCTGTGTCTTTTTGATTTTCAGTTTTCCCAAGGTATATTCCCTAGACTGGAAGTGCCCTTGGCTCTGTAGCTCTGTTGTTTACTTGTTTTAGGGAACACAATGCACTCCTCCAGAGAGGCAGTTGGCAATTTACATCCCGCCCATCAGCATAACAAGGCTCCCTGTTCTCCGGGGCCTGTCTTGCCTTTCTGGTTTTTACACATTTTGTGGATGTCCCTTTTGACCGGTGGGAAGTGATACTTCTTTGTAGTGCAGATTTGCATTGCCCGCTTGCTTGCTTGGCCAAAAAGGGCGTATGCGTTTTCTCCTGAATATATTCAGGAGAAAACGCATACGCCCTTTTTGGCCAAGTGCATCATTGTCGAAGTTGTGCCCCTCTTCCTGTGCTTTAAAGGCGATTCCAACGTACCTCTTGAAATCTGTTTCCTGCTATTCTGCCTCGCTTTCAAGTCCGCCTCGTTGCCTTCCCTCAACAGATTTTTGGACGATAGTTGTCCTTTATTACTCGGCCAGTTTGTGAATTGCTGTGCCCCTGAGCTCCATTTTTCAACTCGTTTTTGGTGAGCTGACCGCAAGTCCAAAATTTTGGTTCAGGATCTATACTGATTCCCGGTGGGTGGCTGAGACTTTGGTTAATTCTTCTTCCTGCCGGGAAATTACAGTGATATGTGCCCGTCCAAATGCCTAACAGCTACTCTCTCATTGGTTCTCCCTCTTCCCTTTCATCCTCTGCCAAATTGGCAACCTGTGCGAACCAGGAGGTTAAAGGGGCTGTCTCTCCAAGTTGGGAGGTTGATAATAAAGCAGATGGAAAGTCAAACCGGAGCACCAGGAGAGGGACTATTCGTTGAGTTTTAGAAACCTTTCGTATTCACAGTGTGTCCGTTCTCTAGGATTCCCGTACATGTTATATCTGTAGTAATATTCCCTTCAACCTGGAGAGTTGGGACCCATGGAATGTGTGCCATGCATTATTGCTTTAAAGGGTCTGCATTTGCTCACCCAATCTCACCAATCCTCTCAGTCCCAAGTGTCCAGCCTTATGCCACATCCAGCTGTCATTGTAGATAGGGTCATTTCAGGTTTCATCAGAGACCCTGAAGGAATTGTAAAGAATATCCCAGTTTTTTTGTTTTATTTTTGAAATTCCTTTTTATAGTGGGTTTGAGCTGATTCTCGCTGCCATATTTATCCCAGTCTAGACACACTTGATTCCCTTACGGAGACATATCAATACATAGGTTTTAAGATTCTTACTAGTCAGATATATTCCTCTGCGGGAAATATGGGGTTTTGAGTCCCTTTCACTGAGGAAGGTGTAGGTCTTGTCTATTCCATAGTTGGTTTTTGGAACGGTACCTGTGCTTATATCAAACTCTGGTTTTATGCATCACCCCACCTCTCCTTCCCCCTTAAGCAGGCATAAGAGTGTTTTCTAAATGTGAGACACTGTTCTCTTTCCTAACTCAGTTCAAGTGTAGCCATGTTTACAGGATCTTCATAAGTGATATCTTATGATAAGTTTCTTTTTCTGTGTGACTTATTTCACTTAGAATCATCGTACCTGAATCCACCCATTTTGCTGCTACTGGTCTTATGACATTGATTTCATGGCTGAGGGATATTCCATCGTACGTAAGTACCACAATTTTTTGAACCATTTTTATATTTCCTGGGATATTTAAGGTGTACCCAAGTTGAGGTCCTTGTAAGCAGTGCAGCCCTAAATTTTGGGGTGGCTCTGTCTTATTGATTTTCAGTTTTCCCAAGGTATACTCCCTAGACTGGAAGTGCCCTTGGCTCTGTAGCTCTGTTGTTTACTTGTTTTAGGGAACACAATGCACTCCTCCAGAGAGGCAGTTGGCAATTTACATCCCGCCCATCAGCATAACAAGGCTCCCTGTTCTCCAGGGCCTGTCTTGCCTTTCTGGTTTTTACACATTTTGTGGATGTCCCTTTTGACCGGTGGGAAGTGATACTTCTTTGTAGTGCAGATTTGCATTGCCCGCTTGCTTGCTTGGCCAAAAAGGGCGTATGCGTTTTCTCCTGAATATATTCAGGAGAAAACGCATACGCCCTTTTTGGCCAAGTGCATCATTGTCGAAGTTGTGCCCCTCTTCCTGTGCTTTAAAGGCGATTCCAACGTACCTCTTGAAATCTGTTTCCTGCTATTCTGCCTCGCTTTCAAGTCCGCCTCGTTGCCTTCCCTCAACAGATTTTTGGACGATAGTTGTCCTTTATTACTCGGCCAGTTTGTGAATTGCTGTGCCCCTGAGCTCCATTTTTCAACTCGTTTTTGGTGAGCTGACCGCAAGTCCAAAATTTTGGTTCAGGATCTATACTGATTCCCGGTGGGTGGCTGAGACTTTGGTTAATTCTTCTTCCTGCCGGGAAATTACAGTGATATGTGCCCGTCCAAATGCCTAACAGCTACTCTCTCATTGGTTCTCCCTCTTCCCTTTCATCCTCTGCCAAATTGGCAACCTGTGCGAACCAGGAGGTTAAAGGGGCTGTCTCTCCAAGTTGGGAGGTTGATAATAAAGCAGATGGAAAGTCAAACCGGAGCACCAGGAGAGGGACTATTCGTTGAGTTTTAGAAACCTTTCGTATTCACAGTGTGTCCGTTCTCTAGGATTCCCGTACATGTTATATCTGTAGTAATATTCCCTTCAACCTGGAGAGTTGGGACCCATGGAATGTGTGCCATGCATTATTGCTTTAAAGGGTCTGCATTTGCTCACCCAATCTCACCAATCCTCTCAGTCCCAAGTGTCCAGCCTTATGCCACATCCAGCTGTCATTGTAGATAGGGTCATTTCAGGTTTCATCAGAGACCCTGAAGGAATTGTAAAGAATTTCCCAGTTTTTTTGTTTTATTTTTGAAATTCCTTTTTATAGTGGGTTTGAGCTGATTCTCGCTGCCATATTTATCCCAGTCTAGACACACTTGATTCCCTTATGGAGACATATCAATACATAGGTTTTAAGATTCTTACTAGTCAGATATATTCCTCTGCGGGAAATATGGGGTTTTGAGTCCCTTTCACTGAGGAAGGTGTAGGTCTTGTCTATTCCATAGTTGGTTTTTGGAACGGTACCTGTGCTTATATCAAACTCTGGTTTTATGCATCACCCCACCTCTCCTTCCCCCTTAAGCAGGCATAAGAGTGTTTTCTAAATGTGAGACACTGTTCTCTTTCCTAACTCAGTTCAAGTGTAGCCATGTTTACAGGATCTTCATAAGTGATATCTTATGATAAGTTTCTTTTTCTGTGTGACTTATTTCACTTAGAATCATCGTACCTGAATCCACCCATTTTGCTGCTACTGGTCTTATGACATTGATTTCATGGCTGAGGGATATTCCATCGTACGTAAGTACCACAATTTTTTGAACCATTTTTATATTTCCTGGGATATTTAAGGTGTACCCAAGTTGAGGTCCTTGTAAGCAGTGCAGCCCTAAATTTTGGGGTGGCTCTGTCTTTTTGATTTTCAGTTTTCCCAAGGTATATTCCCTAGACTGGAAGTGCCCTTGGCTCTGTAGCTCTGTTGTTTACTTGTTTTAGGGAACACAATGCACTCCTCCAGAGAGGCAGTTGGCAATTTACATCCCTCCCATCAGCATAACAAGGCTCCCTGTTCTCCAGGGCCTGTCTTGCCTTTCTGGTTTTTACACATTTTGTGGATGTCCCTTTTGACCGGTGGGAAGTGATACTTCTTTGTAGTGCAGATTTGCATTGCCCGCTTGCTTGCTTGGCCAAAAAGGGCGTATGCGTTTTCTCCTGAATATATTCAGGAGAAAACGCATACGCCCTTTTTGGCCAAGTGCATCATTGTCGAAGTTGTGCCCCTCTTCCTGTGCTTTAAAGGCGATTCCAACGTACCTCTTGAAATCTGTTTCCTGCTATTCTGCCTCGCTTTCAAGTCCGCCTCGTTGCCTTCCCTCAACAGATTTTTGGACGATAGTTGTCCTTTATTACTCGGCCAGTTTGTGAATTGCTGTGCCCCTGAGCTCCATTTTTCAACTCGTTTTTGGTGAGCTGACCGCAAGTCCAAAATTTTGGTTCAGGATCTATACTGATTCCCGGTGGGTGGCTGAGACTTTGGTTAATTCTTCTTCCTGCCGGGAAATTACAGTGATATGTGCCCGTCCAAATGCCTAACAGCTACTCTCTCATTGGTTCTCCCTCTTCCCTTTCATCCTCTGCCAAATTGGCAACCTGTGCGAACCAGGAGGTTAAAGGGGCTGTCTCTCCAAGTTGGGAGGTTGATAATAAAGCAGATGGAAAGTCAAACCGGAGCACCAGGAGAGGGACTATTCGTTGAGTTTTAGAAACCTTTCGTATTCACAGTGTGTCCGTTCTCTAGGATTCCCGTACATGTTATATCTGTAGTAATATTCCCTTCAACCTGGAGAGTTGGGACCCATGGAATGTGTGCCATGCATTATTGCTTTAAAGGGTCTGCATTTGCTCACCCAATCTCACCAATCCTCTCAGTCCCAAGTGTCCAGCCTTATGCCACATCCAGCTGTCATTGTAGATAGGGTCATTTCAGGTTTCATCAGAGACCCTGAAGGAATTGTAAAGAATTTCCCAGTTTTTTTGTTTTATTTTTGAAATTCCTTTTTATAGTGGGTTTGAGCTGATTCTCGCTGCCATATTTATCCCAGTCTAGACACACTTGATTCCCTTACGGAGACATATCAATACATAGGTTTTAAGATTCTTACTAGTCAGATATATTCCTCTGCGGGAAATATGGGGTTTTGAGTCCCTTTCACTGAGGAAGGTGTAGGTCTTGTCTATTCCATAGTTGGTTTTTGGAACGGTACCTGTGCTTATATCAAACTCTGGTTTTATGCATCACCCCACCTCTCCTTCCCCCTTAAGCAGGCATAAGAGTGTTTTCTAAATGTGAGACACTGTTCTCTTTCCTAACTCAGTTCAAGTGTAGCCATGTTTACAGGATCTTCATAAGTGATATCTTATGATAAGTTTCTTTTTCTGTGTGACTTATTTCACTTAGAATCATCGTACCTGAATCCACCCATTTTGCTGCTACTGGTCTTATGACATTGATTTCATGGCTGAGGGATATTCCATCGTACGTAAGTACCACAGTTTTTTGAACCATTTTTATATTTCCTGGGATATTTAAGGTGTACCCAAGTTGAGGTCCTTGTAAGCAGTGCAGCCCTAAATTTTGGGGTGGCTGTGTCTTTTTGATTTTCAGTTTTCCCAAGGTATATTCCCTAGACTGGAAGTGCCCTTGGCTCTGTAGCTCTGTTGTTTACTTGTTTTAGGGAACACAATGCACTCCTCCAGAGAGGCAGTTGGCAATTTACATCCCTCCCATCAGCATAACAAGGCTCCCTGTTCTCCAGGGCCTGTCTTGCCTTTCTGGTTTTTACACATTTTGTGGATGTCCCTTTTGACCGGTGGGAAGTGATACTTCTTTGTAGTGCAGATTTGCATTGCCCGCTTGCTTGCTTGGCCAAAAAGGGCGTATGCGTTTTCTCCTGAATATATTCAGGAGAAAACGCATACGCCCTTTTTGGCCAAGTGCATCATTGTCGAAGTTGTGCCCCTCTTCCTGTGCTTTTAAGGCGATTCCAACGTACCTCTTGAAATCTGTTTCCTGCTATTCTGCCTCGCTTTCAAGTCCGCCTCGTTGCCTTCCCTCAACAGATTTTTGGACGATAGTTGTCCTTTATTACTCGGCCAGTTTGTGAATTGCTGTGCCCCTGAGCTCCATTTTTCAACTCGTTTTTGGTGAGCTGACCGCAAGTCCAAAATTTTGGTTCAGGATCTATACTGATTCCCGGTGGGTGGCTGAGACTTTGGTTAATTCTTCTTCCTGCCAGGAAATTACAGTGATATGAGCCCGTCCAAATGCCTAACAGCTACTCTCTCATTGGTTCTCCCTCTTCCCTTTCATCCTCTGCCAAATTGGCAACCTGTGCGAACCAGGAGGTTAAAGGGGCTGTCTCTCCAAGTTGGGAGGTTGATAATAAAGCAGATGGAAAGTCAAACCGGAGCACCAGGAGAGGGACTATTCGTTGAGTTTTAGAAACCTTTCATATTCACAGTGTGTCCGTTCTCTAGGATTCCCGTACATGTTATATCTGTAGTAATATTCCCTTCAACCTGGAGAGTTGGGACCCATGGAATGTGTGCCATGCATTATTGCTTTAAAGGGTCTGCATTTGCTCACCCAATCTCACCAATCCTCTCAGTCCCAAGTGTCCAGCCTTATGCCACATCCAGCTGTCATTGTAGATAGGGTCATTTCAGGTTTCATCAGAGACCCTGAAGGAATTGTAAAGAATTTCCCAGTTTTTTTGTTTTATTTTTGAAATTCCTTTTTATAGTGGGTTTGAGCTGATTCTCGCTGCCATATTTATCCCAGTCTAGACACACTTGATTCCCTTATGGAGACATATCAATACATAGGTTTTAAGATTCTTACTAGTCAGATATATTCCTCTGCGGGAAATATGGGGTTTTGAGTCCCTTTCACTGAGGAAGGTGTAGGTCTTGTCTATTCCATAGTTGGTTTTTGGAACGGTACCTGTGCTTATATCAAACTCTGGTTTTATGCATCACCCCACCTCTCCTTCCCCCTTAAGCAGGCATAAGAGTGTTTTCTAAATGTGAGACACTGTTCTCTTTCCTAACTCAGTTCAAGTGTAGCCATGTTTACAGGATCTTCATAAGTGATATCTTATGATAAGTTTCTTTTTCTGTGTGACTTATTTCACTTAGAATCATTGTACCTGAATCCACCCATTTTGCTGCTACTGGTCTTATGACATTGATTTCATGGCTGAGGGATATTCCATCGTACGTAAGTACCACAATTTTTTGAACCATTTTTATATTTCCTGGGATATTTAAGGTGTACCCAAGTTGAGGTCCTTGTAAGCAGTGCAGCCCTAAATTTTGGGGTGGCTGTGTCTTTTTGATTTTCAGTTTTCCCAAGGTATATTCCCTAGACTGGAAGTGCCCTTGGCTCTGTAGCTCTGTTGTTTACTTCTTTTAGGGAACACAATGCACTCCTCCAGAGAGGCAGTTGGCAATTTACATCCCTCCCATCAGCATAACAAGGCTCCCTGTTCTCCAGGGCCTGTCTTGCCTTTCTGGTTTTTACACATTTTGTGGATGTCCCTTTTGACCGGTGGGAAGTGATACTTCTTTGTAGTGCAGATTTGCATTGCCCGCTTGCTTGCTTGGCCAAAAAGGGCGTATGCGTTTTCTCCTGAATATATTCAGGAGAAAACGCATACGCCCTTTTTGGCCAAGTGCATCATTGTCGAAGTTGTGCCCCTCTTCCTGTGCTTTAAAGGCGATTCCAACGTACCTCTTGAAATCTGTTTCCTGCTATTCTGCCTCGCTTTCAAGTCCGCCTCGTTGCCTTCCCTCAACAGATTTTTGGACGATAGTTGTCCTTTATTACTCGGCCAGTTTGTGAATTGCTGTGCCCCTGAGCTCCATTTTTCAACTCGTTTTTGGTGAGCTGACCGCAAGTCCAAAATTTTGGTTCAGGATCTATACTGATTCCCGGTGGGTGGCTGAGACTTTGGTTAATTCTTCTTCCTGCCGGGAAATTACAGTGATATGTGCCCGTCCAAATGCCTAACAGCTACTCTCTCATTGGTTCTCCCTCTTCCCTTTCATCCTCTGCCAAATTGGCAACCTGTGCGAACCAGGAGGTTAAAGGGGCTGTCTCTCCAAGTTGGGATGTTGATAATAAAGCAGATGGAAAGTCAAACCGGAGCACCAGGAGAGGGACTATTCGTTGAGTTTTAGAAACCTTTCGTATTCACAGTGTGTCCGTTCTCTAGGATTCCCGTACATGTTATATCTGTAGTAATATTCCCTTCAACCTGGAGAGTTGGGACCCATGGAATGTGTGCCATGCATTATTGCTTTAAAGGGTCTGCATTTGCTCACCCAATCTCACCAATCCTCTCAGTCCCAAGTGTCCAGCCTTATGCCACATCCAGCTGTCATTGTAGATAGGGTCATTTCAGGTTTCATCAGAGACCCTGAAGGAATTGTAAAGAATTTCCCAGTTTTTTTGTTTTATTTTTGAAATTCCTTTTTATAGTGGGTTTGAGCTGATTCTCGCTGCCATATTTATCCCAGTCTAGACACACTTGATTCCCTTACGGAGACATATCAATACATAGGTTTTAAGATTCTTACTAGTCAGATATATTCCTCTGCGGGAAATATGGGGTTTTGAGTCCCTTTCACTGAGGAAGGTGTAGGTCTTGTCTATTCCATAGTTGGTTTTTGGAACGGTACCTGTGCTTATATCAAACTCTGGTTTTATGCATCACCCCACCTCTCCTTCCCCCTTAAGCAGGCATAAGAGTGTTTTCTAAATGTGAGACACTGTTCTCTTTCCTAACTCAGTTCAAGTGTAGCCATGTTTACAGGATCTTCATAAGTGATATCTTATGATAAGTTTCTTTTTCTGTGTGACTTATTTCACTTAGAATCATTGTACCTGAATCCACCCATTTTGCTGCTACTGGTCTTATGACATTGATTTCATGGCTGAGGGATATTCCATCGTACGTAAGTACCACAATTTTTTGAACCATTTTTATATTTCCTGGGATATTTAAGGTGTACCCAAGTTGAGGTCCTTGTAAGCAGTGCAGCCCTAAATTTTGGGGTGGCTGTGTCTTTTTGATTTTCAGTTTTCCCAAGGTATATTCCCTAGACTGGAAGTGCCCTTGGCTCTGTAGCTCTGTTGTTTACTTGTTTTAGGGAACACAATGCACTCCTCCAGAGAGGCAGTTGGCAATTTACATCCCGCCCATCAGCATAACAAGGCTCCCTGTTCTCCAGGGCCTGTCTTGCCTTTCTGGTTTTTACACATTTTGTGGATGTCCCTTTTGACCGGTGGGAAGTGATACTTCTTTGTAGTGCAGATTTGCATTGCCCGCTTGCTTGCTTGGCCAAAAAGGGTGTATGCGTTTTCTCCTGAATATATTCAGGAGAAAACGCATACGCCCTTTTTGGCCAAGTGCATCATTGTCGAAGTTGTGACCCTCTTCCTGTGCTTTAAAGGTGATTCCAACGTACCTCTTGAAATCTGTTTCCTGCTATTCTGCCTCGCTTTCAAGTCCGCCTCGTTGCCTTCCCTCAACAGATTTTTGGACGATAGTTGTCCTTTATTACTCGGCCAGTTTGTGAATTGCTGTGCCCCTGAGCTCCATTTTTCAACTCGTTTTTGGTGAGCTGACCGCAAGTCCAAAATTTTGGTTCAGGATCTATACTGATTCCCGGTGGGTGGCTGAGACTTTGGTTAATTCTTCTTCCTGCCGGGAAATTACAGTGATATGTGCCCGTCCAAATGCCTAACAGCTACTCTCTCATTGGTTCTCCCTCTTCCCTTTCATCCTCTGCCAAATTGGCAACCTGTGCGAACCAGGAGGTTAAAGGGGCTGTCTCTCCAAGTTGGGAGGTTGATAATAAAGCAGATGGAAAGTCAAACCGGAGCACCAGGAGAGGGACTATTCGTTGAGTTTTAGAAACCTTTCGTATTCACAGTGTGTCCGTTCTCTAGGATTCCCGTACATGTTATATCTGTAGTAATATTCCCTTCAACCTGGAGAGTTGGGACCCATGGAATGTGTGCCATGCATTATTGCTTTAAAGGGTCTGCATTTGCTCACCCAATCTCACCAATCCTCTCAGTCCCAAGTGTCCAGCCTTATGCCACATCCAGCTGTCATTGTAGATAGGGTCATTTCAGGTTTCATCAGAGACCCTGAAGGAATTGTAAAGAATTTCCCAGTTTTTTTGTTTTATTTTTGAAATTCCTTTTTATAGTGGGTTTGAGCTGATTCTCGCTGCCATATTTATCCCAGTCTAGACACACTTGATTCCCTTACGGAGACATATCAATACATAGGTTTTAAGATTCTTACTAGTCAGATATATTCCTCTGCGGGAAATATGGGGTTTTGAGTCCCTTTCACTGAGGAAGGTGTAGGTCTTGTCTATTCCATAGTTGGTTTTTGGAACGGTACCTGTGCTTATATCAAACTCTGGTTTTATGCATCACACCACCTCTCCTTCCCCCTTAAGCAGGCATAAGAGTGTTTTCTAAATGTGAGACACTGTTCTCTTTCCTAACTCAGTTCAAGTGTAGCCATGTTTACAGGATCTTCATAAGTGATATGTTATGATAAGTTTCTTTTTCTGTGTGACTTATTTCACTTAGAATCATCGTACCTGAATCCACCCATTTTGCTGCTACTGGTCTTATGACATTGATTTCATGGCTGAGGGATATTCCATCGTACGTAATTACCACAATTTTTTGAACCATTTTTATATTTCCTGGGATATTTAAGGTGTACCCAAGTTGAGGTCCTTGTAAGCAGTGCAGCCCTAAATTTTGGGGTGGCTGTGTCTTTTTGATTTTCAGTTTTCCCAAGGTATATTCCCTAGACTGAAGTGCCCTTGGCTCTGTAGCTCTGTTGTTTACTTGTTTTAGGGAACACAATGCACTCCTCCAGAGAGGCAGTTGGCAATTTACATCCCGCCCATCAGCATAACAATGCTCCCTGTTCTCCAGGGCCTGTCTTGCCTTTCTGGTTTTTACACATTATGTGGATGTCCCTTTTGACCGGTGGGAAGTGATACTTCTTTGTAGTGCAGATTTGCATTGCCCGCTTGCTTGCTTGGCCAAAAAGGGCGTATGCGTTTTCTCCTGAATATATTCAGGAGAAAACGCATACGCCCTTTTTGGCCAAGTGCATCATTGTCGAAGTTGTGCCCCTCTTCCTGTGCTTTAAAGGCGATTCCAACGTACCTCTTGAAATCTGTTTCCTGCTATTCTGCCTCGCTTTCAAGTCCGCCTCGTTGCCTTCCCTCAACAGATTTTTGGACGATAGTTGTCCTTTATTACTGGGCCAGTTTTTGAATTGCTGTGCCCCTGAGCTCCATTTTTCAACTCGTTTTTGGTGAGCTGACCGCAAGTCCAAAATTTTGGTTCAGGATCTATACTGATTCCCGGTGGGTGGCTGAGACTTTGGTTAATTCTTCTTCCTGCCGGGAAATTACAGTGATATGTGCCCGTCCAAATGCCTAACAGCTACTCTCTCATTGGTTTTCCCTCTTCCCTTTCATCCTCTGCCAAATTGGCAACCTGTGCGAACCAGGAGGTTAAAGGGGCTGTCTCTCCAAGTTGGGAGGTTGATAATAAAGCAGATGGAAAGTCAAACCGGAGCACCAGGAGAGGGACTATTCGTTGAGTTTTAGAAACCTTTCGTATTCACAGTGTGTCCGTTCTCTAGGATTCCCGTACATGTTATATCTGTAGTAATATTCCCTTCAACCTGGAGAGTTGGGACCCATGGAATGTGTGCCATGCATTATTGCTTTAAAGGGTCTGCATTTGCTCACCCAATCTCACCAATCCTCTCAGTCCCAAGTGTCCAGCCTTATGCCACATCCAGCTGTCATTGTAGATAGGGTCATTTCAGGTTTCATCAGAGACCCTGAAGGAATTGTAAAGAATTTCCCAGTTTTTTTGTTTTATTTTTGAAATTCCTTTTTATAGTGGGTTTGAGCTGATTCTCGCTGCCATATTTATCCCAGTCTAGACACACTTGATTCCCTTACGGAGACATATCAATACATAGGTTTTAAGATTCTTACTAGTCAGATATATTCCTCTGCGGGAAATATGGGGTTTTGAGTCCCTTTCACTGAGGAAGGTGTAGGTCTTGTCTATTCCATAGTTGGTTTTTGGAACGGTACCTGTGCTTATATCAAACTCTGGTTTTATGCATCACCCCACCTCTCCTTCCCCCTTAAGCAGGCATAAGAGTGTTTTCTAAATGTGAGACACTGTTCTCTTTCCTAACTCAGTTCAAGTGTAGCCATGTTTACAGGATCATCATAAGTGATATCTTATGATAAGTTTCTTTTTCTGTGTGACTTATTTCACTTAGAATCATCGTACCTGAATCCACCCATTTTGCTGCTACTGGTCTTATGACATTGATTTCATGGCTGAGGGATATTCCATCGTACGTAAGTACCACAGTTTTTTGAACCATTTTTATATTTCCTGGGATATTTAAGGTGTACCCAAGTTGAGGTCCTTGTAAGCAGTGCAGCCCTAAATTTTGGGGTGGCTGTGTCTTTTTGATTTTCAGTTTTCCCAAGGTATATTCCCTAGACTGGAAGTGCCCTTGGCTCTGTAGCTCTGTTGTTTACTTGTTTTAGGGAACACAATGCACTCCTCCAGAGAGGCAGTTGGCAATTTACATCCCGCCCATCAGCATAACAAGGCACCCTGTTCTCCAGGGCCTGTCTTGCCTTTCTGGTTTTTACACATTTTGTGGATGTCCCTTTTGACCGGTGGGAAGTGATACTTCTTTGTAGTGCAGATTTGCATTGCCCGCTTGCTTGCTTGGCCAAAAAGGGCGTATGCGTTTTCTCCTGAATATATTCAGCAGAAAACGCATACGCCCTTTTTGGCCAAGTGCATCATTGTCGAAGTTGTGCCCCTCTTCCTGTGCTTTAAAGGCGATTCCAACGTACCTCTTGAAATCTGTTTCCTGCTATTCTGCCACGCTTTCAAGTCCGCCTCATTGCCTTCCCTCAACAGATTTTTGGACGATAGTTGTCCTTTATTACTCGGCCAGTTTGTGAATTGCTGTGCCCCTGAGCTCCATTTTTCAACTCGTTTTTGGTGAGCTGACCGCAAGTCCAAAATTTTGGTTCAGGATCTATACTGATTCCCGGTGGGTGGCTGAGACTTTGGTTAATTCTTCTTCCTGCCAGGAAATTACAGTGATATGAGCCCGTCCAAATGCCTAACAGCTACTCTCTCATTGGTTCTCCCTCTTCCCTTTCATCCTCTGCCAAATTGGCAACCTGTGCGAACCAGGAGGTTAAAGGGGCTGTCTCTCCAAGTTGGGAGGTTGATAATAAAGCAGATGGAAAGTCAAACCGGAGCACCAGGAGAGGGACTATTCGTTGAGTTTTAGAAACCTTTCGTATTCACAGTGTGTCCGTTCTCTAGGATTCCCGTACATGTTATATCTGTAGTAATATTCCCTTCAACCTGGAGAGTTGGGACCCATGGAATGTGTGCCATGCATTATTGCTTTAAAGGGTCTGCATTTGCTCACCCAATCTCACCAATCCTCTCAGTCCCAAGTGTCCAGCCTTATGCCACATCCAGCTGTCATTGTAGATAGGGTCATTTCAGGTTTCATCAGAGACCCTGAAGGAATTGTAAAGAATTTCCCAGTTTTTTTGTTTTATTTTTGAAATTCCTTTTTATAGTGGGTTTGAGCTGATTCTCGCTGCCATATTTATCCCAGTCTAGACACACTTGATTCCCTTACGGAGACATATCAATACATAGGTTTTAAGATTCTTACTAGTCAGATATATTCCTCTGCGGGAAATATGGGGTTTTGAGTCCCTTTCACTGAGGAAGGTGTAGGTCTTGTCTATTCCATAGTTGGTTTTTGGAACGGTACCTGTGCTTATATCAAACTCTGGTTTTATGCATCACCCCACCTCTCCTTCCCCCTTAAGCAGGCATAAGAGTGTTTTCTAAATGTGAGACACTGTTCTCTTTCCTAACTCAGTTCAAGTGTAGCCATGTTTACAGGATCTTCATAAGTGATATCTTATGATAAGTTTCTTTTTCTGTGTGACTTATTTCACTTAGAATCATCGTACCTGAATCCACCCATTTTGCTGCTACTGGTCTTATGACATTGATTTCATGGCTGAGGGATATTCCATCGTACGTAAGTACCACAGTTTTTTGAACCATTTTTATATTTCCTGGGATATTTAAGGTGTACCCAAGTTGAGGTCCTTGTAAGCAGTGCAGCCCTAAATTTTGGGGTGGCTGTGTCTTTTTGATTTTCAGTTTTCCCAAGGTATATTCCCTAGACTGGAAGTGCCCTTGGCTCTGTAGCTCTGTTGTTTAATTGTTTTAGGGAACACAATGCACTCTTCCAGAGATGCAGTTGGCAATTTACATCCCGCCCATCAGCATAACAAGGCACCCTGTTCTCCAGGGCCTGTCTTGCCTTTCTGGTTTTTACACATTTTGTGGATGTCCCTTTTGACCGGTGGGAAGTGATACTTCTTTGTAGTGCAGATTTGCATTGCCCGCTTGCTTGCTTGGCCAAAAAGGGCGTATGCGTTTTCTCCTGAATATATTCAGGAGAAAACGCATACGCCCTTTTTGGCCAAGTGCATCATTGTCGAAGTTGTGCCCCTCTTCCTGTGCTTTAAAGGCGATTCCAACGTACCTCTTGAAATCTGTTTCCTGCTATTCTGCCACGCTTTCAAGTCCGCCTCATTGCCTTCCCTCAACAGATTTTTGGACGATAGTTGTCCTTTATTACTCGGCCAGTTTGTGAATTGCTGTGCCCCTGAGCTCCATTTTTCAACTCGTTTTTGGTGAGCTGACCGCAAGTCCAAAATTTTGGTTCAGGATCTATACTGATTCCCGGTGGGTGGCTGAGACTTTGGTTAATTCTTCTTCCTGCCGGGAAATTACAGTGATATGTGCCCGTCCAAATGCCTAACAGCTACTCTCTCATTGGTTCTCCCTCTTCCCTTTCATCCTCTGCCAAATTGGCAACCTGTGCGAACCAGGAGGTTAAAGGGGCTGTCTCTCCAAGTTGGGAGGTTGATAATAAAGCAGATGGAAAGTCAAACCGGAGCACCAGGAGAGGGACTATTCGTTGAGTTTTAGAAACCTTTCGTATTCACAGTGTGTCCGTTCTCTAGGATTCCCGTACATGTTATATCTGTAGTAATATTCCCTTCAACCTGGAGAGTTGGGACCCATGGAATGTGTGCCATGCATTATTGCTTTAAAGGGTCTGCATTTGCTCACCCAATCTCACCAATCCTCTCAGTCCCAAGTGTCCAGCCTTATGCCACATCCAGCTGTCATTGTAGATAGGGTCATTTCAGGTTTCATCAGAGACCCTGAAGGAATTGTAAAGAATTTCCCAGTTTTTTTGTTTTATTTTTGAAATTCCTTTTTATAGTGGGTTTGAGCTGATTCTCGCTGCCATATTTATCCCAGTCTAGACACACTTGATTCCCTTACGGAGACATATCAATACATAGGTTTTAAGATTCTTACTAGTCAGATATATTCCTCTGCAGGAAATATGGGGTTTTGAGTCCCTTTCACTGAGGAAGGTGTAGGTCTTGTCTATTCCATAGTTGGTTTTTGGAACGGTACCTGTGCTTATATCAAACTCTGGTTTTATGCATCACCCCACCTCTCCTTCCCCCTTAAGCAGGCATAAGAGTGTTTTCTAAATGTGAGACACTGTTCTCTTTCCTAACTCAGTTCAAGTGTAGCCATGTTTACAGGATCTTCATAAGTGATATCTTATGATAAGTTTCTTTTTCTGTGTGACTTATTTCACTTAGAATCATCGTACCTGAATCCACCCATTTTGCTGCTACTGGTCTTATGACATTGATTTCATGGCTGAGGGATATTCCATCGTACGTAAGTACCACAATTTTTTGAACCATTTTTATATTTCCTGGGATATTTAAGGTGTACCCAAGTTGAGGTCCTTGTAAGCAGTGCAGCCCTAAATTTTGGGGTGGCTGTGTCTTTTTGATTTTCAGTTTTCCCAAGGTATATTCCCTAGACTGGAAGTGCCCTTGGCTCTGTAGCTCTGTTGTTTACTTGTTTTAGGGAACACAATGCACTCCTCCAGAGAGGCAGTTGGCAATTTACATCCCGCCCATCAGCATAACAAGGCTCCCTGTTCTCCAGGGCCTGTCTTGCCTTTCTGGTTTTTACACATTTTGTGGATGTCCCTTTTGACCGGTGGGAAGTGATACTTCTTTGTAGTGCAGATTTGCATTGCCCGCTTGCTTGCTTGGCCAAAAAGGGCGTATGCGTTTTCTCCTGAATATATTCAGGAGAAAACGCATACGCCCTTTTTGGCCAAGTGCATCATTGTCGAAGTTGTGCCCCTCTTCCTGTGCTTTAAAGGCGATTCCAACGTACCTCTTGAAATCTGTTTCCTGCTATTCTGCCTCGCTTTCAAGTCCGCCTCGTTGCCTTCCCTCAACAGATTTTTGGACGATAGTTGTTCTTTATTACTCGGCCAGTTTGTGAATTGCTGTGCCCCTGAGCTCCATTTTTCAACTCGTTTTTGGTGAGCTGACCGCAAGTCCAAAATTTTGGTTCAGGATCTATACTGATTCCCGGTGGGTGGCTGAGACTTTGGTTAATTCTTCTTCCTGCCGGGAAATTGCAGTGATATGTGCCCGTCCAAATGCCTAACAGCTACTCTCTCATTGGTTCTCCCTCTTCCCTTTCATCCTCTGCCAAATTGGCAACCTGTGCGAACCAGGAGGTTAAAGGGGCTGTCTCTCCAAGTTGTGAGGTTGATAATAAAGCAGATGGAAAGTCAAACCGGAGCACCAGGAGAGGGACTATTCGTTGAGTTTTAGAAGCCTTTCGTATTCACAGTGTGTCCGTTCTCTAGGATTCCCGTACATGTTATATCTGTAGTAATATTCCCTTCAACCTGGAGAGTTGGGACCCATGGAATGTGTGCCATGCATTATTGCTTTAAAGGGTCTGCATTTGCTCACCCAATCTCACCAATCCTCTCAGTCCCAAGTGTCCAGCCTTATGCCACATCCAGCTGTCATTTTAGATAGGGTCATTTCAGGTTTCATCAGAGACCCTGAAGGAATTGTAAAGAATTTCCCAGTTTTTTTGTTTTATTTTTGAAATTCCTTTTTATAGTGGGTTTGAGCTGATTCTCGCTGCCATATTTATCCCAGTCTAGACACACTTGATTCCCTTACGGAGACATATCAATACATAGGTTTTAAGATTCTTACTAGTCAGATATATTCCTCTGCGGGAAATATGGGGTTTTGAGTCCCTTTCACTGAGGAAGGTGTAGGTCTTGTCTATTCCATAGTTGGTTTTTGGAACGGTACCTGTGCTTATATCAAACTCTGGTTTTATGCATCACCCCACCTCTCCTTCCCCCTTAAGCAGGCATAAGAGTGTTTTCTAAATGTGAGACACTGTTCTCTTTCCTAACTCAGTTCAAGTGTAGCCATGTTTACAGGATCTTCATAAGTGATATCTTATGATAAGTTTCTTTTTCTGTGTGACTTATTTCACTTAGAATCATCGTACCTGAATCCACCCATTTTGCTGCTACTGGTCTTATGACATTGATTTCATGGCTGAGGGATATTCCATCGTACGTAAGTACCACAATTTTTTGAACCATTTTTATATTTCCTGGGATATTTAAGGTGTACCCAAGTTGAGGTCCTTGTAAGCAGTGCAGCCCTAAATTTTGGGGTGGCTGTGTCTTTTTGATTTTCAGTTTTCCCAAGGTATATTCCCTAGACTGGAAGTGCCCTTGGCTCTGTAGCTCTGTTGTTTACTTGTTTTAGGGAACACAATGCACTCCTCCAGAGAGGCAGTTGGCAATTTACATCCCGCCCATCAGCATAACAAGGCTCCCTGTTCTCCAGGGCCTGTCTTGCCTTTCTGGTTTTTACACATTTTGTGGATGTCCCTTTTGACCGGTGGGAAGTGATACTTCTTTGTAGTGCAGATTTGCATTGCCCGCTTGCTTGCTTGGCCAAAAAGGGCGTATGCGTTTTCTCCTGAATATATTCAGGAGAAAACGCATACGCCCTTTTTGGCCAAGTGCATCATTGTCGAAGTTGTGCCCCTCTTCCTGTGCTTTAAAGGCGATTCCAACGTACCTCTTGAAATCTGTTTCCTGCTATTCTGCCTCGCTTTCAAGTCCGCCTCGTTGCCTTCCCTCAACAGATTTTTGGACGATAGTTGTTCTTTATTACTCGGCCAGTTTGTGAATTGCTGTGCCCCTGAGCTCCATTTTTCAACTCGTTTTTGGTGAGCTGACCGCAAGTCCAAAATTTTGGTTCAGGATCTATACTGATTCCCGGTGGGTGGCTGAGACTTTGGTTAATTCTTCTTCCTGCCGGGAAATTGCAGTGATATGTGCCCGTCCAAATGCCTAACAGCTACTCTCTCATTGGTTCTCCCTCTTCCCTTTCATCCTCTGCCAAATTGGCAACCTGTGCGAACCAGGAGGTTAAAGGGGCTGTCTCTAAAAGTTGGGAGGTTGATAATAAAGCAGATGGAAAGTCAAACCGGAGCACCAGGAGAGGGACTATTCGTTGAGTTTTAGAAGCCTTTCGTATTCACAGTGTGTCCGTTCTCTAGGATTCCCGTACATGTTATATCTGTAGTAATATTCCCTTCAACCTGGAGAGTTGGGACCCATGGAATGTGTGCCATGCATTATTGCTTTAAAGGGTCTGCATTTGCTCACCCAATCTCACCAATCCTCTCAGTCCCAAGTGTCCAGCCTTATGCCACATCCAGCTGTCATTGTAGATAGGGTCATTTCAGGTTTCATCAGAGACCCTGAAGGAATTGTAAAGAATTTCCCAGTTTTTTTGTTTTATTTTTGAAATTCCTTTTTATAGTGGGTTTGAGCTGATTCTCGCTGCCATATTTATCCCAGTCTAGACACACTTGATTCCCTTACGGAGACATATCAATACATAGGTTTTAAGATTCTTACTAGTCAGATAAATTCCTCTGCGGGAAATATGGGGTTTTGAGTCCCTTTCACTGAGGAAGGTGTAGGTCTTGTCTATTCCATAGTTGGTTTTTGGAACGGTACCTGTGCTTATATCAAACTCTGGTTTTATGCATCACCCCACCTCTCCTTCCCCCTTAAGCAGGCATAAGAGTGTTTTCTAAATGTGAGACACTGTTCTCTTTCCTAACTCAGTTCAAATGTAGCCATGTTTACAGGATCTTCATAAGTGATATCTTATGATAAGTTTCTTTTTCTGTGTGACTTATTTCACTTAGAATCATCGTACCTGAATCCACCCATTTTGCTGCTACTGGTCTTATGACATTGATTTCATGGCTGAGGGATATTCCATCGTACGTAAGTACCACAATTTTTTGAACCATTTTTATATTTCCTGGGATATTTAAGGTGTACCCAAGTTGAGGTCCTTATAAGCAGTGCAGCCCTAAATTTTGGGGTGGCTGTGTCTTTTTGATTTTCAGTTTTCCCAAGGTATATTCCCTAGACTGGAAGTGCCCTTGGCTCTGTAGCTCTGTTGTTTACTTGTTTTAGGGAACACAATGCACTCCTCCAGAGAGGCAGTTGGCAATTTACATCCCGCCCATCAGCATAACAAGGCACCCTGTTCTCCAGGGCCTGTCTTGCCTTTCTGGTTTTGACACATTTTGTGGATGTCCCTTTTGACTGGTGGGAAGTGATACTTCTTTGTAGTGCAGATTTGCATTGCCCGCTTGCTTGCTTGGCCAAAAAGGGCGTATGCGTTTTCTCCTGAATATATTCAGGAGAAAACGCATACGCCCTTTTTGGCCAAGTGCATCATTGTCGAAGTTGTGCCCCTCTTCCTGTGCTTTAAAGGCGATTCCAACGTACCTCTTGAAATCTGTTTCCTGCTATTCTGCCACGCTTTCAAGTCCGCCTCATTGCCTTCCCTCAACAGATTTTTGGACGATAGCTGTCCTTTATTACTCGGCCAGTTTGTGAATTGCTGTGCCCCTGAGCTCCATTTTTCAACTCGTTTTTGGTGAGCTGACCGCAAGTCCAAAATTTTGGTTCAGGATCTATACTGATTCCCGGTGGGTGGCTGAGACTTTGGTTAATTCTTCTTCCTGCCGGGAAATTACAGTGATATGTGCCCGTCCAAATGCCTAACAGCTACTCTCTCATTGGTTCTCCCTCTTCCCTTTCATCCTCTGCCAAATTGGCAACCTGTGCGAACCAGGAGGTTAAAGGGGCTGTCTCTCCAATTTGGGAGGTTGATAATAAAGCAGATGGAAAGTCAAACCGGAGCACCAGGAGAGGGACTATTTGTTGAGTTTTAGAAACCTTTCGTATTCACAGTGTGTCCGTTCTCTAGGATTCCCGTACATGTTATATCTGTAGTAATATTCCCTTCAACCTGGAGAGTTGGGACCCATGGAATGTGTGCCATGCATTATTGCTTTAAAGGGTCTGCATTTGCTCACCCAATCTCACCAATCCTCTCAGTCCCAAGTGTCCAGCCTTATGCCACATCCAGCTGTCATTGTAGATAGGGTCATTTCAGGTTTCGTCTGAGACCCTGAAGGAATTGTAAAGAATTTCCCAGTTTTTTTGTTTTATTTTTGAAATTCCTTTTTATAGTGGGTTTGAGCTGATTCTCGCTGCCATATTTATCCCAGTCTAGACACACTTGATTCCCTTACGGAGACATATCAATACATAGGTTTTAAGATTCTTACTAGTCAGATATATTCCTCTGCGGGAAATATGGGGTTTTGAGTCCCTTTCACTGAGGAAGGTGTAGGTCTTGTCTATTCCATAGTTGGTTTTTGGAACGGTACCTGTGCTTATATCAAACTCTGGTTTTATGCATCACCCCACCTCTCCTTCCCCCTTAAGCAGGCATAAGAGTGTTTTCTAAATGTGAGACACTGTTCTCTTTCCTAACTCAGTTCAAGTGTAGCCATGTTTACGGGATCTTCATAAGTGATATCTTATGATAAGTTTCTTTTTCTGTGTGACTTATTTCACTTAGAATCATCGTACCTGAATCCACCCATTTTGCTGCTACTGGTCTTATGACATTGATTTCATGGCTGAGGGATATTCCATCGTACGTAAGTACCACAATTTTTTGAACCATTTTTATATTTCCTGGGATATTTAAGGTGTACCCAAGTTGAGGTCCTTGTAAGCAGTGCAGCCCTAAATTTTGGGGTGGCTCTGTCTTTTTGATTTTCAGTTTTCCCAAGGTATATTCCCTAGACTGGAAGTGCCCTTGGCTCTGTAGCTCTGTTGTTTACTTGTTTTAGGGAACACAATGCACTCCTCCAGAGAGGCAGTTGGCAATTTACATCCCGCCCATCAGCATAACAAGGCTCCCTGTTCTCCAGGGCCTGTCTTGCCTTTCTGGTTTTTACACATTTTGTGGATGTCCCTTTTGACCGGTGGGAAGTGATACTTCTTTGTAGTGCAGATTTGCATTGCCCGCTTGCTTGCTTGGCCAAAAAGGGCGTATGCGTTTTCTCCTGAATATATTCAGGAGAAAACGCATACGCCCTTTTTGGCCAAGTGCATCATTGTCGAAGTTGTGCCCCTCTTCCTGTGCTTTAAAGGCGATTCCAACGTACCTCTTGAAATCTGTTTCCTGCTATTCTGCCTCGCTTTCAAGTCCGCCTCGTTGCCTTCCCTCAACAGATTTTTGGACGATAGTTGTTCTTTATTACTCGGCCAGTTTGTGAATTGCTGTGCCCCTGAGCTCCATTTTTTAACTCGTTTTTGGTGAGCTGACCGCAAGTCCAAAATTTTGGTTCAGGATCTATACTGATTCCCGGTGGGTGGCTGAGACTTTGGTTAATTCTTCTTCCTGCCGGGAAATTGCAGTGATATGTGCCCGTCCAAATGCCTAACAGCTACTCTCTCATTGGTTCTCCCTCTTCCCTTTCATCCTCTGCCAAATTGGCAACCTGTGCGAACCAGGAGGTTAAAGGGGCTGTCTCTCCAAGTTGGGAGGTTGATAATAAAGCAGATGGAAAGTCAAACCGGAGCACCAGGAGAGGGACTATTCGTTGAGTTTTAGAAGCCTTTCGTATTCACAGTGTGTCCGTTCTCTAGGATTCCCGTACATGTTATATCTGTAGTAATATTCCCTTCAACCTGGAGAGTTGGGACCCATGGAATGTGTGCCATGCATTATTGCTTTAAAGGGTCTGCATTTGCTCACCCAATCTCACCAATCCTCTCAGTCCCAAGTGTCCAGCCTTATGCCACATCCAGCTGTCATTGTAGACAGGGTCATTTCAGGTTTCATCCGAGACCCTGAAGGAATTGTAAAGAATTTCCCAGTTTTTTTGTTTTATTTTTAAAATTCCTTTTTATAGTGGGTTTGAGCTGATTCTCGCTGCCATATTTATACCAGTCTAGACACACTTGATTCCCTTACAGAGACATATCAATACATAGGTTTTAAGATTCTTACTAGTCAGATATATTCCTCTGCGGGAAATATGGGGTTTTGAGTCCCTTTCACTGAGGAAGGTGTAGGTCTTGTCTATTCCATAGTTGGTTTTTGGAACGGTACCTGTGCTTATATCAAACTCTGGTTTTATGCATCACCCCACCTCTCCTTCCCCCTTAAGCAGGCATAAGAGTGTTTTCTAAATGTGAGACACTGTTCTCTTTCCTAACTCAGTTCAAGTGTAGCCATGTTTACAGGATCTTCATAAGTGATATCTTATGATAAGTTTCTTTTTCTCTGTGACTTATTTCACTTAGAATCATCGTACCTGAATCCACCCATTTTGTTGCTACTGGTCTTATGACATTGATTTCATGGCTGAGGGATATTCCATCGTACGTAAGTACCACAATTTTTTGAACCATTTTTATATTTCCTGGGATATTTAAGGTGTACCCAAGTTGAGGTCCTTGTAAGCAGTGCAGCCCTAAATTTTGGGGTGGCTGTGTCTTTTTGATTTTCAGTTTTCCCAAGGTATATTCCCTAGACTGGAAGTGCCCTTGGCTCGGTAGCTCTGTTGTTTACTTGTTTTAGGGAACACAATGCACTCCTCCAGAGAGGCAGTTGGCAATTTACATCCCGCCCATCAGCATAACAAGGCTCCCTGTTCTCCAGGGCCTGTCTTGCCTTTCTGGTTTTTACACATTTTGTGGATGTCCCTTTTGACCGGTGGGAAGTGATACTTCTTTGTAGTGCAGATTTGCATTGCCCGCTTGCTTGCTTGGCCAAAAAGGGCGTATGCGTTTTCTCCTGAATATATTCAGGAGAAAACGCATACGCCCTTTTTGGCCAAGTGCATCATTGTCGAAGTTGTGCCCCTCTTCCTGTGCTTTAAAGGCGATTCCAACGTACCTCTTGAAATCTGTTTCCTGCTATTCTGCCTCGCTTTCAAGTCCACCTCGTTGCCTTCCCTCAACAGATTTTTGGATGATAGTTGTCCTTTATTACTCTGCCAGTTTGTGAATTGCTGTGCCCCTGAGCTCCATTTTTCAACTCGTTTTTGGTGAGCTGACCGCAAGTCCAAAATTTTGGTTCAGGATCTATACTGATTCCCGGTGGGGGGCTGAGACTTTGGTTAATTCTTCTTCCTGCCGGGAAATTACAGTGATATGTGCCCGTCCAAATGCCTAACAGCTACTCTCTCATTGGTTCTCCCTCTTCCCTTTCATCCTCTGCCAAATTGGCAACCTGTGCGAACCAGGAGGTTAAAGGGGCTGTCTCTCCAAGTTGGGAGGTTGATAATAAAGCAGATGGAAAGTCAAACCGGAGCACCAGGAGAGGGACTATTCGTTGAGTTTTAGAAACCTTTCGTATTCACAGTGTGTCCGTTCTCTAGGATTCCCGTACATGTTATATCTGTAGTAATATTCCCTTCAACCTGGAGAGTTGGGACCCATGGAATGTGTGCCATGCATTATTGCTTTAAAGGGTCTGCATTTGCTCACCCAATCTCACCAATCCTCTCAGTCCCAAGTGTCCAGCCTTATGCCACATCCAGCTGTCATTGTAGATAGGGTCATTTCAGGTTTCATCAGAGACCCTGAAGGAATTGTAAAGAATTTCCCAGTTTTTTTGTTTTATTTTTAAAATTCCTTTTTATAGTGGGTTTGAGCTGATTCTCGCTGCCATATTTATCCCAGTCTAGACACACTTGATTCCCTTACGGAGACATATCAATACATAGGTTTTAAGATTCTTACTAGTCAGATATATTCCTCTGCGGGAAATATGGGGTTTTGAGTCCCTTTCACTGAGGAAGGTGTAGGTCTTGTCTATTCCATAGTTGGTTTTTGGAACAGTACCTGTGCTTATATCAAACTCTGGTTTTATGCATCACCCCAACTCTCCTTCCCCCTTAAGCAGGCATAAGAGTGTTTTCTAAATGTGAGACACTGTTCTCTTTCCTAACTCAGTTCAAGTGTAGCCATGTTTACAGGATCTTCATAAGTGATATCTTATGATAAGTTTCTTTTTCTGTGTGACTTATTTCACTTAGAATCATCGTACCTGAATCCACCCATTTTGCTGCTACTGGTCTTATGACATTGATTTCATGGCTGAGGGATATTCCATCGTACGTAAGTACCACAATTTTTTGAACCATTTTTATATTTCCTGGGATATTTAAGGTGTACCCAAGTTGAGGTCCTTGTAAGCAGTGCAGCCCTAAATTTTGGGGTGGCTGTGTCTTTTTGATTTTCAGTTTTCCCAAGGTATATTCCCTAGACTGGAAGTGCCCTTGGCTCTGTAGCTCTGTTGTTTACTTGTTTTAGGGAACACAATGCACTCCTCCAGAGAGGCAGTTGGCAATTTACGTCCCGCCCCTCAGCATAACAAGGCTCCCTGTTCTCCAGGGCCTGTCTTGCCTTTCTGGTTTTTACACATTTTGTGGATGTCCCTTTTGACCGGTGGGAAGTGATACTTCTTTGTAGTGCAGATTTGCATTGCCCGCTTGCTTGCTTGGCCAAAAAGGGCGTATGCGTTTTCTCCTGAATATATTCAGGAGAAAACGCATACGCCCTTTTTGGCCAAGTGCATCATTGTCGAAGTTGTGCCCCTCTTCCTGTGCTTTAAAGGCGATTCCAACGTACCTCTTGAAATCTGTTTCCTGCTATTCTGCCTCGCTTTCAAGTCCGCCTCGTTGCCTTCCCTCAACAGATTTTTGGACGATAGTTGTCCTTTATTACTCGGCCAGTTTGTGAATTGCTGTGCCCCTGAGCTCCATTTTTCAACTCGTTTTTGGTGAGCTGACCGCAAGTCCAAAATTTTGGTTCAGGATCTATACTGATTCCCGGTGGGTGGCTGAGACTTTGGTTAATTCTTCTTCCTGCCGGGAAATTACAGTGATATGTGCCCGTCCAAATGCCTAACAGCTACTCTCTCATTGGTTCTCCCTCTTCCCTTTCATCCTCTGCCAAATTGGCAACCTGTGCGAACCAGGAGGTTAAAGGGGCTGTCTCTCCAAGTTGGGAGGTTGATAATAAAGCAGATGGAAAGTCAAACCGGAGCACCAGGAGAGGGACTATTCGTTGAGTTTTAGAAACCTTTCGTATTCACAGTGTGTCCGTTCTCTAGGATTCCCGTACATGTTATATCTGTAGTAATTTTAACTTCAACCTGGAGAGTTGGGACCCATGGAATGTGTGCCATGCATTATTGCTTTAAAGGGTCTGCATTTGCTCACCCAATCTCACCAATCCTCTCAGTCCCAAGTGTCCAGCCTTATGCCACATCCAGCTGTCATTGTAGATAGGGTCATTTCAGGTTTCATCAGAGACCCTGAAGGAATTGTAAAGTATTTCCCAGTTTTTTTGTTTTATTTTTGAAATTCCTTTTTATAGTGGGTTTGAGCTGATTCTCGCTGCCATATTTATCCCAGTCTAGACACACTTGATTCCCTTACGGAGACATATCAATACATAGGTTTTAAGATTCTTACTAGTCAGATATATTCCTCTGCGGGAAATATGGGGTTTTGAGTCCCTTTCACTGAGGAAGGTGTAGGTCTTGTCTATTCCATAGTTGGTTTTTGGAACGGTACCTGTGCTTATATCAAACTCTGGTTTTATGCATCACCCCACCTCTCCTTCCCCCTTAAGCAGGCATAAGAGTGTTTTCTAAATGTGAGACACTGTTCTCTTTCCTAACTCAGTTCAAGTGTAGCCATGTTTACAGGATCTTCATAAGTGATATCTTATGATAAGTTTCTTTTTCTGTGTGACTTATTTCACTTAGAATAATCGTACCTGAATCCACCCATTTTGCTGCTACTGGTCTTATGACATTGATTTCATGGCTGAGGGATATTCCATCGTACGTAAGTACCACAATTTTTTGAACCATTTTTATATTTCCTGGGATATTTAAGGTGTACCCAAGTTGAGGTCCTTGTAAGCAGTGCAGCCCTAAATTTTGGGGTGGCTCTGTCTTATTGATTTTCAGTTTTTCCCAGGTATATTCCCTAGACAGGAAGTGCCCTTGGCTCTGTAGCTCTGTTGTTTACTTGTTTTAGGGAACACAATGCACTCCTCCAGAGAGGCAGTTGGCAATTTACATCCCGCCCATCAACATAACAAGGCTCCCTGTTCTCCAGGGCCTGTCTTGCCTTTCTGGTTTTTACACATTTTGTGGATGTCCCTTTTGACCGGTGGGAAGTGATACTTCTTTGTAGTGCAGATTTGCATTGCCCGCTTGCTTGCTTGGCCAAAAAGGGCGTATGCGTTTTCTCCTGAATATATTCAGGAGAAAACGCATACGCCCTTTTTGGCCAAGTGCATCATTGTCGAAGTTGTGCCCCTCTTCCTGTGCTTTAAAGGCGATTCCAACGTACCTCTTGAAATCTGTTTCCTGCTATTCTGCCACGCTTTCAAGTCCGCCTCGTTGCCTTCCCTCAACAGATTTTTGGACGATAGTTGTCCTTTATTACTCGGCCAGTTTGTGAATTGCTGTGCCCCTGAGCTCCATTTTTCAACACGTTTTTGGTGAGCTGACCGCAAGTCCAAAATTTTGGTTCAGGATCTATACTGATTCCCGGTGGGTGGCTGAGACTTTGGTTAATTCTTCTTCCTGCCGGGAAATTACAGTGATATGTGCCCGTCCAAATGCCTAACAGCTACTCTCTCATTGGTTCTCCCTCTTCCCTTTCATCCTCTGCCTAATTGGCAACCTGTGCGAACCAGGAGGTTAAAGGGGCTGTCTCTCCAAGTTGGGAGGTTGATAATAAAGCAGATGGAAAGTCAAACCGGAGCACCAGGAGAGGGACTATTCGTTGAGTTTTAGAAACCTTTCGTATTCACAGTGTGTCCGTTCTCTAGGATTCCCGTACATGTTATATCTGTAGTAATATTCCCTTCAACCTGGAGAGTTCGGACCCATGGAATGGGTGCCATGCATTATTGCTTTAAAGGGTCTGCATTTGCTCACCCAATCTCACCAATCCTCTCAGTCCCAAGTGTCCAGCCTTATGCCACATCCAGCTGTCATTGTAGATAGGGTCATTTCAGGTTTCATCAGAGACCCTGAAGGAATTGTAAAGAATTTCCCAGTTTTTTTCGTTTTATTTTTGAAATTCCTTTTTATAGTGGGTTTGAGCTGATTCTCGCTGCCATATTTATCCCAGTCTAGACACACTTGATTCCCTTACGGAGACATATCAATACATAGGTTTTAAGATTCTTACTAGTCAGATATATTCCTCTGCGGGAAATATGGGGTTTTGAGTCCCTTTCACTGAGGAAGGTGTAGGTCTTGTCTATTCCATAGTTGGTTTTTGGAACGGTACCTGTGCTTATATCAAACTCTGGTTTTATGCATCACCCCACCTCTCCTTCCCCCTTAAGCAGGCATAAGAGTGTTTTCTAAATGTGAGACACTGCTCTCTTTCCTAACTCAGTTCAAGTGTAGCCATGTTTACAGGATCTTCATAAGTGATATCTTATGATAAGTTTCTTTTTCTGTGTGACTTATTTCACTTAGAATCATCGTACCTGAATCCACCCATTTTGCTGCTACTGGTCTTATGACATTGATTTCATGGCTGAGGGATATTCCATCGTACGTAAGTACCACAATTTTTTGAACCATTTTTATATTTCCTGGGATATTTAAGGTGTACCCAAGTTGAGGTCCTTGTAAGCAGTGCAGCCCTAAATTTTGGGGTGGCTCTGTCTTATTGATTTTCAGTTTTCCCAAGGTATACTCCCTAGACTGGAAGTGCCCTTGGCTATGTAGCTCTGTTGTTTACTTGTTTTAGGGAACACAATGCACTCCTCCAGAGAGGCAGTTGGCAATTTACATCCCGCCCATCAGCATAACAAGGCTCCCTGTTCTCCAGGGCCTGTCTTGCCTTTCTGGTTTTTACACATTTTGTGGATGTCCCTTTTGACCGGTGGGAAGTGATACTTCTTTGTAGTGCAGATTTGCATTGCCCGCTTGCTTGCTTGGCCAAAAAGGGCGTATGCGTTTTCTCCTGAATATATTCAGGAGAAAACGCATACGCCCTTTTTGGCCAAGTGCATCATTGTCGAAGTTGTGCCCCTCTTCCTGTGCTTTAAAGGCGATTCCAACGTACCTCTTGAAATCTGTTTCCTGCTATTCTGCCTCGCTTTCAAGTCTGCCTCGTTGCCTTCCCTCAACAGATTTTTGGACGATAGTTGTCCTTTATTACTCGGCCAGTTTGTGAATTGCTGTGCCCCTGAGCTCCATTTTTCAACTCGTTTTTGGTGAGCTGACCGCAAGTCCAAAATTTTGGTTCAGGATCTATACTGATTCCCGGTGGGTGGCTGAGACTTTGGTTAATTCTTCTTCCTGCCGGGAAATTACAGTGATATGTGCCCGTCCAAATGCCTAACAGCTACTCTCTCATTGGTTCTCCCTCTTCCCTTTCATCCTCTGCCAAATTGGCAACCTGTGCGAACCAGGAGGTTAAAGGGGCTGTCTCTCCAAGTTGGGAGGTTGATAATAAAGCAGATGGAAAGTCAAACCGGAGCACCAGGAGAGGGACTATTCGTTGAGTTTTAGAAACCTTTCGTATTCACAGTGTGTCCGTTCTCTAGGATTCCCGTACATGTTATATCTGTAGTAATATTCCCTTCAACCTGGAGAGTTGGGACCCATGGAATGTGTGCCATGCATTATTGCTTTAAAGGGTCTGCATTTGCTCACCCAATCTCACCAATCCTCTCAGTCCCAAGTGTCCAGCCTTATGCCACATCCAGCTGTCATTGTAGATAGGGTCATTTCAGGTTTCATCAGAGACCCTGAAGGAATTGTAAAGAATTTCCCAGTTTTTTTGTTTTATTTTTGAAATTCCTTTTTATAGTGGGTTTGAGCTGATTCTCGCTGCCATATTTATCCCAGTCTAGACACACTTGATTCCCTTACGGAGACATATCAATACATAGGTTTTAAGATTCTTACTAGTCAGATATATTCCTCTGCGGGAAATATGGGGTTTTGAGTCCCTTTCACTGAGGAAGGTGTAGGTCTTGTCTATTCCATAGTTGGTTTTTGGAACGGTACCTGTGCTTATATCAAACTCTGGTTTTATGCATCACCCCACCTCTCCTTCCCCCTTAAGCAGGCATAAGAGTGTTTTCTAAATGTGAGACACTGTTCTCTTTCCTAACTCAGTTCAAGTGTAGCCATGTTTACAGGATCTTCATAAGTGATATCTTATGATAAGTTTCTTTTTCTGTGTGACTTATTTCACTTAGAATCATCGTACCTGAATCCACCCATTTTGCTGCTACTGGTCTTATGACATTGATTTCATGGCTGAGGGATATTCCATCGTACGTAAGTACCAAAATTTTTTGAACCATTTTTATATTTCCTGGGATATTTAAGGTGTACCCAAGTTGAGGTCCTTGTAAGCAGTGCAGCCCTAAATTTTGGGGTGGCTGTGTCTTTTTGATTCTCAGTTTTCCCAAGGTATATTCCCTAGACTGGAAGTGCCCTTGGCTCTGTAGCTCTGTTGTTTACTTCTTTTAGGGAACACAATGCACTCCTCCAGAGAGGCAGTTGGCAATTTACATCCCGCCCATCAGCATAACAAGGCTCCCTGTTCTCCAGGGCCTGTCTTGCCTTTCTGGTTTTTACACATTTTGTGGATGTCCGTTTTGACCGGTGGGAAGTGATACTTCTTTGTAGTGCAGATTTGCATTGCCCGCTTGCTTGCTTGGCCAAAAAGGGCGTATGCGTTTTCTCCTGAATATATTCAGGAGAAAACGCATACGCCCTTTTTGGCCAAGTGCATCATTGTCGAAGTTGTGCCCCTCTTCCTGTGCTTTAAAGGCGATTCCAACGTACCTCTTGAAATCTGTTTCCTGCTATTCTGCCTCGCTTTCAAGTCCGCCTCGTTGCCTTCCCTCAACAGATTTTTGGACGATAGTTGTCCTTTATTACTCGGCCAGTTTGTGAATTGCTGTGCCCCTGAGCTCCATTTTTCAACTCGTTTTTGGTGAGCTGACCGCAAGTCCAAAATTTTGGTTCAGGATGTATACTGATTCCCGGTGGGTGGCTGAGACTTTGGTTAATTCTTCTTCCTGCCGGGAAATTACAGTGATATGTGCCCGTCCAAATGCCTAACAGCTACTCTCTCATTGGTTCTCCCTCTTCCCTTTCATCCTCTGCCAAATTGGCAACCTGTGCGAACCAGGAGGTTAAAGGGGCTGTCTCTCCAAGTTGGGAGGTTGATAATAAAGCAGATGGAAAGTCAAACCGGAGCACCAGGAGAGGGACTATTCGTTGAGTTTTAGAAACCTTTCGTATTCACAGTGTGTCCGTTCTCTAGGATTCCCGTACATGTTATATCTGTAGTAATATTCCCTTCAACCTGGAGAGTTGGGACCCATGGAATGGGTGCCATGCATTATTGCTTTAAAGGGTCTGCATTTGCTCACCCAATCTCACCAATCCTCTCAGTCCCAAGTGTCCAGCCTTATGCCACATCCAGCTGTCATTGTAGATAGGGTCATTTCAGGTTTCATCAGAGACCCTGAAGGAATTGTAAAGAATTTCCCAGTTTTTTTGTTTTATTTTTGAAATTCCTTTTTATAGTGGGTTTGAGCTGATTCTCGCTGCCATATTTATCCCAGTCTAGACACACTTGATTCCCTTACGGAGACATATCAATACATAGGTTTTAAGATTCTTACTAGTCAGATATATTCCTCTGCGGGAAATATGGGGTTTTGAGTCCCTTTCACTGAGGAAGGTGTAGGTCTTGTCTATTCCATAGTTGGTTTTTGGAACGGTACCTGTGCTTATATCAAACTCTGGTTTTATGCATCACCCCACCTCTCCTTCCCCCTTAAGCAGGCATAAGAGTGTTTTCTAAATGTGAGACACTGCTCTCTTTCCTAACTCAGTTCAAGTGTAGCCATGTTTACAGGATCTTCATAAGTGATATCTTATGATAAGTTTCTTTTTCTGTGTGACTTATTTCACTTAGAATCATCGTACCTGAATCCACCCATTTTGCTGCTACTGGTCTTATGACATTGATTTCATGGCTGAGGGATATTCCATCGTACGTAAGTACCACAATTTTTTGAACCATTTTTATATTTCCTGGGATATTTAAGGTGTACCCAAGTTGAGGTCCTTGTAAGCAGTGCAGCCCTAAATTTTGGGGTGGCTCTGTCTTATTGATTTTCAGTTTTTCCCAGGTATATTCCCTAGACAGGAAGTGCCCTTGGCTCTGTAGCTCTGTTGTTTACTTGTTTTAGGGAACACAATGCACTCCTTCAGAGAGACAGTTGGCAATTTACATCCGGCCCATCAACATAACAAGGCTCCCTGTTCTCCAGGGCCTGTCTTGCCTTTCTGGTTTTTACACATTTTGTGGATGTCCCTTTTGACCGGTGGGAAGTGATACTTCTTTGTAGTGCAGATTTGCATTGCCCGCTTGCTTGCTTGGCCAAAAAGGGCGTATGCGTTTTCTCCTGAATATATTCAGGAGAAAACGCATACGCCCTTTTTGGCCACGTGCATCATTGTCGAAGTTGTGCCCCTCTTCCTGTGCTTTAAAGGCGATTCCAACGTACCTCTTGAAATCTGTTTCCTGCTATTCTGCCTCGCTTTCAAGTCCGCCTCGTTGCCTTCCCTCAACAGATTTTTGGACGATAGTTGTTCTTTATTACTCGGCCAGTTTGTGAATTGCTGTGCCCCTGAGCTCCATTTTTCAACTCGTTTTTGGTGAGCTGACCGCAAGTCCAAAATTTTGGTTCAGGATCTATACTGTTTCCCGGTGGGTGGCTGAGACTTTGGTTAATTCTTCTTCCTGCCGGGAAATTACAGTGATATGTGCCCGTCCAAATGCCTAACAGCTACTCTCTCATTGGTTCTCCCTCTTCCCTTTCATCCTCTGCCAAATTGGCAACCTGTGCGAACCAGGAGGTTAAAGGGGCTGTCTCTCCAAGTTGGGAGGTTGATAATAAAGCAGATGGAAAGTCAAACCGGAGCACCAGGAGAGGGACTATTCGTTGAGTTTTAGAAACCTTTCGTATTCACAGTGTGTCCGTTCTCTAGGATTCCCGTACATGTTATATCTGTAGTAATATTCCCTTCAACCTGGAGAGTTGGGACCCATGGAATGTGTGCCATGCATTATTGCTTTAAAGGGTCTGCATTTGCTCACCCAATCTCACCAATCCTCTCAGTCCCAAGTGTCCAGCCTTATGCCACATCCAGCTGTCATTGTAGATAGGGTCATTTCAGGTTTCATCAGAGACTCTGAAGGAATTGTAAAGAATTTCCCAGTTTTTTTGTTTTATTTTTGAAATTCCTTTTTATAGTGGGTTTGAGCTGATTCTCGCTGCCATATTTATCCCAGTCTAGACACACTTGATTCCCTTACGGAGACATATCAATACATAGGTTTTAAGATTCTTACTAGTCAGATATATTCGTCTGCGGGAAATATGGGGTTTTGAGTCCCTTTCACTGAGGAAGGTGTAGGTCTTGTCTATTCCATAGTTGGTTTCTGGAACGGTACCTGTGCTTATATCAAACTCTGGTTTTATGCATCACCCCACCTCTCCTTCCCCCTTAAGCAGGCATAAGAGTGTTTTCTAAATGTGAGACACTGTTCTCTTTCCTAACTCAGTTCAAGTGTAGCCATGTTTACAGGATCTTCATAAGTGATATCTTATGATAAGTTTATTTTTCTGTGTGACTTATTTGACTTAGAATCATCGTACCTGAATCCACCGATTTTGCTGCTACTGGTCTTATGACATTGATTTCATGGCTGAGGGATATTCCATCGTACGTAAGTACCACAATTTTTTGAACCATTTTTATATTTCCTGGGATATTTAAGGTGTACCCAAGTTGAGGTCCTTGTAAGCAGTGCAGCCCTAAATTTTGGGGTGGCTCTGTCTTATTGATTTTCAGTTTTTCCCAGGTATATTCCCTAGACAGGAAGTGCCCTTGGCTCTGTAGCTCTGTTGTTTACTTGTTTTAGGGAACACAATGCACTCCTTCAGAGAGACAGTTGGCAATTTACATCCGGCCCATCAACATAACAAGGCTCCCTGTTCTCCAGGGCCTGTCTTGCCTTTCTGGTTTTTACACATTTTGTGGATGTCCCTTTTGACCGGTGGGAAGTGATACTTCTTTGTAGTGCAGATTTGCATTGCCCGCTTGCTTGCTTGGCCAAAAAGGGCGTATGCGTTTTCTCCTGAATATATTCAGGAGAAAACGCATACGCCCTTTTTGGCCACGTGCATCATTGTCGAAGTTGTGCCCCTCTTCCTGTGCTTTAAAGGCGATTCCAACGTACCTCTTGAAATCTGTTTCCTGCTATTCTGCCTCGCTTTCAAGTCCGCCTCGTTGCCTTCCCTCAACAGATTTTTGGACGATAGTTGTTCTTTATTACTCGGCCAGTTTGTGAATTGCTGTGCCCCTGAGCTCCATTTTTCAACTCGTTTTTGGTGAGCTGATCGCAAGTCCAAAATTTTGGTTCAGGATGTATACTGTTTCCCGGTGGGTGGCTGAGACTTTGGTTAATTCTTCTTCCTGCCGGGAAATTACAGTGATATGTGCCCGTCCAAATGCCTAACAGCTACTCTCTCATTGGTTCTCCCTCTTCCCTTTCATCCTCTGCCAAATTGGCAACCTGTGCGAACCAGGAGGTTAAAGGGGCTGTCTCTCCAAGTTGGGAGGTTGATAATAAAGCAGATGGAAAGTCAAACCGGAGCACCAGGAGAGGGACTATTCGTTGAGTTTTAGAAACCTTTCGTATTCACAGTGTGTCCGTTCTCTAGGATTCCCATACATGTTATATCTGTAGTAATATTCCCTTCAACCTGGAGAGTTGGGACCCATGGAATGTGTGCCATGCATTATTGCTTTAAAGGGTCTGCATTTGCTCACCCAATCTCACCAATCCTCTCAGTCCCAAGTGTCCAGCCTTATGCCACATCCAGCTGTCATTGTAGATAGGGTCATTTCAGGTTTCATCAGAGACCCTGAAGGAATTGTAAAGAATTTCCCAGTTTTTTTTGTTTTGTTTTTGAAATTCCTTTTTATAGTGGGTTTGAGCTGCTTCTCGCTGCCATGTTTATGCCAGTCTAGACACACTTGATTCCCTTACGGAGACATATCAATACATAGGTTTTAAGATTCTTACTAGTCAGATATATTCCTCTGCGGGAAATATGGGGTTTTGAGTCCCTTTCACTGAGGAAGGTGTAGGTCTTGTCTATTCCATAGTTGGTTTTTGGAACGGTACCTGTGCTTATATCAAACTCTGGTTTTATGCATCACCCCACCTCTCCTTCCCCCTTAAGCAGGCATAAGAGTGTTTTCTAAATGTGAGACACTGTTCTCTTTCGTAACTCAGTTCAAGTGTAGCCATGTTTACAGGATCTTCATAAGTGATATCTTATGATAAGTTTCTTTTTCTGTGTGACTTATTTAACTTAGAATCATCGTACCTGAATCCACCCATTTTGCTGCTACTGGTCTTATGACATTGATTTCATGGCTGAGGGATATTCCATCGTACGTAAGTACCACAATTTTTTGAACCATTTTTATATTTCCTGGGATATTTAAGGTGTACCCAAGTTGAGGTCCTTGTAAGCAGTGCAGCCCTAAATTTGGGGTGGCTCTGTCTTATTGATTTTCAGTTTTTCCCAGGTATATTCCCTAGACAGGAAGTGCCCTTGGCTCTGTAGCTCTGTTGTTTACTTGTTTTAGGGAACACAATGCACTCCTCCAGAGAGGCAGTTGGCAATTTACATCCCGCCCATCAACATAACAAGGCTCCCTGTTCTCCAGGGCCTGTCTTGCCTTTCTGGTTTTTACACATTTTGTGGATGTCCCTTTTGACCGGTGGGAAGTGATACTTCTTTGTAGTGCAGATTTGCATTGCCCGCTTGCTTGCTTGGCCAAAAAGGGCGTATGCGTTTCGGAGAAAACGCATACGCCTTTTTTGGCCAAGTGCATCATTGTCGAAGTTGTGCCCCTCTTCCTGTGCTTTAAAGGCGATTCCAACGTACCTCTTGAAATCTGTTTCCTGCTATTCTGCCTCGCTTTCAAGTCCGCCTCGTTGCCTTCCCTCAACAGATTTTTGGACGATAGTTATCCTTTATTACTTGGCCAGTTTGTGAATTGCTGTGCCCCTGAGCTCCATTTTTCAACTCGTTTTTGGTGAGCTGACCGCAAGTCCAAAATTTTGGTTCAGGATCTATACTGATTCCCGGTGGGTGGCTGAGACTTTGGTTAATTCTTCTTCCTGCCGGGAAATTACAGTGATATGTGCCTGTCCAAATGCCTAACAGCTACTCTCTCATTGGTTCTCCCTCTTCCCTTTCATCCTCTGCCAAATTGGCAACCTGTGCGAACCAGGAGGTTAAAGGGGCTGTCTCTCCAAGTTGGGAGGTTGATAATAAAGCAGATGGAAAGTCAAACCGGAGCACCAGGAGAGGGACTATTCGTTGAGTTTTAGAAACCTTTCGTATTCACAGTGTGTCCGTTCTCTAGGATTCCCGTACATGTTATATCTGTAGTAATATTCCCTTCAACCTGGAGAGTTGGGACCCATGGAATGTGTGCCATGCATTATTGCTTTAAAGGGTCTGCATTTGCTCACCCAATCTCAACAATCCTCTCAGTCCCAAGTGTCCAGCCTTATGCCACATCCAGCTGTCATTGTAGATAGGGTCATTTCAGGTTTCATCAGAGACCCTGAAGGAATTGTAAAGAATTTCCCAGTTTTTTTGTTTTATTTTTGAAATTCCTTTTTATAGTGGGTTTGAGCTGATTCTCGCTGCCATATGTATCCCAGTCTAGACACACTTGATTCCCTTACGGAGACATATCAATACATAGGTTTTAAGATTCTTACTAGTCAGATATATTCCTCTGCGGGAAATATGGGGTTTTGAGTCCCTTTCACTGAGGAAGGTGTAGGTCTTGTCTATTCCATAGTTGGTTTTTGGAACGGTACCTGTGCTTATATCAAACTCTGGTTTTATGCATCACCCCACCTCTCCTTCCCCCTTAAACAGGCATAAGAGTGTTTTCTAAATGTGAGACACTGTTCTCTTTCCTAACTCAGTTCAAGTGTAGCCATGTTTACAGGATCTTCATAAGTGATAACTTATGATAAGTTTCTTTTTCTCTGTGACTTATTTCACTGAGAATCATCGTACCTGAATCCACCCATTTTGCTGCTACTGGTCTTATGACATTGATTTCATGGCTGAGGGATATTCCATCGTACGTAAGTACCACAATTTTTTGAACCAATTTTATATTTCCTGGGATATTTAAGGTGTACCCAAGTTGAGGTCCTTGTAAGCAGTGCAGCCCTAAATTTTGGGGTGGCTCTGTCTTATTGATTTTCAGTTTTTCCCAGGTATATTCCCTAGACTGGAAGTGCCCTTGGCTCTGTAGCTCTGTTGTTTACTTGTTTTAGGGAACACAATGCACTCCTCCAGAGAGGCAGTTGGCAATTTACATCCCGCCCATCAGCATAACAAGGCTCCCTGTTCTCCAGGGCCTGTCTTGCCTTTCTGGTTTTTACACATTTTGTGGATGTCCCTTTTGACCGGTGGGAAGTGATACTTCTTTGTAGTGCAGATTTGCATTGCCCGCTTGCTTGCTTGGCCAAAAAGGGCGTATGCGTTTTCTCCTGAATATATTCAGGAGAAAACGCATAAGCCCTTTTTGGCCAAGTGCATCATTGTCGAAGTTGTGCCCCTCTTCCTGTGCTTTAAAGGCGATTCCAACGTACCTCTTGAAATCTGTTTCCTGCTATTCTGCCTCGCTTTCAAGTCCGCCTCGTTGCCTTCCCTCAACAGATTTTTGGACGATAGTTGTCCTTTATTACTCGGCCAGTTTGTGAATTGCTGTGCCCCTGAGCTCCATTTTTCAACTCGTTTTTGGTGAGCTGATCGCAAGTCCAAAATTTTGGTTCAGGATCTATACTGATTCCCGGTGGGTGGCTGAGACTTTGGTTAATTCTTCTTCCTGCCGGGAAATTACAGTGATATGTGCCCGTCCAAATGCCTAACAGCTACTCTCTCATTGGTTCTCCCTCTTCCCTTTCATCCTCTGCCAAATTGGCAACCTGTGCGAACCAGGAGGTTAAAGGGGCTGTCTCTCCAAGTTGGGAGGTTGATAATAAAGCAGATGGAAAGTCAAACCGGAGCACCAGGAGAGGGACTATTCGTTGAGTTTTAGAAACCTTTCGTATTCACAGTGTGTCCGTTCTCTAGGATTCCCGTACATGTTATATCTGTAGTAATATTCCCTTCAACCTGGAGAGTTGGGACCCATGGAATGTGTGCCATGCATTATTGCTTTAAAGAGTCTGCATTTGCTCACCCAATCTCACCAATCCTCTCAGTCCCAAGTGTCCAGCCTTATGCCACATCCAGCTGTCATTGTAGATAGGGTCATTTCAGGTTTCATCAGAGACCCTGAAGGAATTGTAAAGAATTTCCCAGTTTTTTTGTTTTATTTTTGAAATTCCTTTTTATAGTGGGTTTGAGCTGATTCTCGCTGCCATATTTATGCCATACTAGACACACTTGATTCCCTTACGGAGACATATCAATACATAGGTTTTAAGATTCTTACTAGTCAGATATATTCCTCTGCGGGAAATATGGGGTTTTGAGTCCCTTTCACTGAGGAAGGTGTAGGTCTTGTCTATTCCATAGTTGGTTTTTGGAACGGTACCTGTGCTTATATCAAACTCTGGTTTTATGCATCACCCCACCTCTCCTTCCCCCTTAAGCAGGCATAAGAGTGTTTTCTAAATGTGAGACACTGTTCTCTTTCCTAACTCAGTTCAAGTGTAGCCATGTTTACAGGATCTTCATAAGTGATATCTTATGATAAGTTTCTTTTTCTCTGTGACTTATTTCACTTAGAATCATCGTACCTGAATCCACCCATTTTGCTGCTACTGGTCTTATGACATTGATTTCATGGCTGAGGGATATTCCATCGTACGTAAGTACCACAATTTTTTGAACCATTTTTATATTTCCTGGGATATTTAAGGTGTACCCAAGTTGAGGTCCTTGTAAGCAGTGCAGCCCTAAATTTTGGGGTGGCTGTGTCTTTTTGATATTCAGTTTTCCAAAGGTATATTCCTTAGACTGGAAGTGCCCTTGGCTCTGTAGCTCTGTTCTTTACTTGTTTTAGGGAACACAATGTACTACTCCAGAGAGGCAGTTGGCAATTTACATCCGCCCATCAGCATAACAAGGCTCCCTGTTCTCCAGTGCCTGTCTTGCCTTTCTGGTTTTTACACATTTTGTGGATGTCCCTTTGGACCGGTGGTAAGTGATACTTCTTTGTAATGCAGATTTGCATTGCCCGATTGCTTGCTTGGCCAAAAAGGGCGTCTGCGTTTTCTCCTGAATATATTCAGGAGAAAACGCAGACGCCCTTTTTGGCCACGTGCATCATTGCCGAAGTTGTGCCCCTCATCCGGTGCTTTAAAGGTGATTCCAACGTACCTCTTGAAATCTGTTTCCTGCTATTCTGCTTCGCTTTCATGTCCACCTAGTTGCCTTCCCTCAACAGATTTTTGGACGATAGTTGTCCTTTATTACTCGGCCAGTTTGTGAATTGCTGTGCCCCTGATCTCCATTTTTCAACTCGTTTTTGGTGAGCTGACCGCAGGTCCAAAATTCTGGTTCAGGATCTATGCTGGTTCCCGGTGGGGGGCTGAGACTTTGGTTAATTCTTCTTCCTGCCGGGAAATTAGAGTGATATGTGCCCGTCCAAATGCCTAACAGCTACTCTCTCATTGGTTCTCCCTCTTCCCTTTCATCCTCTGCCAAATTGGCAACCTGTGCGAACCAGGAGGTTAAAGGGGCTGTCTCTCCAAGTTGGGAGGTTGATAGTAAAGCAGGTGGAAAGTCAAACCGGAGCACCAGGAGAGGGACTATTCGTTGAGTTTTAGAAACCTTTCGTATTCACAGTGTGTCCGTTCTCTAGGTTTCCCGTACATGTTATAACTGTAGTTATATTCCCTTCAATCTGGAGAGTTGGGACCCATGGAATGGGTGCCATGCATTAATGCTTTAAAGGTTCTGCATTTGTTCACCCAATCTCACCAATCCTCTCAGTCCAAGTGTCCCGCATTATGCCACATCCAGCTGTCGTTGTAGATATGGCCAGTCCAGGTTTCATCAGAGACTCTGAATGAATTGTAAAGAATTTCCCAGTTTTTTGTTTTGTTTTTGAAATTCCTTTTTATAGTGGGTTTGAGCTGATTCTCGCTGCCATGTTTATGCCAGTCTAGACACACTTGGTTCCCTTACGGAGACATATCAATACATAGGTTTTAAGATTCTTACTAGTCAGATATATTCCTCTGCGGGAAATATGGTGTTTTGAGTCCCTTTCACTGAGGAAGGTGTAGGTCTTGCCTATTCCTTAGTTGGTTTTTGGAACGGTACCTCTGCTTATATCAAACTCTGGTTTTATGCATCACCCCACCTCTCCTTCCCCCTTAAGCAGGCATAAGAGTGTTTTCTAAATGTGAGACACTGTTCTCTTTCCTGACTCAGTTCAAGTGTAGCCATGTTTACAGGATCTTCATAAGTGATATCTTATGATGTTTCTTTTTCTCTGTGACTTATTTCACTTAGAATCATCGTACCTGAATCCACCCATTTTGCTGCTACTGGTCTTATGACATTGATTTCATGGCTGAGGGATATTCCATCGTATGTAAGTACCAAAATTTTTTGAACCATTTTTATATTTCCTGGGATATTTAAGGTGTACCCAAGTTGAGGTCCTTGTAAGCAGTGCAGCCCTAAATTTTGGGGTGGCTGTGTCTTTTTGATTTTCAGTTTTCCCAAGGTATATTCCCTAGACTGGAAGTGCCCTTGGCTCTGTAGCTCTGTTGTTTACTTGTTTTAGGGAACACAATGCACTCCTCCAGAGAGGCAGTTGGCAATTTACATCCCGCCGATCAGCATAACAAGGCTCCCTGTTCTCCAGGGCCTGTCTTGCCTTTCTGGTTTTTACACATTTTGTGGATGTCCCTTTTGACCGGTGGGAAGTGATACTTCTTTGTAGTGCAGATTTGCATTGCCTGCTTGCTTGCTTGGCCAAAAAGTGTGTATGCGTTTTCTCCTGAATATATTCAGGAGAAAACGCATACGCCCTTTTTGGCCAAGTGCATCATTGTCGAAGTTGTGCCCCTCTTCCTGTGCTTTAAAGGCGATTCCAACGTACCTCTTGAAATCTGTTTCCTGCTATTCTGCTGCGCTTTCAAGTCCGCCTCGTGGCCTTCCCTCAACAGATATTTGGACGATAGTTGTCCTTTATTACTCGGCCAGTTTGTGAATTGCTGTGCCCCTGAGCTCCATTTTTCAACTCGTTTTAGGTGAGATGACCGCAAGTCCAAAATTTTGGTTCAGGTCCTATACTGGTTCCCGGTGGGGGGCTGAGACTTTGGTTAATTCTTCTTCCTGCCGGGAAATTACAGTGATATGTGCCCGTCCAAATGCCTATCAGGTACTCTCTCATTGGTTCTCCCTCTTCCCTTTCATCCTCTGCCAAATTGGCAACCTGTGCGAACCAGGAGGTTAAAGGGGCTGTCTCTCCAAGTTGGGAGGTTGATAGTAAAGCAGATGGAAAGTCAAACCGGAGCACCAGGAGAGGGACTATTCGTTGAGTTTTAGAAACCTTTCGTATTCACAGTGTGTCCGTTCTCTAGGTTTCCCGTACATGTTATAACTGTTGTAATATTCCCTTCAACCTGGAGAGTTGGGACCCATGGAATGTGTGCCATGCATTATTGCTTTAAATGGTCTGCATTTGTTCACCCAATCTCACCAATCCTCTCAGTCCAAAGTGTCCAGCCTTATGCCACATCCAGCTGTCGTTGTAGATAGGGTCATTCCAGGTTTCATCAGAGACCCTGAAGGAATTGTAAAGAATTTCCCAGTTTTTTTGTTTTGTTTTTGAAATTCCTTTTTATAGTGGGTTTGAGCTGATTCTCGCTGCCATGTTTATGCCATTCTAGACACACTTGATTCCCTTATGGAGACATATCAATACATAGGTTTTAAGATTCTTACTAGTCAGATATATTCCTCTGCGGGAAATATGGGGTTTTGAGTCCCTTTCACTGAGGAAGGTGTAGGTCTTGTCTATTCCATAGTTGGTTTTTGGAACGGTACCTGTGCTTATATCAAACTCTGGTTTTATGCATCACCCCACCTCTCCTTCCCCCTTAAGCAGGCATAAGAGTGTTTTCTAAATGTGAGGCACTGTTCTCTTTCCTAACTCAGTTCAAGTGTAGCCATGTTTACAGGATCTTCATAAGTGATAACTTATGATAAGTTTCTTTTTCTCTGTGACTTATTTCACTTAGAATCATCGTACCTGAATCCACCCATTTTGCTGCTACTGGTGTTATGACATTGATTTCATGGCTGAGGGATATTCCATCGTACGTAAGTACCACAATTTTTTGAACCATTTTTATATTTCCTGGGATATTTAAGGTGTACCCAAGTTGAGGTCCTTGTAAGCAGTGCAGCCCAAAGTTTTGGGGTGGCTCTGTCTTATTGATTTTCAGTTTTTCCCAGGTATATTCCCTAGACTGGAAGTGCCCTTGGCTCTGTAGCTCTGTTCTTTACTTGTTTTAGGGAACACAATATACTCCTCCAGAGAGGCAGTTGGCAATTTACATCCTGCCCATCAGCATAACAAGGCTCCCTATTCTCCAGGGCCTGTCTTGCCTTTCTGGTTTTTATACATTTTGTGGATGTCCCTTTTGACCGGTGGGAAGTGATACTTCTTTGTAATGCAGATTTGCATTGCCCGATTGCTTGCTTTGCCAAAAAGGGCGTATGCGTTTTCTCCTGAATATATTCAGGAGAAAATGCATACGCCCTTTTTGGCCTCGTGCATCATTGCCGAAGTTGTGCCCCTCATCCGGTGCTTTAAAGGTGATTCCAATGTACCTCTTGAAATCTGTTTCCTGCTATTCTGCTTCGCTTTCAAGTCCGCCTCGTTGCCTTCCCTCAACAGATTTTTGGACGATAGTTGTCCTTTATTACTCGGCCAGTTTGTGAATTGCTGTGCCCCTGAGCTCCATTTTTCAACTCGTTTTAGGTGAGCTGACCGCAGGTCCAAAATTTTGGTTCAGAATCTATGCTGGTTCCCGGTGGGGGGCTGAGACTTTGGTTAACTCTTCTTCCTGCCGGGAAATTAGAGTGATATGTGCCCGTCCAAATGCCTAACAGCTACTCTCTCATTGGTTCTCCCTCTTCCCTTTCATCCTCTGCCAAATTGGCAACCTGTGCGAACCAGGAGGTTAAAGGGGCTGTCTCTCCAAGTTGGGAGGTTGATAGTAAAGCAGATGGAAAGTCAAACCGGAGCACCAGGAGAGGGACTATTCGTTGAGTTTTAGAAACCTTTCGTATTCACAGTGTGTCCGTTCTCTAGGTTTCCCGTACATGTTATAACTGTAGTAATATTCCCTTCAACCTGGAGAGTTGGGACCCATGGAATGTGTGCCATGCATTATTGCTTTAAATGGTCTGCATTTGTTCACCCAATCTCACCAATCCTCTCAGTCCAAAGTGTCCAGCCTTATGCCACATCCAGCTGTCGTTGTAGATAGGGTAATTCCAGGTTTCATCAGAGACCCTGAAGGAATTGTAAAGAATTTCCCAGTTTTTTTGTTTTGTTTTTGAAATTCCTTTTTATAGTGGGTTTGAGCTGATTCTCGCTGCCATGTTTATGCCAGTCTAGACACACTTGATTCCCTTACGGAGACATATCAATACATAGGTTTTAAGATTCTTACTAGTCAGATATATTCCTCTGCGGGAAATATGGGGTTTTGAGTCCCTTTCACTGAGGAAGGTGTAGGTCTTGTCTATTCCATAGTTGGTTTTTGGAACGGTACCTATGCTTATATCAAACTCTGGTTTTATGCATCACCCCACCTGTCCTTCCCCCTTAAGCAGGCATAAGAGTGTTTTCTAAATGTGAGACACTGTTCTCTTTCCTAACTCAGTTCAAGTGTAGCCATGTTTACAGGATCTTCATAAGTGATATCTTATGATAAGTTTCTTTTTCTGTGTGACTTATTTCACTTAGAATCATCGTACCTGAATCCACCCATTTTGCTGCTACTGTTCTTATGACATTGATTTCATGGCTGAGGGATATTCCATCGTACGTAAGTACCACAATTTTTTGAACCATTTTTATATTTCCTGGGATATTTAAGGTGTACCCAAGTTGAGGTCCTTGTAAGCAGTGCAGCCCTAAATTTTGGGGTGGCTCTGTCTTCTTGATTTTCAGTTTTCCCAAGGTATATTCCCTAGACTGGAAGTGCCCTTGGCTCTGTAGCTCTGTTCTTTACTTGTTTTAGGGAACACAATGTACTCCCATAGAGAGGCAGTTGGCAATTTACATCCCGCCCATCAGCATAACAAGGCTCCCTGTTCTCCAGGGCCTGTCTTGCCTTTCTAGTTTTTACACATTTTGTGGATGTCCCTTTTGAACGGTGGGAAGTGATACTTCTTTGTAGTGCAGATTTGCATTGCCCGCTTGCTTGCTTGGCCAAAAAGGGCGTATGCGTTTTCTCCTGAATATATTCAGGAGAAAACGCATACGCCGTTTTTGGCCCAGTGCATCATTGTCTTAGTTGTGCCCCTCTTCCTGTGCTTTAAAGGCGATTCCAACGTACCTCTTGAAATCTGTTTCCTGCTATTCTGCCTCGCTTTCAAGTCCGCCTCGTTGCCTTCCCTCAACAGATTTTTGGACGATAGTTGTCCTTTATTACTCGGCCAGTTTGTGAATTGCTGTGCCCCTGAGCTCCATTTTTCAACTCGTTTTTGGTGAGCTGACCGCAAGTCCAAAATTTTGGTTCAGGTCATATGCTGGTTCCCGGTGCAGGGCTGAGACTTTGGTTAATTCTTCATCCTGCTGTAAGTTAGGGCGATATGTGCCCGTCCAAATGCCTAACAGCTACTCTCTTATTGGTTCTCCCTCTTCACTTTCATCCTCTGCCAAATTGGAAACCTGTGCGAACCAGGAGGTTAAATGGTCTGTCTCTCCAAGTTGGGAGATTGATAGTAAAGCAGATGGAATGTCAAACCGGAGCACCAGGAGAGGTACTATTCGTTGAGTTTTAGAAACCTTTCGTATTCACTGTGGGTCCGTTCTCTAGGTTTCCCGTACATGTTATAGCTGTAGTAATATACCCTTCAAACTGGAGACTTGGGACCCATGGAATGGGTGCCAGGCATTTGTGCTTTAAAGTTTCTGCATTTGCTCACCGGATCTCACCAATCCTCTCAGTCCCAAGTGTCCAGCCTTATGCCACATCCAGCTGTCGTTGTAGATAGGTTCATTCCAGGTTTCATCAGAGACCCTGAAGGAATTGTAAAGAATTTCCCAGTTTTTTTGTTTTGTTTTTAAAATTCCTTTTTATAGTGGGTTTGAGCTGATTCTCGCTGCCATGTTTATGCCAGTCTAGACACACTTGATACCCTTACAGAGACATACCAATACATAGGTTTTAAGATTCTTACTAGTCAGATATATTCCTCTGCGGGAAATATGGGGTTTTGAGTCCCTTTCACTGAGGAAGGAGTAGTTCTTTTCTATTCCATAGTTGGTTCTTGGAAAGGTACCTGTGCTTATATCAAACTCTGTTTTTATGCATCACCCCACCTCTCCTTTCCCCTTAAGCAGGCATAAGAGTGTTTTCTAAATGTGAGACACTGCTCTCTTTCCTAACTCAGTTCAAGTGTAGCCATGTTTACAGGATCTTCATAAGTGATATCTTATGATAAGTTTCTTTTTCTGTGTGACTTATTTAACTTAGAATCATCGTACCTGAATCCACCCATTTTGCTGCTACTGGTCTTATGACATTGATTTCATGGCTGAGGGATATTCCATCATATGTAAGTACCACAATTTTTTGAACCATTTATATATTTCCTGGGATATTTAAGGTGTACCCAAGTTGAGGTCCTTGTAAGCAGTGCAGCCCTAAATTTTGGGGTGGCTCTGTCTTATTGATTTTCAGTTTTCCCAAGGTATATTCCCTAGACTGGACGTGCCCTTGGCTGTGTAGCTCTGTTGTTTACTTGTTTTAGGGAACACAATGCACTCCTCCAGAGAGGCAGTTGTCAGTGTACATCCCGCCCATCAGGATAACAAGGCTCCCTGTTCTCCAGGGCCTGTCTTGCCTTTCTGGTTTTTACACATTTTGTGGATGTCCCTTTTGACCGGTGGGAAGTGATACTTCTTTGTAGTGCAGATTTGCATTGCCCGCTTGCTTGCTTGGCCAAAAAGTGCGTATGCGTTTTCTCCTGAATATATTCAGGAGAAAACTAATACGCCCTTTTTGGCCAAGTGCATCATTGTCGAAGTTTTGCCCCTCTTCCTGTGCTTTAAAGGAGATTCCAACGTACCTCTTGAAATCTGTTTCCTGCTATTCTGCCTCGCTTTCAAGTCCGCCTCGTTGCATTCCCTTAACAGATTTTTGGACGATAGTTGTCCTTTGTTACTCGGCCAATTTGTGAATTGCTGTGCCCCTGAGCTCCATTTTTCAACTCGTTTTTGGTGAGCTGACCGCAAGTCCAAAATTTTGGTTCAGGACCTATGCTGGTTCCCGGTGGGGGGCTGAGACTTTGGTTAATTCTCCTTACTGCCGGGAAATTACAGTGATATGTGCCCGTCCAAATGCCTAACAGCTACTCTCTCATTGGTTCTCCCTATTCCCTTTCATCCTCTGCCAAATTGGCAACCTGTGTGAACCAGGAGGTTAAAGGGTCTGTCTCTATAAGTTGGGAGGTTGATAGTAAAGCAGATGGAAAGTCAAACCGGAGCACCAGGAGAGGGACTATTCGTTGAGTTTTAGAAACCTTTCGTATTCACAGTGTGTCCGTTCTCTAGGTTTCCTGTACATGTTATAACTGTAGTAATATTCCCTTCAACCTGGAGAGTTGTGACCCATGGAATGGGTACCATGCATTATTGCTTTAAAGTGTCTGCATTTGCTCACCCAATCTCACCAATCCTCTCAGTCCCAAGTGTCCAGCCTTATGCCACATCCAGCTGTCGTTGTAGATAGGGTCATTCCAGGTTTCATCAGAGACCCTGAAGGAATTTTAAAGAGTTTCCCATTTTTCTGTTTTGTTTTTGAAATTCCTTTTATAGTGGGTTTGAGCTGATTCTCGCTGCCATTTTTATGCCAGTCTAGACACACTTGATTCCCTTACGGAGACATATCAATACATAGGTTTTAAGATTCTTACGAGTCAGATATATTCCTCTGCGGGAAATATGGGGTTTTGAGTCCCTTTCACTGAGGAAGGTGTAGGTCTTGTCTATTCCATAGTTGGTTTTTGGAACGGTACCTGTGCTTATATCAAACTCTGGTTTTATGCATCACCCCACCTCTCCTTCCCCCTTAAGCAGGCATAAGAGTGTTTTCTAAATGTGAGACACTGTCCTCTTTCCTAACTCAGTTCAAGTGTAGCCATGTTTACAGGATCTTCATAAGTGATATCTTATGATAAGTTTCTTTTTCTGTGTGACTTATTTCACTTAGAATCATCGTACCTGAATCCACCCATTTTGCTGCTACCGGTCTTATGACATTGATTTCATGGCTGAGGGATATTCCATCGTACGTAAGTACCACAAATTTTTGAACCATTTTTATATTTCCTGGGATATTTAAGGTGTACCCAAGTTGAGGTCCTTGTAAGCAGTGCAGCCCTAAATTTTGGGGTGGCTCTGTCTTATTGATTTTCAGTTTTCCCAAGGTATATTCCCTAGACTGGAAGTGCCCTTGGCTCTGTAGCTCTGTTCTTTACTTGTTTTAGGGAACACAATACAATCCACCAGAGAGGCAGTTGGCAATTTACATCCCGCCCATCAGCATAACAAGGCTCCCTGTTCTCCAGGGCCTGTCTTGCCTTTCTGGTTTTTACACATTTTGTGGATGTCCCTTTTGACCGGTGGGAAGTGATACTTCTTTGTAGTGCAGATTTACATTGCCCGGTTTCTTGCTTGGCCAAAAAGGGCGTATGCGTTTTCTCCTGAATATATTCAGGAGAAAACGCATACGCCCTTTTTGGCCAAGTGCATCATTGTCGAAGTTGTGCCTCTCTTCCTGTGCTTTAAAGGCGATTCCAACGTACCTCTTGAAATCCGTTTCCTGCTATTCTGCCTCGCTTTCAAGTCCGCCTCGTTGCCTTCCCTCAACAGATTTTTGGACGATAGTTGTCCTTTATTACTCGGCCAGTTTGTGAATTGCTGTGCCCCTGAACTCCATTTTTCAACTCGTTTTTTGTTAGCGGACCGCAAGTCCAAAATTTTGGTTCAGGACCTATACTGGTTCCCGGTGTGTGGCTGAGACTTTGGTTAATTCTTCTTCCTGACGGGAAATTTGAGTGATATATGACCGTCCAAATGCCTAACAGCTACTCTCTCATTGGTTCTCCCTCTTCCCTTTCATCCTCTGCCAAATTGGCCACCTGTGCGAACCAGGAGGTTAAAGGGGCTGTCTCTCCAAGTTGGGAGGTTGATAGTAAAGCAGATGGAAAGTCAAACCGGAGCACCAGGAGAGGGACTATTCGTTAAGTTTTAGAAACCTTTCGTATTCACTGTGTGTCCGTTCTCTAGGTTTCCAGTACATGTTATAGCGGTGGTAATATTCCCTTCAACCTGGAGAGTTGGGACCCATGGAATGGGTGCCATGCATTATTGCTTTAAAGGGTCTGCATTTGCTCACCCAATCTCACCAATCCTTTCAGTCCCAAGTGTCCAGCCTTATGCCACATCCAGCTGTCATTGTAGATAGGGTCATTCCAGGTTTCATCAGAGACCCTGAAGGAATTGTAAAGAATTTCCCAGTTTTTTTGTTTTGTTTTTGAAATTCCTTTTTATAGTGGGTTTGAGCTGATTCTCGCTGCCATGTTTATGCCAGTCTAGACACACTTGATTCCCTTACGGAGACATATCAATACATAGGTTTTAAGATTCTTACTAGTCAGATATATTCCTCTCTGGGAAATATGGGTTTTGAGTCCCTTTCACTGAGGAAGGTGTAGGTCTTGTCTATTCCATAGTTGGTTTTTGGAACGGTACCTGTGCTTATATCAAACTCTGGTTTTATGCATCACCCCACCTCTCCTTCCCCCTTAAGCAGGCATAAGAGTGTTTTCTAAATGTGAGACACTGTTCTCTTTCCTAACTCAGTTCAAGTGTAGCCATGTTTACAGGATCTTCATAAGTGATATCTTATGATAAGTTTCTTTTTCTCTGTGACTTATTTCACTTAGAATCATCGTACCTGAATCCACCCATTATGCTGCTACTGGTCTTATGACATTGATTTCATGGCTGAGGGATATTCCATCGTACGTAAGTACCACAATTTTTTGAACCATTTTTATATTTCCTGGGACATTTAAGGTGTACCCAAGTTGAGGTCCTTGTAAGCAGTGCAGCCCTAAATTTTGGGGTGGCTCTGTCTTATTGATTTTCAGTTTTCACAAAGTATATTCCCTAGACTGGAAGTGCCCTTGGCTCTGCAGCTCTGTTCTTTACTTCTTTAGGGAACACAATGCAATCCTCCAGAGAGACAGTTGGCAATTTACATCCCGCCCATCAGCATAACAAGGCTCCCTGTTCTCCAGGGCCTGTCTTGCGTTTCTGGTTTTTACACATTTTTTGATGTCCCTTTTCACCGGTTGGAAGTGATACTTCTTTGTAGTGCAGATTGCATTGCCCGCTTGCTTGCTTGGCCAAAATGGGCATATGCGTTTTCTCCTGAATATATTCAGGAGAAGACGCATACGCCCTTTTTGGCCAAGTGCATCATTGTCGAAGTTGTGCCCCTCTTCCTGTGCTTTAAAGGCGATTCCAACGTACCTCTTGAAATCTGTTTCCTGCTATTCTGCCTCGCTTTCAAGTCCGCCTCGTTGCCTTCCCTCAACAGATTTTTGGACGATAGTTGTCCTTTATTACTCGGCCACTTTGTGAATTGCTGTGCCCCTGAGCTCCATTTTTCAACTCGTTTTTGCTGAGCTGACCGCAAGTCCAAAATTTTGGTTCAGGACCTATAATGGTTCCCGGTGGGTGGCTGAGACTTTGGTTAATTCTTCTTCCTGCCGGGAAATTACAGTGATATGTGCCCGTCCAAATGCCTAACAGCTACTCTCTCATTGGTTCTCCCTCTTCCCTTTCATCCTCTGCCAAATTGGCAACCTGTGTGAACCAGGAGGTTAAAGGGGCTGTCTCTCCAAGTTGGGAGGTTGATAGTAAAGCAGATGGAAAGTCAAACCGGAGCACCAGGAGAGGGACTATTCGTTGAGTTTTAGAAACCTTTCGTATTCACAGTGTGTCCGTTCTCTTGGTTTCCCGTACATGTTATAACTGTAGTAATATTTCCTAAAACCTGGAGAGTTGGGACCCATGGAATGGGTGCCATGCATTATTGCTTTGAACTGTCTGCATTTGCTCACCCAATCTCACCAATCCTCTCAGTCCCAGGTGTCCAGCCTTATGCCACATCCAGCTGTCGTTGTAGATAGGGTCATTCCAGGTTTCATCAGAGACGCTGAAGGAATTGTAAAGAATTTCCCAGTTTTTTTGTTTTGTTTTTGAAATTCCTTTTTATAGTGGGTTTGAGCTGATTTTCGCTGCCATGTTTATGCCAGTCTACACATACTTGATTCCCTTACGGACACATTTCAATACATAGGTTTTAAGATCCTTACTAGTCAGATATATTCCTCTGTGGGAAATATGGGTTTTGAGTCCCTTTCACTGAGGAAGGTGTAGGTCTTGTCTATTCCATAGTTGGTTTTTGGAACGGTACCTGTGCTTATATCAAACTCTGGTTTTATGCATCTCCCCACCTCTCCTTCCCCCTAAAGCAGGCATAAGAGTGTTTTTTAAATGTGATACACTGCTCTCTTTCCTAACTCAGTTCAAGTGTAGCCATTTTTACAGGATTTTCATAAGTGATATCTTATGATAAATTTCTTTTTCTCTGTGACTTATTTCACTTAGAATCATCGTACCTGAATCCACCCATTTTGCTGCTACTGGTCTTATGACATTGATTTCATGGGTGAGGGATATTCCATCGTACGTAAGTACCACAATTTTTTGAAATATTTTTATATTTCCTGGGATATTTAAGGTGGACCCAAGTTGAGGTCCTTGTAAGCAGTGCAGCACTAAATTTTGGGGTGGCTCTGTCTTATTGATTTTCAGTTTTCCCAAGGAATATTCCCGAGACTGGAAGTGCCCTTGGCTCTGTAGCCCTGTTCTTTACTTGTTTTAGGGAACACAATGCACTCCTCCAGAGAGGCAGTTGGCAATTTACATCCCGCCCATCAGCATAACAAGGCTCCCTGTTCTCCAGGGCCTGTCTTGCCTTTCTGGTTTTTACACATTTTGTGGATGTCCCTTTTGACCGGTGGGAAGTGATACGTCTTTGTAGTGCAGATTTGCATTGCCCGCTTGCTTGCTTGGCCAAAAAGGGCGTATGCGTTTTCTCCTGAATATATTCAGGAGAAAACGCATACGCCCTTTTTGGCCAAGTGCATCATTGTCGAAGTTGTGCCCCTCTTCCTGTGCTTTAAAGGCGATTCCAACGTACCTCTTGAAATCTGTTTCCTGCTATTCTGCATCGCTTTCAAGTCCGCCTCGTTGCCTTCCCTCAACAGACTTTTGGACGATAGTTGTCCTTTATTACTCGGCCAGTTTGTGAATTGCTGTTCCCCTGAGCTCCATTTTTCAACTCGTTTTTTGTGAGCTGACCGGAAGTCCAAATTTTTGGTTCAGGAATTATGCTGGTTCCCGGTGGGGTCTGAGACTTTGGTTAATTTTTCTTCCTGCCGGGAAGTTAGAGTGATATGTGCCCGTCCAAATGCCTAACAGCTACTCTCTCATTGGTTCTCCCTCTTCCCTTTCATCTTCTGCCAAATTGGCAACCTGTGCGAACCAGGAGGTTAAAGGGGTTGTCTCTCCAAGTTGGGAGGTTGATAGTAAAGCAGATGGAAAGTCAAACCGGAGCACCAGGAGAGGGACTATTCGTTGAGTTTTAGAAACCTTTCGTATTCACAGTGTGTCCGTTCTGTAGGTTTCCCGTACATGTTATAGCTGTAGTAATATTCCCTTCAACCTGGAGAGTTGGGACCCATGGTATGGGTGCCAGGCATTTGTGCTTTAAAGGGTCTGCATTTGCTCACCCAATCTCACCAATCCTCTCAGTCTCAAGTGTCCCTCCTTATGCCACATCCAGCTGTCATTGTAGATAGGGTCATTCCAGGTTTCATCAGAGACCCTGAAGGAATTGTAAAGAATTTCCCAGTTTTTCTGTTTTGTTTTTGAAATTCCTTTTTATAGTGGGTTTGAGCTGATTCTCGCTGCCATGTTTATGCCAGTCTAGACACACTTGATTCCCTTACGGAGACATATCAATACATAGGTTTTAAGATTCTTACTAGTCAGATATATTCCTCTGCGGGAAATATGGGGTTTTGAGTCCCTTTCACTGAGGAAGGTGTAGGTCTTGTCTATTCCATAGTTGGTTTTTGGAACGGTACCTGTGCTCATATCAAACTCTGGTTTTATGCATCACCCCACCTCTCCTTCCCCCTTAAGCAGGCATAAGAGTGTTTTCTAAATGTGAGACACTGTTCTCTTTCCTAACTCAGTTCAAGTGTAGCCATGTTTACAGGATCTTCATAAGTGATATCTTATGATAAGTTTCTTTTTCTGTGTGACATATTTCACTTAGAATCATCGTACCTGAATCCACCCATTTTGCTGCTACTGGTCTTATGACATTGATTTCATGCCTGAGGGATATTCCATCGTATGTAAGTACCAGAATTTTTTGAACCATTTTTATATTTCCTGGGATATTTAAGGTGTACCCAAGTTGAGGTCCTTGTAAGCAGTGCAGCACTAAATTTTGGGGTGGCTCTGTCTTATTGATTTTCAGTTTTCCCAAGGTATATTCCCTAGACTGGAAGTGTCCTTGGCTCTGCAGCTCTGTTCTTTACTTGTTTTAGGGAACACAATGTACTCCTACAGAGAGGCAGTTGGCAATTTACATCCCGCCCATCAGCATAACAAGGCTCCCTGTTCTCCAGGGCCTGTCTTGCCTTTCTGGTTTTTACACATTTTGTGGATGTCCCTTTTGACCGGTGGGAAGTGATACTTCTTTGTAGTGCAGATTTGCATTGCCCGCTTGCTTGCTTGGCCAAAAAGGGCGTATGCGTTTTCTCCTGAATATATTCAGGAGAAAACGCATACGCCCTTTTTGGCCAAGTGCATCATTGTCAAAGCTGTGCCCCTCTTCCTGTGCTTTAAAGGCGATTCCAACGTACCTCTTGAAATCTGTTTCCTGCTATTCTGCCTCGCTTTCAAGTCCGCCTCGTTGCCTTCCCTCAACAGATTTTTGGACGATAGTTGTCCTTTATTACTCGTCCAGTTTGTGAATTGCTGTGCCCCTGAGCTCCATTTTTCAACTCGTTTTTGGTGAGCTGACCGCAAATCCTAAATTTTGGTTTAGGACCTATACTGGTTCCCAGTGGTTGGCTGAGACTTTGGTTAATTCTTCTTCCTGCCGGGAAATTACAGTGATATGTGCCCGTCCAAATGCCTAACAGCTACTCTCTCATTGGTTCTCCCTCTTCCCTTTCATCCTCTGCCAAATTGGCAACCTGTGCGAACCAGGAGGTTAAAGGTGCCGTCTCTCCAAGTTCGGAGGTTCATAGTAAAGCAGATAGAAAGTCAAACCGGAGCAACAGGAGAGGGAGTATTCGTTGAGTTTTAGAAACCTTTCGTATTCACAGTGTGTCCGTTCTCTAGGTTTCCCGTACTTGTTATAGCTGTAGTAATATTCCCTTAAACCTGGAGAGTTGGGACCCATGGAATGGGTGCCAGGCATTTGTGCTTTAAAGGGTCTGCATTTGCTCACCCAATCTCACCAATCGTCTCAGTCCCAAGTGTCCCTCCTTATGCCACATCCAGCTGTCATTGTAGATAGGGTCATTCCAGGTTTCATCAGAGACCCTGAAGGAATTGTAAAGAATTTCCCAGTTTTTTTGTTTTGTTTTTGAAATTCCTTTTTATAGTGGGTGTGAGCTGATTCTCGCTGCCATGTTTCTGTGAGTCTAGACACACTTGATTCCCTTACGGAGACATATCAATACATATGTTTTAAGATTCTTACTAGTCAGATATGTTCCTCTGCAGGAACTATGGGGTTTTGAGTCCCTTTCACTGAGGAAGGTGTAGGTCTTGTCTATTCCATAGTTGGTTTTTGGAACGGTACCTGTGCTTATATCAATCTCTGGTTTTATGCATCACCCCACCTCTCCTTCCCCCTTAAGCAGGCATAAGTGTGTTTTCTACATGTGAGACACTGTTCTCTTTCCTAACTCAGTTCAAGTGTATCCATGTTTACAGGTTCTTCATAAGTGATATCTTATGATAAGTTTCTTTTTCTGTGTGATTTATTTCACTTAGAATCATCGTACCTGAATCCACCCATTTTGCTGCTACTGGTCTTATGACATTGATTTCATGGCTGAGGGATATTCCATCGTACGTAAGTACCACAATTTTTTGAACCATTTTTATATTTCCTGGGATATTTAAGGTGTACCCAAGTTGAGGTCCTTGTAAGCAGTGCAGCCCTAAATTTTGGGGTGGCTCTGTCTTATTGATTTTCATTTTTCCCAAGGAATATTCCCTAGACTGGAAGTGCCCTTGGATCTGTAGCTCTGTTGTTTACTTGTTTTAGGGAACCCAGTACACTCCTCCGGAGAGGCAGTTGGCAATTTACATTCCGCCCATCAGCATAACAAGGCTCCCTGTTCTCCAGCGCCTGTCTTGCCTTTCTGGTTTTTACACATTTTGTGGATGTCCCTTTTGACTGGTGGGAAGTGATACTTCTTTGTAGTGCAGATTTGCATTGCCCACTTGCTTGCTTGGCCAAAAAGGGCGTATGCGTTTTCTCCCGCATAGGCCCTTTTTGGCCAAGTGCATCATTGTCGAAGTTGTGCCCCTCGTCCTGTGCTTTAAAGGCGATTCCAACGTACCTCTTGAAATCTGTTTCCTGCTATTCTGCCTCGCTTTCAAGTCCACCTCGTTGCCTTCCCTCAACAGATTTTTGTACGATAGTTGTCCTTTATTACTCGGCCAGTTTGTGAATTGCTGTGCCCCTGAGCTCCATTTCTCAACTCGTTTTTGGTGAGCTTACCGCAAGTCCAACATTTTGGTTCAGGACCTATGCTGGTTCCCGGTGGGGGGCTGAGACTTTGTTTAATTCTTCTTCCTGCTGGGAAGTTAGAGTGATATGTGCCCGTCCAAATGCCTAACAGCTACTCTCTCATTGGTTCTCCCTCATCCCTTTCATCCTCTGCCAAATTCGCAACCTGTGTGAACCAGGAGGTTAAAGGGGCTGTCTCTCCAAGTTGGGAGGTTGATAGTAGAGCAGATGGAAAGTCAAACCGGATCACCAGGAGCGGGACTATCCGTTGAATTTTAGAAACCTTTCGTATTCACAGTGTGTCCGTTCTCTAGGTTTCCCGTACATGTTATAACTTTAGTAATATTCCCTTCAACCTGGAGAGTTGGGACCCTTGGAATGTGTGCCATGCATTATTGCTTTAAAGGGTCTGCATTTGCTCTCCCAATCTCACCAATACTCTCAGTCCCAAGTGTCCAGCCTTATGCCACATCCAGCTGTCGTTGTAGATAGGGTCATTCCAGGTTTCATCAGAGACCCTGAAGGAATTGTAAAGAATTTCCCAGTTTTTTTTTTGTTTTTGAAATTCCTTTTTATAGTGGGTTTGAGCTGATTATCGCTGCCATGTTTATGCCAGTCTAGACACACTTGATTCCCTTACGGAGATATATCAATACACTGGTTTTAAGATTATTACTAGTCAGATATATTCCTCTGTGGGTAATATGGGGTTTTGAGTCCCTTTCACTGAGGTAGGTGTAGGTCTTGTCTATTCCATAGTTGGTTTTTGGAACGGTACCTGTGCTTATATCAAACTCTGGTTTTATGCATCACCCCACCTCTCCTTCCCCCTTAAGCAGGCATAAGAGTGTTTTCTAAATGTGAGACACTGTTCTCTTTCCTAACTCAGTTCAAGTGTAGCCATGTTTACAGGATCTTCATAAGTGATATGTTATGATAAGTTTCTTTTTCTCTGTGACTTATTTCACTTAGAATCATCGTACCTGAATCCACCCATTTTGCTGCTACTGGTCTTATGACATTGATTTCATGGCTGAGGGATATTCCATCGTACGTAAGTACCACAATTTTTTGAACCATTTTTATATTTCCTGGGATATTTAAGGTGTACCCAAGTTGAGGTCCTTGTAAGCAGTGCAGCCCTAAATTTTGGGGTGGCTCTGTCTTATTGATATTCAGTTTTCCCAAGGTATATTCCCTAGACTGGAAGTGCCCTTGGCTCTGTAGCTCTGTTCTTTACTTGTTTTAGGGAACACAATGCACTCCTCCACAGAGACAGTTGGCAATTTACATCCCGCCCATCAACATAACAAGGCTCCCTGTTCTGCAGGGCCTGTCTTGCCTTTCTGGTTTTTACACATTTTGTGGATGTCCCTATTGACCGGTGGGAAGTGATACTTCTTTGTAGTTCAGATTTGCATTGCCCGCTTGCTTGCTTGGCCAAAAAGGGCGTATGCGTTTTCTCCTGAATATATTCAGGAGAAAACGCATACGCCCTTTTTTGCCAAGATCATCATTGTCGAAGTTGTGCCCCTCTTCCTCTGCTTTAAAGACGATTCCAGCGTACCTCTTGAAATATGTTTCCTGCTATTCTGCCTCGCTTTCAAGTCCGCCTCGTTGCCTTCCCTCAACAGATTTTTGGACCATATTTGTCCTTTACTACTCGGCCAGTTTGTGAATTGCTGTGCCCCTGAGCTCCATTTTTCAACTCGTTTTTGGTGAACTGACCACAAGTCCAAAATTTTGGTTCAGGACCTATGCTGGTTCCCGGTGGGTGGCTGAGACTTTGGTTAATTCTTCTCCTGCCGGGATGTTAGAGTGATATGTGCCCGTCCAAATGCCTAACAGCTACTCTCTCATTGATTCTCCCTCTTCCCTTTCATCCTCTGCCAAATTGGATACCTGTGCGAACCAGGAGGTTAAAGGGGCTGTCTCTCCAAGTTGGGAGATTGATAGTAAAGCAGATGGAAAGTCAAACCGGAGCACCAAGAGAGGGACTATTCGTTGAGTTTTAGAAACCTTTCATATTCACATTGTGTCCGTTCTCTTGGTTTCCAGTACATGTTATAGCGGTAGTAATATTCCCTTCAACCTGGAGAGTTCGGACCCATGGAATGGGTGCCAGGCATTATTGCTTTAAAGGGTCTGCATTTGCTCACCCAATCTCACCAATCCTCTCAGTCCCAACTGTCCAGCCTTATGCCACATCCAGCTGTCGTTGTAGATAGGGTCATTCCAGGTTTCATCAGAAACCCTGAAGGAATTGTAAAGAATTTCCCAGTTTTTTTGTTATGTTTTTGAAATTCCTTTTTATAGTGGGTTTGAGCTGATTCTCGCTGCCATGTTTATGCCAGTCTAGACACACTTGATTCCCTTACGGAGACATATCAATACATATGTTTTAAGATTCTTACTAGTCAGATATATTCCTCTGCGCGAAATATGGGGTTTTGAGTCCCTTTCACTGAGGAAGGTGTAGGTCTTGTCTATTCCATAGTTGGTTTTTGGAACGGTAACTGTGCTTATGTCAAACTCTGGTTTTATGCATCACCCCACCTCTCCTTCCCCCTTAAGCAGGTATAAGAGTGTTTTCTAAATGTGAGACACTGTTCTCTTTCCTAACTCAGGTCAAGTGTAGCCATGTTTACAGGATCTTCGTAAGTGATATCTTATGATAAGTTTCTTTTTCTGTGTGACATATTTCACTTAGAATCATCGTACCTGAATCCACCCATTTTCCTGCTACTGGTCTTATGACATTGATTTCATGGCCTAGGTTTATTCCATCGTACGTAAGTACCACCAATTTTTGAAACATTTTTATATTTCCGGGGATAATTAAGGTGTACCCAACTTGAGGTCCTTGTAAGCAGTGCAGCCCTAAATTTTGGGGTGGCTCTGTCTTATTGATTTTCAGTTTTCCCAAGGTATATTCCCTAGACTGGAAGTGCCCTTGGCTCTGTAGCTCTGTTCTTTACTTGTTTTAGGGAACACAATGTACTCCTCCAGAGAGGCAGTTGGCAATTTACATCCCGCCCATCAGCATAACAAGGCGTCCCGTTCTCCAGGGCTTGTCTTGCCTTTCTGGTTTTTAAACATTTTGTGGATGTCCCTTTTGACCGGTGGGAAGTGATACTTCTTTGTAGTGCAGATTTGCATTGCCCCCTTGCTTGCTTGGCCAAAAAGGTTGTATGCGTTTTCTCCTGAATATATTCAGGAGAAAACGCATACGCCCTTTTTGTCCAAGTGCATCGTTGTCGAAGTTGTGCCCCTCTTCCTGTGCTTTAAAGGCGATTCCAACGTACCTCTTGAAATCTGTTTCCTGCTATTCTGCCTCGCTTTCAAGTCCGCCTCGTTGCCTTCCCTCAACAGATTTTTGGACGATAGTTGTCCTTTATTACTCGGCCAGTTTGTGAATTGCTGTGCCCCTGAGCTCCATTTTTCAACTCGTTTTTGGTGAGCTGACCGCAAGTCCAAAATTTTGGTTCAGGATCTATACTGGTTCCCGGTGGGTGGCTGAGACTTTGGTTAATTCTTCTTCCTGCCGGGAAATTACGGTGATATGTGCACGTTCAAATGCCCAACAGCTACTCTCTCATTGGTTCTCCCTCTTCCCTTTCATCCTCTGCCAAATTGGCAACCTGTGCGAACCAGGAGGTTAAAGGGGCTGTCTCTCCAAGTTGGGAGGTTGATAGTAAAGCAGATGGAAAGTCAAACCGGAGCACCAGGCGAGGGACTATTCGTTGAGTTTTAGAAACCTTTCATATTCACAGTGTGTCCGTTCTCTAGGTTTCTCGTACATGTTATAGCTGTAGTAATATTCCCTACAACCTGGAGAGTTGGGACCCATGGAATGGGTGACATGCATTATTACTTTAAAGGGTCTGCATTTGCTCACCCAATCTCACCAATCCTCTCAGTCCCAAGTGTCCAGCCTTATGCCACATCCAGCTGTGGTTGTAGATAGGGTCATTCCAGGTTTCATCAGAGACCCTGAAGGAATTGTAAAGAATTTCCCAGTTTTTCTGTTTTGTTTTTGAAATTCCTTTTTATAGTGGGTTTGAGCTGATTCTATCTAACATGTTTATGCCAGTCTAGACACACTTGATTCCCTTACGGAGACATATCAATACATAGGTTTTAAGATTCTTACTAGACAGATATATTCCTCTGCGGGAAATATGGGGTTTTGAGTCCCTTTCACTGAGGAAGGTGTAGGTCTTGTCTATTCCATAGTTGGTTTTTGGAACGGTACCTGTGCTTATATCAAACTCTGGTTTTATGCATCACCCCACCTCTCCTTCCCCCTTAAGCAGGCATAAGAGTGTTTTCTAAATGTGAGACTCTGTTCTCTTTCCTAACTCAGTTCAAGTGTAGCCATATTTACAGGATCTTCATAAGTGATATCTTATGATAAGTTTCTTTTTCTGTGTGACTTATTTCACTTAGAATCATCGTACCTGAATCCACCCATTTTGCTGCTACTGGTCTTATGACATTGATTTCATGGCTGAGGGATATTCCATCGTACGTAAGTACCACAATTTTTTGAACCATTTTTATATTTCCTGGGATATTTAAGGTGTACCCAAGTTGAGGTCCTTGTAAGCAGTGCAGCCCTAAATTTTGGGGTGGCTCTGTCTTATTGATTTTCAGTTTTCCCAAGGTATATTCCCTAGACTGGAAGTGCCCTTGGATCTGTAGCTCTGTTCTTTACTTGTTTTAGGGAACACAATGTACTCATCCGGAGAGGCAGTTGGCAATTTACATCCCGCCCATCAGCATAACAAGGTTCCCAGTTCTCCAGCACCTGTCTTGCCTTTCTGGTTTTTACACATTTTTGTGGATGTCCCTTTTGACCGGTGGGAAGTGATACTTCTTTGTAGTGCAGATTTGCATTGCCCACTTGCTTGCTTGGCCAAAAAGGGTGTATGCGTTTTCTCCTGAATATATTCAGGAGAAAACGCATACACCCTTTTTGGCCAAGTGCATCATTGTCGAAGTTGTGCCCCTCTTCCTGTGCTTTAAATGCGATTCCAATGTACCTCTTGAAATCTGATTCCTGCTATTCTGCCTCGCTTTCAAGTCCGCCTCGTTGCCTTACCTCAACAGATTTTTGGACGATAGTTGTCCTTTATTACTCGGCCAGTTTGTGAATTGCTGTGACCCTGAGCTCCATTTTTCAACTCGTTTTTGGTGAGCTGACCGCAAGTCAAAATTTTGGTTCAGGACCTATACTGGTTCCCGGTGGGTGGCTGAGACTTTGGTTAATTCTTCTTCCTGCCGGGAAATTACAGTGATATGTGCCCGTCCAAATGCCTAACAGCTACTCTCTCATTGGTTCTCCCTCTTCCCTTTCATCCTCAGCGAAATTGGAAACCTGTGCGAACCAGGAGGTTAAAGGGGCTGTATCTTCAAATTCGGAGGTTGATAGTAAAGTAGATGGAAAGTCAAACCGGAGCACCAGGAGAGGGACTATTCATTGAGTTTTAGAAACCTTTCGTATTCACAGTGTGTCCGTTCTCTAGGTTTCCTGTACATGTTATAGCTGTAGTAATATACCCTTCAACCTGGAGAGTTGGGACCCATGGAATGGGTGCCATGCATTATTGCTTTAAAGGTTCTGCATTTGCTCACCCAATCCACCAATCCTCTCAGTCCCAAGTGTCCAGCCTTATGCCACATCCAGCTGTCGTTGTAGATAGGGTCATTCCAGGTTTCATCAGAGATCCTGAAGGAATTGTAAAGAATTTCCCAGTTTTTTCGTTTTGTTTTTGAAATTCCTTTTTATAATGGGTTTGAGCTGATTCTCGCTGCCATGTTTATGCCAGTCTAGACACACTTGATTTCCTTATGGAGACATATCAATACATAGGTTTTAAGATTCTTACTAGTCAGATATATTCCTCTGAGGGAAATATGGGGTTTTGAGTCCCTTTCACTGAGGAAGGTGTAGGTCTTGTCTATTCCATAGTTGGTTTTTGGAACGGTACCTGTGCTTATATCAAACTCTGGTTTTATGCATCACCCCACCTCTCCTTCCCCCTTAAGCAGGCATAAGAGTGTTTTCTAAATATGAGACACTCTTCTCTTTCCTAACTCAGTTCAAGTGTAGCCATGTTTACAGGATCTTCATAAGTGATATCTTATGATAAGTTTCTTTTTCTGTGTGACTTATTTCACTTAGAATCATCGTACCTGAATCCACCCATTTTGCTGCTACTTGTCTTATGACATTGATTTCATGGCTGAGGGATATTCCACCGTACGTAAGTACCACAAATTTTTGAACCATTTTTATATTTCCTGGGATATTTAAGGTGTACCCAAGTTGAGGTCCTTGTAAGCAGTGCAGCCCTAAATTTTGGGGTGGCTCTGTCTTATTGATTTTCAGTTTTCCCAAGGTATATTCCCTAGACTGGAAGTGCCCTTGGCTCTGTAGCTCTGTTGTTTACTTGTTTTAGGGAACACAATGCACTCCTACAGAGAGGCAGTTGGCAATTTACATCCCACCCATCAGCATAACAAGGCTCCCTGTTCTCGAAGGCCTGTTTTGCCTTTCTGGTTTTTACATATTTTGTGGATGTCCCTTTTGACCGGTGGGAAGTGATACTTCTTTGTAGTGCAGATTTGCATTGCCCGCTTGCTTGCTTGGCCAAAAAGGGCGTATGCGTTTTCTCCTGAATATAATCAGGAGAAAACGCATACGCCCTTTTTGGCCAAGTGCATCATTGTCGAAGTTGTGCCCCTCTTCCTGTGCTTTAAAGGCGATTCCAACGTACCTCTTGAAATCTGTTTCCTGCTATTCTGCCTCGCTTTCAAGTCCGCCTCGTTGCCTCCCCTCAACAGAATTTTGGACAATAGTTGTCCTTTATTACTCGTCCAGTTTGTGAATTGCTGTGCCCCTGAGCTCCGTTTTTCAACTCGTTTTTGGTGAGCTGACCGCAAGTCCAAAATTTTGGTTCAGGACCTATACTGGTTCCCGGTGGGTGGCTGAGATTTTGGTTAGTTTTTCTTCCTGCCGGGAAATGACAGTGATAAGTGCCCGTCCAAATGCCTAACAGCTACTCTCTCATTGGTTCTCCCTCTTCCCTTTCATCTTCTGCCAAATTGGCAACCTGTGCGAACCAGGAGGTTAAAGGGGTTGTCTCTCCAAGTTGGGAGGTTGATAGTAAAGCAGATGGAAAGTCAAAACGGAGCACCAGGAGAGGGACTATTCGTTGAGTTTTAGAAACCTTTCGTATTCACAGTGTGTCCGTTCTCTAGGTTTCCTGTACATGTTATAGCTGTAGTAATATTCCCTTCAACCTGGAGAGTTGGGACCCATGGTATGGGTGCCAGGCATTTGTGCTTTAAAGGGTCTGCATTTGCTCACCCAATCTCACCAATCCTCTCAGTCTCAAGTGTCCCTCCTTATGCCACATCCAGCTGTCATTGTAGATAGGGTCATTCCAGGTTTCATCAGAGACCCTGAAGGAATTGTAAAGAATTTCCCAGTTCTTTTGTTTTGTTTTTGAAATTCCTTTTTATAGTGGGTTTGAGCTGATTCTCGCTGCCATGTTTATGCCAGTCTAGACACACTTGATTCCCTTACGGAGACATATCAATACATAGGTTTTAAGATTCTTACTAGTCAGATATATTCCTCTGCGGGAAATATGGGGTTTTGAGTCCCTTTCACTGAGGAAGGTGTAGGTCTTGTCTATTCCATAGTTGGTTTTTGGAACGGTACCTGTGCTTATATCAAACTCTGGTTTTATGCATCACCCCACCTCTCCTTCCCCCTTAAGCAGGCATAAGAGTGTTTTCTAAATGTGAGACACTGTTCTCTTTCCTAACTCAGTTCAAGTGTAGCCATGTTTACAGGATCTTCATAAGTGATATCTTATGATAAGTTTCTTTTTCTGTGTGACATATTTCACTTAGAATCATCGTACCTGAATCCACCCATTTTGCTGCTACTGGTCTTATGACATTGATTTCATGCCTGAGGGATATTCCATCGTATGTAAGTACCAGAATTTTTTGAACCATTTTTATATTTCCTGGGATATTTAAGGTGTACCCAAGTTGAGGTCCTTGTAAGCAGTGCAGCACTAAATTTTGGGGTGGCTCTGTCTTATTGATTTTCAGTTTTCCCAAGGTATATCCCCTAGACTGGAAGTGTCCTTGGCTCTGCAGCTCTGTTCTTTACTTGTTTTAGGGAACACAATGTACTCCTCCAGAGAGGCAGTTGGCAATTTACATCCCGCCCATCAGCATAACAAGGCTCCCTGTTCTCCAGGGCCTGTCTTGCCTTTCTGGTTTTTACACATTTTGTGGATGTCCCTTTTGACCGGTGGGAAGTGATACTTCTTTGTAGTGCAGATTTGCATTGCCCGCTTGCTTGCTTGGCCAAAAAGGGCGTATGCGTTTTCTCCTGAATATATTCAGGAGAAAACGCATATGCCCTTTTTGGCCAAGTGCATCATTGTCAAAGCTGTGCCCCTCTTCCTGTGCTTTAAAGGCGATTCCAACGTACCTCTTGAAATCTGTTTCCTGCTATTCTGCCTCGCTTTCAAGTCCGCCTCGTTGCCTTCCCTCAACAGATTTTTGGACGATAGTTGTCCTTTATTACTCATCCAGTTTGTGAATTGCTGTGCCCCTGAGCTCCATTTTTCAACTCGTTTTTGGTGAGCTGACCGCAAATCCTAAATTTTGGTTTAGGACCTATACTGGTTCCCAGTGGTTGGCTGAGACTTTGGTTAATTCTTCTTCCTGCCGGGAAATTACAGTGATATGTGCCCGTCCAAATGCCTAACAGCTACTCTCTCATTGGTTCTCCCTCTTCCCTTTCATCGTCTGCCAAATTGGCAACCTGTGCGAACCAGGAGGTTAAAGGTGTCGTCTCTCCAAGTTCGGAGGTTCATAGTAAAGCAGATAGAAAGTCAAACCGGAGCAACAGGAGAGGGAGTATTCGTTGAGTTTTAGAAACCTTTCGTATTCACAGTGTGTCCGTTCTCTAGGTTTCCCGTACTTGTTATAGCTGTAGTAATATTCCCTTAAACCTGGAGAGTTGGGACCCATGGAATGGGTGCCAGGCATTTGTGCTTTAAAGGCTCTGCATTTGCTCACCCAATCTCACCAATCCTCTCAGTCCCAAGTGTCCCTCCTTATGCCACATCCAGCTGTCATTGTAGATAGGGTCATTCCAGGTTTCATCAGAGACCCTGAAGGAATTGTAAAGAATTTCCCAGTTTTTTTGTTTTGTTTTTGAAATTCCTTTTTATAGTGGGTGTGAGCTGATTCTCGCTGCCATGTTTCTGTGAGTCTAGACACACTTGATTCCCTTACGGAGACATATTAATACATATGTTTTAAGATTCTTACTAGTCAGATATTTTCCTCTGCGGGAACTATGGGGTTTTGAGTCCCTTTCACTGAGGAAGGTGTAGGTCTTGTCTATTCCATAGTTGGTTTTTGGAACGGTACCTGTGCTTATATCAAACTCTGGTTTTATGCATCACCCCACCTCTCCTTCCCCCTTAAGCAGGCATAAGAGTGTTTTCTAAATGTGAGACACTGTTCTCTTTCCTAACTCAGTTCAAGTGTAGCCATGTTTACAGGATCTTCATAAGTGATATCTTATGATAAGTTTCTTTTTCTGTGTGACTTATTTCACTTAGAATCATCGTACCTGAATCCACCCATTTTGCTGCTACTGGTCTTATGACATTGATTTCATGGCTGAGGGATATTCCATCGTACGTAAGTACCACAATTTTTTGAACCATTTTTATATTTCCTGGGATATTTAAGGTGTAACCAAGTTGAGGTCCTTGTAAGCAGTGCAGCCCTAAATTTCGGGGTGGCTCTGTCTTATTCATTTTCAGTTTTCCCAAGGTATACTCCCTAGATTGGAAGTGCCCTTGACTCTGTATCTCTGTTGTTTACTTGTTTTAGGGAACACAATGCACTCCTACAGGGAGGCAGTTGGCAATTTACATCCCGCCCATCAGCATAACAAGGCTCCCTGTTCTCCAGGGCCTGTCTTGCCTTTCTGGTTTTTACACATTTTGTTGATGTCCCTTTTGACCGGTGGGAAGCGATACTTCTTTGTAGTGCAGATTTGCATTGCCCGCTTGCTTGCTTGGCCAAAAAGGGTGTATGCGTTTTCTCCTGAATATATTCAGGAGAAAACGCATACGCCCTTTTTGGCCAAGTGCATCATTGTCGAAGTTGTGCTCCTCTTCCTGTGCTTTAAAGGCGATTCCAACGTACCTCTTGAAATCTGTTTCCTGCTATTCTGCCTCGCTTTCAAGTCCGCCTCGTTGCCTTCCCTCAACAGATTTTTGGACGATAGTTGTCCTTTATTACTCGGCCAGTTTTTGATTTGCTGTGACCCTGAGCTCCATTTTTCAACTCGTTTTTGGTGAGCTGACCGCAAGTCAAAATTTTGGTTCAGGACCTATACTGGTTCCCGGTGGGGGGCTGAGACTTTGGTTAATTCTTCTTCCTGCCGGGAAATTACAGTGATATGTGCCCATCCAAATGCCTAACAGCTACTCTCTCATTGGTTCTCCCTCTTCCCTTTCATCCTCTGCCAATTTGGCAACCTGTGCGAACCAGGATGTTAAAGGGGCTGTCTCTTCAAGTTGTGAGGTTGATAGTAAAGCAGATGGAAAGTCAAACCGGAGCACCAGGAGAGGGACTATTCGTTGAGTTTTAGAAACCTTTCGTATTCACAGTGTGTCCGTTCTCTAGGTTTCCCGTACATGTTATATCTGTAGTAATATTCCCTTCAACCTGGAGAGTTGGGACCCATGGAATGGGTGCCAGGCATTTTTGCTTTAAAGGGTCTGCATTTGCTCACCCAATCTCACCAATCGTCTCAGTCCCAAGTGTCCAGCCTTATGCCACATCCAGCTGTCATTGTAGATAGGGTCATTCCAGGTTTCATCAGACACCCTGAAGGAATTGTAAAGAATTTCCCAGTTTTTTTGTTTTGTTTTTGAAATACCTTTTTACAGTGGGTTTGAGCTGATTCTCGCTGTCAAGTTTATGCCAGTCTAGACAGACTTGTTTCCCTTACGGAGACATATCAATACATAGGTTTTAAGATTTTTACTATTCAGATATATTCCACTGTGGGAAATATGGGGTTTTGAGTCCCTTTCACTGAGGAAGGTGTAGGTCTTGTCTATTCCATAGTTGGTTTTTGGAACGGTACCTGTGCTTATATCAAACTCTGGTTTTATGCATCACCCCACCTCTCCTTCCCCCTTAAGCAGGCATAAGAGTGTTTTCTACATGTGAGACACTGTTCTCTTTCCAAACTCAGTTCAAGTGTATCCATGTTTACAGGATCTTCATAAGTGATATCTTATGATAAGTTTCTTTTTCTGTGTGACTTATTTCACTTAGAATCATCGTACCTGAATCCACCCATTTTGCTGCTACTGGTCTTATGACATTGATTTCATGGCTGAGGGATATTCCATCGTATGTAAGTACCACAATTTTTTGAACCATTTTTATATTTCCTGGGATATTTAAGGTGTACCCAAGTTGAGGTCCTTGTAAGCAGTGCAGCCCTAAATTTTGGGGTGGCTCTGTCTTATTGATTTTCAGTTTTCCCAAGGTATATTCCCTAGACTGGAAGTGCCCTTGGCTCTGTAGCTCTGTTCTTTACTTGTTTTAGGGAACACAATGCACTCCTCCAGAGAGGCAGTTGGCAATTTACATCCCGCCCATCAGCATAACAAGGCTCCCTGTTCTCCAGGGCCTGTCTTGCCTTTCTGGTTTTTACACATTTTGTGGATGTCCCTTTTGACCGGTGGGAAGTGATACTTCTTTGTAGTGCAGATTTGCATTGCCCGCTTGCTTGATTGGCCAAAAAGGGCGTATGCGTTATCTCCTGAATATATTCAGGAGAAAACGCATACGCCCTTTTTGGCCAAGTGCATCATTGTCGAAGTTGTGCCCCTCATCCTGTGCTTTAAAGGCGATTGCAACGTACCTCTTGAAATCTGTTTCCTGCTATTCTGCCTCGCTTTCAAGTCCGCCTCGTTGCCTTCCCTCAACTGATTTTTGGACGATAGTTTTCCTTTACTACTCGGCCAATTTGTGGTTTGCTGTGCCCCTGAGCTCCATTTTTCAACTCGTTTTTGTGAGCTGACCGCAAGTCAAAATTTTGGTTCAGGACCTATACTGGTTCCCGGTGGGTGGCTGAGACTTTGGTTAATTCTTCTCCCTGCCGGGAAATTACAGTGATATGTGCCCGTCCAAATGCCTAACAGCTACTCTCTCATTGGTTCTCCCTCTTCCCTTTCATCCTCTGCGAAATTGGAAACCTGTGCGAACCAGGAGGTTAAAGGGGCTGTATCTTCAAGTTCGGAGGTTGATAGTAAAGCAGATGGAAAGTGAAACCGGAGCACCAGGAGAGGGACTATTCGTTGAGTTTTAGAAACCATTCGTATTCACAGTGTGTCCGTTCTCTAGGTTTCCCGTACATGTTATAGCTGTAGTAATATTCCCTTCAACCTGGAGAGTTGGGACCCATGGAGTGGTGCCATGCATTATTGCTTTAAAGGTTCTGCATTTGCTCACCCAATCTCACCAATCCTCTCAGTCCCAAGTGTCCAGCCTTATGCCTCATCCAGGTGTCGTTGTACATAAGGTCATTCCAGGTTTCATCAGAGACCCTGAAGGAATTGTAAAGAATTTCCCAGTTTTTTTGTTTTGTTTTTGAAATTCCTTTTTATAGTGGGCTTGAGCTGATTCTCGCTGCCATGTTTATGCCAGTCTAGACACACTTGATTCCCTTATGGAGACATATCAATACATAGGCTTTAAGATTCTTACTAGTCAGAAATATTCCTCTGCGGGAAATATGGGGTTTTGAGTCCCTTTCACTGAGGAAGGTGTAGGCCTTGTCTATTCCATAGTTGGTTATTGGAACGGTACCTGTGCTTATATCAAACTCTGGTTTTATGCATCACCCCACCTCTCCTTCCCCCTTAAGCAGGCATAAGAGTGTTTTCTAAATGTGAGACACTGTTCTCTTTCCTAACTCAGTTCAAGTGTAGCCATGTTTACAGGATCTTCATAAGTGATATCTTATGATAAGTTTCTTTTTCTGTGTGACTTATTTCACTTAGAATCATCGTACCTGAATCCACCCATTTTGCTGCTACTGGTCTTATGACATTGATTTCATGGCTGAGGGATATTCCATCGTACGTAAGTACCACAATTTTTTGAACCATTTTTATATTTCCTGGGATATTTAAGGTGTACCCATGTTGAGGTCCTTGTAAGCAGTGCAGCCCTAAATTTTGGGGTGGCTCTGTATTATTGATATTCAGTTTTCCCAAGGAATATTCCCTAGACTGGAAGTGCCCTTGGCTCTGTAGCTCTGTTCTTTATTTGTTTTAGGGAACACAATGCAATCCTCCAGAGAGACAGTTGGCAATTTACATCCCGCCCATCAGCATAACAAGGCTCCCTGTTCTCCAGGGCCTGTCTTGCCTTTCTGGTTTTTACACATTTTGTGGATGTCGCTTTTGACCGTTGGGAAGTGATACTTCTTTGTAGTGCAGATTTGCATTGCCCGCTTGCTTGCTTGGCCAAAAAGGGCGTATGCGTTTTCTCCTGAATATATTCAGCAGAAAATGCATATGCCCTTTTTGGCCAAGTGCATCATTGTCGATGTTGTGCCCCTCTTCCTGTGCTTTAAAGGCGATTCCAACGTACCTCTTGAAATCTGTTTCCTGCTATGCTGCCTCGCTTTCAAGTCCGCCTCGTTGCCTTCGCTCAACAGATTTTTGTACGATGGTTGTCCTTTATTACTAGGCCAGTTTGTGAATTGCTGTGCCCCTGAGCTCCATTTTTCAACTCGTTTATGGTGAGCTGACCGCAAGTCCAAAATTTTGGTTCAGGACCTATACTGGTTCCCGGTGGGTGGCTGAGACTTTGGTTAATTCTTCTTCCTGCCGGGAGATTACAGTGATATGTGCCCATCCAAATGCCTAACAGCTACTCTCTCATTGGTTCTCCCTCTTCCCTTTCATCCTCTGCCAAATTGGTAACCTGTGCGAACCAGGAGGTTAAAGGGGCTGTCTCTCCAAGTTGGGAGGTTGATAGTAAAGCAGATGGAAAGTCAAACCGGAGCACCAGGAGAGGGACTATTCGTTGAGTTTTAGAAAACTTTCGTATTCACAGTGTGTCGGTTCTCTAGGTTTCCCGTACATGTTATAACTGTAGTAATATTCAATTCAACCTGGAGAGTTGGGACCCATGGAATGGGTACCATGCATTATTGCTTTAAAGGGTCTGCATTTGCTCACCCAATCTCACCAATCCTCTCAGTCCCAAGTGTGCAGCCTTATGCCACATCCAGCTGTCGTTGTAGATAGGGTCATTCCAGGTTTCATCAGAGAACCTGAAGGAATTTTAAAGAATTTCCCAGTTTTTTTGTTTTGTTTTTGAAATTCCTTTTTATAGTGGGTTTGAGCTGATTCTCGCTGCCATGTTTATGCCAGTCTAGACCCACTTGATTCCCTTATGGAGACATATCAATACATAGGTTTTAAGATTCTTACTAGTCAGATATATTCCTCTGCGGGAAATATGGGGTTTTGAGTCCCTTTCACTGAGGAAGGTGTAGGTCTTGTCTATTCCATAGTTGGTTTTTGGAACGGTACCTGTGTTTATATCAAACTCTGGTTTTATGCATCACCCCACCTCTCCTTCCCCCTTCAGCAGGCATAAGAGTGTTTTCTAAATGTGAGACACTGTTCTCTTTCCTAACTCAGTTCAAGTGTAGCCATGTTTACAGGATCTTCATAAGTGATATCTTATGATAAGTTTCTTTTTCTGTGTGACTTATTTCACTTAGAATCATCGTACCTGAATCCACCCATTTTGCTGCTACTGGTCTTATGACATTGATTTCATGGCTGAGGGATATTCCATCGTACGTAAGTACCACAATTTTTTGAACCATTTTTATATTTCCTGGGATATTTAAGGTGTACCCAAGATGAGGTCCTTGTAAGCAGTGCAGCCCTAAATTTTGGGGTGGCTCTGTCTTATTGATATTCAGTTTTCCCAAGGTATATTCCCTAGACTGGAAGTGCCCTTGGCTCTGTAGCTCTGTTGTTTACTTGTTTTAGGGAACACAATGCACTCCTCCAGAGAGACAGTTGGCAATTTACATCCCGCCCATCAGCATAACAAGGCTCCCTGTTCTCCAGGGCCTGTCTTGCCTTTCTGGTTTTACACATTTTGTGGATGTCCCTTTTGACCGGTGGGAAGTGATATTTCTTTGTAGTGCAGATTTGCATTGCCTGCTTGCTTGCTTGGCCAAAAAGGGCGTATGTGTTTTCTCCTGAATATATTCAGGAGAAAACGCATACGCCCTTTTTGGCCAAGTGCATCATTGTCGAAGTTGTGCCCCTCTTCCTGTGCTTTAAAGGCGATTCCAACGTACCTCTTGAAATCTGTTTCCTGCTATGCTGCCTCGCTTTCAAGTCCGCCTCGTTGCCTTCGCTCAACAGATTTTTGTACGATGGTTGTCCTTTATTACTAGGCCAGTTTGTGAATTGCTGTGCCCCTGAGCTCCATTTTTCAACTCGTTTTTGGTGAGCTGACCGCAAGTCCAAAATTTTGGTTCAGGACCTATACTGGTTCCCGGTGGGTGGCTGAGACTTTGGTTAATTCTTCTTCCTGCCGGGAGATTACAGTGATATGTGCCCATCCAAATGCCTAACAGCTACTCTCTCATTGGTTCTCCCTCTTCCCTTTCATCCTCTGCCAAATTGGCAACCTGTGCGAACCAGGAGGTTAAAGGGGTTGTCTCTCCAAGTTGGGAGGTTGATAGTAAAGCAGATGGAAAGTCAAACCGGAGCACCAGGAGAGGGACTATTCGTTGAGTTTTAGAAAACTTTCGTATTCACAGTGTGTCGGTTCTCTAGGTTTCCCGTACATGTTATAACTGTAGTAATATTCAATTCAACCTGGAGAGTTGGGACCCATGGAATGGGTACCATGCATTATTGCTTTAAAGGGTCTGCATTTGCTCACCCAATCTCACCAATCCTCTCAGTCCCAAGTGTGCAGCCTTATGCCACATCCAGCTGTCGTTGTAGATAGGGTCATTCCAGGTTTCATCAGAGAACCTGAAGGAATTTTAAAGAATTTCCCAGTTTTTTTGTTTTGTTTTTGAAATTCCTTTTTATAGTGGGTTTGAGCTGATTCTCGCTGCCATGTTTATGCCAGTCTAGACCCACTTGATTCCCTTATGGAGACATATCAATACATAGGTTTTAAGATTCTTACTAGTCAGATATATTCCTCTGCGGGAAATATGGGGTTTTGAGTCCCTTTCACTGAGGAAGGTGTATGTCTTGTCTATTCCATAGTTGGTTTTTGGAACGGTACCTGTGTTTATATCAAACTCTGGTTTTATGCATCACCCCACCTCTCCTTCCCCCTTCAGCAGGCATAAGAGTGTTTTCTAAATGTGAGACACTGTTCTCTTTCCTAACTCAGTTCAAGTGTAGCCATGTTTACAGGAACTTCATAAGTGATATCTTATGATAAGTTTCTTTTTCTGTGTGACTTATTTCACTTAGAATCATCGTATCTGAATCCACCCATTTTGCTGCTACTGGTCTTATGACATTGATTTCATGGCTGAGGGATATTCCATCGTACGTAAGTACCACAATTTTTTGAACCATTTTTATATTTCCTGGGATATTTAAGGTGTACCCAAGTTGAGGTCCTTGTAAGCAGTGCAGCCCTAAATTTTGGGGTGGCTCTGTCTTATTGATTTTCAGTTTTCCCAAGGTATATTCCCTAGACTAGAAGTGCCCTTGGCTCTGTAGCTCTGTTGTTTACTTGTTTTAGGGAACACAATGCACTCCTCCAGAGAGACAGTTGGCAATTTACATCCCGCCCATCAGCATAACAAGGCTCCCTGTTCTCCAGGGCCTGTCTTGCCTTTCTGGTTTTACACATTTTGTGGATGTCCCTTTTGACCGGTGGGAAGTGATATTTCTTTGTAGTGCAGATTTGCATTGCCCGCTTGCTTGCTTGGCCAAAAAGGGCGTATGCGTTTTCTCCTGAATATATTCAGGAGAAAACGCATACGCCCTTTTTGGCCAAGTGCATCATTGTCGAAGTTGTGCCCCTCTTCCTGTGCTTTAAAGGCGATTCCAACGTACCTCTTGAAATCTGTTTCCTGCTATTCTGCCTCGCTTTCAAGTCCGCCTCGTTGCCTTCCCTCAACAGATTTTTGGACGATAGTTGTCCTTTATTACTCGGCCAGTTTGTGAATTGCTGTGCCCCTGAGCTCCATTTTTCAACTCGTTTTTGGTGAGCTGACCGCAAGTCCAAAATTTTGGTTCAGGACCTATACTGGTTCCCGGTGGGTGGCTGAGACTTTGGTTAATTCTTCTTCCTGCCGGGAAATTACAGTGATATGTGCCAGTCCAAATGCCTAACAGCTACTCTCTCATTGGTTCTCCCTCTTCCCTTTCATCCTCTGCCAAATTGGCAACCTGTGCGAACCAGGAGGTTAAAGGGCCTGTCTCTCCAAGTTGGGAGGTTGATAGTAAAGCAGATGGAAAGTCAAACAGGAGCACCAGGAGAGGGACTATTCGTTGAGTTTTAGAAACCTTTCGTATTCACAGTGTGTCCGTTCTCTAGGTTTCCCGTACATGTTATAGCTGTAGTAATATTCCCTTCAACCTGGAGAGTTGGGACCTATGGAAACGGTGCCAGGCATTTGTGCTTTAAAGGGTCTGCATTTGCTCACCTAATCTCACCAATCGTCTCAGTCCCAAGTGTCCCTCCTTATGCCACATCCAGCTGTCATTGTAGATAGGGTCATTCCAGGTTTCATCAGAGACCCTGAAGGAATTGTAAAGAATTTCCCAGTTTTTTTTTTTTTTGAAATTCCTTTTTATAGTGGGTTTGAGCTGATTCTCGCTGCCAAGTTTATGCCAGTCTAGACACACTTGATTCCCTTACGGAGACATATCAATACATATGTTTTAAGATTATTACTAGTCAGATATATTCCTCTGCGGGAAATATGGGGTTTTGAGTCCCTTTCACTGAGGAAGGGGTAGGTCTTGTCTATTCCATAGTTGGTTTTTGGAACGGTACCTGTGCTTATATCAAACTCTGGTTTTATGCATCACCCCACCTCTCCTTCCCCCTTAAGCAGGCATAAGAGTGTTTTCTAAATGTGAGACACTGTTCTCTTTCCTAACTCAGTTCAAGTGTAGCCATGTTTACAGGATCTTCATAAGTGATATCTTATGATAAGTTTCTTGTTCTCTGTGACTTATTTCACTTAGAATCATCGTACCTGAATCCACCCATTTTGCTGCTACTGGTCTTATGTCATTGATTTCATGGCTGAGGGATATTCCATCGTACGTAAGTACCACAATTTTCTGAACCATTTTTATATTTCCTGGGATATTTAAGGTGTACCCAAGTTGAGGTCCTTGTAAGCAGTGCAGCCCTAAATTTTGGGGTGGCTCTGTCTTATTGATTTTCATTTTTCCCAAGGTATATTCCCTAGACTTGAAGTGCCCTTGGCTCTGTAGCTCTGTTGTTTACTTGTTTTAGGGAACACAATGCACTCCTCCAGAGAGGCAGTTGGCAATTTACATCCCGCCCATCAGCATAACAAGGATCCCTGTTCTCCAGGGCCTGTCTTGCCTTTCTGGTTTTTACACATTTGTGGATGTCGCTTTTGACCGTTGGGAAGTGATACTTCTTTGTAGTCCAGATTTGCATTGCCCGTTTGCTTGCTTGGCCAAAAAGGGCGTATGCGTTTTCTCCTGAATATATACAGTAGAAAACGCATACGCCCTTTTTGGCCAAGTGCATCATTGTCGAAGTTGTGCCCCTCTTCCTGTGCTTTAAAGGCGATTCCAACGTACCTCTTGAAATCTGTTTCCTGCTATCCTGCCTCGCTTTCAAGTCCGCCTCGTTGCCTTCCCTCAACAGATTTTTGGACGATAGTTGTCCTTTATTACTCGGCCAGTATGTGAATTGCTGTGCCCCTGAGCTCCATTTTTCAACGCGTTTTTGGTGAGCTGACCGCAAGTCCAAAATTTTGGTTCAGGACCTATACTGGTTCCCGGTGGGTGGCTGAGACTTTGGTTAATTCTTCTTCCTGCCGGGAAATTACAGTGATATGTGCCCGTCCAAATGTCTAACAGCTACTCTCTCATTGGTTCTCCCTCTTCCCTTTCATCCTCTGCAAAATTGGAAACCTGTGTGAACCAGGAGGTTAAAGGGGCTGTCTCTCCAAGTTGGGAGGTTGATAGTAAAGCAGATGGAAAGTCAAACCGGAGCACCAGGAGAGGGACTATTCGTTGAGTTTTAGAAACCTTTCGTATTCACAGTGTGTCCGTTCTCTAGGTTTCCCGTACATGTTATAGCTTTAGTAATATTCCCTTCAACCTGGTGAGTTGGGACCCATGGAATGGGTGCCAGGCATTTGTGCTTTAAAGGGTCTGCATTTGCTCACCCAATCTCACCAATCCTCTCAGTCCCAAGTGTCCAGCCTTATGCCACATCCAGCTGTCGTTGTAGATAGGGTCATTCCAGGTTTCATCAGAGACCCTGAAGGAATTGTAAAGAATTTCCCAGTTTTTTCGTTTTGTTTTTGAAATTCCTTTTTAGAGTGGGTTTGAGCTGATTCTCGCTGCCATGTTTATGCCAGTCTAGACACACTTGATTCCCTTATGGAGACATATCAATACATAGGTTTTAAGATTCTTACTAGTCAGATATATTCCTCTGCAGGAAATATGGGGTTTTTAGTCCCTTTCACTGAGGAAGGTGTAGGTCTTGTCTATTCCATAGTTGGTTTTTGGAACGGTACCTGTGCTTATATCAAACTCTGGTTTTATGCATAACCCCACTTCTCCTTCCCCCTTAAGCAGGCATAAGAGTGTTTTCTAAATGTGAGACACTGTTCTCTTTCCTAACTCAGTTCAAGTGTAGCCATGTTTACAGAATCTTCATAAGTGATATCTTATGATAAGTTTCTTTTTCTGTGTGACTTATTTCACTTAGAATCATCGTACCTGAATCCACCCATTTTGCTGCTACTTGTCTTATGACATTGATTTCATGGCTGAAGAATATTCCATCGTACGTAGGTACCACAATTATTTGAACCATTTTTATATTTCCTGCGATATTTAAGGTGTACCCAAGTTGAGGTCCTTGTAAGCAGTGCAGCCCTAAATTTTGGGTTGTCTCTGTCTTATTGATTTTCAGTTTTCCCAAGGTATATTCCCTAGACTGGAAGTGCCCTTGGCTCTGTAGCTCTGTTGTTTACTTGTTTTAGGGAACACAATGCACTCCTCCAGAGAGGCAGTTGGCAATTTACATCCCACCCATCAGCATAACAAGGCTCCCTGTTCTCCAGGGCCTGTCTTGCCTTTCTGGTTTTTACACAATTTTGTGGATGTCCCTTTTGACCGGTGGGAAGTGATACTTCTTTGTAGTCCAGATTTGCATTGCCCGCTTGCTTGCTTGGCCAAAAAGGGCGTATGCGTTTTCTCCTGAATATATTCAGGAGAAAACGCATACGCTCTTTTTGGCCAAGTGCATCATTGTCGAAGTTGTGCCCCTCTTCCTGTGCTTTAAAGGCGATTCCAACGTACCTCTTGAAATCTGTTTCCTGCTATTCTGCCTCGCTTTCAAGTCCACCTCGTTGCCTTCCCTCAACAGATTTTTGGACGATAGTTGTCCATTATTACTCGGCCAGTTTGTGAAATGCTGTGCCCCTGAGCTCCATTTTTCAACTCGTTTTTGGTGAGCTGACCGCAAGTCCAAAATTTTGGTTCAGGACCTATACTGGTTCCCGGTGTGGGGCTGAGACTTTGGTTAATTCTTCTTCCTGCCAGGAAATTACAGTGATATGTGCCCGTCCAAATGCCTAACAGCTACTCTCTCATTGGTTCTCCCTCTTCCCTTTCATCCTCTGCCAAATTGGCAATGTGTGCGTACCAGGAAGTTAAAGGGTCTGTCTCTCCAAATTGGGAGGTTGATAGTAAAGCACATGGAAAGTCAAACCGGAGCACCAGGAGAGGGACTATTCGTGGAGTTTTAGAAACCTTTTGTATTCACAGTGTGTCCATTCTCTAGGTTTCCCGTACATGTTATAACTGTAGTAATATTCCCTTCAACCTGGAGAGTTGGGACCCATGGAATGGGTGCCAGGCATTTGTGCTTTAAAGTGTCTGCATTTGATCAACCAATCTCACCAATCCTCTCAGTCCCAAGTGTCCAGCCTTATGCCACATCCAGCTGTCGTTGTAGATAGGGTCATTCCAGGTTTCATCAGAGACCCTGAAGGAATTGTAAAGAATTTCCCAGTTTTTTTGTTTTGTTTTTGAAATTCCTTTTGAGAGTGGGTTTGAGCTGATTCTCGCTGCCAAGTTTATGCCAGTCTAGACACACTTGCTTCCCTTACGGAGACATATCAATACATAGGTTTTAAGATTCTTACTAGTCAGATATATTCCTCTGCGGGAAATATGGGGTTTTGAGACCCTTTCACTGAGGAATGTGTAGGTCTTGTCTATTCCATAGTTGGTTTTTGGAACGGTACCTGTGCTTATATCAAACTCTGGTTTTATGCATCACCCCACCTCTCCTTCCCCCTTAAGCAGGCATAAGAGTGTTTTCTAAATGTGAGACACTGTTCTCTTTCCTAACTCAGTTCAAGTGTAGCCATGTTTACAGGATCTTCATAAGTGATATCTTATGATAAGTTTCTTTTTCTGTGTGACTTATTTCACTTAGAATCATCGTAGCTGAATCCACCCATTTTGCTGCTACTGGTCTTATGACATTGATTTCATGGCTGAGGGATATTCCATCGTACGTAGGTACCAAAATTTTTTGAAACATTTTTATATTTCCTGCGATATTTAAGGTGTACCCAAGTTGAGGTCCTTGTAAGCAGTGCAGCCCTAAATTTTGGGGTGGCTCTGTCTTATTGATTTTCAGTTTTCCCAAGGTATATTCCATAGACTGGAAGTGCCCTTGGCTCTGTAGCTCTGTTCTTTACTTGTTTTAGGGAACACAATGCACTCCTCCAGAGAGGCAGTTGGCAATTTACATCCCGCCCATCAGCATAACAAGGCTCCCTGTTCTCCAGGGCCTGTCTTGCCTTTCTGGTTTTTACACATTTTGTGGATGTCCCTTTGGACCGGTGGGAAGTGATACTTCTTTGTAGTGCAGATTTGCATTGCCCGCTTGCTTGCTTGGCCAAAAAGGGCGTATGCGTTTTCTCCTGAATATATTCAGGAGAAAACGCATACGCCCTTTTTGGCCAAGTGCATCATTGTCGAAGTTGTGCCCCTCTTCCTGTGCTTTAAAGGCGATTCCAACGTACCTCTTTAAATCTATTTCCTGCTATTCTGCCTCTCTTTCAAGTCCGCCTCGTTGCCTTCCCTCAACAGATTTTTGGACGATAGTTGTCCTTTATTACTCGGCCAGTTTGTGAATTGCTGTGACCCTGAGCTCCATTTTTCAACTCGTTTTTGGTGAGCTGACCGCAAGCCCAAAATTTTGGTTCAGGACCTATACTGGTTCCCTGTGGATGGCTGAGACTTTGGTTAATTCTAGTTCCTGCCGGGAAATTACAGTGATATGTGCCCGTCCAAATGCCTAACAGCTATTCTCTCATTAGTTCTCCCTGTTCCCTTTCATCCTCTGCCAAATTGGCAACCTGGGGGAACCAGGAGGTTAAAGGGGCTGTCTCTCCAATTTGGGAGGTTGATAGTAAAGCAGATTGAAAGTAAAACTGGAGCACCAGGAGAGGGATTATTCGTTGAGTTTTAGAAACCTTTCATATTCACAGTGTGTCCGTTCTCTAGGTTTCCCGTACATGTTATAGCTTTAGTAATATTCCCTTCAACCTGGTGAGTTGGGACCCATGGAATGGGTGCCAGGCATTTGTGCTTTAAAGGGTCTGCACTTGCTCACCCAACCTCACCAATCGTCTCAGTCCCAAGTGTCCCTCCTTATGCCACATCCAGCTGTCGTTGTAGATAGGGTCATTCCAGGTTTCATCAGAGACCCTGAAGGAATTGTAAAGAATTTCCCAGTTTTTTTGTTTTGTTTTTGAAATTCCTTTTTAGAGTGGGTTTGAGCTGATTCTCGCTGCCATGTTTATGCCAGTCTAGACACACTTGATTCCCGTGAGGAGACATATCAATACATAGGTTTTAGGATTCTTACTAGTCAGATATATCCCTCTGCGGGAAATATGGTGTTTTGAGTCCCTTTCACTTAGGAAGGTGGAGGTCTTGTATATTCCATAGTTGGTTTTTGGAACGGTACCTGTGCTTGTATCAAACTCTGGTTTTATGCATCACCCCACCTCTCCTTCCCCCTTAAGCAGGCATAAGAGTGTTTTCTAAATGTGAGACACTGTTCTCTTTCCTAACTCAGTTCAAGTGTAACCATGTTTACAGGATCTTCATAAGTGATATCTTATGATAAGTTTCTTTTTCTGTGTGACTTATTTCACTTAGAATCATCGTACCTGAATCCACCTATTTTGCTGCTCTTGGTCTTATGACATTGATTTCATGGCTGAGGGATATTCCATTGTACGTAAGTACCACAATTTTTTGAACCATTTTTATATTTCCTGGGATATTTAAGGTGTACCCAAGTTGAGGTCCTTGTAAGCATTGCAGCCCTAAATTTTGGGGTGGCTCTGTCTTATTGATTTTCAGTTTTCCCAAGGTATATTCCCTAGTCTGTCAGTGCCCTTGGCTCTGTAGCTCTGTTCTTTACTTGTTTTAGGGAACACAATGCACTCCTCCAGAGAGGCAGTTGGCAATTTACATCCCGCCCATCAGCATAACAAGGCTCCCTGTTCTCCAGTGTCTGTCTTGCCTTTCTGGTTTTTACACATTTTGTGGATGTCCCTTTTGACCGGTGGGAAGTGATACTTCTTTGTAGTGCAGATTTGCATTGCCCGCTTGCTTGCTTGGCCAAAAAGGGCGTATGCGTTTTCTCCTGAATATATTCAGGAGAAAACGCATACGCCGTTCTTGGCCAAGTGCATCATTGTCGAAGTTGGGCTCCTCTCCCTTTGCTTTAAAGGTGATTCCAACTTACCTCTTGAAATCTGTTTCCTGCTATTCTGCCTCGCTTTCAAGTCCGCCTCGTTGACTTCCCTCAACAGATTTTTGGACAATAGTTGTCCTTTATTACTAGGCCAGTTTGTGAATTGCTGTGCCCTTGAGCTCCATTTTTCAACTCGTTTTTTGTGAGCTGACCGCAAGTCCAAAATTTTGGTTCAGAACCTATGCTGGTTCCCGGTGGGGGGCTGAGACTTTGGTTAATTCTTCTTCCTGCTGGGAAGTTAGAGTAATATGTGCCCGTCCAAATGCCTAACAGCTACTCTCTCATTGGTTCTCCCTTTTCCCTTTCATCCTCTGCCAAATTGGAAACCTGTGTGAACCAGGAGGTTAAAGGGGCTGTCTCTCCAAGTTGGGAGATTGATAGTAAAGCAGATGGAAAGTCAAACCAGAGCACCAGGAGAGGGACTATTCGTTGAGTTTTAGAAACCTTTCGTATTCACAGTGTGTCCGTTCTCTTGGTTTCCCGTACATGTTATAACTGTAGTAATATTCCCTTCAACCTGGAGAGTTGGGACCCATGGAATGGGTGCCATGCATTATTGCTTTAAAGCGTCTGCATTTGCTCACCCAATCTCACCAATCCTCTCAGTCCCAAGTGTCCCTCCTTATGCCACATCCAGCTGTCATTGTAGATAGGGTCATTCCAGGTTTCATCAGAGACCCTGAAGGAATTGTAAAGAATTTCCCAGTTTTTTTGTTTTGTTTTTGAAATTCCTTTTTATAGTGGGTTTGAGCTGATTCTCGCTGCCATGTTTATGCCAGTCTAGACACACTTGATTCCCGTGAGGAGACATATCAATACATAGGTTTTAGGATTCTTACTAGTCAGATATATCCCTCTGCGGGAAATATGGGGTTTTGAGTCCCTTTCACTGAGGAAGGTGTAGGTCTTGTATATTCCATAGTTGGTTTTTGGAACGGTACCTGTGCTTGTATCAAACTCTGGTTTTATGCATCACCCCACCTCTCCTTCCCCCTTAAGCAGGCAAAAGAGTGTTTTCTAAATGTGAGACACTGTTCTCTTTCCTAACTCAGTTCAAGTGTAACCATGTTTACAGGATCTTCATAAGTGATATCTTATGATAAGTTTCTTTTTCTGTGTGACTTATTTCACTTAGAATCATCGTACCTGAATCCACCTATTTTGCTGCTCTTGGTCTTATGACATTGATTTCATGGCTGAGGGATATTCCATCGTACGTAAGTACCACAATTTTTTGAACCATTTTTATATTTCCTGGGATATTTAAGGTGTACCCAAGTTGAGGTCCTTGTAAGCAGTGCAGCCCTAAATTTTGGGGTGGCTCTGTCTTATTGATTTTCAGTTTTCCCAAGGTATATTCCCTAGACTGGAAGTGCCCTTGGCTCTGTAGCTCTGTTGTTTACTTGTTTTAGGGAACACAATGCACTCCTGCAGAAAGGCAGTTGGCAATTTACATCCCGCCCATCAGCATAACAAGGCTCCCTGTTCTCCAGGGCATGTCTTGCCTTTCTGGTTTTTACACATTTTGTGGATGTCCCTTATGACCGGTGGGAAGTGATACTTCTTTGTAGTGCAGATTTGCATTGCCCGCCTACTTGCTTGGCCAAAACGGGCATATGCGTTTTCTCCTGAATATATTCAGGAGAAAACGCATACGCCCTTTTTGGCCAAGGGCATCATTGTCGAAGTTGTGCCCATCTTCCTGTGCTTTAAAGGCGATTCCAACGTACCTCTTGAAATCTGTTTCCTGCTCTTCTGCCTCGCTTTCACGTCCACCTCGTTGCCTTCCCTTAACAGATTTTTGGACGATACTTGTCCTTTATTACTCGGCCAGTTTGTGAATTGCTGTGCCCCTGAGCTCCATTTTTCAACTCGTTTTTGGTGAGCTGACCGCAAGTCCAAAATTTTGGCTCAGGACCTATGCTGGTTCCCGGTGGGGGGCTGAGACTTTGGTTAATTCTTCTTCCTGCTGGGAAATTTGAGTGATATATGCCCGTCCAAATGCCTAACAGCTACTCTCTCATTGGTTCTCCTTCTTCCCTTTCATCCTCTGCCAAATTGGCAACCTGTGCGAACCAGGAGGTTAAAGGGGCTGTCTCTGCAATTTGGGAGAATGACAGTAAAGCAGAAGGAAAGTGAAACCGGAGCACCAGGAGAGGGACTATTCGATGAGTTTTAGAAACCTTTCGTATTCACAGTGGGTCCATTCTCTAGGTTTCCCGTAAATGTTATAGCTGTAGTAATATTCCCTTCAACCTGGAGAGTTGGGACCCATGGAATGGGTGCCAGGCATTTGTTCTTTAAAGGGTCTGCATTTGCTAACCCAATCTCACCAATCCTCTCAGTCCCAAGTGTTCAGCCTTAAGCCACATCCAGCTGTCGTTGTAGATAGGGTCATTCCAGGTTTCATCAGAGACCCTGAAGGAATTGTAAAGAATTTCCCAGTTTTTTTGTTTTGTTTTTGAAATTCCTTTTTATAGTGGGTTTGAGCTGATTCTCGCTGCCATGTTTATGCCAGTCTAGACACACTTGATTCCCTTACGGAGACATATCAATACATAGGTTTTAAGATTCTTACTAGTCAGATATATTCCTCTGCGGGAAATATGGGGTTTTGAGTCCCTTTCACTGAGGAAGGTGTAGGTCTTGTCTATTCCATAGTTGGTTTTTGGAACGGTACCTGTGCTTATATCAAACTCTGGTTTTATGCATCACCCCACCTCTCCTTCCCCCTTAAGCAGGCATATGAGTGTTTTCTAAATGTGAGACACTGTTCTCCTTCCTAACTCAGTTCAACCGTAGCCATGTTTACAGGATCTTCATAAGTGATATCTTATGATAAGTTTCTATTTCTCTGTGACTTATTTCACTTAGAATCATCGTACCTGAATCCACCCATTTTGCTGCTACTGGTCTTATGACATTGATTTCATGGCTGAGGTATATTCCATCGTACGTAAGTACCACAATTTTTTGAACCATTTTTATATTTCCTGGGATATTTAAGGTGTACCCAAGTTGAGGTCCTTGTAAGCAGTGCAGCCCTAAATTTTGGGGTGGCTCTGTCTTATTGATTTTCAGTTTTCCCAAGGTATATTCCCTAGACTGTCAGTGCCCTTGGCTCTGTAGCTCTGTTGTTTACTTGTTTTAGGGAACACAATGCACTCCTCCAGAGTGGCAGTTGGCAATTTACATCCCGCCCATCAGCATAACAAGGTTTCCTGTTCTCCAGGGCCTGACTTGCCTTTCTGGTTTTTACACATTTTGTTGATGTCCCTTTTGACCGGTGGGAAGTGACACTTCTTTGTAGTGCAGATTTGCATTGCCCGCTTGCTTGCTTGGCCAAAAAGGGCGTATGCGTTTTCTCCTGAATATATTCAGGAAAAAACGCATACGCCCTTTTTGGCCAAGTGCATCATTGTCGAAGTTGTGCCCCTCTTCCTGTGCTTTAAAGGCGATTGCAACCTACCTCTTGAAATCTGTTTCCTGCTATTCTGCCTCGCTTTCAAGTCCGCCTCGTTGCCTTCCCTTAACAGATTTTTGGACGATAGATGTCCTTTATTACTCGGCCAGTTTGTGAATTGCTGTGCCCCTGAGCTCCATTTTTCAACTCGTTTTTTGTGAGCTGACCGCAAGTCCAAAATTTTGGTTCAGGACCTATAGTGGTTCCCGGTGGGTGGCTGAGACTTTGGTTAATTCTTCGTCCTGCCGGGAAATTAGAGTGATATGTGCCCGTCCAAATGCCTAACAGCTTCTCTCTCATTGGTTCTCCCTCTTCCCTTTCATCCTCTGCCAAATTGGAAACCTGTGCGAACCAGGAGGTTAAAGGGATTGTCTCTCCAAGCTGGGAGGTTGATAGTAAAGCAGATGGAAAGTCAAACTGGAGCACCAGGAGAGGGACTATTCGTTGAGTTTTAGAAACCTTTCATATTCACATTGTGTCCGTTCTCTAGGTTTCCTGTACATGTTATAGCTGTAGTAATATTCCCTTCAACCTGGAGAGTTGGGACCCATGGAATGTGTGCCAGGCATTTGTGCTTTAAAGGGTCTGGATTTGCTCACCCAATCTCACCAATCCTCTCAGTCCCAAGTATACAGCCTTATGCCACATTCAACTGTCGTTGTAGGTAGGGTCATTCCAGGTTTCATCAGAGACCCTGAAGGAATTGTAAAGAATTTCCCAGTTTTTTTGTTTTGTGTTTGAAATTCCTTTTTACAGTGGGTTTGAGCTGATTCTCGCTGCCATGTTTATGCCAGTCTAGACACACTTGATTCCCTTACGGAGACATATCAATACATAGGTTTTAAGATTCTTACTAGTCAGATATATTCCTCTGCGGGAAATATGGGGTTTTGAGTTCCTTTCACTGAGGAAGGTGTAGGTCTTGTCTATTCCATAGTTGGTTTTTGGAACGGTACCTGTGCTTATATCAAACCCTGGATTTATGCATCACCCCACCTCTCCTTCCCCCTTAAGGAGGCATAAGAGTGTTTTCTAAATGTGAGACACTGTTCTCTTTCCTAACTCAGATCAAGTGTAGCCATGTTGATAGGATCTTCATAAGTGATATCTTAAGATAAGTTTCTTTTTATCTGTGACTTATTTCACTTAGAATCATCGTACCTGAATCCACCCATTTTGCTGTTACTGGTCTTATGACATTGATTTCATGGCTGAGGGATATTCCATCGTACGTAAGTACCACAATTTTTTGAACCATTTTTATATTTAGTGGGATATTTACGGGACACCCAAGTTGAGGCCCTTGTAAGCAGTGCAGCCCTAAATTTTGGGGTGGCTCTGTCTTATTGATATTCAGTTTTCTCAAGGTATATTCCCTAGACTGGAAGTGCCCTTGGCTCTGTAGCTCTGTTGTTTACTTGTTTTAGGGAACACAATGCACTCCTCCAGAGAGGCAGTTGGCAGTTTACATCCCGCCCATCAGCATAACAAGGCTCCCTGTTCTCCAGGGCCTGTCTTGCCTTTCTGGTTTTTACACATTTTGTGGATGTCCCTTTTGACCGGTGGGAAGTGATACTTCTTTGTAGTGCAGATTTGCATTGCCCGCTTGCTTGCTTGGCCAAAACGGCCGTATGCGTTTTCTACTGAGTATATTCAGGATAAAACGCATACGCCCTTTTTGACCAAGTGCATCATTGACGAAGTTGTGCCCCACGTCCTGTGCTTTAAAGGCGATACCAACGTACCTCTTGAAATCTGTTTCCTGCTATTCTGCCCCGCTTTCAAGTCCGCCTCGTTGCCTTCCCTTAACAGATTTTTGGACGATAGTTAACCTTTATTAATCTGCCAGTTTGTGAATTGATGTGACCTTGAGCTCCATTTTTCAACTCGTTTTTTGTGAGCTGAACGCAACTCCAAAATTTTGGTTCAGGATTTATGCTGGTTCCCGGTAGGGAGTTGAGACTTTGGTTAATTCCTCTTCCTGTTTGGAAGTTAGAGTGATATGTGCCGGTCCAAATGTCTAACAGCTATTCTCTCATTGGTTCTCCCTCTTCCCTTTCATCCTCTGCCAAATTGGAAACCTGTGCGAACCAGGAGGTTAAAGGGGCTGTCTCTCCAAGTTGGGATGCTGATAGTAAAGCAGATGGAAAGTCAAACCGGAGCACCAGGAGAGGGATTATTCGTTGAGTTTTAGAAACCTTTCGTATTCACAGTGTGTCCGTTCTCTAGGTTACCCGTACATGTTATAGCTGTAGTAATATTCCCTTCAACCTGGAGAGTTGAGACCCATGGAGTGGGTGCCAGGCATTTGTGTTTTAAGGGTCTGCATTTGCTCACCCAATCTCACCAATCGTCTCAGTCCCAAGTGTCCCTCCTTATGCCACATCCAGCTGTCATTGTAGATAGGGTCATTCCAGCTTTCATCAGAGACCCTGAAGGAATTGTAAAGAATTTCCCAGTTTTTTTGTTTTGTTTTTGAAATTCCTTTTTATAGTGGGTTTGAGCTGATTCTCGCTGCCATGTTTATGCCAGTCTAGACACACTTGATTCCCTTACGGAGACATATCAATACATAGGTTTTAAGATTCTTACTAGTCAGATATATTCCTCTGCGGGAAATATGGGGTTTTGAGTCCCTTTCACTGAGGAAGGTGTAGGTCTTGTCTGTTCCATAGTTGGTTTTTGGAACGGTACCTGTGCTTATATCAAACTCTGGTTTTATGCATCACCCCACCTCTCCTTACCCCTTAAGCAGGCATAAGAGTGTTTTTTAAATATGAGACACTGTTCTCTTTCCTAACTCAGTTCAAGTGTAGTCATGTTTATAGGATCTTCATAAGTGATATCTTATGATAAGTTTCTTTTTCTGTGTGACTTATTTCACTTAGAATCATCGTACCTGAATCCACCCATTTTGCTGCTACTGGTCTTATGACGTTGATTTCATGGCTGAGGGATATTCCATCGTACGTAAGTACCATAATTTTTTGAACCATTTTTATATTTCCTGGGATACTTAAGGTGTATCAAAGTTGAGGTCCTTGTAAGCAGTGCAGCCCTAAATTTTGGGGTGGCTCTGTCTTATTGATTTTCAGTTTTCCCAAGGTATATTCCCTAGACTGTCAGTGCCCTTGGCTCTGTATCTCTGTTCTTTACTTGTTTTATTGAACACAATTCATTTCTCCAGAGAGGCAGTTGGCAATTTACATCCCGCCCATCAGCATAACAAGGCTCCCTGTTCTGGAGGGCCTGTCTTGCCATTCTGGTTTTTACACATTTTGTGGATGTCCCTTCTGACCGGTGGGAAGTGATACTTCTTTGTAGTGCAGATTTGCATTGCCCGCTTGCTTGCTTGGCCAAAAAGGGCGTATGCGTTTTCTCTTGAATATATTCAGGAGAAAACACATACGCCCTTTTTGGCCAAGTGCATCATTGTCGAAGTTGTGCCCCTCTTCGTGTGCTTTAAAGGCGATTCCAATGTACCTCTTGAAATCTGTTTCCTGCTGTATGGCCACGCTTTCAATTCCGCCTCGTTGCCTTCCCTCAACAGATTTTTGGACGATAGTTGTCCTTTATTACTCGGCCACTTTGTGAATTGCTGTGCCCCTGAGCTCCATTTTTCAACTCGTTTTTGGTGAGCTGACCGAAAGTCCAAAATTTTGGTTCAGGACCTATACTGGTTCCCGGTGGGTGGCTGAGACTTTGGTAAATTCTTCTTCCTGCCGGGAAATTACAGTGATATGTGCCCGTCCAAATGCCTAACAGCTTCTCTCTCATTGGTTCTCCCTCTTCCCTTTTATCCTCTGCCAAATTGGCAACCTGTGTGAACCAGGAGGTTAAAGGGGCTGTCTCTCCAAGTTGGGAGGTTGATAGTAAAGCAGATGAAAATTCAAACCGGAGCACCAGGAGAGGGACTATTCGTTGAGTTTTAGAAACCTTTCGTATTCACAGTGTGTCCGTTCTCTAGGTTTCCCGTACATGTTATAGCTGTAGTAATATTCCCTTCAACCTGGAGAGTTGGGGCCAATGGAATGGGTGCCAGGCAATTGTGATTTAAAGGGTCTGCATTTGCTCTCCAAATCTCAGCAATCCTCTCAGTCCCAAGTGTCCTTCCTTATGCCACATCCAGCTGTCGTTGTAGATAGGGTCATTCCAGGTTTCATCAGGGACCCTGAAGGAATTGTAAAGACTTTCCCAGTTTTTTTGTTTTGTTTTGAAATTCCTTTTTATAGTGGGTTTGAGCTGATTCTCTCAGCCATGTTTATGCCAGTCTAGACACACTTGTTTCCCTCACGGAGATATATCAATACATAGGTTTTAAGATTCTTACTAGTCAGATATATTCCTCTGCAGGAAATATGGGGTTTTGAGTCCTTTCACTGAGGAAGGTGTAGGTCTTGTCTATTCCATAGTTGGTTTTTGGAACGGTACCTGTGCTTATATCAAACTCTGGTTTTATGCATCACCCCACCTCTCCTTCCCCCTTAAGCAGGCATAAGAGTGTTTTCTAAATGTGAGACACTGTTCTCTTTCCTAACTCAGTTCAAGTGTAGCCATGTTTATAGGATCTTCATAAGTGATATCTTATGATAAGTTTCTTTTTCTGTGTGACTTATTTCACTTAGAATCATCGTACCTGAATCCACCCATTTTGCTGCTACTGGTCTTATGACATTGATTTCATGGCTGAGGGATATTCCATCGTACGTAATTACCACAATTCTTTGAACCATTTTTATATTTCCTGGGATACTTAAGGTGTATCCAAGTTGAGGTCCTTGTAAACAGTGCAGCCCTAAATTTTGGGGTGGCTCTGTCTTATTGATTTTCAGTTTTCCCAAGGTATATTCCCTAGACTGGAAGTGCCCTTAGCTCTGTAGCTCTGATCTTTACCTGTTTTAGGGAACACAATGCACTCCTCCAGAGAGGCAGTTGGCAATTTACATCCCGCCCATCAGCATAACAAGGCTCCCTGTTCTCCAGTGCCTGTCTTGCCTTTCTGGTTTTTACACATTTTGTGGATGTCCCTTTTGACCGGTGGGAAGTGATACTTCTTTGTAGTGCAGATTTGCATTGCCCACTTGCTTGCTTGGCCAAAAAGGGCGTATGCGTTTTCTCCTGAATATATTCAGGAGAAAACGCATACGCCCTTTTTAGCCAAGGGCATCATTGTCGAAGTTGTGCCCCTCTTCCTGTGCTTTAAAGGCGATTCCAACGTACCTCTTGAAATCTGTTTCCTGCTATGCTGCCTCGCTTTCAAGTCCGCCTCGTTGCCTTTCCTCAACAGATTTTTGGACGATAGTTGTCCTTTATTACTCGGCCAGTTTGTGAATTGCTGTGCCCCTGAGCTCCATTTTTCAACTCGTTTTTGGTGAGCTGACCGCAAGTCCAAAATTTTGGTTCAGGACCTATACTGGTTCCCGGTGGGTGGCTGAGACTTTGGTTAATTCTTCTTCCTGCAGGGAAATTACAGTGATATGTGCCCATCCAAATGCCTAACAGCTACTCTCTCATTGGTTCTCCCTCTTCCCATTCATCCTCTGCCAAATTGCAACCTGTGGGAACCAGGAGTTTAAAGGGGCTGTCTCTCCAAGTAGGGAGGTTGATAGAAAAGCAGATGGAAAGTCAAACCGGAGCACCAGGATAGGGACTATTCGTTGAGTTTTAGAAACCTTTCGTATTCACAGTGTGTCCGTTCTCTAGGTTTCCCGTACATGTTATATCTGTAGTAATATTCCCTTCAACCTGGAGAGTTGGGACTCATGGAATGGGTGCTAAGCATTTGTGCTTTAAAGGGTCTGCATTTTCTCACCCAATCTCACCAATCCTCTCAGTCCCAAGTGTCCCTCCTTATGCCACATCCAGCTGTCGTTGTACATAGGGTCATTCCAGGTTTCATCAGAGACCCTGAAGGAATTGTAAAGAATTTCCCAGTTTTTTTGTTTTGTTTTTTAAATTCCTTTTTATAGTGGGTTTGAGCTGATTCTCACTGCCATGTTTATGCCAGTGTAGACACACTTGATTCCCTTACGCAGACATATCAATACATAGGTTTTAAGATTCTTAATAGTCAGATATATTCCTCTGTGGGAAATATGGTGTTTTGAGTCCCTATCACTGAGGAAGGTGTAGGTCTTGTCTATTCCATAGTTGGTTTTTGGAACGGTACGTGTGCTTATATCAAACTCTGGTTTTATGCATCACCCCACCTCTCCTTCCCCCTTAAGCAGGCATAAGAGTGTTTTCTAAATGTGAGACACTGTTCTCTTTCCTAACTCAGTTCAAGTGTAGCCATGTTTACAGGATCTTCATAAGTGATATCTTATGATAAGTTTCGTTTTCTGTGTGACTTATTTCACTTAGAATTACCGAAGCTGAATCCACCCATTTTGCTGCTACTGGTCTTATGACATTGATTTCATCGCTGTGGGATATTCCATCGTACATAATTACCACAATTTTTTGAACCATTTTTATATTTCCTGGGATATTTAAGGTGTACCCAAGTTGAGGTCCTTGTAAGCAGTGCAGCCCTAAATTTTGGGGTGGCTCTGTATTATTGATTTTCAGTTTTCCCAAGGTATATTCCATAGACTGGAAGTGCCCTTGGCTCTGTAGCTCTGTTCTTTACTTGTTTTAGGGAACACAATGCACGCCTCCAGAGAGGCAGTTGGCAATTTACATCCCGCCCATCAGCATAACAAGGCTCCCTGTTCTTCAGGGCCTGTCTTGCCTTTCTGGTTTTTACACATTTTGTGGATTTCCCTTTTGAGCGGTGGGAAGTGATACTTGTTTATAGTGCAGATTTGCATTGCCCGCTTGCTTGCTTGGCCAAAAAGGGCGTATGCGTTTTCTCCTGAATATATTCAGGAGAAAATGCATACGCCCTTTTTGGCCAAGTGCATCATTGTCGAAGTTGTGCCCCTCTTCCTGTGCTTTAAAGGCGATTCCAACGTACCTCTTGAAATCTGTTTCCTGCTATTCTGCCTCGCTTTCAAGTCCGCCTCGTTGCCTTCCCTCAACAGATTTTTGGACGATAGTTGTCCTTTATTACTCGTCCAGTTTGTGAATTGCTGTGCCCCTGAACTCCATTTTTCAACTCGTTTTTTGTGAGCTGACCGCAAGTCCAAAATTTTGGTTCAGGACCTATACTGGTTCCCAGTGGGTGGCTGAGACTTTGGTTAATTCTTCTTCCTGCCGGGAAATTATAGTGATATGTACCCGTCCAAATGCCTAACAGCTACTCTCTCATTGGTTCTCCCTCTTCCCTTTCATCCTCTGCCAAATTGGCAACCTGTGCGAACCAGGAGGTTAAAGGGGCTTTCTCTCCAAGTTGGGAGGTGGATAGTAAAGCAGATGTTAAGTCAAACCGGAGCACCAGGAGAGGGACTATTCGTTGAGTTTTAGAAACCTTTCGTATTCACAGTGTGTCCGTTCTCTAGGTTTCCCGTACATGTTATAACTGTAGTAATATTCCCTTCAACCTGGAGATTTGGGACCCATGGAATGGGTGCCATGCATTATTGCTTTAAAGGGTCTGCATTTGCTCACACAATCTCACCAATTCTCTCAGTCCCAAGTGTCCAGCCTTATGCCACATCCAGCTGTCGTTGTAGATAGGGTCATTCCAGGTTTCATCAGAGACCCTGAAGGAATTGTAAAGAATTTCCCAGTTTTTTTGTTTTGTTTTTGAAATTCCGTTTTACAGTGGGTTTGAGCTGATTCTCGCTGCCATGTTTATGCCAGTCTAGACACACTTGATTCCCTTACGGAGACATATCAATACATAGGTTTTAATATTCTTACTAGTCAGATATATTCCTCTGCGGGAAATATGGTGTTTTGAGTCCCTTTCACTGAGGAAGGTGTAGGTCTTGTCTATTCCATAGTTGGTTTTTGGAACGGTACCTGTGCTTATATCAAACTCTGGTTTTATGCATCACCCCACCTCTCCTTCCCCCTTAAGCAGGCATAAGAGTGTTTTCTAAATGTGAGACACTGTTCTCTTTCCTAACTCAGTTCAAGTGTAGCCATGTTTACAGGATCTTCATAAGTGATATCTTATGATAAGTTTCGTTTTCTGTGTGACTTATTTCACTTAGAATTACCGAAACTGAATCCACCCATTTTGCTGCTACTGGTCTTATGACATTGATTTCATCGCTGTGGGATATTCCATCGTACATAATTACCACAATTTTTTGAACCATTTTTATATTTCCTGGGATATTTAAGGTGAACCCAAGTTGAGGTCCTTGTAAGCAGTGCAGCCCTAAATTTTGAGGTGGCTCTGTATTATTGATTTTCAGTTTTCCCAAGGTATATTCCCTAGACTGGAAGTGCCCTTGGCTCTGTAGCTCTGTTCTTTACTTGTTTTAGGGAACCCAATGCACTCCTCCAGAGAGGCAGTTGGCAATTTACATCCCGCCCATCAGCATAACAAGGCTCCCTGTTCTCCAGGGCCTGTCTTGCCTTTCTGGTTTTTACACATTTTGTGGATGTCCCTTTTGAGCGGTGGGAAGTGATACTTCTTTGTAGTGCAGATTTGCATTGCCCGCTTGCTTGCTTGGCCAAAAAGGGCGTATGCGTTTTCTCCTGAATATATTCAGGAGAAAACGCATACGCCCTTTTTGGCCAAGTGCATCATTGTCGAAGTTGTGCCCCTCTTCCTGTGCTTTAAAGGCGATTCCAACGTACCTCTTGAAATCTGTTTCCTGCTATTCTGCCTCGCTTTCAAGTCCGCCTCGTTGCCTTCCCTCAACAGATTTTTGGACGACAGTTGTCCTTTATTACTCGGCCAGTTTGTGAATTGCTGTGCCCCTGAGCTCCATTTTTCAACTCGTTTTTTGTGAGCTGACCGCATGTCCAAAATTTTGGTTCAGGACCTATGCTGGTTCCCAGTGGGGGCCTGAGACTTTGGTTAATTCTTCTTCCTGCCGGGAAATTACAGTGATATGTGCCCATCCAAATGCCTAACAGCTACTCTGTCATTGGTTCTCCCTCTTCCCTTTCATCCTCTGCCAAATTGGCAACCTGTGCGAACCAGGAGGTTAAAGGGGCTGTCTCTCCAAGTTGGGAGGTTGATAGTAAAGCAGATGGAAAGTCAAACCGGAGAACCAGGAGAGGGACTATTCGTTGAGTTTTAGAAACCTTTCGTATTCACAGTGTGTCCGTTCTCTAGGTTTCCCGTACATGTTATAACTGTAGTAATATTACCTTCAACCTGGAGAGTTGTGACCCATGGAATGGGTGCCATGCATTATTGCTTTAAAAGTTCTGCATTTGCTAACCCAATCTCACCAATCGTCTCAGTCCCAGGTGTCCCTCCTTATGCCACATCCAGCTGTCATTGTAGATAGGGTCATTCCAGGTTTCATCAGAGACCCTGAAGGAATTGTAAAGAATTTCCCAGTTTTTTTGTTTTGTTTTTGAAATTCCTTTTTATAGTGTGTTTGAGCTGATTATCGCTGCCATGTTTATGCCAGTGTAGACACACTTGATTCCCTTATACAGACATATCAATACATAGGTTTTAAGATTCTTACTAGTCAGATATATTCGTCTGCGGGAAATATGGGTTTTTGAGTCCCTTTCACTGAGGGAGGTGTAGGTCTTGTCTATTCCATAGTTGGTTTTTGGAACGGTACCTGTGCATATATCAAACTCTGGTTTTATGAATCACACCACCTCTCCTTCCCCCTTAAGCAGGCATAAGAGTGTTTTCTAAATGTGAGACACTGTTCTCTTTCCTAACTCAGATCAAGTGTAGCCATGTTTACAGGATCTTCATAAGTGATGTCTTATGATAAGTTTGTTTTTCTGTGTGACTTATTTCACTTAGAATCATCATATCTGAATCCAACCATTTTGTTGCTACTGGTCTTATGACATTGATTTCATGGCTGAGGGATATTCCATTGTACGTAAGTACCACAATTATTTGAACCATTTTTATATTTCCTGGGATATTTAAGGTGTACCCAAGTTGAGGTCCTTGTAAGCAGTGCAGCCCTAAATTTTGGGGTGGCTCTGTCTTATTGATTTTCAGTTTTCCCAAGTTATATTCCCTAGACTGGAAGTGCCCTTGGCTCTGTAGCTCTGTTCTTTACTTGTTTTAGGGAACACAATTCATTTCTCCAGAGAGGCAGTTGGCAATTTACATCCCGCCCATCAGCATAACAAGGCTCCCTGTTCTCCAGGGCCTGTCTTGCCTTTCTGGTTTTTACACATTTTGTGGATGCCCCATCTGACCGGTGGGAAGTGATACTTCTTTGTAGTGCAGATTTGCATTGCCCGCTTGCTTGGGCAAAAAGGGCGTATGCGTTTTCTCCTGAATATTTTCAGGAGAAAATGCATATGCCCTTTTTGGCCAAGTGCATCATTTTCGAAGTTGTGCCCCTCATCCTGTGCTTTAAAGGAGATTCCAACGTACCTCTTGAAATCTGTTTCCTGCTATTCTGCCTCGCTTTCAAGTCCGCCTCGTTGCCTTCCCTCAACAGATTTTTGGACGATAGTTGTCCTTTATTACTCGGCCAGTTTGTGAATTGCTGTGCTCCTGAGCTCCATTTTTCAACTCGTTTTTGGTGAGCTGACCGCAAGTCCAACATTTTCGTTCAGCACCTATGCTGGTTCCCGGTGGGGGGCTGAGACTTTGGTTAATTCTTCTTCCTGCCGGGAAATTACAGTGATATGTGCCCGTCCAAATGCCTAACAGCTACTCTCTCATTGGTTCTCCCTCTTCCCTTTCATCCTTTGCCAAATTGGCAACCTGTGCGAACCAGGAGGTTAAAGGGGCTGTCTCTCCAAGTTGGGAGGTTGATAGTAAAGCAGATGGCAAGTCAAACCGGAGCACCAGGAGAGGGACTATTCGTTGAGTTTTAGAAACCTTTCGTATTCACAGTGTGTCCGTTTTCTAGGTTTCCCGTACAAGTTATAGCTTTAGTAATATTCCCTTCAACCTGGAGAGTTGGGACCAATGGAATGGGTGCCATGCATTATTGCTTTAAAGGGTCTGCATTTGCTCACCCTATCTCACCAATCGTCTCAGTCCCAAGTGTCCCTCCTTATGCCACATCCAGCTGTCGTTGTAGATAGGGTCATTCCAGGTTTCATCAGAGTCCCTGAAGGAATTGTAAAGAATTTCCCAGTTTTTTTGTTTTGTTTTTGAAATTCCTTTTTATAGTGGGTTTGAGCTGATTCTCGCTGCCATGTTTATGTCAGTCTAGGAACACTTGATTCCCTTACGGAGACATATCAATTCATATGTTTTAAGATTCTTACTAGTCAGATATATTCCTCTGCGGGAAATATGGGGTTTTGAGTCCCTTTCACTGAGGAAGGTGTTGGTCTTGTCTATTCCATAGTTGGTTTTTGGAACGGTACCTGTGCTTATATCAAACTCTGGTTTTATGCATCATCCCACCTCTCCTTCCCCCTTAAGCAGGCATAAGAGTGTTTTCTAAATGTGAGACACTGTTCTCTTTCCTAACTCAGTTCAAGTGTAGCCATGTTTACAGGATCTTCATAAGTGATATCTTATGATAAGTTTCTTTTTCTGTGTGACTTATTTCACTTAGAATCATCGTACCTGAATCCACCCATTTTGCTGCTACTGGTCTTATGACATTGATTTCATGGCTGAGGGATATTCCATCGTACGTAAGTACCACAATTTTTTGAACCATTTTTATATTTCCTGGGATATTTAAGGTGTACCCAAGTTGAGGTCCTTGTAAGCAGTGCAGCCCTAAATTTTGGGGTGGCTCTGTATTATTGATTTTCAGTTTTCCCAAGGTATATTCCCTAGACTGGAAGTGCCCTTGGCTCTGTAGCTCTGTTCTTTACTTGTTTTAGGGAACACAATGCACTCCTCCAGAGAGGCAGTTGGCAATTTACATCCCGCCCATCAGCATAACAAGGCTCCCTGTTCTCCAGGGCCTGTCTTGCCTTTCTGGTTTTTACACATTTTGTGGATGTCCCTTTTGACCGGTGGGAAGTGATACTTCTTTGTAGTGCAGATTTGCATTGCCCGCTTGCTTGCTTGGCCAAAAAGGGCGTATGCGTTTTCTCCTGAATATATTCAGGAGAAAACGCATACCCCCTTTTCGGCCAAGTGCCTCATTGTCGAAGTTGTGCCCCTCTTCCTGTGCTTTAAAAGCGATTCCAACGTACCTCTTGAAATCTGTTTCCTGCTCTTCTGCCTCTCTTTCAAGTCCGCCTTATTGCCTTCCCTCAACAGATTTTTGGACGATAGTTGTCCTTTATTACTCGGCCTGTTTGTGAATTGCTGTGCCACTGAGCTCCATTTTTCAACTCGTTTTTGGTGAGCTGACCGCAAGTCCAAAATTTTGGTTCAGGACTTATACTGGTTCACGGTGGGTGGCTGAGACTTTGGTTAATTCTTCATCCTGCAGGGAAGTTAGAGTGATATGTGCCCGTCGAAATGCCTAACAGCTACTCTCTCATTGGTTCTCCCTCTTCCCTTTCATCCTCTGCCAAATTGGCAACCTGTGCGAACCAGGAGGTTAAAGGGGCTGTCTCTCCAAGTTGGGAGGTTCATAGTAAAGCAGATGGAAAGTCAAACCGGAGCACAAGGAGAGGGACTATTCGTTGAGTTTTAGAAACCTTTCGTATTCACAGTGTGTCCGTTCTCTAGGTTTCCCGTACATGTTATAGCTGTAGTAATATTCCCTTCAACGCTGAGAGTTGGGACCCATGGAATGGGTGCCAGGCATTTGTGCATAAAAGGGTCTGCATTTGCTCACCCAATCTCACCAATCGTCTCAGTCCCAAGTGTCCCTCCTTATGCCACATCCAGCTGTCGTTGTAGATAGGGTCATTCCAGGTTTCATTAGAGACCCTGAAGGAATTGTAAAGAATTTCCCAGTTTTTGTTGTTTTGTTTTTGAAATTCCTTTTTATAGTGGGTTTGAGCTGATTCTCGCTGCCATGTTTATGCCAGTCTAGACACACTTGATTCCCTTACGGAGACATATCAATACATAGGTTTTAAGATTCTTACTAGTCAGATATATTCCTCTGCGGGAAATATGGGGTTTTGAGTCCCTTTCACTGAAGAAGGTGTAGGTGTTGTCTGTTCTGTATTTGGATTATGGAACCGTACCTGTGCTAATATCAAACTCTGGTTTTATTCATCACCCCACCTCTGCTTTCCCCTTTAGCATGCATAAGAGTGTTTTCTAAATATGAGACTCTGTTCCCTTTCCTAATTCCTTCCATGTGTAGCCATGTTTATATACCCTTCATAAGTGATATCTTATGATAAGTTTATTTTTCTGTGTGTTTTTTTCAGTTAGAGTCATCGTACATGAATCCCGTCATTATGTTGCTACTGGCCTTATTACATTGACTTCATGGCTGAGGGATATTCCATCATACGTATTTACCACAATTTCTTTACCATTTTTATCTTTCCTGGGATATATAAGGTGTCCCGAAGTCGAGGTTCTTGTAAGCAGTGCTGTCATAAATTTTGGGGTGGCTGTGTCTTATTGATTTTCAATTTTCCCAAGGTATATTCCCATGACTGGAAGTGCCTTAGGTTCTGAAGCACTGTTGTTTACTGCTTTTTGGGAACACAATGCACTCCTCCAGAGTGGCTGTTGGCAATTTACAACCCACCCATCCGCATAACAATGCTCCCTCTTCTCCAGATCCTGTCTTGCCTTTCTTGTTTTTACACATTTTACGGATGTCCCTTTTGACCGGTTGGAAGTGATACTTCTTTGTAGTGCAGATTTGCATTGTGCGGCTGCTTGGTTGGCCAAAAGGGGCGTATGCGTTTTCTCCTGAATATATTCAGGAGAAAATGCATGCACCCTTTATGGACAATTCCATAATTGTCGAAGTTGTGATGCTTTTCCTGTGTTTAAAGGCGATTCCAATGTACTTCTGGAAATCTGTTTCGTGCACTTCTGCCTCATTTTCAAGTCCGCCTCATGGCTTTCTCTCAACAGATTTTTGGAAGAGAGTAGTCCTTTATAACTCTGCAAGTTAGTGAATTGCTGTGCCCCTGAGCTCCATTTTTCAACTCGCGTTTTTGTGAGCTGACTACCAATCCACAATTTTGCTTCAGGACCTATACTGGTTCCATTGGGGGGGCTGGCTCTGAGTTTGTTAATTCTTCTTCGTGACGGGAATTTAGAGTGACATGTGGCCATCCAAATGCCTACAGCTACTCTTTAATTGTTTCTCCCTCTTCCCTTATATCCTCTACACAACGTGCCAACTGTGCGAACCAGGAGGTTATAGGTGCTGACTCTCCAACTTGGGAGATTGATACTAAAGCAGTTGGAATGTCAAACTGGTGCACAAGGAGAGAAAAAAAAATAGTAGAGTTTTAGAAACCTTTCACCATCAGATGGTGTCCATTCTCTAGGTTTCCCATACATGTTATAACTGTAGTGATATTCCCTTCTACCTGGAGAGTTGGGACCCATGGAATGGGTGCCAGGTATTATTGCTTTAAACGGTCTGCATTTTCTCACCCAATCTCACCAATCCTCTCAGTCCCAAGTGACCAGCCTTATGCCACATCCAGCTGTTGTTGTAGATAGGGTCATTCTAAGTTTCATCAGAACCCCTGAAGGTATTGTGTAAGAATTTCACTGTTTATTTGTTTTGTTTTCAAATTCATTTTTATAGTGGGTTTGAGCTGATTCTCTATGCCGTGTTTATGTCATTCTAGACACATTTGGTTCCCCTATGGAGACATATCAATACATAGGTTTTAAGATTCTTACTAGTCAGATATAGTACTCTGCGGGGAATAGGGGTGTTGAGGCCCGTTCAGTGAGGAAAGTGTAGGTCTTGTCTATTTTGTATTTGGTTTATGCAACCGTACATGTGCTAATATCAAACTCTGGATTTATGCATAACCCCACCTCTCCTTTCCTCTCGAGCAGGCATAAGAGTGTTTTCTAAATGTGACACTCTTCCTTTTCCTAATTCAGTTCATGTGTATCCATGTTTACAAGACCTTCATAAGTGATATCTTATGATAAGTTTCTTTTTCTGTGTGACTTATTTCAGTTAGAATCATCGTACATGAATCCACTCATTATGCTGCTACTGGTCTTATGACATTGATTTCATGGCTGAGGGATATTCCATCGTACATATGTACCACAATTTCTTTACTATGTTTGTCTTTACTGGGATATTTAATGTGTCCCGATGTCGAGGTTCTTGTAAGCAGTGCTGCCCTATATTTTGGGTTGGCTGTGTCTTATTGATTTTCAATTTCCCCAAGGTATATTCCCATGACTGGAAGTGCCTTAGGTTGTGAAGCTCTGTTGTTTAATTCTTTTAGGGAACACAATGCACTCCTCCAGAGTGGCTGTTGGCAATCTGCATCCCACCCATCAGCATAACAAGGCTCCCTGTTCTCTAGAGCCCCTCTTGCCTTTCTGGTTTTTGCACATTTTAAGGATATCCCTTTTGACTGGTGGGAAGTGATACTTCTTTGTAGTGCAGATTTGCATTGTGCGGTTGCTTGGTTGGCCAAAAAGGGCGTATGCGTTTTCTCCTGAATATATTCAGGAGAAAACGCATGCGCCCTTTATGGACAATTCCATAATTGTCGAAGTTGTGATGCTTTTCCTGTGTTTAAAGGTGATTCCAATGTACTTCTGGAAATCTGTTTCATGCAAATCTCCCTCATTTTCAAGTCCGCCTCATGGCTTTTCCTCAACAGATTTTTGGAAGAGAGTAGTCCTGTATAACTCTGCAAGTTAGTGAATTGCTGTGCCCCTGAGCTCCATTTTTCAACTTGTGTTTTTGTGAGCTGACCGCAAACCCACAATTTTGCTTCAGGACCTATACTAGTTATGGGGGTGGGGCAGGCTGAGAGTTTGGTTAATTCTTCTTCGTGACGGGAAATTAGAGTGACATGTGGCCGTCCAAATGCCTACAGCTACTCTCTCATTGGTTCTCCCTCTTCCCTTATATCCTCTGCACAATGTGCCAACTGTGCGAACCAGGAGGTTATAGGGGCTGACTCTCCAAGTTGGAAGATTGATATTAAAGCAGTTGGAATGTCAAGCTGCAGCACATGGAGGGAAAAAAATTAGTAGAGTTTTAGAAACCTTTCACCATCAGAGGGTGTCCATTCTCTAGGTTTCCCATACATGTTATAACTGTAGTGATATTCCCTTCTACCTGGAGAGTTGGGAACCTTGTAATCAGTGGCAGGCATTATTGCTTTAAAGCGTCTGCATTTTCTCACCCAATCTCACCAATCCTCTCAGTCCCAGGTGAACAGCCTTATGCCACATCCAGCTGTTGTTGTAGATAGGGTCATTCCAAGTTTCATCAGAACCCCTGAAGGTTTTGTGTAAGAATTTCACTGTTTCTTTGTTTTGTTTTGAAATTCCTTTTTATAGTGGGTTTGAGCTGATTCTCACTGCCGTGTTTATTTCATTCTAGACACACTTGGTTCCCTTATGGAGACATATCAATACATAGGTTTTAAGATCCTTACTAGTCAGATATATTTCTCTGTGGGGAATAGGGGTGGTGAGTCCCATTCACTGAGGAAGGAGTTGGGCTTGTCTCTTCTGTATTTGGATTATGGAACGGTACCTGTGTTAATATCAAACTCTGGTTTTGTGTGTCTCCCCACCTCTCCTTCCCCCTTAAGCAAGCATAAGAGTGTTTTCTAAATCTGAGACTCTGTTCTCTTTCCTAATTCAGTTCATATGTAGCCAGGTTTACATTCCCTTCATAAGTGATATCTTATATCAGAATGTACCATGGCCCTTGTCATAATAATGCTCCATGACCCCTGTCATCACAATGCTCCATTCCCTGGTTATCACAATGCTCCATGTCCCTTGTCATAACAATTCTCCATGTACTTGTCATCACAATGCTACATGACACTTCTCATCACAAAGTTACATGCTCGTTTCATCACAATTCCCCATGCACTTGTCATTGCAATGTTCCATGACCCCTGTCATAGCAAGCTCCAAGTGTTTGTCATCACAATGCTTCACGACTTTATCATCAAAATTCTCAATGGCACTTTTCATCACAATGTTCCGTACCCTTGTCATCACAATGCTCCATGCCCTTGTCATTACAATGCTCCATGACCCCTGTCATCACAATGCTCCCTGACACCTGTCATCACAATGCTTCATGCCCCTTGTCATTACAGTGCTCCATGATGCTCGTCATCACAATTACCCATGATCTTCTCATCACAATGCTCCACGGTTTTGCCATCACAATGCTCCATGCCCTGGTCATCTCAAAGCTCAATGTCCCTTGTCCTCACAATTCTCCACGTCCTTGTCATCACAATGCTCCATGGCACTTCTCATCACAATGTTATATGCTCTTGTCATAACAATACTCCATGCAATTGTCATCTCAATGCTCCATGACCCCTGTCATAGGAAGCTCCATGCGCTTGTCATCACAATGTTTCAGGACATGGACATTAAAATTATCAATGGCCCTTGTCATCTCAATGCTCCATGCGCTTATCATCACAATGCTCCTTTACCTTTGTCACAACAATCCTCCATGACACTTGGCATCACAATGCTCCGTGCTATTGTCATCACAATGGAACATGACATATGTCATCACAATGCTCCCTGACACCTGTCTTCACAATACTCCATGACCTTGTCATCACAATGCTCCATGCCCTTGTCATCACAATGTGCCATGCCCACTGTCATCAAAATAATCCATGAAACTTGTCAGACCAAAGCTCCATGCCACCTTTCATCACAATGCTCCATGAACCCTGTCATCACAATGCACCATGCCCATCATCATAATGCTTCATGCTCTTGTCATCACAACGAAATCAAAATGCTCTATGACCTCTGTCATCACAATGCTCCAAACCCTTGTGATCACAATGTTCCATAACACTTGTCATCACAATACCCCATGACGCTAGTCATCACAATTATCCATGGACTTCTCATCACAATGCCCCATGACATTTGTCATCACAATGCGCAATACACATGTCATCACAATGCTCCCTGACTCGTGCCATCAGTATGCTCCCTGAACCCTTTCATGACAAGGCTCCATGCCTTTTTCATCACAATGATCCATGCCATTTTCAGCCCAATGCTCCATGACACTTGTCATCACAATGATGCATGCCCTTGTCATCCCAATGCTCCATGACCCCTGTAATCACAATGCTCCATGACGCTTGTCATCACAGTGCTCCATGACACCTGTCATCACAATGCTCCATGCCTTTGTCAGCAAAATGCTACATGACCTTGTCATTACAATGTTCTATGCACTTGTCATCACAATACTCCATTACTATTGCCATCAAAATCCTCCATGAACCTTGGGATCACATTGCTCCATGCCCTTGTCATCACAATGCTCCATGCTCCTTGAAATCAAAATGATCCATGACCTCTGTCATCACAATGCTCCAAACCCTTGTGATCACAATGTTCCATAACACTTGTCATCACAATGCTCCATGATGCCTGTCATCACAATACTCCATGCCCTTTTCATCACAATGCTCCATGACCTTTGTCATCACAATTCTCGATACACTTGTCATCACAATGCTCCCTGACACTTGTCGTCAGAATGCTCCTTGAACCCTGTCACAAAAAGGCTCCATGCCTTTTTCATCAAAATGCACCATGCCGTTTCCATCCCAATGCTCCATGCCATTGTCATCAAAATACTCCACAAGCTTGTCATCAGAATGCTCCATGTCCCTTGTCATCACAATTTTCCATGCACTTGTCAGCACAATGCTCCCTGACCCTTGTCATCACAATGCTCCAAGCCATTGTCATCACAATGCTCCATTACCTTTGTCATCAGAATCCTCCATGACACTTGGCATCACAATGCTCCATGGCATTGTCATCACAATGGGCCATTACATATGTCATCACAATGCTCCCTGACACCTGTCTTCACAATAATGAATGACCTGGTCATCACAATGCTCCATGCCCTCGTCATCACAATGCGCCATTCCAACTGTCATCGCAATAAGCCATGAAACTTATTAGACCAATGCTCCATGCCCTTGTCATCACAATGCCCCAAGCCCTTGTTATCACAATGCTCCATGACCCCTGTCATGACAATGCTCCGTGACTCCAGTCATCACAAGGCTTCATGACCTTTGTCATCACAGTGGTCCATGCCCTTGTCATCAACAGTCTCTGTGACCTTTTTAACCACAATGCTTCATGAACTTTTCATCACAATGCTCTTTGACCCTTGTCATCACAATGCTCTATGCCTTTCTCAGCACAATGCTCCATGACCCTTGTCATCACAATGCTCCATGCGCTTGTCAGCACAATGCTCCATGACCCATGTCATCACAATGCACCATGCGCTTGTCGTCACAGTGCTCCACAATCTTGGCATCACAATGCTCCATAAACCTTGTCATCACAATGCTCAATGCACTTCAAATCAAAATGCTCTCTCACCACTGATAACACAATGTTACATCACTATTCATCACAATACTCCCTCAACCCTGTCATCACTATGTTCCATGACTCCTGTCATCACAATGCTACATGCACTTATCATCAGAATGTTCGATGATCCCTGACATCACAATGTTCCATAACCCCTGTCATCAAAATGCTCCATGACCCTTTTCATCAAAATGCTCCATGACCCCTGACATCACAATGTTACATAACGCCTCTCATCAGAATGTTCCATGACACTTTTCATCAAATTGGTCCATGACAATGTCATCACAATGCTCCCTGCCCTTCTCATCACAATGCACCACGCCCTTGTCATCAAAATGCTCCATGACCTTTGTCATCACAAAGCTCCATGACCCTTGGCATCACAATGCTCCATGCCATTGTCATCACAATACCCCATGAAACCTCTCATCACATTGTTCCATGCAACTGTCATCAAAAAGCTCCATGGTGCTTGTCATCACACTGATCGATGCCCTTCTCATCACAATGCTCCATGCCCTTGTCATTACAATCCTCCATGACCCATGTATCACTGTGTTCCGTGCCCTTGTCATCACAATGCTCCATGCCCACTCTCATCACAATAATCCATGAAACTTTTCAGACAAATGTTCCATGCCCTTGTCATCACAATGCTCCATTACCCCTGTCATAACAATGCTCCATGACCCCTGCCATCACAACGTTCCACGGCCTTGTCATCACAAGGATCCATGACCCTTGTCACCACAATGCTCCAAGACCCCTGTAATCACAGTGCTACATGCCCTTGTCATCACAAAGCTCCATGATGCATGTCATCAGAATGCTCCATGCCCTTGCCATCACAATGCTCCATTACCCCTGTGATAACAATGCTCCATGACCCCTGCCATCACGATGTTCCATGGCCTTGTCATCACAAGGCTCCATGACCCTTCTCATCACAATGCTCCAAGACACCTGTAATCACAATGCTCCATGTCCCTTTTTATCTCAATGATCCATGAACCCTGTCATCACAATGCACCATGCCCATCATCATAATGCTTCAGGCTATTGTCATCACAATGAAATCAAAATGCTCCATGACCTCTGTCATAACACTGCTCCAAACCCTTGTGATCACAATATTCCATAACACTTGTCATCACAATGCCCCATGACGCTCGTCATCACAATTATCTATGGTCTTCTCATCACAATGCTCCATGACCTTTGTCATCACAATGCTCAATACACTTGTCATCAAAATGCACCCAGACACTTGTTCTCTGTATGCTCCTTGAACCCTGTCATGACAAGGCTTCATGCCTTTTTCATCACAATGATCCATGCGTTTTTCATCACAATGCTCCAAGACACCTGTAATTACAATGCTCCATGCCCTTGTCATCACAAAGCTCAATGACGCATGTCATCAGACTGCTCCTTGGCCTTCTCATCACAATGCTCCATGCCCTTGTCATCACAATTTTCCAAGACACTCTAATCACAATGCTCCATGCCCCTTTTCATCAGTATGCTCCATGAGACTTGTCTCACAAGGCTCCATGGTTTTCTCATCACAATGCTCCAGCACCTTGTCATCACAATGCTTCACGACCTTGTCATGAAAATTTTCAATGGCCCTTGTCATCATAATGCTCCAAGCCCTAGTCATCACAATGCTCCATTATATTTGTCATCACAATCCTCCATTACATTTGGCATCACAATGCTCCATGCCATTGTCATCGCAATGGACCATGACATATGTCATCACAATGCTCCCTGACACCTGTCTTCACAATACTCCATGACCTTCTCATCACAATGCCCCATGCCCTTGTCATCACAATGCCCCATGCCCACTGTCATCACAATAATCTATTAAACTTGTCAGACCAATGCTCCATGCCCCTGTCATCACAATGCTCCATGCCCTTGTCATCACAATTCTCCATGACCCCTGTCATCACAATGCTCTGTGACTCCAGTCATCACAATGCTTCATAACATTTGTCATCACAGTGGTCCATGCCCACATCATCACAAAGCTCTGTGACCTTTGTAACCACAATACTCCATGAACTTTTCATCACAATGCTCCGTGACCCTTGTCATCACAATGCTCCATGCCTTTGTCAGAACAATGCTCCATGACCCTTGTCATCACAATGTGCCACGTGATTTTCATCACAACGGTCCACAACCTTGTCATTGTAATGCTCCATAAACCTTGTAATCACAATGCTCCATGCACTTCTCATCAAAATGCTCTCTCAACAGAGATATCACAATGTTCCATCACTAGTCATCACAATACTCCCTCACCCCTGTAATCACAATGTTCCATGACCCCTGTCATCACAATGCTACATCCCCTTATCATCACAATGTTCCATGACCCCTGACATCACAATGTTCCATAACCCCTGTCATCAAAATGCTCCATGACCCTTTTCATCCCAAAGCTCCATGACCCCTGACATCCCAATGTTCTATAACCCCTGTCATCAAAATGTTCCATTACACTTTTCATCAAATTGCTGCATGACCCTGTCATCAAAATGCTCCCTGCCCTTCTCAACACAATGCACCACGCCCTTGACATCAAAATGCTCCATGACTTTTGTCATCACAAAGCTCCATAACCCTTGGAATCACAATGTTCCATGAACGGTCTCATCACATTGTTCCATGCCCTTGTCATCACAAAGCTCCATGACGCTTGTCAAAACAATGTTCGATGCCCTTCTCATCACAATGCTCCATGCCCTTGTCATTAGAATCCTCCATGGCCCATGGATCACAGTGTTCCGTGACCTTGTCATCACAATGCTCCATGACCCTTATCATCACAATTCTCCATGCCTGTGTCATCAAAATCCTACATGACCTTGTCATCACAATGCTCCATGAGCTTGTCATCACAATACTCCTTTACCATTTTCATCACAATCCTCCATGAACCTTGGGATCACATTGCTCCATGCCCTTGTCATCACAATGCTCCATGCTCCTTGAAATCAAAATGGTCCATGACTTCTGTCATCACAATGCTCCAACCCCTTGTGATCACAATGTTCCATAACACTTGTCATCACAACACTGCATGATGACTGTCATGACAATACTCCATGCACTTGTCGTCACAATGCTCCATGACCTTTGTCATCACAATTCTCAATACAATTGTCATCACAATGCTCCCTGACACTTGTCGTCAGAATACTCCTTGAACACTGTCATGAAAGGGCTCCATGCCTTTTTCATCAGAATGCTCCATGCCCTTTTCATCACAACGCTCCACGTCATTGTCATCACAATACTCCACAAACTTGTCATCAGAATGCTCCATGATCATTGTCTTCAGAATGCTCCATGACCCCTGTCATCACAATGCTCCATACCCCTTGTCATTACAGTGTTCCATGACGCTCGTCATCACAATTATCCATGGTCTTCTCATCACAATGCCCCACGGTCTTGCCATCACAATGCTCCATGCTTTGGTCATCACGATGCTCCATGTCCCCAGTCATCACAATGCTCCATGACCCCTGTCATCACAATGCTCCATACCCCTTGTCATTACAGTGCTCCATGACGCTCGTCATCACAATTATCCATGGTCTTCTCATCACAATGCTCCACGGTCTTGCCATCACAATGCTCCATGCCCTGGTCATCACAATGCTCCATGTCCCGTGTCATCACAATTCTCCACGTTCTTGGCATCACTATGCTCCATGATACTTCTCATCACAGTGTTACATGTTTTGTCATCACAATTCTCTATGCACTTGTCATCATAATGCTCCATGACCCCTGTCATAGCAAGCTCCATGTGATTGTCATCACAATGCTTCATGAACATGTCATCAAAATTCTCAATGGCCCTTGTTATCACAATGCGCCATGACCCTTGTCATCACAATGCTCCAAGCCCTTGTCATCAAAATGCTCCATTACCTTTGTCATCACAATCCTCCATGACACTTGGCATCACAATGCTCCATTCCATTGTCATTGCAATAGACCATGACATATGTCATCACAATGCTCCCTGACACCCTTCTTCACAATACTCCATGACCTTCTCATCACAATGCTCCATGCCCTTGTCATCACAATGCGCCATGCCCACTGTCATCACAATAATCCATTAAACTTGTCAGAAAAATGCTCCATGACCCTGTCATCACAAGGCTCCATGCCCTTTCATCACAATGCTCTATGACCCCTGTCATCACAATGCTCCGTGACTCCAGTCATCACAATGCTTCATGACCTTTGTCATCACAATGGTCCATGCCCTCGTCATCACAAGGATCTGTAACCTTTGTGACCACAACACTCCATGAACATTTCATCACAATGCTCGGTGACCCTTGTCATCACAATGCTCCATGCCTTTGTCAGCACATTACTCCATGACACATGGCATCAAATGTTCAATGCGCTTGTCATCACAATTCTCCACATCGTTGTCATCACAATGCTCCACAAACCTTGTCATCACAATGCTCCATGCGTTTGTCAGCACAATGATCCATGACCCATGTCATCACAATGTGCCCTGCGTTTCTCATCACAATGCTCCACAGCCTTGTCATCACAATGCTCCATGACCCCTAACATCACAATGTTCCATAAACACTGTCATCAAAATGTTCCATGACCCTTTTCATCCAATTGCTCCATGACCCTGTCATCACAATGCTCCCTGCCCTTCTCATCACAATGCACCACGCCCTTGTCATCAAAATGCTCCATGGCCTATGTCATCACAAAGCTCCATGACCCTTGGAATCACAATGCTCCATGCCATTGTCATCACAAAGCTCCATGAAACCTCTCATCACATTGCTCCATGCCGTTGTCATCACAAAGCTCCATGACGATTGTCATCACAATGCTCCATGCCCTTGTCATTGCAATCCTCCATGACACATGTATCACTGTGTTCCGTGCCCTTGTCATCACAATGCTCCATGCTCACTCTCATCACAATAATCCATGAAACTTTTCAGACCAATGCTCCATGCCCTTGTCATCACAATGCTCCATTACACCTGTCATAACAATGCTCCATGACCCATGCCATCACAATGTTCTACGGCTTGTCATCACAAGACTCCATGGCCCTTGTCATCACAATGCTCCAAGACCCCTGTAATCACAATGCTCCATGCCCATGTCATCACAAAGCTCCCTGACACATGTCATCAGAATGCTTCATGGCCTTCTCATCACAATACTCCATGCCCTTGTCATCACAATGCTCCAAGACCCTTGTTATTACAATGATCCATGCCTCTTTGCATCTCAATGCTCCATGAACCCTGTCATCACAATGCACCATGCCCATCATCATAATGCTTCATGCTATTGTCATCACAATGAAATCAAAATTCTCCATGACCTCTCTCATCACAATGCTCCAAACCCTTGTGATCACAATGTTCCATAACACTTGTCATCACAACGCCCCATGACGCTGGTCATCACAATTATCCATGGTCTTCTCATCACAATGCTCCATGACCTTTGTCATCACAATTCTCAATACACTTGTCATCACAATGCTCCCTGATACTTGTCATCAGTATGCTCATTGAACCCTGTCATGACAAGTCTCCATGCCTTTTTCATCACAATGATCCATGCCCTTTTCATCACAATGCTCCATGCCATTGTCACCACAATACTCCACAAGCTTGTCATCAGAATGCTCCGTGACACTTTTCATCTCAATGATCCATGACCCCTGTCATCACAATGCTCCATGACACCTGTCATCACAATGCTCCATGCCCCTTGTCATTACAGTGCTCCATGATGTTCGTCATCACAATTATCCATGGTCTTCTCATCACAGTGCTCCACTGTCTTGCCATCACAATGCTCCATGCCCTGGTCATCACAATGCTCCATGTCCCCAGTCATCACAATGCTCCATGACCCCTGTCATCACAATGCTCCATAGCGCTTGTCATTACAGTGCTCCATGACACTCGTAATCACAATTGTCCATGGTCTTCTCATCACAATGCTCCACGACCTTGTCATCAAAATGCTCCATGACCCTTGTCATCACAATGCTCCATGACCACTGTCATAACAATGCTCCATGACCCCTGTCATCACAAGGCTCCATACCACTTGTCATTACAGTGCTCCATGACGCTCCTCATCACAATTATCCATGGTCTTCTCATCACAGTGCTCCACGGTCTTGCCATCACAGTGCTCCATGCCTTGGGCATCACAATGCTCCATGTCCCCGGTCATCACAATGCTCCATGACCACTGTCATCACAATGCTCTATACCCCTTGTCATTACAGTGCTCCATGACACTCGTCATCACAATTATCCATGATCTTCTCATCACAGTGCTCCACGACATTGCCATCACAAGGCTCCATGCCCTGGTCATCACAATGCTCCATGTCCCCAGTCATCACAATGCTCCATGTCCCCGGTCATCACAATGCTCCATGACCACTGTCATCACAATGCTCTATACCCCTTGTCATTATAGTGCTCCATGACGCTCGTCATCACAATTATCCATGGTCTTCTCATCACAATGCACCACACTCTTGTCAGCAAAATGCTCCATGCCCCGGTCATCACAATGCTCCATGTCCCCTGTCATCACAATTCTCCACGTTCTTGGCATCACTATGCTCCATAATACTTCTCATCACAGTGTTACATGTTTTGTCATCACAATTCTCTATGCACTTGTCATCGCAATGCTCCATGATCCCTGTCACAGCAAGCTCCATGTGATTGTCATCACAATGCTTCATGAACATGTCATCAAAATTCTCAATGGCCCTTGTTATCACAATGCTCCATGACCCTTGTCATCACAATGCTCCAAGCCCTTGTCATCAAAATGCTCCATTACCTTTGTCATCACAATCCTCCATGACACTTGGCATCACAATGCTACATTCCATTGTCATTGCAATAGACCATGACATATGTTTTCACAATGCTCCCTGACACCCTTCTTCACAATACTCCATGACCTTCTCATCACAATGCTCCATGCCCTTGTCATCACAATGCGCCATGCCCACTGTCATCACAATAATCCATGAAACTTGTCAGAAAAATGCTCCATGACCCTGTCATCACAATGCTCCATGCCCTTTCATATCAATGCTCTATGACCCCTGTCATCACAATGCTCCGTGACTCCAGTCATCACAATGCTTCATGACCTTTGTCATCACAATGGTCCAAGCCCTCGTCATCACAAGGCTCTGTGACCTTTGTGACCACAACACTCCATTAACATTTCATCACAATGCTCGGTGACCCTTGTCATCACAATGCTCCATGCCTTTGTCAGCACATTACTCCATGACACATGGCATCAAATGTGCCATGCGCTTGTCATCACAATGCTCCACATCGTTGTCATCACAATGCTCCATAAACCTTGTCATCACAATGCTCCATGCGTTTGTCAGCACAATGTTCCATGACCCATGTCATCACAATGTGCCCTGCGTTTCTCATCACAATGCTCCACAGCCTTGTCATCACAATGCTCCATGCACCTCTCATCAAAATGCTCTCTCACCACTGATATCACAATGTTCCATCACTAGTCAACACAATACTCCCTCCACCCTGTCATCCCAATGTTCCATGACCCTTGTCACAACAATGCTACATGCTCTTATCATCACAATGCTCCATGACCCCTGACATCACAATGTTCCATAACCCCTGTCATCACAATGCTCCATGACCCTTTTCATCACAATGTTCCATGACCCCTAACATCACAATGTTCCATAAACACTGTCATCAAAATGTTCCATGACCCTTTTCATCCAATTGCTCCATGACCCTGTCATCACAATGCTCCCTGCCCTTCTCATCACAATGCACCACGCCCTTGTCATCAAAATGCTCCATGGCCTATGTCATCACAAAGCTCCATGACCCTTGGAATCACAATGCTCCATGCCATTGTCATCACAAAGCTCCATGAAACCTCTCATCACATTGCTCCATGCCGTTGTCATCACAAAGCTCCATGACGCTTGTCATGACAATGCTCCATGCCCTTGTCATTGAAATCCTCCATGACACATGTATCACTGTGTTCCGTGCCCTTGTCATCACAATGCTCCATGCTCACTCTCATCACAATAATCCATGAAACTTTTCAGACCAATGCTCCATGCCCTTGTCATCACAATGTTCTACGGCCTTGTCATCACAAAACTCCATGACCCTTGTCATCACAATGTTCCAAGACCCCTGTAATCACAATGCTCCATGCCCATGTCATCACAAAGCTCCCTGACGCATGTCATCAGAATGCTCCATGGCCTTCTCATCACAATACTCCATGCCCTTGTCATCACAATGCTCCAAGACCCTTGTTATTACAATGATCCATGCCTCTTTTCATCTCAATGCTCCATGAACCCTGTCATCACAATGCACCATGCCCATCATCATAATGCTTCATGCTATTGTCATCACAATGAAATCAAAATTCTCCATGACCTCTCTCATCACAATGCTCCAAAGCCTTGTGATCACAATGTTCCATAACACTTGTCATCACAACGCCCCATGACGCTGGTCATCACAATTATCCATGGTCTTCTCATCACAATGCTCCATGACCTTTGTCATCACAATTCTCAATACACTTGTCATCACAATGCTCCCTGACACTTGTCATCAGTATGCTCATTGAACCCTGTCATGACAAGTCTCCATGCCTTTTTCATCACAATGATCCATGCCCTTTTCATCACAATGCTTCATGCCATTGTCATCACAATACTCCACAAGCTTGTCATCAGAATGCTCCGTGACCCTTGTCATCTCAATGATCCATGACCCCTGTCATCACAATGCTCCATGACACCTGTCATCACAATTATCCATGGTCTTCTCATCACAATGCTCCACGGTCTTGCCATCACAGTGCTCCATGCCTTGGGCATCACAATGCTCCATGTCTCCGGTCATCACAATTCTCCATGACCACTGTCATCACAATGCTCTATACCCCTTGTCATTAGAGTGCTCCATGACCCTCGTCATCACAATTATCCATGGTCTTCTCATCACAATGCTCCACGATCTTGCCATCGCAATGCTCCATGCCCTGGTCATCACAATGCTCCATGTCCCCTGTCATCACAATTGTCCACGATCTTGGCATCACTATGCTCCATGACACTTCTCATCACAGTGTTACATGCTTTGTCATCACAATTCTCTATGCACTTGTCATCGCAATGCTCCATGACCCCGTCATATCAAGCTCCATGTGCTTGTCATCACAATACTCCATGCCCTTGTCGTCACAATTCTCCATGACCTTTGTCATCACAATGGACCCTGACACTTGTCGTCAGAATGCTCCCTGAAAACTGTCATGAAAAGGCTCCATGTCTTTTTCATCACAATGCCCCATGCCATTTTCATCAAAATGCTCCATGTCATTGTCATCAAAATACTCCACAAGCTTGTCATCAGAATGCTCCATGAAACTTGTCATCACAATGCTCCATGACCCCTGTTATCACAATGCTCCATACCCCTTGTCATTACAGTGCTCCATGACGCTCATCATCACAATTATCCATGGTCTTCTCATCACAATGCTCCACGGTCTTGCCATCACAATACTCCATGCCCTGGTCATTACAATGCTCCATGTCCCCTGTCATAACAATTCTCCACGTTCTTGGCATCACTGTGCTCCATGATGCTTTTCATCACAGTGTTACATGCTTTGTCATCACAATTCTCTATGCACTTGTCATCGCAATGCTCCATGATCACTGTCACAGCAAGCTCCATGTGATTGTCATCACAATGCTTCATGAACATGTCATCAAAATTCTCAATGGCCCTTGTTATCACAATGCTCCATGACCCTTGTCATCACAATGCTCCAAGCGCTTGTCATCAAAATGCTCCATTACCTTTGTCATCACAATCCTCCATGACACTTGGCATCACAATGCTCCATTCCATTGTCATCGCAATGGACCATGACATATGTCATCACAATGCTCCCTGACACCCTTCTTCACAATACTCCATGACCTTCTCATCACAATGCTCCATGCTCTTGTCATCACAATGCGCCATGCCCACTGTCATCACAATAATCCCTGAAACTTGTCAAACCAATGCAACATGCCCCTGTCATCACAATGCTCCATGCCCTTTCATCACAATGCTCTATGACCCCTGTCATCACAATGCTCCCTGACTCCAGTCATCACAATGCTTCATGACCTTTCTCATCACAATGGTTCATGCCCTCATCATCACAAGGCTCTGTGACCTTTGTCACCACAGCGCTCCATGAACATTTCATCACAATGCTTGGTGACCCTTGTCATCCCAATGCTCAATGCCTTTGTTAGCACAATACTCCATGACCCATGGCATCACAATGTGCCATGCGCTTGTCATCACAATGCTCCACATCTTTGTCATCACAATGCTCCATAAACCTTGTCATCACACTGCTCCATGCACTTCTCATCAAAATGCTCTCTCACCACTGATATCACAATGTTCCATCACTAGTCAACACAATACTCCCTCACCCCTGTCATCACAATATTCCATGACCCTTGTCACAACAATGCTACATGCCTTTATCATCACAATGCTCCATTCCCCTGACATCACAATGTTCCATAACCCCTGTCATCACAATGCACCCTGCCCTTCACAACAGAATGCACCACACCCTTGTCATCAAAATGCTCCATGACCTTTGTCATCACAAAGCTCAATGACCCTTGTCATCACAATGCTGCATGCCATTGTCATCACAATGCTCCATGAACCCTCTCATCACATTGTTCCATGCCCTTGTCATCACAGGCTCCATGATGCTTTTCATCACAATGCTCGATGCCATTCTTATCACAATGCTCCATGCGCTTCTCATTACAATCCTCCATGACCCATGTATCACAGTGTTCCATGCCCTTGTCATCACAATGCTCCTTGCCCCCTCTCATCACAATAATCCATGAAACTTTTCAGACCAATGCTCCATGCCCTTGTCATCACAATGCTCCATTACCCCTGTCATAACAATGCTCCATGACCCCTGCCATCACAATGTTCCACAGCCTTGTCATCACAAGGCTCCATGACCCTTGTCATCACAATGCTCCAAGACCCCTGTAATCACAATGCTCCATGCCCTTGTCATCACAAAGCTCCATGACGCATGTCCACAGAATGCTCCATGGCCTTCTCATTCACGATGTTCCATGCCTTTGTCATCACAATGCTCCAAGACTCCTGTAATCGCAATGCTCCATGCCCCTTTTCATCTCAATGCTCCATGAACCCTGTCATCACAATGCACCATGCCCATCATCATAATGCTTCAGGCTATTGTCATCACAATGAAACCAAAATGCTCCATGACCTCTGTCATCACAATGCTCCAAATCCTTGTGATCAATATGTTCCATAACACTTATCATCACAACGCCCCATGACGCTCGTCATCACAATTATCCATGGTCTTCTCATCACAATGCTCCATGACCTTTGTCATCACAATACTCAATACCTTTGTCATCACAATGCTCCCTGACACTTGTTGTCAGTTTGCTCCTTGAACCCTGTCATGACAAGGCTCCATGCTTTTTTCATAAAAATGATCCATGCCCTTTTCATCACAGTGCTCCAAGACCACTGTAATCACAATGCTCCATGCCCTTGTCATCACAAAGCTCCATGATGCATGTCATCAGAACGGTCCATGGCCTTCTCATCCCAATGCTCCATGCCCTTGTCATCATAATGCTCCAAGACCCCTGTAATCTCAATGCTCCATGGCACTTTTCATCACAATGCTCCATGAGAATTGTCATCACAAAGCTCCATGGTCTTCTCATCACAGTGCTCCAGTACCTTGTCATCACAATGCTCCATGACAACTGTCATCACAACGCTCCATGAACCCTGACAACACAATGATCCGGGACTCTTGTCATTAAAATGCTCCATGACCATTGTCATCACAATGATCCATGCGCTTGTCATCCCAAAGCTCCAGGACCCCTGTAATCACAATGCTCCGTGATGCTTGTCATCACAGTGCTCCATGAACCTTGTCATCATAATGGTCCTTGCCTTTGTCAACAAAATGGTACATAATCTTGTCATCACAATTCTCCATGCGCTTGTCATCACAATCCTCCATGACCACTGGGATCACATTGCTTCATGCCCTTGCCATCTCTCTCTTGCCTTTCTGGTTTTTACAGATATTCGGATGTCCCTTTTGACCGGTGGTAAGTGACAATTCTTTGTAGTGTGGATTTGTATTGCGCGCTTGCTTGATTGGCCAAAAAGGGCGTATGCGTTTTCTTCTGAATATATTCAGGAGAAAAGGCATACGCCCTTTTTGGCCAAGTGCATCTCTGTCCAAGTTGGGATGTTTTTCCTGTGCTTTAAAGGCGATTCCAATTTACCTCTTGAAATATGTTTTGTGCAATTCTGCCTCATTTTCAAGTCCGCTTCATTGCCTTCCCTCAACAGATTTTTGGAAGAGAGTAGTCCTTTATAAGTCTGCAGGTTTGTGAATTGCTGTGCCCCTGAGCTCCAATTTTCAAATCCCATCTTTGTGAGCTGGCCGCAAATCCACAATTTTGCTTCAGGACCTATACTGGTTCCAGGGGTCGCTATATTGGTTCCCTGTGGGTGGTTGAGGCTTTGGTTAATTCTTCTTCCTGCCGGGAACTTAGAGTGACATGTGACCTTCCAAATGCCTACATCTACTCTCTGATTGGTTCTCCCTCTTCCCTTTCATCCTCTGCACAATTAGCAAACTGTGCGAACCAGGAGGTTATAGGGGCTGACTCTCCTAAGTTGGGAGATTGATAGTAAAGCAGTTGGAATGCCAAAGTGGAGCACAAGGAGAGGAAAAATTAGGAGAGTTTTAGAAACCTTTCGCCATCACAGGGTGTCCATTTTCTAGGTTTCCCATACATGTTATAATTGTAGTGATATACCCTTCTACCTGGAGATTTGGGACACATGGAATGGTGGCATGCATTACTACTTTAAAAGGTCTGCATTTTCTCTCCCAATCTCACCAGTCCTCTCAGTCCCAAGTGTCCAGCCTTATGTCTCATCCAGCTGTCTTTGCAGATAGGGTCATTCCAGGTTTCATCAGAAACCCTGAAGGAATTGTGTAAGAATTTCGCTGTTTTTTGGGGTTTTTTGAAATTCATTTTTATAATGGGGTTGAGCTGATTTTCACTGACGTGTTTATGCCAGTCTAGACACAATTGATTCCCTTACGGAGACATATCAATACATAGGTTTTAAGATTCTTAGTAGTCAGATATATTCCTCTGTGGGGCATAGGGGTGTTGAGTCCCGTTCACTGAGGAAGGTGTAGGTCTTGTCTATTCTGTATTTGGTTTATGGAATGGTACCTGTGCTAATATCAAACTCTGGTTTTATGCATCACCCCACCTCTCCTTTCCCCTGAAGCAGGCATAAGAGATTTTTGCTAAATGTGAGACTCTGTTCTCTTTCCTAATTCAGTTCATGTGTTGTGATATTGACATTCCCTCTATAAGTGATATCTTATGATAAGATTCTTTTTCTGTGTGACTAATTTCCCTTAAAATCATCATACCTAAATCCACTCTTTATGCTGCTACTGGCCTTGTATACATTGATTTCACGTCTGAGTGATATTCCGTTGTACAAAATTACCACAAGTTCTTTATGCATTTCTCTTTTTCCTGGGCTATTTTAGGTGTACCAAAGTTGAGGTTCTTGTATGCAGAGCAGCCCTAAACTTTGGGGTGCCTGTGTCTTATTGACATTTAGTCTTCCCAAGTTATATGTCCATGAGTTGAAGTCCCCTTGCTCCGGGGCTTTGTATTTTAGATGTTTTAAAAACAGCATACACTTCTTCAGAGTGGCTCTTGGATATTTATACCCCACCCATCAGCGTGACTAGGCTCCCTGTTTTCCATGGCCTCTCCTGCATTTCTGGTTTGTACACATTTTTTGGATGGCCTTTCTGAGCAGTGGAAATTGAGACTTCTTTGTTGTGCGGATTTGCATTTCCCTCTTGCTTGGTTGGACAAAAACTCTGCATGTGTTTTTTTCCTGAAGATATTCACGAAAAAAATGCATACACCCTTTTGCCCAACCGCCTCATTTTAGAAAATCTGCTGCTTTTCATATGCTTTAAATGTGAGTACAATCTACCTTTTGAAATCTGTTTCCTGCAATTCTGCCTCTCATTCAGATCATCTTCGTTACCTTACCTGAATATATTTTTGGACGTTGGTTATCATTTATATCTTTGCAGGTCTTTGAATTGTCTGCTCCTGAGCTCCATTTTGCAACTCGCTTTTTTTGTGAGCTGGCCGCCAAACCATTGGATTACTTCTGGCCCTATTCTGGTTCTGGGGAGGCAGGCTGAGCCTTTGGTTAATTCTTCTTCCTAATGGGAAATTAGAGTGACATGTGCCTGTCAAAAGTCCTACAGCTAATCTCTCATTGGTTCCCCCTCTTCCCATTTATTCTATGCACAAATTGCAAACTGTGTGAAACAGGAGGTTAAAGGTGCTGATCCTCCAACTGGGGAAATTGTTAGTAATGTGGCTGGAATGGCGAACACCAGCACCAGGAGATCAAAAATGAGGTGCATTTTAGACACCTTTCCTGAGCACACGGTGTACATTCATCTCGGTTTCCCAGGCATGTTTTCGCTGTCAGAAGATTCCCTTGAACCTGCAGATTTGGGACCCGTGGAATGGGTACCAGGCAGTATTACTTTAAAAGGTCTGCATTTCCTCACCCAGCCTCTCTAACATCTCTTAGCGTGCATAGCTTCCAGCCTTATATAATCATCCTGCTGTGGGTCTACATGTGTTCAATCCATGTTACATCGTAGCCCTTCAACAAAAGTTGTAAGAATTTTTGTCTGTCTCACTGTTTTTATAAATAGTTTTAAATTTATTTTTATATTGATTACAGCTGATTTTCAAAGCTCTGTTTTTTGCTGCTGTACATCCACTTGATTCATGTACTGAGAGACAACAATAACTTCTTTTTCAGATGCTTACCAGTCATATGTATTATTTTACAGTGACTTGAGTGGGCTGAGTGCAGTTCTTTGAGGTACCGTGTAGGCCTTGTCAGTTATCCAATTTGGTACTTGGAATGGTATCTTTGCTAATTTCAACCTCCTGGATAATACCTCACCATTCCCCACCTTTCCCATTTAGCAGCCTTATGTCTATTTTCTACATATTTGACTATGTTTCTGTTTTGTAATTTATTTCATGTGTAGCCATTTTTGATTCCACCTTTAAGTGACATCTTATGATATGTGTGTTTTTCTTTCTGACATATGTCACTTAGAATGATCGTATGTAACTCCTCCAGAGTTGTTACAACTGGCCTTATTTCATTGATTTCTGGATGAGTAATATTCCACTCTACATAAGTACCCCATCTCTTTTATCCATTTTATCCTTCCAGGGACATTTAGGTTATATCCAAGTTGAGGCCCTTTTTAACAGAGAGGTGGTAAACGTTCGGGTGCCTGTTTTCTGTCGATTTTTGTTTTTCCCAAGGTACACGCCCATGAGTGCAAGTGCCCTATGCTCTGTAGCTCATTTTTTAGATGTTTCAGCAAACACAATACACTTCTCCAGAGTGGCCGTTGGCAAATTACATTTCCACTATCAGCCTCACAGGGCTCCCTTTTCTCCTCGCCCTGTCCTGCATTTCTGGTGTTTACACTTTATGTGGATGGCCCTTCTGACTGATGTGAAGTGATACATTTTGTGATATTGATTTCCAGTGCCCACCTGTTTGGTTGGATAAAAAGTGTGTATGGCCTTTATTTGAATATATTCAGAAAAAATGCATACACCCTTTTTGGCCAACTGCATCATTGGCGATGTTCAGCCCCTTTTCTTGTGCTTTAATGGGGAGTCCTTTCTACCTCTTCAAATCTGTTTCCTGCCACTCTCCCTTGCTTACAAGTCCTTTTCTGTGACTTACCTCAAGACATTTTTCGACGATAGATATTTTCAACTCTGCAGTTTCATGAATTTTAGTGCCCCTGAGTTCCATTTTTCAACTTGTGTTTTTGGAAACTGGACACAAAACAGCGGGATTTCCTCTAGCCCTATTCTGTTTCCGTGGGCAATTCTAGCCTTTGATGAATTTGTCTTCTGGATTGGAAATTAGAGTGGCATGTGCCTGTCCGAACACCTAAGACTTGTCTCTAAATTTTTCTCATCTTTCTGCTTCATCCTCTGGACAAATTCCAAACTGTGTGCAACAGGATGTTGACGGTGCTGATATCCCCAAGTGAGGAGATTGTTAGGAAAGATGCTGGAGGGTTGAACCCGAGCACCAGGCAATGAGGAGATGAGGTGCCTTTTCCAAACTCTTTCCGATCAAACGGTGTACCATCCTCTAGGTGTGACAGGCATGTTTTAGCTGTAGGAAGGGTCCCGTGCATGTAAGGAGAACACCAGGGATTTTTCCAAATCAGTGCCTCCCCGAACCCCAAACTGGGGAATTTTTAAGCTACGGCTACACGTATGTCCTTTAAGGGCCTTGGGAAATAGGCAGAGCCCAAACTTTAGATGACTGAAATCTTCAGGGTCAGAAGCGCTCACCATCGGCCTTGCTTAGGTTACATTTTATCTGTCATTGATAGATGATGTCAATAAAAATATCTATTCTTTTTCAGATTATTTCCCCTTATAGGTTATTGCAAAATATTCAGTGTAGTTCCCTGTGCTATACAGTAGTTCCTTGTTGATGATCTCTTTTATACATAGCAGTGTGTATGTGTTAATCCCAAACTGTTAATTTATCCCTTCTCCTACCTTTCCCCTTTGGTAATAATAAATTATAAGATTTTATACTTCTCAGAAATGGGGGAGCTGAAAGAGAGGTATCATTTTCAATGGAAAAGCATTCAAAACAAGATTGAAGCTTCAGCCAAGAGTATTCGATGTACATCCATGGAAATAAATCACTTCATTTCTCTAATGTTGACCTGGCAAATAAGACAGACGTCTTCACTGAACTTGCTTATAGGAAAGTGATGGAAATATCAAATGTAAGTCTTAGAAACATCTTATTTTACCCGAGCATTATACACTGCTCTATGTTAACTACAGTTTGGCTCACACATCTGTTCATTGAAGTTACAATGTTCTCAATTTCTGTTACTGATCCTCCAGAGTGGACCCCAACAGGAGTCCCCGTGCCCAGTGTCATTGGAGCCAACAGATCAAGACTGAGTTTGGTTCAGAAGCAAAAGAAACATTATTTTGAAAACAGAATGGAGAGGTGAGAGCGTGAACTCCCCCATGGGCTGTGGGCTGGGCTGCTGTGTAGGGTCCCCGGCAGCATCAGTGGGAGGGAGGGGATGGAGCTCTCGAGGGCTGGGTTGGCTGCAGCTCAGGCTCTATGCCGCGGAGTCTGCATGGGACCCCGCTAGCTGAGGTGTCGACCCAGCCATTCTGCACTAGGAAATCCGGTCTGAAGTGCCGGGTGTGGGACCTCTGCATGCGGAACCTTAGGAGCACGTGAAATTAGACAAAGCACAAAGGAAAAACAGGTTAGACTTTATTTTATTGCCCAGATTCTCTTTTTATCTCCCAGGAATTTTTAATGAACGTTGCCGGAGACGAACACCTCCTCTGCTTTTTGTTCCGTTCCTTATTCTTGGGGTGTTGAGGGTGCAGACCCCTCTTTTGTAACTGCTTCATGCTGTGGTGGGAGCCCTGATACATGGGGGGAGGGGCAAAACGTCTCCCCACCAGCCTCCTGGTGAGGTTGATTGTCCCAAGGCCCCCTGCCTCACTTCTCGTCCGCCTGAGCACCAGCATTGGAAGTGTACAGATTCTAATGACCTTTAAGGGTCCAGGAAAGAGAGGCGCAGAGATGCTGCGGTGGCAGGTTTCACCCCACCCCACATATGTTCGGCGACCTTAGGCTGACAGTTTTTGCCAGACTAGATGCTCTGACCAGTAGTCTGTGCTTTCTTTAATTAGGTCCCTGAATTAATGTACAAACAGCACCATGTGTCAAAGCCCTGCCCACGCAACTCCCAGACAGTCCAGGGTCAGTGGTGATCCAGGACCATGACGTCCACTGAGTCAATGGCCTTTAGAAGTAGCCAGCAGTCCAGCCGGTCATATTGGCCACCATCACCGCGGTGTCTGTAGGGTTTTCTATGGTGAAAGCGTGATATACGTTTCCCCCGCCAAGCTTATTAGCTCCCCTCTGGGTGCAGTAAGTCCTGCAAGCAGTAGTCTGCTCTTTCGGGGCACAGTCTTGTCGTTTTCTGAGAGAAACTCCAGGTCAAGTGATGGTCACACGAGACATCTTGGGGACCCGTTGCCCCCGTTTATCTCTCTGGAGGTTGGAGTTGGAGGGCCTCCTCATTCGAGGTCAGTGTGTCCACAGAGCGACCCCTGCAACTTCAGGGCATGATGGGTGGTTAGGATCACCACGTGGGGTCCTTTTCCCTTAGGAGGGAGCTGGCCTTGCGGGCTGCTGATTTCCAGCTTTTTAGATACCCCAGTATCCTGGCCTGATGAGTCGGTGGGCAAAGCCCTTGGTGACCATAGTTTATCATACCTGAAGGGCATTCTTGTGTTGCTCCATTTCAAGTGGTCCCAGTTTTTGCACTAAGGCTCCAAGGGCGATTAACCTTTGACCGGGTATGTAAAGGTCAAAGGGTTTAGCTAAATTAGGGAGTTCCTGGGCAAGGGTCTGTATTGACTGCTCTTTCCATTCTTGAAAGGCTGCTTCTGGATTCTATTCAAAAGGATCATCATCTTTTCGTGTCAGTGTTTCATGTAGAGGCCCAGCTATTACACTGTAGTCAGGGATCCAGATGCAGAAAACCTTGGCCTCCCCAGGAACCCCTAAGCTATCTTCTAGTTTTAGAAGAGGTAAGGCTGCAAATGGCTTCTTCCCTATCCTGGGATGCGTTTCTCCGAATATCTGTGAGAATGAAGCCCAGGCATGTCACCTTAGCCTGGGATATTTGAGCGTTTTTCTTGGACACCTTCTATCCTTTCTTGGCTAGGTAGTTCAGAGGCGTCTTTAGTAGGCCTGGGGATCAGAATGTCATCTGCATATTGAAGGAGGGTTCCCTTTTACAGAGGTTGAACTTTTAGGTCTTTAGAGGACATTTCCCCAATGATGGTGTGGGGATTTTTGAACCATTGGGGCAGGACGGCCCAGCATTATTGCTTTTGTTGCATGTTGTGTCCTGCCACTCACAAGCCAAAAATTCTTGTGACTCTGAGATGAATGGAATACAGAAGAAGGCATCATTGAAGTCTAATACAGAATGCCATGGCCTGGTGAAAGGTAGAATGACCAGCAGGGAGTAGGAAATAGGAGCTACTGGATGTATATCCTCGGTGGCTTCACTGACTGTCCTGATATCCTTTACCAGGTCTCCAGCAGCCCATGGGGCTCTCGTGGTCAGGCCAATCCCAGGATATGGAGCTCACCTGGGCTGCACCCCTACCCCACAGCCCACGGGGCTCTCGTGGTCAAGTCCCTCCCAGGGTATGGAGCTCACCTCTGCAGCTACCCAGCAGCCCATGGGGCTCTCCTACTCAGGCCCTTCCCAGGGCACATAGCCCACCTTGCAGAGAACCCCCAGCTCACCTGTCGCTCACAGCTGACACAGAATACCTCAGAGCAGGACTTGAACTAACAAACAGCAGCTCTGACAGGTCTGTGACCATGGCTATCACTCTCTGCAGGCTCTTTCTGCCTGGTCTTCCAGACACTTCCACTGCAGCCAGGGCACCAGGCCTCTGTCTCCACCCACCATCACTCCTCTCCCTGACTCCTGGGTTCCTCTCATTAGGATAGTGTCTTCTTGAAGTTGTTTTCCACTCATGGACCAGATAAAATGATAAGAAAACAAGCCGCAGCTGCAGCCCCTTGTCTCTCCTGACTCTCAAGGGCCCACACCTGTTCCTAGGGCCTGGCCCGTTTAGCAAGTTTCATTTTCTGCAACTGTGAGCCCCTGAGGGGTGAGGATTGGCTGATTTTGGCAGCCTGAAACTGCCTGCCAGCCCTCCACAGGTGTGCCTGGGTTGAGGGCAATATAAACAGCTCTCCAGTGAGCGACAGCCCTTGTAGCTGTGACTGACGCCATATTCTCTGCCCCGTAGGCAGTGCCGGGGCTGTGCTGGTGGGAGGGAGTGAGGGGCCGTGGCTTTGTGGGTGGCCCAGTGTGAGTGGGGCTCTGCTGGACTTTCTGCAGGAGTTGCCAGGCTGCCACCTGCTAAAGAAGAGGATGTGTCACCGATACCTGCCGCTGGAATTTCTCCCCAGGCAGATGTGAGGAAGTAAAAAAGCAGTGGGGGCCGTGTCAGGAGCGGTATCTCAGGCAGGGAAATGGAAAGCTTCCAGAAGAGCATCTGGGGCCAGGACCATCCTGACTGGCCTGCAGGCACCAAGTCGGCCTGTGTGCTGTCGCTGGTTTGGCTCCACAGCCCTTCCTCTAAGCTTGCAAGTTCTTGTACATATTCAGGTGTTTTACCTGGAAAGGGTGGGAAGAGTTCAGCTGAAGCAGGACTGGGGCTCAGCTCACGTTTACTCACAGATGCCTTGGAACGGTCCCCCAGCTTTGCAATGAGGACCCTCCTTCTTGGGGGGCGGGCTGCTGGCTGTATGGGAGATGATTCCCCACCTCTGACCAATTTCAGAATTGTTTACCGCTGGAACAAGTGCCCTGATAGGGTTTTCCTTTGTATAACTGGTGGGTTCAGGTTTTTTTTCCTTTTTTGGTTCAAGTTAGATTTTATTCCTCTTTTATGTATTTATTGATATAAGCATGGAAATAATTCATTCATATAAATACATCTGTGTGAAGGGAAGAACTTTTTCTGTTTTATTTTTAAATTTTATTTTTTTAAATTTTAAAATTTAATTTTATTTATATTTTTATACAGCAGGTTATTATTAGTTATGTATTTTATGCATATACATGTATACAGGTCAATCCCAATCTCCCAACATATGCCACCAACACCACACCATGGCTTCCCACACTTGGTGTCCATACGTGTGTTCTCTACCTCTGTGTCTCTATTTCTTCCTTGCAAAACAGTTCATCTATACCATTTTTCTAGGTTCCACATATATGCATTAATATACAATATTTGTTTTTCTCTTTATGACTTACTTCATTCTGTATGACAGTCTCTAGATCCATCGACGTCTCTACAAATGACCCAGTTTCATTCCTTCTTATGGCTGAGTAATATTCCATTTTATATATGTACCACATCTTTATCCATTCGTCTGTCTGTGGGTATTTAGGTTGCTTCCATTACCTGGCTATCGTAAATAGTGCTGAAATGAGCATTGTGGTGAATGTGCCTTTTTGATTTATGGTTTTCTCAGGGTATATGCCCAGAAGTGGGATTGCTGGATCATATGGTAATTCTATTTCTAGTTTTTTTAAGGAAACTCCATACTGTTCTCCATCGTGACTGTATCAATTTACATTTCCACCACTAGTGGAAGAGGGATCCTTTTGTCCACACCCTACCCAGAATTTGTTGTTTGTAGATTTTCTGATGATGCCGATTCTAACAGGTGTGCGGTGATACCTCATTGTAGTTTTGATTTGCATTTCTCTAATAATTAGTGATGTTGAGCAGCTTTTCATGTGCGTCTTGGCCATCTCTGTGTCTTCTTTGAAGAAACGTCTCTTTTCATCTTCTGCCCAATTTTGTACTGGGTTGTTTGTTTTTTTAGTATTAAGCTGCATGAGCTCTTTATATATATTGGAGATTAAACCTTTGTCCATTGATTCGTTTGCAAATATTTTCGCCCATTCTGAGGGATGCTTTTTGCCATTCCCGTTTTTTTAACAAAAAAAGAAAGAAAGAAAAAGAAGCAGAACACTAATGTGTGTAAAATATGCCTTTTGAAACTGTCGTTTTGAAATATGGACGTCCTTTGAATTTTTGGTCGATATATGAACCCAGGATTTGTTTTCAGGGCAGGTGTCATTTACAGGCCTGCAATGATTTTGAATATCAACTGACCATTAGCGCTGGGATTAAAGCTGCTGTTTTGTGAAACGGCCACAATGTGGCAGCAGTTCTCCCTTACCAAATCTGGTTACTGGGGCAACAGAGCCTCAATGGAAGTCGTGTTCTAGATTGGAATGTAGAATGGAATGTACCAGGAGAAAGCCCCTCAAGTTTGTCTCACTACTTCTTGTTCGTGTTTTCAGTTTAATTTTTTATTTTTTATTACAGCAAATTTGATTACAATGTTTGGCTTGTTGTAGGTGTGGAAGATGTGGTTCTTTTACACATATACATATGTCTGTTCTTCCTGGGATCCTTTTCCCATGTACCTTATGACAGAATGTTGAGTAGTCTTCTCTTGGTATACTGTAGGTCTTTGGTGATTATATATGTCACCTGTGTTTGTATATGTCTGTTAACCCCAATATCAAAATGAAACCAATCCTCACACCTTTCCATTGGGGAAACTTTAGTTTGTTTAATTAATCTGTGATTGCCCTTCTCCATGGAAATATCTGCCCTGGTATCCATTTTTCGGTCACACCTATAAGAGATATGATATGATATGTGTCTTTCACTTTCGGACTTACTACAAGTCACATGATTACCTCTAGACACACCTACGGTGCTGCAAATGGCATTGTGTCCTTTTATTCCTTGGCTTCTATTCTGCCTTAGCGAGGTCCATTTTCAACAATGTGATTCCCTGAGGGCTGAGGATTAGCTGACCTGGGTAGCCTGACCCTGCCGGCCGGCCCTCCCCAGGTGTGCCTGTGTTGAGGTCAATATAAACAGCGCTGCAGGCAGCAATAGCCCATGAAGCTGTGCCTGACTCCATATTCTCTGCCCCGTCAGCAGTCTCGGGGCTGTGCTGGTGGGAGGGAGTGAGGGGCCACGGCTTTGTGGGTGGCCCTGTGTGAGTGGGTCTCTGCTGGACTTTCTGCAGGAGTTGCCAGGCTGCCACCTGTAAAGAAGAGGATGTGTCACCCATAACTTCCGCTGGAATTTCTCTCCGGACAGAGGTGAGGAAGGAAAAAAGCAGTGGGTCCCGGGACAGGAGGGGTATCTCAGGCAGGGCAATGGAAAGCTTCCAGAAGAGTGCCCAGGGCCAGGACCATCCTGGCTGGCCTGCAGGCACCAAGTTGGCCTGCGTGCTGTCGCTGTTGTGGCTCCACGCCCCTTCCTCTAGGCTTTCAAGCCCTTGTACATATTCAGGTGTTTTACCTGCGAAGGGTGGGAAAAGTTCAACAGCAGCTGGCCTGGGGCTCAGCTCACCGTTACTCACAGATGCCTCGGCATGGCCCCCAGCTTTGAAATGAGGACGCTCCTTGCATAGGAGTGGGCTGCTGGCTCTATCGGTGATGATTCCCCACCTCTGACCAATTTCAGAATTGTTTACCGCTGGAGCAAGTGCCCTGATAGGGTTTTCCTCTGTCTAACTCGTGGGTTCAGGTTTTCTTTTTTCTTTTTTGGTTCAAGTTAGATTTTATTCCTCTTTTATGTATTTATAAATATAAGCATGGAAATAATTCATTCATATAAATACATTTGTGTGAAGGGAAGAACTTTTATCTGTTTTATATTTAAATTTTATTTTTTAAAATTTTGAAATTTAATTTTATTTATTTTTTTATACAGCAGGTTATTATTGGTTATGTATTTTATTCATATACATGTATACAGGTCAATCCAAATCTCCCAACTCATCCCAACACCACCTCCCCATGGCTTCCCACACTTGGTGTCCGTACGTATGTTCTCTACCTCTGTGTCTCTATTTCTTCCCTGCAAACCAGTTCATCTGTACCATTTTTCTAGGTTCCACGTATATGCATTAATATACAATATTTGTTTGTCTCTTTCTGACTTACTTCATTCTGTATGACAGTCTCTAGATCCATCGACGTCTCTACAAATGACCCAGTTTCATTCCTTCTTATGGCTGAGTAATATTCCATTTTATATATGTACCACATCTTTATCCATTCGTCTGTCTGTGGGTATTTAGGTTGCTTTCATTACCTGGCTATCGTAAATAGTGCTGAAATGAGCATTGTGGTGAATGCGCCTTTTTGATTTATGGTTTTCTCTGGGTATATGCCCAGAAGTGGGATTGCTGGATCATATGGTAATTCTATTTCTAGTTTTTTTAAGGAAACTCCATACTGTTCTCCATTGTGACTGTATCAATTTACATTTCCACCACTAGTGGAAGAGGGATCCTTTTGTCCACACCCTCTCCAGAATTCGTTGTTTGTAGATTTTCTGATGATGCCGATTCTAACACGTGTGAGGTGATACCTCATTGTAGTTTTGATTTGCATTTCTCTAATAATTAGTGATGTCGAGCAGCTTTTCATTTGCATCTTGGCCATCTCTGTGTCTTCTTTGAAGAAACGTCTCTTTAGATCTTCTGCCCATTTTTGTATTGGGTTGTTTGTTGTTTTAATATTAAGCTGCATGAGCTCTTTATATATATTGGAGATTAAACCTTTGTCCATTGATTCGTTTGCAAATATTTTCGCCCATTCTGAGGGATGATTTTTGCCATTCCCGTTTTTTTAACAAAAAAAGAAAGAAAGAAAAAGAAGCAGAACACTAATGTGTGTAAAATATGCCTTTTGAAACTGTCGTTTTGAAATATGGACGGCCTTTGAATTTTTTGGTCGATATATGAACCCAGGATTTGTTTTCAGGGCAGGTGTCATTTACAGGCCTGCAATGATTTTGAATATCAACTGACCATTAGCGCTGGGATTAAAGCTGCTGTTGTGTGAAACGGCCACAAGGTGGCAGCAGTTCTCCCTTACCAAATCTGGTTACTGGGGCAACAGAGCCTCAATGGAAGTCGTGTTCTAGATTGGAATTTAGAATGGAATGTGCCAGGAGAAAGCCCCTCAAGTTTGTCTCACTACTTCTTGTTCGTGTTTTTAATTTAATTTTTAATTTTTTATTACAACAAATTTGATTACAATGTTTGGCTTGTTGTAGGTGTGGAAGATGTGGTTCTTTTACACATATACATATGTCAGTTCTTCCTGGGATCCTTTTCCCATGTAGCTTATGACAGAATGTTGAGTAGTCTTCTCTTGGTATTCTGTAGGTCTTTGGTGATTATATATGTCACCTGTGTTTGTATATGTCTGTTAACCCCAATATCATAATGAAACCAATCCTCACACCTTTCCATTCGTGAACCATAAGTTTGTTGAATGAATCTGTGATTGCCCTTCTCCGTGGAAATATCTGCCCTGGTATCCATTTTTCGGTCACACCTATAAGAGATATGATATGATATGTGTCTTTCACTTTCTGACTTACTACAAGTCACGTGATTACCTCTAGACACACCTACGGTGCTGCAAGTGGCATTGTGTCCTTTTATTCCTTGGCTTCTATTCTGCCTTAGCGAGGTCCATTTTCAACAATGTGATTCCCTGAGGGCTGAGGATTAGCTGACCTGGGTAGCCTGACCCTGCCGGCCGGCCCTCCCCAGGTGTGCCTGGGTTGAGGTCAATATAAACAGCACTGCAGGCAGAAATAGCCCCTGAAGCTCTGCCTGACGCCATATTCTCTGGCCAGTCAGCAGTCTCGGGGCTGTGCTGGTGGGAGGGAGTGAGGGGTCACGGCTTTGTGGGTGGCCCGGTGTGAGTGGGTCTCTGCTGGACTTTCTGCAGGAGTGGCCACGCTTCCACTTGTAAAGAAGAGGATGTGTCACCCATACCTTTCGCTGGAATTTCTCTCCGGACAGATGTGAGCAAGGAAAAAAGCAGTGGGGGCCGGGACAGGAGGGGTATCCCAGGCAGGGCAATGGAAAGCTTCCAGAAGAGCACCCAGGGCCAGGAACATCCTGGCTGGCCTGCAGGCACCAAGTTGGCCTGCGTGCTGTCGCTGGTGTGGCTCCACGCCCCTTCCTCTAGGCTTTCAAGGCCTTGTACATATTCAGGTGTTTTACCTGGGAAGGGTGGGAAAAGTTCAACAGCAGCTGGCCTGGGGCTCATCTCACGGTTACTCACAGATGCCTCGGCATGGCCCCCGCTTTGCAATGAGGACACTCCTTGCGTAGGAGTGGGCAGCTGGCTCTATGGGAGATGATTCCCCACCTCTGACCAATTTCAGAATTGTTTACCGCTGGAGCAAGTGCCCTGATAGGGTTTTCCTCTGTCTAACTCGTGGGTTCAGGTTTTTTTTTCTTTTTTGGTTCAAGTTAGATTTTATTCCTCTTTTATGTATTTATAGATATAAGCATGGAAATAATTCATTCATATAAATACATCTGTGTGAAGGGAAGAACGTTTTTCTCTTTTATTTTTAAGTTTTATTTTTAAAAATTTTGAAATTTAATTTTATTTATTTTTTTATACAGCAGGTTATTATTAGTTATGTATTTTATGCATATACATGTATACAGGTCAATCCCAATCTCGCAACTCATCCCAACACCACCTCCCCATGGCTTCCCACACTTGGTGTCCATACGTGTGTTCTCTACCTCTGTGTCTCTATTTCTTCCCTGCAAAGCAGTTCATCTGTACCATTTTTCTAGGTTCCACATATATGCATTAATATACAATATTTGTTTGTCTCTTTCTGACTTACTTCATTCTGTATGACAGTCTCTAGATCCATCGACGTCTCTACAAATGACCCAGTTTCATTCCTTCTTATGGCTGAGTAATATTCCATTTTATATATGTACCACATCTTTATCCATTCGTCTGTCTGTGGGTATTTAGGTTGCTTCCATTACCTGGCTATCGTAAATAGTGCTGCAATGAGCATTGTGGTGAATGTGCCTTTTTGATTTATGGTTTTCTCTGGGTATATGCCCAGAAGTGGGATTGCTGGATCATATGGTAATTGTATTTCTAGGTTTTTAAAGGAAAATCCATACTGTTCTCCATCGTGACTGTATCAATTTACATTTCTACCAATAGTGGAAGAGGGATCCTTTTGTCCACACCCTCCCCAGAATTCGTTGTTTGTAGATTTTCTGATGATGCCGATTCTAACAGGTGTGAGGTGATACCTCACTGTAGTTTTGATTTGCATTTCTCTAATAATTAGTGATGTTGAGCAGCTTTTCATGTGTGTCTTGGCCATCTCTGTGTCTTCTTTGAAGAAACGTCTCTGTAGATCTTCTGCCCATTTTTGTATTGGGTTGTTTGTTTTTTTAATATTAAGCTGCATGAGCTCTTTATATATATTGGAGATTAAACCTTTGTCCATTGATTCGTTTGCAAATATTTTCGCCCATTCTGAGGGATGCTTTTTGCCATTCCCGTTTATTTAACAAAAAAAGAAAGAAAGAAAAAGAAGCAGAACACTAATGTGTGTAAAATATGCCTTTTGAAACTGTCGTTTTGAAATATGGACGTCCTTTGAATTTTTTGGTCGATATATGAACCCAGGATTTGTTTTCAGGGCAGGTGTCATTTACAGGCCTGCAATGATTTTGAATATCAACTGACCATTAGCGCTGGGATTAAAGCTGCTGTTGTGTGAAATGGCCACAAGGTGGCAGCAGTTCTCCCTTACCAAATCTGGTTACTGGGGCAACAGAGCCTCAATGGAAGTCGTGTTCTAGATTGGAATTTAGAATGGAATGTGCCAGGAGAAAGCCCCTCAAGTTTGTCTCACTACTTCTTGTTCGTGTTTTTAATTTAATTTTTAATTTTTTATTACAACAAATTTGATTACAATGTTTGGCTTGTTGTAGGTGTGGAAGATGTGGTTCTTTTACACATATACATATGTCAGTTCTTCCTGGGATCCTTTTCCCATGTACCTTATGACAGAATGTTGAGTAGTCTTCTCTTGGTATTCTGTAGGTCTTTGGTGATTATATATGTCACCTGTGTTTGTATATGTCTGTTAACCCCAATATCATAATGAAACCAATCCTCACACCTTTCCATTGGTGAACCATAAGTTTGTTGAATGAATCTGTGATTGCCCTTCTCCGTGGAAATATCTGCCCTGGTATCCATTTTTCGGTCACACCTATAAGAGATATGATATGATATGTGTCTTTCACTTTCTGACTTACTACAAGTCACGTGATTACCTCTAGACACACCTACGGTGCTGCAAGTGGCATTGTGTCCTTTTATTCCTTGGCTTCTATTCTGCCTTAGCGAGGTCCATTTTCAACAATGTGATTCCCTGAGGGCTGAGGATTAGCTGACCTGGGTAGCCTGACCCTGCCGGCCGGCCCTCCCCAGGTGTGCCTGGGTTGAGGTCAATATAAACAGCACTGCAGGCAGAAATAGCCCCTGAAGCTCTGCCTGACGCCATATTCTCTGGCCAGTCAGCAGTCTCGGGGCTGTGCTGGTGGGAGGGAGTGAGGGGTCACGGCTTTGTGGGTGGCCCGGTGTGAGTGGGTCTCTGCTGGACTTTCTGCAGGAGTGGCCACGCTTCCACTTGTAAAGAAGAGGATGTGTCACCCATACCTTCCGCTGGAATTTCTCTCCGGACAGATGTGAGGAAGGAAAAAAGCAGTGGGGGCCGGGACAGGAGGTGTATCCCAGGCAGGGCAATGGAAAGCTTCCAGAAGAGCGCCCAGGGCCAGGAACATCCTGGCTGGCCTGCAGGCACCAAGTTGGCCTGCGTGCTGTCGCTGGTGTGGCTCCACGCCCCTTCCTCTAGGCTTTCAAGGCCTTGTACATATTCAGGTGTTGTACCTGGGAAGGGTGGGAAAAGTTCAACAGCAGCTGGCCTGGGGCTCATCTCACGGTTACTCACAGATGCCTCGGCATGGCCCCCGCTTTGCAATGAGGACACTCCTTGCGTAGGAGTGGGCAGCTGGCTCTATGGGAGATGATTCCCCACCTCTGACCAATTTCAGAATTGTTTACCGCTGGAGCAAGTGCCCTGATAGGGTTTTCCTCTGTCTAACTCGTGGGTTCAGGTTTTTTTTTTCTTTTTTGGTTCAAGTTAGATTTTATTCCTCTTTTATGTATTTATAGATATAAGCATGGAAATAATTCATTCATATAAATACATCTGTGTGAAGGGAAGAACTTTTTTCTCTTTTATTTTTAAGTTTTATTTTTTAAAATTTTGAAATTTAATTTTATTTATTTTTTATACAGCAGGTTATTATTAGTTATGTATTTTATGCATATACATGTATACAGGTCAATCCCAGTCTCCCAACTCATCACAACACCACCTCCCCATGGCTTCCCACACTTGGTGTCCATACGTGTGTTCTCTATATCTGTGTCTCTCTTTCTTCCCTGCAAACCAGTTCATCTGTACGATTTTTCTAGGTTTCACATATATGCATTAATATACAATATTTGTTTGTCTCTTTCTGACTTACTTCATTCTGTATGACAGTCTCTAGATCCATCGACGTCTCTACAAATGACCCAGTTTCATTCCTTCTTATGGCTGAGTAATATTCCATTTTATATATGTACCACATCTTTATCCATTCGTCTGTCTGTGGGTATTTAGGTTGCTTCCATTACCTGGCTATCGTAAATAGTGCTGAAATGAGCATTGTGGTGAATGTGCCTTTTTGATTTATGGTTTTCTCTGGGTATATGCCCAGAAGTGGGATTGCTGGATCATATGGTAATTCTATTTCTAGTTTTTTTAAGGAAACTCCATACTGTTCTCCATCGTAACTGTATCAATTTACATTTCCACCACTAGTGGAAGAGGGATCCTTTTGTCCACACCCTCTACAGAATTCGTTGTTTGTAGATTTTCTGATGATGCCGATTCTAACAGGTGTGAGGTGATACCTCATTGTAGTTTTGATTTGCATTTCTCTAATAATTAGTGATGTTGAGCAGCTTTTCATGTGCGTCTTGGCCATCTCTGTGTCTTCTTTGAAGAAACGTCTCTTTAGATCTTCTGCCCATTTTTGTATTGGGTTGTTTGTTGTTTTAATATTAAGCTGCATTAGCTCTTTATATATATTGGAGATTAAACCTTTGTCCATTGATTCGTTTGCAAATATTTTCGCCCATTCTGAGGGATGCTTTTTGTCATTCCCGTTTTTTTAACAAAAAGAGAAAGAAAGAAAAAGAAGCAGAACACTAATGTGTGTAAAATATGCCTTTTGAAACTGTCGTTTTGTAATATGGACGTCCTTTGAATTTTTTGGTCGATATATGAACCCAGGATTTGTTTTCAGGACAGGTGTCATTTACAGGCCTGCAATGATTTTGAATATCAACTGACCATTAACGCTGGGATTAAAGCTGCTGTTGTGTGAAACGGCCACAAGGTGGCAGCAGTTCTCCCTTACCAAATCTGGTTACTGGGGCAACAGAGCGTCAATGGTAGTCGTGTTCTAGATTGTAATTTAGAATGGAATGTGCCAGGAGAAAGCCCCTAAAGTTTGTCTCACTACTTCTTGTTCGTGTTTTTAATTTAATTTTTTTATTTTTTATTACAGCAAATTTGATTACAATGTTTGGCTATTTGTAGGTGTGGAAGATGTGGTTCTTTTACACATATACATATGTCAGTTCTTCCTGGGATCCTTTTCCCATGTACCTTATGACAGAATGTTGAGTAGTCTTCTCTGGGTATTCTGTATGTCTTCGGTGATTATATATGTCACCTGTGTTTGTATATGTCTGTTAACCCCACTATCATAATGAAACCAATCCTCACACCTTTCCATTGGTGAACCATAAGTTTGTTGAATGAATCTGTGATTGCCCTTCTCCGTGGAAATATCTGCCCTGGTATCCATTTTGCGGTCACACCTATAAGAGATATGATATGATATGTGTCTTTCACTTTCTGACTTACTACAAGTCACGTGATTACCTCTAGACACACCTAGGTGCTGCAAATGGCATTGTGTCCTTTTATTCCTTGGCTTCTATTCTGCCTTAGCGAGGTCCATTTTCAACAATGTGATTCCCTGAGGGCTGAGGATTAGCTGACCTGGGTAGCCTGACCCTGCCGGCCGGCCCTCCCCAGTTGTGCCTGGGTTGAGACCAATATAAACACCACTGCAGGCAGCAATAGCCCCTGAAGCTCTTCCTGACGCCATATTCTCTGCCCAGTAAGCAGTCTCGGGGCTGTGCTGGTGGGAGGGAGTGAGGAGTCACGGCTTTGTGGGTGGCCCGGTGTGAGTGGGTCTCTGCTGGACTTTCTGCAGGAGTTGCCAGGCTTCCACCTGTAAAGAAGAGGATGTGTCACCCATACCTTCCGCTGGAATTTCTCTGTGGACAGAGGTGAGGAAGGAAAAAAGCAGTGGGGGCCGGGACAGGAGGGGTATCTCAGGCAGGGCAATGGAAAGCTTCCAGAAGAGCGCCCAGGGCCAGGACCATCCTGGCTGGCCTGCAGGCACCAAGTTGGCCTGCGTGCTGTTGCTGGTGTGGCTCCACGCCCCTTCCTCTAGGCTTTCAAGCCCTTGTACATATTCAGGTGTTTTACCTGGGAAGGGTGGGAGAAGTTCAACAGCAGCTGGCCTGGGGCTCAGCTCACGGTTACTCACAGATGCCTCGGCATGGCCCCCCGCTTTGCAATGAGTACGCTCCTTGCGTAGGAGTGGGCTGGTGGCTGTATGGGAGATGATTCCCCACCTCTGACCAATTTCAGAATTGTTTACCGCTGGAACAAGTGCCCTGATAGGGTTTTCCTCTGTCTAACTCGTGGGTTCAGGTTTTTTTTTTCTTTTTTGGTTCAAGTTAGATTTTATTCCTCTTTTATGTATTTATAGATATAAGCATGGAAATAATTCATTCATATAAATACATCTGTGTGAAGGGAAGAACTTTTTTCTCTTTTATTTTTAAGTTTTATTTTTTAAAATTTTGAAATTTAATTTTATTTATTTTTTATACAGCAGGTTATTATTAGTTATGTATTTTATGCATATACATGTATACAGGTCAATCCCAGTCTCCCAACTCATCACAACACCACCTCCCCATGGCTTCCCACACTTGGTGTCCATACGTGTGTTCTCTATATCTGTGTCTCTCTTTCTTCCCTGCAAACCAGTTCATCTGTACGATTTTTCTAGGTTTCACATATATGCATTAATATACAATATTTGTTTGTCTCTTTCTGACTTACTTCATTCTGTATGACAGTCTCTAGATCCATCGACGTCTCTACAAATGACCCAGTTTCATTCCTTCTTATGGCTGAGTAATATTCCATTTTATATATGTACCACATCTTTATCCATTCGTCTGTCTGTGGGTATTTAGGTTGCTTCCATTACCTGGCTATCGTAAATAGTGCTGAAATGAGCATTGTGGTGAATGTGCCTTTTTGATTTATGGTTTTCTCTGGGTATATGCCCAGAAGTGGGATTGCTGGATCATATGGTAATTCTATTTCTAGTTTTTTTAAGGAAACTCCATACTGTTCTCCATCGTAACTGTATCAATTTACATTTCCACCACTAGTGGAAGAGGGATCCTTTTGTCCACACCCTCTACAGAATTCGTTGTTTGTAGATTTTCTGATGATGCCGATTCTAACAGGTGTGAGGTGATACCTCATTGTAGTTTTGATTTGCATTTCTCTAATAATTAGTGATGTTGAGCAGCTTTTCATGTGCGTCTTGGCCATCTCTGTGTCTTCTTTGAAGAAACGTCTCTTTAGATCTTCTGCCCATTTTTGTATTGGGTTGTTTGTTGTTTTAATATTAAGCTGCATGAGCTCTTTATATATATTGGAGATTAAACCTTTGTCCATTGATTCGTTTGCAAATATTTTCGCCCATTCTGAGGGATGCTTTTTGCCATTCCCGTTTTTTTAACAAAAAGAGAAAGAAAGAAAAAGAAGCAGAACACTAATGTGTGTAAAATATGCCTTTTGAAACTGTCGTTTTGTAATATGGACGTCCTTTGAATTTTTTGGTCGATATATGAACCCAGGATTTGTTTTCAGGACAGGTGTCATTTACAGGCCTGCAATGATTTTGAATATCAACTGACCATTAACGCTGGGATTAAAGCTGCTGTTGTGTGAAACGGCCACAAGGTGGCAGCAGTTCTCCCTTACCAAATCTGGTTACTGGGGCAACAGAGCGTCAATGGTAGTCGTGTTCTAGATTGTAATTTAGAATGGAATGTGCCAGGAGAAAGCCCCTAAAGTTTGTCTCACTACTTCTTGTTCGTGTTTTTAATTTATTTTTTTTATTTTTTATTACAGCAAATTTGATTACAATGTTTGGCTATTTGTAGGTGTGGAAGATGTGGTTCTTTTACACATATACATATGTCAGTTCTTCCTGGGATCCTTTTCCCATGTACCTTATGACAGAATGTTGAGTAGTCTTCTCTGGGTATTCTGTATGTCTTCGGTGATTATATATGTCACCTGTGTTTGTATATGTCTGTTAACCCCACTATCATAATGAAACCAATCCTCACACCTTTCCATTGGTGAACCATAAGTTTGTTGAATGAATCTGTGATTGCCCTTCTCCGTGGAAATATCTGCCCTGGTATCCATTTTGCGGTCACACCTATAAGAGATATGATATGATATGTGTCTTTCACTTTCTGACTTACTACAAGTCACGTGATTACCTCTAGACACACCTAGGTGCTGCAAATGGCATTGTGTCCTTTTATTCCTTGGCTTCTATTCTGCCTTAGCGAGGTCCATTTTCAACAATGTGATTCCCTGAGGGCTGAGGATTAGCTGACCTGGGTAGCCTGACCCTGCCGGCCGGCCCTCCCCAGTTGTGCCTGGGTTGAGACCAATATAAACACCACTGCAGGCAGCAATAGCCCCTGAAGCTCTTCCTGACGCCATATTCTCTGCCCAGTAAGCAGTCTCGGGGCTGTGCTGGTGGGAGGGAGTGAGGAGTCACGGCTTTGTGGGTGGCCCGGTGTGAGTGGGTCTCTGCTGGACTTTCTGCAGGAGTTGCCAGGCTTCCACCTGTAAAGAAGAGGATGTGTCACCCATACCTTCCGCTGGAATTTCTCTGTGGACAGAGGTGAGGAAGGAAAAAAGCAGTGGGGGCCGGGACAGGAGGGGTATCTCAGGCAGGGCAATGGAAAGCTTCCAGAAGAGCGCCCAGGGCCAGGACCATCCTGGCTGGCCTGCAGGCACCAAGTTGGCCTGCGTGCTGTTGCTGGTGTGGCTCCACGCCCCTTCCTCTAGGCTTTCAAGCCCTTGTACATATTCAGGTGTTTTACCTGGGAAGGGTGGGAGAAGTTCAACAGCAGCTGGCCTGGGGCTCAGCTCACGGTTACTCACAGATGCCTCGGCATGGCCCCCCGCTTTGCAATGAGTACGCTCCTTGCGTAGGAGTGGGCTGGTGGCTGTATGGGAGATGATTCCCCACCTCTGACCAATTTCAGAATTGTTTACCGCTGGAACAAGTGCCCTGATAGGGTTTTCCTCTGTCTAACTCGTGGGTTCAGGTTTTTTTTTTCTTTTTTGGTTCAAGTTAGATTTCATTCCTCTTTTATGTATTTATAGATATAAGCATGGAAATAATTCATTCATATAAATACATCTGTGTGAAGGGAAGAACTTTTTTCTCTTTTATTTTTAAGTTTTATTTTTTAAAATTTTGAAATTTAATTTTATTTATTTTTTATACAGCAGGTTATTATTAGTTATGTATTTTATGCATATACATGTATACAGGTCAATCCCAGTCTCCCAACTCATCACAACACCACCTCCCCATGGCTTCCCACACTTGGTGTCCATACGTGTGTTCTCTATATCTGTGTCTCTCTTTCTTCCCTGCAAACCAGTTCATCTGTACGATTTTTCTAGGTTTCACATATATGCATTAATATACAATATTTGTTTGTCTCTTTCTGACTTACTTCATTCTGTATGACAGTCTCTAGATCCATCGACGTCTCTACAAATGACCCAGTTTCATTCCTTCTTATGGCTGAGTAATATTCCATTTTATATATGTACCACATCTTTATCCATTCGTCTGTCTGTGGGTATTTAGGTTGCTTCCATTACCTGGCTATCGTAAATAGTGCTGAAATGAGCATTGTGGTGAATGTGCCTTTTTGATTTATGGTTTTCTCTGGGTATATGCCCAGAAGTGGGATTGCTGGATCATATGGTAATTCTATTTCTAGTTTTTTTAAGGAAACTCCATACTGTTCTCCATCGTAACTGTATCAATTTACATTTCCACCACTAGTGGAAGAGGGATCCTTTTGTCCACACCCTCTACAGAATTCGTTGTTTGTAGATTTTCTGATGATGCCGATTCTAACAGGTGTGAGGTGATACCTCATTGTAGTTTTGATTTGCATTTCTCTAATAATTAGTGATGTTGAGCAGCTTTTCATGTGCGTCTTGGCCATCTCTGTGTCTTCTTTGAAGAAACGTCTCTTTAGATCTTCTGCCCATTTTTGTATTGGGTTGTTTGTTGTTTTAATATTAAGCTGCATGAGCTCTTTATATATATTGGAGATTAAACCTTTGTCCATTGATTCGTTTGCAAATATTTTCGCCCATTCTGAGGGATGCTTTTTGCCATTCCCGTTTTTTTAACAAAAAGAGAAAGAAAGAAAAAGAAGCAGAACACTAATGTGTGTAAAATATGCCTTTTGAAACTGTCGTTTTGTAATATGGACGTCCTTTGAATTTTTTGGTCGATATATGAACCCAGGATTTGTTTTCAGGACAGGTGTCATTTACAGGCCTGCAATGATTTTGAATATCAACTGACCATTAACGCTGGGATTAAAGCTGCTGTTGTGTGAAACGGCCACAAGGTGGCAGCAGTTCTCCCTTACCAAATCTGGTTACTGGGGCAACAGAGCGTCAATGGTAGTCGTGTTCTAGATTGTAATTTAGAATGGAATGTGCCAGGAGAAAGCCCCTAATGTTTGTCTCACTACTTCTTGTTCGTGTTTTTAATTTATTTTTTTTATTTTTTATTACAGCAAATTTGATTACAATGTTTGGCTATTTGTAGGTGTGGAAGATGTGGTTCTTTTACACATATACATATGTCAGTTCTTCCTGGGATCCTTTTCCCATGTACCTTATGACAGAATGTTGAGTAGTCTTCTCTGGGTATTCTGTATGTCTTCGGTGATTATATATGTCACCTGTGTTTGTATATGTCTGTTAACCCCACTATCATAATGAAACCAATCCTCACACCTTTCCATTGGTGAACCATAAGTTTGTTGAATGAATCTGTGATTGCCCTTCTCCGTGGAAATATCTGCCCTGGTATCCATTTTGCGGTCACACCTATAAGAGATATGATATGATATGTGTCTTTCACTTTCTGACTTACTACAAGTCACGTGATTACCTCTAGACACACCTAGGTGCTGCAAATGGCATTGTGTCCTTTTATTCCTTGGCTTCTATTCTGCCTTAGCGAGGTCCATTTTCAACAATGTGATTCCCTGAGGGCTGAGGATTAGCTGACCTGGGTAGCCTGACCCTGCCGGCCGGCCCTCCCCAGTTGTGCCTGGGTTGAGACCAATATAAACACCACTGCAGGCAGCAATAGCCCCTGAAGCTCTTCCTGACGCCATATTCTCTGCCCAGTAAGCAGTCTCGGGGCTGTGCTGGTGGGAGGGAGTGAGGAGTCACGGCTTTGTGGGTGGCCCGGTGTGAGTGGGTCTCTGCTGGACTTTCTGCAGGAGTTGCCAGGCTTCCACCTGTAAAGAAGAGGATGTGTCACCCATACCTTCCGCTGGAATTTCTCTGTGGACAGAGGTGAGGAAGGAAAAAAGCAGTGGGGGCCGGGACAGGAGGGGTATCTCAGGCAGGGCAATGGAAAGCTTCCAGAAGAGCGCCCAGGGCCAGGACCATCCTGGCTGGCCTGCAGGCACCAAGTTGGCCTGCGTGCTGTTGCTGGTGTGGCTCCACGCCCCTTCCTCTAGGCTTTCAAGCCCTTGTACATATTCAGGTGTTTTACCTGGGAAGGGTGGGAGAAGTTCAACAGCAGCTGGCCTGGGGCTCAGCTCACGGTTACTCACAGATGCCTCGGCATGGCCCCCCGCTTTGCAATGAGTACGCTCCTTGCGTAGGAGTGGGCTGGTGGCTGTATGGGAGATGATTCCCCACCTCTGACCAATTTCAGAATTGTTTACCGCTGGAACAAGTGCCCTGATAGGGTTTTCCTCTGTCTAACTCGTGGGTTCAGGTTTTTTTTTTCTTTTTTGGTTCAAGTTAGATTTCATTCCTCTTTTATGTATTTATAGATATAAGCATGGAAATAATTCATTCATATAAATACATCTGTGTGAAGGGAAGAACTTTTTTCTCTTTTATTTTTAAGTTTTATTTTTTAAAATTTTGAAATTTAATTTTATTTATTTTTTATACAGCAGGTTATTATTAGTTATGTATTTTATGCATATACATGTATACAGGTCAATCCCAGTCTCCCAACTCATCACAACACCACCTCCCCATGGCTTCCCACACTTGGTGTCCATACGTGTGTTCTCTATATCTGTGTCTCTCTTTCTTCCCTGCAAACCAGTTCATCTGTACGATTTTTCTAGGTTTCACATATATGCATTAATATACAATATTTGTTTGTCTCTTTCTGACTTACTTCATTCTGTATGACAGTCTCTAGATCCATCGACGTCTCTACAAATGACCCAGTTTCATTCCTTCTTATGGCTGAGTAATATTCCATTTTATATATGTACCACATCTTTATCCATTCGTCTGTCTGTGGGTATTTAGGTTGCTTCCATTACCTGGCTATCGTAAATAGTGCTGAAATGAGCATTGTGGTGAATGTGCCTTTTTGATTTATGGTTTTCTCTGGGTATATGCCCAGAAGTGGGATTGCTGGATCATATGGTAATTCTATTTCTAGTTTTTTTAAGGAAACTCCATACTGTTCTCCATCGTAACTGTATCAATTTACATTTCCACCACTAGTGGAAGAGGGATCCTTTTGTCCACACCCTCTACAGAATTCGTTGTTTGTAGATTTTCTGATGATGCCGATTCTAACAGGTGTGAGGTGATACCTCATTGTAGTTTTGATTTGCATTTCTCTAATAATTAGTGATGTTGAGCAGCTTTTCATGTGCGTCTTGGCCATCTCTGTGTCTTCTTTGAAGAAACGTCTCTTTAGATCTTCTGCCCATTTTTGTATTGGGTTGTTTGTTGTTTTAATATTAAGCTGCATGAGCTCTTTATATATATTGGAGATTAAACCTTTGTCCATTGATTCGTTTGCAAATATTTTCGCCCATTCTGAGGGATGCTTTTTGCCATTCCTGTTTTTTTAAGAAAAAAAGAAAGAAAGAAAAAGAAGCAGAACACTAATGTGTGTAAAATATGCCTTTTGAAACTGTCGTTTTGAAATATGGACGTCTTTTGAAATTTTTGGTCGATATATGAACCCAGGATTTGTTTTCAGGGCAGGTGTCATTTACAGGCCTGCAATGATTTTGAATATCAACTGACCCTTAGCGCTGGGATTAAAGCTGCTGTTGTGTGAAACGGCCACAAGGTGGCAGCAGTTCTCCCTTACCAAATCTGGTTACTGGGGCAACAGAGCCTCAATGGAAGTCGTGTTCTAGATTGGAATTTAGAATGGAATGTGCCAGGAGAAAGCCCCTCAAGTTTGTCTCACTACATCTTGTTCGTGTTTTTAATTTAATTTTTTATTTTTTATTACAGCAAATTTGATTACAATGTTTGGCTTGTTGTAGGTGTGGAAGATGTGGTTCTTTTACACACATACATATGTATGTACTTCCTGGGATCCTTTTCCCATGTACCTTATGACAGAATGTTGAGTGGTCTTCTCTTGGTATTCTGTAGGTCTTTGGTGATTATATATGTCACCTGTGTTTGTATATGTCTGTTAACCCCAATATCATAATGAAACCAATCCTCACACCTTTCCATTGGTGAACCATAAGTTTGTTGAATGAATCTATGATTGCCCTTCTCCGTGGAAATATCTGCCCTGGTATCCATTTTTCGGTCAAACCTATAACAGATATGATATGATATGTGTCTTTCACTTTCTGATTTACTACAAGTCACGTGATTACCTCTAGACACACCTATGGTGCTGCAAATGGCATTGTGTCCTTTTATTCCTTGGCTTCTATTCTGCCTTAGCGAGGTCCATTTTCAACAATGTGGTTCCCTGAGGGCTGCGGATTAGCTGACCTGGGTAGCCTGACCCTGCCGGCCGGCCCTCCCCAGTTGTGCCTGGTTTGAGGTCAATATAAACAGCGCTGCAGGCAGCAATAGCCCCTGAAGCTGTGCCTGACTGCATATTCTCTGCCCAGTCAGCAGTCTCGGGGCTGTGCTGGTGGGAGGCAGTGAGGGGCCACGGCTTTGTGGGTGGCCCTGTGTGAGTGGGTCTCTGCTGGACTTTCTGCAGGAGTTGCCAGGCTGCCACCTGTAAAGAAGAGGATGTGGCACCCATAACTTCCGCTGGAATTTCTCTCCGGACAGAGGTGAAATGAAAAAATCAGTGGGGCCGGGAGAGGAGGGGTATCTCAGGCAGGGCAATGGAAAGCTTCCAGAAGAGCGCCCAGGGCCAGGACCATCCTGGCTGGCCTGCAGGCACCAAGTTGGCCTGCGTGCTGTCGCTGGTGTGGCTCCACGGCCCTTCCTCTAGGCTTTCAAGCCCTTGTACATATTCAGGTGTTGTACCTGGGAAGGGTGGGAAAAGTTCAACAGCAGCTGGCCTGGGACTCATCTCACGGTTACTCACAGATGCCTCGGCATGGCCCCCGCTTTGCAATGAGGACACTCCTTGCGTAGGAGTGGGCAGCTGGCTCTATGGGAGATGATTCCCCACCTCTGACCAATTTCAGAATTGTTTACCGCTGGAGCAAGTGCCCTGATAGGGTTTTCCTCTGTCTAACTCGTGGGTTCAGGTTTTTTTTTCTTTTTTGGTTCAAGTTAGATTTTATTCCTCTTTTATGTATTTATAGATATAAGCATGGAAATAATTCATTCATATAAATACATCTGTGTGAAGGGAAGAACGTTTTTCTCTTTTATTTTTAAGTTTTATTTTTAAAAATTTTGAAATTTAATTTTATTTATTTTTTTATACAGCAGGTTATTATTAGTTATGTATTTTATGCATATACATGTAGACAGGGCAATCCCAGTCTCCCAACTCATCCCAAAACCACCTACCCATGGCTTCCCACACTTGGTGTCCATACGTGTGTTCTCTACCTCTGTGTCTCTATTTCTTCCCTGCAAAGCAGTTCATCTGTACCATTTTTCTAGGTTCCACATATATGCATTAATATACAATATTTGAATATTTGTTTTTCTCTTTCTGACTTACTTTATTCTGTATGACAGTCTCTAGATCCATCGACGTCTCTACAAATGACCCAGTTTCATTCCTTCTTATGGCTGAGTAATATTCCATTTTATATATGGACCACATCTTTATCCATTCGTCTGTCTGTGGGTATTTAGGTTGCTTCCATTACCTGGCTATCGTAAATAGTGCTGAAATGAGCATTGTGGTGAATGTGCCTTTTTGATTTATGGTTTTCTCTGGGTATATGCCCAGAAGTGGGATTGCTGGATCATATGGTAATTCTATATCTAGTTTTTTTAAGGAAACTCCATACTGTTCTCCATCGTGACTGTATCAATTTACATTTCCACCACTAGTGGAAGAGGGATCCTTTTGTCCACACCCTCCCCAGAATTCGTTGTTTGTAGATTTTCTGATGATGCCGATTCTAACAGGTGTGAGGTGATACCTCACTGTAGTTTTGATTTGCATTTCTCTAATAATTAGTGATGTTGAGCAGCTTTTCATGTGTGTCTTGGCCATCTCTGTGTCTTCTTTGAAGAAACGTCTCTGTAGATCTTCTGCCCATTTTTGTATTGGGTTGTTTGTTTTTTTAATATTAAGCTGCATGAGCTCTTTATATATATTGGAGATTAAACCTTTGTCCATTGATTCGTTTGCAAATATTTTCGCCCATTATGAGGGATGCTTTTTGCCATTCCCGTTTATTTAACAAAAAAAGAAAGAAAGAAAAAGAAGCAGAACACTAATGTGTGTAAAATATGCCTTTTGAAACTGTCGTTTTGAAATATGGACGTCCTTTGAATTTTTTGGTCGATATATGAACCCAGGATTTGTTTTCAGGGCAGGTGTCATTTACAGGCCTGCAATGATTTTGAATATCAACTGACCATTAGCGCTGGGATTAAAGCTGCTGTTGTGTGAAACGGCCACAAGGTGGCAGCAGTTCTCCCTTACCAAATCTGGTTACTGGGGCAACAGAGCCTCAATGGAAGTCGTGTTTTAGATTGGAATTTAGAATGGAATGTGCCAGGAGAAAGCCCCTCAAGTTTGTCTCACTACTTCTTGTTCGTGTTTTTAATTTAATTTTTTATTTTTTATTACAACAAATTTGATTACAATGTTTGGCTTGTTGTAGGTGTGGAAGATGTGGTTCTTTTACACATATACATATGTCAGTTCTTCCTGGGATCCTTTTCCCATGTACCTTATGACAGAATGTTGAGTAGTCTTCTCTTGGTATTCTGTAGGTCTTTGGTGATTATATATGTCACCTGTGTTTGTATATGTCTGTTAACCCCAATATCATAATGAAACCAATCCTCACACCTTTCCATTGGTGAACCATAAGTTTGTTGAATGAATCTGTGATTGCCCTTCTCAGTGGAAATATCTGCCCTGGTATCCATTTTTCGGTCACACCTATAAGAGATATGATATGATATGTGTCTTTCACTTTCTGACTTACTACAAGTCACGTGATTACCTCTAGACACACCTATGGTGCTGCAAGTGGCATTGTGTCCTTTTATTCCTTGGCTTCTATTCTGCCTTAGCGAGGTCCGTTTTCAACAATGTGATTCCCTGAGGGCTGAGGATTAGCTGACCTGGGTAGCCTGACCCTGCCGGCCGGCCCTCCCCAGGTGTGCCTGGGTTGAGGTCAATATAAACAGCACTGCAGGCAGAAATAGCCCCTGAAGCTCTGCCTGACGCCATATTCTCTGCCCAGTCAGCAGTCTCGGGGCTGTGCTGGTGGGAGGGAGTGAGGGGTCACGGCTTTGTGGGTGGCCCGGTGTGAGTGGATCTCTGCTGGACTTTCTGCAGGAGTGGCCACGCTTCCACTTGTAAAGAAGAGGATGTGTCACCCATACCTTCCGCTGGAATTTCTCTCCGGACAGATGTGAGGAAGGAAAAAAGCAGTGGGGGCCGGGACAGGAGGGGTATCCCAGGCAGGGCAATGGAAAGCTTCCAGAAGAGCGCCCAGGGCCAGGAACATCCTGGCTGGCCTGCAGGCACCAAGTTGGCCTGCGTGCTGTCGCTGGTGTGGCTCCACGCCCCTTCCTCTAGGCTTTCAAGGCCTTGTACATATTCAGGTGTTGTACCTGGGAAGGGTGGGAAAAGTTCAACAGCAGCTGGCCTGGGGCTCATCTCACGGTTACTCACAGATGCCTCGGCATGGCCCCCGCTTTGCAATGAGGACACTCCTTGCGTAGGAGTGGGCAGCTGGCTCTATGGGAGATGATTCCCCACCTCTGACCAATTTCAGAATTGTTTACCGCTGGAGCAAGTGCCCTGATAGGGTTTTCCTCTGTCTAACTCGTGGGTTCAGGTTTTTTTTTCTTTTTTGGTTCAAGTTAGATTTTATTCCTCTTTTATGTATTTATAGATATAAGCATGGAAATAATTCATTCATATAAATACATCTGTGTGAAGGGAAGAACGTTTTTCTCTTTTATTTTTAAGTTTTATTTTTAAAAATTTTGAAATTTAATTTTATTTATTTTTTTATACAGCAGGTTATTATTAGTTATGTATTTTATGCATATACATGTATACAGGTCAATCCCAATCTCGCAACTCATCCCAACACCACCTCCCCATGGCTTCCCACACTTGGTGTCCATACGTGTGTTCTCTACCTCTGTGTCTCTATTTCTTCCCTGCAAAGCAGTTCATCTGTACCATTTTTCTAGGTTCCACATATATGCATTAATATACAATATTTGTTTTTCTCTTTCTGACTTACTTCATTCTGTATGACAGTCTCTAGATCCATCGACGTCTCTACAAATGACCCAGTTTCATTCCTTCTTATGGCTGAGTAATATTCCATTTTATATATGTACCACATCTTTATCCATTCGTCTGTCTGTGGGTATTTAGGTTGCTTCCATTACCTGGCTATCGTAAATAGTGCTGAAATGAGCATTGTGGTGAATGTGCCTTTTTGATTTATGGTTTTCTCTGGGTATATGCCCAGAAGTGGGATTGCTGGATCATATGGTAATTGCATTTCTAGGTTTTTAAAGGAAAATCCATACTGTTCTCCATCGTGACTGTATCAATTTACATTTCTACCAATAGTGGAAGAGGGATCCTTTTGTCCACACCCTCCCCAGAATTCGTTGTTTGTAGATTTTCTGATGATGCCGATTCTAACAGGTGTGAGGTGATACCTCACTGTAGTTTTGATTTGCATTTCTCTAATAATTAGTGATGTTGAGCAGCTTTTCATGTGTGTCTTAGCCATCTCTGTGTCTTCTTTGAAGAAACATCTCTGTAGATCTTCTGCCCATTTTTGTATTGGGTTGTTTGTTTTTTTAATATTAAGCTGCATGAGCTCTTTATATATATTGGAGATTAAACCTTTGTCCATTGATTCCTTTGCAAATATTTTCGCCCATTCTGAGGGATGCTTTTTGCCATTCCCGTTTTTTTAACAAAAAGAGAAAGAAAGAAAAAGAAGCAGAACACTAATGTGTGTAAAATATGCCTTTTGAAACTGTCGTTTTGTAATATGGACGTCCTTTGAATTTTTTGGTCGATATATGAACCCAGGATTTGTTTTCAGGACAGGTGTCATTTACAGGCCTGCAATGATTTTGAATATCAACTGACCATTAACGCTGGGATTAAAGCTGCTGTTGTGTGAAACGGCCACAAGGTGGCAGCAGTTCTCCCTTACCAAATCTGGTTACTGGGGCAACAGAGCGTCAATGGTAGTCGTGTTCTAGATTGTAATTTAGAATGGAATGTGCCAGGAGAAAGCCCCTAAAGTTTGTCTCACTACTTCTTGTTCGTGTTTTTAATTTAATTTTTTTATTTTTTATTACAGCAAATTTGATTACAATGTTTGGCTATTTGTAGGTGTGGAAGATGTGGTTCTTTTACACATATACATATGTCAGTTCTTCCTGGGATCCTTTTCCCATGTACCTTATGACAGAATGTTGAGTAGTCTTCTCTGGGTATTCTGTATGTCTTCGGTGATTATATATGTCACCTGTGTTTGTATATGTCTGTTAACCCCACTATCATAATGAAACCAATCCTCACACCTTTCCATTGGTGAACCATAAGTTTGTTGAATGAATCTGTGATTGCCCTTCTCCGTGGAAATATCTGCCCTGGTATCCATTTTGCGGTCACACCTATAAGAGATATGATAAGATATGTGTCTTTCACTTTCTGACTTACTACAAGTCACGTGATTACCTCTAGACACACCTAGGTGCTGCAAATGGCATTGTGTCCTTTTATTCCTTGGCTTCTATTCTGCCTTAGCGAGGTCCATTTTCAACAATGTGATTCCCTGAGGGCTGAGGATTAGCTGACCTGGGTAGCCTGACCCTGCCGGCCGGCCCTCCCCAGTTGTGCCTGGGTTGAGACCAATATAAACACCACTTCAGGCAGCAATAGCCCCTGAAGCTCTTCCTGACGCCATATTCTCTGCCCAGTAAGCAGTCTCGGGGCTGTGCTGGTGGGAGGGAGTGAGGAGTCACGGCTTTGTGGGTGGCCCGGTGTGAGTGGGTCTCTGCTGGACTTTCTGCAGGAGTTGCCAGGCTTCCACCTGTAAAGAAGAGGATGTGTCACCCATACCTTCCGCTGGAATTTCTCTGTGGACAGAGGTGAGGAAGGAAAAAAGCAGTGGGGGCCGGGACAGGAGGGGTATCTCAGGCAGGGCAATGGAAAGCTTCCAGAAGAGCGCCCAGGGCCAGGACCATCCTGGCTGGCCTGCAGGCACCAAGTTGGCCTGCGTGCTGTTGCTGGTGTGGCTCCACGCCCCTTCCTCTAGGCTTTCAAGCCCTTGTACATATTCAGGTGTTTTACCTGGGAAGGGTGGGAAAAGTTCAGCAGCAGCTGGCCTGGGGCTCAGCTCACGGTTACTCACAGATGCCTCGGCATGGCCCCCCGCTTTGCAATGAGTACGCTCCTTGCGTAGGAGTGGGCTGGTGGCTGTATGGGAGATGATTCCCCACCTCTGACCAATTTCAGAATTGTTTACCGCTGGAACAAGTGCCCTGATAGGGTTTTCCTCTGTCTAACTCGTGGGTTCAGGTTTTTTTTTCTTTTTTGGTTCAAGTTAGATTTTATTCCTCTTTTATGTATTTATAGATATAAGCATGGAAATAATTCATTCATATAAATACATCTGTGTGAAGGGAAGAACTTTTTTCTCTTTTATTTTTAAGTTTTATTTTTTAAAATTTTGAAATTTAATTTTATTTATTTTTTATACAGCAGGTTATTATTAGTTATGTATTTTATGCATATACATGTATACAGGTCAATCCCAGTCTCCCAACTCATCACAACACCACCTCCCCATGGCTTCCCACACTTGGTGTCCATACGTGTGTTCTCTATATCTGTGTCTCTCTTTCTTCCCTGCAAACCAGTTCATCTGTACGATTTTTCTAGGTTTCACATATATGCATTAATATACAATATTTGTTTGTCTCTTTCTGACTTACTTCATTCTGTATGACAGTCTCTAGATCCATCGACGTCTCTACAAATGACCCAGTTTCATTCCTTCTTATGGCTGAGTAATATTCCATTTTATATATGTACCACATCTTTATCCATTCGTCTGTCTGTGGGTATTTAGGTTGCTTCCATTACCTGGCTATCGTAAATAGTGCTGAAATGAGCATTGTGGTGAATGTGCCTTTTTGATTTATGGTTTTCTCTGGGTATATGCCCAGAAGTGGGATTGCTGGATCATATGGTAATTCTATTTCTAGTTTTTTTAAGGAAACTCCATACTGTTCTCCATCGTAACTGTATCAATTTACATTTCCACCACTAGTGGAAGAGGGATCCTTTTGTCCACACCCTCTACAGAATTCGTTGTTTGTAGATTTTCTGATGATGCCGATTCTAACAGGTGTGAGGTGATACCTCATTGTAGTTTTGATTTGCATTTCTCTAATAATTAGTGATGTTGAGCAGCTTTTCATGTGCGTCTTGGCCATCTCTGTGTCTTCTTTGAAGAAACGTCTCTTTAGATCTTCTGCCCATTTTTGTATTGGGTTGTTTGTTGTTTTAATATTAAGCTGCATGAGCTCTTTATATATATTGGAGATTAAACCTTTGTCCATTGATTCGTTTGCAAATATTTTCGCCCATTCTGAGGGATGCTTTTTGCCATTCCTGTTTTTTTAAGAAAAAAAGAAAGAAAGAAAAAGAAGCAGAACACTAATGTGTGTAAAATATGCCTTTTGAAACTGTCGTTTTGAAATATGGACGTCTTTTGAAATTTTTGGTCGATATATGAACCCAGGATTTGTTTTCAGGGCAGGTGTCATTTACAGGCCTGCAATGATTTTGAATATCAACTGACCCTTAGCGCTGGGATTAAAGCTGCTGTTGTGTGAAACGGCCACAAGGTGGCAGCAGTTCTCCCTTACCAAATCTGGTTACTGGGGCAACAGAGCCTCAATGGAAGTCGTGTTCTAGATTGGAATTTAGAATGGAATGTGCCAGGAGAAAGCCCCTCAAGTTTGTCTCACTACATCTTGTTCGTGTTTTTAATTTATTTTTTTATTTTTTATTACAGCAAATTTGATTACAATGTTTGGCTTGTTGTAGGTGTGGAAGATGTGGTTCTTTTACACACATACATATGTATGTACTTCCTGGGATCCTTTTCCCATGTACCTTATGACAGAATGTTGAGTGGTCTTCTCTTGGTATTCTGTAGGTCTTTGGTGATTATATATGTCACCTGTGTTTGTATATGTCTGTTAACCCCAATATCATAATGAAACCAATCCTCACACCTTTCCATTGGTGAACCATAAGTTTGTTTAATGAATCTATGATTGCCCTTCTCCGTGGAAATATCTGCCCTGGTATCCATTTTTCGGTCAAACCTATAACAGATATGATATGATATGTGTCTTTCACTTTCTGACTTACTACAAGTCACGTGATTACCTCTAGACACACCTATGGTGCTGCAAATGGCATTGTGTCCTTTTATTCCTTGGCTTCTATTCTGCCTTAGCGAGGTCCATTTTCAACAATGTGGTTCCCTGAGGGCTGCGGATTACCTGACCTGGGTAGCCTGACCCTGCCGGCCGGCCCTCCCCAGTTGTGCCTGGTTTGAGGTCAATATAAACAGCGCTGCAGGCAGCAATAGCCCCTGAAGCTGTGCCTGACTCCATATTCTCTGCCCCGTCAGCAGTCTCGGGGCTGTGCTGGTGGGAGGGAGTGAGGGGCCACGGCTTTGTGGGTGGCCCGGTGTGAGTGGGTCTCTGCTGGACTTTCTGCAGGAGTTGCCAGGCTGCCACCTGTAAAGAAGAGGATGTGGCACCCATAACTTCCGCTGGAATTTCTCTCCGGACAGAGGTGAAATGAAAAAATCAGTGGGGCCGGGAGAGGAGGGGTATCTCAGGCAGGGCAATGGAAAGCTTCCAGAAGAGCGCCCAGGGCCAGGACCATCCTGGCTGGCCTGCAGGCACCAAGTTGGCCTGCGTGCTGTCGCTGGTGTGGCTCCACGGCCCTTCCTCTAGGCTTTCAAGCCCTTGTACATATTCAGGTGTTTTACCTCGGAAGGGTGGGAAAAGTTCAAAGGCATCTGGCCTGTGGCTCATGTCACGGTTACTCACAGATGCCTCGGAATGGCCCCCACCATTGCAATAAGGACGCTCTTTGCATAGGAGTGGGCTGCTGGCTGTATGGGAGATGATTCCCCACCTCTGACCAATTTCAGAATTGTTTACCGCTGGAGCAAGTGCGCTGATAGTGTTTTCCTCTGTATAACTGGTGGGTTCAGGTTTTTTTTTTTCTTTTTTGGTTCAAGTTAGATTTTATTCCTCTTTTATGTATTTATAGATATAAGCATGGAAATAATTCATTCATATAAATACATCTGTGTGAAGGGAAGAACTTTTTTCTGTTTTATTTTTAAGTTTTATTTTTAAAAATTTTGAAATTTAATTTTATTTATTTTTTTATACAGCAGGTTATTATTAGTTATGTATCTTATGCATATACATGTATACAGGTCAATCCCAATCTCCCAACTCATCCCACCACCAACAACCCATGGCTTCCCACACTTGGTGTCCATACGTGTGTTCTCTACCTCTGTGTCTCTATTTCTTCCCTGCAAAGCAGTTCATCTGTACCATTTTTCTAGGTTCCACATATATGCATTAATATACAATATTTATTTGTCTCTTTCTGACTTACTTAATTCTGTATGACAGTCTCTAGATCCATCGACGTCTCTATAAATGACCCACTTTCATTCCTTCTTATGGCTGAGTAATATTCCATTTTATATATGTACCACATCTTTATCCATTCGTCTGTCTGTGGGTATTTAGGTTGCTTCCATTACCTGGCTATCGTAAATAGTGCTGAAATGAGCATTGTGGTGAATGTGCCTTTTTGATTTATGGTTTTCTCTGGGTATATGCCCAGAAGTGGGATTGCTGGATCATATGGTCATTCTATTTCTAGTTTTTTTAAGGAAACTCCATACTGTTCTCCATCGTGACTGTATCAATTTACATTTCCACCACTAGTGGAAGAGGGATCCTTTTGTCCACACCCTCCCCAGTATTCGTTGTTTGTAGATTTTCTGATGATGCCGATTCTAACAGGTGTGAGGTGATACCTCATTGTAGTTTTGATTTGCATTTCTCTAATAATTAGTGATGTTGAGCAGCTTTTCATGTGCGTCTTGGCCGTCTCTGTGTCTTCTTTGAAGTAACGTCTCTTTAGATCTTCTGCCCATTTTTGTATTGGGTTGTTTGTTTTTTTAATATTAAGCTGCATGAGCTCTTTATATATATTGGAGATTAATCCTTTGTCCATTGATTCGTTTGCAAATATTTTCGCCCATTCTGAGGGATGCTTTTTGCCATTCCCGTTTTTTTAACAAAAAAAGAAAGAAAGAAAAAGAAGCAGAACACTAATGTGTGTAAAATATGCCTTTTGAAACTGTCGTTTTGAAATATGGACGTCCTTTGAATTTTTGGTCGATATATGAACCCAGGATTTGTTTTCAGGGCAGGTGTCATTTACAGGCCTGCAATGATTTTGAATATCAACTGACCATTAGCGCTGGGATTAAAGCTGCTGTTTTGTGAAACGGCCACAATGTGGCAGCAGTTCTCCCTTACCAAATCTGGTTACTGGGGCAACAGAGCCTCAATGGAAGTCGTGTTCTAGATTGGAATGTAGAATGGAATGTACCAGGAGAAAGCCCCTCAAGTTTGTCTCACTACTTCTTGTTCGTGTTTTCAGTTTAATTTTTTATTTTTTATTACAGCAAATTTGATTACAATGTTTGGCTTGTTGTAGGTGTGGAAGATGTGGTTCTTTTACACATATACATATGTCTGTTCTTCCTGGGATCCTTTTCCCATGTACCTTATGACAGAATGTTGAGTAGTCTTCTCTTGGTATACTGTAGGTCTTTGGTGATTATATATGTCACCTCTGTTTGTATATGTCTGTTAACCCCAATATCAAAATGAAACCAATCCTCACACCTTTCCATTGGGGAAACTTTAGTTTGTTTAATTAATCTGTGATTGCCCTTCTCCATGGAAATATCTGCCCTGGTATCCATTTTTCGGTCACACCTATAAGAGATATGATATGATATGTGTCTTTCACTTTCGGACTTACTACAAGTCACATGATTAAATCTAGACACACCTACGGTGCTGCAAATGGCATTGTGTCCTTTTATTCCTTGGCTTCTATTCTGCCTTAGCGAGGTCCATTTTCAACAATGTGATTCCCTGAGGGCTGAGGATTAGCTGACCTGGGTAGCCTGACCCTGCCGGCCGGCCCTCCCCAGGTGTGCCTGGGTTGAGGTCAATATAAACAGCGCTGCAGGCAGCAATAGCCCCTGAAGCTGTGCCTGACTCCATATTCTCTGCCCCGTCAGCAGTGTCGGGGCTGTGCTGGTGGGAGGGAGTGAGGGGCCACGGCTTTGTGGGTGGCCCTGTGTGAGTGGGTCTCTGCTGGACTTTCTGCAGGAGTTGCCAGGCTGCCACCTGTAAAGAAGAGGATGTGTCACCCATAACTTCCGCTGGAATTTCTCTCCGAACAGAGGTGAGGAAGGAAAAAAGCAGTGGGTCCCGGGACAGGAGGGGTATCTCAGGCAGGGCAATGGAAAGCTTCCAGAAGAGTGCCCAGGGCCAGGACCATCCTGGCTGGCCTGCAGGCACCAAGTTGGCCTGCGTGCTGTCGCTGTTGTGGCTCCACGCCCCTTCCTCTAGGCTTTCAAGCCCTTGTACATATTCAGGTGTTTTACCTGCGAAGGGTGGGAAAAGTTCAACAGCAGCTGGCCTGGGGCTCAGCTCACCGTTACTCACAGATGCCTCGGCATGGCCCCCAGCTTTGAAATGAGGACGCTCCTTGCATAGGAGTGGGCTGCTGGCTCTATCGGTGATGATTCCCCACCTCTGACCAATTTCAGAATTGTTTACCGCTGGAGCAAGTGCCCTGATAGGGTTTTCCTCTGTCTAACTCGTGGGTTCAGGTTTTCTTTTTTCTTTTTTGGTTCAAGTTAGATTTTATTCCTCTTTTATGTATTTATAAATATAAGCATGGAAATAATTCATTCATATAAATACATTTGTGTGAAGGGAAGAACTTTTATCTGTTTTATTTTTAAATTTTATTTTTTAAAATTTTGAAATTTAATTTTATTTATTTTTTTATACAGCAGGTTATTATTGGTTATGTATTTTATTCATATACATGTATACAGGTCAATCCAAATCTCCCAACTCATCCCAACACCACCTCCCCATGGCTTCCCACACTTGGTGTCCGTACGTATGTTCTCTACCTCTGTGTCTCTATTTCTTCCCTGCAAACCAGTTCATCTGTACCATTTTTCTAGGTTCCACGTATATGCATTAATATACAATATTTGTTTGTCTCTTTCTGACTTACTTCATTCTGTATGACAGTCTCTAGATCCATCGACGTCTCTACAAATGACCCAGTTTCATTCCTTCTTATGGCTGAGTAATATTCCATTTTATATATGTACCACATCTTTATCCATTCGTCTGTCTGTGGGTATTTAGGTTGCTTTCATTACCTGGCTATCGTAAATAGTGCTGAAATGAGCATTGTGGTGAATGCGCCTTTTTGATTTATGGTTTTCTCTGGGTATATGTCCAGAAGTGGGATTGCTGGATCATATGGTAATTCTATTTCTAGTTTTTTTAAGGAAACTCCATACTGTTCTCCATTGTGACTGTATCAATTTACATTTCCACCACTAGTGGAAGAGGGATCCTTTTGTCCACACCCTCTCCAGAATTCGTTGTTTGTAGATTTTCTGATGATGCCGATTCTAACACGTGTGAGGTGATACCTCATTGTAGTTTTGATTTGCATTTCTCTAATAATTAGTGATGTCGAGCAGCTTTTCATTTGCATCTTGGCCATCTCTGTGTCTTCTTTGAAGAAACGTCTCTTTAGATCTTCTGCCCATTTTTGTATTGGGTTGTTTGTTGTTTTAATATTAAGCTGCATGAGCTCTTTATATATATTGGAGATTAAACCTTTGTCCATTGATTCGTTTGCAAATATTTTCGCCCATTCTGAGGGATGATTTTTGCCATTCCCGTTTTTTTAACAAAAAAAGAAAGAAAGAAAAAGAAGCAGAACACTAATGTGTGTAAAATATGCCTTTTGAAACTGTCGTTTTGAAATATGGACGGCCTTTGAATTTTTTGGTCGATATATGAACCCAGGATTTGTTTTCAGGGCAGGTGTCATTTACAGGCCTGCAATGATTTTGAATATCAACTGACCATTAGCGCTGGGATTAAAGCTGCTGTTGTGTGAAACGGCCACAAGGTGGCAGCAGTTCTCCCTTACCAAATCTGGTTACTGGGGCAACAGAGCCTCAATGGAAGTCGTGTTCTAGATTGGAATTTAGAATGGAATGTGCCAGGAGAAAGCCCCTCAAGTTTGTCTCACTACTTCTTGTTCGTGTTTTTAATTTAATTTTTAATTTTTTATTACAACAAATTTGATTACAATGTTTGGCTTGTTTTAGGTGTGGAAGATGTGGTTCTTTTACACATATACATATGTCAGTTCTTCCTGGGATCCTTTTCCCATGTAGCTTATGACAGAATGTTGAGTAGTCTTCTCTTGGTATTCTGTAGGTCTTTGGTGATTATATATGTCACCTGTGTTTGTATATGTCTGTTAACCCCAATATCATAATGAAACCAATCCTCACACCTTTCCATTGGTGAACCATAAGTTTGTTGAATGAATCTGTGATTGCCCTTCTCCGTGGAAATATCTGCCCTGGTATCCATTTTTCGGTCACACCTATAAGAGATATGATATGATATGTGTCTTTCACTTTCTGACTTACTACAAGTCACGTGATTACCTCTAGACACACCTACGGTGCTGCAAGTGGCATTGTGTCCTTTTATTCCTTGGCTTCTATTCTGCCTTAGCGAGGTCCATTTTCAACAATGTGATTCCCTGAGGGCTGAGGATTAGCTGACCTGGGTAGCCTGACCCTGCCGGCCGGCCCTCCCCAGGTGTGCCTGGGTTGAGGTCAATATAAACAGCACTGCAGGCAGAAATAGCCCCTGAAGCTCTGCCTGACGCCATATTCTCTGGCCAGTCAGCAGTCTCGGGGCTGTGCTGGTGGGAGGGAGTGAGGGGTCACGGCTTTGTGGGTGGCCCGGTGTGAGTGGGTCTCTGCTGGACTTTCTGCAGGAGTGGCCACGCTTCCACTTGTAAAGAAGAGGATGTGTCACCCATACCTTTCGCTGGAATTTCTCTCCGGACAGATGTGAGCAAGGAAAAAAGCAGTGGGGGCCGGGACAGGAGGGGTATCCCAGGCAGGGCAATGGAAAGCTTCCAGAAGAGCACCCAGGGCCAGGAACATCCTGGCTGGCCTGCAGGCACCAAGTTGGCCTGCGTGCTGTCGCTGGTGTGGCTCCACGCCCCTTCCTCTAGGCTTTCAAGGCCTTGTACATATTCAGGTGTTTTACCTGGGAAGGGTGGGAAAAGTTCAACAGCAGCTGGCCTGGGGCTCATCTCACGGTTACTCACAGATGCCTCGGCATGGCCCCCGCTTTGCAATGAGGACACTCCTTGCTTAGGAGTGGGCAGCTGGCTCTATGGGAGATGATTCCCCACCTCTGACCAATTTCAGAATTGTTTACCGCTGGAGCAAGTGCCCTGATAGGGTTTTCCTCTGTCTAACTCGTGGGTTCAGGTTTTTTTTTCTTTTTTGGTTCAAGTTAGATTTTATTCCTCTTTTATGTATTTATAGATATAAGCATGGAAATAATTCATTCATATAAATACATCTGTGTGAAGGGAAGAACGTTTTTCTCTTTTATTTTTAAGTTTTATTTTTAAAAATTTTGAAATTTAATTTTATTTATTTTTTTATACAGCAGGTTATTATTAGTTATGTATTTTATGCATATACATGTATACAGGTCAATCCCAATCTCGCAACTCATCCCAACACCACCTCCCCATGGCTTCCCACACTTGGTGTCCATACGTGTGTTCTCTACCTCTGTGTCTCTATTTCTTCCCTGCAAAGCAGTTCATCTGTACCATTTTTCTAGGTTCCACATATATGCATTAATATACAATATTTGTTTTTCTCTTTCTGACTTACTTCATTCTGTATGACAGTCTCTAGATCCATCGACGTCTCTACAAATGACCCAGTTTCATTCCTTCTTATGGCTGAGTAATATTCCATTTTATATATGTACCACATCTTTATCCATTCGTCTGTCTGTGGGTATTTAGGTTGCTTCCATTACCTGGCTATCGTAAATAGTGCTGAAATGAGCATTGTGGTGAATGTGCCTTTTTGATTTATGGTTTTCTCTGGGTATATGCCCAGAAGTGGGATTGCTGGATCATATGGTAATTGTATTTCTAGGTTTTTAAAGGAAAATCCATACTGTTCTCCATCGTGACTGTATCAATTTACATTTCTACCAATAGTGGAAGAGGGATCCTTTTGTCCACACCCTCCCCAGAATTCGTTGTTTGTAGATTTTCTGATGATGCCGATTCTAACAGGTGTGAGGTGATACCACACTGTAGTTTTGATTTGCATTTCTCTAATAATTAGTGATGTTGAGCAGCTTTTCATGTGTGTCTTGGCCATCTCTGTGTCTTCTTTGAAGAAACGTCTCTGTAGATCTTCTGCCCATTTTTGTATTGGGTTGTTTGTTTTTTTAATATTAAGCTGCATGAGCTCTTTATATATATTGGAGATTAAACCTTTGTCCATTGATTCGTTTGCAAATATTTTCGCCCATTCTGAGGGATGCTTTTTGCCATTCCCGTTTATTTAACAAAAAAAGAAAGAAAGAAAAAGAAGCAGAACACTAATGTGTGTAAAATATGCCTTTTGAAACTGTCGTTTTGAAATATGGACGTCCTTTGAATTTTTTGGTCGATATATGAACCCAGGATTTGTTTTCAGGGCAGGTGTCATTTACAGGCCTGCAATGATTTTGAATATCAACTGACCATTAGCGCTGGGATTAAAGCTGCTGTTGTGTGAAATGGCCACAAGGTGGCAGCAGTTCTCCCTTACCAAATCTGGTTACTGGGGCAACAGAGCCTCAATGGAAGTCGTGTTCTAGATTGGAATTTAGAATGGAATGTGCCAGGAGAAAGCCCCTCAAGTTTGTCTCACTACTTCTTGTTCGTGTTTTTAATTTAATTTTTAATTTTTTATTACAACAAATTTGATTACAATGTTTGGCTTGTTGTAGGTGTGGAAGATGTGGTTCTTTTACACATATACATATGTCAGTTCTTCCTGGGATCCTTTTCCCATGTACCTTATGACAGAATGTTGAGTAGTCTTCTCTTGGTATTCTGTAGGTCTTTGGTGATTATATATGTCACCTGTGTTTGTATATGTCTGTTAACCCCAATATCATAATGAAACCAATCCTCACACCTTTCCATTGGTGAACCATAAGTTTGTTGAATGAATCTGTGATTGCCCTTCTCCGTGGAAATATCTGCCCTGGTATCCATTTTTCGGTCACACCTATAAGAGATAAGATATGATATGTGTCTTTCACTTTCTGACTTACTACAAGTCACGTGATTACCTCTAGACACACCTACGGTGCTGCAAGTGGCATTGTGTCCTTTTATTCCTTGGCTTCTATTCTGCCTTAGCGAGGTCCATTTTCAACAATGTGATTCCCTGAGGGCTGAGGATTAGCTGACCTGGGTAGCCTGACCCTGCCGGCCGGCCCTCCCCAGGTGTGCCTGGGTTGAGGTCAATATAAACAGCACTGCAGGCAGAAATAGCCCCTGAAGCTCTGCCTGACGCCATATTCTCTGGCCAGTCAGCAGTCTCGGGGCTGTGCTGGTGGGAGGGAGTGAGGGGTCACGGCTTTGTGGGTGGCCCGGTGTGAGTGGGTCTCTGCTGGACTTTCTGCAGGAGTGGCCACGCTTCCACTTGTATAGAAGAGGATGTGTCACCCATACCTTCCGCTGGAATTTCTCTCCGGACAGATGTGAGGAAGGAAAAAAGCAGTGGGGGCCGGGACAGGAGGTGTATCCCAGGCAGGGCAATGGAAAGCTTCCAGAAGAGCGCCCAGGGCCAGGAACATCCTGGCTGGCCTGCAGGCACCAAGTTGGCCTGCGTGCTGTCGCTGGTGTGGCTCCACGCCCCTTCCTCTAGGCTTTCAAGGCCTTGTACATATTCAGGTGTTGTACCTGGGAAGGGTGGGAAAAGTTCAACAGCAGCTGGCCTGGGGCTCATCTCACGGTTACTCACAGATGCCTCGGCATGGCCCCCGCTTTGCAATGAGGACACTCCTTGCGTAGGAGTGGGCAGCTGGCTCTATGGGAGATGATTCCCCACCTCTGACCAATTTCAGAATTGTTTACCGCTGGAGCAAGTGCCCTGATAGGGTTTTCCTCTGTCTAACTCGTGGGTTCAGGTTTTTTTTTCTTTTTTGGTTCAAGTTAGATTTTATTCCTCTTTTATGTATTTATAGATATAAGCATGGAAATAATTCATTCATATAAATACATCTGTGTGAAGGGAAGAACTTTTTTCTCTTTTATTTTTAAGTTTTATTTTTTAAAATTTTGAAATTTAATTTTATTTATTTTTTATACAGCAGGTTATTATTAGTTATGTATTTTATGCATATACATGTATACAGGTCAATCCCAGTCTCCCAACTCATCACAACACCACCTCCCCATGGCTTCCCACACTTGGTGTCCATACGTGTGTTCTCTATATCTGTGTCTCTCTTTCTTCCCTGCAAACCAGTTCATCTGTACGATTTTTCTAGGTTTCACATATATGCATTAATATACAATATTTGTTTGTCTCTTTCTGACTTACTTCATTCTGTATGACAGTCTCTAGATCCATCGACGTCTCTACAAATGACCCAGTTTCATTCCTTCTTATGGCTGAGTAATATTCCATTTTATATATGTACCACATCTTTATCCATTCGTCTGTCTGTGGGTATTTAGGTTGCTTCCATTACCTGGCTATCGTAAATAGTGCTGAAATGAGCATTGTGGTGAATGTGCCTTTTTGATTTATGGTTTTCTCTGGGTATATGCCCAGAAGTGGGATTGCTGGATCATATGGTAATTCTATTTCTAGTTTTTTTAAGGAAACTCCATACTGTTCTCCATCGTAACTGTATCAATTTACATTTCCACCACTAGTGGAAGAGGGATCCTTTTGTCCACACCCTCTACAGAATTCGTTGTTTGTAGATTTTCTGATGATGCCGATTCTAACAGGTGTGAGGTGATACCTCATTGTAGTTTTGATTTGCATTTCTCTAATAATTAGTGATGTTGAGCAGCTTTTCATGTGCGTCTTGGCCATCTCTGTGTCTTCTTTGAAGAAACGTCTCTTTAGATCTTCTGCCCATTTTTGTATTGGGTTGTTTGTTGTTTTAATATTAAGCTGCATGAGCTCTTTATATATATTGGAGATTAAACCTTTGTCCATTGATTCGTTTGCAAATATTTTCGCCCATTCTGAGGGATGCTTTTTGCCATTCCCGTTTTTTTAACAAAAAGAGAAAGAAAGAAAAAGAAGCAGAACACTAATGTGTGTAAAATATGCCTTTTGAAACTGTCGTTTTGTAATATGGACGTCCTTTGAATTTTTTGGTCGATATATGAACCCAGGATTTGTTTTCAGGACAGGTGTCATTTACAGGCCTGCAATGATTTTGAATATCAACTGACCATTAACGCTGGGATTAAAGCTGCTGTTGTGTGAAACGGCCACAAGGTGGCAGCAGTTCTCCCTTACCAAATCTGGTTACTGGGGCAACAGAGCGTCAATGGTAGTCGTGTTCTAGATTGTAATTTAGAATGGAATGTGCCAGGAGAAAGCCCCTAAAGTTTGTCTCACTACTTCTTGTTCGTGTTTTTAATTTAATTTTTTTATTTTTTATTACAGCAAATTTGATTACAATGTTTGGCTATTTGTAGGTGTGGAAGATGTGGTTCTTTTACACATATACATATGTCAGTTCTTCCTGGGATCCTTTTCCCATGTACCTTATGACAGAATGTTGAGTAGTCTTCTCTGGGTATTCTGTATGTCTTCGGTGATTATATATGTCACCTGTGTTTGTATATGTCTGTTAACCCCACTATCATAATGAAACCAATCCTCACACCTTTCCATTGGTGAACCATAAGTTTGTTGAATGAATCTGTGATTGCCCTTCTCCGTGGAAATATCTGCCCTGGTATCCATTTTGCGGTCACACCTATAAGAGATATGATAAGATATGTGTCTTTCACTTTCTGACTTACTACAAGTCACGTGATTACCTCTAGACACACCTAGGTGCTGCAAATGGCATTGTGTCCTTTTATTCCTTGGCTTCTATTCTGCCTTAGCGAGGTCCATTTTCAACAATGTGATTCCCTGAGGGCTGAGGATTAGCTGACCTGGGTAGCCTGACCCTGCCGGCCGGCCCTCCCCAGTTGTGCCTGGGTTGAGACCAATATAAACACCACTGCAGGCAGCAATAGCCCCTGAAGCTCTTCCTGACGCCATATTCTCTGCCCAGTAAGCAGTCTCGGGGCTGTGCTGGTGGGAGGGAGTGAGGAGTCACGGCTTTGTGGGTGGCCCGGTGTGAGTGGGTCTCTGCTGGACTTTCTGCAGGAGTTGCCAGGCTTCCACCTGTAAAGAAGAGGATGTGTCACCCATACCTTCCGCTGGAATTTCTCTGTGGACAGAGGTGAGGAAGGAAAAAAGCAGTGGGGGCCGGGACAGGAGGGGTATCTCAGGCAGGGCAATGGAAAGCTTCCAGAAGAGCGCCCAGGGCCAGGACCATCCTGGCTGGCCTGCAGGCACCAAGTTGGCCTGCGTGCTGTTGCTGGTGTGGCTCCACGCCCCTTCCTCTAGGCTTTCAAGCCCTTGTACATATTCAGGTGTTTTACCTGGGAAGGGTGGGAGAAGTTCAACAGCAGCTGGCCTGGGGCTCAGCTCACGGTTACTCACAGATGCCTCGGCATGGCCCCCCGCTTTGCAATGAGTACGCTCCTTGCGTAGGAGTGGGCTGGTGGCTGTATGGGAGATGATTCCCCACCTCTGACCAATTTCAGAATTGTTTACCGCTGGAACAAGTGCCCTGATAGGGTTTTCCTCTGTCTAACTCGTGGGTTCAGGTTTTTTTTTTCTTTTTTGGTTCAAGTTAGATTTCATTCCTCTTTTATGTATTTATAGATATAAGCATGGAAATAATTCATTCATATAAATACATCTGTGTGAAGGGAAGAACTTTTTTCTCTTTTATTTTTAAGTTTTATTTTTTAAAATTTTGAAATTTAATTTTATTTATTTTTTATACAGCAGGTTATTATTAGTTATGTATTTTATGCATATACATGTATACAGGTCAATCCCAGTCTCCCAACTCATCACAACACCACCTCCCCATGGCTTCCCACACTTGGTGTCCATACGTGTGTTCTCTATATCTGTGTCTCTCTTTCTTCCCTGCAAACCAGTTCATCTGTACGATTTTTCTAGGTTTCACATATATGCATTAATATACAATATTTGTTTGTCTCTTTCTGACTTACTTCATTCTGTATGACAGTCTCTAGATCCATCGACGTCTCTACAAATGACCCAGTTTCATTCCTTCTTATGGCTGAGTAATATTCCATTTTATATATGTACCACATCTTTATCCATTCGTCTGTCTGTGGGTATTTAGGTTGCTTCCATTACCTGGCTATCGTAAATAGTGCTGAAATGAGCATTGTGGTGAATGTGCCTTTTTGATTTATGGTTTTCTCTGGGTATATGCCCAGAAGTGGGATTGCTGGATCATATGGTAATTCTATTTCTAGTTTTTTTAAGGAAACTCCATACTGTTCTCCATCGTAACTGTATCAATTTACATTTCCACCACTAGTGGAAGAGGGATCCTTTTGTCCACACCCTCTACAGAATTCGTTGTTTGTAGATTTTCTGATGATGCCGATTCTAACAGGTGTGAGGTGATACCTCATTGTAGTTTTGATTTGCATTTCTCTAATAATTAGTGATGTTGAGCAGCTTTTCATGTGCGTCTTGGCCATCTCTGTGTCTTCTTTGAAGAAACGTCTCTTTAGATCTTCTGCCCATTTTTGTATTGGGTTGTTTGTTGTTTTAATATTAAGCTGCATGAGCTCTTTATATATATTGGAGATTAAACCTTTGTCCATTGATTCGTTTGCAAATATTTTCGCCCATTCTGAGGGATGCTTTTTGCCATTCCCGTTTTTTTAACAAAAAGAGAAAGAAAGAAAAAGAAGCAGAACACTAATGTGTGTAAAATATGCCTTTTGAAACTGTCGTTTTGTAATATGGACGTCCTTTGAATTTTTTGGTCGATATATGAACCCAGGATTTGTTTTCAGGACAGGTGTCATTTACAGGCCTGCAATGATTTTGAATATCAACTGACCATTAACGCTGGGATTAAAGCTGCTGTTGTGTGAAACGGCCACAAGGTGGCAGCAGTTCTCCCTTACCAAATCTGGTTACTGGGGCAACAGAGCGTCAATGGTAGTCGTGTTCTAGATTGTAATTTAGAATGGAATGTGCCAGGAGAAAGCCCCTAAAGTTTGTCTCACTACTTCTTGTTCGTGTTTTTAATTTAATTTTTTTATTTTTTATTACAGCAAATTTGATTACAATGTTTGGCTATTTGTAGGTGTGGAAGATGTGGTTCTTTTACACATATACATATGTCAGTTCTTCCTGGGATCCTTTTCCCATGTACCTTATGACAGAATGTTGAGTAGTCTTCTCTGGGTATTCTGTATGTCTTCGGTGATTATATATGTCACCTGTGTTTGTATATGTCTGTTAACCCCACTATCATAATGAAACCAATCCTCACACCTTTCCATTGGTGAACCATAAGTTTGTTGAATGAATCTGTGATTGCCCTTCTCCGTGGAAATATCTGCCCTGGTATCCATTTTGCGGTCACACCTATAAGAGATATGATAAGATATGTGTCTTTCACTTTCTGACTTACTACAAGTCACGTGATTACCTCTAGACACACCTAGGTGCTGCAAATGGCATTGTGTCCTTTTATTCCTTGGCTTCTATTCTGCCTTAGCGAGGTCCATTTTCAACAATGTGATTCCCTGAGGGCTGAGGATTAGCTGACCTGGGTAGCCTGACCCTGCCGGCCGGCCCTCCCCAGTTGTGCCTGGGTTGAGACCAATATAAACACCACTGCAGGCAGCAATAGCCCCTGAAGCTCTTCCTGACGCCATATTCTCTGCCCAGTAAGCAGTCTCGGGGCTGTGCTGGTGGGAGGGAGTGAGGAGTCACGGCTTTGTGGGTGGCCCGGTGTGAGTGGGTCTCTGCTGGACTTTCTGCAGGAGTTGCCAGGCTTCCACCTGTAAAGAAGAGGATGTGTCACCCATACCTTCCGCTGGAATTTCTCTGTGGACAGAGGTGAGGAAGGAAAAAAGCAGTGGGGGCCGGGACAGGAGGGGTATCTCAGGCAGGGCAATGGAAAGCTTCCAGAAGAGCGCCCAGGGCCAGGACCATCCTGGCTGGCCTGCAGGCACCAAGTTGGCCTGCGTGCTGTTGCTGGTGTGGCTCCACGCCCCTTCCTCTAGGCTTTCAAGCCCTTGTACATATTCAGGTGTTTTACCTGGGAAGGGTGGGAGAAGTTCAACAGCAGCTGGCCTGGGGCTCAGCTCACGGTTACTCACAGATGCCTCGGCATGGCCCCCCGCTTTGCAATGAGTACGCTCCTTGCGTAGGAGTGGGCTGGTGGCTGTATGGGAGATGATTCCCCACCTCTGACCAATTTCAGAATTGTTTACCGCTGGAACAAGTGCCCTGATAGGGTTTTCCTCTGTCTAACTCGTGGGTTCAGGTTTTTTTTTTCTTTTTTGGTTCAAGTTAGATTTTATTCCTCTTTTATGTATTTATAGATATAAGCATGGAAATAATTCATTCATATAAATACATCTGTGTGAAGGGAAGAACTTTTTTCTCTTTTATTTTTAAGTTTTATTTTTTAAAATTTTGAAATTTAATTTTATTTATTTTTTATACAGCAGGTTATTATTAGTTATGTATTTTATGCATATACATGTATACAGGTCAATCCCAGTCTCCCAACTCATCACAACACCACCTCCCCATGGCTTCCCACACTTGGTGTCCATACGTGTGTTCTCTATATCTGTGTCTCTCTTTCTTCCCTGCAAACCAGTTCATCTGTACGATTTTTCTAGGTTTCACATATATGCATTAATATACAATATTTGTTTGTCTCTTTCTGACTTACTTCATTCTGTATGACAGTCTCTAGATCCATCGACGTCTCTACAAATGACCCAGTTTCATTCCTTCTTATGGCTGAGTAATATTCCATTTTATATATGTACCACATCTTTATCCATTTGTCTGTCTGTGGGTATTTAGGTTGCTTCCATTACCTGGCTATCGTAAATAGTGCTGAAATGAGCATTGTGGTGAATGTGCCTTTTTGATTTATGGTTTTCTCTGGGTATATGCCCAGAAGTGGGATTGCTGGATCATATGGTAATTCTATTTCTAGTTTTTTTAAGGAAACTCCATACTGTTCTCCATCGTAACTGTATCAATTTACATTTCCACCACTAGTGGAAGAGGGATCCTTTTGTCCACACCCTCTACAGAATTCGTTGTTTGTAGATTTTCTGATGATGCCGATTCTAACAGGTGTGAGGTGATACCTCATTGTAGTTTTGATTTGCATTTCTCTAATAATTAGTGATGTTGAGCAGCTTTTCATGTGCGTCTTGGCCATCTCTGTGTCTTCTTTGAAGAAACGTCTCTTTAGATCTTCTGCCCATTTTTGTATTGGGTTGTTTGTTGTTTTAATATTAAGCTGCATGAGCTCTTTATATATATTGGAGATTAAACCTTTGTCCATTGATTCGTTTGCAAATATTTTCGCCCATTCTGAGGGATGCTTTTTGCCATTCCCGTTTTTTTAACAAAAAGAGAAAGAAAGAAAAAGAAGCAAAACACTAATGTGTGTAAAATATGCCTTTTGAAACTGTCGTTTTGTAATATGGACGTCCTTTGAATTTTTTGGTCGATATATGAACCCAGGATTTGTTTTCAGGACAGGTGTCATTTACAGGCCTGCAATGATTTTGAATATCAACTGACCATTAACGCTGGGATTAAAGCTGCTGTTGTGTGAAACGGCCACAAGGTGGCAGCAGTTCTCCCTTACCAAATCTGGTTACTGGGGCAACAGAGCGTCAATGGTAGTCGTGTTCTAGATTGTAATTTAGAATGGAATGTGCCAGGAGAAAGCCCCTAAAGTTTGTCTCACTACTTCTTGTTCGTGTTTTTAATTTAATTTTTTTATTTTTTATTACAGCAAATTTGATTACAATGTTTGGCTATTTGTAGGTGTGGAAGATGTGGTTCTTTTACACATATACATATGTCAGTTCTTCCTGGGATCCTTTTCCCATGTACCTTATGACAGAATGTTGAGTAGTCTTCTCTGGGTATTCTGTATGTCTTCGGTGATTATATATGTCACCTGTGTTTGTATATGTCTGTTAACCCCACTATCATAATGAAACCAATCCTCACACCTTTCCATTGGTGAACCATAAGTTTGTTGAATGAATCTGTGATTGCCCTTCTCTGTGGAAATATCTGCCCTGGTATCCATTTTGCGGTCACACCTATAAGAGATATGATATGATATGTGTCTTTCACTTTCTGACTTACTACAAGTCACGTGATTACCTCTAGACACACCTAGGTGCTGCAAATGGCATTGTGTCCTTTTATTCCTTGGCTTCTATTCTGCCTTAGCGAGGTCCATTTTCAACAATGTGATTCCCTGAGGGCTGAGGATTAGCTGACCTGGGTAGCCTGACCCTGCCGGCCGGCCCTCCCCAGTTGTGCCTGGGTTGAGACCAATATAAACACCACTGCAGGCAGCAATAGCCCCTGAAGCTCTTCCTGACGCCATATTCTCTGCCCAGTAAGCAGTCTCGGGGCTGTGCTGGTGGGAGGGAGTGAGGAGTCACGGCTTTGTGGGTGGCCCGGTGTGAGTGGGTCTCTGCTGGACTTTCTGCAGGAGTTGCCAGGCTTCCACCTGTAAAGAAGAGGATGTGTCACCCATACCTTCCGCTGGAATTTCTCTGTGGACAGAGGTGAGGAAGGAAAAAAGCAGTGGGGGCCGGGACAGGAGGGGTATCTCAGGCAGGGCAATGGAAAGCTTCCAGAAGAGCGCCCAGGGCCAGGACCATCCTGGCTGGCCTGCAGGCACCAAGTTGGCCTGCGTGCTGTTGCTGGTGTGGCTCCACGCCCCTTCCTCTAGGCTTTCAAGCCCTTGTACATATTCAGGTGTTTTACCTGGGAAGGGTGGGAGAAGTTCAACAGCAGCTGGCCTGGGGCTCAGCTCACGGTTACTCACAGATGCCTCGGCATGGCCCCCCGCTTTGCAATGAGTACGCTCCTTGCGTAGGAGTGGGCTGGTGGCTGTATGGGAGATGATTCCCCACCTCTGACCAATTTCAGAATTGTTTACCGCTGGAACAAGTGCCCTGATAGGGTTTTCCTCTGTCTAACTCGTGGGTTCAGGTTTTTTTTTTCTTTTTTGGTTCAAGTTAGATTTTATTCCTCTTTTATGTATTTATAGATATAAGCATGGAAATAATTCATTCATATAAATACATCTGTGTGAAGGGAAGAACTTTTTTCTCTTTTATTTTTAAGTTTTATTTTTTAAAATTTTGAAATTTAATTTTATTTATTTTTTATACAGCAGGTTATTATTAGTTATGTATTTTATGCATATACATGTATACAGGTCAATCCCAGTCTCCCAACTCATCACAACACCACCTCCCCATGGCTTCCCACACTTGGTGTCCATACGTGTGTTCTCTATATCTGTGTCTCTCTTTCTTCCCTGCAAACCAGTTCATCTGTACGATTTTTCTAGGTTTCACATATATGCATTAATATACAATATTTGTTTGTCTCTTTCTGACTTACTTCATTCTGTATGACAGTCTCTAGATCCATCGACGTCTCTACAAATGACCCAGTTTCATTCCTTCTTATGGCTGAGTAATATTCCATTTTATATATGTACCACATCTTTATCCATTCGTCTGTCTGTGGGTATTTAGGTTGCTTCCATTACCTGGCTATCGTAAATAGTGCTGAAATGAGCATTGTGGTGAATGTGCCTTTTTGATTTATGGTTTTCTCTGGGTATATGCCCAGAAGTGGGATTGCTGGATCATATGGTAATTCTATTTCTAGTTTTTTTAAGGAAACTCCATACTGTTCTCCATCGTAACTGTATCAATTTACATTTCCACCACTAGTGGAAGAGGGATCCTTTTGTCCACACCCTCTACAGAATTCGTTGTTTGTAGATTTTCTGATGATGCCGATTCTAACAGGTGTGAGGTGATACCTCATTGTAGTTTTGATTTGCATTTCTCTAATAATTAGTGATGTTGAGCAGCTTTTCATGTGCGTCTTGGCCATCTCTGTGTCTTCTTTGAAGAAACGTCTCTTTAGATCTTCTGCCCATTTTTGTATTGGGTTGTTTGTTGTTTTAATATTAAGCTGCATGAGCTCTTTATATATATTGGAGATTAAACCTTTGTCCATTGATTCGTTTGCAAATATTTTCGCCCATTCTGAGGGATGCTTTTTGCCATTCCTGTTTTTTTAAGAAAAAAAGAAAGAAAGAAAAAGAAGCAGAACACTAATGTGTGTAAAATATGCCTTTTGAAACTGTCGTTTTGAAATATGGACGTCTTTTGAAATTTTTGGTCGATATATGAACCCAGGATTTGTTTTCAGGGCAGGTGTCATTTACAGGCCTGCAATGATTTTGAATATCAACTGACCCTTAGCGCTGGGATTAAAGCTGCTGTTGTGTGAAACGGCCACAAGGTGGCAGCAGTTCTCCCTTACCAAATCTGGTTACTGGGGCAACAGAGCCTCAATGGAAGTCGTGTTCTAGATTGGAATTTAGAATGGAATGTGCCAGGAGAAAGCCCCTCAAGTTTGTCTCACTACATCTTGTTCGTGTTTTTAATTTAATTTTTTATTTTTTATTACAGCAAATTTGATTACAATGTTTGGCTTGTTGTAGGTGTGGAAGATGTGGTTCTTTTACACACATACATATGTATGTACTTCCTGGGATCCTTTTCCCATGTACCTTATGACAGAATGTTGAGTGGTCTTCTCTTGGTATTCTGTAGGTCTTTGGTGATTATATATGTCACCTGTGTTTGTATATGTCTGTTAACCCCAATATCATAATGAAACCAATCCTCACACCTTTCCATTGGTGAACCATAAGTTTGTTGAATGAATCTATGATTGCCCTTCTCCGTGGAAATATCTGCCCTGGTATCCATTTTTCGGTCAAACCTATAACAGATATGATATGATATGTGTCTTTCACTTTCTGACTTACTACAAGTCACGTGATTACCTCTAGACACACCTATGGTGCTGCAAATGGCATTGTGTCCTTTTATTCCTTGGCTTCTATTCTGCCTTAGCGAGGTCTATTTTCAACAATGTGGTTCCCTGAGGGCTGTGGATTAGCTGACCTGGGTAGCCTGACCCTGCCGGCCGGCCCTCCCCAGTTGTGCCTGGTTTGAGGTCAATATAAACAGCGCTGCAGGCAGCAATAGCCCCTGAAGCTGTGCCTGACTGCATATTCTCTGCCCCGTCAGCAGTCTCGGGGCTGTGCTGGTGGGAGGCAGTGAGGGGCCACGGCTTTGTGGGTGGCCCTGTGTGAGTGGGTCTCTGCTGGACTTTCTGCAGGAGTTGCCAGGCTGCCACCTGTAAAGAAGAGGATGTGGCACCCATAACTTCCGCTGGAATTTCTCTCCGGACAGAGGTGAAATGAAAAAATCAGTGGGGCCGGGAGAGGAGGGGTATCTCAGGCAGGGCAATGGAAAGCTTCCAGAAGAGCGCCCAGGGCCAGGACCATCCTGGCTGGCCTGCAGGCACCAAGTTGGCCTGCGTGCTGTCGCTGGTGTGGCTCCACGGCCCTTCCTCTAGGCTTTCAAGCCCTTGTACATATTCAGGTGTTGTACCTGGGAAGGGTGGGAAAAGTTCAACAGCAGCTGGCCTGGGACTCATCTCACGGTTACTCACAGATGCCTCGGCATGGCCCCCGCTTTGCAATGAGGACACTCCTTGCGTAGGAGTGGGCAGCTGGCTCTATGGGAGATGATTCCCCACCTCTGACCAATTTCAGAATTGTTTACCGCTGGAGCAAGTGCCCTGATAGGGTTTTCCTCTGTCTAACTCGTGGGTTCAGGCTTTTTTTTCTTTTTTGGTTCAAGTTAGATTTTATTCCTCTTTTATGTATTTATAGATATAAGCATGGAAATAATTCATTCATATAAATACATCTGTGTGAAGGGAAGAACGTTTTTCTCTTTTATTTTTAAGTTTTATTTTTAAAAATTTTGAAATTTAATTTTATTTATTTTTTTATACAGCAGGTTATTATTAGTTATGTATTTTATGCATATACATGTATACAGGTCAATCCCAATCTCGCAACTCATCCCAACACCACCTCCCCATGGCTTCCCACACTTGGTGTCCATACGTGTGTTCTCTACCTCTGTGTCTCTATTTCTTCCCTGCAAAGCAGTTCATCTGTACCATTTTTCTAGGTTCCACATATATGCATTAATATACAATATTTGTTTTTCTCTTTCTGACTTACTTCATTCTGTATGACAGTCTCTAGATCCATCGACGTCTCTACAAATGACCCAGTTTCATTCCTTCTTATGGCTGAGTAATATTCCATTTTATATATGGACCACATCTTTATCCATTCGTCTGTCTGTGGGTATTTAGGTTGCTTCCATTACCTGGCTATCGTAAATAGTGCTGAAATGAGCATTGTGGTGAATGTGCCTTTTTGATTTATGGTTTTCTCTGGGTATATGCCCAGAAGTGGGATTGCTGGATCATATGGTAATTCTATTTCTAGTTTTTTTAAGGAAACTCCATACTGTTCTCCATCGTGACTGTATCAATTTACATTTCCACCACTAGTGGAAGAGGGATCCTTTTGTCCACACCCTCCCCAGAATTCGTTGTTTGTAGATTTTCTGATGATGCCGATTCTAACAGGTGTGAGGTGATACCTCACTGTAGTTTTGATTTGCATTTCTCTAATAATTAGTGATGTTGAGCAGCTTTTCATGTGGGTCTTGGCCATCTCTGTGTCTTCTTTGAAGAAACGTCTCTGTAGATCTTCTGCCCATTTTTGTATTGGGTTGTTTGTTTTTTTAATATTAAGCTGCATGAGCTCTTTATATATATTGGAGATTAAACCTTTGTCCATTGATTCATTTGCAAATATTTTCGCCCATTATGAGGGATGCTTTTTGCCATTCCCGTTTATTTAACAAAAAAAGAAAGAAAGAAAAAGAAGCAGAACACTAATGTGTGTAAAATATGCCTTTTGAAACTGTCGTTTTGAAATATGGACGTCCTTTGAATTTTTTGGTCGATATATGAACCCAGGATTTGTTTTCAGGGCAGGTGTCATTTACAGGCCTGCAATGATTTTGAATATCAACTGACCATTAGCGCTGGGATTAAAGCTGCTGTTGTGTGAAACGGCCACAAGGTGGCAGCAGTTCTCCCTTACCAAATCTGGTTACTGGGGCAACAGAGCCTCAATGGAAGTCGTGTTTTAGATTGGAATTTAGAATGGAATGTGCCAGGAGAAAGCCCCTCAAGTTTGTCTCACTACTTCTTGTTCGTGTTTTTAATTTAATTTTTTATTTTTTATTACAACAAATTTGATTACAATGTTTGGCTTGTTGTAGGTGTGGAAGATGTGGTTCTTTTACACATATACATATGTCAGTTCTTCCTGGGATCCTTTTCCCATGTACCTTATGACAGAATGTTGAGTAGTCTTCTCTTGGTATTCTGTAGGTCTTTGGTGATTATATATGTCACCTGTGTTTGTATATGTCTGTTAACCCCAATATCATAATGAAACCAATCCTCACACCTTTCCATTGGTGAACCATAAGTTTGTTGAATGAATCTGTGATTGCCCTTCTCAGTGGAAATATCTGCCCTGGTATCCATTTTTCGGTCACACCTATAAGAGATATGATATGATATGTGTCTTTCACTTTCTGACTTACTACAAGTCACGTGATTACCTCTAGACACACCTATGGTGCTGCAAGTGGCATTGTGTCCTTTTATTCCTTGGCTTCTATTCTGCCTTAGCGAGGTCCGTTTTCAACAATGTGATTCCCTGAGGGCTGAGGATTAGCTGACCTGGGTAGCCTGACCCTGCCGGCCGGCCCTCCCCAGGTGTGCCTGGGTTGAGGTCAATATAAACAGCACTGCAGGCAGAAATAGCCCCTGAAGCTCTGCCTGACGCCATATTCTCTGCCCAGTCAGCAGTCTCGGGGCTGTGCTGGTGGGAGGGAGTGAGGGGTCACGGCTTTGTGGGTGGGCCGGTGTGAGTGGATCTCTGCTGGACTTTCTGCAGGAGTGGCCACGCTTCCACTTGTAAAGAAGAGGATGTGTCACCCATACCTTCCGCTGGAATTTCTCTCCGGACAGATGTGAGGAAGGAAAAAAGCAGTGGGGGCCGTGACAGGAGGGGTATCCCAGGCAGGGCAATGGAAAGCTTCCAGAAGAGCGCCCAGGGCCAGGAACATCCTGGCTGGCCTGCAGGCACCAAGTTGGCCTGCGTGCTGTCGCTGGTGTGGCTCCACGCCCCTTCCTCTAGGCTTTCAAGGCCTTGTACATATTCAGGTGTTGTACCTGGGAAGGGTGGGAAAAGTTCAACAGCAGCTGGCCTGGGGCTCATCTCACGGTTACTCACAGATGCCTCGGCATGGCCCCCGCTTTGCAATGAGGACACTCCTTGCGTAGGAGTGGGCAGCTGGCTCTATGGGAGATGATTCCCCACCTCTGACCAATTTCAGAATTGTTTACCGCTGGAGCAAGTGCCCTGATAGGGTTTTCCTCTGTCTAACTCGTGGGTTCAGGTTTTTTTTTCTTTTTTGGTTCAAGTTAGATTTTATTCCTCTTTTATGTATTTATAGATATAAGCATGGAAATAATTCATTCATATAAATACATCTGTGTGAAGGGAAGAACGTTTTTCTCTTTTATTTTTAAGTTTTATTTTTAAAAATTTTGAAATTTAATTTTATTTATTTTTTTATACAGCAGGTTATTATTAGTTATGTATTTTATGCATATACATGTATACAGGTCAATCCCAATCTCGCAACTCATCCCAACACCACCTCCCCATGGCTTCCCACACTTGGTGTCCATACGTGTGTTCTCTACCTCTGTGTCTCTATTTCTTCCCTGCAAAGCAGTTCATCTGTACCATTTTTCTAGGTTCCACATATATGCATTAATATACAATATTTGTTTTTCTCTTTCTGACTTACTTCATTCTGTATGACAGTCTCTAGATCCATCGACGTCTCTACAAATGACCCAGTTTCATTCCTTCTTATGGCTGAGTAATATTCCATTTTATATATGTACCACATCTTTATCCATTCGTCTGTCTGTGGGTATTTAGGTTGCTTCCATTACCTGGCTATCGTAAATAGTGCTGAAATGAGCATTGTGGTGAATGTGCCTTTTTGATTTATGGTTTTCTCTGGGTATATGCCCAGAAGTGGGATTGCTGGATCATATGGTAATTGCATTTCTAGGTTTTTAAAGGAAAATCCATACTGTTCTCCATCGTGACTGTATCAATTTACATTTCTACCAATAGTGGAAGAGGGATCCTTTTGTCCACACCCTCCCCAGAATTCGTTGTTTGTAGATTTTCTGATGATGCCGATTCTAACTGGTGTGAGGTGATACCTCACTGTAGTTTTGATTTGCATTTCTCTAATAATTAGTGATGTTGAGCAGCTTTTCATGTGTGTCTTAGCCATCTCTGTGTCTTCTTTGAAGAAACATCTCTGTAGATCTTCTGCCCATTTTTGTATTGGGTTGTTTGTTTTTTTAATATTAAGCTGCATGAGCTCTTTATATATATTGGAGATTAAACCTTTGTCCATTGATTCGTTTGCAAATATTTTCGCCCATTATGAGGGATGCTTTTTGCCATTCCCGTTTTTTTAACAAAAAGAGAAAGAAAGAAAAAGAAGCAGAACACTAATGTGTGTAAAATATGCCTTTTGAAACTGTCGTTTTGTAATATGGACGTCCTTTGAATTTTTTGGTCGATATATGAACCCAGGATTTGTTTTCAGGACAGGTGTCATTTACAGGCCTGCAATGATTTTGAATATCAACTGACCATTAACGCTGGGATTAAAGCTGCTGTTGTGTGAAACGGCCACAAGGTGGCAGCAGTTCTCCCTTACCAAATCTGGTTACTGGGGCAACAGAGCGTCAATGGTAGTCGTGTTCTAGATTGTAATTTAGAATGGAATGTGCCAGGAGAAAGCCCCTAAAGTTTGTCTCACTACTTCTTGTTCGTGTTTTTAATTTAATTTTTTTATTTTTTATTACAGCAAATTTGATTACAATGTTTGGCTATTTGTAGGTGTGGAAGATGTGGTTCTTTTACACATATACATATGTCAGTTCTTCCTGGGATCCTTTTCCCATGTACCTTATGACAGAATGTTGAGTAGTCTTCTCTGGGTATTCTGTATGTCTTCGGTGATTATATATGTCACCTGTGTTTGTATATGTCTGTTAACCCCACTATCATAATGAAACCAATCCTCACACCTTTCCATTGGTGAACCATAAGTTTGTTGAATGAATCTGTGATTGCCCTTCTCCGTGGAAATATCTGCCCTGGTATCCATTTTGCGGTCACACCTATAAGAGATATGATAAGATATGTGTCTTTCACTTTCTGACTTACTACAAGTCACGTGATTACCTCTAGACACACCTAGGTGCTGCAAATGGCATTGTGTCCTTTTATTCCTTGGCTTCTATTCTGCCTTAGCGAGGTCCATTTTCAACAATGTGATTCCCTGAGGGCTGAGGATTAGCTGACCTGGGTAGCCTGACCCTGCCGGCCGGCCCTCCCCAGTTGTGCCTGGGTTGAGACCAATATAAACACCACTTCAGGCAGCAATAGCCCCTGAAGCTCTTCCTGACGCCATATTCTCTGCCCAGTAAGCAGTCTCGGGGCTGTGCTGGTGGGAGGGAGTGAGGAGTCACGGCTTTGTGGGTGGCCCGGTGTGAGTGGGTCTCTGCTGGACTTTCTGCAGGAGTTGCCAGGCTTCCACCTGTAAAGAAGAGGATGTGTCACCCATACCTTCCGCTGGAATTTCTCTGTGGACAGAGGTGAGGAAGGAAAAAAGCAGTGGGGGCCGGGACAGGAGGGGTATCTCAGGCAGGGCAATGGAAAGCTTCCAGAAGAGCGCCCAGGGCCAGGACCATCCTGGCTGGCCTGCAGGCACCAAGTTGGCCTGCGTGCTGTTGCTGGTGTGGCTCCACGCCCCTTCCTCTAGGCTTTCAAGCCCTTGTACATATTCAGGTGTTTTACCTGGGAAGGGTGGGAAAAGTTCAGCAGCAGCTGGCCTGGGGCTCAGCTCACGGTTACTCACAGATGCCTCGGCATGGCCCCCCGCTTTGCAATGAGTACGCTCCTTGCGTAGGAGTGGGCTGGTGGCTGTATGGGAGATGATTCCCCACCTCTGACCAATTTCAGAATTGTTTACCGCTGGAACAAGTGCCCTGATAGGGTTTTCCTCTGTCTAACTCGTGGGTTCAGGTTTTTTTTTCTTTTTTGGTTCAAGTTAGATTTTATTCCTCTTTTATGTATTTATAGATATAAGCATGGAAATAATTCATTCATATAAATACATCTGTGTGAAGGGAAGAACGTTTTTCTCTTTTATTTTTAAGTTTTATTTTTTAAAATTTTGAAATTTAATTTTATTTATTTTTTATACAGCAGGTTATTATTAGTTATGTATTTTATGCATATACATGTATACAGGTCAATCCCAGTCTCCCAACTCATCACAACACCACCTCCCCATGGCTTCCCACACTTGGTGTCCATACGTGTGTTCTCTATATCTGTGTCTCTCTTTCTTCCCTGCAAACCAGTTCATCTGTACGATTTTTCTAGGTTTCACATATATGCATTAATATACAATATTTGTTTGTCTCTTTCTGACTTACTTCATTCTGTATGACAGTCTCTAGATCCATCGACGTCTCTACAAATGACCCAGTTTCATTCCTTCTTATGGCTGAGTAATATTCCATTTTATATATGTACCACATCTTTATCCATTCGTCTGTCTGTGGGTATTTAGGTTGCTTCCATTACCTGGCTATCGTAAATAGTGCTGAAATGAGCATTGTGGTGAATGTGCCTTTTTGATTTATGGTTTTCTCTGGGTATATGCCCAGAAGTGGGATTGCTGGATCATATGGTAATTCTATTTCTAGTTTTTTTAAGGAAACTCCATACTGTTCTCCATCGTAACTGTATCAATTTACATTTCCACCACTAGTGGAAGAGGGATCCTTTTGTCCACACCCTCTACAGAATTCGTTGTTTGTAGATTTTCTGATGATGCCGATTCTAACAGGTGTGAGGTGATACCTCATTGTAGTTTTGATTTGCATTTCTCTAATAATTAGTGATGTTGAGCAGCTTTTCATGTGCGTCTTGGCCATCTCTGTGTCTTCTTTGAAGAAACGTCTCTTTAGATCTTCTGCCCATTTTTGTATTGGGTTGTTTGTTGTTTTAATATTAAGCTGCATGAGCTCTTTATATATATTGGAGATTAAACCTTTGTCCATTGATTCGTTTGCAAATATTTTCGCCCATTCTGAGGGATGCTTTTTGCCATTCCTGTTTTTTTAAGAAAAAAAGAAAGAAAGAAAAAGAAGCAGAACACTAATGTGTGTAAAATATGCCTTTTGAAACTGTCGTTTTGAAATATGGACGTCTTTTGAAATTTTTGGTCGATATATGAACCCAGGATTTGTTTTCAGGGCAGGTGTCATTTACAGGCCTGCAATGATTTTGAATATCAACTGACCCTTAGCGCTGGGATTAAAGCTGCTGTTGTGTGAAACGGCCACAAGGTGGCAGCAGTTCTCCCTTACCAAATCTGGTTACTGGGGCAACAGAGCCTCAATGGAAGTCGTGTTCTAGATTGGAATTTAGAATGGAATGTGCCAGGAGAAAGCCCCTCAAGTTTGTCTCACTACATCTTGTTCGTGTTTTTAATTTAATTTTTTATTTTTTATTACAGCAAATTTGATTACAATGTTTGGCTTGTTGTAGGTGTGGAAGATGTGGTTCTTTTACACACATACATATGTATGTACTTCCTGGGATCCTTTTCCCATGTACCTTATGACAGAATGTTGAGTGGTCTTCTCTTGGTATTCTGTAGGTCTTTGGTGATTATATATGTCACCTGTGTTTGTATATGTCTGTTAACCCCAATATCATAATGAAACCAATCCTCACACCTTTCCATTGGTGAACCATAAGTTTGTTGAATGAATCTATGATTGCCCTTCTCCGTGGAAATATCTGCCCTGGTATCCATTTTTCGGTCAAACCTATAACAGATATGATATGATATGTGTCTTTCACTTTCTGACTTACTACAAGTCACGTGATTACCTCTAGACACACCTATGGTGCTGCAAATGGCATTGTGTCCTTTTATTCCTTGGCTTCTATTCTGCCTTAGCGAGGTCCATTTTCAACAATGTGGTTCCCTGAGGGCTGCGGATTAGCTGACCTGGGTAGCCTGACCCTGCCGGCCGGCCCTCCCCAGTTGTGCCTGGTTTGAGGTCAATATAAACAGCGCTGCAGGCAGCAATAGCCCCTGAAGCTGTGCCTGACTCCATATTCTCTGCCCCGTCAGCAGTCTCGGGGCTGTGCTGGTGGGAGGCAGTGAGGGGCCACGGCTTTGTGGGTGGCCCGGTGTGAGTGGGTCTCTGCTGGACTTTCTGCAGGAGTTGCCAGGCTGCCACCTGTAAAGAAGAGGATGTGGCACCCATAACTTCCGCTGGAATTTCTCTCCGGAAAGAGGTGAAATGAAAAAATCAGTGGGGCCGGGAGAGGAGGGGTATCTCAGGCAGGGCAATGGAAAGCTTCCAGAAGAGCGCCCAGGGCCAGGACCATCCTGGCTGGCCTGCAGGCACCAAGTTGGCCTGCGTGCTGTCGCTGGTGTGGCTCCACGGCCCTTCCTCTAGGCTTTCAAGCCCTTGTACATATTCAGGTGTTTTACCTCAGAAGGGTGGGAAAAGTTCAAAGGCATCTGGCCTGTGGCTCATGTCACGGTTACTCACAGATGCCTCGGAATGGCCCCCACCATTGCAATAAGGACGCTCTTTGCATAGGAGTGGGCTGCTGGCTGTATGGGAGATGATTCCCCACCTCTGACCAATTTCAGAATTGTTTACCGCTGGAACAAGTGCGCTGATAGTGTTTTCCTCTGTATAACTGGTGGGTTCAGGTTTTTTTTTTTCTTTTTTGGTTCAAGTTAGATTTTATTCCTCTTTTATGTATTTATAGATATAAGCATGGAAATAATTCATTCATATAAATACATCTGTGTGAAGGGAAGAACTTTTTTCTGTTTTATTTTTAAGTTTTATTTTTTAAAATTTTGAAATTTAATTTTATTTATTTTTTTATACAGCAGGTTATTATTAGTTATGTATCTTATGCATATACATGTATACAGGTCAATCCCAATCTCCCAACTCATCCCACCACCAACAACCCATGGCTTCCCACACTTGGTGTCCATACGTGTGTTCTCTACCTCTGTGTCTCTATTTCTTCCCTGCAAAGCAGTTCATCTGTACCATTTTTCTAGGTTCCACATATATGCATTAATATACAATATTTATTTGTCTCTTTCTGACTTACTTAATTCTGTATGACAGTCTCTAGATCCATCGACGTCTCTATAAATGACCCACTTTCATTCCTTCTTATGGCTGAGTAATATTCCATTTTATATATGTACCACATCTTTATCCATTCGTCTGTCTGTGGGTATTTAGGTTGCTTCCATTACCTGGCTATCGTAAATAGTGCTGAAATGAGCATTGTGGTGAATGTGCCTTTTTGATTTATGGTTTTCTCTGGGTATATGCCCAGAAGTGGGATTGCTGGATCATATGGTCATTCTATTTCTAGTTTTTTTAAGGAAACTCCATACTGTTCTCCATCGTGACTGTATCAATTTACATTTCCACCACTAGTGGAAGAGGGATCCTTTTGTCCACACCCTCCCCAGTATTCGTTGTTTGTAGATTTTCTGATGATGCCGATTCTAACAGGTGTGAGGTGATACCTCATTGTAGTTTTGATTTGCATTTCTCTAATAATTAGTGATGTTGAGCAGCTTTTCATGTGCGTCTTGGCCGTCTCTGTGTCTTCTTTGAAGTAACGTCTCTTTAGATCTTCTGCCCATTTTTGTATTGGGTTGTTTGTTTTTTTAATATTAAGCTGCATGAGCTCTTTATATATATTGGAGATTAAACCTTTGTCCATTGATTCGTTTGCAAATATTTTCGCCCATTCTGAGGGATGCTTTTTGCCATTCCCGTTTATTTAACAAAAAAAGAAAGAAAGAAAAAGAAGCAGAACACTAATGTGTGTAAAATATGCCTTTTGAAACTGTCGTTTTGAAATATGGACGTCCTTTGAATTTTTTGGTCGATATATGAACCCAGGAGTTGTTTTCAGGGCAGGTGTCATTTACAGGCCTGCAATGATTTTGAATATCAACTGACCATTAGCGCTGGGATTAAAGCTGCTGTTGTGTGAAACGGCCACAAGGTGGCAGCAGTTCTCCCTTACCAAATCTGGTTACTGGGGCAACAGAACCTCAATGGAAGTCGTGTTCTAGATTGGAATTTAGAATGGAATGTGCCAGGAGAAAGCCCCTCAAGTTTGTCTCACTACTTCTTGTTCGTGTTTTTAAATAATTTTTTTATTTTTTATTACAGCAAATTTGATTACAATGTTTGGCTTGTTGTAGGTGTGGAAGATGTGGTTCTTTTACACATATACATATGTCAGTTCTTCCTGGGATCCTTTTCCCATGTACCTTATGACAGAATGTTGAGTATTCTTCTCTTGGTATTCTGTAGGTCTTCGGTGATTATATATGTCACCTGTGTTTGTATATGTCTGTTAACCCCACTATCATAATGAAACCAATGCTCACACCTTTCCATTGGTGAACCATAAGTTTGTTGAATGAATCTGTGATTGCCCTTCTCCGTGGAAATATCTGCCCTGGTATCCATTTTGCGGTCACACCTATAAGAGATATGATATGATATGTGTCTTTCACTTTCTGACTTACTACGAGTCACGTGATTACCTCTAGACACACCTACGGTGCTGCAAATGGCATTGTGTCCTTTTATTCCTTGGCTTCTATTCTGCCTTAGCGAGGTCCATTTTCAACAATGTGATTCCCTGAGGGCTGAGGATTAGCTGACCTGGGTAGCCTGACCCTGCCGGCCGGCCCTCCAAAGGTGTGCCTGGGTTGAGGTCAATATAAACAGCACTGCAGGCAGCAATAGCCCCTGAAGCTCTGCCTGACGCCGTATTCTCTGCCCAGTCAGCAGTCTCGGGGCTGTGCTGGTGGGAGTGATTGTGAGGTCACGGCTTTGTGGGTGCCCCGTTGTGAGTGGGTCTCTGTTGGACTTTCTGCAGGAGTTGCCAGGCTTCCACCTGTAAAGAAGAGGATGTGTCACCCATACCTTCCGCTGGAATTTCTCTGTGGACAGAGGTGAGGAAGGAAAAAAGCAGTGGGGGCCGGGACAGGAGGGGTATCTCAGGCAGGGCAATGGAAAGCTTCCAGAAGAGCGCCCCGGGCCAGGACCATCCTGGCTGGCCTGCAGGCACAAAGTTGGTCTGCATGCTGTCGCTGGTGTGGCTCCACGGCCCTTCTCTAGGCTATCAAGGCCTTGTACATATTCAGGTGTTTTACCTGGGAAGGGTGGGAAAAGTTCAACAGCAGCTGGCCTGGGGCTCAGCTCACGGTTACTCACAGATGCCTCAAGTCCCTTTCACTGAGGAAGGTGTAGGTCTTGTCTATTCCATAGTTGGTTTTTGGAACGGTACCTGTGCTTATATCAAACTCTGATTTTATGCATCACCCCACCTCTCATTCCCCCTTAAGCAGGCATAAGAGTGTTTTCCAAATGTGAGACTCTGTTCTCTTTCCTAACTGAGTTCAAGTGTAGCCATGTTTACAGGATCTTCATAAGTGATATCTTAATATAAGTTTCTTTTTCTGTGTGACTTATTTCACTTAGAAGCATCATACCTCATCAACCTCATTTTGCTGCTACTGGTCTTATGCCATTGATTGCATGGCTGAGGGATATTCCATCGTACGGAAGTACCACAATTTTTTGAACCATTTTTATATTTCCTGGGATACTTAAGGTGTACCCAAGTTGAGGTCCTTGAAAGCAGTGCAGCCCTAAATTTTGGGGTGGCTCTGTCTTATTGATTTTCAGTTTTCCCAAGGTATATTCCCTAGACTGGAAGTGCCCTTGGCTCTGTAGCTCTGTTGTTTACTTGTTTTAGGGAACACAATGCACTCCTCCAGAGAGGCAGTTGGCAGTTTACATCCCGCCCATCAGCATAACAAGGCTCCCTGTTCTCCAGGGCCTGTCTTGCCTTTCTGGTTTTTACACATTTTGTGGATGTCCCTTTTGACCGGTGGGAAGTGATACTTCTTGTAGTACAGATTTGTATTGCCCGCTTGCTTGCTTGGCCAAAAAGGGCGTATGCGTTTTCTCCTGAATATATTCAGGAGAAAACCATTACGCCCTTTATGGCCAAGTGCATCATTGTCGACGTTGTGCCCCTCTTCCTGTGCTTTAAAGGTGATTCCAACGTACCTCTTGAAATCTGTTTCCTGCTATGCTGCCTCGCTTTCAAGTCCGCCTCGTTGCCTTCCCTCAACAGATTTTTGGACGATAGTTGTCCTTTATTCCTCGTCCAGTTTGGGAATTGCTGTGCCCCTGAGCTCCATTTTTCAACTCTTTTTTTGTGAGCTGACCGCAAGTCCAAAATTTTGGTTCAGGACATATACTGGTTCCCGGTGGGAGGCTGAGGCTTTGGTTAATTCTTCTTCCTGCCGGGAAATTAGAGTGATATATGCCCGTACAAATGCCTAACAGCTACTCTCTCATTGGTTCTCCCTCTTCCCTTTCATCCTCTGCCAAATTGGCAACCTGTGCGAACCAGGAGGTTAAAGGGGCTGTCTCTCCAAGTTGGGAGGTTGATAGTAAAGCAGATGGAAAGTCAAACCCGAGCACCAGGAGAGGGACTATTCGATGAGTTTTAGAAACCTTTCTTATTCACAATGTGTCCATTCTCTAGGTTTCCCGTACATGTTATAGTTGTAGTAAAATTCCCTTTAACCTGGAGAGTTGGGACCCATGGAATGGGTGCCATGCATTATTGCTTTAAAGGGTCTGCATTTGCTCACCCAATCTCACCAATCGTCTCAGTCCCAAGTGTCCAGCATTATGCCACATCCAGCTGTCGTTGTACATACGGTCATTCCAGGTTTCATCAGAGACCCTGAAGGAATTGTAAAGAATTTCCCAGTTTTTTTGTTTTGTTTTTGAAATTCCTTTTTATAGTGCGTTTGAGCTGATTCTCGCTGCCATGTTTATGACAGTCTAGACACACTTGATTCCCTTACGGAGACATATCAATACATAGGTTTTAAGATTCTTACTAGTCAGATATATTCCTCTGCGGGAAATATGGGGTTTTGAGTCCCTTTCACTGAGGAAGGTGTAGGTCTTGTCTATTCCACAGTTGGTTTTTGGAACGGTACCTGTGCTTATATCAAACTCTGGTTTTATGCATCACCCCACCTCTCCTTCCCCCTTAAGCAGGCATAAGAGTGTTTTCTAAATGTGAGACACTGTTCTCTTTCCTAACTCAGTTCAAGTGTAGCCATGTTTACAGGATCTTCATAAGTGATATCTTATGATAAGTTTCTTTTTCTGTGTGACTTATTTCACTTAGAATCATCGTACCTGAATCCACCCATTTTGCTGCTACTGGTCTTATGACATTGATTTCATGGCTGAGGGATATTCCATCGTACGTAAGTACCACAATTTTTGAACCTTTTTTATGTTTCCTGGGATACTTAAGGTGTACCCAAGTTGAGGTCCTTGTATGCAGTGCCGCCCTAAATTTTGGGGTGGCTCTGTCTTATCGATTTTCAGTTTTCCCAAGGTATATTCCCTACACTGGAAGTGCCCTTGGCTCTGTAGCTCTGTTGTTTATTTGTTTTAGGGAACACAGTGCACTCCTCCAGAGAGGCAGTTGGCAATTTACATCCCACCCATCAGCATAACAAGGCTCCCTGTTCTCCAGGGCCTGTCTTGCCTTTCTGGTTTTTACACATTTTGTGGATGTCCCTTTTCACTGGTGGGAAGTGATACTTCTTTATAGTGCAGATTTGCATTGCCCGCTTGCTTGCTTGGCCAAAAAGGGCGTATGCATTTTCTCCTGAATATATTCAGGAGAAAACGCATACGCCCTTTTTGGTGAAGTGCATCACTGTCGAAGTTGTGCCCCTCTTCCTGTGCTTTAAAGGTGATCCAACGTACCTCTTGAAATCTGTTTCCTGCTATTCTGCCTCGCTTTCAAGTCCGCCTCGTTGCCTTCCCTCAACAGATTTTTGGAAGATAGTTGTTCTTTATTACTCTGCCAGTTTGTGAATTGCTGTGCCCCTGAGCTCCATTTTTCAACTCGTTTTTTTTGAGCTGACCACATGTCCAAAATTTTGGTTCAGGACCTATGCTGGTTCCCGGTGGGTGGCTGAGACTTTGGTTAATTCTTCTTCCTGCCGGGAAATTAGAGTGATATGTGCCCGTCCAAATGCCTAACAGCTACTCTCTCATTGGTTCTCCCTCTTCCCTTTCATCCTCTGCCAAATTGGCAACCTGTGCGAACCAGGAGGTTAAAGGGGCTGTCTCTCCAAGTTGGGAGGTTGATAGTAAAGCAGATGGAAAGTCAAACCGGAGCACCAGGAGAGGGACTATTCGTTGAGTTTTAGAAACCTTTCGTATTCACAGTGTGTCCGTTCTCTAGGTTTCCCGTACATGTTATAGCTGTAGTAATATTCCCTTCAACCTAGAGAGTTGGGACCCATGGAATGGGTGCCAGGCATTTGTGCTTTAAAGGGTCTGCATTTGCTCACCAAATCTCACCAATCGTCTCAGTCCCAAGTGTCCAGACTTATGCCACATCCAGGTTTCATTGTAGACAGGGTCATTCCAGGTTTCATCAGAGACCCTGAAGGAATTGTAAAGAATTTCCCAGTTTTTTTGTTTTGTTTTTGCAATTCCTTTTTATAGTGGGTTTGAGCTGATTCTCGCTGCCATGTTTATGCCAGTCTAGACACACTTGATTCCCTTACGGAGACATATCAATACATAGGTTTTAAGATTCTTACTAGTCAGATATATTCCTCTGTGGGAAATATGGGGTTTTGAGTCCCTTTCACTGAGGAAGGTGTAGGTCTTGTCTATTCCATAGTTGGTTTTTGGAACGGTACCTGTGCTTATATCAAACTCTGGTTTTATGCATCACCCCACCTCTCCTTCCCCCTTAAGCAGTCATAAGAGTGTTTTCTAAATGTGAGACACTGTTCTCTTTCCTAACTCAGTTCAAGTGTAGCCATGTTTACAGGATCTTCATAAGTGATATATTATGATACGTTTTTTTTCTGTGTGACTTATTTCACTTAGAATCAACGTACCTGAATCCACCCATTTTGCTGCTACTGGTCTTATGACATTTATTTCATGGCTGAGGGATATTCCATCGTACATAAGTACCACAACTTTTTGAACCATTTTTATATTTCCTGGGATATTTAAGGTGTACCCAAGTTGAGGTCCTTGTAAGCAGTGCAGCCCTAAATTTTGGGGTGGGTCTGTCTTATTGATTTTCAGTTTTCCCAAGGTATATTCCCTAGACTGGAAGTGCCCTTGGCTCTGTAGCTCTGTTGTTTACTTGTTTTAGGGAACACAATTCACTCCTCCAGAGAGGCAGTTGGCAGTTTACATCCTGCCCATCAGCATAACAAGGCTCCCTGTTCTCCAGGGCCTGTCTTGCCTTTCTGGTTTTTCACATTTTGTGGATGTCCCTTTAGACCGGTGGGCAGTGATACTTCTTTGTAGTGCAGATTTCCATTGTACGCTTGCTTGCTTGGCCAAAACGGGCGTATGCGTTTTCTCCTGAATATATTCAGGAGAAAACGCATACGCCCTTTTTGACCAAGTGCATCATTGACGAAGTTGGGCCCCTCTTCCTGTGCTTTAAAGGCGATTCCAACGTACCTCTTGAAATCTGTTTCCTGCTATTCTGCCTCGCTTTCAAGTCCGCCTCGTTGCCTTCCCTCAACAGATTTTTGGACGATAGTTGTCCTTTATTACTCGGCCAGTTTGTGAATTGCTGTGCCCCTGAGCTCCATTTTTCAACTCGTTTTTGGTGAGCTGACCGCAAGTCCAAAATTTTGGTTCAGGACCTATACTGGTTCCCGGTGGGTGGCTGAGAATTTGGTTAATTCTTCTTCCTGCCGGGAAATTACAGTGATATGTGCCCGTCCAAATGCCTAACAGCTATTCTCTCATTGGTTCTCCCTATTCCCTTTCAATCTCTGCCTAATTGGAAACCTGTGGGAACCAGGAGGTTAAAGGGGCTGTCTCTCCAAGTTGGGAGATTGATAGTAAAGCAGATGTAAACTCAAAGCGGAGCACCAGGAGAGGGACTATTCGTTGAGTTTTAGAAACCTTCCGTATTCACAGTGTGTCCGTTATCTAGGTTTCCCGTACATGTTATAGCTGTAGTAATATTCGCTTCAACCTGGAGAGTTGGGACCCATGGAATGGGTGCCAGGCATTTGTGCTTTAAAGGGTCTGCATTTGCTCACCCAATCTCACCAATCCTCTCAGTCCCAAGTGTCCAGCCTTATGCCACATCCAGCTGTCGTTGTAGATAGGGTCATTCCAGGTTTCATCAGAGACCCTGACGGAATTGTAAAGAATTTTCCAGTTTTTTTTGTTTTGTTTTTGAAATTCATTTTTATAGTGGGTTTGAGCTGATTCTCACTGCCATGTTTATGCCAGTCTAGACACACTTGATTCCCTTACGGAGACATATCAATACATAGGTTTTAAGATTCTTACTAGTCAGATATATTCCTCTGCAGGAAATATGGGGTTTTGAGTCCCTTTCACTGAGGAAGGTGTAGGTCTTGTCTATTCCATAGTTGGTTTTTGGAGCGGAACCTGTGCTTATATCAAACTCTGGTTTTATACATCACCCCACCTCTCCTTCTCCCTTGAGCAGGCATAAGAGTGTTTTCTAAATGTTAGAGACTGTTCTCTTTCCTAACTCAGTTCAAGTGTAGCCATGTTTACAGGATCTTTATAAGTGATATCTTATGATAAGCTTCTTTTTCTGTGTGACTTATTTCACTTAGAATCATCGTACCTGAATCCACCCATTTTGCTGCTACTGGTCTTATGTCATTGATTTCATGGCTGAGGGATATTCCATCGTACGTAAGTACCACAATTTTTTGAACCATATTTATATTTCCTGGGATACTTAAGGTGTACCCAAGTAGAGCTCCTTGAAAGCAGTGCAGCCCTAAATTTTGGGGTGGCTCTGTCTTATTGATTTTCAGTTTTCCCAAGGTATATTCCCTAGACTGGAAGTGCCCTTGGCTCTGTAGCTCTGTTGTTTACTTGTTTTAGGGAACACAATGCACTCCTCCAGAGAGGCAGTTGGCAATTTACATCCCGTCCATCAGCATAACAAGGCTCCCTGTTCTCCAGGGCCTGTCTTGCCTTTCTGGATTTTAAACATTTTGTGGATGTCCCTTTTGACCGGTGGGAAGTGTTACTTCTTTGTAGTGCAGATTTGCATTGGCCGCTTGCTTGCTTGGCCAAAAAGGGCGTATGCGTTTTCTCCTGAATATATTCAGGAGAAAACGCATACGCCCTTTTTGGCCAAGTGCATCATTGTCGAAGTTGTGCCCCTCTTCCTGTGCTTTAAAGGTGATTCCAACGTACCTCTTGAAATCTGTTTCCTGCTATTCTGCCTCGCTTTCAAATCCGCCTCGTTGCGTTCCCTCAACAGATTTTTGGACGATAGTTGTCCTTTAAACTCGGCCAGTTTGTGAATTGCTGTTCCGCTGAGCTCCATTTTTCAACTCGTTTATGGTGAGCTGACCGCATGTCCAAAATTGTGGTTCAGGACCTATGCTGGTTCCCGGTGGGTGGCTGAGACTTTGGTTAATTCTTCTTCAGGCCGGGAAATTAGAGTGATATGTGCCCGTCCAAATGAGTAACAGCTACTCTCTCATTGGTTCTCCCTCTTCCCTTTCATCCTCTGCCAAATTGGCAACGTGTGCGAACCAGGAGGTTAAAGGGGCTGTCTCTCCAAGTTTGGAGGTTGATAGTAAAGCAGGTGTAAAGTCACACAGGAGCACCAGGAGAGGGACTATTCGTTGAGTTTTAGAAACCTTTCATATTCACAGTGTGTCCGTTCTCTAGGTTTCCCGTACATGTTATAGCTGTAGTAATATTCTCTTTAACCTGGAGAGTTGGGACCCATGGAATGGGTGACAGGCATTTGTGCTTTAAAGGGTCTGCATTTGCTCACCCAATCTCACCAATCCTCTCAGTCCCTAGTGTCCAGACTTATGCCACTTCCAGCTGCCGTTGTAGATAGGGTCATTCCAGGTTTCATCAGAGTCCCTGAAGGAATTGTAAAGAATTTCCCAGTTTTTTTGTTTTTTTTTTTCGAAATTCCTTTTTATAGTGGGTTTGAGCTGATTCTCGCTGCCATGTTTATGCCAGTCTAGACACACTTGATTCCCTTACGGAGACATATCAATACATAGGTTTTAAGATTCTTACTAGTCAGATATATTCCTCTGCAGGAAATATGGGGTTTTGAGTCCCTTTCACTGAGGAAGGTGTAGGTCTTGTCTATTCCATAGTTGGTTTTTGGAGCGGAACCTGTGCTTATATCAAACTCTGGTTTTATACATCACCCCACCTCTCCTTCTCCCTTGAGCAGGCATAAGAGTGTTTTCTAAATGTTAGAGACTGTTCTCTTTCCTAACTCAGTTCAAGTGTAGCCATGTTTACAGGATCTTTATAAGTGATATCTTATGATAAGCTTCTTTTTCTGTGTGACTTATTTCACTTAGAATCATCGTACCTGAATCCACCCATTTTGCTGCTACTGGTCTTATGTCATTGATTTCATGGCTGAGGGATATTCCATCGTACGTAAGTACCACAATTTTTTGAACCATATTTATATTTCCTGGGATACTTAAGGTGTACCCAAGTAGAGCTCCTTGAAAGCAGTGCAGCCCTAAATTTTGGGGTGGCTCTGTCTTATTGATTTTCAGTTTTCCCAAGGTATATTCCCTAGACTGGAAGTGCCCTTGGCTCTGTAGCTCTGTTGTTTACTTGTTTTAGGGAACACAATGCACTCCTCCAGAGAGGCAGTTGGCAATTTACATCCCGTCCATCAGCATAACAAGGCTCCCTGTTCTCCAGGGCCTGTCTTGCCTTTCTGGATTTTAAACATTTTGTGGATGTCCCTTTTGACCGGTGGGAAGTGTTACTTCTTTGTAGTGCAGATTTGCATTGGCCGCTTGCTTGCTTGGCCAAAAAGGGCGTATGCGTTTTCTCCTGAATATATTCAGGAGAAAACGCATACGCCCTTTTTGGCCAAGTGCATCATTGTCGAAGTTGTGCCCCTCTTCCTGTGCTTTAAAGGTGATTCCAACGTACCTCTTGAAATCTGTTTCCTGCTATTCTGCCTCGCTTTCAAATCCGCCTCGTTGCGTTCCCTCAACAGATTTTTGGACGATAGTTGTCCTTTAAACTCGGCCAGTTTGTGAATTGCTGTTCCGCTGAGCTCCATTTTTCAACTCGTTTATGGTGAGCTGACCGCATGTCCAAAATTGTGGTTCAGGACCTATGCTGGTTCCCGGTGGGTGGCTGAGACTTTGGTTAATTCTTCTTCAGGCCGGGAAATTAGAGTGATATGTGCCCGTCCAAATGAGTAACAGCTACTCTCTCATTGGTTCTCCCTCTTCCCTTTCATCCTCTGCCAAATTGGCAACGTGTGCGAACCAGGAGGTTAAAGGGGCTGTCTCTCCAAGTTTGGAGGTTGATAGTAAAGCAGGTGTAAAGTCACACAGGAGCACCAGGAGAGGGACTATTCGTTGAGTTTTAGAAACCTTTCATATTCACAGTGTGTCCGTTCTCTAGGTTTCCCGTACATGTTATAGCTGTAGTAATATTCTCTTTAACCTGGAGAGTTGGGACCCATGGAATGGGTGACAGGCATTTGTGCTTTAAAGGGTCTGCATTTGCTCACCCAATCTCACCAATCCTCTCAGTCCCTAGTGTCCAGACTTATGCCACTTCCAGCTGCCGTTGTAGATAGGGTCATTCCAGGTTTCATCAGAGTCCCTGAAGGAATTGTAAAGAATTTCCCAGTTTTTTTGTTTTTTTTTTTCGAAATTCCTTTTTATAGTGGGTTTGAGCTGATTCTCGCTGCCATGTTTATGCCAGTCTAGACACACTTGATTCCCTTACGGAGACATATCAATACATAGGTTTTAAGATTCTTACTAGTCAGATATATTCCTCTGCGGGAAATATGGGGTTTTGAGTCCCTTTCACTGAGGAAGGTGTAGGTCTTGTCTATTCCATAGTTGGTTTTTGGAACGGTACCTGTGCTTATATCAAACTCTGGTTTTATGCATCACCCCACCTCTCCTTCCCCCTTAAGCAGGCATAAGAGTGTTTTCTAAATGTGAGACACTGTTCTCTTTCCTAACTCAGTTCAAGTGTAGCCATGTTTACAGGATCTTCATAAGTGATATCTTATGATAAGTTTCTTTTTCTGTGTGACTTATTTCACTTAGAATCATCGTACCTGAATCCACCCATTTTGCTGCTACTGGTTTTATGACATTGATTTCATGGCTGAGGGATAATCCATCGTACATAATTACCACAATTTTTGGAACCATTTTTATATTTCCTGGGATATTTACGGTGTACCCAAGTTGAGGTCCTTGTAAGCAGTGCAGCCTTAAATTTTGGGGTGGCTCTGTCTTATTGATTTTCAGTTTTCCCAAGGTATATTCCCTAGACTGGAAGTGCCCTTGGCTCTGTAGCTCTGTTGTTTACTTGTTTTAGGGAACACAATGAACTCCTCCAGAGAGGCAGTTGGCAATTTACATCCCGCCTATCAGCATAAAAAGGCTCCCTGTTCTCCAGGGCCTCTCTTGCCTTTCTGGTTTTTACACATTTTGTGGATGTCCCTTTTGACCGGTGGGAAGTGATACTTCTTTGTAGTGCAGATTTGCATTGCCCGCTTGCTTGCTTGGCCAAAAAGGGCGTATGCCTTTTCTCCTGAATATATTCAGGAGAAAACGCATACGCCCTTTTTGGCCAAGTGCATCATTGTCGAAGTTGTGCCCCTCTTCCTGTGCTTTAAAGGCGATTCCAACGTACCTCTTGAAATCTGTTTCCTGCTATTCTGCCTCGCTTTCAAGTCCGCCTCGTTGCCTTCCCTCAACAGGTTTTTGGACTATAGTTGTCCTTTAAACTCGGTCAGTTTGTGAATTGCTGTGCCCCTGAGCTCCATTTTTCAACTCGTTTTTTGTGAGCTGACCGCATGTCAAAAATTTTGTTTCAGGACCTATGCTGGTTCCCGGTGGGTGGCTGAGACTTTGGTTAATTCTTCTTCCTGCCGGAAAATTAGAGTGATATGTGCCCGTCCAAATGCCTAACAGCTACTCTCTCATTGGTTCTCCCTTTTCCCTTTCATCCTCATCCAAATTGGCAACCTGTGCGAATCAGGAGGTTAAAGGGGCTGTCTCTCCAAGTTGGGAGATTGATAGTAAAGCAGATGGAAATTCAAAACAGAACACCAGGAGAGGGACTATTCGTTGAGTTTTAGAAACCTTTCGTATTCACAGTGTGTCCGTTCTCTAGGTTTCCTGTACATGTTATAACTGTAGTAATATTCCCTTCAACCTGGAGAGTTGTGACCCATGGAATGGGTACCATGCATTATTGCTTTAAAGTGTCTGCATTTGCTCACCCAATCTCACCAATCCTCTCAGTCCCAAGTGTCCAGCCTTATGCCACATCCAGCTGTCGTTGTAGATAGGGTCATTCCAGGTTTCATCAGAGACCCTGAAGGAATTTTAAAGAGTTTCCCATTTTTCTGTTTTGTTTTTGAAATTCCTTTTATAGTGGGTTTGAGCTGATTATCGCTGCCATTTTTATGACAGTCTAGACACACTTGATTCCCTTACGGAGACATATCAATACATAGGTTTTAAGATTCTTACGAGTCAGATATATTCCTCTGCGGGAAATATGGGGTTTTGAGTCCCTTTCACTGAGGAAGGTGTAGGTCTTGTCTATTCCATAGTTGGTTTTTGGAACGGTACCTGTGCTTATATCAAACTCTGGTTTCATGCATCACCCCACCTCTCCTTCCCCCTTAAGCAGGCATAAGAGTGTTTTCTAAATGTGAGACACTGTCCTCTTTCCTAACTCAGTTCAAGTGTAGCCATGTTTACAGGATCTTCATAAGTGATATCTTATGATAAGTTTCTTTTTCTGTGTGACTTATTTCACTTAGAATCATCGTACCTGAATCCACCCATTTTGCTGCTACCGGTCTTATGACATTGATTTCATGGCTGAGGGATATTCCATCGTACGTAAGTACCACAAATTTTTGAACCATTTTTATATTTCCTGGGATATTTAAGGTGTACCCAAGTTGAGGTCCTTGTAAGCAGTGCAGCCCTAAATTTTGGGGTGGCTCTGTCTTATTGATTTTCAGTTTTCCCAAGGTATATTCCCTAGACTGGAAGTGCCCTTGGCTCTGTAGCTCTGTTCTTTACTTGTTTTAGGGAACACAGTACACTCCACCAGAGAGGCAGTTGGCAATTTACATCCCGCCCATCAGCATAACAAGGCTCCCTGTTCTCCAGGGCCTGTCTTGCCTTTCTAGTTTTTACACATTTTGTGGATGTCCCTTTTGACCGGTGGGAAGTGATACTTCTTTGTAGTGCAGATTTACATTGCCCGCTTTCTTGCTTGGCCAAAAAGGGCGTATGCGTTTTCTCCTGAATATATTCAGGAGAAAACGCATATGCCCTTTTTGGCCAAGTGCATCATTGTCGAAGTTGTGCCTCTCTTCCTGTGCTTTAAAGGCGATTCCAACGTACCTCTTGAAATCCGTTTCCTGCTATTCTGCCTCGCTTTCAAGTCCGCCTCGTTGCCTTCCCTCAACAGATTTTTGGACGATAGTTGTCCTTTATTACTCGGCCAGTTTGTGAATTGCTGTGCCCCTGAACTCCATTTTTCAACTCGTTTTTTGTTAGCGGACCGCAAGTCCAAAATTTTGGTTCAGGACCTATACTGGTTCCCGGTGTGTGGCTGAGACTTTGGTTAATTCTTCTTCCTGACGGGAAATTTGAGTGATATATGACCGTCCAAATGCCTAACAGCTACTCTCTCATTGGTTCTCCCTCTTCCCTTTCATCCTCTGCCAAATTGGCCACCTGTGCGAACCAGGAGGTTAAAGGGGCTGTCTCTCCAAGTTGGGAGGTTGATAGTAAAGCAGATGGAAAGTCAAACCGGAGCACCAGGAGAGGGACTATTCGTTAAGTTTTAGAAACCTTTCGTATTCACTGTGTGTCCGTTCTCTAGGTTTCCAGTACATGTTATAGCGGTGGTAATATTCCCTTCAACCTGGAGAGTTGGGACCCATGGAATGGGTGCCATGCATTATTGCTTTAAAGGGTCTGCATTTGCTCACCCAATCTCACCAATCCTTTCAGTCCCAAGTGTCCAGCCTTATGCCACATCCAGCTGTCATTGTAGATAGGGTCATTCCAGGTTTCATCAGAGACCCTGAAGGAATTGTAAAGAATTTCCCAGTTTTTTTGTTTTGTTTTTGAAATTCCTTTTTATAGTGGGTTTGAGCTGATTCTCGCTGCCATGTTTATGCCAGTCTAGACACACTTGATTCCCGTACGGAGACATATCAATACATAGGTTTTAAGATTCTTACTAGTCAGATATATTCCTCTGTGGGAAATATGGGTTTTGAGTCCCTTTCACTGAGGAAGGTGTAGGTCTTGTCTATTCCATAGTTGGTTTTTGGAACGGTACCTGTGCTTATATCAAACTCTGGTTTTATGCATCACCCCACCTCTCCTTCCCCCTTAAGCAGGCATAAGAGTGTTTTCTAAATGTGAGACACTGTTCTCTTTCCTAACTCAGTTCAAGTGTAGCCATGTTTACAGGATCTTCATAAGTGATATCTTATGATAAGTTTCTTTTTCTCTGTGACTTATTTCACTTAGAATCATCGTACCTGAATCCACCCATTATGCTGCTACTGGTCTTATGACATTGATTTCATGGCTGAGGGATATTCCATCGTACGTAAGTACCACAATTTTTTGAACCATTTTTATATTTCCTGGGACATTTAAGGTGTACCCAAGTTGAGGTCCTTGTAAGCAGTGCAGCCCTAAATTTTGGGGTGGCTCTGTCTTATTGATTTTCAGTTTTCCCAAAGTATATTCCCTAGACTGGAAGTGCCCTTGGCTCTGCAGCTCTGTTCTTTACTTCTTTAGGGAACACAATGCAATCCTCCAGAGAGACAGTTGGCAATTTACATCCCGCCCATCAGCATAACAAGGCTCCCTGTTCTCCAGGGCCTGTCTTGCGTTTCTGGTTTTTACACATTTTTTGATGTCCCTTTTCACCGGTTGGAAGTGATACTTCTTTGTAGTGCAGATTGCATTGCCCGCTTGCTTGCTTGGCCAAAATGGGCGTATGCGTTTTCTCCTGAATATATTCAGGAGAAGACGCATACGCCCTTTTTGGCCAAGTGCATCATTGTCGAAGTTGTGCCCCTCTTCCTGTGCTTTAAAGGCGATTCCAACGTACCTCTTGAAATCTGTTTCCTGCTATTCTGCCTCGCTTTCAAGTCCGCCTCGTTGCCTTCCCTCAACAGATTTTTGGACGATAGTTGTCCTTTATTACTCGGCCACTTTGTGAATTGCTGTGCCCCTGAGCTCCATTTTTCAACTCGTTTTTGCTGAGCTGACCGCAAGTCCAAAATTTTGGTTCAGGACCTATAATGGTTCCCGGTGGGTGGCTGAGACTTTGGTTAATTCTTCTTCCTGCCGGGAAATTACAGTGATATGTGCCCGTCCAAATGCCTAACAGCTACTCTCTCATTGGTTCTCCCTCTTCCCTTTCATCCTCTGCCAAATTGGCAACCTGTGTGAACCAGGAGGTTAAAGGGGCTGTCTCTCCAAGTTGGGAGGTTGATAGTAAAGCAGATGGAAAGTCAAACCGGAGCACCAGGAGAGGGACTATTCGTTGAGTTTTAGAAACCTTTCGTATTCACTGTGTGTCCGTTCTCTTGGTTTCCCGTACATGTTATAACTGTAGTAATATTCCCTAAAACCTGGAGAGTTGGGACCCATGGAATGGGTGCCATGCATTATTGCTTTGAACTGTCTGCATTTGCTCACCCAATCTCACCAATCCTCTCAGTCCCAGGTGTCCAGCCTTATGCCACATCCAGCTGTCGTTGTAGATAGGGTCATTCCAGGTTTCATCAGAGACGCTGAAGGAATTGTAAAGAATTTCCCAGTTTTTTTGTTTTGTTTTTGAAATTCCTTTTTATAGTGGGTTTGAGCTGATTTTCGCTGCCATGTTTATGCCAGTCTACACATACTTGATTCCCTTACGGACACATTTCAATACATAGGTTTTAAGATTCTTACTAGTCAGATATATTCCTCTGTGGGAAATATGGGTTTTGAGTCCCTTTCACTGAGGAAGGTGTAGGTCTTGTCTATTCCATAGTTGGTTTTTGGAACGGTACCTGTGCTTATATCAAACTCTGGTTTTATGCATCTCCCCACCTCTCCTTCCCCCTAAAGCAGGCATAAGAGTGTTTTTTAAATGTGATACACTGCTCTCTTTCCTAACTCAGTTCAAGTGTAGCCATTTTTACAGGATTTTCATAAGTGATATCTTATGATAAATTTCTTTTTCTCTGTGACTTATTTCACATAGAATCATCGTACCTGAATCCACCCATTTTGCTGCTACTGGTCTTATGACATTGATTTCATGGGTGAGGGATATTCCATCGTACGTAAGTACCACAATTTTTTGAAATATTTTTATATTTCCTGGGATATTTAAGGTGGACCCAAGTTGAGGTCCTTGTAAGCAGTGCAGCCCTAAATTTTGGGGTGGCTCTGTCTTATTGATGTTCAGTTTTCCCAAGGAATATTCCCGAGACTGGAAGTGCCCTTGGCTCTGTAGCCCTGTTCTTTACTTGTTTTAGGGAACACAATGCACTCCTCCAGAGAGGCAGTTGGCAATTTACATCCCGCCCATCAGCATAACAAGGCTCCCTGTTCTCCAGGGCCTGTCTTGCCTTTCTGGTTTTTACACATTTTGTGGATGTCCCTTTTGACCGGTGGGAAGTGATACGTCTTTGTAGTGCAGATTTGCATTGCCCGCTTGCTTGCTTGGCCAAAAAGGGCGTATGCGTTTTCTCCTGAATATATTCAGGAGAAAACGCATACGCCCTTTTTGGCCAAGTGCATCATTGTCGAAGTTGTGCCCCTCTTCCTGTGCTTTAAAGGCGATTCCAACGTACCTCTTGAAATCTGTTTCCTGCTATTCTGCATCGCTTTCAAGTCCGCCTCGTTGCCTTCCCTCAACAGACTTTTGGACGATAGTTGTCCTTTATTACTCGGCCAGTTTGTGAATTGCTGTACCCCTGAGCTCCATTTTTCAACTCGTTTTTTGTGAGCTGACCGGAAGTCCAAATTTTTGGTTCAGGAATTATGCTGGTCCCCGGTGGGGTCTGAGACTTTGGTTAATTTTTCTTCCTGCCGGGAAGTTAGAGTGATATGTGCCCGTCCAAATGCCTAACAGCTACTCTCTCATTGGTTCTCCCTCTTCCCTTTCATCTTCTGCCAAATTGGCAACCTGTGCGAACCAGGAGGTTAAAGGGGTTGTCTCTCCAAGTTGGGAGGTTGATAGTAAAGCAGATGGAAAGTCAAACCAGAGCACCAGGAGAGGGACTATTCGTTGAGTTTTAGAAACCTTTCGTATTCACAGTGTGTCCGTTCTCTAGGTTTCCCGTACATGTTATAGCTGTAGTAATATTCCCTTCAACCTGGAGAGTTGGGACCCATGGTATGGGTGCCAGGCATTTGTGCTTTAAAGGGTCTGCATTTGCTCACCCAATCTCACCAATCCTCTCAGTCTCAAGTGTCCCTCCTTATGCCACATCCAGCTGTCATTGTAGATAGGGTCATTCCAGGTTTCATCAGAGACCCTGAAGGAATTGTAAAGAATTTCCCAGTTTTTCTGTTTTGTTTTTGAAATTCCTTTTTATAGTGGGTTTGAGCTGATTCTCGCTGCCATGTTTATGCCAGTCTAGACACACTTGATTCCCTTACGGAGACATATCAATACATAGGTTTTAAGATTCTTACTAGTCAGATATATTCCTCTGCGGGAAATATGGGGTTTTGAGTCCCTTTCACTGAGGAAGGTGTAGGTCTTGTCTATTCCATAGTTGGTTTTTGGAACGGTACCTGTGCTCATATCAAACTCTGGTTTTATGCATCACCCCACCTCTCCTTCCCCCTTAAGCAGGCATAAGAGTGTTTTCTAAATGTGAGACACTGTTCTCTTTCCTAACTCAGTTCAAGTGTAGCCATGTATACAGGATCTTCATAAGTGATATATTATGATAAGTTTCTTTTTCTGTGTGACATATTTCACTTAGAATCATCGTACGTGAATCCACCCATTTTGCTGCTACTGGTCTTATGACATTGATTTCATGCCTGAGGGATATTCCATCGTATGTAAGTACCAGAATTTTTTGAACCATTTTTATATTTCCTGGGATATTTAAGGTGTACCCAAGTTGAGGTCCTTGTAAGCAGTGCAGCACTAAATTTTGGGGTGGCTCTGTCTTATTGATTTTCAGTTTTCCCAAGGTATATTCCCTAGACTGGAAGTGTCCTTGGCTCTGCAGCTCTGTTCTTTACTTGTTTTAGGGAACACAATGTACTCCTACAGAGAGGCAGTTGGCAATTTACATCCCGCCCATCAGCATAACAAGGCTCCCTGTTCTCCAGGGCCTGTCTTGCCTTTCTGGTTTTTACACATTTTGTGGATGTCCCTTTTGACCGGTGGGAAGTGATACTTCTTTGTAGTGCAGATTTACATTGCCCGCTTTCTTGCTTGGCCAAAAAGGGCGTATGCGTTTTCTCCTGAATATATTCAGGAGAAAACGCATACGCCCTTTTTGGCCAAGTGCATCATTGTCGAAGTTGTGCCTCTCTTCCTGTGCTTTAAAGGCGATTCCAACGTACCTCTTGAAATCCGTTTCCTGCTATTCTGCCTCGCTTTCAAGTCCGCCTCGTTGCCTTCCCTCAACAGATTTTTGGACGATAGTTGTCCTTTATTACTCGGCCAGTTTGTGAATTGCTGTGCCCCTGAACTCCATTTTTCAACTCGTTTTTTGTTAGCGGACCGCAAGTCCAAAATTTTGGTTCAGGACCTATACTGGTTCCCGGTGTGTGGCTGAGACTTTGGTTAATTCTTCTTCCTGACGGGAAATTTGAGTGATATATGACCGTCCAAATGCCTAACAGCTACTCTCTCATTGGTTCTCCCTCTTCCCTTTCATCCTCTGCCAAATTGGCCACCTGTGCGAACCAGGAGGTTAAAGGGGCTGTCTCTCCAAGTTGGGAGGTTGATAGTAAAGCAGATGGAAAGTCAAACCGGAGCACCAGGAGAGGGACTATTCGTTAAGTTTTAGAAACCTTTCGTATTCACTGTGTGTCCGTTCTCTAGGTTTCCAGTACATGTTATAGCGGTGGTAATATTCCCTTCAACCTGGAGAGTTGGGACCCATGGAATGGGTGCCATGCATTATTGCTTTAAAGGGTCTGCATTTGCTCACCCAATCTCACCAATCCTTTCAGTCCCAAGTGTCCAGCCTTATGCCACATCCAGCTGTCATTGTAGATAGGGTCATTCCAGGTTTCATCAGAGACCCTGAAGGAATTGTAAAGAATTTCCCAGTTTTTTTGTTTTGTTTTTGAAATTCCTTTTTATAGTGGGTTTGAGCTGATTCTCGCTGCCATGTTTATGCCAGTCTAGACACACTTGATTCCCGTACGGAGACATATCAATACATAGGTTTTAAGATTCTTACTAGTCAGATATATTCCTCTGTGGGAAATATGGGTTTTGAGTCCCTTTCACTGAGGAAGGTGTAGGTCTTGTCTATTCCATAGTTGGTTTTTGGAACGGTACCTGTGCTTATATCAAACTCTGGTTTTATGCATCACCCCACCTCTCCTTCCCCCTTAAGCAGGCATAAGAGTGTTTTCTAAATGTGAGACACTGTTCTCTTTCCTAACTCAGTTCAAGTGTAGCCATGTTTACAGGATCTTCATAAGTGATATCTTATGATAAGTTTCTTTTTCTCTGTGACTTATTTCACTTAGAATCATCGTACCTGAATCCACCCATTATGCTGCTACTGGTCTTATGACATTGATTTCATGGCTGAGGGATATTCCATCGTACGTAAGTACCACAATTTTTTGAACCATTTTTATATTTCCTGGGACATTTAAGGTGTACCCAAGTTGAGGTCCTTGTAAGCAGTGCAGCCCTAAATTTTGGGGTGGCTCTGTCTTATTGATTTTCAGTTTTCCCAAAGTATATTCCCTAGACTGGAAGTGCCCTTGGCTCTGCAGCTCTGTTCTTTACTTCTTTAGGGAACACAATGCAATCCTCCAGAGAGACAGTTGGCAATTTACATCCCGCCCATCAGCATAACAAGGCTCCCTGTTCTCCAGGGCCTGTCTTGCGTTTCTGGTTTTTACACATTTTTTGATGTCCCTTTTCACCGGTTGGAAGTGATACTTCTTTGTAGTGCAGATTGCATTGCCCGCTTGCTTGCTTGGCCAAAATGGGCGTATGCGTTTTCTCCTGAATATATTCAGGAGAAGACGCATACGCCCTTTTTGGCCAAGTGCATCATTGTCGAAGTTGTGCCCCTCTTCCTGTGCTTTAAAGGCGATTCCAACGTACCTCTTGAAATCTGTTTCCTGCTATTCTGCCTCGCTTTCAAGTCCGCCTCGTTGCCTTCCCTCAACAGATTTTTGGACGATAGTTGTCCTTTATTACTCGGCCACTTTGTGAATTGCTGTGCCCCTGAGCTCCATTTTTCAACTCGTTTTTGCTGAGCTGACCGCAAGTCCAAAATTTTGGTTCAGGACCTATAATGGTTCCCGGTGGGTGGCTGAGACTTTGGTTAATTCTTCTTCCTGCCGGGAAATTACAGTGATATGTGCCCGTCCAAATGCCTAACAGCTACTCTCTCATTGGTTCTCCCTCTTCCCTTTCATCCTCTGCCAAATTGGCAACCTGTGTGAACCAGGAGGTTAAAGGGGCTGTCTCTCCAAGTTGGGAGGTTGATAGTAAAGCAGATGGAAAGTCAAACCGGAGCACCAGGAGAGGGACTATTCGTTGAGTTTTAGAAACCTTTCGTATTCACAGTGTGTCCGTTCTCTTGGTTTCCCGTACATGTTATAACTGTAGTAATATTCCCTAAAACCTGGAGAGTTGGGACCCATGGAATGGGTGCCATGCATTATTGCTTTGAACTGTCTGCATTTGCTCACCCAATCTCACCAATCCTCTCAGTCCCAGGTGTCCAGCCTTATGCCACATCCAGCTGTCGTTGTAGATAGGGTCATTCCAGGTTTCATCAGAGACGCTGAAGGAATTGTAAAGAATTTCCCAGTTTTTTTGTTTTGTTTTTGAAATTCCTTTTTATAGTGGGTTTGAGCTGATTCTCGCTGCCATGTTTATGCCAGTCTACACATACTTGATTCCCTTACGGACACATTTCAATACATAGGTTTTAAGATTCTTACTAGTCAGATATATTCCTCTGTGGGAAATATGGGTTTTGAGTCCCTTTCACTGAGGAAGGTGTAGGTCTTGTCTATTCCATAGTTGGTTTTTGGAACGGTACCTGTGCTTATATCAAACTCTGGTTTTATGCATCTCCCCACCTCTCCTTCCCCCTAAAGCAGGCATAAGAGTGTTTTTTAAATGTGATACACTGCTCTCTTTCCTAACTCAGTTCAAGTGTAGCCATTTTTACAGGATTTTCATAAGTGATATCTTATGATAAATTTCTTTTTCTCTGTGACTTATTTCACATAGAATCATCGTACCTGAATCCACCCATTTTGCTGCTACTGGTCTTATGACATTGATTTCATGGGTGAGGGATATTCCATCGTACGTAAGTACCACAATTTTTTGAAATATTTTTATATTTCCTGGGATATTTAAGGTGGACCCAAGTTGAGGTCCTTGTAAGCAGTGCAGCCCTAAATTTTGGGGTGGCTCTGTCTTATTGATGTTCAGTTTTCCCAAGGAATATTCCCGAGACTGGAAGTGCCCTTGGCTCTGTAGCCCTGTTCTTTACTTGTTTTAGGGAACACAATGCACTCCTCCAGAGAGGCAGTTGGCAATTTACATCCCGCCCATCAGCATAACAAGGCTCCCTGTTCTCCAGGGCCTGTCTTGCCTTTCTGGTTTTTACACATTTTGTGGATGTCCCTTTTGACCGGTGGGAAGTGATACTTCTTTGTAGTGCAGATTTGCATTGCCCGCTTGCTTGCTTGGCCAAAAAGGGCGTATGCGTTTTCTCCTGAATATATTCAGGAGAAAACGCATACGCCCTTTTTGGCCAAGTGCATCATTGTCGAAGTTGTGCCCCTCGTCCTGTGCTTTAAAGGCGATTCCAACGTACCTCTTGAAATCTGTTTCCTGCTATTCTGCCTCGCTTTCAAGTCCACCTCGTTGCCTTCCCTCAACAGATTTTTGTACGATAGTTGTCCTTTATTACTCGGCCAGTTTGTGAATTGCTGTGCCCCTGAGCTCCATTTCTCAACACGTTTTTGGTGAGCTTACCGCAAGTCCAACATTTTGGTTCAGGATCTATGCTGGTTCCCGGTGGGGGGCTGAGACTTTGTTTAATTCTTCTTCCTGCTGGGAAGTTAGAGTGATATGTGCCCGTCCAAATGCCTAACAGCTACTCTCTCATTGGTTCTCCCTCTTCCCTTTCATCCTCAGCGAAATTGGAAACCTGTGCGAACCAGGAGGTTAAAGGGGCTGTATCTTCAAATTCGGAGGTTGATAGTAAAGTAGATGGAAAGTCAAACCGGAGCACCAGGAGAGGGACTATTCATTGAGTTTTAGAAACCTTTCGTATTCACAGTGTGTCCGTTCTCTAGGTTTCCCGTACATGTTATAGCTGTAGTAATATACCCTTCAACCTGGAGAGTTGGGACCCATGGAATGGGTGCCATGCATTATTGCTTTAAAGGTTCTGCATTTGCTCACCGAATCCACCAATCCTCTCAGTCCCAAGTGTCCAGCCTTATGCCACATCCAGCTGTCGTTGTAGATAGGGTCATTCCAGGTTTCATCAGAGATCCTGAAGGAATTGTAAAGAATTTCCCAGTTTTTTCGTTTTGTTTTTGAAATTCCTTTTTATAATGGGTTTGAGCTGATTCTCGCTGCCATGTTTATGCCAGTCTAGACACACTTGATTCCCTTATGGAGACATATCAATACATAGGTTTTAAGATTCTTACTAGTCAGATATATTCCTCTGCGGGAAATATGGGGTTTTGAGTCCCTTTCACTGAGGAAGGTGTAGGTCTTGTCTATTCCATAGTTGGTTTTTGGAACGGTACCTGTGCTTATATCAAACTCTGGTTTTATGCATCACCCCACCTCTCCTTCCCCCTTAAGCAGGCATAAGAGTGTTTTCTAAATGTGAGACACTGTTCTCTTTCCTAACTCAGTTCAAGTGTAGCCATGTTTACAGGATCTTCATAAGTGATATCTTATGATAAGTTTCTTTTTCTGTGTGACTTATTTCACTTAGAATCATCGTACCTGAATCCACCCATTTTGCTGCTACTTGTCTTATGACATTGATTTCATGGCTGAGGGATATTCCACCGTACGTAAGTACCACAAATTTTTGAACCATTTTTATATTTCCTGGGATATTTAAGGTGTACCCAAGTTGAGGTCCTTGTAAGCAGTGCAGCCCTAAATTTTGGGGTGGCTCTGTCTTATTGATTTTCAGTTTTCCCAAGGTATATTCCCTAGACTGGAAGTGCCCTTGGCTCTGTAGCTCTGTTGTTTACTTGTTTTAGGGAACACAATGCACTCCTACAGAGAGGCAGTTGGCAATTTACATCCCACCCATCAGCATAACAAGGCTCCCTGTTCTCGAAGGCCTGTTTTGCCTTTCTGGTTTTTACATATTTTGTGGATGTCCCTTTTGACCGGTGGGAAGTGATACTTCTTTGTAGTGCAGATTTGCATTGCCCGCTTGCTTGCTTGGCCAAAAAGGGCGTATGCGTTTTCTCCTGAATATAATCAGGAGAAAACGCATACGCCCTTTTTGGCCAAGTGCATCATTGTCGAAGTTGTGCCCCTCTTCCTGTGCTTTAAAGGCGATTCCAACGTACCTCTTGAAATCTGTTTCCTGCTATTCTGCCTCGCTTTCAAGTCCGCCTCGTTGCCTTCCCTCAACAGAATTTTGGACAATAGTTGTCCTTTATTACTCGTCCAGTTTGTGAATTGCTGTGCCCCTGAGCTCCGTTTTTCAACTCGTTTTTGGTGAGCTGACCGCAAGTCCAAAATTTTGGTTCAGGACCTATACTGGTTCCCGGTGGGTGGCTGAGATTTTGGTTAGTTTTTCTTCCTGCCGGGAAATGACAGTGATAAGTGCCCGTCCAAATGCCTAACAGCTACTCTCTCATTGGTTCTCCCTCTTCCCTTTCATCTTCTGCCAAATTGGCAACCTGTGCGAACCAGGAGGTTAAAGGGGTTGTCTCTCCAAGTTGGGAGGTTGATAGTAAAGCAGATGGAAAGTCAAAACGGAGCACCAGGAGAGGGACTATTCGTTGAGTTTTAGAAACCTTTCGTATTCACAGTGTGTCCGTTCTCTAGGTTTCCCGTACATGTTATAGCTGTAGTAATATTCCCTTCAACCTGGAGAGTTGGGACCCATGGTATGGGCGCCAGGCATTTGTGCTTTAAAGGGTCTGCATTTGCTCACCCAATCTCACCAATCCTCTCAGTCTCAAGTGTCCCTCCTTATGCCACATCCAGCTGTCATTGTAGATAGGGTCATTCCAGGTTTCATCAGAGACCCTGAAGGAATTGTATAGAATTTCCCAGTTCTTTTGTTTTGTTTTTGAAATTCCTTTTTATAGTGGGTTTGAGCTGATTCTCGCTGCCATGTTTATGCCAGTCTAGACACACTTGATTCCCTTACGGAGACATATCAATACATAGGTTTTAAGATTCTTACTAGTCAGATATATTCCTCTGCGGGAAATATGGGGTTTTGAGTCCCTTTCACTGAGGAAGGTGTAGGTCTTGTCTATTCCATAGTTGGTTTTTGGAACGGTACCTGTGCTTATATCAAACTCTGGTTTTATGCATCACCCCACCTCTCCTTCCCCCTTAAGCAGGCATAAGAGTGTTTTCTAAATGTGAGACACTGTTCTCTTTCCTAACTCAGTTCAAGTGTAGCCATGTTTACAGGATCTTCATAAGTGATATCTTATGATAAGTTTCTTTTTCTGTGTGACATATTTCACTTAGAATCATCGTACCTGAATCCACCCATTTTGCTGCTACTGGTCTTATGACATTGATTTCATGCCTGAGGGATATTCCATCGTATGTAAGTACCAGAATTTTTTGAACCATTTTTATATTTCCTGGGATATTTAAGGTGTACCCAAGTTGAGGTCCTTGTAAGCAGTGCAGCACTAAATTTTGGGGTGGCTCTGTCTTATTGATTTTCAGTTTTCCCAAGGTATATTCCCTAGACTGGAAGTGTCCTTGGCTCTGCAGCTCTGTTCTTTACTTGTTTTAGGGAACACAATGTACTCCTCCAGAGAGGCAGTTGGCAATTTACATCCCGCCCATCAGCATAACAAGGCTCCCTGTTCTCCAGGGCCTGTCTTGCCTTTCTGGTTTTTACACATTTTGTGGATGTCCCTTTTGACCGGTGGGAAGTGATACTTCTTTGTAGTGCAGATTTGCATTGCCCGCTTGCTTGCTTGGCCAAAAAGGGCGTATGCGTTTTCTCCTGAATATATTCAGGAGAAAACGCATACGCCCTTTTTGGCCAAGTGCATCATTGTCAAAGCTGTGCCCCTCTTCCTGTGCTTTAAAGGCGATTCCAACGTACCTCTTGAAATCTGTTTCCTGCTATTCTGCCTCGCTTTCAAGTCCGCCTCGTTGCCTTCCCTCAACAGATTTTTGGACGATAGTTGTCCTTTATTACTCATCCAGTTTGTGAATTGCTGTGCCCCTGAGCTCCATTTTTCAACTCGTTTTTGGTGAGCTGACCGCAAATCCTAAATTTTGGTTTAGGACCTATACTGGTTCCCAGTGGGTGGCTGAGACTTTGGTTAATTCTTCTTCCTGCCGGGAAATTACAGTGATATGTGCCCGTCCAAATGCCTAACAGCTACTCTCTCATTGGTTCTCCCTCTTCCCTTTCATCCTCTGCCAAATTGGCAACCTGTGCGAACCAGGAGGTTAAAGGTGCCGTCTCTCCAAGTTCGGAGGTTCATAGTAAAGCAGATAGAAAGTCAAACCGGAGCAACAGGAGAGGGAGTATTCGTTGAGTTTTAGAAACCTTTCGTATTCACAGTGTGTCCGTTCTCTAGGTTTCCCGTACTTGTTATAGCTGTAGTAATATTCCCTTAAACCTGGAGAGTTGGGACCCATGGAATGGGTGCCAGGCATTTGTGCTTTAAAGGCTCTGCATTTGCTCACCCAATCTCACCAATCCTCTCAGTCCCAAGTGTCCCTCCTTATGCCACATCCAGCTGTCATTGTAGATAGGGTCATTCCAGGTTTCATCAGAGACGCTGAAGGAATTGTAAAGAATTTCCCAGTTTTTTTGTTTTGTTTTTGAAATTCCTTTTTATACTGGGTGTGAGCTGATTCTCGCTGCCATGTTTCTGTGAGTCTAGACACACTTGATTCCCTTACGGAGACATATTAATACATATGTTTTAAGATTCTTACTAGTCAGATATGTTCCTCTGCGGGAACTATGGGGTTTTGAGTCCCTTTCACTGAGGAAGGTGTAGGTCTTGTCTATTCCATAGTTGGTTTTTGGAACGGTACCTGTGCTTATATCAAACTCTGGTTTTATGCATCACCCCACCTCTCCTTCCCCCTTAAGCAGGCATAAGAGTGTTTTCTAAATGTGAGACACTGTTCTCTTTCCTAACTCAGTTCAAGTGTAGCCATGTTTACAGGATCTTCATAAGTGATATCTTATGATAAGTTTCTTTTTCTGTGTGACTTATTTCACTTAGAATCATCGTACCTGAATCCACCCATTTTGCTGCTACTGGTCTTATGACATTGATTTCATGGCTGAGGGATATTCCATCGTACGTAAGTACCACAATTTTTTGAACCATTTTTATATTTCCTGGGATATTTAAGGTGTAACCAAGTTGAGGTCCTTGTAAGCAGTGCAGCCCTAAATTTCGGGGTGGCTCTGTCTTATTCATTTTCAGTTTTCCCAAGGTATACTCCCTAGATTGGAAGTGCCCTTGACTCTGTATCTCTGTTGTTTACTTGTTTTAGGGAACACAATGCACTCCTACAGGGAGGCAGTTGGCAATTTACATCCCGCCCATCAGCATAACAAGGCTCCCTGTTCTCCAGGGCCTGTCTTGCCTTTCTGGTTTTTACACATTTTGTGGATGTCCCTTTTGACCGGTGGGAAGCGATACTTCTTTGTAGTGCAGATTTGCATTGCCCGCTTGCTTGCTTGGCCAAAAAGGGCGTATGCGTTTTCTCCTGAATATATTCAGGAGAAAACGCATACGCCCTTTTTGGCCAAGTGCATCATTGTCGAAGTTGTGCTCCTCTTCCTGTGCTTTAAAGGCGATTCCAACGTACCTCTTGAAATCTGTTTCCTGCTATTCTGCCTCGCTTTCAAGTCCGCCTCGTTGCCTTCCCTCAACAGATTTTTGGACGATAGTTGTCCTTTATTACTCGGCCAGTTTTTGATTTGCTGTGACCCTGAGCTCCATTTTTCAACTCGTTTTTGGTGAGCTGACCGCAAGTCAAAATTTTGGTTCAGGACCTATACTGGTTCCCGGTGGGGGGCTGAGACTTTGGTTAATTCTTCTTCCTGCCGGGAAATTACAGTGATATGTGCCCATCCAAATGCCTAACAGCTACTCTCTCATTGGTTCTCCCTCTTCCCTTTCATCCTCTGCCAAATTGGCAACCTGTGCGAACCAGGATGTTAAAGGGGCTGTCTCTTCAAGTTGTGAGGTTGATAGTAAAGCAGATGGAAAGTCAAACCGGAGCACCAGGAGAGGGACTATTCGTTGAGTTTTAGAAACCTTTCGTATTCACAGTGTGTCCGTTCTCTAGGTTTCCCGTACATGTTATATCTGTAGTAATATTCCCTTCAACCTGGAGAGTTGGGACCCATGGAATGGGTGCCAGGCATTTTTGCTTTAAAGGGTCTGCATTTGCTCACCCAATCTCACCAATCGTCTCAGTCCCAAGTGTACAGCCTTATGCCACATCCAGCTGTCGTTGTAGATAGGGTCATTCCAGGTTTCATCAGACACCCTGAAGGAATTGTAAAGAATTTCCCAGTTTTTTTGTTTTGTTTTTGAAATACCTTTTTACAGTGGGTTTGAGCTGATTCTCGCTGTCAAGTTTATGCCAGTCTAGACAGACTTGATTCCCTTACGGAGACATATCAATACATAGGTTTTAAGATTTTTACTATTCAGATATATTCCACTGTGGGAAATATGGGGTTTTGAGTCCCTTTCACTGAGGAAGGTGTAGGTCTTCTCTATTCCATAGTTGGTTTTTGGAACGGTACCTGTGCTTATATCAAACTCTGGTTTTATGCATCACCCCACCTCTCCTTCCCCCTTAAGCAGGCATAAGAGTGTTTTCTACATGTGAGACACTGTTCTCTTTCCAAACTCAGTTCAAGTGTATCCATGTTTACAGGATCTTCATAAGTGATATCTTATGATAAGTTTCTTTTTCTGTGTGACTTATTTCACTTAGAATCATCGTACCTGAATCCACCCATTTTGCTGCTACTGGTCTTATGACATTGATTTCATGGCTGAGGGATATTCCATCGTATGTAAGTACCACAATTTTTTGAACCATTTTTATATTTCCTGGGATATTTAAGGTGTACCCAAGTTGAGGTCCTTGTAAGCAGTGCAGCCCTAAATTTTGGGGTGGCTCTGTCTTATTGATTTTCTGTTTTCCCAAGGTATATTCCCTAGACTGGAAGTGCCCTTGGCTCTGTAGCTCTGTTCTTTACTTGTTTTAGGGAACACAATGCACTCCTCCAGAGAGGCAGTTGGCAATTTACATCCCGCCCATCAGCATAACAAGGCTCCCTGTTCTCCAGGGCCTGTCTTGCCTTTCTGGTTTTTACACATTTTGTGGATGTCCCTTTTGACCGGTGGGAAGTGATACTTCTTTGTAGTGCAGATTTGCATTGCCCGCTTGCTTGATTGGCCAAAAAGGGCGTATGCGTTATCTCCTGAATATATTCAGGAGAAAACGCATACGCCCTTTTTGGCCAAGTGCATCATTGTCGAAGTTGTGCCCCTCTTCCTGTGCTTTAAAGGCGATTCCAACGTACCTCTTGAAATCTGTTTCCTGCTATTCTGCCTCGCTTTCAAGTCCGCCTCGTTGCCTTCCCTCAACTGATTTTTGGACGATAGTTTTCCTTTACTACTCGGCCAATTTGTGGTTTGCTGTGCCCCTGAGCTCCATTTTTCAACTCGTTTTTGTGAGCTGACCGCAAGTCAAAATTTTGGTTCAGGACCTATACTGGTTCCCGGTGGGTGGCTGAGACTTTGGTTAATTCTTCTCCCTGCCGGGAAATTACAGTGATATGTGCCCGTCCAAATGCCTAACAGCTACTCTCTCATTGGTTCTCCCTCTTCCCTTTCATCCTCTGCCAAATTGGCCACCTGTGCGAACCAGGAGGTTAAAGGGGCTGTCTCTCCAAGTTGGGAGGTTGATAGTAAAGCAGATGGAAAGTCAAACCGGAGCACCAGGAGAGGGACTATTCGTTAAGTTTTAGAAACCTTTCGTATTCACTGTGTGTCCGTTCTCTAGGTTTCCAGTACATGTTATAGCGGTGGTAATATTCCCTTCAACCTGGAGAGTTGGGACCCATGGAATGGGTGCCATGCATTATTGCTTTAAAGGGTCTGCATTTGCTCACCCAATCTCACCAATCCTTTCAGTCCCAAGTGTCCAGCCTTATGCCACATCCAGCTGTCATTGTAGATAGGGTCATTCCAGGTTTCATCAGAGACCCTGAAGGAATTGTAAAGAATTTCCCAGTTTTTTTGTTTTGTTTTTGAAATTCCTTTTTATAGTGGGTTTGAGCTGATTCTCGCTGCCATGTTTATGCCAGTCTAGACACACTTGATTCCCGTACGAAGACATATCAATACATAGGTTTTAAGATTCTTACTAGTCAGATATATTCCTCTGTGGGAAATATGGGTTTTGAGTCCCTTTCACTGAGGAAGGTGTAGGTCTTGTCTATTCCATAGTTGGTTTTTGGAACGGTACCTGTGCTTATATCAAACTCTGGTTTTATGCATCACCCCACCTCTCCTTCCCCCTTAAGCAGGCATAAGAGTGTTTTCTAAATGTGAGACACTGTTCTCTTTCCTAACTCAGTTCAAGTGTAGCCATGTTTACAGGATCTTCATAAGTGATATCTTATGATAAGTTTCTTTTTCTCTGTGACTTATTTCACTTAGAATCATCGTACCTGAATCCACCCATTATGCTGCTACTGGTCTTATGACATTGATTTCATGGCTGAGGGATATTCCATCGTACGTAAGTACCACAATTTTTTGAACCATTTTTATATTTCCTGGGACATTTAAGGTGTACCCAAGTTGAGGTCCTTGTAAGCAGTGCAGCCCTAAATTTTGGGGTGGCTCTGTCTTATTGATTTTCAGTTTTCCCAAAGTATATTCCCTAGACTGGAAGTGCCCTTGGCTCTGCAGCTCTGTTCTTTACTTCTTTAGGGAACACAATGCAATCCTCCAGAGAGACAGTTGGCAATTTACATCCCGCCCATCAGCATAACAAGGCTCCCTGTTCTCCAGGGCCTGTCTTGCGTTTCTGGTTTTTACACATTTTTTGATGTCCCTTTTCACCGGTTGGAAGTGATACTTCTTTGTAGTGCAGATTGCATTGCCCGCTTGCTTGCTTGGCCAAAATGGGCGTATGCGTTTTCTCCTGAATATATTCAGGAGAAGACGCATACGCCCTTTTTGGCCAAGTGCATCATTGTCGAAGTTGTGCCCCTCTTCCTGTGCTTTAAAGGCGATTCCAACGTACCTCTTGAAATCTGTTTCCTGCTATTCTGCCTCGCTTTCAAGTCCGCCTCGTTGCCTTCCCTCAACAGATTTTTGGACGATAGTTGTCCTTTATTACTCGGCCACTTTGTGAATTGCTGTGCCCCTGAGCTCCATTTTTCAACTCGTTTTTGCTGAGCTGACCGCAAGTCCAAAATTTTGGTTCAGGACCTATAATGGTTCCCGGTGGGTGGCTGAGACTTTGGTTAATTCTTCTTCCTGCCGGGAAATTACAGTGATATGTGCCCGTCCAAATGCCTAACAGCTACTCTCTCATTGGTTCTCCCTCTTCCCTTTCATCCTCTGCCAAATTGGCAACCTGTGTGAACCAGGAGGTTAAAGGGGCTGTCTCTCCAAGTTGGGAGGTTGATAGTAAAGCAGATGGAAAGTCAAACCGGAGCACCAGGAGAGGGACTATTCGTTGAGTTTTAGAAACCTTTCGTATTCACAGTGTGTCCGTTCTCTTGGTTTCCCGTACATGTTATAACTGTAGTAATATTCCCTAAAACCTGGAGAGTTGGGACCCATGGAATGGGTGCCATGCATTATTGCTTTGAACTGTCTGCATTTGCTCACCCAATCTCACCAATCCTCTCAGTCCCAGGTGTCCAGCCTTATGCCACATCCAGCTGTCGTTGTAGATAGGGTCATTCCAGGTTTCATCAGAGACGCTGAAGGAATTGTAAAGAATTTCCCAGTTTTTTTGTTTTGTTTTTGAAATTCCTTTTTATAGTGGGTTTGAGCTGATTCTCGCTGCCATGTTTATGCCAGTCTACACATACTTGATTCCCTTACGGACACATTTCAATACATAGGATTTAAGATTCTTACTAGTCAGATATATTCCTCTGTGGGAAATATGGGTTTTGAGTCCCTTTCACTGAGGAAGGTGTAGGTCTTGTCTATTCCATAGTTGGTTTTTGGAACGGTACCTGTGCTTATATCAAACTCTGGTTTTATGCATCTCCCCACCTCTCCTTCCCCCTAAAGCAGGCATAAGAGTGTTTTTTAAATGTGATACACTGCTCTCTTTCCTAACTCAGTTCAAGTGTAGCCATTTTTACAGGATTTTCATAAGTGATATCTTATGATAAATTTCTTTTTCTCTGTGACTTATTTCACATAGAATCATCGTACCTGAATCCACCCATTTTGCTGCTACTGGTCTTATGACATTGATTTCATGGGTGAGGGATATTCCATCGTACGTAAGTACCACAATTTTTTGAAATATTTTTATATTTCCTGGGATATTTAAGGTGGACCCAAGTTGAGGTCCTTGTAAGCAGTGCAGCCCTAAATTTTGGGGTGGCTCTGTCTTATTGATGTTCAGTTTTCCCAAGGAATATTCCCGAGACTGGAAGTGCCCTTGGCTCTGTAGCCCTGTTCTTTACTTGTTTTAGGGAACACAATGCACTCCTCCAGAGAGGCAGTTGGCAATTTACATCCCGCCCATCAGCATAACAAGGCTCCCTGTTCTCCAGGGCCTGTCTTGCCTTTCTGGTTTTTACACATTTTGTGGATGTCCCTTTTGACCGGTGGGAAGTGATACTTCTTTGTAGTGCAGATTTGCATTGCCCGCTTGCTTGCTTGGCCAAAAAGGGCGTATGCGTTTTCTCCTGAATATATTCAGGAGAAAACGCATACGCCCTTTTTGGCCAAGTGCATCATTGTCGAAGTTGTGCCCCTCGTCCTGTGCTTTAAAGGCGATTCCAACGTACCTCTTGAAATCTGTTTCCTGCTATTCTGCCTCGCTTTCAAGTCCACCTCGTTGCCTTCCCTCAACAGATTTTTGTACGATAGTTGTCCTTTATTACTCGGCCAGTTTGTGAATTGCTGTGCCCCTGAGCTCCATTTCTCAACACGTTTTTGGTGAGCTTACCGCAAGTCCAACATTTTGGTTCAGGATCTATGCTGGTTCCCGGTGGGGGGCTGAGACTTTGTTTAATTCTTCTTCCTGCTGGGAAGTTAGAGTGATATGTGCCCGTCCAAATGCCTAACAGCTACTCTCTCATTGGTTCTCCCTCTTCCCTTTCATCCTCAGCGAAATTGGAAACCTGTGCGAACCAGGAGGTTAAAGGGGCTGTATCTTCAAATTCGGAGGTTGATAGTAAAGTAGATGGAAAGTCAAACCGGAGCACCAGGAGAGGGACTATTCATTGAGTTTTAGAAACCTTTCGTATTCACAGTGTGTCCGTTCTCTAGGTTTCCCGTACATGTTATAGCTGTAGTAATATACCCTTCAACCTGGAGAGTTGGGACCCATGGAATGGGTGCCATGCATTATTGCTTTAAAGGTTCTGCATTTGCTCACCGAATCCACCAATCCTCTCAGTCCCAAGTGTCCAGCCTTATGCCACATCCAGCTGTCGTTGTAGATAGGGTCATTCCAGGTTTCATCAGAGATCCTGAAGGAATTGTAAAGAATTTCCCAGTTTTTTCGTTTTGTTTTTGAAATTCCTTTTTATAATGGGTTTGAGCTGATTCTCGCTGCCATGTTTATGCCAGTCTAGACACACTTGATTCCCTTATGGAGACATATCAATACATAGGTTTTAAGATTCTTACTAGTCAGATATATTCCTCTGCGGGAAATATGGGGTTTTGAGTCCCTTTCACTGAGGAAGGTGTAGGTCTTGTCTATTCCATAGTTGGTTTTTGGAACGGTACCTGTGCTTATATCAAACTCTGGTTTTATGCATCACCCCACCTCTCCTTCCCCCTTAAGCAGGCATAAGAGTGTTTTCTAAATGTGAGACACTGTTCTCTTTCCTAACTCAGTTCAAGTGTAGCCATGTTTACAGGATCTTCATAAGTGATATCTTATGATAAGTTTCTTTTTCTGTGTGACTTATTTCACTTAGAATCATCGTACCTGAATCCACCCATTTTGCTGCTACTTGTCTTATGACATTGATTTCATGGCTGAGGGATATTCCACCGTACGTAAGTACCACAAATTTTTGAACCATTTTTATATTTCCTGGGATATTTAAGGTGTACCCAAGTTGAGGTCCTTGTAAGCAGTGCAGCCCTAAATTTTGGGGTGGCTCTGTCTTATTGATTTTCAGTTTTCCCAAGGTATATTCCCTAGACTGGAAGTGCCCTTGGCTCTGTAGCTCTGTTGTTTACTTGTTTTAGGGAACACAATGCACTCCTACAGAGAGGCAGTTGGCAATTTACATCCCACCCATCAGCATAACAAGGCTCCCTGTTCTCGAAGGCCTGTTTTGCCTTTCTGGTTTTTACATATTTTGTGGATGTCCCTTTTGACCGGTGGGAAGTGATACTTCTTTGTAGTGCAGATTTGCATTGCCCGCTTGCTTGCTTGGCCAAAAAGGGCGTATGCGTTTTCTCCTGAATATAATCAGGAGAAAACGCATACGCCCTTTTTGGCCAAGTGCATCATTGTCGAAGTTGTGCCCCTCTTCCTGTGCTTTAAAGGCGATTCCAACGTACCTCTTGAAATCTGTTTCCTGCTATTCTGCCTCGCTTTCAAGTCCGCCTCGTTGCCTTCCCTCAACAGAATTTTGGACAATAGTTGTCCTTTATTACTCGTCCAGTTTGTGAATTGCTGTGCCCCTGAGCTCCGTTTTTCAACTCGTTTTTGGTGAGCTGACCGCAAGTCCAAAATTTTGGTTCAGGACCTATACTGGTTCCCGGTGGGTGGCTGAGATTTTGGTTAGTTTTTCTTCCTGCCGGGAAATGACAGTGATAAGTGCCCGTCCAAATGCCTAACAGCTACTCTCTCATTGGTTCTCCCTCTTCCCTTTCATCTTCTGCCAAATTGGCAACCTGTGCGAACCAGGAGGTTAAAGGGGTTGTCTCTCCAAGTTGGGAGGTTGATAGTAAAGCAGATGGAAAGTCAAAACGGAGCACCAGGAGAGGGACTATTCGTTGAGTTTTAGAAACCTTTCGTATTCACAGTGTGTCCGTTCTCTAGGTTTCCCGTACATGTTATAGCTGTAGTAATATTCCCTTCAACCTGGAGAGTTGGGACCCATGGTATGGGTGCCAGGCATTTGTGCTTTAAAGGGTCTGCATTTGCTCACCCAATCTCACCAATCCTCTCAGTCTCAAGTGTCCCTCCTTATGCCACATCCAGCTGTCATTGTAGATAGGGTCATTCCAGGTTTCATCAGAGACCCTGAAGGAATTGTAAAGAATTTCCCAGTTCTTTTGTTTTGTTTTTGAAATTCCTTTTTATAGTGGGTTTGAGCTGATTCTCGCTGCCATGTTTATGCCAGTCTAGACACACTTGATTCCCTTACGGAGACATATCAATACATAGGTTTTAAGATTCTTACTAGTCAGATATATTCCTCTGCGGGAAATATGGGGTTTTGAGTCCCTTTCACTGAGGAAGGTGTAGGTCTTGTCTATTCCATAGTTGGTTTTTGGAACGGTACCTGTGCTTATATCAAACTCTGGTTTTATGCATCACCCCACCTCTCCTTCCCCCTTAAGCAGGCATAAGAGTGTTTTCTAAATGTGAGACACTGTTCTCTTTCCTAACTCAGTTCAAGTGTAGCCATGTTTACAGGATCTTCATAAGTGATATCTTATGATAAGTTTCTTTTTCTGTGTGACATATTTCACTTAGAATCATCGTACCTGAATCCACCCATTTTGCTGCTACTGGTCTTATGACATTGATTTCATGCCTGAGGGATATTCCATCGTATGTAAGTACCAGAATTTTTTGAACCATTTTTATATTTCCTGGGATATTTAAGGTGTACCCAAGTTGAGGTCCTTGTAAGCAGTGCAGCCCTAAATTTTGGGGTGGCTCTGTCTTATTGATTTTCAGTTTTCCCAAGGTATATTCCCTAGACTGGAAGTGTCCTTGGCTCTGCAGCTCTGTTCTTTACTTGTTTTAGGGAACACAATGTACTCCTCCAGAGAGGCAGTTGGCAATTTACATCCCGCCCATCAGCATAACAAGGCTCCCTGTTCTCCAGGGCCTGTCTTGCCTTTCTGGTTTTTACACATTTTGTGGATGTCCCTTTTGACCGGTGGGAAGTGATACTTCTTTGTAGTGCAGATTTGCATTGCCCGCTTGCTTGCTTGGCCAAAAAGGGCGTATGCGTTTTCTCCTGAATATATTCAGGAGAAAACGCATACGCCCTTTTTGGCCAAGTGCATCATTGTCAAAGCTGTGCCCCTCTTCCTGTGCTTTAAAGGCGATTCCAACGTACCTCTTGAAATCTGTTTCCTGCTATTCTGCCTCGCTTTCAAGTCCGCCTCGTTGCCTTCCCTCAACAGATTTTTGGACGATAGTTGTCCTTTATTACTCATCCAGTTTGTGAATTGCTGTGCCCCTGAGCTCCATTTTTCAACTCGTTTTTGGTGAGCTGACCGCAAATCCTAAATTTTGGTTTAGGACCTATACTGGTTCCCAGTGGGTGGCTGAGACTTTGGTTAATTCTTATTCCTGCCGGGAAATTACAGTGATATGTGCCCGTCCAAATGCCTAACAGCTACTCTCTCATTGGTTCTCCCTCTTCCCTTTCATCCTCTGCCAAATTGGCAACCTGTGCGAACCAGGAGGTTAAAGGTGCCGTCTCTCCAAGTTCGGAGGTTCATAGTAAAGCAGATAGAAAGTCAAACCGGAGCAACAGGAGAGGGAGTATTCGTTGAGTTTTAGAAACCTTTCGTATTCACAGTGTGTCCGTTCTCTAGGTTTCCCGTACTTGTTATAGCTGTAGTAATATTCCCTTAAACCTGGAGAGTTGGGACCCATGGAATGGGTGCCAGGCATTTGTGCTTTAAAGGCTCTGCATTTGCTCACCCAATCTCACCAATCCTCTCAGTCCCAAGTGTCCCTCCTTATGCCACATCCAGCTGTCATTGTAGATAGGGTCATTCCAGGTTTCATCAGAGACGCTGAAGGAATTGTAAAGAATTTCCCAGTTTTTTTGTTTTGTTTTTGAAATTCCTTTTTATACTGGGTGTGAGCTGATTCTCGCTGCCATGTTTCTGTGAGTCTAGACACACTTGATTCCCTTACGGAGACATATTAATACATATGTTTTAAGATTCTTACTAGTCAGATATGTTCCTCTGCGGGAACTATGGGGTTTTGAGTCCCTTTCACTGAGGAAGGTGTAGGTCTTGTCTATTCCATAGTTGGTTTTTGGAACGGTACCTGTGCTTATATCAAACTCTGGTTTTATGCATCACCCCACCTCTCCTTCCCCCTTAAGCAGGCATAAGAGTGTTTTCTAAATGTGAGACACTGTTCTCTTTCCTAACTCAGTTCAAGTGTAGCCATGTTTACAGGATCTTCATAAGTGATATCTTATGATAAGTTTCTTTTTCTGTGTGACTTATTTCACTTAGAATCATCGTATCTGAATCCACCCATTTTGCTGCTACTGGTCTTATGACATTGATTTCATGGCTGAGGGATATTCCATCGTACGTAAGTACCACAATTTTTTGAACCATTTTTATGTTTCCTGGGATATTTAAGGTGTAACCAAGTTGAGGTCCTTGTAAGCAGTGCAGCCCTAAATTTCGGGGTGGCTCTGTCTTATTCATTTTCAGTTTTCCCAAGGTATACTCCCTAGATTGGAAGTGCCCTTGACTCTGTATCTCTGTTGTTTACTTGTTTTAGGGAACACAATGCACTCCTACAGGGAGGCAGTTGGCAATTTACATCCCGCCCATCAGCATAACAAGGCTCCCTGTTCTCCAGGGCCTGTCTTGCCTTTCTGGTTTTTACACATTTTGTGGATGTCCCTTTTGACCGGTGGGAAGCGATACTTCTTTGTAGTGCAGATTTGCATTGCCCGCTTGCTTGCTTGGCCAAAAAGGGCGTATGCGTTTTCTCCTGAATATATTCAGGAGAAAACGCATACGCCCTTTTTGGCCAAGTGCATCATTGTCGAAGTTGTGCTCCTCTTCCTGTGCTTTAAAGGCGATTCCAACGTACCTCTTGAAATCTGTTTCCTGCTATTCTGCCTCGCTTTCAAGTCCGCCTCGTTGCCTTCCCTCAACAGATTTTTGGACGATAGTTGTCCTTTATTACTCGGCCAGTTTTTGATTTGCTGTGACCCTGAGCTCCATTTTTCAACTCGTTTTTGGTGAGCTGACCGCAAGTCAAAATTTTGGTTCAGGACCTATACTGGTTCCCGGTGGGGGGCTGAGACTTTGGTTAATTCTTCTTCCTGCCGGGAAATTACAGTGATATGTGCCCATCCAAATGCCTAACAGCTACTCTCTCATTGGTTCTCCCTCTTCCCTTTCATCCTCTGCCAAATTGGCAACCTGTGCGAACCAGGATGTTAAAGGGGCTGTCTCTTCAAGTTGTGAGGTTGATAGTAAAGCAGATGGAAAGTCAAACCGGAGCACCAGGAGAGGGACTATTCGTTGAGTTTTAGAAACCTTTCGTATTCACAGTGTGTCCGTTCTCTAGGTTTCCCGTACATGTTATATCTGTAGTAATATTCCCTTCAACCTGGAGAGTTGGGACCCATGGAATGGGTGCCAGGCATTTTTGCTTTAAAGGGTCTGCATTTGCTCACCCAATCTCACCAATCGTCTCAGTCCCAAGTGTACAGCCTTATGCCACATCCAGCTGTCGTTGTAGATAGGGTCATTCCAGGTTTCATCAGACACCCTGAAGGAATTGTAAAGAATTTCCCAGTTTTTTTGTTTTGTTTTTGAAATACCTTTTTACAGTGGGTTTGAGCTGATTCTCGCTGTCAAGTTTATGCCAGTCTAGACAGACTTGATTCCCTTACGGAGACATATCAATACATAGGTTTTAAGATTTTTACTATTCAGATATATTCCACTGTGGGAAATATGGGGTTTTGAGTCCCTTTCACTGAGGAAGGTGTAGGTCTTCTCTATTCCATAGTTGGTTTTTGGAACGGTACCTCTGCTTATATCAAACTCTGGTTTTATGCATCACCCCACCTCTCCTTCCCCCTTAAGCAGGCATAAGAGTGTTTTCTACATGTGAGACACTGTTCTCTTTCCAAACTCAGTTCAAGTGTATCCATGTTTACAGGATCTTCATAAGTGATATCTTATGATAAGTTTCTTTTTCTGTGTGACTTATTTCACTTAGAATCATCGTACCTGAATCCACCCATTTTGCTGCTACTGGTCTTATGACATTGATTTCTTGGCTGAGGGATATTCCATCGTATGTAAGTACCACAATTTTTTGAACCATTTTTATATTTCCTGGGATATTTAAGGTGTACCCAAGTTGAGGTCCTTGTAAGCAGTGCAGCCCTAAATTTTGGGGTGGCTCTGTCTTATTGATTTTCTGTTTTCCCAAGGTATATTCCCTAGACTGGAAGTGCCCTTGGCTCTGTAGCTCTGTTCTTTACTTGTTTTAGGGAACACAATGCACTCCTCCAGAGAGGCAGTTGGCAATTTACATCCCGCCCATCAGCATAACAAGGCTCCCTGTTCTCCAGGGCCTGTCTTGCCTTTCTGGTTTTTACACATTTTGTGGATGTCCCTTTTGACCGGTGGGAAGTGATACTTCTTTGTAGTGCAGATTTGCATTGCCCGCTTGCTTGATTGGCCAAAAAGGGCGTATGCGTTATCTCCTGAATATATTCAGGAGAAAACGCATACGCCCTTTTTGGCCAAGTGCATCATTGTCGAAGTTGTGCCCCTCTTCCTGTGCTTTAAAGGCGATTCCAACGTACCTCTTGAAATCTGTTTCCTGCTATTCTGCCTCGCTTTCAAGTCCGCCTCGTTGCCTTCCCTCAACTGATTTTTGGACGATAGTTTTCCTTTACTACTCGGCCAATTTGTGGTTTGCTGTGCCCCTGAGCTCCATTTTTCAACTCGTTTTTGTGAGCTGACCGCAAGTCAAAATTTTGGTTCAGGACCTATACTGGTTCCCGGTGGGTGGCTGAGACTTTGGTTAATTCTTCTCCCTGCCGGGAAATTACAGTGATATGTGCCCGTCCAAATGCCTAACAGCTACTCTCTCATTGGTTCTCCCTCTTCCCTTTCATCCTCTGCGAAATTGGAAACCTGTGCGAACCAGGAGGTTAAAGGGGCTGTATCTTCAAGTTCGGAGGTTGATAGTAAAGCAGATGGAAAGTGAAACCGGAGCACCCGGAGAGGGACTATTCGTTGAGTTTTAGAAACCATTCGTATTCACAGTGTGTCCGTTCTCTAGGTTTCCCGTACATGTTATAGCTGTAGTAATATTCCCTTCAACCTGGAGAGTTGGGACCCATGGAATGGTGCCATGCATTATTGCTTTAAAGGGTCTGCATTTGCTCACCCAATCTCACCAATCCTCTCAGTCCCAAGTGTCCAGCCTTATGCCTCATCCAGGTGTCGTTGTACATAAGGTCATTCCAGGTTTCATCAGAGACCCTGAAGGAATTGTAAAGAATTTCCCAGTTTTTTTGTTTTGTTTTTGAAATTCCTTTTTATAGTGGGTTTGAGCTGATTCTCGCTGCCATGTTTATGCCAGTCTAGACACACTTGATTCCCTTATGGAGACATATCAATACATAGGCTTTAAGATTCTTACTAGTCAGAAATATTCCTCTGCGGGAAATATGGGGTTTTGAGTCCCTTTCACTGAGGAAGGTGTAGGCCTTGTCTATTCCATAGTTGGTTATTGGAACGGTACCTGTGCTTATATCAAACTCTGGTTTTATGCATCACCCCACCTCTCCTTCCCCCTTAAGCAGGCATAAGAGTGTTTTCTAAATGTGAGACACTGTTCTCTTTCCTAACTCAGTTCAAGTGTAGCCATGTTTACAGGATCTTCATAAGTGATATCTTATGATAAGTTTCTTTTTCTGTGTGACTTATTTCACTTAGAATCATCGTACCTGAATCCACCCATTTTGCTGCTACTGGTCTTATGACATTGATTTCATGGCTGAGGGATATTCCATCGTACGTAAGTACCACAATTTTTTGAACCATTTTTATATTTCCTGGGATATTTAAGGTGTACCCATGTTGAGGTCCTTGTAAGCAGTGCAGCCCTAAATTTTGGGGTGGCTCTGTCTTATTGATATTCAGTTTTCCCAAGGAATATTCCCTAGACTGGAAGTGCCCTTGGCTCTGTAGCTCTGTTCTTTATTTGTTTTAGGGAACACAGTGCAATCCTCCAGAGAGACAGTTGGCAATTTACATCCCGCCCATCAGCATAACAAGGCTCCCTGTTCTCCAGGGCGTGTCTTGCCTTTCTGGTTTTTACACATTTTGTGGATGTCGCTTTTGACCGTTGGGAAGTGATACTTCTTTGTAGTGCAGATTTGCATTGCCCGCTTGCTTGCTTGGCCAAAAAGGGCGTATGCGTTTTCTCCTGAATATATTCAGCAGAAAATGCATATGCCCTTTTTGGCCAAGTGCATCATTGTCGATGTTGTGCCCCTCTTCCTGTGCTTTAAAGGCGATTCCAACGTACCTCTTGAAATCTGTTTCCTGCTATGCTGCCTCGCTTTCAAGTCCGCCTCGTTGCCTTCGCTCAACAGATTTTTGTACGATGGTTGTTCTTTATTACTAGGCCAGTTTGTGAATTGCTGTGCCCCTGAGCTCCATTTTTCAACTCGTTTATGGTGAGCTGACCGCAAGTCCAAAATTTTGGTTCAGGACCTATACTGGTTCCCGGTGGGTGGCTGAGACTTTGGTTAATTCTTCTTCCTGCCGGGAGATTACAGTGATATGTGCCCATCCAAATGCCTAACAGCTACTCTCTCATTGGTTCTCCCTCTTCCCTTTCATCCTCTGCCAAATTGGCAACCTGTGCGAACCAGGAGGTTAAAGGGGCTGTCTCTCCAAGTTGGGAGGTTGATAGTAAAGCAGATGGAAAGTCAAACCGGAGCACCAGGAGAGGGACTATTCGTTGAGTTTTAGAAAACTTTCGTATTCACAGTGTGTCGGTTCTCTAGGTTTCCCGTACATGTTATAACTGTAGTAATATTCAATTCAACCTGGAGAGTTGGGACCCATGGAATGGGTACCATGCATTATTGCTTTAAAGGGTCTGCATTTGCTCACCCAATCTCACCAATCCTCTCAGTCCCAAGTGTGCAGCCTTATGCCACATCCAGCTGTCGTTGTAGATAGGGTCATTCCAGGTTTCATCAGAGAACCTGAAGGAATTTTAAAGAATTTCTCAGTTTTTTTGTTTTGTTTTTGAAATTCCTTTTTATAGTGGGTTTGAGCTGATTCTCGCTGCCATGTTTATGCCAGTCTAGACCCACTTGATTCCCTTATGGAGACATATCAATACATAGGTTTTAAGATTCTTACTAGTCAGATATATTCCTCTGCGGGAAATATGGGGTTTTGAGTCCCTTTCACTGAGGAAGGTGTAGGTCTTGTCTATTCCATAGTTGGTTTTTGGAACGGTACCTGTGTTTATATCAAACTCTGGTTTTATGCATCACCCCACCTCTCCTTCCCCCTTCAGCAGGCATAAGAGTGTTTTCTAAATGTGAGACACTGTTCTCTTTCCTAACTCAGTTCAAGTGTAGCCATGTTTACAGGATCTTCATAAGTGATATCTTATGATAAGTTTCTTTTTCTGTGTGACTTATTTCACTTAGAATCATCGTATCTGAATCCACCCATTTTGCTGCTACTGGTCTTATGACATTGATTTCATGGCTGAGGGATATTCCATCGTACGTAAGTACCACAATTTTTTGAACCATTTTTATATTTCCTGGGATATTTAAGGTGTACCCAAGATGAGGTCCTTGTAAGCAGTGCAGCCCTAAATTTTGGGGTGGCTCTGTCTTATTGATTTTCAGTTTTCCCAAGGTGTATTCCCTAGACTGGAAGTGCCCTTGGCTCTGTAGCTCTGTTGTTTACTTGTTTTAGGGAACACAATGCACTCCTCCAGAGAGACAGTTGGCAATTTACATCCCGCCCATCAGCATAACAAGGCTCCCTGTTCTCCAGGGCCTGTCTTGCCTTTCTGGTTTTACACATTTTGTGGATGTCCCTTTTGACCGGTGGGAAGTGATATTTCTTTGTAGTGCAGATTTGCATTGCCCGCTTGCTTGCTTGGCCAAAAAGGGCATATGCGTTTTCTCCTGAATATATTCAGGAGAAAACGCATACGCCCTTTTTGGCCAAGTGCATCATTGTCGAAGTTGTGCCCCTCTTCCTGTGCTTTAAAGGCGATTCCAACGTACCTCTTGAAATCTGTTTCCTGCTATGCTGCCTCGCTTTCAAGTCCGCCTCGTTGCCTTCGCTCAACAGATTTTTGTACGATGGTTGTCTTTTATTACTAGGCCAGTTTGTGAATTGCTGTGCCCCTGAGCTCCATTTTTCAACTCATTTTTGGTGAGCTGACCGCAAGTCCAAAATTTTGGTTCAGGACCTATACTGGTTCCCGGTGGGTGGCTGAGACTTTGGTTAATTCTTCTTCCTGCCGGGAGATTACAGTGATATGTGCCCATCCAAATGCCTAACAGCTACTCTCTCATTGGTTCTCCCTCTTCCCTTTCATCCTCTGCCAAATTGGCAACCTGTGCGAACCAGGAGGTTAAAGGGGCTGTCTCTCCAAGTTGGGAGGTTGATAGTAAAGCAGATGGAAAGTCAAACCGGAGCACCAGGAGAGGGACTATTCGTTGAGTTTTAGAAAACTTTCGTATTCACAGTGTGTCGGTTCTCTAGGTTTCCCGTACATGTTATAACTGTAGTAATATTCAATTCAACATGGAGAGTTGGGACCCATGGAATGGGTACCATGCATTATTGCTTTAAAGGGTCTGCATTTGCTCACCCAATCTCACCAATCCTCTCAGTCCCAAGTGTGCAGCCTTATGCCACATCCAGCTGTCGTTGTAGATAGGGTCATTCCAGGTTTCATCAGAGAACCTGAAGGAATTTTAAAGAATTTCCCAGTTTTTTTGTTTTGTTTTTGAAATTCCTTTTTATAGTGGGTTTGAGCTGATTCTCGCTGCCATGTTTATGCCAGTCTAGACCCACTTGATTCCCTTATGGAGACATATCAATACATAGGTTTTAAGATTCTTACTAGTCAGATATATTCCTCTGCGGGAAATATGGGGTTTTGAGTCCCTTTCACTGAGGAAGGTGTAGGTCTTGTCTATTCCATAGTTGGTTTTTGGAACGGTACCTGTGTTTATATCAAACTCTGGTTTTATGCATCACCCCACCTCTCCTTCCCCCTTCAGCAGGCATAAGAGTGTTTTCTAAATGTGAGACACTGTTCTCTTTCCTAACTCAGTTCAAGTGTAGCCATGTTTACAGGATCTTCATAAGTGATATCTTATGATAAGTTTCTTTTTCTGTGTGACTTATTTCACTTAGAATCATCGTATCTGAATCCACCCATTTTGCTGCTACTGGTCTTATGACATTGATTTCATGGCTGAGGGATATTCCATCGTACGTAAGTACCACAATTTTTTGAACCATTTTTATATTTCCTGGGATATTTAAGGTGTACCCAAGTTGAGGTCCTTGTAAGCAGTGCAGCCCTAAATTTTGGGGTGGCTCTGTCTTATTGATTTTCAGTTTTCCCAAGGTATATTCCCTAGACTGGAAGTGCCCTTGGCTCTGTAGCTCTGTTGTTTACTTGTTTTAGGGAACACAATGCACTCCTCCAGAGAGACAGTTGGCAATTTACATCCCACCCATCAGCATAACAAGGCTCCCTGTTCTCCAGGGCCTGTCTTGCCTTTCTGGTTTTACACATTTTGTGGATGTCCCTTTTGACCGGTGGGAAGTGATATTTCTTTGTAGTGCAGATTTGCATTGCCCGCTTGCTTGCTTGGCCAAAAAGGGCGTATGCGTTTTCTCCTGAATATATTCAGGAGAAAACGCATACGCCCTTTTTGGCCAAGTGCATCATTGTCGAAGTTGTGCCCCTCTTCCTGTGCTTTAAAGGCGATTCCAACGTACCTCTTGAAATCTGTTTCCTGCTATTCTGCCTCGCTTTCAAGTCCGCCTCGTTGCCTTCCCTCAACAGATTTTTGGACGATAGTTGTCCTTTATTACTCGGCCAGTTTGTGAATTGCTATGCCCCTGAGCTCCATTTTTCAACTCGTTTTTGGTGAGCTGACCGCAAGTCCAAAATTTTGGTTCAGGACCTATACTGGTTCCCGGTGGGTGGCTGAGACTTTGGTTAATTCTTCTTCCTGCCGGGAAATTACAGTGATATGTGCCAGTCCAAATGCCTAACAGCTACTCTCTCATTGGTTCTCCCTCTTCCCTTTCATCCTCTGCCAAATTGGCAACCTGTGCGAACCAGGAGGTTAAAGGGCCTGTCTCTCCAAGTTGGGAGGTTGATAGTAAAGCAGATGGAAAGTCAAACAGGAGCACCAGGAGAGGGACTATTCGTTGAGTTTTAGAAACCTTTCGTATTCACAGTGTGTCCGTTCTCTAGGTTTCCCGTACATGTTATAGCTGTAGTAATATTCCCTTCAACCTGGAGAGTTGGGACCTATGGAAACGGTGCCAGGCATTTGTGCTTTAAAGGGTCTGCATTTGCTCACCTAATCTCACCAATCGTCTCAGTCCCAAGTGTCCCTCCTTATGCCACATCCAGCTGTCATTGTAGATAGGGTCATTCCAGGTTTCATCAGAGACCCTGAAGGAATTGTAAAGAATTTCCCAGTTTTTTTTTTTTTGAAATTCCTTTTTATAGTGGGTTTGAGCTGATTCTCGCTGCCAAGTTTATGCCAGTCTAGACACACTTGATTCCCTTACGGAGACATATCAATACATATGTTTTAAGATTATTACTAGTCAGATATATTCCTCTGCGGGAAATATGGGGTTTTGAGTCCCTTTCACTGAGGAAGGGGTAGGTCTTGTCTATTCCATAGTTGGTTTTTGGAACGGTACCTGTGCTTATATCAAACTCTGGTTTTATGCATCACCCCACCTCTCCTTCCCCCTTAAGCAGGCATAAGAGTGTTTTCTAAATGTGAGACACTGTTCTCTTTCCTAACTCAGTTCAAGTGTAGCCATGTTTACAGGATCTTCATAAGTGATATCTTATGATAAGTTTCTTGTTCTCTGTGACTTATTTCACTTAGAATCATCGTACCTGAATCCACCCATTTTGCTGCTACTGGTCTTATGTCATTGATTTCATGGCTGAGGGATATTCCATCGTACGTAAGTACCACAATTTTCTGAACCATTTTTATATTTCCTGGGATATTTAAGGTGTACCCAAGTTGAGGTCCTTGTAAGCAGTGCAGCCCTAAATTTTGGGGTGGCTCTGTCTTATTGATTTTCATTTTTCCCAAGGTATATTCCCTAGACTTGAAGTGTCCTTGGCTCTGTAGCTCTGTTGTTTACTTGTTTTAGGGAACACAATGCACTCCTCCAGAGAGGCAGTTGGGAATTTACATCCCGCCCATCAGCATAATAAGGATCCCTGTTCTCCAGGGCCTGTCTTGCCTTTCTGGTTTTTACACATTTGTGGATGTCGCTTTTGACCGTTGGGAAGTGATACTTCTTTGTAGTCCAGATTTGCATTGCCCGTTTGCTTGCTTGGCCAAAAAGGGCGTATGCGTTTTCTCCTGAATATATTCAGTAGAAAACGCATACGCCCTTTTTGGCCAAGTGCATCATTGTCGAAGTTGTGCCCCTCTTCCTGTGCTTTAACGGCGATTCCAACGTACCTCTTGAAATCTGTTTCCTGCTATCCTGCCTCGCTTTCAAGTCCGCCTCGTTGCCTTCCCTCAACAGATTTTTGGACGATAGTTGTCCTTTATTACTCGGCCAGTATGTGAATTGCTGTGCCCCTGAGCTCCATTTTTCAACGCGTTTTTGGTGAGCTGACCGCAAGTCCAAAATTTTGGTTCAGGACCTATACTGGTTCCCGGTGGGTGGCTGAGACTTTGGTTAATTATTCTTCCTGCCGGGAAATTACAGTGATATGTGCCCGTCCAAATGTCTAACAGCTACTCTCTCATTGGTTCTCCCTCTTCCCTTTCATCCTCTGCAAAATTGGAAACCTGTGTGAACCAGGAGGTTAAAGGGGCTGTCTCTCCAAGTTGGGAGGTTGATAGTAAAGCAGATGGAAAGTCAAACCGGAGCACCAGGAGAGGGACTATTCGTTGAGTTTTAGAAACCTTTCGTATTCACAGTGTGTCCGTTCTCTAGGTTTCCCGTACATGTTATAGCTTTAGTAATATTCCCTTCAACCTGGTGAGTTGGGACCCATGGAATGGGTGCCAGGCATTTGTGCTTTAAAGGGTCTGCATTTGCTCACCCAATCTCACCAATCCTCTCAGTCCCAAGTGTCCAGCCTTATGCCACATCCAGCTGTCGTTGTAGATAGGGTCATTCCAGGTTTCATCAGAGACCCTGAAGGAATTGTAAAGAATTTCCCAGTTTTTTCGTTTTGTTTTTGAAATTCCTTTTTAGAGTGGGTTTGAGCTGATTCTCGCTGCCATGTTTATGCCAGTCTAGACACACTTGATTCCCTTATGGAGACATATCAATACATAGGTTTTAAGATTCTTACTAGTCAGATATATTCCTCTGCAGGAAATATGGGGTTTTTAGTCCCTTTCACTGAGGAAGGTGTAGGTCTTGTCTATTCCATAGTTGGTTTTTGGAACGGTACCTGTGCTTATATCAAACTCTGGTTTTATGCATAACCCCACTTCTCCTTCCCCCTTAAGCAGGCATAAGAGTGTTTTCTAAATGTGAGACACTGTTCTCTTTCCTAACTCAGTTCAAGTGTAGCCATGTTTACAGAATCTTCATAAGTGATATCTTATGATAAGTTTCTTTTTCTGTGTGACTTATTTCACTTAGAATCATCGTACCTGAATCCACCCATTTTGCTGCTACTGGTCTTATGACATTGATTTCATGGCTGAAGAATATTCCATCGTACGTAGGTACCACAATTATTTGAACCATTTTTATATTTCCTGGGATATTTAAGGTGTACCCAAGTTGAGGTCCTTGTAAGCAGTGCAGCCCTAAATTTTGGGTTGTCTCTGTCTTATTGATTTTCAGTTTTCCCAAGGTATATTCCCTAGACTGGAAGTGCCCTTGGCTCTGTAGCTCTGTTGTTTACTTGTTTTAGGGAACACAATGCACTCCTCCAGAGAGGCAGTTGGCAATTTACATCCCACCCATCAGCATAACAAGGCTCCCTGTTCTCCAGGGCCTGTCTTGCCTTTCTGGTTTTTACACAATTTTGTGGATGTCCCTTTTGACCGGTGGGAAGTGATACTTCTTTGTAGTGCAGATTTGCATTGCCCGCTTGCTTGCTTGGCCAAAAAGGGCGTATGCGTTTTCTCCTGAATATATTCAGGAGAAAACGCATACGCTCTTTTTGGCCAAGTGCATCATTGTCGAAGTTGTGCCCCTCTTCCTGTGCTTTAAAGGCGATTCCAACGTACCTCTTGAAATCTGTTTCCTGCTATTCTGCCTCGCTTTCAAGTCCACCTCGTTGCCTTCCCTCAACAGATTTTTGGACGATAGTTGTCCATTATTACTCGGCCAGTTTGTGAAATGCTGTGCCCCTGAGCTCCATTTTTCAACTCGTTTTTGGTGAGCTGACCGCAAGTCCAAAATTTTGGTTCAGGACCTATACTGGTTCCCGGTGTGGGGCTGAGACTTTGGTTAATTCTTCTTCCTGCCAGGAAATTACAGTGATATGTGCCCGTCCAAATGCCTAACAGCTACTCTCTCATTGGTTCTCCCTCTTCCCTTTCATCCTCTTCCAAATTGGCAACGTGTGCGAACCAGGAAGTTAAAGGGTCTGTCTCTCCAAATTGGGAGGTTGATAGTAAAGCACATGGAAAGTCAAACCGGAGCACCAGGAGAGGGACTATTCGTTGAGTTTTAGAAACCTTTTGAATTCACAGTGTGTCCATTCTCTAGGTTTCCCGTACATGTTATAACTGTAGTAATATTCCCTTCAACCTGGAGAGTTGGGACCCATGGAATGGGTGCCAGGCATTTGTGCTTTAAAGTGTCTGCATTTGATCAACCAATCTCACCAATCCTCTCAGTCCCAAGTGTCCAGCCTTATGCCACATCCAGCTGTCGTTGTAGATAGGGTCATTCCAGGTTTCATCAGAGACCCTGAAGGAATTGTAAAGAATTTCCCAGTTTTTTTGTTTTGTTTTTGAAATTCCTTTTGAGAGTGGGTTTGAGCTGATTCTCGCTGCCAAGTTTATGCCAGTCTAGACACACTTGCTTCCCTTACGGAGACATATCAATACATAGGTTTTAAGATTCTTACTAGTCAGATATATTCCTCTGCGGGAAATATGGGGTTTTGAGACCCTTTCACTGAGGAATGTGTAGGTCTTGTCTATTCCATAGTTGGTTTTTGGAACGGTACCTGTGCTTATATCAAACTCTGGTTTTATGCATCACCCCACCTCTCCTTCCCCCTTAAGCAGGCATAAGAGTGTTTTCTAAATGTGAGACACTGTTCTCTTTCCTAACTCAGTTCAAGTGTAGCCATGTTTACAGGATCTTCATAAGTGATATCTTATGATAAGTTTCTTTTTCTGTGTGACTTATTTCACTTAGAATCATCGTAGCTGAATCCACCCATTTTGCTGCTACTGGTCTTATGACATTGATTTCATGGCTGAGGGATATTCCATCGTACGTAGGTACCAAAATTTTTTGAAACATTTTTATATTTCCTGCGATATTTAAGGTGTACCCAAGTTGAGGTCCTTGTAAGCAGTGCAGCCCTAAATTTTGGGGTGGCTCTGTCTTATTGATTTTCAGTTTTCCCAAGGTATATTCCATAGACTGGAAGTGCCCTTGGCTCTGTAGCTCTGTTCTTTACTTGTTTTAGGGAACACAATGCACTCCTCCAGAGAGGCAGTTGGCAATTTACATCCCGCCCATCAGCATAACAAGGCTCCCTGTTCTCCAGGGCCTGACTTGCCTTTCTGGTTTTTACACATTTTGTGGATGTCCCTTTGGACCGGTGGGAAGTGATACTTCTTTGTAGTGCAGATTTGCATTGCCCGCTTGCTTGCTTGGCTAAAAAGGGCCTATGCGTTTTCTCCTGAATATATTCAGGAGAAAACGCATACGCCCTTTTTGGCCAAGTGCATCATTGTCGAAGTTGTGCCCCTCTTCCTGTGCTTTAAAGGTGATTCCAACGTACCTCTTGAAATCTATTTCCTGCTATTCTGCCTCTCTTTCAAGTCCGCCTCGTTGCCTTCCCTCAACAGATTTTTGGACGATAGTTGTCCTTTATTACTAGGCCAGTTTGTGAATTGCTGTGCCCTTGAGCTCCATTTTTCAACTCATTTTTTGTGAGCTGACCGCAAGTCCAAAATTTTGGTTCAGAACCTATGCTGGTTCCCGGTGGGGGGCTGAGACTTTGGTTAATTCTTCTTCCTGCTGGGAAGTTAGAGTAATATGTGCCCGTCCAAATGCCTAACAGCTACTCTCTCATTGGTTCTCCCTTTTCCCTTTCATCCTCTGCCAAATTGGAAACCTGTGTGAACCAGGAGGTTAAAGGGGCTGTCTCTCCAAGTTGGGAGATTGATAGTAAAGCAGATGGAAAGTCAAACCAGAGCACCAGGAGAGGGACTATTCGTTGAGTTTTAGAAACCTTTCATATTCACAGTGTGTCCGTTCTCTTGGTTTCCCGTACATGTTATAACTGTAGTAATATTCCCTTCAACCTGGAGAGTTGGGACCCATGGAATGGGTGCCATGCATTATTGCTTTAAAGCGTCTGCATTTGCTCACCCAATCTCACCAATCCTCTCAGTCCCAAGTGTCCCTCCTTATGCCACATCCAGCTGTCATTGTAGATAGGGTCATTCCAGCTTTCATCAGAGACCCTGAAGGAATTGTAAAGAATTTCCCAGTTTTTTTGTTTTGTTTTTGAAATTCCTTTTTATAGTGGGTTTGAGCTGATTCTCGCTGCCATGTTTATGCCAGTCTAGACACACTTGATTCCCGTGAGGAGACATATCAATACATAGGTTTTAGGATTCTTACTAGTCAGATATATCCCTCTGCGGGAAATATGGGGTTTTGAGTCCCTTTCACTGAGGAAGGTGTAGGTCTTGTATATTCCATAGTTGGTTTTTGGAACGGTACCTGTGCTTGTATCAAACTCTGGTTTTATGCATCACCCCACCTCTCCTTCCCCCTTAAGCAGGCAAAAGAGTGTTTTCTAAATGTGAGACACTGTTCTCTTTCCTAACTCAGTTCAAGTGTAACCATGTTTACAGGATCTTCATAAGTGATATCTTATGATAAGTTTCTTTTTCTGTGTGACTTATTTCACTTAGAATCATCGTACCTGAATCCACCTATTTTGCTGCTCTTGGTCTTATGACATTGATTTCATGGCTGAGGGATATTCCATCGTACGTAAGTACCACAATTTTTTGAACCATTTTTATATTTCCTGGGATATTTAAGGTGTACCCAAGTTGAGGTCCTTGTAAGCATTGCAGCCCTAAATTTTGGGGTGGCTCTGTCTTATTGATTTTCAGTTTTCCCAAGGTATATTCCCTAGACTGGAAGTGCCCTTGGCTCTGTAGCTCTGTTGTTTACTTGTTTTAGGGAACACAATGCACTCCTGCAGAAAGGCAGTTGGCAATTTACATCCCGCCCATCAGCATAACAAGGCTCCCTGTTCTCCAGGGCATGTCTTGCCTTTCTGGTTTTTACACATTTTGTGGATGTCCCTTATGACCGGTGGGAAGTGATACTTCTTTGTAGTGCAGATTTGCATTGCCCGCTTACTTGCTTGGCCAAAACGGGCGTATGCGTTTTCTCCTGAATATATTCAGGAGAAAACGCATACGCCCTTTTTGGCCAAGGGCATCATTGTCGAAGTTGTGCCCATCTTCCTGTGCTTTAAAGGCGATTCCAACGTACCTCTTGAAATCTGTTTCCTGCTCTTCTGCCTCGCTTTCACGTCCGCCTCGTTGCCTTCCCTTAACAGATTTTTGGACGATACTTCTCCTTTATTACTCGGCCAGTTTGTGAATTGCTGTGCCCCTGAGCTCCATTTTTCAACTCGTTTTTGGTGAGCTGACCGCAAGTCCAAAATTTTGGCTCAGGACCTATGCTGGTTCCCGGTGGGGGGCTGAGACTTTGGTTAATTCTTCTTCCTGCTGGGAAATTTGAGTGATATATGCCCGTCCAAATGCCTAACAGCTACTCTCTCATTGGTTCTCCTTCTTCCCTTTCATCCTCTGCCAAATTGGCAACCTGTGCGAACCAGGAGGTTAAAGGGGCTGTCTCTGCAATTTGGGAGAATGACAGTAAAGCAGATGGAAAGTGAAACCGGAGCACCAGGAGAGGGACTATTCGATGAGTTTTAGAAACCTTTCGTATTCACAGTGGGTCCATTCTCTAGGTTTCCCATAAATGTTATAGCTGTAGTAATATTCCCTTCAACCTGGAGAGTTGGGACCCATGGAATGGGTGCCAGGCATTTGTTCTTTAAAGGGTCTGCATTTGCTAACCCAATCTCACCAATCCTCTCAGTCCCAAGTGTTCAGCCTTAAGCCACATCCAGCTGTCGTTGTAGATAGGGTCATTCCAGGTTTCATCAGAGACCCTGAAGGAATTGTAAAGAATTTCCCAGTTTTTTTGTTTTGTTTTTGAAATTCTTTTTTATAGTGGGTTTGAGCTGATTCTCGCTGCCATGTTTATGCCAGTCTAGACACACTTGATTCCCTTACGGAGACATATCAATACATAGGTTTTAAGATTCTTACTAGTCAGATATATTCCTCTGCGGGAAATATGGGGTTTTGAGTCCCTTTCACTGAGGAAGGTGTAGGTCTTGTCTATTCCATAGTTGGTTTTTGGAACGGTACCTGTGCTTATATCAAACTCTGGTTTTATGCATCACCCCACCTCTCCTTCCCCCTTAAGCAGGCATATGAGTGTTTTCTAAATGTGAGACACTGTTCTCCTTCCTAACTCAGTTCAAGCGTAGCCATGTTTACAGGATCTTCATAAGTGATATCTTATGATAAGTTTCTATTTCTCTGTGACTTATTTCACTTAGAATTATCGTACCTGAATCTACCCATTTTGCTGCTACTGGTCTTATGACATTGATTTCATGGCTGAGGTATATTCCATCGTACGTAAGTACCACAATTTTTTGAACCATTTTTATATTTCCTGGGATATTTAAGGTGTACCCAAGTTGAGGTCCTTGTAAGCAGTGCAGCCCTAAATTTTGGGGTGGCTCTGTCTTATTGATTTTCAGTTTTCCCAAGGTATATTCCCTAGACTGTCAGTGCCCTTGGCTCTGTAGCTCTGTTGTTTACTTGTTTTAGGGAACACAATGCACTCCTCCAGAGTGGCAGTTGGCAATTTACATCCCGCCCATCAGCATCACAAGGCTTCCTGTTCTCCAGGGCCTGACTTGCCTTTCTGGTTTTTACACATTTTGTTGATGTCCCTTTTGACCGGTGGGAAGTGACACTTCTTTGTAGTGCAGATTTGCATTGCCCGCTTGCTTTCTTGGCCAAAAAGGGCGTATGCGTTTTCTCCTGAATATATTCAGGAAAAAACGCATACGCCCTTTTTGGCCAAGTGCATCATTGTCGAAGTTGTGCCCCTCTTCCTGTGCTTTAAAGGCGATTGCAACCTACCTCTTGAAATCTGTTTCCTGCTATTCTGCCTCGCTTTCAAGTCCGCCTCGTTGCCTTCCCTTAACAGATTTTTGGACGATAGATGTCCTTTATTACTCGGCCAGTTTGTGAATTGCTGTGCCCCTGAGCTCCATTTTTCAACTCGTTTTTTGTGAGCTGACCGCAAGTCCAAAATTTTGGTTCAGGACCTATAGTGGTTCCCGGTGGGTGGCTGAGACTTTGGTTAATTCTTCGTCCTGCCGGGAAATTAGAGTGATATGTGCCCGTCCAAATGCCTAACAGCTACTCTCTCATTGGTTCTCCCTCTTCCCTTTCATCCTCTGCCAAATTGGAAACCTGTGCGAACCAGGAGGTTAAAGGGGTTGTCTCTCCAAGCTGGGAGGTTGATAGTAAAGCAGATGGAAAGTCAAACTGGAGCACCAGGAGAGGGACTATTCGTTGAGTTTTAGAAACCTTTCATATTCACATTGTGTCCGTTCTCTTGGTTTCCTGTACATGTTATAGCTGTAGTAATATTCCCTTCAACCTGGAGAGTTGGGACCCATGGAATGTGTGCCAGGCATTTGTGCTTTAAAGGGTCTGGATTTGCTCACCCAATCTCACCAATCCTCTCAGTCCCAAGTATACAGCCTTATGCCACATTCAACTGTCGTTGTAGATAGGGTCATTCCAGGTTTCATCAGAGACCCTGAAGGAATTGTAAAGAATTTCCCAGTTTTTTTGTTTTGTGTTTGAAATTCCTTTTTACAGTGGGTTTGAGCTGATTCTCGCTGCCATGTTTATGCCAGTCTAGACACACTTGATTCCCTTACGGAGACATATCAATACATAGGTTTTAAGATTCTTACTAGTCAGATATATTCCTCTGCGGGAAATATGGGGTTTTGAGTTCCTTTCACTGAGGAAGGTGTAGGTCTTGTCTATTCCATAGTTGGTTTTTGGAACGGTACCTGTGCTTATATCAAACCCTGGATTTATGCATCACCCCACCTCTCCTTACCCCTTAAGGAGGCATAAGAGTGTTTTCTAAATGTGAGACACTGTTCTCTTTCCTGACTCAGATCAAGTGTAGCCATGTTGATAGGATCTTCATAAGTGATATCTTAAGATAAGTTTCTTTTTATCTGTGACTTATTTCACTTAGAATCATCGTACCTGAATCCACCCATTTTGCTGTTACTGGTCTTATGACATTGATTTCATGGCTGAGGGATATTCCATCGTACGTAAGTACCACAATTTTTTGAACCATTTTTATATTTAGTGGGATATTTACGGGACACCCAAGTTGAGGCCCTTGTAAGCAGTGCAGCCCTAAATTTTGGGGTGGCTCTGTCTTATTGATATTCAGTTTTCTCAAGGTATATTCCCTAGACTGGAAGTGCCCTTGGCTCTGTAGCTCTGTTGTTTACTTGTTTTAGGGAACACAATGCACTCCTCCAGAGAGGCAGTTGGCAGTTTACATCCCGCCCATCAGCATAACAAGGCTCCCTGTTCTCCAGGGCCTGTCTTGCCTTTCTGGTTTTTACACATTTTGTGGATGTCCCTTTTGACCGGTGGGAAGTGATACTTCTTTGTAGTGCAGATTTGCATTGCCCGCTTGCTTGCTTGGCCAAAACGGCCGTATGCGTTTTCTACTGAGTATATTCAGGATAAAACGCATACGCCCTTTTTGACCAAGTGCATCATTGACGAAGTTGTGCCCCACGTCCTGTGCTTTAAAGGCGATACCAACGTACCTCTTGAAATCTGTTTCCTGCTATTCTGCCCCGCTTTCAAGTCCGCCTCGTTGCCTTCCCTTAACAGATTTTTGGACGATAGTTATCCTTTATTAATCTGCCAGTTTGTGAATTGATGTGACCTTGAGCTCCATTTTTCAACTCGTTTTTTGTGAGCTGAACGCAACTCCAAAATTTTGGTTCAGGATTTATGCTGGTTCCCGGTAGGGAGTTGAGACTTTGGTTAATTCCTCTTCCTGTTTGGAAGTTAGAGTGATATGTGCCGGTCCAAATGTCTAAGAGCTATTCTCTCATTGGTTCTCCCTCTTCCCTTTCATCCTCTGCCAAATTGGAAACCTTTGCGAACCAGGAGGTTAAAGGGGCTGTCTCTCCAAGTTGGGATGCTGATAGTAAAGCAGATGGAAAGTCAAACCGGAGCACCAGGAGAGGGATTATTCGTTGAGTTTTAGAAACCTTTCGTATTCACAGTGTGTCCGTTCTCTAGGTTACCCGTACATGTTATAGCTGTAGTAATATTCCCTTCAACCTGGATAGTTGAGACCCATGGAGTGGGTGCCAGGCATTTGTGCTTTAAGGGTCTGCATTTGCTCACCCAATCTCACCAATCGTCTCAGTCCCAAGTGTCCCTCCTTATGCCACATCCAGCTGTCATTGTAGATAGGGTCATTCCAGGTTTCATCAGAGACCCTGAAGGAATTGTAAAGAATTTCCCAGTTTTTTTGTTTTGTTTTTGAAATTCCTTTTTATAGTGGGTTTGAGCTGATTCTCGCTGCCATGTTTATGCCAGTCTAGACACACTTGATTCCCTTATGGAGACATATCAATACATAGGTTTTAAGATTCTTACTAGTCAGATATATTCCTCTGCGGGAAATATGGGGTTTTGAGTCCCTTTCACTGAGGAAGGTGTAGGTCTTGTCTGTTCCATAGTTGGTTTTTGGAACGGTACCTGTGCTTATATCAAACTCTGGTTTTATGCATCACCCCACCTCTCCTTCCCCCTTAAGCAGGCATAAGAGTGTTTTTTAAATATGAGACACTGTTCTCTTTCCTAACTCAGTTCAAGTGTAGTCATGTTTATAGGATCTTCATAAGTGATATCTTATGATAAGTTTCTTTTTCTGTGTGACTTATTTCACTTAGAATCATCGTACCTGAATCCACCCATTTTGCTGCTACTGGTCTTATGACGTTGATTTCATGGCTGAGGGATATTCCATCGTACGTAAGTACCATAATTTTTTGAACCATTTTTATATTTCCTGGGATACTTAAGGTGTATCAAAGTTGAGGTCCTTGTAAGCAGTGCAGCCCTAAATTTTGGGGTGGCTCTGTCTTATTGATTTTCAGTTTTCCCAAGGTATATTCCCTAGACTGTCAGTGCCCTTGGCTCTGTAGCTCTGTTCTTTACTTGTTTTATTGAACACAATTCATTTCTCCAGAGAGGCAGTTGGCAATTTACATCCCGCCCATCAGCATAACAAGGCTCCCTGTTCTGGAGGGCCTGTCTTGCCATTCTGGTTTTTACACATTTTGTGGATGTCCCTTCTGACCGGTGGGAAGTGATACTTCTTTGTAGTGCAGATTTGCATTGCCCGCTTGCTTGCTTGGCCAAAAAGGGCGTATGCGTTTTCTCTTGAATATATTCAGGAGAAAACACATACGCCCTTTTTGGCCAAGTGCATCATTGTCGAAGTTGTGCCCCTCTTCGTGTGCTTTAAAGGCGATTCCAATGTACCTCTTGAAATCTGTTTCCTGCTGTATGGCCACGCTTTCAATTCCGCCTCGTTGCCTTCCCTCAACAGATTTTTGGACGATAGTTGTCCTTTATTACTCGGCCACTTTGTGAATTGCTGTGCCCCTGAGCTCCATTTTTCAACTCGTTTTTGGTGAGCTGACCGCAAGTCCAAAATTTTGGTTCAGGACCTATACTGGTTCCCGGTGGGTGGCTGAGACTTTGGTAAATTCTTCTTCCTGCCGGGAAATTACAGTGATATGTGCCCGTCCAAATGCCTAACAGCTTCTCTCTCATTGGTTCTCCCTCTTCCCTTTTATCCTCTGCCAAATTGGCAACCTGTGTGAACCAGGAGGTTAAAGGGGCTGTCTCTCCAAGTTGGGAGGTTGATAGTAAAGCAGATGAAAATTCAAACCGGAGCACCAGGAGAGGGACTATTCGTTGAGTTTTAGAAACCTTTCGTATTCACAGTGTGTCCGTTCTCTAGGTTTCCCGTACATGTTATAGCTGTAGTAATATTCCCTTCAACCTGGAGAGTTGGGGCCAATGGAATGGGTGCCAGGCAATTGTGATTTAAAGGGTCTGCATTTGCTCTCCAAATCTCAGCAATCCTCTCAGTCCCAAGTGTCCTTCCTTATGCCACATCCAGCTGTCGTTGTAGATAGGGTCATTCCAGGTTTCATCAGGGACCCTGAAGGAATTGTAAAGACTTTCCCAGTTTTTTTGTTTTGTTTTGAAATTCCTTTTTATAGTGGGTTTGAGCTGATTCTCTCAGCCATGTTTATGCCAGTCTAGACACACTTGTTTCCCTCACGGAGATATATCAATACATAGGTTTTAAGATTCTTACTAGTCAGATATATTCCTCTGCAGGAAATATGGGGTTTTGAGTCCTTTCACTGAGGAAGGTGTAGGTCTTGTCTATTCCATAGTTGGTTTTTGGAACGGTACCTGTGCTTATATCAAACTCTGGTTTTATGCATCACCCCACCTCTCCTTACCCCTTAAGCAGGCATAAGAGTGTTTTCTAAATGTGAGACACTGTTCTCTTTCCTAACTCAGTTCAAGTGTAGCCATGTTTATAGGATCTTCATAAGTGATATCTTATGATAAGTTTCTTTTTCTGTGTGACTTATTTCACTTAGAATCATCGTACCTGAATCCACCCATTTTGCTGCTACTGGTCTTATGACATTGATTTCATGGCTGAGGGATATTCCATCGTACATAATTACCACAATTCTTTGAACCATTTTTATATTTCCTGGGATACTTAAGGTGTATCCAAGTTGAGGTCCTTGTAAACAGTGCAGCCCTAAATTTTGGGGTGGCTCTGTCTTATTGATTTTCAGTTTTCCCAAGGTATATTCCCTAGACTGGAAGTGCCCTTAGCTCTGTAGCTCTGATCTTTACCTGTTTTAGGGAACACAATGCACTCCTCCAGAGAGGCAGTTGGCAATTTACATCCCGCCCATCAGCATAACAAGGCTCCCTGTTCTCCAGTGCCTGTCTTGCCTTTCTGGTTTTTACACATTTTGTGGATGTCCCTTTTGACCGGTGGGAAGTGATACTTCTTTGTAGTGCAGATTTGCATTGCCCACTTGCTTGCTTGGCCAAAAAGGGCGTATGCGTTTTCTCCTGAATATATTCAGGAGAAAACGCATACGCCCTTTTTAGCCAAGGGCATCATTGTCGAAGTTGTGCCCCTCTTCCTGTGCTTTAAAGGCGATTCCAACGTACCTCTTGAAATCTGTTTCCTGCTATGCTGCCTCGCTTTCAAGTCCGCCTCGTTGCCTTTCCTCAACAGATTTTTGGACGATAGTTGTCCTTTATTACTCGGCCAGTTTGTGAATTGCTGTGCCCCTGAGCTCCATTTTTCAACTCGTTTTTGGTGAGCTGACCGCAAGTCCAAAATTTTGGTTCAGGACCTATACTGGTTCCCGGTGGGTGGCTGAGACTTTGGTTAATTCTTCTTCCTGCAGGGAAATTACAGTGATATGTGCCCATCCAAATGCCTAACAGCTACTCTCTCATTGGTTCTCCCTCTTCCCATTCATCCTCTGCCAAATTGCAACCTGTGGGAACCAGGAGTTTAAAGGGGCTGTCTCTCCAAGTAGGGAGGTTGATAGAAAAGCAGATGGAAAGTCAAACCGGAGCACCAGGATAGGGACTATTCGTTGAGTTTTACAAAACTTTCGTATTCACAGTGTGTCCGTTCTCTAGGTTTCCCGTACATGTTATATCTGTAGTAATATTCCCTTCAACCTGGAGAGTTGGGACTCATGGAATGGGTGCTAAGCATTTGTGCTTTAAAGGGTCTGCATTTTCTCACCCAATCTCACCAATCCTCTCAGTCCCAAGTGCCCCTCCTTATGCCACATCCAGCTGTCGTTGTACATAGGGTCATTCCAGGTTTCATCAGAGACCCTGAAGGAATTGTAAAGAATTTCCCAGTTTTTTTGTTTTGTTTTTTAAATTCCTTTTTATAGTGGGTTTGAGCTGATTCTCACTGCCACGTTTATGCCAGTGTAGACACACTTGATTCCCTTACGCAGACATATCAATACATAGGTTTTAAGATTCTTAATAGTCAGATATATTCCTCTGTGGGAAATATGGTGTTTTGAGTCCCTATCACTGAGGAAGGTGTAGGTCTTGTCTATTCCATAGTTGGTTTTTGGAACGGTAGGTGTGCTTATATCAAACTCTGGTTTTATGCATCACCCCACCTCTCCTTCCCCCTTAAGCAGGCATAAGAGTGTTTTCTAAATGTGAGACACTGTTCTCTTTCCTAACTCAGTTCAAGTGTAGCCATGTTTACAGGATCTTCATAAGTGATATCTTATGATAAGTTTCGTTTTCTGTGTGACTTATTTCACTTAGAATTACCGAACCTGAATCCACCCATTTTGCTGCTACTGGTCTTATGACATTGATTTCATAGCTGTGGGATATTCCATCGTACATAATTACCACAATTTTTTGAACCATTTTTATATTTCCTGGGATATTTAAGGTGTACCCAAGTTGAGGTCCTTGTAAGCAGTGCAGCCCTAAATTTTGGGGTGGCTCTGTATTATTGATTTTCAGTTTTCCCAAGGTATATTCCATAGACTGGAAGTGCCCTTGGCTCTGTAGCTCTGTTCTTTACTTGTTTTAGGGAACACAATGCACTCCTCCAGAGAGACAGTTGGCAATTTACATCCCGCCCATCAGCATAACAAGGCTCCCTGTTCTCCAGGGCCTGTCTTGCCTTTCTGGTTTTTACACATTTTGTGGATTTCCCTTTTGAGCGGTGGGAAGTGATACTTCTTTGTAGTGCAGATTTGCATTGCCCGCTTGCTTGCTTGGCCAAAAAGGGCGTATGCGTTTTCTCCTGAATATATTCAGGAGAAAATGCATACGCCCTTTTTGGCCAAGTGCATCATTATCGAAGTTGTGCCCCTCTTCCTGTGCTTTAAAGGCGATTCCAACGTACCTCTTGAAATCTGTTTCCTGCTATTCTGCCTCGCTTTCAAGTCCGCCTCGTTGCCTTCCCTCAACAGATTTTTGGACGATAGTTGTCCTTTATTACTCGGCCAGTTTGTGAATTGCTGTGCCCCTGAACTCCATTTTCCAACTCGTTTTTTGTGAGCTGACCGCAAGTCCAAAATTTTGGTTCAGGACCTATACTGGTTCCCAGTGGGTGGCTGAGACTTTGGTTAATTCTTCTTCCTGCCGGGAAATTATAGTGATATGTACCCGTCCAAATGCCTAACAGCTATTCTCTCATTGGTTCTCCCTCTTCCCTTTCATCCTCTGCCAAATTGGCAACCTGTGCGAACCAGGAGGTTAAAGGGGCTTTCTCTCCAAGTTGGGAGGTTGATAGTAAAGCAGATGTTAAGTCAAACCGGAGCACCAGGAGAGGGACTATTCGTTGAGTTTTAGAAACCTTTCGTATTCACAGTGTGTCCGTTCTCTAGGTTTCCCGAACATGTTATAACTGTAGTAATATTCCCTTCAACCTGGAGATTTGGGACCCATGGAATGGGTGCCATGCATTATTGCTTTAAAGGGTCTGCATTTGCTCACACAATCTCACCAATTCTCTCAGTCCCAAGTGTCCAGCCTTATGCCACATCCAGCTGTCGTTGTAGATAGGGTCATTCCAGGTTTCATCAGAGACCCTGAAGGAACTGTAAAGAATTTCCCAGTTTTTTTGTTTTGTTTTTGAAATTCCGATTTACAGTGGGTTTGAGCTGATTCTCGCTGCCATGTTTATGCCAGTCTAGACACACTTGTTTCCCTTACGGAGACATATCAATACATAGGTTTTAATATTCTTACTAGTCAGATATATTCCTCTGCGGGAAATATGGTGTTTTGAGTCCCTTTCACTGAGGAAGGTGTAGGTCTTGTCTATTCCATAGTTGGTTTTTGGAACGGTACCTGTGCTTATATCAAACTCTGGTTTTATGCATCACCCCACCTCTCCTTCCCCCTTAAGCAGGCATAAGAGTGTTTTCTAAATGTGAGACACTGTTCTCTTTCCTAACTCAGTTCAAGTGTAGCCATGTTTACAGGATCTTCATAAGTGATATCTTATGATAAGTTTCGTTTTCTGTGTGACTTATTTCACTTAGAATTACCGAAACTGAATCCACCCATTTTGCTGCTACTGGTCTTATGACATTGATTTCATCGCTGTGGGATATTCCATCGTACATAATTACCACAATTTTTTGAACCATTTTTATATTTCCTGGGATATTTAAGGTGAACCCAAGTTGAGGTCCTTGTAAGCAGTGCAGCCCTAAATTTTGAGGTGGCTCTGTATTATTGATTTTCAGTTTTCCCAAGGTATATTCCCTAGACTGGAAGTGCCCTTGGCTCTGTAGCTCTGTTCTTTACTTGTTTTAGGGAACACAATGCACTCCTCCAGAGAGGCAGTTGGCAATTTACATCCCGCCCATCAGCATAACAAGGCTCCCTGTTCTCCAGGGCCTGTCTTGCCTTTCTGGTTTTTACACATTTTGTGGATGTCCCTTTTGAGCGGTGGGAAGTGATACTTCTTTGTAGTGCAGATTTGCATTGCCCGCTTGCTTGCTTGGCCAAAAAGGGCGTATGCGTTTTCTCCTGAATATATTCAGGAGAAAACGCATACGCCCTTTTTGGCCAAGTGCATCATTGTCGAAGTTGTGCCCCTCTTCCTGTGCTTTAAAGGCGATTCCAACGTACCTCTTGAAATCTGTTTCCTGCTATTCTGCCTCGCTTTCAAGTCCGCCTCGTTGCCTTCCCTCAACAGATTTTTGGACGACAGTTGTCCTTTATTACTCGGCCAGTTTGTGAATTGCTGTGCCCCTGAGCTCCATTTTTCAACTCGTTTTTTGTGAGCTGACCGCATGTCCAAAATTTTGGTTCAGGACCTATGCTGGTTCCCAGTGGGGGCCTGAGACTTTGGTTAATTCTTCTTCCTGCCGGGAAATTACAGTGATATGTGCCCATCCAAATGCCTAACAGCTACTCTGTCATTGGTTCTCCCTCTTCCCTTTCATCCTCTGCCAAATTGGCAACCTGTGCGAACCAGGAGGTTAAAGGGGCTGTCTCTCCAAGTTGGGAGGTTGATAGTAAAGCAGATGGAAAGTCAAACCGGAGAACCAGGAGAGGGACTATTCGTTGAGTTTTAGAAACCATTCGTATTCACAGTGTGTCCGTTCTCTAGGTTTCCCGTACATGTTATAACTGTAGTAATATTACCTTCAACCTGGAGAGTTGTGACCCATGGAATGGGTGCCATGCATTATTGCTTTAAAAGTTCTGCATTTGCTAACCCAATCTCACCAATCGTCTCAGTCCCAGGTGTCCCTCCTTATGCCACATCCAGCTGTCATTGTAGATAGGGTCATTCCAGGTTTCATCAGAGACCCTGAAGGAATTGTAAAGAATTTCCCAGTTTTTTTGTTTTGTTTTTGAAATTCCTTTTTATAGTGTGTTTGAGCTGATTATCGCTGCCATGTTTATGCCAGTGTAGACACACTTGATTCCCTTATAGAGACATATCAATACATAGGTTTTAAGATTCTTACTAGTCAGATATATTCGTCTGCGGGAAATATGGGTTTTTGAGTCCCTTTCACTGAGGGAGGTGTAGGTCTTGTCTATTCCATAGTTGGTTTTTGGAACGGTACCTGTGCATATATCAAACTCTGGTTTTATGAATCACACCACCTCTCCTTCCCCCTTAAGCAGGCATAAGAGTGTTTTCTAAATGTGAGACACTGTTCTCTTTCCTAACTCAGATCAAGTGTAGCCATGTTTACAGGATCTTCATAAGTGATGTCTTATGATAAGTTTGTTTTTCTGTGTGACTTATTTCACTTAGAATCATCATATCTGAATCCAACCATTTTGTTGCTACTGGTCTTATGACATTGATTTCATGGCTGAGGGATATTCCATTGTACGTAAGTACCACAATTATTTGAACCATTTTTATATTTCCTGGGATATTTAAGGTGTACCCAAGTTGAGGTCCTTGTAAGCAGTGCAGCCCTAAATTTTGGGGTGGCTCTGTCTTATTGATTTTCAGTTTTCCCAAGTTATATTCCCTAGACTGGAAGTGCCCTTGGCTCTGTAGCTCTGTTCTTTACTTGTTTTAGGGAACACAATTCATTTCTCCAGAGAGGCAGTTGGCAATTTACATCCCGCCCATCAGCATAACAAGGCTCCCTGTTCTCCAGGGCCTGTCTTGCCTTTCTGGTTTTTACACATTTTGTGGATGTCCCTTTTGACCGGTGGGAAGTGATACTTCTTTGTAGTGCAGATTTGCATTGCCCACTTGCTTGCTTGGCCAAAAAGGGCGTATGCGTTTTCTCCTGAATATATTCAGGAGAAAACGCATACGCCCTTTTTAGCCAAGGGCATCATTGTCGAAGTTGTGCCCCTCTTCCTGTGCTTTAAAGGCGATTCCAACGTACCTCTTGAAATCTGTTTCCTGCTATGCTGCCTCGCTTTCAAGTCCGCCTCGTTGCCTTTCCTCAACAGATTTTTGGACGATAGTTGTCCTTTATTACTCGGCCAGTTTGTGAATTGCTGTGCCCCTGAGCTCCATTTTTCAACTCGTTTTTGGTGAGCTGACCGCAAGTCCAAAATTTTGGTTCAGGACCTATACTGGTTCCCGGTGGGTGGCTGAGACTTTGGTTAATTCTTCTTCCTGCAGGGAAATTACAGTGATATGTGCCCATCCAAATGCCTAACAGCTACTCTCTCATTGGTTCTCCCTCTTCCCATTCATCCTCTGCCAAATTGCAACCTGTGGGAACCAGGAGTTTAAAGGGGCTGTCTCTCCAAGTAGGGAGGTTGATAGAAAAGCAGATGGAAAGTCAAACCGGAGCACCAGGATAGGGACTATTCGTTGAGTTTTACAAAACTTTCGTATTCACAGTGTGTCCGTTCTCTAGGTTTCCCGTACATGTTATATCTGTAGTAATATTCCCTTCAACCTGGAGAGTTGGGACTCATGGAATGGGTGCTAAGCATTTGTGCTTTAAAGGGTCTGCATTTTCTCACCCAATCTCACCAATCCTCTCAGTCCCAAGTGTCCCTCCTTATGCCACATCCAGCTGTCGTTGTACATAGGGTCATTCCAGGTTTCATCAGAGACCCTGAAGGAATTGTAAAGAATTTCCCAGTTTTTTTGTTTTGTTTTTTAAATTCCTTTTTATAGTGGGTTTGAGCTGATTCTCACTGCCACGTTTATGCCAGTGTAGACACACTTGATTCCCTTACGCAGACATATCAATACATAGGTTTTAAGATTCTTAATAGTCAGATATATTCCTCTGTGGGAAATATGGTGTTTTGAGTCCCTATCACTGAGGAAGGTGTAGGTCTTGTCTATTCCATAGTTGGTTTTTGGAACGGTAGGTGTGCTTATATCAAACTCTGGTTTTATGCATCACCCCACCTCTCCTTCCCCCTTAAGCAGGCATAAGAGTGTTTTCTAAATGTGAGACACTGTTCTCTTTCCTAACTCAGTTCAAGTGTAGCCATGTTTACAGGATCTTCATAAGTGATATCTTATGATAAGTTTCGTTTTCTGTGTGACTTATTTCACTTAGAATTACCGAACCTGAATCCACCCATTTTGCTGCTACTGGTCTTATGACATTGATTTCATAGCTGTGGGATATTCCATCGTACATAATTACCACAATTTTTTGAACCATTTTTATATTTCCTGGGATATTTAAGGTGTACCCAAGTTGAGGTCCTTGTAAGCAGTGCAGCCCTAAATTTTGGGGTGGCTCTGTATTATTGATTTTCAGTTTTCCCAAGGTATATTCCATAGACTGGAAGTGCCCTTGGCTCTGTAGCTCTGTTCTTTACTTGTTTTAGGGAACACAATGCACTCCTCCAGAGAGACAGTTGGCAATTTACATCCCGCCCATCAGCATAACAAGGCTCCCTGTTCTCCAGGGCCTGTCTTGCCTTTCTGGTTTTTACACATTTTGTGGATTTCCCTTTTGAGCGGTGGGAAGTGATACTTCTTTGTAGTGCAGATTTGCATTGCCCGCTTGCTTGCTTGGCCAAAAAGGGCGTATGCGTTTTCTCCTGAATATATTCAGGAGAAAATGCATACGCCCTTTTTGGCCAAGTGCATCATTATCGAAGTTGTGCCCCTCTTCCTGTGCTTTAAAGGCGATTCCAACGTACCTCTTGAAATCTGTTTCCTGCTATTCTGCCTCGCTTTCAAGTCCGCCTCGTTGCCTTCCCTCAACAGATTTTTGGACGATAGTTGTCCTTTATTACTCGGCCAGTTTGTGAATTGCTGTGCCCCTGAACTCCATTTTCCAACTCGTTTTTTGTGAGCTGACCGCAAGTCCAAAATTTTGGTTCAGGACCTATACTGGTTCCCAGTGGGTGGCTGAGACTTTGGTTAATTCTTCTTCCTGCCGGGAAATTATAGTGATATGTACCCGTCCAAATGCCTAACAGCTATTCTCTCATTGGTTCTCCCTCTTCCCTTTCATCCTCTGCCAAATTGGCAACCTGTGCGAACCAGGAGGTTAAAGGGGCTTTCTCTCCAAGTTGGGAGGTTGATAGTAAAGCAGATGTTAAGTCAAACCGGAGCACCAGGAGAGGGACTATTCGTTGAGTTTTAGAAACCTTTCGTATTCACAGTGTGTCCGTTCTCTAGGTTTCCCGAACATGTTATAACTGTAGTAATATTCCCTTCAACCTGGAGATTTGGGACCCATGGAATGGGTGCCATGCATTATTGCTTTAAAGGGTCTGCATTTGCTCACACAATCTCACCAATTCTCTCAGTCCCAAGTGTCCAGCCTTATGCCACATCCAGCTGTCGTTGTAGATAGGGTCATTCCAGGTTTCATCAGAGACCCTGAAGGAACTGTAAAGAATTTCCCAGTTTTTTTGTTTTGTTTTTGAAATTCCGATTTACAGTGGGTTTGAGCTGATTCTCGCTGCCATGTTTATGCCAGTCTAGACACACTTGTTTCCCTTACGGAGACATATCAATACATAGGTTTTAATATTCTTACTAGTCAGATATATTCCTCTGCGGGAAATATGGTGTTTTGAGTCCCTTTCACTGAGGAAGGTGTAGGTCTTGTCTATTCCATAGTTGGTTTTTGGAACGGTACCTGTGCTTATATCAAACTCTGGTTTTATGCATCACCCCACCTCTCCTTCCCCCTTAAGCAGGCATAAGAGTGTTTTCTAAATGTGAGACACTGTTCTCTTTCCTAACTCAGTTCAAGTGTAGCCATGTTTACAGGATCTTCATAAGTGATATCTTATGATAAGTTTCGTTTTCTGTGTGACTTATTTCACTTAGAATTACCGAAACTGAATCCACCCATTTTGCTGCTACTGGTCTTATGACATTGATTTCATCGCTGTGGGATATTCCATCGTACATAATTACCACAATTTTTTGAACCATTTTTATATTTCCTGGGATATTTAAGGTGAACCCAAGTTGAGGTCCTTGTAAGCAGTGCAGCCCTAAATTTTGAGGTGGCTCTGTATTATTGATTTTCAGTTTTCCCAAGGTATATTCCCTAGACTGGAAGTGCCCTTGGCTCTGTAGCTCTGTTCTTTACTTGTTTTAGGGAACACAATGCACTCCTCCAGAGAGGCAGTTGGCAATTTACATCCCGCCCATCAGCATAACAAGGCTCCCTGTTCTCCAGGGCCTGTCTTGCCTTTCTGGTTTTTACACATTTTGTGGATGTCCCTTTTGAGCGGTGGGAAGTGATACTTCTTTGTAGTGCAGATTTGCATTGCCCGCTTGCTTGCTTGGCCAAAAAGGGCGTATGCGTTTTCTCCTGAATATATTCAGGAGAAAACGCATACGCCCTTTTTGGCCAAGTGCATCATTGTCGAAGTTGTGCCCCTCTTCCTGTGCTTTAAAGGCGATTCCAACGTACCTCTTGAAATCTGTTTCCTGCTATTCTGCCTCGCTTTCAAGTCCGCCTCGTTGCCTTCCCTCAACAGATTTTTGGACGACAGTTGTCCTTTATTACTCGGCCAGTTTGTGAATTGCTGTGCCCCTGAGCTCCATTTTTCAACTCGTTTTTTGTGAGCTGACCGCATGTCCAAAATTTTGGTTCAGGACCTATGCTGGTTCCCAGTGGGGGCCTGAGACTTTGGTTAATTCTTCTTCCTGCCGGGAAATTACAGTGATATGTGCCCATCCAAATGCCTAACAGCTACTCTGTCATTGGTTCTCCCTCTTCCCTTTCATCCTCTGCCAAATTGGCAACCTGTGCGAACCAGGAGGTTAAAGGGGCTGTCTCTCCAAGTTGGGAGGTTGATAGTAAAGCAGATGGAAAGTCAAACCGGAGAACCAGGAGAGGGACTATTCGTTGAGTTTTAGAAACCATTCGTATTCACAGTGTGTCCGTTCTCTAGGTTTCCCGTACATGTTATAACTGTAGTAATATTACCTTCAACCTGGAGAGTTGTGACCCATGGAATGGGTGCCATGCATTATTGCTTTAAAAGTTCTGCATTTGCTAACCCAATCTCACCAATCGTCTCAGTCCCAGGTGTCCCTCCTTATGCCACATCCAGCTGTCATTGTAGATAGGGTCATTCCAGGTTTCATCAGAGACCCTGAAGGAATTGTAAAGAATTTCCCAGTTTTTTTGTTTTGTTTTTGAAATTCCTTTTTATAGTGTGTTTGAGCTGATTATCGCTGCCATGTTTATGCCAGTGTAGACACACTTGATTCCCTTATAGAGACATATCAATACATAGGTTTTAAGATTCTTACTAGTCAGATATATTCGTCTGCGGGAAATATGGGTTTTTGAGTCCCTTTCACTGAGGGAGGTGTAGGTCTTGTCTATTCCATAGTTGGTTTTTGGAACGGTACCTGTGCATATATCAAACTCTGGTTTTATGAATCACACCACCTCTCCTTCCCCCTTAAGCAGGCATAAGAGTGTTTTCTAAATGTGAGACACTGTTCTCTTTCCTAACTCAGATCAAGTGTAGCCATGTTTACAGGATCTTCATAAGTGATGTCTTATGATAAGTTTGTTTTTCTGTGTGACTTATTTCACTTAGAATCATCATATCTGAATCCAACCATTTTGTTGCTACTGGTCTTATGACATTGATTTCATGGCTGAGGGATATTCCATTGTACGTAAGTACCACAATTATTTGAACCATTTTTATATTTCCTGGGATATTTAAGGTGTACCCAAGTTGAGGTCCTTGTAAGCAGTGCAGCCCTAAATTTTGGGGTGGCTCTGTCTTATTGATTTTCAGTTTTCCCAAGTTATATTCCCTAGACTGGAAGTGCCCTTGGCTCTGTAGCTCTGTTCTTTACTTGTTTTAGGGAACACAATTCATTTCTCCAGAGAGGCAGTTGGCAATTTACATCCCGCCCATCAGCATAACAAGGCTCCCTGTTCTCCAGGGCCTGTCTTGCCTTTCTGGTTTTTACACATTTTGTGGATGCCCCTTCTGACCGGTGGGAAGTGATACTTCTTTGTAGTGCAGATTTGCATTGCCCGCTTGCTTGGCCAAAAAGGGCGTATGCGTTTTCTCCTGAATATATTCAGGAGAAAATGCATACGCCCTTTTTGGCCAAGTGCATCATTGTCGAAGTTGTGCCCCTCATCCTGTGCTTTAAAGGAGATTCCAACGTACCTCTTGAAATCTGTTTCCTGCTATTCTGCCTCGCTTTCAAGTCCGCCTCGTTGCCTTCCCTCAACAGATTTTTGGACGATAGTTGTCCTTTATTACTCGGCCTGTTTGTGAATTGCTGTGCTCCTGAGCTCCATTTTTCAACTCGTTTTTGGTGAGCTGACCGCAAGTCCAACATTTTGGTTCAGGACCTATGTTGGTTCCCGGTGGGGGGCTGAGACTTTGGTTAATTCTTCTTCCTGCCGGGAAATTACAGTGATATGTGCCCGTCCAAATGCCTAACAGCTACTCTCTCATTGGTTCTCCCTCTTCCCTTTCATCCTTTGCCAAATTGGCAACCTGTGCGAACCAGGAGGTTAAAGGGGCTGTCTCTCCAAGTTGGGAGGTTGATAGTAAAGCAGATGGCAAGTCAAACCGGAGCACCAGGAGAGGGACTATTCGTTGAGTTTTAGAAACCTTTCGTATTCACAGTGTGTCCGTTCTCTAGGTTTCCCGTACAAGTTATAGCTTTAGTAATATTCCCTTCAACCTGGAGAGTTGGGACCAATGGAATGGGTGCCATGCATTATTGCTTTAAAGGGTCTGCATTTGCTCACCCTATCTCACCAATCGTCTCAGTCCCAAGTGTCCCTCCTTATGCCACATCCAGCTGTCGTTGTAGATAGGGTCATTCCAGGTTTCATCAGAGTCCCTGAAGGAATTGTAAAGAATTTCCCAGTTTTTTTGTTTTGTTTTTGAAATTCCTTTTTATAGTGGGTTTGAGCTGATTCTCGCTGCCATGTTTATGTCAGTCTAGGAACACTTGATTCCCTTACGGAGACATATCAATTCATATGTTTTAAGATTCTTACTAGTCAGATATATTCCTCTGCGGGAAATATGGGGTTTTGAGTCCCTTTCACTGAGGAATGTGTAGGTCTTGTCTATTCCATAGTTGGTTTTTGGAACGGTACCTGTGCTTATATCAAACTCTGGTTTTATGCATCATCCCACCTCTCCTTCCCCCTTAAGCAGGCATAAGAGTGTTTTCTAAATGTGAGACACTGTTCTCTTTCCTAACTCAGTTCAAGTGTAGCCATGTTTACAGGATCTTCATAAGTGATATCTTATGATAAGTTTCTTTTTCTGTGTGACTTATTTCACTTAGAATCATCGTACCTGAATCCACCCATTTTGCTGCTACTGGTCTTATGACATTGATTTCAAGGCTGAGGGATATTCCATCGTACGTAAGTACCACAATTTTTTGAACCATTTTTATATTTCCTGGGATATTTAAGGTGTACCCAAGTTGAGGTCCTTGTAAGCAGTGCAGCCCTAAATTTTGGGGTGGCTCTGTATTATTGATTTTCAGTTTTCCCAAGGTATATTCCCTAGACTGGAAGTGCCCTTGGCTCTGTAGCTCTGTTCTTTACTTGTTTTAGGGAACACAATGCACTCCTCCAGAGAGGCAGTTGGCAATTTACATCCCGCCCATCAGCATAACAAGGCTCCCTGTTCTCCAGGGCCTGTCTTGCCTTTCTGGTTTTTACACATTTTGTGGATGTCCCTTTTGACCGGTGGGAAGTGATACTTCTTTGTAGTGCAGATTTGCATTGCCCGCTTGCTTGCTTGGCCAAAAAGGGCGTATGCGTTTTCTCCTGAATATATTCAGGAGAAAACGCATACCCCCTTTTCGGCCAAGTGCCTCATTGTCGAAGTTGTGCCCCTCTTCCTGTGCTTTAAAAGCGATTCCAACGTACCTCTTGAAATCTGTTTCCTGCTCTTCTGCCTCTCTTTCAAGTCCGCCTTATTGCCTTCCCTCAACAGATTTTTGGACGATAGTTGTCCTTTATTACTCGGCCTGTTTGTGAATTGCTGTGCCACTGAGCTCCATTTTTCAACTCGTTTTTGGTGAGCTGACCGCAAGTCCAAAATTTTGGTTCAGGACTTATACTGGTTCACGGTGGGTGGCTGAGACTTTGGTTAATTCTTCATCCTGCAGGGAAGTTAGAGTGATATGTGCCCGTCGAAATGCCTAACAGCTACTCTCTCATTGGTTCTCCCTCTTCCCTTTCATCCTCTGCCAAATTGGCAACCTGTGCGAACCAGGAGGTTAAAGGGGCTGTCTCTCCAAGTTGGGAGGTTGATAGTAAAGCAGATGGAAAGTCAAACCGGAGCACCAGGAGAGGGACTATTCGTTGAGTTTTAGAAACCTTTCGTATTCACAGTGTGTCCGTTCTCTAGGTTTCCCGTACATGTTATAGCTGTAGTAATATTCCCTTCAACGCTGAGAGTTGGGACCCATGGAATGGGTGCCAGGCATTTGTGCATAAAAGGGTCTGCATTTGCTCACCCAATCTCACCAATCGTCTCTGTCCCAAGTGTCCCTCCTTATGCCACATCCAGCTGTCGTTGTAGATAGGGTCATTCCAGGTTTCATTAGAGACCCTGAAGGAATTGTAAAGAATTTCCCAGTTTTTGTTGTTTTGTTTTTGAAATTCCTTTTTATAGTGGGTTTGAGCTGATTCTCGCTGCCATGTTTATGCCAGTCTAGACACACTTGATTCCCTTACGGAGACATATCAATACATAGGTTTTAAGATTCTTACTAGTCAGATATATTCCTCTGCGGGAAATATGGGGTTTTGAGTCCCTTTCACTGAAGAAGGTGTAGGTCTTGTCTGTTCTGTATTTGGATTATGGAACCGTACCTGTGCTAATATCAAACTCTGGTTTTATTCATCACCCCACCTCTGCTTTCCCCTTTAGCATGCATAAGAGTGTTTTCTAAATATGAGACTCTGTTCCCTTTCCTAATTCCTTCCATGTGTAGCCATGTTTATATACCCTTCATAAGTGATATCTTATGATAAGTTTATTTTTCTGTGTGTTTTTTTCAGTTAGAGTCATCGTACATGAATCCCGTCATTATGTTGCTACTGGCCTTATTACATTGACTTCATGGCTGAGGGATATTCCATCATACGTATTTACCACAATTTCTTTACCATTTTTATCTTTCCTGGGATATATAAGGTGTCCCGAAGTCGAGGTTCTTGTAAGCAGTGCTGTCATAAATTTTGGGGTGGCAGTGTCTTATTGATTTTCAATTTTCCCAAGGTATATTCCCATGACTGGAAGTGCCTTAGGTTCTGAAGCACTGTTGTTTACTGCTTTTTGGGAACACAATGCACTCCTCCAGAGTGGCTGTTGGCAATTTACAACCCACCCATCCGCATAACAATGCTCCCTCTTCTCCAGATCCTGTCTTGCCTTTCTTGTTTTTACACATTTTACGGATGTCCCTTTTGACCGGTTGGAAGTGATACTTCTTTGTAGTGCAGATTTGCATTGTGCGGCTGCTTGGTTGGCCAAAAGGGGCGTATGCGTTTTCTCCTGAATATATTCAGGAGAAAATGCATGCACCCTTTATGGACAATTCCATAATTGTCGAAGTTGTGATGCTTTTCCTGTGTTTAAAGGCGATTCCAATGTACTTCTGGAAATCTGTTTCGTGCACTTCTGCCTCATTTTCAAGTCCGCCTCATGGCTTTCTCTCAACAGATTTTTGGAAGAGAGTAGTCCTTTATAACTCTGCAAGTTAGTGAATTGCTGTGCCCCTGAGCTCCATTTTTCAACTCGCGTTTTTGTGAGCTGACTACCAATCCACAATTTTGCTTCAGGACCTATACTGGTTCCATTGGGGGGGCTGGCTCTGAGTTTGTTAATTCTTCTTCGTGACGGGAATTTAGAGTGACATGTGGCCATCCAAATGCCTACAGCTACTCTCTAATTGTTTCTCCCTCTTCCCTTATATCCTCTACACAACGTGCCAACTGTGCGAACCAGGAGGTTATAGGTGCTGACTCTCCAACTTGGGAGATTGATACTAAAGCAGTTGGAATGTCAAACTGGTGCACAAGGAGAGAAAAAAAATTAGTAGAGTTTTAGAAACCTTTCACCATCAGATGGTGTCCATTCTCTAGGTTTCCCATACATGTTATAACTGTAGTGATATTCCCTTCTACCTGGAGAGTTGGGACCCATGGAATGGGTGCCAGGTATTATTGCTTTAAACGGTCTGCATTTTCTCACCCAATCTCACCAATCCTCTCAGTCCCAAGTGACCAGCCTTATGCCACATCCAGCTGTTGTTGTAGATAGGGTCATTCTAAGTTTCATCAGAACCCCTGAAGGTATTGTGTAAGAATTTCACTGTTTATTTGTTTTGTTTTCAAATTCATTTTTATAGTGGGTTTGAGCTGATTCTCTATGCCGTGTTTATGTCATTCTAGACACATTTGGTTCCCCTATGGAGACATATCAATACATAGGTTTTAAGATTCTTACTAGTCAGATATAGTACTCTGCGGGGAATAGGGGTGTTGAGGCCCGTTCAGTGAGGAAAGTGTAGGTCTTGTCTATTTTGTATTTGGTTTATGCAACCGTACATGTGCTAATATCAAACTCTGGATTTATGCATAACCCCACCTCTCCTTTCCTCTCGAGCAGGCATAAGAGTGTTTTCTAAATGTGACACTCTTCCTTTTCCTAATTCAGTTCATGTGTATCCATGTTTACAAGACCTTCATAAGTGATATCTTATGATAAGTTTCTTTTTCTGTGTGACTTATTTCAGTTAGAATCATCGTACATGAATCCACTCATTATGCTGCTACTGGTCTTATGACATTGATTTCATGGCTGAGGGATATTCCATCGTACATATGTACCACAATTTCTTTACTATTTTTGTCTTTACTGGGATATTTAATGTGTCCCGATGTCGAGGTTCTTGTAAGCAGTGCTGCCCTATATTTTGGGTTGGCTGTGTCTTATTGATTTTCAATTTCCCCAAGGTATATTCCCATGACTGGAAGTGCCTTAGGTTGTGAAGCTCTGTTGTTTAATTCTTTTAGGGAACACAATGCACTCCTCCAGAGTGGCTGTTGGCAATCTGCATCCCACCCATCAGCATAACAAGGCTCCCTGTTCTCTAGAGCCCCTCTTGCCTTTCTGGTTTTTGCACATTTTAAGGATATCCCTTTTGACTGGTGGGAAGTGATACTTCTTTGTAGTGCAGATTTGCATTGTGCGGTTGCTTGGTTGGCCAAAAAGGGCGTATGCGTTTTCTCCTGAATATATTCAGGAGAAAACGCATGCGCCCTTTATGGACAATTCCATAATTGTCGAAGTTGTGATGCTTTTCCTGTGTTTAAAGGTGATTCCAATGTACTTCTGGAAATCTGTTTCATGCAAATCTCCCTCATTTTCAAGTCCGCCTCATGGCTTTTCCTCAACAGATTTTTGGAAGAGAGTAGTCCTGTATAACTCTGCAAGTTAGTGAATTGCTGTGCCCCTGAGCTCCATTTTTCAACTTGTGTTTTTGTGAGCTGACCGCAAACCCACAATTTTGCTTCAGGACCTATACTAGTTATGGGGGTGGGGCAGGCTGAGAGTTTGGTTAATTCTTCTTCGTGACGGGAAATTAGAGTGACATGTGGCCGTCCAAATGCCTACAGCTACTCTCTCATTGGTTCTCCCTCTTCCCTTATATCCTCTGCACAATGTGCCAACTGTGCGAACCAGGAGGTTATAGGGGCTGACTCTCCAAGTTGGAAGATTGATATTAAAGCAGTTGGAATGTCAAGCTGCAGCACATGGAGGGAAAAAAATTAGTAGAGTTTTAGAAACCTTTCACCATCAGAGGGTGTCCATTCTCTAGGTTTCCCATACATGTTATAACTGTAGTGATATTCCCTTCTACCTGGAGAGTTGGGAACCATGTAATCAGTGGCAGGCATTATTGCTTTAAAGCGTCTGCATTTTCTCACCCAATCTCACCAATCCTCTCAGTCCCAGGTGAACAGCCTTATGCCACATCCAGCTGTTGTTGTAGATAGGGTCATTCCAAGTTTCATCAGAACCCCTGAAGGTGTTGTGTAAGAATTTCACTGTTTCTTTGTTTTGTTTTGAAATTCCTTTTTATAGTGGGTTTGAGCTGATTCTCACTGCCGTGTTTATTTCATTCTAGACACACTTGGTTACCTTATGGAGACATATCAATACATAGGTTTTAAGATCCTTACTAGTCAGATATATTTCTCTGTGGGGAATAGGGGTGGTGAGTCCCATTCACTGAGGAAGGAGTTGGGCTTGTCTCTTCTGTATTTGGATTATGGAACGGTACCTGTGTTAATATCAAACTCTGGTTTTGTGTGTCTCCCCACCTCTCCTTCCCCCTTAAGCAAGCATAAGAGTGTTTTCTAAATCTGAGACTCTGTTCTCTTTCCTAATTCAGTTCATATGTAGCCAGGTTTACATTCCCTTCATAAGTGATATCTTATATCAGAATGTACCATGGCCCTTGTCATAATAATGCTCCATGACCCCTGTCATCACAATGCTCCATTCCCTGGTTATCACAATGCTCCATGTCCCTTGTCATAACAATTCTCCATGTACTTGTCATCACAATGCTACATGACACTTCTCATCACAAAGTTACATGCTCGTTTCATCACAATTCCCCATGCACTTGTCATTGCAATGTTCCATGACCCCTGTCATAGCAAGCTCCAAGTGTTTGTCATCACAATGCTTCACGACTTTATCATCAAAATTCTCAATGGCACTTTTCATCACAATGTTCCGTACCCTTGTCATCACAATGCTCCATGCCCTTGTCATTACAATGCTCCATGACCCCTGTCATCACAATGCTCCCTGACACCTGTCATCACAATGCTTCATGCCCCTTGTCATTACAGTGCTCCATGATGCTCGTCATCACAATTACCCATGATCTTCTCATCACAATGCTCCACGGTTTTGCCATCACAATGCTCCATGCCCTGGTCATCTCAAAGCTCAATGTCCCTTGTCCTCACAATTCTCCACGTCCTTGTCATCACAATGCTCCATGGCACTTCTCATCACAATGTTATATGCTCTTGTCATAACAATACTCCATGCAATTGTCATCTCAATGCTCCATGACCCCTGTCATAGGAAGCTCCATGCGCTTGTCATCACAATGTTTCAGGACATGGACATTAAAATTATCAATGGCCCTTGTCATCTCAATGCTCCATGCGCTTATCATCACAATGCTCCTTTACCTTTGTCACAACAATCCTCCATGACACTTGGCATCACAATGCTCCGTGCTATTGTCATCACAATGGAACATGACATATGTCATCACAATGCTCCCTGACACCTGTCTTCACAATACTCCATGACCTTGTCATCACAATGCTCCATGCCCTTGTCATCACAATGTGCCATGCCCACTGTCATCAAAATAATCCATGAAACTTGTCAGACCAAAGCTCCATGCCACCTTTCATCACAATGCTCCATGAACCCTGTCATCACAATGCACCATGCCCATCATCATAATGCTTCATGCTCTTGTCATCACAACGAAATCAAAATGCTCTATGACCTCTGTCATCACAATGCTCCAAACCCTTGTGATCACAATGTTCCATAACACTTGTCATCACAATACCCCATGACGCTAGTCATCACAATTATCCATGGACTTCTCATCACAATGCCCCATGACATTTGTCATCACAATGCGCAATACACATGTCATCACAATGCTCCCTGACTCGTGCCATCAGTATGCTCCCTGAACCCTTTCATGACAAGGCTCCATGCCTTTTTCATCACAATGATCCATGCCATTTTCAGCCCAATGCTCCATGACACTTGTCATCACAATGATGCATGCCCTTGTCATCCCAATGCTCCATGACCCCTGTAATCACAATGCTCCATGACGCTTGTCATCACAGTGCTCCATGACACCTGTCATCACAATGCTCCATGCCTTTGTCAGCAAAATGCTACATGACCTTGTCATTACAATGTTCTATGCACTTGTCATCACAATACTCCATTACTATTGCCATCAAAATCCTCCATGAACCTTGGGATCACATTGCTCCATGCCCTTGTCATCACAATGCTCCATGCTCCTTGAAATCAAAATGATCCATGACCTCTGTCATCACAATGCTCCAAACCCTTGTGATCACAATGTTCCATAACACTTGTCATCACAATGCTCCATGATGCCTGTCATCACAATACTCCATGCCCTTTTCATCACAATGCTCCATGACCTTTGTCATCACAATTCTCGATACACTTGTCATCACAATGCTCCCTGACACTTGTCGTCAGAATGCTCCTTGAACCCTGTCACAAAAAGGCTCCATGCCTTTTTCATCAAAATGCACCATGCCGTTTTCATCCCAATGCTCCATGCCATTGTCATCAAAATACTCCACAAGCTTGTCATCAGAATGCTCCATGTCCCTTGTCATCACAATTTTCCATGCACTTGTCAGCACAATGCTCCCTGACCCTTGTCATCACAATGCTCCAAGCCATTGTCATCACAATGCTCCATTACCTTTGTCATCAGAATCCTCCATGACACTTGGCATCACAATGCTCCATGGCATTGTCATCACAATGGGCCATTACATATGTCATCACAATGCTCCCTGACACCTGTCTTCACAATAATGAATGACCTGGTCATCACAATGCTCCATGCCCTTGTCATCACAATGCGCCATTCCAACTGTCATCGCAATAAGCCATGAAACTTATTAGACCAATGCTCCATGCCCTTGTCATCACAATGCCCCAAGCCCTTGTTATCACAATGCTCCATGACCCCTGTCATGACAATGCTCCGTGACTCCAGTCATCACAAGGCTTCATGACCTTTGTCATCACAGTGGTCCATGCCCTTGTCATCAACAGTCTCTGTGACCTTTTTAACCACAATGCTTCATGAACTTTTCATCACAATGCTCTTTGACCCTTGTCATCACAATGCTCTATGCCTTTCTCAGCACAATGCTCCATGACCCTTGTCATCACAATGCTCCATGCGCTTGTCAGCACAATGCTCCATGACCCATGTCATCACAATGCACCATGCGCTTGTCGTCACAGTGCTCCACAATCTTGGCATCACAATGCTCCATAAACCTTGTCATCACAATGCTCAATGCACTTCAAATCAAAATGCTCTCTCACCACTGATAACACAATGTTACATCACTATTCATCACAATACTCCCTCAACCCTGTCATCACTATGTTCCATGACTCCTGTCATCACAATGCTACATGCACTTATCATCAGAATGTTCGATGATCCCTGACATCACAATGTTCCATAACCCCTGTCATCAAAATGCTCCATGACCCTTTTCATCAAAATGCTCCATGACCCCTGACATCACAATGTTACATAACGCCTCTCATCAGAATGTTCCATGACACTTTTCATCAAATTGGTCCATGACAATGTCATCACAATGCTCCCTGCCCTTCTCATCACAATGCACCACGCCCTTGTCATCAAAATGCTCCATGACCTTTGTCATCACAAAGCTCCATGACCCTTGGCATCACAATGCTCCATGCCATTGTCATCACAATACCCCATGAAACCTCTCATCACATTGTTCCATGCAACTGTCATCAAAAAGCTCCATGGTGCTTGTCATCACACTGATCGATGCCCTTCTCATCACAATGCTCCATGCCCTTGTCATTACAATCCTCCATGACCCATGTATCACTGTGTTCCGTGCCCTTGTCATCACAATGCTCCATGCCCACTCTCATCACAATAATCCATGAAACTTTTCAGACAAATGTTCCATGCCCTTGTCATCACAATGCTCCATTACCCCTGTCATAACAATGCTCCATGACCCCTGCCATCACAACGTTCCACGGCCTTGTCATCACAAGGATCCATGACCCTTGTCACCACAATGCTCCAAGACCCCTGTAATCACAGTGCTACATGCCCTTGTCATCACAAAGCTCCATGATGCATGTCATCACAATGCTCCATGCCCTTGCCATCACAATGCTCCATTACCCCTGTGATAACAATGCTCCATGACCCCTGCCATCTCGATGATCCATGGCCTTGTCATCACAAGGCTCCATGACCCTTCTCATCACAATGCTCCAAGACACCTGTAATCACAATGCTCCATGTCCCTTTTTATCTCAATGATCCATGAACCCTGTCATCACAATGCACCATGCCCATCATCATAATGCTTCAGGCTATTGTCATCACAATGAAATCAAAATGCTCCATGACCTCTGTCATAACACTGCTCCAAACCCTTGTGATCACAATATTCCATAACACTTGTCATCACAATGCCCCATGACGCTCGTCATCACAATTATCTATGGTCTTCTCATCACAATGCTCCATGACCTTTGTCATCACAATGCTCAATACACTTGTCATCAAAATGCACCCAGACACTTGTTCTCTGTATGCTCCTTGAACCCTGTCATGACAAGGCTTCATGCCTTTTTCATCACAATTATCCATGCGTTTTTCATCACAATGCTCCAAGACACCTGTAATTACAATGCTCCATGCCCTTGTCATCACAAAGCTCAATGACGCATGTCATCAGACTGCTCCTTGGCCTTCTCATCACAATGCTCCATGCCCTTGTCATCACAATTTTCCAAGACACTCTAATCACAATGCTCCATGCCCCTTTTCATCAGTATGCTCCATGAGACTTGTCTCACAAGGCTCCATGGTTTTCTCATCACAATGCTCCAGCACCTTGTCATCACAATGCTTCACGACCTTGTCATGAAAATTTTCAATGGCCCTTGTCATCATAATGCTCCAAGCCCTAGTCATCACAATGCTCCATTATATTTGTCATCACAATCCTCCATTACATTTGGCATCACAATGCTCCATGCCATTGTCATCGCAATGGACCATGACATATGTCATCACAATGCTCCCTGACACCTGTCTTCACAATACTCCATGACCTTCTCATCACAATGCCCCATGCCCTTGTCATCACAATGCCCCATGCCCACTGTCATCACAATAATCTATTAAACTTGTCAGACCAATGCTCCATGCCCCTGTCATCACAATGCTCCATGCCCTTGTCATCACAATTCTCCATGACCCCTGTCATCACAATGCTCTGTGACTCCAGTCATCACAATGCTTCATAACATTTGTCATCACAGTGGTCCATGCCCACATCATCACAAAGCTCTGTGACCTTTGTAACCACAATACTCCATGAACTTTTCATCACAATGCTCCGTGACCCTTGTCATCACAATGCTCCATGCCTTTGTCAGAACAATGCTCCATGACCCTTGTCATCACAATGTGCCACGTGATTTTCATCACAACGGTCCACAACCTTGTCATTGTAATGCTCCATAAACCTTGTAATCACAATGCTCCATGCACTTCTCATCAAAATGCTCTCTCAACAGAGATATCACAATGTTCCATCACTAGTCATCACAATACTCCCTCACCCCTGTAATCACAATGTTCCATGACCCCTGTCATCACAATGCTACATCCCCTTATCATCACAATGTTCCATGACCCCTGACATCACAATGTTCCATAACCCCTGTCATCAAAATGCTCCATGACCCTTTTCATCCCAAAGCTCCATGACCCCTGACATCCCAATGTTCTATAACCCCTGTCATCAAAATGTTCCATTACACTTTTCATCAAATTGCTGCATGACCCTGTCATCAAAATGCTCCCTGCCCTTCTCAACACAATGCACCACGCCCTTGACATCAAAATGCTCCATGACTTTTGTCATCACAAAGCTCCATAACCCTTGGAATCACAATGTTCCATGAACGGTCTCATCACATTGTTCCATGCCCTTGTCATCACAAAGCTCCATGACGCTTGTCAAAACAATGTTCGATGCCCTTCTCATCACAATGCTCCATGCCCTTGTCATTAGAATCCTCCATGGCCCATGGATCACAGTGTTCCGTGACCTTGTCATCACAATGCTCCATGACCCTTATCATCACAATTCTCCATGCCTGTGTCATCAAAATCCTACATGACCTTGTCATCACAATGCTCCATGAGCTTGTCATCACAATACTCCTTTACCATTTTCATCACAATCCTCCATGAACCTTGGGATCACATTGCTCCATGCCCTTGTCATCACAATGCTCCATGCTCCTTGAAATCAAAATGGTCCATGACTTCTGTCATCACAATGCTCCAACCCCTTGTGATCACAATGTTCCATAACACTTGTCATCACAACACTGCATGATGACTGTCATGACAATACTCCATGCACTTGTCGTCACAATGCTCCATGACCTTTGTCATCACAATTCTCAATACAATTGTCATCACAATGCTCCCTGACACTTGTCGTCAGAATACTCCTTGAACACTGTCATGAAAGGGCTCCATGCCTTTTTCATCAGAATGCTCCATGCCCTTTTCATCACAACGCTCCACGTCATTGTCATCACAATACTCCACAAACTTGTCATCAGAATGCTCCATGATCATTGTCTTCAGAATGCTCCATGACCCCTGTCATCACAATGCTCCATACCCCTTGTCATTACAGTGTTCCATGACGCTCGTCATCACAATTATCCATGGTCTTCTCATCACAATGCCCCACGGTCTTGCCATCACAATGCTCCATGCTTTGGTCATCACGATGCTCCATGTCCCCAGTCATCACAATGCTCCATGACCCCTGTCATCACAATGCTCCATACCCCTTGTCATTACAGTGCTCCATGACGCTCGTCATCACAATTATCCATGGTCTTCTCATCACAATGCTCCACGGTCTTGCCATCACAATGCTCCATGCCCTGGTCATCACAATGCTCCATGTCCCGTGTCATCACAATTCTCCACGTTCTTGGCATCACTATGCTCCATGATACTTCTCATCACAGTGTTACATGTTTTGTCATCACAATTCTCTATGCACTTGTCATCATAATGCTCCATGACCCCTGTCATAGCAAGCTCCATGTGATTGTCATCACAATGCTTCATGAACATGTCATCAAAATTCTCAATGGCCCTTGTTATCACAATGCGCCATGACCCTTGTCATCACAATGCTCCAAGCCCTTGTCATCAAAATGCTCCATTACCTTTGTCATCACAATCCTCCATGACACTTGGCATCACAATGCTCCATTCCATTGTCATTGCAATAGACCATGACATATGTCATCAGAATGCTCCCTGACACCCTTCTTCACAATACTCCATGACCTTCTCATCACAATGCTCCATGCCCTTGTCATCACAATGCGCCATGCCCACTGTCATCACAATAATCCATTAAACTTGTCAGAAAAATGCTCCATGACCCTGTCATCACAAGGCTCCATGCCCTTTCATCACAATGCTCTATGACCCCTGTCATCACAATGCTCCGTGACTCCAGTCATCACAATGCTTCATGACCTTTGTCATCACAATGGTCCATGCCCTCGTCATCACAAGGATCTGTAACCTTTGTGACCACAACACTCCATGAACATTTCATCACAATGCTCGGTGACCCTTGTCATCACAATGCTCCATGCCTTTGTCAGCACATTACTCCATGACACATGGCATCAAATGTTCCATGCGCTTGTCATCACAATTCTCCACATCGTTGTCATCACAATGCTCCACAAACCTTGTCATCACAATGCTCCATGCGTTTGTCAGCACAATGATCCATGACCCATGTCATCACAATGTGCCCTGCGTTTCTCATCACAATGCTCCACAGCCTTGTCATCACAATGCTCCATGACCCCTAACATCACAATGTTCCATAAACACTGTCATCAAAATATTCCATGACCCTTTTCATCCAATTGCTCCATGACCCTGTCATCACAATGCTCCCTGCCCTTCTCATCACAATGCACCACGCCCTTGTCATCAAAATGCTCCATGGCCTATGTCATCACAAAGCTCCATGACCCTTGGAATCACAATGCTCCATGCCATTGTCATCACAAAGCTCCATGAAACCTCTCATCACATTGCTCCATGCCGTTGTCATCACAAAGCTCCATGACGATTGTCATCACAATGCTCCATGCCCTTGTCATTGCAATCCTCCATGACACATGTATCACTGTGTTCCGTGCCCTTGTCATCACAATGCTCCATGCTCACTCTCATCACAATAATCCATGAAACTTTTCAGACCAATGCTCCATGCCCTTGTCATCACAATGCTCCATTACACCTGTCATAACAATGCTCCATGACCCATGCCATCAGAATGTTCTACGGCTTGTCATCACAAGACTCCATGGCCCTTGTCATCACAATGCTCCAAGACCCCTGTAATCACAATGCTCCATGCCCATGTCATCACAAAGCTCCCTGACACATGTCATCAGAATGCTTCATGGCCTTCTCATCACAATACTCCATGCCCTTGTCATCACAATGCTCCAAGACCCTTGTTATTACAATGATCCATGCCTCTATGCATCTCAATGCTCCATGAACCCTGTCATCACAATGCACCATGCCCATCATCATAATGCTTCATGCTATTGTCATCACAATGAAATCAAAATTCTCCATGACCTCTCTCATCACAATGCTCCAAACCCTTGTGATCACAATGTTCCATAACACTTGTCATCACAACGCCCCATGACGCTGGTCATCACAATTATCCATGGTCTTCTCATCACAATGCTCCATGACCTTTGTCATCACAATTCTCAATACACTTGTCATCACAATGCTCCCTGATACTTGTCATCAGTATGCTCATTGAACCCTGTCATGACAAGTCTCCATGCCTTTTTCATCACAATGATCCATGCCCTTTTCATCACAATGCTCCATGCCATTGTCATCACAATACTCCACAAGCTTGTCATCAGAATGCTCCGTGACACTTTTCATCTCAATGATCCATGGCCCCTGTCATCACAATGCTCCATGACACCTGTCATCACAATGCTCCATGCCCCTTGTCATTACAGTGCTCCATGATGTTCGTCATCACAATTATCCATGGTCTTCTCATCACAGTGCTCCACGGTCTTGCCATCACAATGCTCCATGCCCTGGTCATCACAATGCTCCATGTCCCCAGTCATCACAATGCTCCATGACCCCTGTCATCACAATGCTCCATAGCGCTTGTCATTACAGTGCTCCATGACACTCGTAATCACAATTGTCCATGGTCTTCTCATCACAATGCTCCACGACCTTGTCATCAAAATGCTCCATGACCCTTGTCATCACAATGCTCCATGACCACTGTCATAACAATGCTCCATGACCCCTGTCATCACAAGGCTCCATACCACTTGTCATTACAGTGCTCCATGACGCTCCTCATCACAATTATCCATGGTCTTCTCATCACAGTGCTCCACGGTCTTGCCATCACAGTGCTCCATGCCTTGGGCATCACAATGCTCCATGTCCCCGGTCATCACAATGCTCCATGACCACTGTCATCACAATGCTCTATACCCCTTGTCATTACAGTGCTCCATGACACTCGTCATCACAATTATCCATGATCTTCTCATCACAGTGCTCCACGACATTGCCATCACAAGGCTCCATGCCCTGGTCATCACAATGCTCCATGTCCCCAGTCATCACAATGCTCCATGTCCCCGGTCATCACAATGCTCCATGACCACTGTCATCACAATGCTCTATACCCCTTGTCATTACAGTGCTCCATGACGCTCGTCATCACAATTATCCATGGTCTTCTCATCACAATGCACCACACTCTTGTCAGCAAAATGCTCCATGCCCCGGTCATCACAATGCTCCATGTCCCCTGTCATCACAATTCTCCACGTTCTTGGCATCACTATGCTCCATAATACTTCTCATCACAGTGTTACATGTTTTGTCATCACAATTCTCTATGCACTTGTCATCGCAATGCTCCATGATCCCTGTCACAGCAAGCTCCATGTGATTGTCATCACAATGCTTCATGAACATGTCATCAAAATTCTCAATGGCCCTTGTTATCACAATGCTCCATGACCCTTGTCATCACAATGCTCCAAGCCCTTGTCATCAAAATGCTCCATTACCTTTGTCATCACAATCCTCCATGACACTTGGCATCACAATGCTACATTCCATTGTCATTGCAATAGACCATGACATATGTTTTCACAATGCTCCCTGACACCCTTCTTCACAATACTCCATGACCTTCTCATCACAATGCTCCATGCCCTTGTCATCACAATGCGCCATGCCCACTGTCATCACAATAATCCATGAAACTTGTCAGAAAAATGCTCCATGACCCTGTCATCACAATGCTCCATGCCCTTTCATATCAATGCTCTATGACCCCTGTCATCACAATGCTCCGTGACTCCAGTCATCACAATGCTTCATGACCTTTGTCATCACAATGGTCCAAGCCCTCGTCATCACAAGGCTCTGTGACCTTTGTGACCACAACACTCCATTAACATTTCATCACAATGCTCGGTGACCCTTGTCATCACAATGCTCCATGCCTTTGTCAGCACATTACTCCATGACACATGGCATCAAATGTGCCATGCGCTTGTCATCACAATGCTCCACATCGTTGTCATCACAATGCTCCATAAACCTTGTCATCACAATGCTCCATGCGTTTGTCAGCACAATGTTCCATGACCCATGTCATCACAATGTGCCCTGCGTTTCTCATCACAATGCTCCACAGCCTTGTCATCACAATGCTCCATGCACCTCTCATCAAAATGCTCTCTCACCACTGATATCACAATGTTCCATCACTAGTCAACACAATACTCCCTCCACCCTGTCATCCCAATGTTCCATGACCCTTGTCACAAAAATGCTACATGCTCTTATCATCACAATGCTCCATGACCCCTGACATCACAATGTTCCATAACCCCTGTCATCACAATGCTCCATGACCCTTTTCATCACAATGTTCCATGACCCCTAACATCACAATGTTCCATAAACACTGTCATCAAAATGTTCCATGACCCTTTTCATCCAATTGCTCCATGACCCTGTCATCACAATGCTCCCTGCCCTTCTCATCACAATGCACCACGCCCTTGTCATCAAAATGCTCCATGGCCTATGTCATCACAAAGCTCCATGACCCTTGGAATCACAATGCTCCATGCCATTGTCATCACAAAGCTCCATGAAACCTCTCATCACATTGCTCCATGCCGTTGTCATCACAAAGCTCCATGACGCTTGTCATCACAATGCTCCATGCCCTTGTCATTGAAATCCTCCATGACACATGTATCACTGTGTTCCGTGCCCTTGTCATCACAATGCTCCATGCTCACTCTCATCACAATAATCCATGAAACTTTTCAGACCAATGCTCCATGCCCTTGTCATCACAATGTTCTACGGCCTTGTCATCACAAGACTCCATGACCCTTGTCATCACAATGTTCCAAGACCCCTGTAATCACAATGCTCCATGCCCATGTCATCACAAAGCTCCCTGACGCATGTCATCAGAATGCTCCATGGCCTTCTCATCACAATACTCCATGCCCTTGTCATCACAATGCTCCAAGACCCTTGTTATTACAATGATCCATGCCTCTTTTCATCTCAATGCTCCATGAACCCTGTCATCACAATGCACCATGCCCATCATCATAATGCTTCATGCTATTGTCATCACAATGAAATCAAAATTCTCCATGACCTCTCTCATCACAATGCTCCAAACCCTTGTGATCACAATGTTCCATAACACTTGTCATCACAACGCCCCATGACGCTGGTCATCACAATTATCCATGGTCTTCTCATCACAATGCTCCATGACCTTTGTCATCACAATTCTCAATACACTTGTCATCACAATGCTCCCTGACACTTGTCATCAGTATGCTCATTGAACCCTGTCATGACAAGTCTCCATGCCTTTTTCATCACAATGATCCATGCCCTTTTCATCACAATGCTTCATGCCATTGTCATCACAATACTCCACAAGCTTGTCATCAGAATGCTCCGTGACCCTTGTCATCTCAATGATCCATGACCCCTGTCATCACAATGCTCCATGACACATGTCATCACAATTATCCATGGTCTTCTCATCACAATGCTCCACGGTCTTGCTATCACAGTGCTCCATGCCTTGGGCATCACAATGCTCCATGTCTCCGGTCATCACAATTCTCCATGACCACTGTCATCACAATGCTCTATACCCCTTGTCATTAGAGTGCTCCATGACCCTCGTCATCACAATTATCCATGGTCTTCTCATCACAATGCTCCACGATCTTGCCATCGCAATGCTCCATGCCCTGGTCATCACAATGCTCCATGTCCCCTGTCATCACAATTGTCCACGATCTTGGCATCACTATGCTCCATGACACTTCTCATCACAGTGTTACATGCTTTGTCATCACAATTCTCTATGCACTTGTCATCGCAATGCTCCATGACCCCGTCATATCAAGCTCCATGTGCTTGTCATCACAATACTCCATGCCCTTGTCGTCACAATTCTCCATGACCTTTGTCATCACAATGGACCCTGACACTTGTCGTCAGAATGCTCCCTGAAAACTGTCATGAAAAGGCTCCATGTCTTTTTCATCACAATGCCCCATGCCATTTTCATCAAAATGCTCCATGTCATTGTCATCAAAATACTCCACAAGCTTGTCATCAGAATGCTCCATGAAACTTGTCATCACAATGCTCCATGACCCCTGTTATCACAATGCTCCATACCCCTTGTCATTACAGTGCTCCATGACGCTCATCATCACAATTATCCATGGTCTTCTCATCACAATGCTCCACGGTCTTGCCATCACAATACTCCATGCCCTGGTCATTACAATGCTCCATGTCCCCTGTCATCACAATTCTCCACGTTCTTGGCATCACTGTGCTCCATGATGCTTTTCATCACAGTGTTACATGCTTTGTCATCACAATTCTCTATGCACTTGTCATCGCAATGCTCCATGATCACTGTCACAGCAAGCTCCATGTGATTGTCATCACAATGCTTCATGAACATGTCATCAAAATTCTCAATGGCCCTTGTTATCACAATGCTCCATGACCCTTGTCATCACAATGCTCCAAGCGCTTGTCATCAAAATGCTCCATTACCTTTGTCATCACAATCCTCCATGACACTTGGCATCACAATGCTCCATTCCATTGTCATCGCAATGGACCATGACATATGTCATCACAATGCTCCCTGACACCCTTCTTCACAATACTCCATGACCTTCTCATCACAATGCTCCATGCTCTTGTCATCACAATGCGCCATGCCCACTGTCATCACAATAATCCCTGAAACTTGTCAAACCAATGCAACATGCCCCTGTCATCACAATGCTCCATGCCCTTTCATCACAATGCTCTATGACCCCTGTCATCACAATGCTCCCTGACTCCAGTCATCACAATGCTTCATGACCTTTCTCATCACAATGGTTCATGCCCTCATCATCACAAGGCTCTGTGACCTTTGTCACCACAGCGCTCCATGAACATTTCATCACAATGCTTGGTGACCCTTGTCATCCCAATGCTCAATGCCTTTGTTAGCACAATACTCCATGACCCATGGCATCACAATGTGCCATGCGCTTGTCATCACAATGCTCCACATCTTTGTCATCACAATGCTCCATAAACCTTGTCATCACACTGCTCCATGCACTTCTCATCAAAATGCTCTCTCACCACTGATATCACAATGTTCCATCACTAGTCAACACAATACTCCCTCACCCCTGTCATCACAATATTCCATGACCCTTGTCACAACAATGCTACATGCCTTTATCATCACAATGCTCCATTCCCCTGACATCACAATGTTCCATAACCCCTGTCATCACAATGCTCCCTGCCCTTCACAACAGAATGCACCACACCCTTGTCATCAAAATGCTCCATGACCTTTGTCATCACAAAGCTCAATGACCCTTGTCATCACAATGCTACATGCCATTGTCATCACAATGCTCCATGAACCCTCTCATCACATTGTTCCATGCCCTTGTCATCACAGGCTCCATGATGCTTTTCATCACAATGCTCGATGCCATTCTTATCACAATGCTCCATGCGCTTCTCATTACAATCCTCCATGACCCATGTATCACAGTGTTCCATGCCCTTGTCATCACAATGCTCCTTGCCCCCTCTCATCACAATAATCCATGAAACTTTTCAGACCAATGCTCCATGCCCTTGTCATCACAATGCTCCATTACCCCTGTCATAACAATGCTCCATGACCCCTGCCATCACAATGTTCCACAGCCTTGTCATCACAAGGCTCCATGACCCTTGTCATCACAATGCTCCAAGACCCCTGTAATCACAATGCTCCATGCCCTTGTCATCACAAAGCTCCATGACGCATGTCCACAGAATGCTCCATGGCCTTCTCATTCACGATGTTCCATGCCTTTGTCATCACAATGCTCCAAGACTCCTGTAATCGCAATGCTCCATGCCCCTTTTCATCTCAATGCTCCATGAACCCTGTCATCACAATGCACCATGCCCATCATCATAATGCTTCAGGCTATTGTCATCACAATGAAACCAAAATGCTCCATGACCTCTGTCATCACAATGCTCCAAATCCTTGTGATCAATATGTTCCATAACACTTATCATCACAACGCCCCATGACGCTCGTCATCACAATTATCCATGGTCTTCTCATCACAATGCTCCATGACCTTTGTCATCACAATACTCAATACCTTTGTCATCACAATGCTCCCTGACACTTGTTGTCAGTTTGCTCCTTGAACCCTGTCATGACAAGGCTCCATGCTTTTTTCATAAAAATGATCCATGCCCTTTTCATCACAGTGCTCCAAGACCACTGTAATCACAATGCTCCATGCCCTTGTCATCACAAAGCTCCATGATGCATGTCATCAGAACGGTCCATGGCCTTCTCATCCCAATGCTCCATGCCCTTGTCATCATAATGCTCCAAGACCCCTGTAATCTCAATGCTCCATGGCACTTTTCATCACAATGCTCCATGAGAATTGTCATCACAAAGCTCCATGGTCTTCTCATCACAGTGCTCCAGTACCTTGTCATCACAATGCTCCATGACAACTGTCATCACAACGCTCCATGAACCCTGACAACACAATGATCCGGGACTCTTGTCATTAAAATGCTCCATGACCATTGTCATCACAATGATCCATGCGCTTGTCATCCCAAAGCTCCAGGACCCCTGTAATCACAATGCTCCGTGATGCTTGTCATCACAGTGCTCCATGAACCTTGTCATCATAATGGTCCTTGCCTTTGTCAACAAAATGGTACATAATCTTGTCATCACAATTCTCCATGCGCTTGTCATCACAATCCTCCATGACCACTGGGATCACATTGCTTCATGCCCTTGCCATCTCTCTCTTGCCTTTCTGGTTTTTACAGATATTCGGATGTCCCTTTTGACCGGTGGTAAGTGACAATTCTTTGTAGTGTGGATTTGTATTGCGCGCTTGCTTGATTGGCCAAAAAGGGCGTATGCGTTTTCTTCTGAATATATTCAGGAGAAAAGGCATACGCCCTTTTTGGCCAAGTGCATCTCTGTCCAAGTTGGGATGTTTTTCCTGTGCTTTAAAGGCGATTCCAATTTACCTCTTGAAATATGTTTTGTGCAATTCTGCCTCATTTTCAAGTCCGCTTCATTGCCTTCCCTCAACAGATTTTTGGAAGAGAGTAGTCCTTTATAAGTCTGCAGGTTTGTGAATTGCTGTGCCCCTGAGCTCCAATTTTCAAATCCCATCTTTGTGAGCTGGCCGCAAATCCACAATTTTGCTTCAGGACCTATACTGGTTCCAGGGGTCGCTATATTGGTTCCCTGTGGGTGGTTGAGGCTTTGGTTAATTCTTCTTCCTGCCGGGAACTTAGAGTGGCATGTGACCTTCCAAATGCCTACATCTACTCTCTGATTGGTTCTCCCTCTTCCCTTTCATCCTCTGCACAATTAGCAAACTGTGCGAACCAGGAGGTTATAGGGGCTGACTCTCCTAAGTTGGGAGATTGATAGTAAAGCAGTTGGAATGCCAAAGTGGAGCACAAGGAGAGGAAAAATTAGGAGAGTTTTAGAAACCTTTCGCCATCACAGGGTGTCCATTTTCTAGGTTTCCCATACATGTTATAATTGTAGTGATATACCCTTCTACCTGGAGATTTGGGACACATGGAATGGTGGCATGCATTACTACTTTAAAAGGTCTGCATTTTCTCTCCCAATCTCACCAGTCCTCTCAGTCCCAAGTGTCCAGCCTTATGTCTCATCCAGCTGTCTTTGCAGATATGGTCATTCCAGGTTTCATCAGAAACCCTGAAGGAATTGTGTAAGAATTTCGCTGTTTTTTGGGGTTTTTTGAAATTCATTTTTATAATGGGGTTGAGCTGATTTTCACTGACGTGTTTATGCCAGTCTAGACACAATTGATTCCCTTACGGAGACATATCAATACATAGGTTTTAAGATTCTTAGTAGTCAGATATATTCCTCTGTGGGGCATAGGGGTGTTGAGTCCCGTTCACTGAGGAAGGTGTAGGTCTTGTCTATTCTGTATTTGGTTTATGGAATGGTACCTGTGCTAATATCAAACTCTGGTTTTATGCATCACCCCACCTCTCCTTTCCCCTGAAGCAGGCATAAGAGATTTTTGCTAAATGTGAGACTCTGTTCTCTTTCCTAATTCAGTTCATGTGTTGCGATATTGACATTCCCTGTATAAGTGATATCTTATGATAAGATTCTTTTTCTGTGTGACTAATTTCCCTTAAAATCATCATACCTAAATCCACTCTTTATGCTGCTACTGGCCTTGTATACATTGATTTCACGTCTGAGTGATATTCCGTTGTACAAAATTACCACAAGTTCTTTATGCATTTCTCTTTTTCCTGGGCTATTTTAGGTGTACCAAAGTTGAGGTTCTTGTATGCAGAGCAGCCCTAAACTTTGGGGTGCCTGTGTCTTATTGACATTTAGTCTTCCCAAGTTATATGTCCATGAGTTGAAGTCCCCTTGCTCCGGGGCTTTGTATTTTAGATGTTTTAAAAACAGCATACACTTCTTCAGAGTGGCTCTTGGATATTTATACCCCACCCATCAGCGTGACTAGGCTCCCTGTTTTCCATGGCCTCTCCTGCATTTCTGGTTTGTACACATTTTTTGGATGGCCTTTCTGAGCAGTGGAAATTGAGACTTCTTTGTTGTGCGGATTTGCATTTCCCTCTTGCTTGGTTCGCCAAAAACTCTGCATGTGTTTTTTTCCTGAAGATATTCACGAAAAAAATGCATACACCCTTTTGCCCAACCGCCTCATTTTAGAAATTCTGCTGCTTTTCATATGCTTTAAATGTGAGTACAATCTACCTTTTGAAATCTGTTTCCTGCAATTCTGCCTCTCATTCAGATCATCTTCGTTACCTTACCTGAATATATTTTTGGACGTTGGTTATCATTTATATCTTTACAGGTCTTTGAATTGTCTGCTCCTGAGCTCCATTTTGCAACTCGCTTTTTTTGTGAGCTGGCCGCCAAACCATTGGATTACTTCTGGCCCTATTCTGGTTCTGGGGAGGCAGGCTGAGCCTTTGGTTAATTCTTCTTCCTAATGGGAAATTAGAGTGACATGTGCCTGTCAAAAGTCCTACAGCTAATCTCTCATTGGTTCCCCCTCTTCCCATTTATTCTATGCACAAATTGCAAACTGTGTGAAACAGGAGGTTAAAGGTGCTGATCCTCCAACTGGGGAAATTGTTAGTAATGTGGCTGGAATGGCGAACCCCAGCACCAGGAGATCAAAAATGAGGTGCATTTTAGACACCTTTCCTGAGCACACGGTGTACATTCATCTCGGTTTCCCAGGCATGTTTTCGCTGTCAGAAGATTCCCTTGAACCTGCAGATTTGGGACCCATGGAATGGGTACCAGGCAGTATTACTTTAAAAGGTCTGCATTTCCTCACCCAGCCTCTCTAACATCTCTTAGCGTGCATAGCTTCCAGCCTTATATAATCATCCTGCTGTGGGTCTACATGTGTTCAATCCATGTTACATCGTAGCCCTTCAACAAAAGTTGTAAGAATTTTTGTCTGTCTCACTGTTTTTATAAATAGTTTTAAATTTATTTTTATATTGATTACAGCTGATTTTCAAAGCTCTGTTTTTTGCTGCTGTACATCCACTTGATTCATGTACTGAGAGACAACAATAACTTCTTTTTCAGATGCTTACCAGTCATATGTATTATTTTACAGTGACTTGAGTGGGCTGAGTGCAGTTCTTTGAGGTACCATGTAGGCCTTGTCAGTTATCCAATTTGGTACTTGGAATGGTATCTTTGCTAATTTCAACCTCCTGGATAATACCTCACCATTCCCCACCTTTCCCATTTAGCAGCCTTATGTCTATTTTCTACATATTTGACTATGTTTCTGTTTTGTAATTTATTTCATGTGTAGCCATTTTTGATTCCACCTTTAAGTGACATCTTATGATATGTGTGTTTTTCTTTCTGACATATGTCACTTAGAATGATCGTATGTAACTCCTCCAGAGTTGTTACAACTGGCCTTATTTCATTGATTTCTGGATGAGTAATATTCCACTCTACATAAGTACCCCATCTCTTTTATCCATTTTATCCTTCCAGGGACATTTAGGTTATATCCAAGTTGAGGCCCTTTTTAACAGAGAGGTGGTAAACGTTCGGGTGCCTGTTTTCTGTCGATTTTTGTTTTTCCCAAGGTACACGCCCATGAGTGCAAGTGCCCTATGCTCTGTAGCTCATTTTTTAGATGTTTCAGCAAACACAATACACTTCTCCAGAGTGGCCGTTGGCAAATTACATTTCCACTATCAGCCTCACAGGGCTCCCTTTTCTCCTCGCCCTGTCCTGCATTTCTGGTGTTTACACTTTATGTGGATGGCCCTTCTGACTGATGTGAAGTGATACATTTTGTGATATTGATTTCCAGTGCCCACCTGTTGGGTTGGATAAAAAGTGTGTATGGCCTTTATTTGAATATATTCAGAAAAAATGCATACACCCTTTTTGGCCAACTGCATCATTGGCGATGTTCAGCCCCTTTTCTTGTGCTTTAATGGGGAGTCCTTTCTACCTCTTCAAATCTGTTTCCTGCCACTCTCCCTTGCTTACAAGTCCTTTTCTGTGACTTACCTCAAGACATTTTTCGACGATAGATATTTTCAACTCTGCAGTTTCATGAATTTTAGTGCCCCTGAGTTCCATTTTTCAACTTGTGTTTTTGGAAACTGGACACAAAACAGCGGGATTTCCTCTAGCCCTATTCTGTTTCCGTGGGCAATTCTAGCCTTTGATGAATTTGTCTTCTGGATTGGAAATTAGAGTGGCATGTGCCTGTCCGAACACCTAAGACTTGTCTCTAAATTTTTCTCATCTTTCTGCTTCATCCTCTGGACAAATTCCAAACTGTGTGCAACAGGATGTTGACGGTGCTGATATCCCCAAGTGAGGAGATTGTTAGGAAAGATGCTGGAGGGTTGAACCCGAGCACCAGGCAATGAGGAGATGAGGTGCCTTTTCCAAACTCTTTCCGATCAAACGGTGTACCATCCTCTAGGTGTGACAGGCATGTTTTAGCTGTAGGAAGGGTCCCGTGCATGTAAGGAGAACACCAGGGATTTTTCCAAATCAGTGCCTCCCCGAACCCCAAACTGGGGAATTTTTAAGCTACGGCTACACGTATGTCCTTTAAGGGCCTTGGGAAATAGGCAGAGCCCAAACTTTAGATGACTGAAATCTTCAGGGTCAGAAGCGCTCACCATCGGCCTTGCTTAGGTTACATTTTATCTGTCATTGATAGATGATGTCAATAAAAATATCTATTCTTTTTCAGATTATTTCCCCTTATAGGTTATTGCAAAATATTCAGTGTAGTTCCCTGTGCTATACAGTAGTTCCTTGTTGATGATCTCTTTTATACATAGCAGTGTGTATTTGTTAATCCCAAACTGTTAATTTATCCCTTCTCCTACCTTTCCCCTTTGGTAATAATAAATTATAAGATTTTATACTTCTCAGAAATGGGGGAGCTGAAAGAGAGGTATCATTTTCAATGGAAAAGCATTCAAAACAAGATTGAAGCTTCAGCCAAGAGTATTCGATGTACATCCATGGAAATAAATCACTTCATTTCTCTAATGTTGACCTGGCAAATAAGACAGACGTCTTCACTGAACTTGCTTATAGGAAAGTGATGGAAATATCAAATGTAAGTCTTAGAAACATCTTATTTTACCCGAGCATTATACACTGCTCTATGTTAACTACAGTTTGGCTCACACATCTGTTCATTGAAGTTACAATGTTCTCAATTTCTGTTACTGATCCTCCAGAGTGGACCCCAACAGGAGTCCCCGTGCCCAGTGTCATTGGAGCCAACAGATCAAGACTGAGTTTGGTTCAGAAGCAAAAGAAACATTATTTTGAAAACAGAATGGAGAGGTGAGAGCGTGAACTCCCCCATGGGCTGTGGGCTGGGCTGCTGTGTAGGGTCCCCGGCAGCATCAGTGGGAGGGAGGGGATGGAGCTCTCGAGGGCTGCGTTGGCTGCAGCTCAGGCTCTATGCCGCGGAGTCTGCATGGGACCCCGCTAGCTGAGGTGTCGACCCAGCCATTCTGCACTAGGAAATCGGGTCTGAAGTGCCGGGTGTGGGACCTCTGCATGCGGAACCCTAGGAGCACGTGAAATTAGACAAAGCACAAAGGAAAAACAGGTTAGACTTTATTTTATTGCCCAGATTCTCTTTTTATCTCCCAGGAATTTTTAATGAACGTTGCCGGAGACGAACACCTCCTCTGCTTTTTGTTCCGTTCCTTATTCTTGGGGTGTTGAGGGTGCAGACCCCTCTTTTGTAACTGCTTCATGCTGTGGTGGGAGCCCTGATACATGGGGGGAGGGGCAAAACGTCTCCCCACCAGCCTCCTGGTGAGGTTGATTGTCCCAAGGCCCCCTGCCTCACTTCTCGTCCGCCTGAGCACCAGCATTGGAAGTGTACAGATTCTAATGACCTTTAAGGGTCCAGGAAAGAGAGGCGCAGAGATGCTGCGGTGGCAGGTTTCACCCCACCCCACATATGTTCGGCGACCTTAGGCTGACAGTTTTTGCCAGACTAGATGCTCTGACCAGTAGTCTGTGCTTTCTTTAATTAGGTCCCTGAATTAATGTACAAACAGCACCATGTGTCAAAGCCCTGCCCACGCAACTCCCAGACAGTCCAGGGTCAGTGGTGATCCAGGACCATGACGTCCACTGAGTCAATGGCCTTTAGAAGTAGCCAGCAGTCCAGCCGGTCATATTGGCCACCATCACCGCGGTGTCTGTAGGGTTTTCTATGGTGAAAGCGTGATATACGTTTCCCCCGCCAAGCTTATTAGCTCCCCTCTGGGTGCAGTAAGTCCTGCAAGCAGTAGTCTGCTCTTTCGGGGCACAGTCTTGTCGTTTTCTGAGAGAAACTCCAGGTCAAGTGATGGTCACACGAGACATCTTGGGGACCCGTTGCCCCCGTTTATCTCTCTGGAGGTTGGAGTTGGAGGGCCTCCTCATTCGAGGTCAGTGTGTCCACAGAGCGACCCCTGCAACTTCAGGGCATGATGGGTGGTTAGGATCACCACGTGGGGTCCTTTTCCCTTAGGAGGGAGCTGGCCTTGCGGGCTGCTGATTTCCAGCTTTTTAGATACCCCAGTATCCTGGCCTGATGAGTCGGTGGGCAAAGCCCTTGGTGACCATAGTTTATCATACCTGAAGGGCATTCTTGTGTTGCTCCATTTCAAGTGGTCCCAGTTTTTGCACTAAGGCTCCAAGGGCGATTAACCTTTGACCGGGTATGTAAAGGTCAAAGGGTTTAGCTAAATTAGGGAGTTCCTGGGCAAGGGTCTGTATTGACTGCTCTTTCCATTCTTGAAAGGCTGCTTCTGGATTCTATTCAAAAGGATCATCATCTTTTCGTGTCAGTGTTTCATGTAGAGGCCCAGCTATTACACTGTAGTCAGGGATCCAGATGCAGAAAACCTTGGCCTCCCCAGGAACCCCTAAGCTATCTTCTAGTTTTAGAAGAGGTAAGGCTGCAAATGGCTTCTTCCCTATCCTGGGATGCGTTTCTCCGAATATCTGTGAGAATGAAGCCCAGGCATGTCACCTTAGCCTGGGATATTTGAGCGTTTTTCTTGGACACCTTCTATCCTTTCTTGGCTAGGTAGTTCAGAGGCGTCTTTAGTAGGCCTGGCGATCAGAATGTCATCTGCATATTGAAGGAGGGTTCCCTTTTACAGAGGTTGAACTTTTAGGTCTTTAGAGGACATTTCCCCAATGATGGTGTGGGGATTTTTGAACCATTGGGGCAGGACGGCCCAGCATTATTGCTTTTGTTGCATGTTGTGTCCTGCCACTCACAAGCCAAAAATTCTTGTGACTCTGAGATGAATGGAATACAGAAGAAGGCATCATTGAAGTCTAATACAGAATGCCATGGCCTGGTGAAAGGTAGAATGACCAGCAGGGAGTAGGAAATAGGAGCTACTGGATGTATATCCTCGGTGGCTTCACTGACTGTCCTGATATCCTTTACCAGGTCTCCAGCAGCCCATGGGGCTCTCGTGGTCAGGCCAATCCCAGGATATGGAGCTCACCTGGGCTGCACCCCTACCCCACAGCCCACGGGGCTCTCGTGGTCAAGTCCCTCCCAGGGTATGGAGCTCACCTCTGCAGCTACCCAGCAGCCCATGGGGCTCTCCTACTCAGGCCCTTCCCAGGGCACATAGCCCACCTTGCAGAGAACCCCCAGCTCACCTGTCGCTCACAGCTGACACAGAATACCTCAGAGCAGGACTTGAACTAACAAACAGCAGCTCTGACAGGTCTGTGACCATGGCTATCACTCTCTGCAGGCTCTTTCTGCCTGGTCTTCCAGACACTTCCACTGCAGCCAGGGCACCAGGCCTCTGTCTCCACCCACCATCACTCCTCTCCCTGACTCCTGGGTTCCTCTCATTAGGATAGTGTCTTCTTGAAGTTGTTTTCCACTCATGGACCAGATAAAATGATAAGAAAACAAGCCGCAGCTGCAGCCCCTTGTCTATCCTGACTCTCAAGGGCCCACACCTGTTCCTAGGGCCTGGCCCGTTTAGCAAGTTTCATTTTCTGCAACTGTGAGCCCCTGAGGGGTGAGGATTGGCTGATTTTGGCAGCCTGAAACTGCCTGCCAGCCCTCCACAGGTGTGCCTGGGTTGAGGGCAATATAAACAGCTCTCCAGTGAGCGACAGCCCTTGTAGCTGTGACTGACGCCATATTCTCTGCCCCGTAGGCAGTGCCGGGTCTGTGCTGGTGGGAGGGAGTGAGGGGCCGTGGCTTTGTGGGTGGCCCAGTGTGAGTGGGGCTCTGCTGGACTTTCTGCAGGAGTTTCCAGGCTGCCACCTGCTAAAGAAGAGGATGTGTCACCGATACCTGCCGCTGGAATTTCTCCCCAGGCAGATGTGAGGAAGTAAAAAAGCAGTGGGGGCCGTGTCAGGAGCGGTATCTCAGGCAGGGAAATGGAAAGCTTCCAGAAGAGCATCTGGGGCCAGGACCATCCTGACTGGCCTGCAGGCACCAAGTCGGCCTGTGTGCTGTCGCTGGTTTGGCTCCACAGCCCTTCCTCTAAGCTTGCAAGTTCTTGTACATACTCAGGTGTTTTACCTGGAAAGGGTGGGAAGAGTTCAGCTGAAGCAGGACTGGGGCTCAGCTCACGTTTACTCACAGATGCCTTGGAACGGTCCCCCAGCTTTGCAATGAGGACCCTCCTTCTTGGGGGGCGGGCTGCTGGCTGTATGGGAGATGATTCCCCACCTCTGACCAATTTCAGAATTGTTTACCGCTGGAACAAGTGCCCTGATAGGGTTTTCCTTTGTATAACTGGTGGGTTCAGGTTTTTTTTCCTTTTTTGGTTCAAGTTAGATTTTATTCCTCTTTTATGTATTTATTGATATAAGCATGGAAATAATTCATTCATATAAATACATCTGTGTGAAGGGAAGAACTTTTTCTGTTTTATTTTTAAATTTTATTTTTTTAAATTTTAAAATTTAATTTTATTTATATTTTTATACAGCAGGTTATTATTAGTTATGTATTTTATGCATATACATGTATACAGGTCAATCCCAATCTCCCAACATATGCCACCAACACCACACCATGGCTTCCCACACTTGGTGTCCATACGTGTGTTCTCTACCTCTGTGTCTCTATTTCTTCCCTGCAAAACAGTTCATCTATACCATTTTTCTAGGTTCCACATATATGCATTAATATACAATATTTGTTTTTCTCTTTATGACTTACTTCATTCTGTATGACAGTCTCTAGATCCATCGACGTCTCTACAAATGACCCAGTTTCATTCCTTCTTATGGCTGAGTAATATTCCATTTTATATATGTACCACATCTTTATCCATTCGTCTGTCTGTGGGTATTTAGGTTGCTTCCATTACCTGGCTATCGTAAATAGTGCTGAAATGAGCATTGTGGTGAATGTGCCTTTTTGATTTATGGTTTTCTCAGGGTATATGCCCAGAAGTGGGATTGCTGGATCATATGGTAATTCTATTTCTAGTTTTTTTAAGGAAACTCCATACTGTTCTCCATCGTGACTGTATCAATTTACATTTCCACCACTAGTGGAAGAGGGATCCTTTTGTCCACACCCTACCCAGAATTTGTTGTTTGTAGATTTTCTGATGATGCCGATTCTAACAGGTGTGCGGTGATACCTCATTGTAGTTTTGATTTGCATTTCTCTAATAATTAGTGATGTTGAGCAGCTTTTCATGTGCGTCTTGGCCATCTCTGTGTCTTCTTTGAAGAAACGTCTCTTTAGATCTTCTGCCCAATTTTGTACTGGGTTGTTTGTTTTTTTAGTATTAAGCTGCATGAGCTCTTTATATATATTGGAGATTAAACCTTTGTCCATTGATTCGTTTGCAAATATTTTCGCCCATTCTGAGGGATGCTTTTTGCCATTCCCGTTTTTTTAACAAAAAAAGAAAGAAAGAAAAAGAAGCAGAACACTAATGTGTGTAAAATATGCCTTTTGAAACTGTCGTTTTGAAATATGGACGTCCTTTGAATTTTTGGTCGATATATGAACCCAGGATTTGTTTTCAGGGCAGGTGTCATTTACAGGCCTGCAATGATTTTGAATATCAACTGACCATTAGCGCTGGGATTAAAGCTGCTGTTTTGTGAAACGGCCACAATGTGGCAGCAGTTCTCCCTTACCAAATCTGGTTACTGGGGCAACAGAGCCTCAATGGAAGTCGTGTTCTAGATTGGAATGTAGAATGGAATGTACCAGGAGAAAGCCCCTCAAGTTTGTCTCACTACTTCTTGTTCGTGTTTTCAGTTTAATTTTTTATTTTTTATTACAGCAAATTTGATTACAATGTTTGGCTTGTTGTAGGTGTGGAAGATGTGGTTCTTTTACACATATACATATGTCTGTTCTTCCTGGGATCCTTTTCCCATGTACCTTATGACAGAATGTTGAGTAGTCTTCTCTTGGTATACTGTAGGTCTTTGGTGATTATATATGTCACCTGTGTTTGTATATGTCTGTTAACCCCAATATCAAAATGAAACCAATCCTCACACCTTTCCATTGGGGAAACTTTAGTTTGTTTAATTAATCTGTGATTGCCCTTCTCCATGGAAATATCTGCCCTGGTATCCATTTTTCGGTCACACCTATAAGAGATATGATATGATATGTGTCTTTCACTTTCGGACTTACTACAAGTCACATGATTACCTCTAGACACACCTACGGTGCTGCAAATGGCATTGTGTCCATTTATTCCTTGGCTTCAATTCTGCCTTAGCGAGGTCCATTTTCAACAATGTGATTCCCTGAGGGCTGAGGATTAGCTGACCTGGGTAGCCTGACCCTGCCGGCCGGCCCTCCCCAGGTGTGCCTGTGTTGAGGTCAATATAAACAGCGCTGCAGGCAGCAATAGCCCCTGAAGCTGTGCCTGACTCCATATTCTCTGCCCCGTCAGCAGTCTCGGGGCTGTGCTGGTGGGAGGGAGTGAGGGGCCACGGCTTTGTGGGTGGCCCTGTGTGAGTGGGTCTCTGCTGGACTTTCTGCAGGAGTTGCCAGGCTGCCACCTGTAAAGAAGAGGATGTGTCACCCATAACTTCCGCTGGAATTTCTCTCCGGACAGAGGTGAGGAAGGAAAAAAGCAGTGGGTCCCGGGACAGGAGGGGTATCTCAGGCAGGGCAATGGAAAGCTTCCAGAAGAGTGCCCAGGGCCAGGACCATCCTGGCTGGCCTGCAGGCACCAAGTTGGCCTGCGTGCTGTCGCTGTTGTGGCTCCACGCCCCTTCCTCTAGGCTTTCAAGCCCTTGTACATATTCAGGTGTTTTACCTGCGAAGGGTGGGAAAAGTTCAACAGCAGCTGGCCAGGGGCTCAGCTCACCGTTACTCACAGATGCCTCGGCATGGCCCCCAGCTTTGAAATGAGGACGCTCCTTGCATAGGAGTGGGCTGCTGGCTCTATCGGTGATGATTCCCCACCTCTGACCAATTTCAGAATTGTTTACCGCTGGAGCAAGTGCCCTGATAGGGTTTTCCTCTGTCTAACTCGTGGATTCAGGTTTTCTTTTTTCTTTTTTAGTTCAAGTTAGATTTTATTCCTCTTTTATGTATTTATAAATATAAGCATGGAAATAATTCATTCATATAAATACATTTGTGTGAAGGGAAGAACTTTTATCTGTTTTATTTTTAAATTTTATTTTTTAAAATTTTGAAATTTAATTTTATTTATTTTTTTATACAGCAGGTTATTATTGGTTATGTATTTTATTCATATACATGTATACAGGTCAATCCAAATCTCCCAACTCATCCCAACACCACCTCCCCATGGCTTCCCACACTTGGTGTCCGTACGTATGTTCTCTACCTCTGTGTCTCTATTTCTTCCCTGCAAACCAGTTCATCTGTACCATTTTTCTAGGTTCCACGTATATGCATTAATATACAATATTTGTTTGTCTCTTTCTGACTTACTTCATTCTGTATGACAGTCTCTAGATCCATCGACGTCTCTACAAATGACCCAGTTTCATTCCTTCTTATGGCTGAGTAATATTCCATTTTATATATGTACCACATCTTTATCCATTCGTCTGTCTGTGGGTATTTAGGTTGCTTTCATTACCTGGCTATCGTAAATAGTGCTGAAATGAGCATTGTGGTGAATGCGCCTTTTTGATTTATGGTTTTCTCTGGGTATATGTCCAGAAGTGGGATTGCTGGATCATATGGTAATTCTATTTCTAGTTTTTTTAAGGAAACTCCATACTGTTCTCCATTGTGACTGTATCAATTTACATTTCCACCACTAGTGGAAGAGGGATCCTTTTGTCCACACCCTCTCCAGAATTCGTTGTTTGTAGATTTTCTGATGATGCCGATTCTAACACGTGTGAGGTGATACCTCATTGTAGTTTTGATTTGCATTTCTCTAATAATTAGTGATGTCGAGCAGCTTTTCATTTGCATCTTGGCCATCTCTGTGTCTTCTTTGAAGAAACGTCTCTTTAGATCTTCTGCCCATTTTTGTATTGGGTTGTTTGTTGTTTTAATATTAAGCTGCATGAGCTCTTTATATATATTGGAGATTAAACCTTTGTCCATTGATTCGTTTGCAAATATTTTCGCCCATTCTGAGGGATGATTTTTGCCATTCCCGTTTTTTTAACAAAAAAAGAAAGAAAGAAAAAGAAGCAGAACACTAATGTGTGTAAAATATGCCTTTTGAAACTGTCGTTTTGAAATATGGACGTCCTTTGAATTTTTTGGTCGATATATGAACCCAGGATTTGTTTTCAGGGCAGGTGTCATTTACAGGCCTGCAATGATTTTGAATATCAACTGACCATTAGCGCTGGGATTAAAGCTGCTGTTGTGTGAAACGGCCACAAGGTGGCAGCAGTTCTCCCTTACCAAATCTGGTTACTGGGGCAACAGAGCCTCAATGGAAGTCGTGTTCTAGATTGGAATTTAGAATGGAATGTGCCAGGAGAAAGCCCCTCAAGTTTGTCTCACTACTTCTTGTTCGTGTTTTTAATTTAATTTTTAATTTTTTATTACAACAAATTTGATTACAATGTTTGGCTTGTTGTAGGTGTGGAAGATGTGGTTCTTTTACACATATACATATGTCAGTTCTTCCTGGGATCCTTTTCCCATGTAGCTTATGACAGAATGTTGAGTAGTCTTCTCTTGGTATTCTGTAGGTCTTTGGTGATTATATATGTCACCTGTGTTTGTATATGTCTGTTAACCCCAATATCATAATGAAACCAATCCTCACACCTTTCCATTGGTGAACCATAAGTTTGTTGAATGAATCTGTGATTGCCCTTCTCCGTGGAAATATCTGCCCTGGTATCCATTTTTCGGTCACACCTATAAGAGATATGATATGATATGTGTCTTTCACTTTCTGACTTACTACAAGTCACGTGATTACCTCTAGACACACCTACGGTGCTGCAAGTGGCATTGTGTCCTTTTATTCCTTGGCTTCTATTCTGCCTTAGCGAGGTCCATTTTCAACAATGTGATTCCCTGAGGGCTGAGGATTAGCTGACCTGGGTAGCCTGACCCTGCCGGCCGGCCCTCCCCAGGTGTGCCTGGGTTGAGGTCAATATAAACAGCACTGCAGGCACAAATAGCCCCTGAAGCTCTGCCTGACGCCATATTCTCTGGCCAGTCAGCAGTCTCGGGGCTGTGCTGGTGGGAGGGAGTGAGGGGTCACGGCTTTGTGGGTGGCCCGGTGTGAGTGGGTCTCTGCTGGACTTTCTGCAGGAGTGGCCACGCTTCCACTTGTAAAGAAGAGGATGTGTCACCCATACCTTTCGCTGGAATTTCTCTCCGGACAGATGTGAGCAAGGAAAAAAGCAGTGGGGGCCGGGACAGGAGGGGTATCCCAGGCAGGGCAATGGAAAGCTTCCAGAAGAGCACCCAGGGCCAGGAACATCCTGGCTGGCCTGCAGGCACCAAGTTGGCCTGCGTGCTGTCGCTGGTGTGGCTCCACGCCCCTTCCTCTAGGCTTTCAAGGCCTTGTACATATTCAGGTGTTTTACCTGGGAAGGGTGGGAAAAGTTCAACAGCAGCTGGCCTGTGGCTCATCTCACGGTTACTCACAGATGCCTCGGCATGGCCCCCGCTTTGCAATGAGGACACTCCTTGCGTAGGAGTGGGCAGCTGGCTCTATGGGAGATGATTCCCCACCTCTGACCAATTTCAGAATTGTTTACCGCTGGAGCAAGTGCCCTGATAGGGTTTTCCTCTGTCTAACTCGTGGGTTCAGGTTTTTTTTTCTTTTTTGGTTCAAGTTAGATTTTATTCCTCTTTTATGTATTTATAGATATAAGCATGGAAATAATTCATTCATATAAATACATCTGTGTGAAGGGAAGAACGTTTTTCTCTTTTATTTTTAAGTTTTATTTTTAAAAATTTTGAAATTTAATTTTATTTATTTTTTTATACAGCAGGTTATTATTAGTTATGTATTTTATGCATATACATGTATACAGGTCAATCCCAATCTCGCAACTCATCCCAACACCACCTCCCCATGGCTTCCCACACTTGGTGTCCATACGTGTGTTCTCTACCTCTGTGTCTCTATTTCTTCCCTGCAAAGCAGTTCATCTGTACCATTTTTCTAGGTTCCACATATATGCATTAATATACAATATTTGTTTTTCTCTTTCTGACTTACTTCATTCTGTATGACAGTCTCTAGATCCATCGACGTCTCTACAAATGACCCAGTTTCATTCCTTCTTATGGCTGAGTAATATTCCATTTTATATATGTACCACATCTTTATCCATTCGTCTGTCTGTGGGTATTTAGGTTGCTTCCATTACCTGGCTATCGTAAATAGTGCTGCAATGAGCATTGTGGTGAATGTGCCTTTTTGATTTATGGTTTTCTCTGGGTATATGCCCAGAAGTGGGATTGCTGGATCATATGTTAATTGTATTTCTAGGTTTTTAAAGGAAAATCCATACTGTTCTCCATCGTGACTGTATCAATTTACATTTCTACCAATAGTGGAAGAGGGATCCTTTTGTCCACACCCTCCCCAGAATTCGTTGTTTGTAGATTTTCTGATGATGCCGATTCTAACAGGTGTGAGGTGATATCTCACTGTAGTTTTGATTTGCATTTCTCTAATAATTAGTGATGTTGAGCAGCTTTTCATGTGTGTCTTGGCCATCTCTGTGTCTTCTTTGAAGAAACGTCTCTGTAGATCTTCTGCCCATTTTTGTATTGGGTTGTTTGTTTTTTTAATATTAAGCTGCATGAGCTCTTTATATATATTGGAGATTAAACCTTTGTCCATTGATTCGTTTGCAAATATTTTCGCCCATTCTGAGGGATGCTTTTTGCCATTCCCGTTTATTTAACAAAAAAAGAAAGAAAGAAAAAGAAGCAGAACACTAATGTGTGTAAAATATGCCTTTTGAAACTGTCGTTTTGAAATATGGACGTCCTTTGAATTTTTTGGTCGATATATGAACCCAGGATTTGTTTTCAGGGCAGGTGTCATTTACAGGCCTGCAATGATTTTGAATATCAACTGACCATTAGCGCTGGGATTAAAGCTGCTGTTGTGTGAAATGGCCACAAGGTGGCAGCAGTTCTCCCTTACCAAATCTGGTTACTGGGGCAACAGAGCCTCAATGGAAGTCGTGTTCTAGATTGGAATTTAGAATGGAATGTGCCAGGAGAAAGCCCCTCAAGTTTGTCTCACTACTTCTTGTTCGTGTTTTTAATTTAATTTTTAATTTTTTATTACAACAAATTTGATTACAATGTTTGGCTTGTTGTAGGTGTGGAAGATGTGGTTCTTTTACACATATACATATGTCAGTTCTTCCTGGGATCCTTTTCCCATGTACCTTATGACAGAATGTTGAGTAGTCTTCTCTTGGTATTCTGTAGGTCTTTGGTGATTATATATGTCACCTGTGTTTGTATATGTCTGTTAACCCCAATATCATAATGAAACCAATCCTCACACCTTTCCATTGGTGAACCATAAGTTTGTTGAATGAATCTGTGATTGCCCTTCTCCGTGGAAATATCTGCCCTGGTATCCATTTTTCGGTCACACCTATAAGAGATATGATATGATATGTGTCTTTCACTTTCTGACTTACTACAAGTCACGTGATTACCTCTAGACACACCTACGGTGCTGCAAGTGGCATTGTGTCCTTTTATTCCTTGGCTTCTATTCTGCCTTAGCGAGGTCCATTTTCAACAATGTGATTCCCTGAGGGCTGAGGATTAGCTGACCTGGGTAGCCTGACCCTGCCGGCCGGCCCTCCCCAGGTGTGCCTGGGTTGAGGTCAATATAAACAGCACTGCAGGCACAAATAGCCCCTGAAGCTCTGCCTGACGCCATATTCTCTGGCCAGTCAGCAGTCTCGGGGCTGTGCTGGTGGGAGGGAGTGAGGGGTCACGGCTTTGTGGGTGGCCCGGTGTGAGTGGGTCTCTGCTGGACTTTCTGCAGGAGTGGCCACGCTTCCACTTGTAAAGAAGAGGATGTGTCACCCATACCTTCCGCTGGAATTTCTCTCCGGACAGATGTGAGGAAGGAAAAAAGCAGTGGGGGCCGGGACAGGAGGTGTATCCCAGGCAGGGAAATGGAAAGCTTCCAGAAGAGCGCCCAGGGCCAGGAACATCCTGGCTGGCCTGCAGGCACCAAGTTGGCCTGCGTGCTGTCGCTGGTGTGGCTCCACGCCCCTTCCTCTAGGCTTTCAAGGCCTTGTACATATTCAGGTGTTGTACCTGGGAAGGGTGGGAAAAGTTCAACAGCAGCTGGCCTGGGGCTCATCTCACGGTTACTCACAGATGCCTCGGCATGGCCCCTGCTTTGCAATGAGGACACTCCTTGCGTAGGAGTGGGCAGCTGGCTCTATGGGAGATGATTCCCCACCTCTGACCAATTTCAGAATTGTTTACCGCTGGAGCAAGTGCCCTGATAGGGTTTTCCTCTGTCTAACTCGTGGGTTCAGGTTTTTTTTTCTTTTTTGGTTCAAGTTAGATTTTATTCCTCTTTTATGTATTTATAGATATAAGCATGGAAATAATTCATTCATATAAATACATCTGTGTGAAGGGAAGAACGTTTTTCTCTTTTATTTTTAAGTTTTATTTTTAAAAATTTTGAAATTTAATTTTATTTATTTTTTTATACAGCAGGTTATTATTAGTTATGTATTTTATGCATATACATGTATACAGGTCAATCCCAATCTCGCAACTCATCCCAACACCACCTCCCCATGGCTTCCCACACTTGGTGTCCATACGTGTGTTCTCTACCTCTGTGTCTCTATTTCTTCCCTGCAAAGCAGTTCATCTGTACCATTTTTCTAGGTTCCACATATATGCATTAATATACAATATTTGTTTGTCTCTTTCTGACTTACTTCATTCTGTATGACAGTCTCTAGATCCATCGACGTCTCTACAAATGACCCAGTTTCATTCCTTCTTATGGCTGAGTAATATTCCATTTTATATATGTACCACATCTTTATCCATTCGTCTGTCTGTGGGTATTTAGGTTGCTTCAATTACCTGGCTATCGTAAATAGTGCTGAAATGAGCATTGTGGTGAATGTGCCTTTTTGATTTATGGTTTTCTCTGGGTATATGCCCAGAAGTGGGATTGCTGGATCATATGTTAATTGTATTTCTAGGTTTTTAAAGGAAAATCCATACTGTTCTCCATCGTGACTGTATCAATTTACATTTCTACCAATAGTGGAAGAGGGATCCTTTTGTCCACACCCTCCCCAGAATTCGTTGTTTGTAGATTTTCTGATGATGCCGATTCTAACAGGTGTGAGGTGATACCTCACTGTAGTTTTGATTTGCATTTCTCTAATAATTAGTGATGTTGAGCAGCTTTTCATGTGCGTCTTAGCCATCTCTGTGTCTTCTTTGAAGAAACGTCTCTTTAGATCTTCTGCCCATTTTTGTATTGGGTTGTTTGTTTTTTTAATATTAAGCTGCATGAGCTCTTTATATATATTGGAGATTAAACCTTTGTCCATTGATTCGTTTGCAAATATTTTCGCCCATTCTGAGGGATGCTTTTTGCCATTCCCGTTTTTTTAACAAAAAGAGAAAGAAAGAAAAAGAAGCAGAACACTAATGTGTGTAAAATATGCCTTTTGAAACTGTCGTTTTGTAATATGGACGTCCTTTGAATTTTTTGGTCGATATATGAACCCAGGATTTGTTTTCAGGACAGGTGTCATTTACAGGCCTGCAATGATTTTGAATATCAACTGACCATTAACGCTGGGATTAAAGCTGCTGTTGTGTGAAACGGCCACAAGGTGGCAGCAGTTCTCCCTTACCAAATCTGGTTACTGGGGCAACAGAGCGTCAATGGTAGTCGTGTTCTAGATTGTAATTTAGAATGGAATGTGCCAGGAGAAAGCCCCTAAAGTTTGTCTCACTACTTCTTGTTCGTGTTTTTAATTTAATTTTTTTATTTTTTATTACAGCAAATTTGATTACAATGTTTGGCTATTTGTAGGTGTGGAAGATGTGGTTCTTTTACACATATACATATGTCAGTTCTTCCTGGGATCCTTTTCCCATGTACCTTATGACAGAATGTTGAGTAGTCTTCTCTGGGTATTCTGTATGTCTTCGGTGATTATATATGTCACCTGTGTTTGTATATGTCTGTTAACCCCACTATCATAATGAAACCAATCCTCACACCTTTCCATTGGTGAACCATAAGTTTGTTGAATGAATCTGTGATTGCCCTTCTCCGTGGAAATATCTGCCCTGGTATCCATTTTGCGGTCACACCTATAAGAGATATGATATGATATGTGTCTTTCACTTTCTGACTTACTACAAGTCACGTGATTACCTCTAGACACACCTAGGTGCTGCAAATGGCATTGTGTCCTTTTATTCCTTGGCTTCTATTCTGCCTTAGCGAGGTCCATTTTCAACAATGTGATTCCATGAGGGCTGAGGATTAGCTGACCTGGGTAGCCTGACCCTGCCGGCCGGCCCTCCCCAGTTGTGCCTGGGTTGAGACCAATATAAACACCACTGCAGGCAGCAATAGCCCCTGAAGCTCTTCCTGACGCCATATTCTCTGCCCAGTAAGCAGTCTCGGGGCTGTGCTGGTGGGAGGGAGTGAGGAGTCACGGCTTTGTGGGTGGCCCGGTGTGAGTGGGTCTCTGCTGGACTTTCTGCAGGAGTTGCCAGGCTTCCACCTGTAAAGAAGAGGATGTGTCACCCATACCTTCCGCTGGAATTTCTCTGTGGACAGAGGTGAGGAAGGAAAAAAGCAGTGGGGGCCGGGACAGGAGGGGTATCTCAGGCAGGGCAATGGAAAGCTTCCAGAAGAGCGCCCAGGGCCAGGACCATCCTGGCTGGCCTGCAGGCACCAAGTTGGCCTGCGTGCTGTTGCTGGTGTGGCTCCACGCCCCTTCCTCTAGGCTTTCAAGCCCTTGTACATATTCAGGTGTTTTACCTGGGAAGGGTGGGAGAAGTTCAACAGCAGCTGGCCTGGGGCTCAGCTCACGGTTACTCACAGATGCCTCGGCATGGCCCCCCGCTTTGCAATGAGTACGCTCCTTGCGTAGGAGTGGGCTGGTGGCTGTATGGGAGATGATTCCCCACCTCTGACCAATTTCAGAATTGTTTACCGCTGGAACAAGTGCCCTGATAGGGTTTTCCTCTGTCTAACTCGTGGGTTCAGGTTTTTTTTTTCTTTTTTGGTTCAAGTTAGATTTTATTCCTCTTTTATGTATTTATAGATATAAGCATGGAAATAATTCATTCATATAAATACATGTGTGTGAAGGGAAGAACTTTTTTCTCTTTTATTTTTAAGTTTTATTTTTTAAAATTTTGAAATTTAATTTTATTTATTTTTTATACAGCAGGTTATTATTAGTTATTTATTTTATGCATATACATGTATACAGGTCAATCCCAGTCTCCCAACTCATCACAACACCACCTCCCCATGGCTTCCCACACTTGGTGTCCATACGTGTGTTCTCTATATCTGTGTCTCTCTTTCTTCCCTGCAAACCAGTTCATCTGTACGATTTTTCTAGGTTTCACATATATGCATTAATATACAATATTTGTTTGTCTCTTTCTGACTTACTTCATTCTGTATGACAGTCTCTAGATCCATCGACGTCTCTACAAATGACCCAGTTTCATTCCTTCTTATGGCTGAGTAATATTCCATTTTATATATGTACCACATCTTTATCCATTCGTCTGTCTGTGGGTATTTAGGTTGCTTCCATTACCTGGCTATCGTAAATAGTGCTGAAATGAGCATTGTGGTGAATGTGCCTTTTTGATTTATGGTTTTCTCTGGGTATATGCCCAGAAGTGGGATTGCTGGATCATATGGTAATTCTATTTCTAGTTTTTTTAAGGAAACTCCATACTGTTCTCCATCGTAACTGTATCAATTTACATTTCCACCACTAGTGGAAGAGGGATCCTTTTGTCCACACCCTCTACAGAATTCGTTGTTTGTAGATTTTCTGATGATGCCGATTCTAACAGGTGTGAGGTGATACCTCATTGTAGTTTTGATTTGCATTTCTCTAATAATTAGTGATGTTGAGCAGCTTTTCATGTGCGTCTTGGCCATCTCTGTGTCTTCTTTGAAGAAACGTCTCTTTAGATCTTCTGCCCATTTTTGTATTGGGTTGTTTGTTGTTTTAATATTAAGCTGCATGAGCTCTTTATATATATTGGAGATTAAACCTTTGTCCATTGATTCGTTTGCAAATATTTTCGCCCATTCTGAGGGATGCTTTTTGCCATTCCCGTTTTTTTAACAAAAAGAGAAAGAAAGAAAAAGAAGCAGAACACTAATGTGTGTAAAATATGCCTTTTGAAACTGTCGTTTTGTAATATGGACGTCCTTTGAATTTTTTGGTCGATATATGAACCCAGGATTTGTTTTCAGGACAGGTGTCATTTACAGGCCTGCAATGATTTTGAATATCAACTGACCATTAACGCTGGGATTAAAGCTGCTGTTGTGTGAAACGGCCACAAGGTGGCAGCAGTTCTCCCTTACCAAATCTGGTTACTGGGGCAACAGAGCGTCAATGGTAGTCGTGTTCTAGATTGTAATTTAGAATGGAATGTGCCAGGAGAAAGCCCCTAAAGTTTGTCTCACTACTTCTTGTTCGTGTTTTTAATTTAATTTTTTTATTTTTTATTACAGCAAATTTGATTACAATGTTTGGCTATTTGTAGGTGTGGAAGATGTGGTTCTTTTACACATATACATATGTCAGTTCTTCCTGGGATCCTTTTCCCATGTACCTTATGACAGAATGTTGAGTAGTCTTCTCTGGGTATTCTGTATGTCTTCGGTGATTATATATGTCACCTGTGTTTGTATATGTCTGTTAACCCCACTATCATAATGAAACCAATCCTCACACCTTTCCATTGGTGAACCATAAGTTTGTTGAATGAATCTGTGATTGCCCTTCTCCGTGGAAATATCTGCCCTGGTATCCATTTTGCGGTCACACCTATAAGAGATATGATATGATATGTGTCTTTCACTTTCTGACTTACTACAAGTCACGTGATTACCTCTAGACACACCTAGGTGCTGCAAATGGCATTGTGTCCTTTTATTCCTTGGCTTCTATTCTGCCTTAGCGAGGTCCATTTTCAACAATGTGATTCCCTGAGGGCTGAGGATTAGCTGACCTGGGTAGCCTGACCCTGCCGGCCGGCCCTCCCCAGTTGTGCCTGGGTTGAGACCAATATAAACACCACTGCAGGCAGCAATAGCCCCTGAAGCTCTTCCTGACGCCATATTCTCTGCCCAGTAAGCAGTCTCGGGGCTGTGCTGGTGGGAGGGAGTGAGGAGTCACGGCTTTGTGGGTGGCCCGGTGTGAGTGGGTCTCTGCTGGACTTTCTGCAGGAGTTGCCAGGCTTCCACCTGTAAAGAAGAGGATGTGTCACCCATACCTTCCGCTGGAATTTCTCTGTGGACAGAGGTGAGGAAGGAAAAAAGCAGTGGGGGCCGGGACAGGAGGGGTATCTCAGGCAGGGCAATGGAAAGCTTCCAGAAGAGCGCCCAGGGCCAGGACCATCCTGGCTGGCCTGCAGGCACCAAGTTGGCCTGCGTGCTGTTGCTGGTGTGGCTCCACGCCCCTTCCTCTAGGCTTTCAAGCCCTTGTACATATTCAGGTGTTTTACCTGGGAAGGGTGGGAGAAGTTCAACAGCAGCTGGCCTGGGGCTCAGCTCACGGTTACTCACAGATGCCTCGGCATGGCCCCCCGCTTTGCAATGAGTACGCTCCTTGCGTAGGAGTGGGCTGGTGGCTGTATGGGAGATGATTCCCCACCTCTGACCAATTTCAGAATTGTTTACCGCTGGAACAAGTGCCCTGATAGGGTTTTCCTCTGTCTAACTCGTGGGTTCAGGTTTTTTTTTCTTTTTTGGTTCAAGTTAGATTTTATTCCTCTTTTATGTATTTATAGATATAAGCATGGAAATAATTCATTCATATAAATACATCTGTGTGAAGGGAAGAACTTTTTTCTCTTTTATTTTTAAGTTTTATTTTTTAAAATTTTGAAATTTAATTTTATTTATTTTTTATACAGCAGGTTATTATTAGTTATGTATTTTATGCATATACATGTATACAGGTCAATCCCAGTCTCCCAACTCATCACAACACCACCTCCCCATGGCTTCCCACACTTGGTGTCCATACGTGTGTTCTCTATATCTGTGTCTCTCTTTCTTCCCTGCAAACCAGTTCATCTGTACGATTTTTCTAGGTTTCACATATATGCATTAATATACAATATTTGTTTGTCTCTTTCTGACTTACTTCATTCTGTATGACAGTCTCTAGATCCATCGACGTCTCTACAAATGACCCAGTTTCATTCCTTCTTATGGCTGAGTAATATTCCATTTTATATATGTACCACATCTTTATCCATTCGTCTGTCTGTGGGTATTTAGGTTGCTTCCATTACCTGGCTATCGTAAATAGTGCTGAAATGAGCATTGTGGTGAATGTGCCTTTTTGATTTATGGTTTTCTCTGGGTATATGCCCAGAAGTGGGATTGCTGGATCATATGGTAATTCTATTTCTAGTTTTTTTAAGGAAACTCCATACTGTTCTCCATCGTAACTGTATCAATTTACATTTCCACCACTAGTGGAAGAGGGATCCTTTTGTCCACACCCTCTACAGAATTCGTTGTTTGTAGATTTTCTGATGATGCCGATTCTAACAGGTGTGAGGTGATACCTCATTGTAGTTTTGATTTGCATTTCTCTAATAATTAGTGATGTTGAGCAGCTTTTCATGTGCGTCTTGGCCATCTCTGTGTCTTCTTTGAAGAAACGTCTCTTTAGATCTTCTGCCCATTTTTGTATTGGGTTGTTTGTTGTTTTAATATTAAGCTGCATGAGCTCTTTATATATATTGGAGATTAAACCTTTGTCCATTGATTCGTTTGCAAATATTTTCGCCCATTCTGAGGGATGCTTTTTGCCATTCCTGTTTTTTTAAGAAAAAAAGAAAGAAAGATAAAGAAGCAGAACACTAATGTGTGTAAAATATGCCTTTTGAAACTGTCGTTTTGAAATATGGACGTCTTTTGAAATTTTTGGTCGATATATGAACCCAGGATTTGTTTTCAGGGCAGGTGTCATTTACAGGCCTGCAATGATTTTGAATATCAACTGACCCTTAGCGCTGGGATTAAAGCTGCTGTTGTGTGAAACGGCCACAAGGTGGCAGCAGTTCTCCCTTACCAAATCTGGTTACTGGGGCAACAGAGCCTCAATGGAAGTCGTGTTCTAGATTGGAATTTAGAATGGAATGTGCCAGGAGAAAGCCCCTCAAGTTTGTCTCACTACATCTTGTTCGTGTTTTTAATTTAATTTTTTATTTTTTATTACAGCAAATTTGATTACAATGTTTGGCTTGTTGTAGGTGTGGAAGATGTGGTTCTTTTACACACATACATATGTATGTACTTCCTGGGATCCTTTTCCCATGTACCTTATGACAGAATGTTGAGTGGTCTTCTCTTGGTATTCTGTAGGTCTTTGGTGATTATATATGTCACCTGTGTTTGTATATGTCTGTTAACCCCAATATCATAATGAAACCAATCCTCACACCTTTCCATTGGTGAACCATAAGTTTGTTGAATGAATCTATGATTGCCCTTCTCCGTGGAAATATCTGCCCTGGTATCCATTTTTCGGTCAAACCTATAACAGATATGATATGATATGTGTCTTTCACTTTCTGACTTACTACAAGTCACGTGATTACCTCTAGACACACCTATGGTGCTGCAAATGGCATTGTGTCCTTTTATTCCTTGGCTTCTATTCTGCCTTAGCGAGGTCCATTTTCAACAATGTGGTTCCCTGAGGGCTGCGGATTAGCTGACCTGGGTAGCCTGACCCTGCCGGCCGGCCCTCCCCAGTTGTGCCTGGTTTGAGGTCAATATAAACAGCGCTGCAGGCAGCAATAGCCCCTGAAGCTGTGCCTGACTGCATATTCTCTGCCCCGTCAGCAGTCTCGGGGCTGTGCTGGTGGGAGGCAGTGAGGGGCCACGGCTTTGTGGGTGGCCCGGTGTGAGTGGGTCTCTGCTGGACTTTCTGCAGGAGTTGCCAGGCTGCCACCTGTAAAGAAGAGGATGTGGCACCCATAACTTCCGCTGGAATTTCTCTCCGGACAGAGGTGAAATGAAAAAATCAGTGGGGCCGGGAGAGGAGGGGTATCTCAGGCAGGGCAATGGAAAGCTTCCAGAAGAGCGCCCAGGGCCAGGACCATCCTGGCTGGCCTGCAGGCACCAAGTTGGCCTGCGTGCTGTCGCTGGTGTGGCTCCACGGCCCTTCCTCTAGGCTTTCAAGCCCTTGTACATATTCAGGTGTTGTACCTGGGAAGGGTGGGAAAAGTTCAACAGCAGCTGGCCTGGGACTCATCTCACGGTTACTCACAGATGCCTCGGCATGGCCCCCGCTTTGCAATGAGGACACTCCTTGCGTAGGAGTGGGCAGCTGGCTCTATGGGAGATGATTCCCCACCTCTGACCAATTTCAGAATTGTTTACCGCTGGAGCAAGTGCCCTGATAGGGTTTTCCTCTGTCTAACTCGTGGGTTCAGGTTTTTTTTTCTTTTTTGATTCAAGTTAGATTTTATTCCTCTTTTATGTATTTATAGATATAAGCATGGAAATAATTCATTCATATAAATACATCTGTGTGAAGGGAAGAACGTTTTTCTCTTTTATTTTTAAGTTTTATTTTAAAAATTTTGAAATTTAATTTTATTTATTTTTTTATACAGCAGGTTATTATTAGTTATGTATTTTATGCATATACATGTAGACAGGGCAATCCCAGTCTCCCAACTCATCCCAAAACCACCTACCCATGGCTTCCCACACTTGGTGTCCATACGTGTGTTCTCTACCTCTGTGTCTCTATTTCTTCCCTGCAAAGCAGTTCATCTGTACCATTTTTCTAGGTTCCACATATATGCATTAATATACAATATTTGAATATTTGTTTTTCTCTTTCTGACTTACTTTATTCTGTATGACAGTCTCTAGATCCATCGACGTCTCTACAAATGACCCAGTTTCATTCCTTCTTATGGCTGAGTAATATTCCATTTTATATATGGACCACATCTTTATCCATTCGTCTGTCTGTGGGTATTTAGGCTGCTTCCATTACCTGGCTATCGTAAATAGTGCTGAAATGAGCATTGTGGTGAATGTGCCTTTTTGATTTATGGTTTTCTCTGGGTATATGCCCATAAGTGGGATTGCTGGATCATATGGTAATTCTATTTCTAGTTTTTTTAAGGAAACTCCATACTGTTCTCCATCGTGACTGTATCAATTTACATTTCCACCACTAGTGGAAGAGGGATCCTTTTGTCCACACCCTCCCCAGAATTCGTTGTTTGTAGATTTTCTGATGATGCCGATTCTAACAGGTGTGAGGTGATACCTCACTGTAGTTTTGATTTGCATTTCTCTAATAATTAGTGATGTTGAGCAGCTTTTCATGTGTGTCTTGGCCATCTCTGTGTCTTCTTTGAAGAAACGTCTCTGTAGATCTTCTGCCCATTTTTGTATTGGGTTGTTTGTTTTTTTAATATTAAGCTGCATGAGCTCTTTATATATATTGGAGATTAAACCTTTGTCCATTGATTCGTTTGCAAATATTTTCGCCCATTATGAGGGATGCTTTTTGCCATTCCCGTTTATTTAACAAAAAAAGAAAGAAAGAAAAAGAAGCAGAACACTAATGTGTGTAAAATATGCCTTTTGAAACTGTCGTTTTGAAATATGGACGTCCTTTGAATTTTTTGGTCGATATATGAACCCAGGATTTGTTTTCAGGGCAGGTGTCATTTACAGGCCTGCAATGATTTTGAATATCAACTGACCATTAGCGCTGGGATTAAAGCTGCTGTTGTGTGAAACGGCCACAAGGTGGCAGCAGTTCTCCCTTACCAAATCTGGTTACTGGGGCAACAGAGCCTCAATGGAAGTCGTGTTTTAGATTGGAATTTAGAATGGAATGTGCCAGGAGAAAGCCCCTCAAGTTTGTCTCACTACTTCTTGTTCGTGTTTTTAATTTAATTTTTTATTTTTTATTACAACAAATTTGATTACAATGTTTGGCTTGTTGTAGGTGTGGAAGATGTGGTTCTTTTACACATATACATATGTCAGTTCTTCCTGGGATCCTTTTCCCATGTACCTTATGACAGAATGTTGAGTAGTCTTCTCTTGGTATTCTGTAGGTCTTTGGTGATTATATATGTCACCTGTGTTTGTATATGTCTGTTAACCCCAATATCATAATGAAACCAATCCTCACACCTTTCCATTGGTGAACCATAAGTTTGTTGAATGAATCTGTGATTGCCCTTCTCAGTGGAAATATCTGCCCTGGTATCCATTTTTCGGTCACACCTATAAGAGATATGATATGATATGTGTCTTTCACTTTCTGACTTACTACAAGTCACGTGATTACCTCTAGACACACCTATGGTGCTGCAAGTGGCATTGTGTCCTTTTATTCCTTGGCTTCTATTCTGCCTTAGCGAGGTCCGTTTTCAACAATGTGATTCCCTGAGGGCTGAGGATTAGCTGACCTGGGTAGCCTGACCCTGCCGGCCGGCCCTCCCCAGGTGTGCCTGGGTTGAGGTCAATATAAACAGCACTGCAGGCAGAAATAGCCCCTGAAGCTCTGCCTGACGCCATATTCTCTGCCCAGTCAGCAGTCTCGGGGCTGTGCTGGTGGGAGGGAGTGAGGGGTCACGGCTTTGTGGGTGGCCCGGTGTGAGTGGATCTCTGCTGGACTTTCTGCAGGAGTGGCCACGCTTCCACTTGTAAAGAAGAGGATGTGTCACCCATACCTTCCGCTGGAATTTCTCTCCGGACAGATGTGAGGAAGGAAAAAAGCAGTGGGGGCCGGGACAGGAGGGGTATCCCAGGCAGGGCAATGGAAAGCTTCCAGAAGAGCGCCCAGGGCCAGGAACATCCTGGCTGGCCTGCAGGCACCAAGTTGGCCTGCGTGCTGTCGCTGGTGTGGCTCCACGCCCCTTCCTCTAGGCTTTCAAGGCCTTGTACATATTCAGGTGTTGTACCTGGGAAGGGTGGGAAAAGTTCAACAGCAGCTGGCCTGGGGCTCATCTCACGGTTACTCACAGATGCCTCGGCATGGCCCCCGCTTTGCAATGAGGACACTCCTTGCGTAGGAGTGGGCAGCTGGCTCTATGGGAGATGATTCCCCACCTCTGACCAATTTCAGAATTGTTTACCGCTGGAGCAAGTGCCCTGATAGGGTTTTCCTCTGTCTAACTCGTGGGTTCAGGTTTTTTTTTCTTTTTTGGTTCAAGTTAGATTTTATTCCTCTTTTATGTATTTATAGATATAAGCATGGAAATAATTCATTCATATAAATACATCTGTGTGAAGGGAAGAACGTTTTTCTCTTTTATTTTTAAGTTTTATTTTTAAAAATTTTGAAATTTAATTTTATTTATTTTTTTATACAGCAGGTTATTATTAGTTATGTATTTTATGCATATACATGTATACAGGTCAATCCCAATCTCGCAACTCATCCCAACACCACCTCCCCATGGCTTCCCACACTTGGTGTCCATACGTGTGTTCTCTACCTCTGTGTCTCTATTTCTTCCCTGCAAAGCAGTTCATCTGTACCATTTTTCTAGGTTCCACATATATGCATTAATATACAATATTTGTTTTTCTCTTTCTGACTTACTTCATTCTGTATGACAGTCTCTAGATCCATCGACGTCTCTACAAATGACCCAGTTTCATTCCTTCTTATGGCTGAGTAATATTCCATTTTATATATGTACCACATCTTTATCCATTCGTCTGTCTGTGGGTATTTAGGTTGCTTCCATTACCTGGCTATCGTAAATAGTGCTGAAATGAGCATTGTGGTGAATGTGCCTTTTTGATTTATGGTTTTCTCTGGGTATATGCCCAGAAGTGGGATTGCTGGATCATATGGTAATTGTATTTCTAGGTTTTTAAAGGAAAATCCATACTGTTCTCCATCGTGACTGTATCAATTTACATTTCTACCAATAGTGGAAGAGGGATCCTTTTGTCCACACCCTCCCCAGAATTCGTTGTTTGTAGATTTTCTGATGATGCCGATTCTAACAGGTGTGAGGTGATACCTCACTGTAGTTTTGATTTGCATTTCTCTAATAATTAGTGATGTTGAGCAGCTTTTCATGTGTGTCTTAGCCATCTCTGTGTCTTCTTTGAAGAAACGTCTCTGTAGATCTTCTGCCCATTTTTGTATTGGGTTGTTTGTTTTTTTAATATTAAGTTGCATGAGCTCTTTATATATATTGGAGATTAAACCTTTGTCCATTGATTCGTTTGCAAATATTTTCGCCCATTATGAGGGATGCTTTTTGCCATTCCCGTTTTTTTAACAAAAAGAGAAAGAAAGAAAAAGAAGCAGAACACTAATGTGTGTAAAATATGCCTTTTGAAACTGTCGTTTTGTAATATGGACGTCCTTTGAATTTTTTGGTCGATATATGAACCCAGGATTTGTTTTCAGGACAGGTGTCATTTACAGGCCTGCAATGATTTTGAATATCAACTGACCATTAACGCTGGGATTAAAGCTGCTGTTGTGTGAAACGGCCACAAGGTGGCAGCAGTTCTCCCTTACCAAATCTGGTTACTGGGGCAACAGAGCGTCAATGGTAGTCGTGTTCTAGATTGTAATTTAGAATGGAATGTGCCAGGAGAAAGCCCCTAAAGTTTGTCTCACTACTTCTTGTTCGTGTTTTTAATTTAATTTTTTTATTTTTTATTACAGCAAATTTGATTACAATGTTTGGCTATTTGTAGGTGTGGAAGATGTGGTTCTTTTACACATATACATATGTCAGTTCTTCCTGGGATCCTTTTCCCATGTACCTTATGACAGAATGTTGAGTAGTCTTCTCTGGGTATTCTGTATGTCTTCGGTGATTATATATGTCACCTGTGTTTGTATATGTCTGTTAACCCCACTATCATAATGAAACCAATCCTCACACCTTTCCATTGGTGAACCATAAGTTTGTTGAATGAATCTGTGATTGCCCTTCTCCGTGGAAATATCTGCCCTGGTATCCATTTTGCGGTCACACCTATAAGAGATATGATAAGATATGTGTCTTTCACTTTCTGACTTACTACAAGTCACGTGATTACCTCTAGACACACCTAGGTGCTGCAAATGGCATTGTGTCCTTTTATTCCTTGGCTTCTATTCTGCCTTAGCGAGGTCCATTTTCAACAATGTGATTCCCTGAGGGCTGAGGATTAGCTGACCTGGGTAGCCTGACCCTGCCGGCCGGCCCTCCCCAGTTGTGCCTGGGTTGAGACCAATATAAACACCACTTCAGGCAGCAATAGCCCCTGAAGCTCTTCCTGACGCCATATTCTCTGCCCAGTAAGCAGTCTCGGGGCTGTGCTGGTGGGAGGGAGTGAGGAGTCACGGCTTTGTGGGTGGCCCGGTGTGAGTGGGTCTCTGCTGGACTTTCTGCAGGAGTTGCCAGGCTTCCACCTGTAAAGAAGAGGATGTGTCACCCATACCTTCCGCTGGAATTTCTCTGTGGACAGAGGTGAGGAAGGAAAAAAGCAGTGGGGGCCGGGACAGGAGGGGTATCTCGGGCAGGGCAATGGAAAGCTTCCAGAAGAGCGCCCAGGGCCAGGACCATCCTGGCTGGCCTGCAGGCACCAAGTTGGCCTGCGTGCTGTTGCTGGTGTGGCTCCACGCCCCTTCCTCTAGGCTTTCAAGCCCTTGTACATATTCAGGTGTTTTACCTGGGAAGGGTGGGAAAAGTTCAGCAGCAGCTGGCCTGGGGCTCAGCTCACGGTTACTCACAGATGCCTCGGCATGGCCCCCCGCTTTGCAATGAGTACGCTCCTTGCGTAGGAGTGGGCTGGTGGCTGTATGGGAGATGATTCCCCACCTCTGACCAATTTCAGAATTGTTTACCGCTGGAACAAGTGCCCTGATAGGGTTTTCCTCTGTCTAACTCGTGGGTTCAGGTTTTTTTTTCTTTTTTGGTTCAAGTTAGATTTTATTCCTCTTTTATGTATTTATAGATATAAGCATGGAAATAATTCATTCATATAAATACATCTGTGTGAAGGGAAGAACTTTTTTCTCTTTTATTTTTAAGTTTTATTTTTTAAAATTTTGAAATTTAATTTTATTTATTTTTTATACAGCAGGTTATTATTAGTTATGTATTTTATGCATATACATGTATACAGGTCAATCCCAGTCTCCCAACTCATCACAACACCACCTCCCCATGGCTTCCCACACTTGGTGTCCATACGTGTGTTCTCTATATCTGTGTCTCTCTTTCTTCCCTGCAAACCAGTTCATCTGTACGATTTTTCTAGGTTTCACATATATGCATTAATATACAATATTTGTTTGTCTCTTTCTGACTTACTTCATTCTGTATGACAGTCTCTAGATCCATCGACGTCTCTACAAATGACCCAGTTTCATTCCTTCTTATGGCTGAGTAATATTCCATTTTATATATGTACCACATCTTTATCCATTCGTCTGTCTGTGGGTATTTAGGTTGCTTCCATTACCTGGCTATCGTAAATAGTGCTGAAATGAGCATTGTGGTGAATGTGCCTTTTTGATTTATGGTTTTCTCTGGGTATATGCCCAGAAGTGGGATTGCTGGATCATATGGTAATTCTATTTCTAGTTTTTTTAAGGAAACTCCATACTGTTCTCCATCGTAACTGTATCAATTTACATTTCCACCACTAGTGGAAGAGGGATCCTTTTGTCCACACCCTCTACAGAATTCGTTGTTTGTAGATTTTCTGATGATGCCGATTCTAACAGGTGTGAGGTGATACCTCATTGTAGTTTTGATTTGCATTTCTCTAATAATTAGTGATGTTGAGCAGCTTTTCATGTGCGTCTTGGCCATCTCTGTGTCTTCTTTGAAGAAACGTCTCTTTAGATCTTCTGCCCATTTTTGTATTGGGTTGTTTGTTGTTTTAATATTAAGCTGCATGAGCTCTTTATATATATTGGAGATTAAACCTTTGTCCATTGATTCGTTTGCAAATATTTTCGCCCATTCTGAGGGATGCTTTTTGCCATTCCTGTTTTTTTAAGAAAAAAAGAAAGAAAGAAAAAGAAGCAGAACACTAATGTGTGTAAAATATGCCTTTTGAAACTGTCGTTTTGAAATATGGACGTCTTTTGAAATTTTTGGTCGATATATGAACCCAGGATTTGTTTTCAGGGCAGGTGTCATTTACAGGCCTGCAATGATTTTGAATATCAACTGACCCTTAGCGCTGGGATTAAAGCTGCTGTTGTGTGAAACGGCCACAAGGTGGCAGCAGTTCTCCCTTACCAAATCTGGTTACTGGGGCAACAGAGCCTCAATGGAAGTCGTGTTCTAGATTGGAATTTAGAATGGAATGTGCCAGGAGAAAGCCCCTCAAGTTTGTCTCACTACATCTTGTTCGTGTTTTTAATTTAATTTTTTATTTTTTATTACAGCAAATTTGATTACAATGTTTGGCTTGTTGTAGGTGTGGAAGATGTGGTTCTTTTACACACATACATATGTATGTACTTCCTGGGATCCTTTTCCCATGTACCTTATGACAGAATGTTGAGTGGTCTTCTCTTGGTATTCTGTAGGTCTTCGGTGATTATATATGTCACCTGTGTTTGTATATGTCTGTTAACCCCAATATCATAATGAAACCAATCCTCACACCTTTCCATTGGTGAACCATAAGTTTGTTGAATGAATCTATGATTGCCCTTCTCCGTGGAAATATCTGCCCTGGTATCCATTTTTCGGTCAAACCTATAACAGATATGATATGATATGTGTCTTTCACTTTCTGACTTACTACAAGTCACGTGATTACCTCTAGACACACCTATGGTGCTGCAAATGGCATTGTGTCCTTTTATTCCTTGGCTTCTATTCTGCCTTAGCGAGGTCCATTTTCAACAATGTGGTTCCCTGAGGGCTGCGGATTAGCTGACCTGGGTAGCCTGACCCTGCCGGGCGGCCCTCCCCAGTTGTGCCTGGTTTGAGGTCAATATAAACAGCGCTGCAGGCAGCAATAGCCCCTGAAGCTGTGCCTGACTCCATATTCTCTGCCCCGTCAGCAGTCTCGGGGCTGTGCTGGTGGGAGGCACTGAGGGGCCACGGCTTTGTGGGTGGCCCGGTGTGAGTGGGTCTCTGCTGGACTTTCTGCAGGAGTTGCCAGGCTGCCACCTGTAAAGAAGAGGATGTGTCACCCATACCTTCCGCTGGAATTTCTCTGTGGACAGAGGTGAGGAAGGAAAAAAGCAGTGGGGGCCGGGACAGGAGGGGTATCTGAGGCAGGGCAATGGAAAGCTTCCAGAAGAGCGCCCAGGGCCAGGACCATCCTGGCTGGCCTGCAGGCACCAAGTTGGCCTGCGTGCTGTCGCTGGTGTGGCTCCACGGCCCTTCCTCTAGGCTTTCAAGCCCTTGTACATATTCAGGTGTTTTACCTGGGAAGGGTGGGAAAAGTTCAACAGCAGCTGGCCTGGGGCTCAGCTCACGGTTACTCACAGATGCCTCAAGTCCCTTTCACTGAGGAAGGTGTAGGTCTTGTCTATTCCATAGTTGGTTTTTGGAACGGTACCTGTGCTTATATCAAACTCTGATTTTATGCATCACCCCACCTCTCATTCCCCCTTAAGCAGGCATAAGAGTGTTTTCCAAATGTGAGACTCTGTTCTCTTTCCTAACTGAGTTCAAGTGTAGCCATGTTTACAGGATCTTCATAAGTGATATCTTAATATAAGTTTCTTTTTCTGTGTGACTTATTTCACTTAGAAGCATCATACCTCATCAACCTCATTTTGCTGCTACTGGTCTTATGCCATTGATTGCATGGCTGAGGGATATTCCATCGTACGGAAGTACCACAATTTTTTGAACCATTTTTATATTTCCTGGGATACTTAAGGTGTACCCAAGTTGAGGTCCTTGAAAGCAGTGCAGCCCTAAATTTTGGGGTGGCTCTGTCTTATTGATTTTCAGTTTTCCCAAGGTATATTCCCTAGACTGGAAGTGCCCTTGGCTCTGTAGCTCTGTTGTTTACTTGTTTTAGGGAACACAATGCACTCCTCCAGAGAGGCAGTTGGCAGTTTACATCCCGCCCATCAGCATAACAAGGCTCCCTGTTCTCCAGGGCCTGTCTTGCCTTTCTGGTTTTTACACATTTTGTGGATGTCCCTTTTGACCGGTGGGAAGTGATACTTCTTGTAGTACAGATTTGTATTGCCCGCTTGCTTGCTTGGCCAAAAAGGGCGTATGCGTTTTCTCCTGAATATATTCAGGAGAAAACTATTACGCCCTTTATGGCCAAGTGCATCATTGTCGACGTTGTGCCCCTCTTCCTGTGCTTTAAAGGTGATTCCAACGTACCTCTTGAAATCTGTTTCCTGCTATGCTGCCTCGCTTTCAAGTCCGCCTCGTTGCCTTCCCTCAACAGATTTTTGGACGATAGTTGTCCTTTATTCCTCGTCCAGTTTGGGAATTGCTGTGCCCCTGAGCTCCATTTTTCAACTCTTTTTTTGTGAGCTGACCGCAAGTCCAAAATTTTGGTTCAGGACCTATACTGGTTCCCGGTGGGAGGCTGAGGCTTTGGTTAATTCTTCTTCCTGCCGGGAAATTAGAGTGATATGTGCCCGTACAAATGCCTAACAGCTACTCTCTCATTGGTTCTCCCTCTTCCCTTTCATCCTCTGCCAAATTGGCAACCTGTGCGAACCAGGAGGTTAAAGGGGCTGTCTCTCCAAGTTGGGAGGTTGATAGTAAAGCAGATGGAAAGTCAAACCCGAGCACCAGGAGAGGGACTATTCGATGAGTTTTAGAAACCTTTCTTATTCACAATGTGTCCATTCTCTAGGTTTCCCGTACATGTTATAGTTGTAGTAAAATTCCCTTTAACCTGGAGAGTTGGGACCCATGGAATGGGTGCCATGCATTATTGCTTTAAAGGGTCTGCATTTGCTCACCCAATCTCACCAATCCTCTCAGTCCCAAGTGTCCAGCATTATGCCACATCCAGCTGTCGTTGTACATACGGTCATTCCAGGTTTCATCAGAGACCCTGAAGGAATTGTAAAGAATTTCCCAGTTTTTTTGTTTTGTTTTTGAAATTCCTTTTTATAGTGCGTTTGAGCTGATTCTCGCTGCCATGTTTATGACAGTCTAGACACACTTGATTCCCTTACGGAGACATATCAATACATAGGTTTTAAGATTCTTACTAGTCAGATATATTCCTCTGCGGGAAATATGGGGTTTTGAGTCCCTTTCACTGAGGAAGGTGTAGGTATTGTCTATTCCATAGTTGGTTTTTGGAACGGTACCTGTGCTTATATCAAACTCTGGTTTTATGCATCACCCCACCTCTCCTTCCCCCTTAAGCAGGCATAAGAGTGTTTTCTAAATGTGAGACACTGTTCTCTTTCCTAACTCAGTTCAAGTGTAGCCATGTTTACAGGATCTTCATAAGTGATATCTTATGATAAGTTTCTTTTTCTGTGTGACTTATTTCACTTAGAATCATCGTACCTGAATCCACCCATTTTGCTGCTACTGGTCTTATGACATTGATTTCATGGCTGAGGGATATTCCATCGTACGTAAGTACCACAATTTTTGAACCATTTTTATGTTTCCTGGGATACTTAAGGTGTACCCAAGTTGAGGTCCTTGTATGCAGTGCCGCCCTAAATTTTGGGGTGGCTCTGTCTTATCGATTTTCAGTTTTCCCAAGGTATATTCCCTACACTGGAAGTGCCCTTGGCTCTGTAGCTCTGTTGTTTATTTGTTTTAGGGAACACAGTGCACTCCTCCAGAGAGGCAGTTGGCAATTTACATCCCACCCATCAGCATAACAAGGCTCCCTGTTCTCCAGGGCCTGTCTTGCCTTTCTGGTTTTTACACATTTTGTGGATGTCCCTTTTGACCGGTGGGAAGTGATACTTCTTTATAGTGCAGATTTGCATTGCCCGCTTGCTTGCTTGGCCAAAAAGGGCGTATGCGTTTTCTCCTGAATATATTCAGGAGAAAACGCATACGCCCTTTTTGGTGAAGTGCATCACTGTCGAAGTTGTGCCCCTCTTCCTGTGCTTTAAAGGTGATCCAACGTACCTCTTGAAATCTGTTTCCTGCTATTCTGCCTCGCTTTCAAGTCCGCCTCGTTGCCTTCCCTCAACAGATTTTTGGAAGATAGTTGTTCTTTATTACTCTGCCAGTTTGTGAATTGCTGTGCCCCTGAGCTCCATTTTTCAACTCGTTTTTTGTGAGCTGACCACATGTCCAAAATTTTGGTTCAGGACCTATGCTGGTTCCCGGTGGGTGGCTGAGACTTTGGTTAATTCTTCTTCCTGCCGGGAAATTAGAGTGTTATGTGCCCGTCCAAATGCCTAACAGCTACTCTCTCATTGGTTCTCCCTCTTCCCTTTCATCCTCTGCCAAATTGGCAACCTGTGCGAACCAGGAGGTTAAAGGGGCTGTCTCTCCAAGTTGGGAGGTTGATAGTAAAGCAGATGGAAAGTCAAACCGGAGCACCAAGAGAGGGACTATTCGTTGAGTTTTAGAAACCTTTCGTATTCACAGTGTGTCCGTTCTCTAGGTTTCCCGTACATGTTATAGCTGTAGTAATATTCCCTTCAACCTAGAGAGTTGGGACCCATGGAATGGGTGCCAGGCATTTGTGCTTTAAAGGGTCTGCATTTGCTCACCAAATCTCACCAATCGTCTCAGTCCCAAGTGTCCAGACTTATGCCACATCCAGGTTTCATTGTAGACAGGGTCATTCCAGGTTTCATCAGAGACCCTGAAGGAATTGTAAAGAATTTCCCAGTTTTTTTGTTTTGTTTTTGCAATTCCTTTTTATAGTGGGTTTGAGCTGATTCTCGCTGCCATGTTTATGCCAGTCTAGACACACTTGATTCCCTTACGGAGACATATCAATACATAGGTTTTAAGATTCTTACTAGTCAGATATATTCCTCTGTGGGAAATATGGGGTTTTGAGTCCCTTTCACTGAGGAAGGTGTAGGTCTTGTCTATTCCATAGTTGGTTTTTGGAACGGTACCTGTGCTTATATCAAACTCTAGTGTTATCCATCACCCCACCTCTCCTTCCCCCTTAAGCAGGCATAAGAGTGTTTTCTAAATGTGAGACACTGTTCTCTTTCCTAACTCAGTTCAAGTGTAGCCATGTTTACAGGATCTTCATAAGTGATATATTATGATACGTTTTTTTTCTGTGTGACTTATTTCACTTAGAATCAACGTACCTGAATCCACCCATTTTGCTGCTACTGGTCTTATGACATTGATTTCATGGCTGAGGGATATTCCATCGTACGTAAGTACCACAATTTTTTGAACTATTTTTATATTTCCTGGGATATTTAAGGTGTACCCAAGTTGAGGTCCTTGTAAGCAGTGCATCCCTAAATTTTGGGGTGGGTCTGTCTTATTGATTTTCAGTTTTCCCAAGGTATATTCCCTAGACTGGAAGTGCCCTTGGCTCTGTAGCTCTGTTGTTTACTTGTTTTAGGGAACACAATTCACTCCTCCAGAGAGGCAGTTGGCAGTTTACATCCTGCCCATCAGCATAACAAGGCTCCCTGTTCTCCAGGGCCTGTCTTGCCTTTCTGGTTTTTACACATTTTGTGGATGTCCCTTTAGACCGGTGGGCAGTGATACTTCTTTGTAGTGCAGATTTCCATTGTACGCTTGCTTGCTTGGCCAAAACGGGCGTATGCGTTTTCTCCTGAATATATTCAGGAGAAAACGCATACGCCCTTTTTGACCAAGTGCATCATTGACGAAGTTGGGCCCCTCTTCCTGTGCTTTAAAGGCGATTCCAACGTACCTCTTGAAATCTGTTTCCTGCTATTCTGCCTCGCTTTCAAGTCCGCCTCGTTGCCTTCCTTTAACAGATTTTTGGACGATAGTTGTCCTTTATTACTCGGCCAGTTTGTGAATTGATGTGACCTTGAGCTCCATTTTTCAACTCGTTTTTTGTGAGCTGACCGCAAGTCCAAAATTTTGGTTCAGGATTTATGCTGGTTCCCGGTGGGGTGCTGAGACTTTGGTTAATTCTTCTTCCTGCTGGGAAGTTAGAGTGATATGTGCCCGTCCAAATGCCTAACAGCTATTCTCTCATTGGTTCTCCCTATTCCCTTTCAATCTCTGCCTAATTGGAAACCTGTGCGAACCAGGAGGTTAAAGGGGCTGTCTCTCCAAGTTGGGAGATTGATAGTAAAGCAGATGTAAACTCAAAGCGGAGCACCAGGAGAGGGACTATTCGTTGAGTTTTAGAAACCTTCCGTATTCACAGTGTGTCCGTTATCTAGGTTTCCCGTACATGTTATAGCTGTAGTAATATTAGCTTCAACCTGGAGAGTTGGGACCCATGGAATGGGTGCCAGGCATTTGTGCTTTAAAGGGTCTGCATTTGCTCACCCAATCTCACCAATCCTCTCAGTCCCAAGTGTCCAGCCTTATGCCACATCCAGCTGTCGTTGTAGATAGGGTCATTCCAGGTTTCATCAGAGACCCTGACGGAATTGTAAAGAATTTCCCAGTTTTTTTGTTTTGTTTTTGAAATTCATTTTTATAGTGGGTTTGAGCTGATTCTCACTGCCATGTTTATGCCAGTCTAGACACACTTGATTCCCTTACGGAGACATATCAATACATAGGTTTTAAGATTCTTACTAGTCAGATATATTCCTCTGCAGGAAATATGGGGTTTTGAGTCCCTTTCACTGAGGAAGGTGTAGGTCTTGTCTATTCCATAGTTGGTTTTTGGAGCGGAACCTGTGCTTATATCAAACTCTGGTTTTATACATCACCCCACCTCTCCTTCTCCCTTGAGCAGGCATAAGAGTGTTTTCTAAATGTTAGAGACTGTTCTCTTTCCTAACTCAGTTCAAGTGTAGCCATGTTTACAGGATCTTTATAAGTGATATCTTATGATAAGCTTCTTTTTCTGTGTGACTTATTTCAGTTAGAATCATCGTACCTGAATCCACACATTTTGCTGCTACTGGTCTTTTGTCATTGATTTCATGGCTGAGGGATATTCCAATGTACGTAAGTACCACAATTTTTTGAACCATATTTATATTTCCTGGGATACTTAAGGTGTACCCAAGTAGAGGTCCTTGAAAGCAGTGCAGCCCTAAATTTTGGGGTGGCTCTGTCTTATTGATTTTCAGTTTTCCCAAGGTATATTCCCTAGACTGGAAGTGCCCTTGGCTCTGTAGCTCTGTTGTTTACTTGTTTTAGGGAACACAATGCACTCCTCCAGAGAGGCAGTTGGCAATTTACATCCCGTCCATCAGCATAACAAGGCTCCCTGTTCTCCAGGGCCTGTCTTGCCTTTCTGGATTTTAAACATTTTGTGGATGTCCCTTTTGACCGGTGGGAAGTGTTACTTCTTTGTAGTGCAGATTTGCATTGGCCGCTTGCTTGCTTGGCCAAAAAGGGCGTATGCGTTTTCTCCTGAATATATTCAGGAGAAAACGCATACGCCCTTTTTGGCCAAGTGCATCATTGTCGAAGTTGTGCCCCTCTTCCTGTGCTTTAAAGGTGATTCCAACGTACCTCTTGAAATCTGTTTCCTGCTATTCTGCCTCGCTTTCAAATCCGCCTCGTTGCGTTCCCTCAACAGATTTTTGGACGATAGTTGTCCTTTAAACTCGGCCAGTTTGTGAATTGCTGTTCCGCTGAGCTCCATTTTTCAACTCGTTTATGGTGAGCTGACCGCATGTCCAAAATTGTGGTTCAGGACCTATGCTGGTTCCCGGTGGGTGGCTGAGACTTTGGTTAATTCTTCTTCCTGCCGGGAAATTAGAGTGATATGTGCCCGTCCAAATGAGTAACAGCTACTCTCTCATTGGTTCTCCCTCTTCCCTTTCATCCTCTTCCAAATTGGCAACCTGTGCGAACCAGGAGGTTAAAGGGGCTGTCTCTCCAAGTTTGGAGGTTGATAGTAAAGCAGGTGTAAAGTCAAACAGGAGCACCAGGAGAGGGACTATTCGCTGAGTTCTAGAAACCTTTCGTATTCACAATGTGTCCGTTCTGTAGGTTTCCCGTACATGTTATAGCTGTAGTAATATTCCCTTCAACCTGGAGAGTTGGGACCCATGGAATGGGTGCCAGACATTTGTGCTTTAAAGGGTCTGCATTTGCTCACAAAATCTCACCAAGCCTCTCAGTTCCAAGTGTCCAGCCTTATGCCACATCCAGCTGTCATTGTAGATAGGGTCATTCCAGGTTTCATCAGAGACCCTGAAGGAATTGTAAAGAATTTCCCAGTTTTTTTGTTTTGTTTTTGAAATTCCTTTTTATAGTGGGTTTGAGCTGATTCTCGCTGCCATGTTTATGCCAGTCTACACACACTTGATTCCATTATGGAGACATATCAATACATAAGTTTTAAGATTCTTACTAGTCAGATATATTCCTCTGTGGGAAATATGGGGTTTTGAGTCCCTTTCACTGAGGAAGGTGTAGGTCTTGTCTATTCCATAGTTGGTTTTTGGAACGGTACCTGTGCTTATATCAAACTCTGGTTTTATGCATCATCCCACCTCTCCTTCCCCCTTAAGCAGGCATAAGAGTGTTTTCTAAATGTGAGACACTGTTCTCTTTCCTAACTCAGTTCAAGTTTAGCCATGTTTACAGGATCTTCATAAGTGATATCTTATGATAAGCTTCTTTTTCTGTGTGACTTATTTCACTTAGAATCATCGTACCTGAATCCACCCATTTTGCTGCTACTGGTCTTATGACATTGATTTCATGGCTGAGGGATATTCCATCTTACGTAAGTACCACAATTTTTTGAACCATTTTTATATTTCCTGGGATATTTAAGGTGTACCCAAGTTGAGGTCCTTGTAAGCAGTGCAGCCCTAAATTTTGGGGTGGCTCTGTCTTATTGATTTTCAGTTTTCCCAAGGTATATTTCCTAGACTGGAAGTGCCCTTGGCTCTGTAGCTCTGTTCTTTACTTATTTTAGGGAACACAGTGTTCTCCTCCAGAGAGGCAGTTGGCAATTTACATCCCGCCCATCAGCATAACAAGGCTCCCTGTTCTCCAGGGCCTGTCTTGCCTTTCTGGTTTTTACACATTTTGTGGATGTCCCTTTTGACCGGTGGGAAGTGATACCTGTTTGTAGTGCAGATTTGCATTGCCCGCTTGCTTGCTTGGCCAAAAAGGGCGTATGCGTTTTCTCCTGAATATATTCAGGAGAAAACACTTACGCCCTTTTTGGCCAAGTGCATCATTGTCGAAGTTGTGTCCCTCTTCATGTGCTTTAAAGGCGATTCCAACGTACCTCTTGAAATCTGTTTCCTGCTATTCTGCCTCGCTTTCAAGTCCTCCTCGTGCCTTCCCTCAATAGATTTTTGCACGATAGTTGTCCTTTATTACTCGGTCAGTTTGTGAATTGCTGTGCACCTGAGCTCCATTTTTCAACTCGTTTTTGTTGAGCTGACCGCAAGTCCAAAATTTTGGTTCAGGACCTATACTGGTTCCCGGTGGGTGGCTGAGACTTTGGTTAATTCTTCTTCCAGCCGGGAAGTTAGAGTGATATGTGCCCGTCCAAATGCCTAAGAGCTACTCTCTCATTGGTTCTCCCTATTCCCTTTCATCCTCTGCCAAATTGGCAACCTGTGCGAACCAGGAGGTTAAAGGGGCTGTCTCTCCAAGTTGGGAGATTGATAGTAAAGCAGATGGAAAGTCAAACCGGAGCACCAGGAGAGGGACTATTCGTTGAGTTTTAGAAACCTTTCGTATTCAGAGTGTGTCCGTTCTCTAGGTTTCCCGTACATGATATAGCTGTAGTAATATTCCCTTCAACCTTGAGAGTTGGGACCCATGGAATGGGTGGCAGGCATTTGTGCTTTAAAGGGTCTGCATTTGCTCACCCAATCTCACCAATCGTCTCAATCCCAAGTGTCCCTCCTTATGCCACATCCAGATGTCATTGTAGATAAAGTCATTCGAGGTTTTATCAGAGACCCTGAAGGAATTGTAAAGAATTTCCCAGTTTTTTTGTTTTGTTTTTGAAATTCCTTTTTATAGTGGGTTTGAGCTGATTCTCGCTGCCATGTTTATGCCAGTCTAGACTCACTTGATTCCCTTACGGAGACATATCAATACATAGGTTTTAAGATTCTTACCAGTCAGATATATTCCTCTGTGGGAAATATGGGGTTTTGAGTCCCTTTCACTGAGGAAGGTGTAGGTCTTGTCTATTCCATAGTTGGTGTTTGGAACGGTACCTGTGCTTATATCAAACTCTGGTTTTATGCATCACCCTACCTCTCCTTCCCACTTAAGCAGGAATAAGAGTGTTTTTTAAATGTGAGACACTGTTCTCTTTCCTAACTCAGTTCAAGTGTAGCCATGTTTACAGGATCTTCATAAGTGATATCTTATGATAAGTTTCTTTTTCTGTGTGACTTATTTCACTTAGAATCATCGTACCTGAATCCACCCATTTAGCTGCTACTGGTCTTATGACATTGATTTCATGGCTGAGGGATATTCCATCGTACGTAAGTACCACAATTTTTTGAACCATTTGTATATTTCCTGGGATATTTAAGGTGTACCCAAGTTGAGGTCCTTGTATGCAGTGCAGCCCTAAATTTTGGGGTGGCTCTGTCTTATCGATTTTCAGTTTTCCCAAGGTATATTCCCTAGACTGGAAGTGCCCTTGGCTCTGTAGCTCTGTTGTTTATTTGTTTTAGGGAACACAATGCACTCCTCCAGAGAGGCAGTTGGCTAGTTATATCCCGCCCATCAGCATAACAAGGCTCCCTGTTCTCCAGGGCCTGTCTTGCCTTTATGGATTTTACAAATTTTGTGGATGTCCCATTTGACCGGTGGGAAGTGATACTTCTTTGTAGTGCAGATTTCCATTGCCCGCTTGCTTGCTTGGCCAAAAAGGGCGTATGCGTTTTCTCCTGAATATATTCAGGAGAAAACGCATACGCCCTTTTTGGCCAAGTGCATCATTGTCTAAGTTGCACACCTCTTCCTGTGCTTTAAAGTCGATTCCAACGTACCTCTTGAAATCTGTTTCCTGCTATTCTGCCTCGCTTTCAAGTCCGCCTCGTTGCCTTCCCTCAACAGATTTTTGGACGATAGTTGTCCTTTATTACTCGGCCAGTTTGTGAATTGCTGTGCCCCTGAGCTACATTTTCAACTCGTTTTTTGTGAGCTGACCGCATGTCCAAAATTGTGGTTCAGGACCTATACTGGTTCCCAGTGGGTGGCTGAGACTTTGGTTAATTCTTCTTCAGGCCGGGAAATTAGAGTGATATGTGCCCGTCCAAATGCCTAACAGCTACTCTCTCATTGGTTCTCCCTCTTCCCTTTCATCCTCTGCCAAATTTGCAACCTGTGCGAACCAGGAGGTTAAAGGGGCTGACTCTCCAATTTGGGAGGTTGATAGTAAAGCAGATGGAAAGTCAAACCCGAGCACCAGGAGAGGGACTATTCGTTGAGTTTTAGAAACCTTTCATATTCACAGTGTGTCCGTTCTCTAGGTTTCCCGTACATGTTATAGCTGTAGTAATATTCTCTTTAACCTGGAGAGTTGGGACCCATGGAATGGGTGCCAGGCATTTGTGCTTTAAAGGGTCTGCATTTGCTCACCCAATCTCACCAATCCTCTCAGTCCCAAGTGTCCAGACTTATGCCACTTCCAGCTGCCGTTGTAGATAGGGTCATTCCAGGTTTCATCAGAGTCCCTGAAGGAATTGTAAAGAATTTCCCAGTTTTTTTGTTTTTTTTTTTCGAAATTCCTTTTTATAGTGGGTTTGAGCTGATTCTCGCTGCCATGTTTATGCCAGTCTAGACACACTTGATTCCCTTACGGAGACATATCAATACATAGGTTTTAAGATTCTTACTAGTCAGATATATTCCTCTGCGGGAAATATGGGGTTTTGAGTCCCTTTCACTGAGGAAGGTGTAGGTCTTGTCTATTCCATAGTTGGTTTTTGGAACGGTACCTGTGCTTATATCAAACTCTGGTTTTATGCATCACGCCACCTCTCCTTCCCCCTTAAGCAGGCATAAGAGTGTTTTCTAAATGTGAGACACTGTTCTCTTTCCTAACTCAGTTCAAGTGTAGCCATGTTTACAGGATCTTCATAAGTGATATCTTATGATAAGTTTCTTTTTCTGTGTGACTTATTTCACTTAGAATCATCGTACCTGAATCCACCCATTTTGCTGCTACTGGTCTTATGACATTGATTTCATGGCTGAGGGATAATCCATCGTACATAATTACCACAATTTTTGGAACCATTTTTATATTTCCTGGGATATTTACGGTGTACCCAAGTTGAGGTCCTTGTAAGCAGTGCAGCCTTAAATTTTGGGGTGGCTCTGTCTTATTGATTTTCAGTTTTCCCAAGGTATATTCCCTAGACTGGAAGTGCCCTTGGCTCTGTAGCTCTGTTGTTTACTTGTTTTAGGGAACACAATGAACTCCTCCAGAGAGGCAGTTGGCAATTTACATCCCGCCTATCAGCATAAAAAGGCTCCCTGTTCTCCAGGGCCTGTCTTGCCTTTCTGGTTTTTACACATTTTGTGGATGTCCCTTTTGACCGGTGGGAAGTGATACTTCTTTGTAGTGCAGATTTGCATTGCCCGCTTGCTTGCTTGGCCAAAAAGGGCGTATGCCTTTTCTCCTGAATATATTCAGGAGAAAACGCATACGCCCTTTTTGGCCAAGTGCATCATTGTCGAAGTTGTGCCCCTCTTCCTGTGCTTTAAAGGCGATTCCAACGTACCTCTTGAAATCTGTTTCCTGCTATTCTGCCTCGCTTTCAAGTCCGCCTCGTTGCCTTCCCTCAACAGGTTTTTGGACTATAGTTGTCCTTTAAACTCGGTCAGTTTGTGAATTGCTGTGCCCCTGAGCTCCATTTTTCAACTCGTTTTTTGTGAGCTGACCGCATGTCAAAAATTTTGGTTCAGGACCTATGCTGGTTCCCGGTGGGTGGCTGAGACTTTGGTTAATTCTTCTTCCTGCCGGAAAATTAGAGTGATATGTGCCCGTCCAAATGCCTAACAGCTACTCTCTCATTGGTTCTCCCTTTTCCCTTTCATCCTCATCCAAATTGGCAACCTGTGCGAATCAGGAGGTTAAAGGGGCTGTCTCTCCAAGTTGGGAGATTGATAGTAAAGCAGATGGAAATTCAAAACAGAACACCAGGAGAGGGACTATTCGTTGAGTTTTAGAAACCTTTCGTATTCACAGTGTGTCCGTTCTCTAGGTTTCCCGTACATGTTATAGCTGTAGTAATATTCCCTTCAACCTGGAGAGTTGGGACCCATGGAATGGGTGCCAGGCATTTGTGCTTTAAAGGGTCTGCATTTGCTCACCCAATCTCACCAATCCTCTCAGTCCCAACTGTCCAGCCTTATGCCACATCCAGCTGTCATTGTAGATAGGGTCATTCCAGGATTTATCAGAGACCCTGACGGAATTGTAAAGAATTTCCCAGTTCTTTTGTTTTGTTTTTGAAATTCCTTTTTATAGTGGGTTTGAGCTGATTCTCGCTGCCATGTTTATGCCAGTCTAGACACACTTGATTCCCTTACGGAGACATATCAATACATAGGTTTTAAGATTCTTACTAGTCAGATATATTCCTCTGCGGGAAATATGGGGTTTTGAGTCCCTTTCACTGAGGAAGGTGTAGGTCTTGTCTATTCCATAGTTGGTTTTTGGAACGGTACCTGTGCTTATATCAAACTCTGGTTTTATGCATCACGCCACCTCTCCTTCCCCCTTAAGCAGGCATAAGAGTGTTTTCTAAATGTGAGACACTGTTCTCTTTCCTAACTCAGTTCAAGTGTAGCCATGTTTACAGGATCTTCATAAGTGATATCTTATGATAAGTTTCTTTTTCTGTGTGACTTATTTCACTTAGAATCATCGTACCTGAATCCACCCATTTTGCTGCTACTGGTCTTATGACATTGATTTCATGGCTGAGGGATATTCCATCGTACGTAAGTACCACAATTTTTTGAACAATTTTTATATTTCCTGGGATATTTAAGGTGTACCCAAGTTGAGGTCCTTGTAAGCAGTGCAGCCCTAAATTTTGTGGTGTCTCTGTCTTATTGATTTTCAGTTTTCCCAAGGTATATTCCCTAGACTGGAAGTGCCCTTGGCTCTCTAGCTCTGTTGTTTATTTGTTTTAGGGAACACAATGCACTCCTCCAGAGAGGCAGTTGGCAATTTACATCCCGCCCATCAGCATAACAAGGCTCCCTGTTCTCTAGGGCCTGTGTTACCTTTCTGGTTTTTACGAATTTTGTGGATGTCCCTTTTGACCGGTGGGAAGTGATACTTCTTTGTAGTGCAGATTTGCATTGCCCACTTGCTTGCTTGCACAAAAAGGGCGTATGCGTTTTCTCCTGAATATATTCAGGAGAAAACGCATACGCCCTATTTGGCCAAGTGCATCATTGTCGAAGTTGTGCCCCTCTTCCTGTGCTTTAAAGGCGATTCCAACGTACCTCTTGAAATCTGTTTCCTGCTATTATGCCTCGCATTCCAGTCTGCCTCGTTGCCTTCCCTTAACAGATTTTTGTACGATAGTTGTCCTTTATTACTCGGGCAGTTTGTGAATTGCTGTGCCCTTTAGCTCCATTTTTCAACTCGTTTTTTGTGAGCTGACTGCAAGTCCAAAATTTTGGTCCAGGACCTATGCTGGTTCCCGGTGGGTAGCTGAGACTTTCGTTAATTCTTCTTCCTGCTGGGAAGTTAGAGTGATATGTGCACGTCCAATTGCCTAACAGCTACTCTCTCATTAGTTCTCCCTCTTCCATTTCATCCTCTGCCAAATTGGAAACCTGTGCGAACCAGGAGGTTAAAAGGGCTGTCTCTTCAAGTTGGGAGATTGATAGTAAAGCAGATGGAAAGTCAAACCGGAGAACCAGGAGAGGGACTATTCGTTGAGTTTTAGAAACCTTTCGTATTCACAGTGTGTCCATTGTCTAGGTTTCCCGTACATGTTATAGCTGTAGTAAAATTCCCTTCAACCTGGAGAGTTGGGACCTATGGAATGTGTGCCAGGCATTTGTGCTTTAAAGGGTCTGCATTGGCTCACCCAATCTCACCAATCCTCTCAGTCCCAAGTGTGCAGCCTTATGCCACATCCAGCTGTCGTTGTAGATAGGGTCATTCCAGGTTTCATCAGAGACCCTGAAGGAATTGTAAAGAATTTCCCAGTTTTTTTGTTTTGTTTTTGAAATTCCTTTTTATAGGGGGTTTGAGCTGATTCTCGCTGCCATGTTTATGCCAGTCTAGACACACCTGATTCCCTTATGGAGACATATCAATACATAGGTTTTAAGATTCTTACTAGTCAGATATATTCCTCTGCGGGAAATATGGGGTTTTGAGTACCTTTCACTGAGGACGGTGTAGGTCTTGTCTATTCCATAGTTGGTTTTTGGAACGGTACCTGTGCTTATGTCAAACTCTGGTTTTATGCATCACCCCACCTCTCCTTCCCCCTTAAGCAGGTATAAGGGTGTTTTCTAAATGTGAGACACTGTTCTCTTTCCTAACTCAGTTCAAGTGTAGCCATGTTTACAGGATCTTCATAAGTGATATCTTATGATAAGTTTCTTTTTCTGTGTGACTTATTTCACTTAGAATCATCGTACCTGAATCCACCCATTTTGCTGCTACTGGTCTTATGACATTGATTTCATGGCTGAGGGATATTCCATCGTACGTAAGTAGCACAATTTTTTGAACCATTTTTATATTTCCTGGGATATTTACGGTGTACCCAAGTTGAGGTCCTTGTAAGCAGTGCAGCCCTAAATTTTAGGCTGGTTCTGTCTTATTGATTTTCAGTTTTCCCAAGGTATATTCCATAGACTGGAGGTGCCCTTGGCTCTGTAGCTCTGTTCTTTACTTGTTTTAGGGAACACAATGCACTCCTCCAGAGAGGCAGTTGGCAATTTACATCCCGCCCATCAGCATAACAAGGCTCCCTGTTCTCCAGGGCCTGTCTTGCCTTTCTGGTTTTTACACATTTTGTGGATGTCCCTTTTGACCGGTGGGAAGTGATACTTCTTTGTAGTGCAGATTTGCATTGCCCGCTTGCTTGCTTGGCCAAAAAGGGCGTATGCGTTTTCTCCTGGATATATTCAGGAGAAAACGCATACGCCCTTTTGGGCCTAGTGCATCATTGTCGAAGTTGTGTCCCTCTTCCTGTGCTTTAAAGGCGATTCCAATGTACCTCTTGAAATCTGTTTCCTGCTATTCCGCCTCGCTTTCCAGTCCGCCTCGCTGCCTTCCCTCAACAGATTTTTGTACGATAGTTGTCCTTTATTACTCGGGCAGTTTGTGAATTGCTGTGCCCTTGAGCTCCATTTTTCAACTCGTTTTTTGTGAGCTGACTGCAAGTCCAAAATTTTGGTTCAGGACCTATACTGGTTCCCGGTGGGTGGCTGAGAAGTTGGTTAAATCTTCTTCCTGCCGGGAAATTAGAGTGATATGTGCCCATCCAAATGCCTAACAGCTACTCTCTCATTGGTTCTCCCTCTTCCCTTTCATCCTCTGCCAAATTGGCAACCTGTGCGAACCAGGAGGTTAAAGGGGCTGTCTCTACAAGTTGGGAGGTTGATAGTAAAGCAGATGGAAAGTCAAACCGGAGCACCAGGAGAGGGACTATTCGTTGAGTTTTAGAAACCTTTCGTATTCACAGTGTGTCCGTTCTCTAGGTTTACCGTACTTGTTATAGCTGTAGTAATATTCCCTTTAACCTGGAGAGTTGGGACCCATGGAATGGGTGCCAGGGATTAGTGCTTTAAATGGTATGCATTTGATCACCCAATCTCACCAATCCTCTCAGTCCCAATTGTCCCTCCTTATGCCACATCCAGTTGTCGTTGTACATAGGGTCATTCCTCGTTTCATCAGAGACCCTGAAGGAATTGTAAAGAATTTCCCAGTTTTTCTGTTTTGTTTTTGAAATTCCTTTTTATAGTGGGTTTGAGCTGATTCTCGCTGCCATGTTTATGCCAGTCTAGACACACTTGATTCCCTTACGGAGACATATCAATACATAGGTTTTAAGATTTTACTAGTCAGATATATTCCTCTGCGGGAAATATGGGGTTTTGATTCCCTTTCACTGAGGAAGGTGTAGGTCTTGTCTATTCCATAGTTGGTTTTTGGAACGGTACCTGTTCTTATATCAAACTCTGGTTTTATGCATCACCCCACCTCTCCTTCCCCCTTAAGCAGGCATAAGAGTGTTTTCTAAATGTGAGACACTGTTCTCTTTCCTACCTGAGTTCAAGTGTAGCCATGTTTACAGGATCTTCATAAGTGATATCTTATGATAAGTTTCTTTTTCTCTGTGACTTATTTCACTTAGAATCATCGTACCTGAATCCACCCATTTTGCTGCTACTGATCTTATGACATTGATTTCATGGCTGAGGGATATTCCATCGTACGTAAGTACCACAATTTTTTGAACCATTTTTATATTTCCTGGGATATTTAAGGTGTACCCAAGTTGAGGTCCTTGTAAGCAGTGCAGCCCTAAATTTTGGGGTGGCTCTGTCTTATTGATTTTCAGTTTTCCCAAGGTATATTCCCTAGACTGGAAGTGCCCTTGGCTCTGTAGCTCTGTTCTTTACTTGTTTTAGGGAACACAATGCACTCCTCCAGAGAGGCAGTTCGCAAGTTACATCCCGCCCATCAGCATAACAAGGCTCCCTTTCTCCAGGGCCTGTCTTGCCTTTCTGGTTTTTACACATTTTGTGGATGTCCCTTTTGACCGGTGGGAAGTGATACTTCTTTGTAGTGCAGATTTGCATTGCCCGCTTGCTTGCTTGGCCAAAAAGGGCGTATGAATTTTCTCCTGAATATATTCAGGAGAAAACGCATACGCCCTTTTTGGCCAAGTGCATCATTGTCGAAGTTGTGCCCCTCTTCCTGTGCTTTAAAGGCGATTCCAACGTACCTCTTGAAATCTGTTTCCTGCTATTCTGGCGCGATTTCAAGTCCGCCTCGTTGCCTTCCCTCAACAGATTTTTGGACGATAGTTGTCCTTTTTTACTCGGCCAGTTTGTGAATTGTTGTGCCCCAGAGCTCCATTTTTCAACTCGTTTTTGGTGAGCTGACCGCAAGTCCAAAATTTTGGTTCAGGACCTATGCTGGTTCACGGTGGGGGGCTGAGTCTTTGGTTAATTCTTCTTTCTGCTGTTACGTTAGAGTAATATATGCCCGTCCTAATGCCTAACAGCTACTCTCTCATTGGTTCTCCCTCTTCCATTTCATCCTCTACCAATTTGGCAACCTGTGCGAACCAGGTGGTTAAAGGGGCTGTCTCTCCAAATTGTGAGGTTGATAGTAAAGCAGATGGAAAGTCAAACAGGAGCACCAGGAGAGGGACTATTCGTTGAGTTTTAGAAACCTTTCGTATTCACAGTGTGTCCGTTCTCTAGGTTTCCCGTACATGTTATAGCTGTAGTAATATTCACTTCAACCTGGAGTGTTGGGACCCATGGAATGGGTGCCATGCATTATTGCGTTAAAGGGTCTGCATTTGCTCACCCAATCTCACCAATCCTCTCAGTCCCAAGTGTCCAGTCTTATGCCACATCCAGCTGTCATTGTAGATAGGGTCATTCCAGGTTTCATCAGAGACCCTGAAGGAATTGTAAAGAATTTCCCAGATTTATTGTTCTGTTTTTGAAATTCCTTTTTATAGTGGGTTTGAGCTGATTCTCGCTGCCATGTTTATGCCAGTCTAGACATACTTGATTCCCTTACGGAGACATATCAATACATAGGTTTTAAGATTCTTACTAGTCAGATATATTCCTCTGCGGGAAATATGGGGTTTTGAGTCCCTTTCACTGAGGAAGGTGTAGGTCTTGTCTATTCCATAGTTGGTTTTTGGAACGGTACCTGTGCTTATATCAAACTCTGGTTTTATGCATCACCCCACCTCTCCTTCCCCCTTAAGCAGGCATAAGAGTGTTTTCTTAATATGAGACAATGTCTTCTTTCCTAACTCAGTTCAAGTGTAGCCATGTTTACAGGATCGTCATAAGTGATATCTTATGATAAGTTTCTTTTTCTCTGTGACTTATTTCACTTAGAATCATCGAACCTGAATCCACCCATTTTGCTGCTACTGGTTTATGACATTGATTTCATGGCTGAATGATATTCCATCGTACGTAAGTACCACAATTTTTGAACCATTTTTATATTTCCTGGGATATTTAAGGTGTACCCAAGTTGAGGTCCTTGTAAGCAGTGCAGCCCTAAATTTTGGGGTGGCTCTGTCTTATTGATTTTCAGAATTCCAAGGTATATTCCCTAGAATGGAAGTGCCCTTGGCTCTTTAGCTCTGTTCTTTACTTGTTTTAGGGAACACAATATACTCCACCAGAGAGACAGTTGGCAATTTACAACCCGCCCATCAGCATAACAAGGCTCCCTGTTCTCCAGGGCCTGTCTTGCCTTTCAGGCTTTTACACATTTTGTGGATGTCCCTTTTGAGCGGTGGGAAGTGATACTTCTTTGAAGTGCAGATTTGCATTGCCCGCTTGCTTGCTTGGCCAAAAAGGGCGTATGTGTTTTCTCCTGAATATATTCAGGAGAAAACGCATACGCCCTTTTTGGCCAAGTGCATCATTGTCGTAGTTGTGCCCCTCTTCCTGTGCTTTAAAGGCGATTCCAACGTACCTCTTGAAATCTGTTTCCTGCTATTCTGCCTCACTTTCAAGTTCGCCTCGTTGCCTTCCCTCAACAGATTTTTGGACGACAGTTGTCCTTTATTACTCGGCCATTTTGTGAATTGCTGTGCCCCTTAGCTCCATTTTTCAACTCGTTTTTTGTAAGCTGACAGCAAGTCCAAAATTTTGGTTGAGGACCTATGCTTGTTCCCGGTGGGGGGCTGAGACTTTGGTTAATTCTTCTTCCTGCCGAGAAGTTAGAGTGATATGTGCCAGTCCAAATGCCTAACAGCTACTCTCTCATTGGTTCTCCCTCTTCCCTTTCATCCTCTGCCAAACTGGAAACCTGTGCGAACCAGGAGGTTAAAGGTGCTGTCTCTCCAAGTTGGGAGATTGATAGTAAAGCAGATGGAAAGTCAAACCGGAGCACCAGGAGAGGGACTATTCGTTGAGTTTTAGAAACCTTTCGTATTCACAGTGTGTCCGTGCTCTAGGTTTCCCGTACATGTTATAACTGTAGTAATATTCCCTTCAATCTGGAGAGTTGGGACAAATGGAATGGGTGCCAGGCATTATTGCTTTAAAGGGTCTTGATTTGCTCACCCAATCTCACCATTCCTCTCAGCCCCTAGTGTCCCTCCTTATGCCACATCCAGCTGTCGTTGTAGATAGGGTCATTCCAGGTTTCATCAGAGACCCTGAAGGAATTGTAAAGAATTTCCCAGTTTTTGTGTTTTGTTTTTGAAATTCCTTTTAATAGTGAGTTTGAGCTGATTCTCGCTGCCATGTTTATGCCAGTCTAGACACACTTGATTCCCTTACGGAGACATATCAATACATATATTTTAAGATTCTTACTTGTCTGATATATTCCTCTGCGGGAAATATGGGGTTTTGAGTCCCTTTCACTGAGGAAGGTGTAGGTCTTTTCTATTCCATAGTTAGTTTTTGGAACGGTACCTGTGCTTATATCAAACTCTGGTTTTATGCATCACCCCACCTCTCCTACCCCCTTAAGCAGGCATAAAAGTGTTTTCTAAATGTGAGACACTGTTCTCTTTCCTAACTCAGTTCAATTGTACTCATGTTTCCAGGATCTTCATAAGTGATATCTTATGAAAATTTCTATTTCTGTGTGACTTATTTCACTTAGAATCATCGTACCTGAATCCACCCATTTTGCTGCTACTGGTCTTATGACATTGATCTCATGGCTGAGGGCTATTCCATCGTACGTAAGTACCACAATTTTTTGAACCATTTTTATATTTCCTGGGATACTTAAAGTGTATCCAAGTTGAGGTCCTTGTAAGCAGTGCAGCCCTAAATTTTGGGGTGGCTCTGTCTTATTGATTTTCAGTTTTCCCAAGGTATATTCCCTAGACTGGAAGTGCCCTTGGCTCTGTAGCTCTGTTCTTTACTTGTTTTAGGGAACACAATGCACTCCTCCAGAGAGGCTGTTGGGAATTTACATCCCGCCCATCAGCATAACAAGGCTCCCTGTTCTCCAAGGCCTGTCTTGCCTTTCTGGTTTTTACACATTTTGTGGATGTCCCTTTTGACTGGTGGGAAATGATACTTCTTTGTAGTGCAGATTTGCATTGCCCGCTTGCTTGCTTGGCCAAAAAGGGCGTATGCGTTTTCTCCTGAATATATTCAGGAGAAAACGCATACGCCCTTTTTGGCCAAGTGCATCATTGTCGAAGTTGTGCCCCTCATCCTGTGCTTTAAAGGCGATTCCAACGTACCTCTTGAAATCTGTTTCCTGCTGTTCTGCCTCGCTCTCAAGTACACCTCGTTGCCTTCCCTCAACAGATTTTTGGACGAGAGTTGTCCTTTATTACTCGGCCAGTTTGTGAGTTGCTGTGCCCCTGAGCTCCATTTTTCAACTCGTTTTTGGTGAGCTGACCGCAAGTCCAAAATTTTGGTTCAGGACCTATACTGGTTCCCAGTGGGTGGCTGAGACTTTGGTTAATTCTTCTTCTTCCCGGGATATTAGAGTGATATGTGCCCTTCCAAATGACTATCAGCTACTCTCTCATTGGTTCTCCCTCTTCCCTTTCATCCACTCCCAATTTGGCAACCTGTGTGATCCAGGAGGTAAAAATGGCTGTCTCTCCAAGTTGGGATGTTGATAGTAAAGCAGATGGAAAGTCAAACCGGAGCACCAGGAGAGGGACTATTCGTTGAGTTTTAGAAACCTTTCGTATTCACAGTGTGTCCGTTATCTAGGTTTCCCGTACATGTTATAGCTGTAGTAATATTCCCTTCAACCTGGAGAGTTGGGACCCATGGAATGGGTGCCAGGCATTTCTGCTTTAAAGGGTCTGCAGTTGCTCACCCAATCTCACCAATCCTCTCAGTCCCAAGTGTCCCTCATTATGCCACATCCAGCTGTCATTGTAGATATGGTCATTCAAGGGTTCATCAGAGACCCTGAAGGAATTGTAAAGAATTTCCCAGTTTTTTTGTTTTGTTTTTGAAATTCCTTTTTATAGGGGGTTTGAGCTGATTCTCGCTGCCATGTTTATGCCAGTCTAGACACACTTGATTACCTTACGGAGACATATCAATACATAGGTTTTAAGATTCTTAATAGTCAGATATATTCCTCTGCAGGAAATATGGGGTTTTGAGTCCCTTTCACTGAGGAAGGTGTAGGTCTTGTCTATTCCATAGTTGGTTTTTGGAACGGTACCTGTGCTTATATCAAACTCTGGTTTTATGCATCACCCCACCTCTCCTTCCCCCTTAAGCAGGCATAAGTGTGTTTTCTAAATGTGAGACTCTGTTCTCTTTCCTAACTCAGTTCAAGTGTAGCCATGTTTACAGGATCTTCATAAGTGATATCTTATGATAAGTTTCTTTTTCTCTGTGACTTATTTCACTTATAATCATCGTACCTGAATCCACCCATTTTGCTGTTACTGGTTTATGACATTGATTTCATGGCTGAGGGATATTCCATCATACGTAAGTACCACAATTTTTGAACCATTTTTATATTTCCTGGGATATTTAAGGTGTACCCAAGTTGAGGTCCTTGTAAGCAGTGCAGCCCTAAATTTTGGGGTGGCTCTGTCTTATTGATTTTCAGAATTCCCAAGGTATATTCCCTAGACTGGAAGTGCCCTTGGCTCTTTAGCTCTGTTCTTTACTTTTTTTAGGGAACACAATATACTCCTCCAGAGAGGCAGTTGGCAATTTACATCCCACCCATCAGCATAACAAGGCTCCCTGTTCTCCAGGCCCTGTCTTGCCTTTCTGGTTTTTACACATTTTGTGGATGTCCCTTTTGACCGGAGGGAAATGATACTTATATGTAGTTCAGATTTGCATTGCCCGCTTGCTTGCTTGGCCAAAAAGGGCGTATGCGATTTCTCCTGAATATATTCAGGAGAAAACGCATACGCTCTTTTTGGCCAAGTGCATCATTGTCGAAGTTGTGCCCCTCTTCCTGTGCTTTAAAGGCGATTCCAACGTACCTCTTGAAATCTGTTTCCTGCTATTCTGCCTCGCTTTCAAGTCCGCCTCGTTGTCTTCCCTCAACAGATTTTTGGACGATAGTTGTCCTTTATTACTCGGCCAATTTGTGCATTGCTGTGCCCCTGATCTCCATTTTTCAACTCGTTTTTGGTGAGCTGACCGCAGATCCAAAATTTTGGTTCAGGACCTATGATTGTTCCCGTTGGGGGAGTGAGACTTTGGTTAATTCTTCTTCCTGCCGGGAAGGTAGAGTGATATGTTCCCGTCCAAATGCCTAACAGCTACTCTCTCATTGGTTCTCCCTCTTCCCTTTCATCCTCTGCCAAATTGGCAACCTGTGCGAACCAGGAGGTTAAAGGGGCTGTCTCTACAAGTTGGGAGGTTGATAGTAAAGCAGATGGAAAGTCATACCGGAGCACCAGGAGAGGGACTATTCGTTGAGTTTTAGAAACCTTTCGTATTCACAGTGTGTCCGTTCTCTAGGTTTCCCGTACATTTTATAGCTGTAGTAATATTCCCTTCAACCTGGAGAGTTGGGACCCACGGAATGGGTGCCAGGCATTTGTGCTTTAAAGGGTCTGCATTTGCTAACCCAATCTCACCAATTCTCTCAGTCCCAAGTGTCCAGCCATATGCCACATCCAGCTGTCGTTGCAGATAGGGTCATTCCAGGTTTCATCAGAGACCCTGAAGGAATTGTATAGAATTTCCCAGTTTTTTTTGTTTTGTTTTTGAAATTCCTTTTTATAGTGGGTTTGAGCTGAATCTCGCTGCCATGTTTATGCCAGTCTAGACACACTTGATTCCCTTATGGAGACATATCAATACATAGGTTTTAAGATTCTTAGTAGTCAGATATATTCCTCTGCGGGAAATATGGGGTTTTGAGTCCCTTTCACTGAGGAAGGTGTAGGTCTTGTCTATTCCATAGTTGGTTTTTGGAACGGTACCTGTGCTTATATCAAACTCTGGTTTTATGCATCACCCCACCTCTCCTTCCCCCTTAAGCAGGCATAAGAGTGTTTTCTAAATGTGAGACACTCTTCTCTTTCCTAACTCAGTTCAAGTGTAGCCATGTTTACAGGATCTTCATAAGTGATATCTTATGATAAGTTTCTTTCTCTGTGACTTATTACACTTAGAATCATCGTACCTGAATCTACCCATTTTGCTGCTACTGGTCTTATGACATTGATTTCATGGCTGAGGGATATTCCATCGTACGTAAGTACCACAATTTTTTGTACCATTTTTATATTTCCTGGGATATTTAAGGTGTACCCAAGTTGAGGTCCTTGTAAGCAGTGCAGCCCTAAATTTTAGGGTGGCTCTGTCTTATTGATTTTCAGTTTTCCCAAGGTATATTCCCTAGACTGGAAGTGCCCTTGGCTCTGTAGCTCTGTTCTTTACTTGTTTTAGGGAACACAATGCACTCCTCCAGAGAGGCAGTTGGCAATTTACATCCCGCCCATCAGCATAACAAGGCTCCCTGTTCTCCAGGGCCTGTCTTGCCTTTCTGGTTTTTACACATTTTGTGGATGTCCCTTTTGACCGGTGGGAAGTGATACTTCTTTGTACTGCAGATTTGCATTGCCCGCTTGCTTGCTTGGCCAAAAAGGGCGTATGCGTTTTCTCCTGAATATATTCAGGAGAAAACGCATACGCCCTTTTTGGCCAAGTGCATCATTGTCGAAGTTGTGCCCCTCTTCCTGTGCTTTAAAGGCGATTCCAACGTACCTCTTGAAATCTGTTTCCTGCTATTCTGCCTCGCTTTCAAGTCCGCCTCGTTGCCTTCCCTCAACAGGTTTTTGGATGATAGTTGTCCTTTATTACTCGGCCAGTTTGTGAATTGCTGTGCCCCTGAGCTCCATTTTTCAACTCGTTTTTGGTGAGCTGACCACAAGTCCAAAATTTTGGTTCAGGACCTATACTGGTTCCCGGTGGGTGGCTGAGACTTTCGTTAATTCTTCTTCCTGCCGGGAAATTACAGTGATATGTGCCCGTCCAAATTCCTAACAGCTACTCTCTCATTGGTTCTCCCTCTTCCCTTTCATCCTCTGCCAAATTGGCAACCTGTGCGAACCAGGAGGTTAAAGGGGCTGTCTCTCCAAGTTGGGAGGTTGATAGTAAAGCAGATGGAAAGTCAAACCGGAGCACCAGGAGAGGGACTATTCGTTGAGTTTTAGAAACCTTTCGTATTCACAGTGTGTCCGTTCTCTAGGTTTCCGGTACATGTTATAACTGTAGTAATATTCCCTTCAACCTGGAGAGTTGGGACCCATGGAATGGGTGCCATGCATTATTGCTTTAAAGGGTCTGCATTTGCTCACCAAATCTCACCAATCGTCTCAGTCCCAAGTGTCCAGCCTTATGCCACATCCAGCTGTCGTTGTAGATAGGGTCATTCCAGGTTTCATCAGAGACCCTGAAGGAATTGTAAAGAATTTCCCAGTTTTTTTGTTTTGTTTTTGAAATTCCTTTTTATAGTGGGTTTGAGCTGATTCTCGCTGCCATGTTTATGCCAGTCTAGACACACTTGATTCCCTTACAGAGACATATTAATACATAGGTTTTAAGATTCTTACTAGTCAGATATATTCCTCTTCGGGAAATATGGGGTTTTGAGTCCCTTTCACTGAGGAAGGTGTAGGTCTTGTCTATTCCATAGTTGGTTTTTGGAACGGTACCTGTGCTTATATCAAACTCTGGTTTTATGCATCACCCCACCTCTCCTTCCCCCTTAAGCAGGCATAAGAGTGTTTTCTAAATGTGAGACACTGTTCTCTTTCCTAACTCAGTTCAAGTGTAGCCATGTTTACAGGATCTTCATAAGTGATATCTTATGATAAGTTTCTTTCTCTGTGACTTATTTCACTTAGAATCATCGTACCTGAATCTACCCATTTTGCTGCTACTGGTCTTATGACATTGATTTCATGGCTGAGGGATATTCCATCGTACGTAAGTACCACAATTTTTTGTATCATTTTTATATTTCCTGGGATATTTAAGGTGTACCCAAGTTGAGGTCCTTGTAAGCAGTGCAGCCCTAAATTTTAGGGTGGCTCTGTCTTATTGATTTTCAGTTTTCCCAAGGTATATTCCCTAGACTGGAAGTGCCCTTGGCTCTGTAGCTCTGTTCTTTACTTGTTTTAGGGAACACAATGCACTCCTCCAGAGAGGCAGTTGGCAATTTACATCCCGTCCATCAGCATAACAAGGCTCCCTGTTCTCCAGGGCCTGTCTTGCCTTTCTGGTTTTTACACATTTTGTGGATGTCTCTTTTGACCAGTGGGAAGTGATACTTCTTTGTAGTGCAGATTTGCATTGCCCGCTTGCTTGCTTGGCCAAAAAGGGCGTATGCGTTTTCTCCTGAATATATTCAGGAGAAAACGCATACGCCCTTTTTGGCCAAGTGCATCATTGTCGAAGTTGTGCCCCTCTTCCTGTGCTTTAAAGGCGATTCCAACGTACCTCTTGAAATCTGTTTCCTGCTATTCTGCCTCGCTTTCAAGTCCGCCTCGTTGCCTTCCCTCAACAGATTTCTGGATGATAGTTGTCCTTTATTACTCGGCCAGTTTGTGAATTGCTGTGCCCCTGAGCTCCATTTTTCAACTCGTTTTTGGTGAGCTGACCACAAGTCCAAAATTTTGGTTCAGGACCTATACTGGTTCCCGGTGGGTGGCTGAGACTTTGGTTAATTCTTCTTCCTGCCGGGAAATTACAGTGATATGTGCCCGTCCAAATTCCTAACAGCTACTCTCTCATTGGTTCTCCCTCTTCCCTTTCATCCTCTGCCAAATTGGCAACCTGTACGAACCAGGAGGTTAAAGGGGCTGTCTCCCCAAGTTGGGAGGTTGATAGTAAAGCAGATGGAAAGTCAAACCGGAGCACCAGGAGAGGGACTATTCGTTGAGTTTTAGAAACCTTTCGTATTCACAGTGTGTCCGTTCTCTAGTTTTCCGGTACATGTTATAACTGTAGTAATATTCCCTTCAACCTGGAGAGTTGGGACCCATGGAATGGGTGCCATGCATTATTGCTTTAAAGGGTCTGCATTTGCTCACCAAATCTCACCAATCGTCTTAGTCCCAAGTGTCCAGCCTTATGCCACATCCAGCTGTCGTTGTAGATAGGGTCATTCCAGGTTTCATCAGAGACCCTGAAGGAATTGTAAAGAATTTCCCAGTTTTTTTGTTTTGTTTTTGAAATTCCTTTTTATAGTGGGTTTGAGCTGATTCTCGCTGCCATGTTTATGCCAGGCTAGACACACTTGATTCCCTTACGGACACATATCAATACATAGGTTTTAAGATTCTTACTAGTCAGATATATTCCTCTGCGGGAAATATGGGGTTTTGAGTCCCTTTCACTGAGGAAGGTGTTGGTCTTGTCTATTCCATAGTTGGTTTTTGGAACGGTACCTGTGCTTATATCAAACTCTGGGTTTATGCATCACCCCACCTCTCCTTCCCCCTTAAGCAGGCATAAGAGTGTTTTCTAAATGTGAGACACTGTTCTCTTTCGAACTCAGTTCAAGTGTAGCCATGTTTACAGGATCTTCATAAGTGATATCTTATGATAAGTTTCTTTCTCTGTGACTTATTTCACTTAGAATCATCGTACCTGAATCTACCCATTTTGCTGCTACTGGTCTTATGACATTGATTTCATGGCTGAGGGATATTCCATCGTACGTAAGTACCACATTTTTTGAACCATTTTTATATTTCCTGGGATATTTAAGGTGTACCCAAGTGAGGTCCTTGTAAGCAGTGCAGCCCTAAATTTTAGGGTGGCTCTGTCTTATTGATTTTCAGTTTTCCCAAGGTATATTCCCTAGACTGGTAGTGCCCTTGGCTCTGTAGCTCTGTTCTTTACTTCTTTTAGGGAACACAATGCACTCCTCCAGAGAGGCAGTTGGCAATTTACATCCCGCCCATCAGCATAACAAGGCTCCCTGTTCTCCAGGGCCTGTCTTGCCTTTCTGGTTTTTACATATTTTGTGGATGTCCCTATTGACCGGTGGGAAGTGATACTTCTTTGTAGTGCAGATTTGCATTGCCCGCTTGCTTGCTTGGCCAAAGGAGAAAACGCATACGCCCTTTTTGGCCAAGTGCATCATTGTCGAAGTTGTGCCCCTCTTCCTGTGCTTTAAAGGCGATTCCAACGTACCTCTTGAAATCTGTTTCCTGCTATTCTGCCTCGCTTTCAAGTCCGCCTCGTTGCCTTCCCTCAACAGATTTTTGGACGATAGTTGTCCTTTATTACTCGGCCAGTTTGTGAATTGCTGTGCCCCTGAGCTCCATTTTTCAACTCGTTTTTGTTGAGCTGACCGCAAGTCCAAAATTTTGGTTCAGGAACTATACTGGTTCCTGGTGGGGGGCTGAGACTTTGGTTAATTCTTCTTCCTGCCGGGAAGTTAGAGTGATATGTGCCCGACAAAATACCTAACAGCTACTCTCTCATTGGTTCTCCCTCTTCCCTTTCATCCTCTGCCAAATTGGAAACATGTGTGAACCAGGAGGTTGAAGGGGCTGTCTCTCCAAGTTGGGAGATTGATAGTAAAGCAGATGGAAAGTCAAACCGGAGCACCAGGATAGGGACTATTCGTTGAGTTTTAGAAACCTTTCATATTCACAGTGTGTCCGTTCTCTAGGTTTCTCGTACATGTTATAACTGTAGTAATATTCCCTTCAACATGGAGAGTTGGGACCCATGGAATGGGTGCCATGCATTATTACTTTAAAGTGTCTGCATTTGCTCACCAAATCTCATCAATCGTCTCAGTCCCAACTGTCCAGCCTTATGCCACATCCAGCTGTCGTTGTAGATAGGGTCATTCCAGGGTTCATCAGAGACCCTGAAGGAATTGTAAAGAATTTCCCAGTTTTTTTGTTTTGTTTTTGAAATTCCTTTTTATAGTGGGTTTGAGCTGATTCTCGCTGCCATGTTTATGCCAGTCTAGACACACTTGATTCCCTTACGGAGACATATCAATACATAGGTTTTAAGATTCTTACTAGTCAGATATATTCCTCTGCGGGAAATATGGGGTTTTGAGTCCCTTTCACTGAGGAAGGTGTAGGTCTTGTCTATTCCATAGTTGGTTTTTGGAACGGTACCTGTGCTTATATGAAACTCTGGTTTTATGCATCACCTCACCTCTCCTTCCCCCTTAAGCAGGCATAAGAGTGTTTTCTAAATGTGAGACACTGTTCTCTTTCCTAACTCAGTTCAAGTGTAGCCATGTGTACAGGATCTTCATAAGTGATATCTTATGATAAGTTTCTTTCTCTGTGACTTATTTCACTTAGAATCATCGTACCTGAATCTACCCATTTTGCTACTACTGGTCTTATGACATTGATTTCATGGCTGAGGGATATTCCATCGTACGTAAGTACCACAATTTTTTGAACCATTTTTATATTTCCTGGGATATTTAAGGTGTACCCAAGTTGAGGTCCTTGTAAGCAGTGCAGACCTAAATTTTGGGGTGGCTCTGTCTTATTGATTTTCAGTTTTCCCAAGGTATATTCCGTAGACTGGAAGTGCCCTTGGCTCTGTAGCTCTGTTCTTTACTTGTTTTAGGGAACACAACGCACTCCTCCAGAGAGGCAGTTGGCAATTTACATCCCGCCCATCAGCATAACAAGGCTCCCTGTTCTCCAGGGCCTGTCTTGCCTTTCTGGTTTTTACACATTTTGTGGATGTCCCTTTTGACCGGTGGGAAGTGATACTTCTTTGTAGTGCAGATTTGCATTGCCCGCTTGCTTGCTTGGCCAAAAAGGACGTATGCGTTTTCTCCTGAATATATTCAGGAGAAAACGCATACGCCCTTTTTGGCCAAGTGCATCGTTGTCGAAGTTGTGCCCCTCTTCCTGTGCTTTAAAAGCGATTCCAACGTACCTCTTGAAATCTGTTTCCTGCTATTCTGCCTCGCTTTCAAGTCCGCCTCGTTGCCTTCCCTCAACAGATTTTTGGACGATAGTTGTCCTTTATTACTCGGCCAGTTTGTGAATTGCTGTGCCCCTGAGATCCATTTTTCAACTCGTTTTTGGTGAGCTGACCGCAAGTCCAACATTTTGGTTCAGGACCTATACTGGTTCCCGGTGGCTGACTGAGACTTTGGATAATTCTTCTTCCTGCTGAGAACTTACTGTGATATGTGCCCGTCCAAATGCCTAACAGCTACTCTCTCATTGGTTCTCCCTCTTCCCTTTCATCCTCTGCCAATTTGGAAACCTGTGCGAACCAGGAGGTTAAAGGGGCTGTCTCTCCAAGTTGGGAGGTTGATAGTAAAGCAGATGGAAAGTCAAACTGGAGCACCAGGAGAGGGACTATTCGTTGAGTTTTAGAAACCTTTCGTATTCACAGTGTGTCCGTTCTCTAGGTTTCCCGTACATGTTATAACTGTAGTAATATTCCCTTCAACCTGGAGAGTTGGGACCCATGGAATGGGTGCCATGCATTATTGCTTTAAAGGGTCTGCATTTGTTCACCCAATCTCACCAATCCTCTCAGTCCCGAGTGTCCAGCCTTATGCCACATCCAGCTGTCATTGTAGATAGGGTCATTCCAGGTTTCATCAGAATCTCTGAAGGAATTGTAAAGAATTTCCCAGTTTTTTTTTTTGTTTTTGAAATTCCTTTTTATAGTGGGTTTGAGCTGATTCTCGCTGCCATGTTTATGCCAGTCTAGACACACTTGATTCCCTTACGGAGACATATCAATACATAGGTTTTAAGATTCTTACTAGTCAGATATATTCCTCTGGGGGAAATATGGGTTTTGAATCCCTTTCACTGAGGAAGGTGTAGGTGTTGTCTATTCCATAGTTGGATTTTGGAACGGTACCTGTGCTTATATCAAACTCTGGTTTTATGCATCACCCCACCTCTCCTTCCCCCTTAAGCAGGCATAAGAGTGTTTTCTAAATGTGAGACACTCTTCTCTTTCCTAACTCAGTTCAACTGTAGCCATGTTTACAGGATCTTCATAAGTGATATCTTATGATACGTTTCTTTTTCTGTGTGACGTATATCACTTAGAATCATCGTACCTGAAACCACCCATTTTGCTGCTACTGGTCTTATGACATTGATTTCATGGCTGAGGGATATTCCATCGTACGTAAGTACCACAATTTTTTGAACCACTTTTATATTTCCTGGGATATTTAAGGTGTACCCAAGTTGAGGTCCTTGTAAGCAGTGCAGCCCTAAATTTTGGGTTTGCTCTGACTTATTGATTTTCAGAATTCACAAGATATATTCCATAGACTGGAAGTGCCCTTGGCTCTGTAGCTCTATTCTTTACTTGTTTTAGGGAACACAATGTACTCCTCCAGAGAGGCAGTTGGCAATTTACATCCCACCCATCAGCATAACAAGGCTCCCGGTTCTCCAGGGCCTGTCTTGCCTTTCTGGTTTTTACACATTTTGTGGATGTCCCTTTTGACCGGGTGGAAGTGATACTTCTTTGTAGTGCAGATTTGCATTGCCCGCTTGCTTGCTTGGCCAAAAAGGGCGTATGCGTTTTCTCCTGAATATATTCAGGAGAAAACGCATACGCCCTTTTTGGCCAAGTGCATCATTGTCAAAGTTGTGCCCCTCTTCCTGTGCTTTAAAGGCGATTCCAACGTACCTCTTGGAATCTGTTTCCTGCTATTCTGCCTCGCTTTCAAGTCCGCCTCGTTGCCTTCCCTCAACAGATTTTTGGACGATAGCTGTCCTTTATTTCTCAGCCAGTTTGTGAATTGCTGTGCCCCTTAGCTCCATTTTTCAACTCGTTTTTGGTGAGCTGACCGCAAGTCCAAAATTTTGGTTCAGGACCTATGCTGGTTCCCGGTGGGGGGCTGAGACTTTGGTTAATTCTTCTTCCTGCCAGGAAATTAGAGTGATATGTGCCCGTCCAAATGCCTAACAGCTACTCTCTCATTGGTTCTCCCTCTTCCCTTTCATCCTCTGCCAATTTGGCAACGTGTGGGAACCAGGAGGTTAAAGGGGTTGTCTCTCCAAGTTGGGAGATTGATAGTAAAGCAGATGGAAAGTCAAACCGGACCACCAGGCGAGGGAGTATTCGTTGAGTTTTAGAAACATTTCGTATTCACAGTGGGTCCGTTCTCTAGGTTTCCCGTACATGTTATAGCTGTAGTAATATTCCCTTCAATTTGGAGAGTTGTGACCCATGGAATGGGTGCCAGGCATTTGTGCTTTAAAGGGTCTGCATTTGCTCACCCAATCTCACCCATCGTCTCAGTCCCAAGTGTCCAGCCTTATGCCACATCTAGCTGTCGTTGTAGATAGGGTCATTCCAGGTTTCATCAGAGACCCTGAAGGAATTGTAATGAATTTCCCAGTTTTTTTGTTTTGTTTTTGAAATTCCTTTTTATAGTGGGTTTGAGCTGATTTTCGCTGCCATGTTTATGCCAGTCTAGACACACTTGATTCCCTTATGGAGACATATCAATACATAGGTTTTAAGATTCTTACTAGTCAGATATATTCCTCTGCGGAAAATATGGGGTTTTGAGTGCCTTTCACTGAGGAAGGTGTAGGTCTTGTCTATTCCATAGTTGGTTTTTGGAACGGTACCTGTGCTTATATCAAACTCTGGTTTTATGCATCACCCCACCTCTCCTTCCACCTTAAGCAAGCATAAGAGTGTTTTCTAAATGTGAGACTCTGTTCTCTTTCCTAACTCAGTTCAAGTGTAGCCATGTTTACAGGATCTTCATAAGTGATATCTTATGATAAGTTTCTTTTTCTCTGTGACTTATTTCACTAAGAATCATCGTACCTGAATCCACCCATTTTGCTGCTACTGGTCTTATGACATTGATTTCATGGCTGAGGGATATTCCATCGTACGTAAGTACCACAATTTTTTGAACCATTTTTATATTTCCTGGGATATTAAGGTGTATCCAAGTTGAGGTCCTTGTAAACAGTGCAGCCCTAAATTTTGGGATGGCTCTGTCTTATTGATTTTCAGTTTTCCCAAGGTATATTCCCTAGACTGGAAGTGCCCTTGGCTCTGTAGCTCTGTTCTTTACTTGTTTTAGGGAACACAATGTACTCCTCCAGAGAGGCAGTTGGCAATTTACATCCCGCCCATCAGCATAAGAAGGCTCCCTGTTCTCCAGGGCCTGTCTTGCCTTTCTGGTTTTTACACATTTTGTGGATGTCCCTTTTGACCGGTGGGAAGTGATACTTCTTTGTAGTGCAGATTTGCATTGGCCGCTTGCTTGCTTGGCCAAAAAGGGCGTATGCGTTTTCTCCTGAATATATTCAGGAGAAAACGCATACGCCCTTTTTGGCCAAGTGCATCATTGTCGAAGTTGTGCCCCTCTTCCTGTGCTTTAAAGGCGATTCCAACGTACCTCTTGAAATCTGTTTCCTGCTATTCTGCCTCGCTTTCAAGTCCGCCTCGTTGCCTTCCCTCAACAGATTTTTGCAGGATAGTTGTCCTTTATTACTCGGCCAGTTTGTGAATTGCTGTGCCCCTGAGCTCCATTTTTCAACTCGTTTTTGGTGAGCTGACCGCAAGTCCAAAATTTTGGTTCAGGACCTATACTCGTTCCCGGTGGGGGACTGAGACTTTGGTTAATTCTTTTTCCTGCCGGGAAATTACAGTGATATGTGCCCGTCCAAATGCCTAACAGCTACTCTCTCATTGGTTCTCCCTCTTCCCTTTCATCCCCTGCCAAATTGGCAACCTGTGCGAACCAGGAGGTTAAAGGGGCTGTCTCTCCATGTGGGGAGGTTGATAGTAAAGCAGATGGAAAGTCAAACCGGAGCACCAGGAGAGGGACTATTCGTTGAGTTTTAGAAACCTTTCGTATTCACAGTGTGTCCGTTCTCTAGGTTTCCCGTACATGTTATAACTGTAGTAATATTCCCTTCAACCTGGAGAGTTGGGACCCATGGAATGGGTGCCATGCATTATTGCTTTAAAGGGTCTGCATTTGTTCACCCAATCTCACGAATCCTCTCAGTCCCGAGTGTCCAGCCTTATGCCACATCCAGCTGTCATATTAGATAGGGTCATTCCAGGTTTCATCAGAGACTCTGAAGGAATTGTAAAGAATTTCCCAGTTTTTTTGTTTTGTTTTTGAAATTCCTTTTTATAGTGGGTTTGAGCTGATTCTCGCTGCCATGTTTATGCCAGTCTAGACACACTTGATTCCCTTACGGAGACATATCAATACATAGGTTTTAAGATTCTTACTAGTCAGATATATTCCTCTGCGGGAAATATGGGGTTTTGAGTCCCTTTCACTGAGGAAGGTGTAGGTCTTGTCTATTCCATAGTTGGTTTTTGGAAGGGTACCTGTGCTTATATCAAACTCTGGTTTTATGCATCACCCCACCTCTCTTTCCCCCTTAAGCAGGCATAAGAGTGTTTTGTAAATGTGAGACACTGTTCTCTTTCCTAACTCAGTTCAAGTGTAGCCATGTTTACAGGATCTTCATAAGTGATATCTTATGATAAGTTTCTTTTTCTGTGTGACTTATTTCACTTAGAATCATCGTACCTGAATCCACCCATTTTGCTGCTACTGGTCTTATGACATGGATTTCATGGCTGAGGGATATTCCATCGTACGTAAGTACCACAATTTTTTGAACCATTTTTATATTTCCTGGGATATTTAAGGTGTACCCAAGTTGAGGTCCTTGTAAGCAGTGCAGCCTTAAATTTTGGGGTAGCTCTGTCTTATTGATTTTCAGTTTTCCCAAGGTATATTCCCTAGACTGGAAGTGCCCTTGGCTCTGTAGCTATGTTCTTTACATGTTTTAGGGAACACAATGCACTCTTCCAGAGAGGCAGTTGGCAATTTACATCCCGCCCATCAGCATAACAAGGCTCCCTGTTCTCCAGGGCCTGTCTTGCCTTTCTGGTTTTTACACATTTTGTGGATGTCCCTTTTGACCGGTGGGAAGTGATACTTCTTTGTAGTGCAGATTTGCATTGCCCGCTTGCTTGCTTGGCCAAAAAGGGCGTATGTGTTTTCTCCTGAATATATTCAGGAGAAAACGCATACGCCCTTTTTGGCCAAGTGCATCATTGTCGAAGTTGTGCCCCTCTTCCTGTGCTTTAAAGGCGATTCCAACGTACCTCTTGAAATCTGTTTCCTGCTATTCTGGCTCGCTTTCAAGTCCGCCTCGTTGCCTTCCCTCAACAGATTTTTGGACGATAGTTGTCCTTTATTACTCGGCCAGTTTGTGATTTGCTGTGCCCCTGAGCTCCATTTTTCAACTCGTTTTTGGTGAGCTGACCGCAAGTCCAAAATTATGATTCAGGACCTATACTGGTTCCCGGTGGGTGGCTGAGACTTTGGTTAAATCTTCTTCCTGCCGGGAAATTACAGTGATATGTGCCCGTCCAAATGCCTAACAGCTACTCTCTCATTGGTTCTCCCTCTTCCCTTTCATCCTCTGCCAAATTGGCAACCTGTGCGAACCAGGAGGTTAAAGGGGCTGTCTCTCCAAGTTGGGAGGTTGATAGTAAAGCAGGTGGAAAATCAAACCGGAGCACCAGGAGAGGGACTATTCGTTGAGTTTTTGAAACCTTTCGTATTCACAGTGTGTCCGTTCTCTAGGTTTCCCGTACATGTTATAACTGTAGTAATATTCCCTTCCACCTGGAGAGTTGGGACCCATGGAATGGGTGCCATGCATTATTACTTTAAAGGGTCTGCATTTGCTCACCCAATCTCACCAATCCTCTCAGTCCCAAGTGTCCAGCCTTATGTCACATCCAGCTGTCGTTGTAGATATGGTCATTCCAGGTTTCATCAGAGACCCTGAAGGAATTGTAAAGAATTTCCCTGTTTTTTTGTTTTGTTTTTGAAATTCCTTTTTATAGTGGGTTTGAGGTGATTCTCGCTGCCATGTTTATGCCAGTCTAGACACAGTTGATTCCCTTATGGAGATATATCAATACATAGGTTTTAAGATTCTTACTAGTCAGATATATTCCTCTGTGGGAAATATGGGGTTTTGAGTCCCTTTCGCTGAGGAAGGTGTAGGTCTTTTCTATTACGTCGTTGGTTTTTGGAACGGTACCTATGCTTATATCAAACTCTGGTTTTATGCATCACCCCAACTCTCATTCCCCCTTAAGCAGGCATAAGAGTGTTTTCTAAATGTGAGACACTGTTCTCTTTCCTAACTCAGCTCAAGTGTAGCCATGTTTACAGGATCTTCATAAGTGATATCTTATGATAAGTTTCTTTTTCTGTGTGACTTATTTCACTTAGAATCATCGTACCTGAATCCACCCATTTTGCTGCTACTGGTCTTATGTCATTGATTTCATGGCTGAGGGATATTCCATCGTACGTAAGTACCACAATTTTTTGAACCATTTTTATATTTCCTGGCATATTTAAGGTGTACCCAAGTTGAGGTCCTTGTAAGCAGTGCAGCCCTAAATTTTGGGGTGGCTCTGTCCTATTGATTTTCAGTTTTCCCAAGGTATATTCCCTAGACTACAAGTGCCCTTGACTCTGTAGCTCTGTTGTTTACTTGTTTTAGGGAACACAATGCACTCCTCCAGAGAGGCAGTTGGAAATTTACATCCTGCCCATCAGCATAACAAGGCTCCCTGTTCTCCAGGGCCTGTCTTGCCTTTCTGGTTTTTACACATTTTGTGGATGTCCCTTTTGACCAGTGGGAAGTGATACTTCTTTGTAGTGCAGATTTGCATTGCCCGCTTGCTTGCTTGGCCAAAAAGGGCGTATGCGTTTTCTCCTGAATATATTCAGGAGAAAACGCATACGCCCTTTTTGGCCAAGTGCATCATTGTCGAAGTTGTGCCCCTCTTCCTGTGCTTTAAAGGCGATTCCAACGTACCTCTTGAAATCTGTTTCCTGCTATTCTGGCTCGCTTTCAAGTCCGCCTCGTTGCCTTCCCTCAACAGATTTTTGGACGATAGTTGTCCTTTATTATTCGGCCAGTTTGTGAATTGTTGTGCCACTGAGCTCCATTTTTCAACTCGCTTTTGGTGCGCTGACCGCTAGTCCAAAATTTTGGTTCAGGACCTATACTGGTTCCCGGTCGGTGGCTGAGACTTTGGTTAATTCTTCTTCCTGCCGGGAAATTACAGTGATATATGCCCGTCCAAATGCCGAACAGCTACTCTCTCATTGGTTCTCCCTCTTCCCTTTCATCCTCTGCCAAATTGGCAACCTGTGCGAACCAGGAGGTTAAAGGGGCTGTCTCTCCATGTTGGGAGATTGATAGTAAAGCAGGTGGAAAGTCAAACCGGAGCACCAGGAGTGGGACTATTCGTTGAGTTTTAGAAACCTTTCGTATTCACAGTGTGTCCGTTCTCTAGGTTTCCCGTACATGTTATAGCTGTAGTAATATTCCCTTCAACCTGGAGAGTTGGGACTCATGGAATGGGTGCCATGCATTATTACTTTAAAGGGTCTGCATTTGCTCACCCAATCTCACCAATCCTCTCAGTCCCAAGTGTCCAGCCTTATGCCACATACAGCTGTCGTTGTAGTTAGGGTCATTCCCGGTTTCATCAGAAACTCTGAAGGAATTGTAAAGAATTTCCCAGTTTTTTTGTTTTGTTTTTGAAATTCCTTTTTATCGTGGGTTTGAGCTGATTCTCGCTGCCATGTTTATGAAAGTCTAGACACACTTGAATCCGTTACGGAGACATATCAATACATAGGTTTTAAGATTCTTACTAGTCAGATATATTCCTCTGTGGGAAATATGGGGTTTTGAGTCCCGTTCACTGAGGAAGGTGTAGGTCTTTTCTATTCCATAGTTGGTTTTTGGAATGGTACCTGTGCTTATATCAAACTCTGATTTTATGCATCACCCCACCTCTCCTTCCCCCTTAAGCAGGCATAAGAGTGTTTTCTAAATGTGAGACACTGTTCTCTTTCCTAACTCAGTTCAAGTGTAGCCATGTTTATAGGATCTTCATAAGTGATATCTTATGATAAGTTTCTTTTTCTGTGTGACTTATTTCACTTAGAATCATCGTACCTGAATCCACCCATTTTGCTGCTACTGGCCTTATGTCATTGATTTCTTGGCTGAGGGATATTCCATCGTACGTAAGTACCACAATTTTTTGAACCATTTTTATATTTCCTGGGATATTTAAGGTGTACCCAAGTTGAGGTCCTTGTAAGCAGTGCAGCCCTAAATTTTGGGGTGGCTCTCTCTTATTGATTTTCAGTTTCCCAAGGTATATTCCCTAGACTGGAAGTGCCCTTGGCTCTGTAGCTCTGTTGTTTACTTGTTTTAGGGAACACAATGCACTCCTCCGGAGAGGCAGTTGGCAATTTACATCCCGCCCATCAGCATAACAAGGCTCCGTGTTCTCCAGGGCCTGTCTTGCCTTTCTGGTTTTTACACATTTTGTGGATGTCCCTTTTGACCGGTGCGATGTGATACTTCTTTGTAGTGCAGATTTGCATTGCCCGCTTGCTTGCTTGGCCAAAAAGGGCGTATGTGTTTTCTCCTGAATATATTCAGGAGAAAACGCATACGCCCTTTTTGGCCAAGAGCATCATTGTCGAAGTTGTGCCCCTCTTCCTGTGCTTTAAAAGCGACTCCAACGTACCTCTTGAAATCTGTTTCCTGCTATTCTGCCTCGCTTTCAAGTCTGCCTCGTTGCCTTCCCTCAACAGATTTTTGGACGATAGTTGTCCTTTATTACTCGGCCAGTTTGTGAATTGCTGTGCCCCTGAGCTCCATTTTTCCACTCGTTTTTGGTGAGCTGACCACAAGTCCAAAATTTTGGTTCAGGACCTATACTGGTTCCCAGTGGATGGCTGAGACTTTGGTTAATTCTTCTTCCTGCCGGGAAATTACAGTGATATGTGCCCGTCCAAATGCCTAACAGCTACTCTCTCATTGGTTCTCCCTCTTCCCTTTCATCCTCTGCCAAATTGGCAACCTGTGCGAACCAGGAAGTTAAAGGGGCTGTCTCTCCAAGTTGGGAGGTTGATAGTAAAGCAGATGGAAAGTCAACCCGGAGCACCAGGAGAGGGACTATTCGTTGAGTTTTAGAAACCTTTCGTATTCACAATGTGTCCGTTCTCTAGGTTTCCCGTACATGTTATAGATGTAGTAATATTCCCTTCAACCTGGAGAGTTGGGACCCATGGAATGTGTGCCATGCATTATTGCTTTAAAGGGTCTGCATTTTCTCACCCAATCTCACCAATCCTCTCAGTCCCAACTGTCCAGCCTTATGCCACATCCAGCTGTCGTTGTAGATAGGGTCATTCCAGGTTTCATCAGAGACTCTGAAGGAATTGTAAAGAATTTCCCAGTTTTTTTGTTTTGTTTTTGAAATTCCTTTTTATCGTGGGTTTGAGCTGATTCTCACTGCCATGTTTATGCCAGTCTAGACACACTTGATTCCCTTACGGAGACATATCAGTACATAGGTTTTGAGATTCTTACTAGTCAGATATATTCCTCTGCGGGAAATATGGTGTTTTGAGACTCTTTCACTGAGGAAGGTGTAGGTCTTGTCTATTCCATAGTTGGTTTTTGGAGCGGTACCTGTGCTTATATCAAACTCTGGTTTTATGCATCACCCCACCTCTCTTTCCCCCGTAAGCAGGCATAAGAATGTTTTCTAAATGTGAGACACTGTTCTCTTTCCTAACTCAGTTCAAGTGTAGCCATGTGTACAGGATCTTCATAAGTGATATCTTATGATAAGTTTCTTTTTCTCTGTACCTTATTTCACTTAGAATCATCGTACCTGAATCCACCCATTTTGCTGCTACTGGTCTTATGTCATTGATTTCATGGCTGAGGGATATTCCATCGTACGTAAGTTCCACAATTTTTTGAACCATTTTTATATTTCCTGGGATATTTAAGGTGTACCCAAGTTGAGGTCCCTGTAAGAAGTGCAGCCCTAAATTTTGTGGTGGCTCTCTCTTATTGATTTTCAGTTTTGCCAAAGTATATTCCCTAGACTGGAAGTGCCCTTGGCTCTGTAGCTCTGTTGTTTACTTGTTTTAGGGAACACAATGCACTCCTCCAGAGGGGCAGTTGGCAATTTACATCCCGCCCATCAGCATAACAAGGCATCATGTTCTCCAGGGCCTGTCTTGCCTTTCTGGTTTTTACACATTTTGTGGATGTCCCTTTTGACCGGTGGGAAGTGATACTTCTTTGTAGTGCAGATTTGCATTGCCCGCTTGCTTGCTTGGCCAAAAAGGGCGTATGCGTTTTCTCCTGAATATATTCAGCAGAAAACGCATACGCCCTTTTTGGCCAAGTGCATCATTGTCGAAGTTGTGCCCCTCTTCCTGTGCTTTAAAGGCGATTCCCACGTACCTCTTGAAATCTGTTTCCTGCTATTCTGGCTCGCTTTCAAGTCCGCCTCGTTGCCTTCCCTCAACAGATTTTTGGACGATAGTTGTCCTTTATTACTCGGCCAGTTTGTGAATTGCTGTGCCCCTGAGCTCCATTTTTCAACTCGTTTTTGGTGAGCTGACCACAAGTCCAAAATTTTGGTTCAGGACCTGTACTGGTTCCCAGTGGGTGGCTGAGACTTTGGTTAATTCTTCTTCCTGCCGGGAAATTACAGTGATATGTGCCCGTCCAAATGCCTAACAGCTACTCTCTCATTGGTTCTCCCTCTTCCCTTTCATCCTCTGCCAAATTAGAAACCTGTGCGAAACAGGAGGTTAAAGGGTCTGTCTCTCCAAGTTGGGAGGTTGATAGTAAAGCAGATGGAAAGTCAAACCGGAGCACCAGGAGAGGGACTATTCGTTGAGTTTTAGAAACCTTTCGTATTCACAGTGTGTCCGTTCTCTAGGTTTCCCGTACATGTTATAACTGTAGTAATATTCCCTTCAACCTGGAAAGTTGCGACCCATGGAATGGGTGCCATGCATTATTGCTTTAAAGGGTCTGCGTTTGCTCACCCAATCTCACCAATCCTCTCAGTCCCAATTGTCCAGCCTTATGCCACATCCAGCTGTCGTTGTAGATAGGGTCATTCCAGGCTTCATCAGAGACCCTGAAGGAATTGTAAAGAATTTCCCAGTTTTTTTGCGTTGTTTTTGTAATTCCTTTTTATAGTGGGTTTGAGCTGATTCTCGCTGCCATGTTTATGCCAGTCTAGACACACTTGATTCCCTTATGGAGACATATCAGTACATAGGTTTTAAGATTCTTACTAGTCAGATATATTCCTCTGTGGGAAATATGGGGTTTTGAGTCCCTTTCACTGAGGAAGTTGTAGGTCTTTTCTATTCCATAGTTGGTTTTTGGAACGGTACCTATGCTTATATCAAATTCTGGTTTTATGCATCACCCCACCTCTCCTTCCCCCTTAAGCAGGCATAAGTGTGTTTTCTAAATGTGAGACACTGTTCTCTTTCCGAACTCAGTTCAAGTGTAGCCATGTTTACAGGATCTTCATAAGTGATATCTTATGATAAGTTTCTTTTTCTGTGTGACTTATTTCACTTAGAATCATCGTACCTGAATCCACCCATTTTGCTGCTACTGGTCTTATGACATTGATTTCATGGCTTGAGGGATATTCCATCGTACGTAAGAACCACAATTTTTTGAACCATTTTCATATTTCCTGGGATATTTAAGGTGTACCCAAGTTGAGGTCCTTGTAAGCAGTGCAGCCCTAAATTTTGGGGTGGCTCTCTCTTATTGATTTTCAGTTTTCCCAAAGTATATTCCCTAGACTGGAAGTGCCCTTGGCTCTGTAGCTCTGTTCTTTACTTGTTTTAGGGAACACAATGTACTCATCCAGAGAAGCAGTTGGCAATTTACATGCCGCCCATCAGCATAACAAGGCTCCCTGTTCTCCAGGGCCTGTCTTGCCTTTCTGGTTTTTACACATTTTGTGGATGTCCCTTTTGACCGGTGGGAAGTGATACTTCTTTGTAGTGCAGATTTGCATTGCCCGCTTGCTTGCTTGCCTAAAAATGGCGTATGCATTTTCTCCTGAATATGTTCAGGAGAAAACGCATACGCCGTTTTTGGCCAAGTGCATCATTGTCGAAGTTGTGCCCCTCTTCCTGTGCTTTAAAGATGATTCCAATGTACCTCTTGAAATCTCTTTCCTGCTATTCTGCCTCGCTTTTAAGTCTGCCTCGTTGCCTTCCCTCAACAGATTTTTGGACGATAGTTGTCCTTTATTACTCGGCCAGTTTGTGAATTGCTGTGCCCCTGAGCTCCATTTTTCAGCTCGTTTTTGGTGAGCTGACCGCAAGTCCAAAATTTTGGTTCAGGTCCTATACTGGTTCCCAGTGGGTGGCTGAGACTTTGGTTAATTCTTCTTGCTGCCGGGAAATTACAGTGATATATGCCCGTCCAAATGCCTAACAGCTACTCTCTCATTTGTTCTCCCTCTTCCCTTTCATCCTCTGCCAAATTGGCAACCTGTGCGAACCAGGAGGTTAAAGGGGCTGTCTCTCAAAGTTGGGAGGATGATAGTAAAACAGGTGTAAAGTCAAACCGGAGCACCAGGAGAGGGACTATTCGTTGAGTTTTAGAAACCTTTCGTATTCACAGTGTGTCCGTTTTCTAGGTTTCCCGTACATGTTATAGCTGTAGTAATATTCCCTTCAACCTGGAGAGTTGGGACCCATGGAATGGGTGCCATGCATTATTGCTTTAAAGGGTCTGCATTTGCTCACCCAATCTCACCAATCCTCTCAGTCCCAAGTGTCCAGCCTTCTGCCACATCCAGCTGTCGTTGTAGATAGGGTCATTCCAGGTTTCATCAGAGACCCTGAAGGAATTGTAAAGAATTTCCCAGTTTTTTTGTTTTGTTTTTGAAATTCCTTTTTATAGTGGGTTTGAGCTGATTCTCGCTGCCATGTTTATGCCAGTCTAGACACACTTGATTCCCTTACGGAGACATATCAATACATAGGTTTTAAGATTCTTACTAGTCAGATATATTCCTCTGCGGGAAATATGGGGTTTTGAGTCTCTTTCACTGAGGAAGGTGTAGGTCTTGTCTATTCCATAGTTGGTTTTTGGAACGGTACCTGTGCTTATATCAAACTCTGGTTTTATGCATCACCCCACCTCTCCTTCCCCCTTAAGCAGGCATAAGAGTGTTTTCTAAATGTGAGACACTGTTCTCTTTCCTAACTCAGTTCAAGTGTAGCCATGTGTACAGGATCTTCATAAGTGATATCTTATGATAAGTTTCTTTTTCTGTGTGACTTATTTCACTTAGAATCATCGTACCTGAATCCACCCATTTTGCTGCTACTGGTCTTATGACATTGATTTCATGGCTGAGGGATATTCCATCGTACGTAAGTACCACAATTTTTTGAACCATTTTTATATTTCCTGGGATATTTAAGGTGTACCCCAGTTGAGGTCCTTGTAAGCAGTGCAGCCCTAAATTTTGGGGTGGCTCTGTCTTATTGATTTTCAGTTTTCCCAAGGTATATTCCCTAGACTGGAAGTGCCCTTGGCTCTGTAGCTCTGTTCTTTACTTGTTTTAGGGAACACAATGTACTCCTCCAGAGAGGCAGTTGGCAATTTACATCCCGCCCATCAGCATAACAAGGCTCCCTGTTCTCCAGGGCCTGTCTTGCCTTTCTGGTTTTTACATATTTTGTGGATGTCCCTTTTGACCGGTGGGAAGTGATACTTCTTTGTAGTGCAGATTTGCATTGCCCGCTTGCTTGCTTGGCCAAAAAGGGCGTATGCGTTTTCTCCTGAATATATTCAGGAGAAAACGCATACGCCCTTTTTGGCCAAGTGCATCATTGTCGAAGTTGTGCCCCTCTTCCTGTGCTTTAAAGGCGATTCCAACGTACCTCTTGAAATCTGTTTCCTGCTATTCTGCCTCGCTTTCAAGTCCGCCTCGTTGCCTTCCCTCAACAGATTTTTGGACGATAGTTGTCCTTTATTACTCGGCCAGTTTGTGAATTGCTGTGCCCCTGAGCTCCATTTTTCAACTCGTTTTTGGTGAGGTGACCGCAAGTCCGAAATTTTGGTTCAGGACCTATGCTGGTTCCCAGTGGGGGGCTGAGACTTTTGTTAATTCTTCTTCCTGCCGGGAAATTACAGTGATATGTGCCCGTTCAAATGCCTAACAGCTACTCTCTCATTGGTTCTCCCTCTTCCCTTTCATCCTCTGCCAAATTGGCAACCTGTGAGAACCAGGAGGTTAAAGGGGCTGTCTCTCCAAGTTGGGAGGATGATAGTAAAGCAGGTGTAAAGTCAAACCGGAGCACCAGGAGAGGGACTATTCGTTGAGATTTAGAAACCTTACGTATTCACAGTGTGTCCGTTCTCTATGTTTCCCGTACATGTTTTAGCTGTAGTAATATTCCCTTCAACCTGGAGAGTTGGGACCCATGGAATGGGTGCCATGCGTTATTGCTTTAAAGGGTCTGCATTTGCTCACCCAATCTCACCAATCGTCTCAGTCCCAAGTGTCCAGCCTTATGTCACATCCAGCTGTCGTTGTAGATAGGGTCATTCCAGGTTTCATCAGAGACCCTGAAGGAATTGTAAAGAATTTCCCAGTTTTTTTGTTTTGTTTTTGAAATTCCTTTTTATAGTGGGTTTGAGCTGATTCTCGCTGCCATGTTTATGCCAGTCTAGACACACTTGATTCCCTTACGGAGACATATCAATACATAGGTTTTAAGATTCTTACTAGTAAGATATATTCCTCTGCGGGAAATATGGGGTTTTGAGTCCCGTTCACTGAGGAAGTAGTAGGTCTTGTCTATTCTGTATTTGGATTATGGGACCGTACCTGTCCTAATATCAAACTCTGGTTTTATTCATCACCCCACCTCTGCTTTCCCCTTAAGCATGCATAAGAGTGTTTCTAAATATGAGACACTGTTCCCTTTCCTAATTCCTTCCATGTGTAGCCATGTTTATATACCCTTCATAAGTGATATCTTATGATAAGTTTCTTTTTCTGTGTGATTTTTTCAGTTAGAATCATCGTACATGAATCCCGTCATTATGCTGCTACTGGCCTTATGACATTGACTTCATGGCTGAGGGATATTCCATCATACGTAAGTACCACAATTTCTTTACCATTTTTGTCTTTCCTGGGATTTATAAGGTGTCCCGAAGTCGAGGTTCTTGTAAGCAGTGCTGCCATAAACCTTGGGGTGGCTGTGTCTTATTGATTTTCAATTTTCCCATGGTATATTCCCGTGACAGGAAGTGCCTTAGGTTGTGAAGCACTGTTGTTTACTTCTTTTTGGGAACACAATGCTCTCCTCCAGAGTGGCTGTTGGCAATTTACATCCCACCCATCCGCATAAGAAGGCTCCCTGTTCTCCAGATCCTGTCTTGCCTTTCTTGTTTTTACACATTTTACGGATGTCCCTTTTGACCGGTTGGAAGTGATACTTCTTTGTAGTGCAGATTTGCATTGTGCGGTTGCTTGGTTGGCCAAAATGGGCATATGCGTTTTCTCCTGAATATATTCAGGAGAAAACGCATGCGCCCTTTATGGACAATTCCATAATTGTTGAAGTTGTGATGCTTTTCCTGTGTTTAAAGGCGATTCCAATGTACTTCTGGAAATCTGTTTCGTGCACTTCTGCCTCATTTTCAAGTCCGCCTCATGGCTTTCTCTCAACAGATTTTTGGAAGAGAGTAGTCCTTTATAACTCTGCAAGTTAGTGAATTGCTGTGCCCCTGAGCTCCATTTTTCAACTCGCGTCTTTGTGAGCTAACTGCCAATCCACAATTTTGCTTCAGGACCTATACTGGTTCCATTGGGGGGGCTGGCTCAGAGTTTGTTAATTCTTCTTCGTGACGGGAATTTAGAGTGACATGTGGCCATCCAAATGCCTACAGCTACTCTCTAATTGTTTCTCCCTCTTCCCTTATATCCTCTGCACAACGTGCCAACTGTGCGAACCAGGAGGTTATAGGTTCTGACTCTCCAATTTGGGAGATTGATACTAAAGGAGTTGGAATGTCAAACTGGTGCACAAGGAGAGAAAATAATTAGTAGAATTTTAGAAACCTTTCACCATCAGATGGTGTCCATTCTCTAGGTTGCCCATACATGTTATAACTGTAGTGATATTCCCTTCTACCTGGAGAGTTGGGACCCATGGAATGGGTGCCAGGTATTATTGCTTTAAACGGTCTGCATTTTCTCACCCAATCTCACCAATCCTCTCAGTCCCAAGTGACCAGCCTTATGCCACATCCAGCTGTCGTTGTAGATAGGGTCATTCTAAGTTTCATCAGAACCCCTGAAGGTATTGTGTAAGAATTTCACTGTTTATTTGTTTTGTTTTGAAATTCATTTTTATAGTGGGTTTGAGCTGATTCTCTATGCCGTGTTTATGTCGTTCTAGACACACTTGGTTACCTTATGGAGACATATCAATACATAGGTTTTAAGATTCTTACTAGTCAGATATACTACTCTGCGGGGAATAGGGGTGTTGAGCCCCGTTCAGTGAGGAAAGAGTAGGTCTTGTCAATTTTGTATTTGGATTATGCAACCGTACCTGTGCTAATATCAAACTCTGGTTTTATGCATCACCCCACCTCTCCTTTCCTCTTGAGCAGGCATAAGAGTGTTTTCTAAATGTGAGACTCTTCTCTTTCCTAATTCAGTTCATGTGTAGCTATGTTTACAAGACCTTCATAAGTGATATCTTATGATAAGTTTCTTTTTCTGTGTGACTTATTTCAGTTAGAATCATCGTACATGAATCCACTCATTATGCTGCTACTGGCCTTATGACATTGATTTCATGCCTGAGGGATATTCCATCGTACGTATGTACCACAATTTCTTTACTATTTTTGTCTTTCCTGGGATATTTAAGGTGTCCCGAAGTCGAGGTTCTTGTAAGCAGTGCTGCCCTATATTTTGGGTTGGCTGTGTCTTATTGATTTTCAATTTCCCCAAGGTATATTCCCATGACTGGAAGTGCCTTAGGTTGTGAAGCTCTGTTGTTTAATTCTTTTAGGGAACACAATGCACTCCTCCAGAGTGGCTGTTGGCAATCTGCATCCCACCCATCAGCATAACAAGGCTCCCTGTTCTCCAGAGCCCCTCTTGCCTTTCTGGTTTTTACACATTTTACGGATATCCCTTTTGACTGGTGGAAAGTGATATTTCTTTGTAGTGCAGATTTGCATTGTGTGGTTGCTTGGTTGGCAAAAATGGGTGTATGCGTTTTCTCCTGAATATATTCAGGAGAAAACGCATGCGCCCTTTATGGACAATTCCATAATTGTCGAAGTTGTGATGCTTTTCCTGTGTTTAAAGGCGATTCCAATGTACTTCTGGAAATCTGTTTCGTGCAAATCTCCCTCATTTTCAAGTCCGCCTCATGGCTTTTCCTCAACAGATTTTTGGAAGAGAGTAGCCCTGTATAACTCTGCAAGTTAGTGAATTGCTGTGCCCCTGAGCTCCATTTTTCAACTTGTGTTTTTGTGAGCTGACCGCAAACCCACAATTTTGCTTCAGGACCTATACTAGTTATGGGGGTGGGGCAGGCTGAGAGTTTGGTTAATTCTTCTTCGTGACGGGAAATTAGAGTGACATGTGGCCGTCCAAATGCCTACAGCTACTCTCTCATTGGTTCTCCCTCTTCCCTTATATCCTCTGCACAATGTGCCAACTGTGCGAACCAGGAGGTTATAGGGGCTGACTCTCCAAGTTGGGAGATTGATATTAAAGCAGTTGGAATGTCAAGCTGGAGCACATGGAGAGAAAAAAATTAGTAGAGTTTTAGAAACCTTTCACCATCAGAGGGTGTCCATTCTCTAGGTTTCCCATACATGTTATAACTGTAGTGATATTCCCTTCTACCTGGAGAGTTGGGAACCATGGAATCAGTGGCAGGCATTATTGCTTTAAAGCATCTGCATTTTCTCACCCAATCTCACCAATCCTCTCAGTCCCAGGTGAACAGCCTTATGCCACGTCCAGCTGTTGTTGTAGATAGGGTCATTCCAAGTTTCATCAGAACCCCTGAAGGTGTTGTGTAAGAATTTCACTGTTTTTTTTTTGTTTTGAAATTCCTTTTTATAGAGGGTTTGAGCTGATTCTCACTGCCGTGCTTATGTCATTCTAGACACACTTGGTTCCCTTATGGAGACATATCAATACATAGGTTTTAAGATCCTTACTAGTCAGATATATTTCTCTGTGGGGAATAGGGGTGTTGAGTCCCATTCACTGAGGAAGGAGTCGGGCTTGTCTCTTCTGTATTTGGATTATGGAACGGTACCTGTGTTAATATCAAACTCTGGTTTTGTGTGTCTCGCCACCTCTCCTTCACCCTTAAGCAAGCATAAGAGTGTTTTCTAAATCTGAGACTCTGTTCTCTTTCCTAATTCAGTTCATATGTAGCCAGGTTTACATTCCCTTCATAAGTGATATCTTATATCAGAATGCACCATGGCCCTTGTCATAATAATGCTCCATGACCACTGTCATCACAATGTTCCATTCCCTGGTTATCACAATGCTCCATGTCCCTTGTCATAACAATTCTCCACGAACTTGTCATCACAATGCTACATGACACTTCTCATCACAAAGTTACATGCTCGTTTCATCACAATTCCCCATGCACTTGTCACTGCAATGTTCCATGACCCCTGTCATAGCAAGCTCCAAGTGTTTGTCATCACAATGCTTCACGACTTTATCATCAAAATTCTCAATGGCACTTTTCATCACAATGTTCCGTACACTTGTCATCACAATGCTCCATGCCCTTGTCATCACAATGCTCCATGACCCCTGTCATCACAATGCTCCCTGACACCTGTCATCACAATGCTTCATGCCCCTTGTCATTACAGTGCTCCATGATGCTCATCATCACAGTTACCCAAAGTCTTCTCATCACAATGCTCCACGGTTTTGCCATCACAATGCTCCATGCCCTGGTCATCTCAAAGCTCAATGTCCCTTGTCCTCACACTTCTCCACGTCCTTGTCATCACAATGCTCCATGGCACTTCTCATCACAATGTTATATGCTCTTGTCATAACAATACTCCATGCACTTGTCATCGCAATGCTCCATGACCCCTGTCATAGGAAGCTCCATGCGCTTGTCATCACAATGTTTCACGACATGGACATTAAAATTATCAATGGCCCTTGTCATCTCAATGCTCCATGCGCTTATCATCACAATTCTCCTTTACCTTTGTCACAAAAATCCTCCATGACACTTGGCATCACAATGCTCCGTGCTATTGTCATCACAATGGAACATGACATATGTCATCACAATGCTCCCTGACACCTGTCTTCACAATACTCCATGACCTTGTCATCACAATGCTCCATGCCCTTGTCATCACAATGTGCCATGCCCACTGTCATCAAAATAATCCATGAAACTTGTCAGACCAAAGCTCCATGCCACCTTTCATCACAATGCTCCATGAACCCTGTCATCACAATGCACCATGCCCATCATCATAATGCTTCATGCTCTTGTCATCACAATGAAATCAAAATGCTCCATGACCTCTGTCATCACAATGCTCCAAACCCTTGTGATCACAATGTTCCATAACACTTGTCATCACAATACCCCATGACGCTACTCATCACAATTATCCATGGACTTCTCATCACAATGCCCCATGACATTTGTCATCACAATGCGCAATACACATGTCATCACAATGCTCCCTGACTCTTGCCATCAGTATGCTCCCTGAACCCTTTTATGACAAGGCTCCATGCCTTTTTCATCACAATGATCCATGCCATTTTCATCACAATGCTCCAAGACCCCTGTAATCACAATGCTCCATGCCCTTGTCATCACAAAGCTCCATGATGCATGTCATCAGAATTCTCCATGGCCTTCTCATCACAATGCTCCATGCCCTTGTCATCACAATGCTCCAAGAACCCTGTAATCACAATGGTCCATGCCCCTTTTCATCAGAATGCTCCATGAGACTTGTCATCACAAGGCTCCATGGTCTTCTCATCACAATGCTCCAGGACATTGTCATCAAAATGCCCCATTCCCTTATCATCACAATGCTCCATGACCCCTGTCATCACAATACTCCATGAACATTTTCAGCCCAATGCTTCTTGACCTTCTCATCACAATGCTCCATGACCAATATCATCACAATTCTCCATGACCGCAGTCATCACAACGCTCAATATCACCTGACAACACAATGATCCGGGACTCTTGTCATCACAATGCTCCATTCCCTAGTCATCACAATGCTCGATGACCCCTGTCATCACAATACTCCATGAACATTTTCAGCCCAATGCTCCATGACACTTGTCATCACAATGATGCATGCCCTTGTCATCCCAATGCTCCATGACCCCTGTAATCACAATGCTCCGTGACGCTTGTCATCACAGTGCTCCATGACACCTGTCATCACAATGCTCCATGCCTTTGTCAGCAAAATGCTACATGACCTTGTCATTACAATGTTCTATGCACTTGTCATCACAATACTGCATTACCATTGCCATCACAATCCTCCATGAACCTTGGGATCACATTGCTCCATGCCCTTGTCATCACAATGCTCCATGCTCCTTGAAATCAAAATGATCCATGACCTCTGTCATCACAATGCTCCAAACCCTTGTGATCACAATGTTCCATAACACTTGTCATCACAATGCTCCATGATGCCTGTCATCACAATACTCCATGCCCTTTTCATCACAATGCTCCATGACCTTTGTCATCACAATTCTCGATACACTTGTCATCACAATGCTCCCTGACACTTGTCGTCAGAATGCTCCTTGAACACTGTCACAAAAAGGCTCCATGCCTTTTTCATCAAAATGCACCATGCCGTTTTCATCACAATGCTCCATGCCATTGTCATCAAAATACTCCACAAGCTTGTCATCAGAATGCTCCATGTCCCTTGTCATCACAATTTTCCATGCACTTGTCAGCACAATGCTCCCTGACCCTTGTCATCACAATGCTCCAAGCAATTGTCATCACAATGCTCCATTACCTTTGTCATCAGAATCCTCCATGACACTTGGCATCACAATGCTCCATGGCATTGTCATCACAATGGGCCATTACATATGTCATCACAATGCTCCCTGACACCTGTCTTCACAATAATGAATGACCTTGTCATCACAATGCTCCATGCCCTTGTCATCACAATGCGCCATTCCAACTGTCATCGCAATAAGCCATGAAACTTCTTAGACCAATGCTCCATGCCCTTGTCATCACAATGACCCATGCCCTTGTTATCACAATGCTCCATGACCCCTGTCATCACAATGCTCCGTGACTCCAGTCATCACAAGGCTTCATGACCTTTGTCATCACAATGGTCCATGCCCTTGTCATCAACAGTCTCTGTGACCATTTTAACCACAATGCTTCATGAACTTTTCATCACAATGCTCTTTGACCCTTGTCATCACAATGTTCTATGCCTTTCTCAGCACAATGCTCCATGACCCTTGTCATCACAATGCTCCATGCGCTTGTCAGCACAATGCTCCATGACCCATGTCATCACAATGCACCATGCGCTTGCCGTCACAGTGCTCCACAATCTTGTCATCACAATGCTCCATAAACCTTGTCATCACAATGCTCCATGCACTTCAAATCAAAATGCTCTCTCACCACTGATATCACAATGTTACATCACTATTCATCACAATACTCCCTCAACCCTGTCATCACAATGTTCCATGACTCCTGTCATCACAATGCTACATGCACTTATCATCACAATGTTCGATGATCCCTGACATCACAATGTTCCATAACCCCTGTCATCAAAATGCTCCATGACCCTTTTCATCAAAATGCTCCATGACCCCTGACATCACAATGTTACATAACGCCTCTCATCAAAATGTTCCATGACCCTTTTCATCAAATTGGTCCATGACAATGTCATCACAATGCTCCCTGCCCTTCTCATCACAATGCACCACGCCCTTGTCATCAAAATGCTCCATGACCTTTGTCATCACAAAGCTCCATGACCCTTGGCATCACAATGCTCCATGCCATTGTCATCACAATACTCCATGAAACCTCTCATCACATTGTTCCATGCAATTGTCATCAAAAAGCTCCATGGTGCTTGTCATCACACTGCTCGATGCCCTTCTCATCACAATGCTCCATGCCCTTGTCATTACAATCCTCCATGACCCATGGATCACTGTGTTCCGTGCCCTTGTCATCACAATGCTCCATGCCCACTCTCATCACAATAATCCATGAAATTTTTCAGACTAATGTTCCATGCCCTTGTCATCACAATGCTCCATTACCCCTGTCATAACAATGCTCCATGACCCCTGCCATCACAACGTTCCACGGCCTTGTCATCACAAGGCTCCATGACCCTTGTCATCACAATGCTCCAAGACCCCTGTAATCACAGTGCTCCATGCCCTTGTCATCACAAAGCTCCATGATGCATGTCATCAGAATGCTCCATGCCCTTGCCATCACAATGCTCCATGACCCCTGCCATCACAATGCTCCATGACCCCTGCCATCAAGATGTTCCATGGCCTTGTCATCACAAGGCTCCATGACCCTTCTCATCACAATGCTCCAAGACCCCTGTAATCACAATGCTCCATGTCCCTTTTTATCTCAATGATCCATGAACCCTGTCATCACAATGCACCATGCCCATCATCATAATGCTTCAGGTTATTGTCATCACAATGAAATCAAAATGCTCCATGACCTCTGTCATAACACTGCTCCAAACCCTTGTGATCACAATATTCCATAACACTTGTCATCACAATGCCCCATGACGCTCGTCATCACAATTATCTATGGTCTTCTCATCACAATGCTCCATGACCTTTTTCATCACAATGCTCAATACACTTGTCATCAAAATGCTCCCAGACACTTGTTCTCTGTATGCTCCTTGAACCCTGTCATGACAAGGCTCCATGCCTTTTTCATCACAATTATCCATGCCTTTTTCATCACAATGCTCCAAGAAGCCTGTAATTACAATGCTCCATGCCCTTGTCATCACAAAGCTCAATGACGCATGTCATCAGACTGCTCCTTGGCCTTCTCATCACAATGCTCCATGCCCTTGTCATCACAATTTTCCAAGACACTCTAATCACAACGCTCCATGCCCCTTTTCATCAGTATGCTCCATGAGACTTGTCTCACAAGGCTCCATGGTTTTCTCATCACAATGCTCCAGCACCTTGTCATCACAATGCTTCACGACCTTGTCATGAAAATTTTCAATGGCCCTTGTCATCATAATGCTCCAAGCCCTAGTCATCACAATGCTCCATTATATTTGTCATCACAATCCTCCATTACATTTGGCATCACAATGCTCCATGCCATTGTCATCGCAATGGACCATGACATATGTCATCACAATGCTCCCTGACACCTGTCTTCACAATACTCCATGACCTTCTCATCACAATGCCCCATGCCCTTGTCATCACAACGCCCCATGCCCACTGTCATCACAATAATCTATTAAACTTGTCAGACCAATGCTCCATGCCCCTGTCATCACAATGCTCCATGCCCTTGTCATCACAATGCTCCATGAACCCTGTCATCACAATGCTCTGTGACTCCAGTCATCACAATGCTTCATAACATTTGTCATCACAGTGGTCCATGCCCACATCATCACAAGGCTCTGTGACCTTTGTAACCACAATACTCCATGAACTTTTCATCACAATGCTCCGTGACCCTTGTCATCACAATGCTCCATGCCTTTGTCAGAACAATGCTCCATGACCCTTGTCATCACAATGCGCCACGTGATTTTCATCACAACGGTCCACAACCTTGTCATTGTAATGCTCCATAAACCTTGTAATCACAATGCTCCATGCACTTCTCATCAAAATGCTCTCTCAACAGAGATATCACAATGTTCCATCACTAGTCATCACAATACTCCCTCACCCCTGTAATCACAATGTTCCATGACCCCTGTCATCACAATGCTACATCCCCTTATCATCACAATGTTCCATGACCCCTGACATCACAATGTTCCATAACCCCTGTCATCAAAATGCTCCATGACCCTTTTCATCCCAAAGCTCCATGACCCCTGACATCACAATGTTCTATAACCCCTGTCATCAAAATGTTCCATTACACTTTTCATCAAATTGCTGCATGACCCTGTCATCAAAATGCTCCCTGCCCTTCTCAACACAATGCACCACGCCCTTGACATCAAAATGCTCCATGACTTTTGTCATCACAAAGCTCCATAACCCTTGGAATCACAATGTTCCATGAACCCTCTCATCACATTGTTCCATGCCCTTGTCATCACAAAGCTCCATGACGCTTGTCAAAACAATGTTCGATGCCCTTCTCATCACAATGCTCCAAGCCCTTGTCATTACTATCCTCCAGGACCCATGGATCACAGTGTTCCGTGACCTTGTCATCACAATGCTCCATGCCCACTCTCATCACAATAATCCATGAAACTTTTCAGACCAATGCTCCATGCCCTTCTCATCACAATGCTCCATTACCCCTGTCATAACAATGCTCCATGACGCCTGCCATCACAATGTTCCACACCATTGTCATCACAAGGCTCCATGACCCTTGTCATCACAATGCTCCAAGACCCCTGTAATCACAATGCTCCATGCCCTTGTCATCACAAAGCTCAATGACGCATGTCATCAGAATGCTCCATGGCCTTCTCATCACAATGCTCCTTGCCCTTGTCATCACAATGCTCCAAGACCCCTGTAATCACAATGCTCCATGCCCCTTTTCATCTCAATGCCCCATGAAAGCTGTCATCACAATGCACCATGCCCATCACCATAATGCTTCAGGCTATTTTCATCACAATGAAATCAAAATGGTCCATGACCTCTGTCATCACAATGCTCCAAACCCTTGTGATCACAATGTTCCATAAAACTTATCATCACAACACCCCATGACGCTCATCATCACAATTATCCATGGTCTTCTCATCACAATGCTCCATGAACTTTGTCATCACAATGCTCAATACACTTGTCATCACAATGCTCCGTGACACTTGTCGTCAGTATGCTCCTTGAACCCTGTCATGACAAGGCTCCATGCCTTTTTCATAACAATGATCCATGCCATTTTCATCACAATGCTCCATGCCCTTGTCAGCACAAAGCTCCATGACGCATGTCATCAGAATGCTCCATGGCCTTCTCATCACAATGCTCCATGCCCTTGTCATCACAATGCTCCAAGACCCCTGTAATCACAATGCTCCATGCCCCTTTTCATCAGAATGTTCCATGAGAATTGTCATCACAAAGCTCCATGGACTTCCCATCACAATGCTCCAGGACCTTGTCATCACAGTGCTCAATTCCCTTCTCATTACAATGCTCCATGACCCCTGTCATCACAATACTCCATGAACATTTTCAGCCCAATGTTTCATGACCTTCTCATCACAATGCTCCATGACCCATATCATCACAGTCCTCCATGACCACTGTCATCACAACTCTCCATGACCCCTGACAACACAATGATCCGGGACTCTTGTCATCACAATGCTCCATTCCCTTGTCATCACAATGCTCCATGAACATTTTCAGCCCTATGCTCCATGACACTTGTCATCACAATGATCCATGCCCTTGTCATCCCAATGCTCCATGACCCCTGTAATCACAATGCTCCGTGACGCTTATCATCACAGTGCTCCATGACCCTTATCATCACAATTCTCCATGCCTGTGTCATCAAAATGCTACATGACCTTGTCATCACAATGCTCCATGAGCTTGTCATCACAATACTCCATTACCATTTTCATCACAATCCTCCATGAACCTTGGGATCACATTGCTCCATGCCCTTGTCATCACAATGCTCCATGCTCCTTGAAATCAAAATGGTCCATGACCTCTGTCATCACAATGCTCCAACCCCTTGTGATCACAATGTTCCATAACACTTGTCATCACAACACTCCATGATGACTGTCATGACAATACTCCATGCACTTGTCGTCACAATGCTCCATGACCTTTGTCATCACAATTCTCAATACACTTGTCATCACAATGCTCCCTGACACTTGTCGTCAGAATACTCCTTGAAAACTGTCATGAAAAGGCTCCATGCATTTTTCATCAGAATGCTCCATGCCCTTGTCACCACAACGCTCCAGGTCATTGTCATCACAATACTCCACAAACTTGTCATCAGAATGCTCCATGATCATTGTCTTCAGAATGCTCCATGACCCCTGTCATCACAATGCTCAATACCACTTGTCATTACAGTGTTCCATGACGCTCGTCATCACAATTATCCATGGGCTTCTCATCACAATGCTCCACGGTCTTGCCATCACAATGCTCCATGCCTTGGTCATCACGATGCTCCATGTCCCCAGTCATCACAATGCTCCATGACCCCTGTCATCACAATGCTCCATACCCCTTGTCATTACAGTGCTCCATGACGCTCGTCATCACAATTATCCATGGTCTTCTCATCACAATGCTCCACGGTCTTGCCATCACAATGCTCCATGCCCTGGTCATCACAATGCTCCATGTCCCCTGTCATCACAATTCTCCACGTTCTTGGCATCACTATGCTCCATGATACTTCTCATCACAGTGTTACATGCTTCGTCATCACAATTCTCTATGCACTTGTCATCGCAATGCTCCATGACCCCTGTCATAGCAAGCTCCATGTGATTGTCATCACAATGCTTCATGAACATGTCGTCAAAATTCTCAATGGCCCTTGTTATCACAATGCTCCATGACCCTTGTCATCACAATGCTCCAAGCCCTGGTCATCAAAATGCTCCATTACCTTTGTCATCACAATCCTCCATGACACTTGGCATCACAATGCTACATTCCATTGTCATTGCAATAGACCATGACATATGTCATCACAATGCTCCCTGACACCCTTCTTCACAATACTCCATGACCTTCTCATCACAATGCTCCATGCCCTTGTCATCACAATGCGCCATGCCCACTGTCATCACAATAATCCCTGAAACTTGTCAGAAAAATGCTCCATGACCCTGTCATCACAATGCTCCATGCCCTTTCATCACAATGCTCTATGACCCCTGTCATCACAATGCTCCGTGACTCTAGTCATCACAATGCTTCATGACCTTTGTCATCACAATGGTCCATGACCTCATCATCACAAGGCTCTGTGACCTTTGTGACCACAACACTCCATGAACATTTCATCACAATGCTCGGTGACCCTTGTCATCACAATGCTCCATGCCTTTGTCAGCACATTACTCCATGACACATGGCATCAAATGTGCCATGCGCTTGTCATCACAATGCTCTACATCGTTGTCATCACAATGCTCCATAAACCTTGTCATCACAATGCTCCATGCGTTTGTCATCACAATGTTCCATGACCCATGTCATCACAATGTGCCCTGCGTTTCTCATCACAATGCTCCACAGCCTTGTCATCCCAATGCTCCATGCACCTCTCATCAAAATGCTCTCTCACCACTGATATCACAATGTTCCATCACTAGTCAACACAATACTCCCTCCACCCTGTCATCCCAATGTTCCATGACCCTTGTCACAACAATGCTACATGCTCTTATCATCACAATGCTCCATGACCCCTGACATCACAATGTTCCATAACCCCTGTCATCACAATGCTCCATGACCCTTTTCATCACAATGCTCCATGACCCCTAACATCACAATGTTCCATAAACACTGTCATCAAAATGTTCCATGACCCTTTTCATCCAATTGCTCCATGACCCTGTCATCACAATGCTCCCTGCCCTTCTCATCACAATGCACCACGCTCTTGTCATCAAAATGCTCCATGGCCTATGTCATCACAAAGCTCCATGACCCTTGGAATCACAATGCTCCATGCCATTGTCATCACAAAGCTCCATGAAACCTCTCATCACATTGCTCCATGCCGTTGTCATCACAAAGCTCCATGACGCTTGTCATCACAATGCTCCATGCCCTTGTCATTGCAATCTCCATAACACATGTATCACTGTGTTCCGTGCCCTTGTCATCACAATGCTCCATGCTCACTCTCATCACAATAATCCATGAAACATTTCAGACCAATGCTCCATGCCCTTGTCATCACAATGCTCCATTACACCTGTCATAACAATGCTCCATGACCCCTGCCATCACAATGTTCTACGGCCTTGTCATCACAAGACTCCATGGCCCTTGTCATCACAATGCTCCAAGACCCATGTAATCACAATGCTCCATGCCCATGTCATCACAAAGCTCCCTGACACATGTCATCAGAATGCTCCATGGCCTTCTCATCACAATACTCCATGACCTTGTCATCACAATGCTCCAAGACCCTTGTTATTACAATGATCCATGCCTCTTTGCATCTCAATGCTCCATGAACCCTGTCATCACAATGCACCATGCCCATCATCATAATGCTTCATGCTATTGTCATCACAATGAAATCAAAATTCTCCATGAACTCTCTCATCACAATGCTCCAAACCCTTGTGATCACAATGTTCCATAACACTTGTCATCACAACCCCCCATGACGCTGGTCATCACAATTATCCATGGACTTCTCATCACAATGCTCCATGACCTTTGTCATCACAATTCTCAATACACTTGTCATCACAATGCTCCCTGATACTTGTCATCAGTATGCTCATTGAACCCTGTCATGACAAGTCTCCATGCCTTTTTTATCACAATGATCCATGCCCTTTCCATCACAATGCTCCATGCCATTGTCATCACAATACTCCACAAGCTTGTCATCAGAATGCTCCGTGACACTTTTCATCTCAATGATGCATGACCCCTGTCATCACAATGCTCCATGACACCTGTCATCACAATGCTCCATACCCCTTGTCATTACAGTGCTCCATGATGTTCGTCACCACAATTATCCATGGTCTTCTCATCACAGTGCTCCACGGTCTTGCCATCACAATGCTCCATGCCCTGGTCATCACAATGCTGCATGTCCCCAGTCATCACAATGCTCCATGACCCCTGTCATCACAATGCTCCATAGCGCTTGTCATTACAGTGCTCCATGACACTCGTAATCACAATTGTCCATGGTCTTCTCATCACAATGCTCCACGACCTTGTCATCAAAATGCTCCATGACCCTTGTCATCACAATGCTCCATGACCACTGTCATAACAATGCTCCATGACCCCTGTCATCACAAGGCTCCATACCACTTGTCATTACAGTGCTCCATGACGCTCCTCATCACAATTATCCATGGTCTTCTCATCACAATGCTCCACGGTCTTGCCATCACAGTGCTCCATGCCTTGGGCATCACAATGCTCCATGTCCCCGGTCATCACAATGCTCCATGACCACTGTCATCACAATGCTCTATACCCTTTGTCATTACAGTGCTCCATGACCCTCGTCATCACAATTATCCATGATCTTCTCATCACAGTGCTCCACGACCTTGCCATCACAAGGCTCCATGCCTTGGTCATCACAATGCTCCATGTCCCCAGTCATCACAATGCTCCATGTCCCCGGTCATCACAATGCTCCATGACCACTGTCATCACAATGCTCTATACCCCTTGTCATTACAGTGTTCCATGACGCTCGTCATCACAATTATCCATGGTCTTCTCATCACAGTGCTCCACGGTCTTGCAATCACAATGCTCCATGCCCTGGTCATCACAATGCTCCATGTCCCCTTTCATCACAATTCTCCACGTTCTTGGCATCACTATGCTCCATGATACTTCTCATCACAGTGTTACATGTTTTGTCATCACAATTCTCTATGCACTTGTCATCGCAATGCTCCATGACACCTGTCATAGCAAGCTCCATGTGATTGTCATCACAATGCTTCATGAACATGTCATCAAAATTCTCAATGGCCCTTGTTATCACAATGCTCCATGACCCTTGTCATCACAATGCTCCAAGCCCTTGTCATCAAAATGCTCCATTACCTTTGTCATCACAATCTTCCATGACAATTGGCATCACAATGCTACATTCCATTGTCATTGCAATAGACCATGACATATGTCATCACAATGCTCCCTGACACCCTTCTTCACAATACTCCATGACCTTCTCATCACAATGCTCCATGCTCTTGTCATCACAATGCGCCATGCCCACTGTCATCACAATAATCCCTGAAACTTGTCAAACCAATGCAACATGCCCCTGTCATCACAATGCTCCATGCCCTTTCATCACAATGCTCTATGACCCCTGTCATCACAATGCTCCCTGACTCCAGTCATCACAATGCTTCATGACCTTTCTCATCACAATGGTTCATGCCCTCATCATCACAAGGCTCTGTGACCTTTGTCACCACAGCGCTCCATGAACATTTCATCACAATGCTTGGTGACCCTTGTCATCCCAATGCTCAATGCCTTTGTTAGCACAATACTCCATGACCCATGGCATCACAATGTGCCATGCGCTTGTCATCACAATGCTCCACATCTTTGTCATCACAATGCTCCATAAACCTTGTCATCACACTGCTCCATGCACTTCTCATCAAAATGCTCTCTCACCACTGATATCACAATGTTCCATCACTAGTCAACACAATACTCCCTCACCCCTGTCATCACAATATTCCATGACCCTTGTCACAACAATGCTACATGCCTTTATCATCACAATGCTCCATTCCCCTGACATCACAATGTTCCATAACCCCTGTCATCACAATGCACCCTGCCCTTCACAACAGAATGCACCACACCCTTGTCATCAAAATGCTCCATGACCTTTGTCATCACAAAGCTCAATGACCCTTGTCATCACAATGCTGCATGCCATTGTCATCACAATGCTCCATGAACCCTCTCATCACATTGTTCCATGCCCTTGTCATCACAGGCTCCATGATGCTTTTCATCACAATGCTCGATGCCATTCTTATCACAATGCTCCATGCGCTTCTCATTACAATCCTCCATGACCCATGTATCACAGTGTTCCATGCCCTTGTCATCACAATGCTCCTTGCCCCCTCTCATCACAATAATCCATGAAACTTTTCAGACCAATGCTCCATGCCCTTGTCATCACAATGCTCCATTACCCCTGTCATAACAATGCTCCATGACCCCTGCCATCACAATGTTCCACAGCCTTGTCATCACAAGGCTCCATGACCCTTGTCATCACAATGCTCCAAGACCCCTGTAATCACAATGCTCTATGCACTTGTCATCACAAAGCTCCATGACGCATGTCAACAGAATGCTCCATGGCCTTCTCATTCACGATGTTCCATGCCTTTGTCATCACAATGCTCCAAGACTCCTGTAATCGCAATGCTCCATGCCCCTTTTCATCTCAATGCTCCATGAACCCTGTCATCACAATGCACCATGCCCATCATCATAATGCTTCAGGCTATTGTCATCACAATGAAACCAAAATGCTCCATGACCTCTGTCATCACAATGCTCCAAATCCTTGAGATCAATATGTTCCATAACACTTATCATCACAACGCCCCATGACGCTCGTCATCACAATTATCCATGGTCTTCTCATCACAATGCTCCATGACCTTTGTCATCACAATACTCAATACCCTTGTCATCACAATGCTCCCTGACACTTGTTGTCAGTTTGCTCCTTGAACCCTGTCATGACAAGGCTCCATGCCTTTTTCATCACAATGATCCATGCCCTTTTTATCACAGTGCTCCAAGACCGCTGTAATCACAATGCTCCATGCCCTTGTCATCACAAAGCTCCATGATGCATGTCATCAGAACGCTCCATGGCCTTCTCATCCCAATGCTCCATGCCCTTGTCATCACAATGCTCCAAGACCCCTGTAATCACAATGCTCCATGGCACTTTTCATCAGAATGCTCCATGAGACTTGTCATCACAAGGCTCCATGGTCTTCTCATCACAGTGCTCCAGTACCTTGTCATCACAATGCTCCATGACCCCTGTCATCACAGTACTCCATGGACATTTTCAGCCCAATGCTCCATGACCTTCTCATCACAATGCGCCATGACCCCTGTCATCACAATGCTCCATGACCACTGTCATCACAATGCTCCATGAACCCTGACAACACGATGATCCGGGACACTTGTCATTAAAATGCTCCATGACCATTGTCATCACAATGATCCATGTGCTTGTCATCCCAATGCTCCATGACCCTTGTAATCACAATGCTCCGTGATGCTTGTCATCACAGTGCTCCATGAACCTTGTCATCATAATGCTCCCTGCCTTTGTCAACAAAATGGTACATAATCTTGTCATCACAATTCTCCATGCGCTTGTCATCACAATCCTCCATGACCATTGGGATCACATTGCTTCATGCCCTTGCCATCTCTCTCTTGCCTTTCTGTGTTTTACAGATATTCGGATGTCCCTTTTGACCGGTGGCAAGTGACAATTCTTTGTAGTGTGGATTTGTATTGCGCGCTTGCTTGATTGGCCAAAAAGGGCGTATGCGTTTTCTTCTGAATATATTCAGGAGAAAAGGCATACGCCCTTTTTGGCCAAGTGCATCTCTGTCCAAGTTGGGATGCTTTTCCTGTGCTTTAAAGGCGATTCCAATTTACCTCTTGAAATATGTTTTGTGCAATTCTGCCTCATTTTCAAGGCCACTTCATTGCCTTCCCTCAACAGGTTTTTGGAAGAGAGTAGTCCTTTATAAGTCTGCAGGTTTGTGAATTGCTGTGCCCCTGAGCTCCAATTTTCAAATCCCATCTTTGTGAGCTGGCCGCAAATCCACAATTTTGCTTCAGGACCTATACTGGTTCCAGGGGTCGCTATATTGGTTCCCTGTGGGTGGTTGAGGCTTTGGTTAATTCTTCTTCCTGCCGGGAACTTAGAGTGACATGTGACCTTCCAAATGCCTACATCTACTCTCTGATTGGTTCTCCCTCTTCCCTTTCATCCTCTGCACAATTAGCAAACTGTGCGAACCAGGAGGTTATAGGGGCTGACTCTCCTAAGTTGGGAGATTGATAGTAAAGCAGTTGGAATGCCAAAGTGGAGCACAAGGAGAGGAAAAATTAGGAGAGTTTTAGAAACCTTTCGCCATCACAGGGTGTCCATTTTCTAGGTTTCCCATACATGTTATAATTGTAGTGATATACCCTTCTACCTGGAGATTTGGGACACATGGAATGGTGGCATGCATTACTACTTTAAAAGGTCTGCATTTTCTCTCCCAATCTCACCAGTCTTCTCAGTCCCAAGTGTCCAGCCTTATGTCTCATCCAGCTGTCTTTGCAGATAGGGTCATTCCAGGTTTCATCAGAAACCCTGAAGGAATTGTGTAAGAATTTCGCTGTTTTTTGGGGTTTTTTTGAAATTCATTTTTATAATGGGGTTGAGCTGATTTTCACTGACGTGTTTATGCCAGTCTAGACACAATTGATTCCCTTACGGAGACATATCAATACATAGGTTTTAAGATTCTTAGTAGTCAGATATATTCCTCTGTGGGGCATAGGGGTGTTGAGTCCCGTTCACTGAGGATGGTGTAGGTCTTGTCTATTCTGTATTTGGTTTATGGAATGGTACCTGTGCTAATATCAAACTCTGGTTTTATGCATCACCCCACCTCTCCTTTCCCCTGAAGCAGGCATAAGAGATTTTTGCTAAATGTGAGACTCTGTTATCTTTCCTAATTCAGTTCATGTGTTGTGATATTGACATTCCCTCTATAAGTGATATCTTATGATAAGATTATTTTTCTGTGTGACTAATTTCCCTTAAAATCATCATACCTAAATCCACTCTTTATGCTGCTACTGGCCTTATATACATTGATTTCACGTCTGAGTGATATTCCGTTGTACAAAATTACCACAAGTTCTTTATGCATTTCTCTTTTTCCTGGGATATTTTAGGTGTACCAAAGTTGAGGTTCTTGTATGCAGAGCAGCCCTAAACTTTGGGGTGCCTGTGTCTTATTGACATTTAGTCTTCCCAAGTTATATGTCCATGAGTTGAAGTCCCCTTGCTCCGGGGCTTTGTATTTTAGATGTTTTAAAAACAGCATACACTTCTTCAGAGTGGCTCTTGGATATTTATACCCCACCCATCAGCGTGACTAGGCTCCCTGTTTTCCATGGCCTCTCCTGCATTTCTGGTTTGTACACATTTTTTGGATGGCCTTTCTGAGCAGTGGAAATTGCGACTTCTTTGTTGTGCGGATTTGCATTTCCCTCTTGCTTGGTTGGCCAAAAACTCTGCATGTGTTTTTTTCCTGAAGATATTCACGAAACAAACGCATACACCCTTTTGCCCAACCGCATCATTTTAGAAATTCTGCTGCTTTTCATATGCTTTAAATGTGAGTACAATCTACCTTTTGAAATCTGTTTCCTGCAATTCTGCCTCTCATTCAGATCCTCTTCGTTACCTTACCTGAATATATTTTTGGACGTTGGTTATCATTTATATCTTTGCAGGTCTTTGAATTGTCTGCTCCTGAGCTCCATTTTGCAACTCGCTTTTTTTGTGAGCTGGCCGCCAAACCATTGGATTACTTCTGGCCCTATTCTGGTTCTGGGGAGGCAGGCTGAGCCTTTGGTTAATTCTTCTTCCTAATGGGAAATTAGAGTGACATGTGCCTGTCAAAAGTCCTACAGCTAATCTCTCATTGGTTCCCCCTCTTCCCATTTATCCTCTGCACAAATTGCAAACTGTGTGAAACAGGAGGTTAAAGGTGCTGATTCTCCAAGTGGGGAGATTGTTAGTAATGTGGCTGGAATGGCGAACCCCAGCACCAGGAGATCAAAACTGAGGTGCATTTTAGACACCTTTCCTGAGCACACGGTGTACATTCATCTCGGTTTCCCAGGCATGTTTTCGCTGTCAGAAGATTCCCTTGAACCTGCAGATTTGGGACCCATGGAATGGGTACCAGGCAGTATTACTTTAAAAGGTCTGCATTTCCTCACCCAGCCTCTCTAACATCTCTTAGCGTGCATAGCTTCCAGCCTTATATAATCATCCTGCTGTGGGTCTACATGTGTTCAATCCATGTTACATCGTAGCCCTTCAACAAAAGTTGTAAGAATTTTTGTCTGTCTCACTGTTTTTATAAATAGTTTTAAATTTATTTTTATATTGGTTACAGCTGATTTTCAAAGCTCTGTTTTTTGCTGCTGTACATCCACTTGATTCATGTACTGTGAGACAACAATAAATTCTTTTTCAGATGCTTACCAGTCATATGTATTATTTTCCAGTGACTTGAGTGGGCTGAGTGCAGTTCTTTGAGGTACCGTGTAGGCCTTGTCAGTTATTTAATTTGGTACTTGGAATGGTATCTTTGCTAATTTCAACCTCCTGGATAATACCTCACCATTCCCCACCTTTCCCATTTAGCAGCCTTATGTCTATTTTCTACATATTTGACTATGTTTCTGTTTTGTAATTTATTTCATGTGTAGCCATTTTTGATTCCACCTTTAAGTGACATCTTATGATATGTGTCTTTTTCTTTCTGACATATGTCACTTAGAATGATCGTATGTAACTCCTCCAGAGTTGTTACAACTGGCCTTATTTCATTGATTTCTGGATGAGTAATATTCCACTCTACATAAGTACCCCATCTCTTTTATCCATTTTATCCTTCCAGGGACATTTAGGTTATATCCAAGTTGAGGCCCTTTTTAACAGAGAGGTGGTAAACGTTCGGGTGCCTGTTTTCTGTCGATTTTTGTTTTTCCCAAGGTACACGCCCATGAGTGCAAGTGCCCTATGCTCTGTAGCTCATTTTTTAGATGTTTTAGCAAACACAATACACTTCTCCAGAGTGGCCGTTGGCAAATTACATTTCCACTATCAGCCTCACAGGGCTCCCTTTTCTCCTCGCCCTGTCCTGCATTTCTGGTGTTTACACTTTATGTGGATGGCCCTTCTGACTGATGTGAAGTGATACATTTTGTGATATTGATTTCCAGTGCCCACCTGTTTGGTTGGATAAAAAGTGTGTATGGCCTTTACTTGAATATATTCAGAAAAAATGCATACACCCTTTTTGGCCAACTGCATCATTGGCGATGTTCAGCCCCTTTTCTTGTGCTTTAATGTGGAGTCCTTTCTACCTCTTCAAATCTGTTTCCTGCCACTCTCCCTTGCTTACAAGTCCTTTTCTGTGACTTACCTCAAGACATTTTTCGACGATAGATATTTTCAACTCTGCAGTTTCATGAATTTTAGTGCCCCTGAGTTCCATTTTTCAACTTGTGTTTTTGGAAACTGGACACAAAACAGCGGGATTTCCTCTAGCCCTATTCTGTTTCCGTGGGCAATTCTAGCCTTTGATGAATTTGTCTTCTGGATTGGAAATTAGAGTGGCATGTGCCTGTCCGAACACCTAAGACTTGTCTCTAAATTTTTCTCATCTTTCTGCTTCATCCTCTGGACAAATTCCAAACTGTGTGCAACAGGATGTTGACGGTGCTGATATCCCCAAGTGAGGAGATTGTTAGGAAAGATGCTGGAGGGTTGAACCCGAGCACCAGGCAATGAGGAGATGAGGTGCCTTTTCCAAACTCTTTCCGATCAAACGGTGTACCATCCTCTAGGTGTGACAGGCATGTTTTAGCTGTAGGAAGGGTCCCGTGCATGTAAGGAGAACACCAGGGATTTTTCCAAATCAGTGCCTCCCCGAACCCCAAACTGGGGAATTTTTAAGCTACGGTTACACGTATGTCCTTTAAGGGCCTTGGGAAATAGGCAGAGCCCAAACTTTAGATGACTGAAATCTTCATGGTCAGAAGCACTCACCATCGGCCTTGCTTAGGTTACATTTTATCTGTCATTGATAGATGATGTCAATAAAAATATCTATTCTTTTTCAGATTATTTCCCCTTATAGGTTATTGCAAAATATTCAGTGTAGTTCCCCTGTGCTATACAGTAGTTCCTTGTTGATGATCTATTTTATACATAGCAGTGTGTATGTGTTAATCCCAAACTGTTAATTTATCCCTTCTCCTACCTTTCCCCTTTGGTAATAATAAATTATAAGATTTTATACTTCTCAGAAATGGGGGAGCTGAAAGAGAGGTATCATTTTCAATGGAAAAGCATTCAAAACAAGATTGAAGCTTCAGCCAAGAGTATTCGATGTACATCCATGGAAATAAATCACTTCATTTCTCTAATGTTGACCTGACAAATAAGACAGACGTCTTCACTGAACTTGCTTATAGGAAAGTGATGGAAATATCAAATGTAAGTCTTAGAAACATCTTATTTTACCCGAGCATTATACACTGCTCTATGTTAACTACAGTTTGGCTCACACATCTGTTCATTGAAGTTACAATGTTCTCAATTTCTGTTACTGATCCTCCAGAGTGGACCCCAACAGGAGTCCCCGTTCCCAGTGTCATTGGAGCCAACAGATCAAGACTGAGTTTGGTTCAGAAGCAAAGGAAACATTATTTTGAAAACAGAATGGAGAGGTGAGAGCATGCACTCCCCCATGGGCTGTGGGCTGGGCTGCTGTGTAGGGTCCCCGGCAGCGTCAGTGGGAGGGAGGGGATGGAGCTCTCGAGGGCTGCGTTGGCTGCAGCTCAGGCTCTATGCCGCGGAGTCTGCATGGGACCCCGCTAGCTGAGGTGTCGACCCAGCCATTCTGCACTAGGATATCGGGTCTGATGTGCCGGGTGTGGGACCTCTGCATACGGAACCCTAGGAGCACGTGAAATTAGACAAAGCACAAAGGAAAAACAAGTTAGACTTTATTTTATTGCCCAGATTCTCTTTTTATCTCCCAGGAAGTTTTAATGAACGTTGCCGGAGACGAACACCTCCTCTGCTTTTTGTTCCATTCCTTATTCTTGGGGTGTTGAGGGTGCAGACCCCTCTTTTGTAACTGCTTCATGCTGTGGTGGGAGCCCTGATACATGGGGGGAGGGGCAAAACGTCTCCCCACCAGCCTCCTGGTGAGGTTGATTGTCCCAAGGCCTCCTGCCTCACTTCTCGTCCGCCTGAGCACCAGCATTGGAAGTGTTACAGATTCTAATGACCTTTAAGGGTCCAGGAAAGAGAGGCGCAGAGATGCTGCGGTGGCAGGTTTCACCCCACCCCACATATGTTCGGCGACCTTAGGCTGACAGTTTTTGCCAGACTAGATGCTCTGACCAGTAGTCTGTGCTTTCTTTAATTAGGTCCCTGAATTAATGTACAAACAGCACCATGTGTCAGAGCCCTGCCCGCGCAACTCCCAGACAGTCCAGGGTCAGTGGTGATCCAGGACCATGACGTCCACTGAGTCAACGGCCTTTAGAAGTAGCCAGCAGTCCAGCCGGTCATATTGGCCACCATCACCGCGGTGTCTGTAGGGTTTTCTATGGTGAAAGCGTGATATACGTTTCCCCCGCCAAGCTTTTTAGCTCCCCTCTGGGTGCAGTAAGTCCTGCAAGCAGTAGTCTGCTCTTTCGGGGCACAGTCTTGTCGTTTTCTGAGAGAAACTCCAGGTCAAGTGATGGTCACACGAGTCATCTTGGGGGCCCGTTGCCCCCATTTATCTCTCTGGAGGTTGGAGTTGGAGGTCCTCCTCACTCGAGGTCAGTGTGTCCACAGAGTGACCCCTGCAACTTCAGGGCATGATGGGTGGTTAGGATCACCACGTGGGGTCCTTTTCCCTTAGGAGGGAGCTGGCCTTGCGGGCTGCTGATTTCCAGCTTTTTAGATACCCCAGTATCCTGGCCTGATGAGTCGGTGGGCAAAGCCCTTGGTGACCATAGTTTATCATACCTGAAGGGCATTCTTGTGTTGCTCCATTTCAAGTGGTCCCAGTTTTTGCACTAAGGCTCCAAGGGCGATCAACCTTTGACCGGGTATGTAAAGGTCAAAGGGTTTAGCTAAATTAGGGAGTTCCTGGGCAAGGGTCTGTATTGACTGCTCTTTCCATTCTTGAAAGGCTGCTTCTGGATTCTATTCAAAAGGATCATCATCTTTTCGTGTCAGTGTTTCATGTAGAGGCCCAGCTATTACACTGTAGTTAGGGATCCAGATGCAGAAAACCTTGGCCTCCCCAGGAACCCCTAAGCTGTCTTCTAGTTGTAGAAGAGGTAAGGCTGCAAATGGCTTCTTCCCTATCCTGGGATGCGTTTCTCCGAATATCTGTGAGAATGAAGCCCAGGCATGTCACCTTAGCCTGGGATATTTGAGCGTTTTTCTTGGACACCTTCTATCCTTTCTTGGCTAGGTAGTTCAGAGGCGTCTTTAGTAGGCCTGGTGATCAGAATGTCATCTGCATATTGAAGGAGGGTTCCCTTTTACAGAGGTTGAACTTTTAGGTCTTTAGAGGACATTTCCCCAATGATGGTGTGATGATTTCTGAACCATTGGGGCAGGACGGCCCAGCATTATTGCTTTTGTTGCATGTTGTGTCCTGCCACTCACAAGCCAAAAATTCTTGTGACTCTGAGATGAATGGAATACAGAAGAAGGCATCATTGAAGTCTAATACAGAATGCCATGGCCTGGTGGAAGGTAGAATGACCAGCAGGGTGTAGGAAATAGGAGCTACTGGATATATATCCTCGGTGGCTTCACTGACTGTCCTGATATCCTTTACCAGGTCTCCAGCAGCACATGGGGCTCTCGTGGTCAGGCCAATCCCAGGATATGGAGCTCACCTGGGCTGCACCCCTACCCCACAGCCCACGGGGCTCTCGTGGTCAAGTCCCTCCCAGGGTATGGAGCTCACCTCTGCAGCTACCCAGCAGCCCATGGGGCTCTCCTACTCAGGGCCTTCCCAGGATACGGAGCTCCCCTGGGAAGGTACCCCAGCAGGGCTGGACATACAGGAACTGTGCACATAGCCCACCTTGCAGAGAACCCCCAGCTCACCTGTCGCTCACAGCTGACACAGAATACCTCAGAGCAGGACTTGAACTAACAAACAGCAGCTCTGACAGGTCTGTGACCATGGCTATCACTCTCTGCAGGCTCTTTCTGCCTGGTCTTCCAGACACTTCCACTGCAGCCAGGGCACCAGGCCTCTGTCTCCACCCACCATCACTCCTCTCCCTGACTCCTGGGTTCCTCTCATTAGGATAGTGTCATCTTGAAGTTGTTTTCCACTCATGGACCAGATAAAATGATAAGAAAACAACCCGCAGCAGCAGCCCCTTGTCTATCCTGACTCTCAAGAGCCCACACCTGTTCCTAGGGCCTGGCCCGTTTAGCAAGTTTCATTTTCTGCAGCTGTGAGCCCCTGAGGGGTGAGGATTGGCTGATTTTGGTAGCCTGAAACTGCCTGCCAGCCCTCCACAGGTGTGCCTGGGTTGAGGGCAATATAAACAGCTCTCCAGTGAGCGACAGCCCTTGTAGCTGTGACTGACGCCATATTCTCTGCCCCGTAGGCAGTGCCGGGGCTGTGCTGGTGGGAGGGAGTGAGGGGCCGTGGCTTTGTGGGTGGCCCAGTGTGAGTGGGGCTCTGCTGGACTTTCTGCAGAAGTTGCCAGGCTGCGACCTGCTAAAGAAGAGGATGTGTCACCGATACCTGCTGCTGGAATTTCTCCCCAGGCAGAGGTGAGGAAGTAAAAAAGCAGTGGGGGCGGTGGCAGGAGGGGTATCTCAGGCAGGGAAATGGAAAGCTTCCAGAAGAGCATCTGGGGCCAGGACCATCCTGACTGGCCTGCAGGCACCAAGTAGGCCTGTGTGCTGTCGCTGGTGTGGCTCCACAGCCCTTCCTCTAAGGTTGCAAGTTCTTGTACATATTCAGGTGTTTTACCTGGAAAGGGTGGGAAGAGTTCAGCTGCAGCAGGACTGGGGCTCAGCTCACGTTTACTCACAGATGCCTTGGAACGGTCCCCCAGCTTTGCAATGAGGACCCTCCTTGCTTGGGGGGTGGGCTGCTGGCTGTATGGGAGATGATTCCCCACCTCTGACCAATTTCAGAATTGTTTACCGCTGGAGCAAGTGCCCTGATAGGGTTTTCCTCTGTCTAACTCGTGGGTTCAGGTTTTTTTTCCTTTTTTGGTTCAAGTTAGATTTTATTCCTCTTTTATGTATTTATTGATATAAGCATGGAAATAATTCATTCATATGAATACATCAGTGTGAAGGGAAGACCTTTTTTCTCTTTTATTTTTAAATTTTATTTTTTTAAATTTTAAAATTTAATTTTATTTATATTTTTATACAGCAGGTTATTATTAGTTATGTATTTTATGCATATACATGTATACAGGTCAATCCCAATATCCCAACAGATGCCACCAACACCACCCCATGGCTTCCCACACTTGGTGTCCATACGTGTGTTCTCTACCTCTGTGTCTCTAATTCTTCCCTGCAAACCAGTTCATCTATACCATTTTTCTAGGTTCCACATATATGCATTAATATACAATATTTGTTTTTCTCTTTCTGACTTACTTCATTCTGTATGACAGTGTCTAGATCCATCGACATCTCTACAAATGACCCAGTTTCATTCCTTCTTATGGCTGAGTAATATTCCATTTTATATATGTACCACATCTTTATCCATTCGTCTGTCTGTGGGTATTTAGGTTGCTTCCATTACCTGGCTATTGTAAATAGTGCTGAAATGAGCATTGTCGTGAATGTGCCTTTTTGATTTATGGTTTTCTCTGGGCATATGCCCAGAAGTGGGATTGCTGGATCATATGGTAATTCTATTTCCAGTTTTTTTAAGGAAACTCCATACTGTTCTCCATCGTGACTGTATCAATTTACATTTCCACCACTAGTGGAAGAGGGATCCTTTTGTCCACACCCTCACCAGAATTTGTTGTTTGTAGATTTTCTGATGATGCCGATTCTAACAGGTGTGAGGTGATACCTCATTGTAGTTTTGATTTGCATTTCTCTAATAATTAGTGATGTTGAGCTGCTTTTCATGTGCGTCTTGGCCATCTCTGTGTCTTCTTTGAAGAAACGTCTCTTTAGATCTTCTGCCTAATTTTGTATTGGGTTGTTTGTTTTTTTAATATTAAGCTGCATGAGCTCTTTATATATATTGGAGATTAAACCTTTGTCCATTGATTCGTTTGCAAATATTTTCGCCCATTCTGAGGGATGCTTTTTGCCATTCCCGTTTTTTTAACAAAAAAAGAAAGTAAGAAAAAGAAGCAGAACACTAATGTGTGTAAAATATGCCTTTTGAAACTGTCGTTTTGAAATATGGACGTCCTTTGAATTTTTTGGTCGATATATGACCCCAGGATTTGTTTTCAGGGCAGGTGTCATTTACAGGCCTGCAATGATTTTGAATATCAACTGACCATTAGCGCTGGGATTAAAGCTGCTGTTTTGTGAAAAGGCCACAATGTGGCAGCAGTTCTCCCTTACCAAATCTGGTTACTGGGGCAACGAGCCTCAATGGAAGTCATGTTCTAGATTGGAATTTAGAATGGAATGTACCAGGAGAAAGCCCCTAAAGTTTGTCTCACTACTTCTTGTTCGTGTTTTTAGTTTAATTATTTATTTTTTATTACAGCAAATTTGATTACAATGTTTGGCTTGTTGTAGGTGTGGAAGATGTGGTTCTTTTACACATATACATATGTCTGTTCTTCCTGGGATCCTTTTCCCATGTACCTTATGACAGAATGTTGAGTAGTCTTCTCTTGGTATTCTGTAGGTCTTTGGTGATTATATATGTCACCTGTGTTTGTATATGTCTGTTAACCCCAATATCAAAATGAAACCAATCCTCACAACTTTCCATTGGTGAACCATTAGTTTGTTTAATGAATCTGTGATTGCCCTTCTCCGTGGAAATATCTGCCCTGGTATCCATTTTTCGGTCACACCTATAAGAGATATGATAAGATATGTGTCTTTCACTTTCGGACTTACTACAAGTCACATGATTAGCTCTAGACACACCTACGGTGCTGCAAATGGCATTGTGTCCTTTTATTCCTTGGCTTCTATTCTGCCTTAGCGAGGTCCATTTTGAACAATGTGATTCCCTGAGGGCTGAGGATTAGCTGACCTGGGTAGCCTGAGCCTCCCGGCCGGCCCTCCCCAGGTGTGCCTGGGTTGAGGTCAATATAAACAGCGCTGAAGGCAGAAATAGCCCCTGAAGCTGTGCCTGACTCCATATTCTCTGCCCCGTCAGCAGTCTCGGGGCTGTGCTGGTGGGAGGGAGTGAGGGGCCACGGCTTTGTGGGTGGCCCGGTGTGAGTGGTTCTCTGCTGGACTTTCTGCAGGAGTTGCCAGGCTGCCACCTGTAAAGAAGAGGATGTGGCACCCATACCTTCCGCTGGAATTTCTCTCTGGACATAGCTGAGGAAGGAAAAAAGCAGTGGGTGCCGGGACAGGAGGGGTATCTCAGGCAGGGCAATGGAAAGCTTCCAGAAGAGCGCCCAGGGCCAGGACCATCTTGGCTGGCCTGCAGGCACCAAGTTGGCCTGCGTGCTGTCGCTGGTGTGGCTCCACGGCCCTTCCTCTAGGCTTTCAAGGCCTTGTACATATTCAGGTGTTTTACCTGGGAAGGGTGGGAAAAGTTCAACAGCAGCTGGCCTGGGGCTCAGCTCACCGTTACTCACAGATGCCTCGGCATGGCCCCCAGCTTTGAAATGAGGACGCTCCTTGCATAGGAGTGGGCTGCTGGCTCTATGGGAGATGATTCCCCACCTCTGACCAATTTCAGAATTGTTTACCGCTGGAGCAAGTGCCCTGATAGGGTTTTCCTCTGTCTAACTCGTGGGTTCAGGTTTTTTTTTTTTTTCTTTTTTGGTTCAAGTTAGATTTTATTCCTCTTTTATGTATTTATAGATATAAGCATGGAAATAATTCATTCATATAAATACATCTGTGTGAAGGGAAGAACTTTTTTCTGTTTTATTTTTGAATTTTATTTTTAAAAATTTTGAAATTTAATTTTATTTATTTTTTTATACAGCAGGTTATTATTAGTTATGTATTTTATGCATATACATGTAGACAGGGCAATCCCAGTCTCCCAACTCATCCCAAAACCACCTACCCATGGCTTCCCACACTTGGTGTCCATACGTGTGTTCTCTACCTCTGTGTCTCTATTTCTTCCCTGCAAAGCAGTTCATCTGTACCATTTTTCTAGGTTCCACATATATGCATTAATATACAATATTTGTTTTTCTCTTTCTGACTTACTTTATTCTGTATGACAGTCTCTAGATCCATCGACGTCTCTACAAATGACCCAGTTTCATTCCTTCTTATGGCTGAGTAATATTCCATTTTATATATGGACCACATCTTTATCCATTCGTCTGTCTGTGGGTATTTAGGTGGCTTCCATTACCTGGCTATTGTAAATAGTGCTGAAATGAGCACTGTGGTGAATGTGCCTTTTTGATTTATGGTTTTCTCTGGGTATATGCCCAGAAGTGGGATTGCTGGATCATATGGTAATTCTATTTCTAGTTTTTTTAAGGAAACTCCATACTGTTCTCCATCGTGACTGTATCAATTTACATTTCCACCACTAGTGGAAGAGGGATCCTTTTGTCCACACCCTCCCCAGAATTCGTTGTTTGTAGATTTTCTGATGATGCCGATTCTAACAGGTGTGAGGTGATACCTCATTGTAGTTTTGATTTGCATTTCTCTAATAATTAGTGATGTTGAGCAGCTTTTCATGTGTGTCTTGGCCATCTCTGTGTCTTCTTTGAAGAAGCGTCTCTTTAGATCTTCTGCCCATTTTTGTATTGGGTTTTTTGTTGTTTTAATATTTAGCTGCACGAGCTCTTTATATATATTGGAGATTAAACCTTTGTCCATTGATTCGTTTGCAAATATTTTCGCCCATTCTGAGGGATGCTTTTTGCCATTCCCGTTTTTTTAACAAAAAAAGAAAGTAAGAAAAAGAAGCAGAACACTAATGTGTGTAAAATATGCCTTTTGAAACTGTCGTTTTGAAATATGGACATCCTTTGAATTTTTTGGTCGCTATATGAACCCAGGATTTGTTTTCAGGGCAGGTGTCATTTACAGGCCTGCAATGATTTTGAATATCAACTGACCATTAGCGCTGGGATTAAAGCTGCTGTTGTGTGAAACGGCCACAAGGTGGCAGCAGTTCTCCCTTACCGAATCTGGTTACTGGGGCAACAGAGCCTCAATGGAAGTCGTGTTCTAGATTGGAATTTAGAATGGAATTTGCCAGGAGAAAGCCCCTCAAGTTTGTCTCACTACTTCTTGTTCGTGTTTTTAATTTAATTTTTTTATTTTTTATTACAGCAAATTTGATTACAATGTTTGGCTTGTTGTAGGTGTGGAAGATGTGGTTCTTTTACACATATACATATGTCTGTTCTTCCTGGGATCCTTTTCCCATGTACCTTATGAAAGAATGTTGAGTAGTCTTCTGGTATTCTGTAGGTCTTCGGTGATTATATATGTCACCTGTGTTTGTATATGTCTGTTAACCCCAATATCATAATGAAACCAATCCTCACACCTTTCCATTGGTGAACCATAAGTTTGTTGAATGAATCTGTGATTGCCCTTCTCCGTGGAAATATCTGCCCTGGTATCCATTTTTCGGTCACAACTATAAGAGATATGATATGATATGTGTCTTTCACTTTCTGACTTACTACAAGTCACGTGATTACCTCTAGACACACCTACGGTGCTGCAAATGGCATTGTGTCTTTTTATTCCTTGGCTTCTATTCTGCGTTAGCGAGGTCCATTTTCAACAATGTGATTCCCTGAGGGCTGAAGATTAGCTGACCTGGGTAGCCTGACCCTGCTGGCCGGCACTCCCCAGGTGTGCCTGGGTTGAGGTCAATATAACCAGCGCAGCAGGCAGGAATAGACCCTGAAGCTGTGCCTGACTCCATATTCTCTGTCCCGTCAGCAGTCTCGGGGCTGTGCTGGTGGGAGGGAGTGAGGGGCCACGGCTTTGTGGGTGGCCCGGTGTGAGTGGGTCTCTGCTGGACTTTCTGCAGTAGTTGCCAGGCTTCCACCTGTAAAGAAGAGGATGTGGCACCCATACCTTCCGCTGGAATTTCTCTCCGGACAGAGGTGAGGAAGGAAAAGAGCAGTGGGTGCCGGGACAGGAGGGGTATCTCAGGCAGGGCAATGGAAAGCTTCCAGAAGAGCGCCCAGGGCCAGGAACATCCTGGCTGGCCTGCAGGCACCAAGTTGGCCTGCGTTCTGTCACTGGTGTGGCTCCACGCCCCGTCCTCTAGGCTTTCAAGGCCTTGTACATATTCAGGTGTTTTACCTGGGAAGGGTGGGAAAAGTTCAACAGCAGCTGGCCTGGGGCTCAGCTCACGGTTACTCACAGATGCCTCGGCATGGCACCCCGCTTTGCAATGAGGACGCTCCTTGCATAGGAGTGGGCTGCTGGCTCTATCGGTGATGATTCCTCACCTCTGAACAATTTCAGAATTGTTTACCGCTGGAGCAAGTGCCCTGATAGGGTTTTCCTCTGTCTAACTCGTGGGTTCAGGTTTTCTTTTTTCTTTTTTGGTTCAAGTTAGATTTTATTCCTCTTTTATGTATTTATAGATATAAGCATGGAAATAATTCATTCATATAAATACATCTGTGTGAAGGGAAGAACTTTTTTCTGTTTTATTTTTAAATTTTATTTTTTAAAATTTTGAAATTTAATTTTATTTATTTTTTTATACAGCAGGTTATTATTAGTTATGTATTTTATGCATATACATGTATACAGATCAATCCCAATCTCCCAACTCATCCCAACACCACCTCCCCATGGCTTCCCAAACTTGGTGTCCATACGTGTGTTCTCTACCTCTGTGTCTCTATTTCTTCCCTGCAAACCAGTTCATCTGTTCCATTTTTCTAGGTTCCACATATATGCATTAATATACAATATTTGTTTTTCTCTTTCTGACTTACTTCATTCTGTATGACAGTCTCTAGATCCATCGACGTCTCTACAAATGACCCAGTTTCATTCCTTCTTATGGCTGAGTAATATTCCATTTTATATATGGACCACATCTTTATCCATTCGTCTGTCTGTGGGTATTTAGGTTGCTTCCATTACCTGGCTATCGTAAATAGTGCTGAAATGAGCATTGTGGTGAATGTGCCTTTTTGATTTATGGTTTTCTCTGGGTATATGCCCAGAAGTGGGATTGCTGGATCATATGGTAATTCTATTTCTAGTTTTTTTAAGGAAACTCCATACTGTTCTCCATCGTGACTGTATCAATTTACGTTTCCACCACTAGTGGAAGAGGGATCCTTTTGTCCACACCCTCCCCAGAATTCGTTGCTTGTAGATTTTCTGATGATGCCGATTCTAACAGGTGTGAGGTGATACCTCATTGTAGTTTTGATTTGCATTTCTCTAATAATTAGTGATGTTGAGCAGCTTTTCATGTGCGTCTTGGCCATCTCTGTGTCTTCTTTGAAGAAACGTCTCTTTAGATCTTCTGCCCATTTTTGTATTGGGTTGTTTGTTGTTTTAATATTAAGCTGCATGAGCTCTTTATATATATTGGAGATTAAACCTTTGTCCATTGATTCGTTTGCAAATATTTTCGCCCATTCTGAGGGATGCTTTTTGCCATTCCCATTTTTTTAACAAAAAAAGAAAGAAAGAAAAAGAAGCAGAACACTAATGTGTGTAAAATATGCCTTTTGAAACTGTCGTTTTGAAATATGGACGTCCTTTGAATTTTTTGGTCGATATATGAACCCAGGATTTGTTTTCAGGGCAGGTGTCATTTACAGGCCTGCAATGATTTTGAATATCAACTGACCATTAGCGCTGGGATTAAAGCTGCTGTTGTGTGAAACGGCCACAAGGTGGCAGCAGTTCTCCCTTACCAAATCTGGTTACTGGGGCAACAGAGCCTCAATGGAAGTCGTGTTCTAGATTGGAATTCAGAATGGAATGTGCCAGGAGAAAGCCCCTCAAGTTTGTCTCACTACTTCTTGCTCGTGTTTTGAATTTAATTTTTTATTTTTTATTACAGCAAATTTGATTACAATGTTTGGCTTGTTGTAGGTGTGGAAGATGTGGTTCTTTTACACATATACATATGTCTGTTCTTCCTGGAATCCTTTTCCCATGTACCTTATGACAGAATGTTGAGTAGTCTTCTCTTGGTATTCTGTAGGTCTTTGGTGATTATATATGTCACCTGTGTTTGTATATGTCTGTTAACCCCAATAACATAATGAAACCAATCCTCACACCTTTCCATTGGTGAACCATAAGTTTGTTGAATGAATCTGTGATTGCCCTTCTCCTTGGAAATATCTGCCCTGGTATCCATTTTTCGGTCACACCGATAAGAGATATGATATGATATGTGTCTTTCACTTTCTGACTTACTACAAGTCACGTGATTACCTCTAGACACACCTACAGTGCTGCAAATGGCATTGTGTCCTTTTATTCCTTGGCTTCTATTCTGCCTTAGCGAGGTCCATTTTCAACAATGTGGTTCCCTGAGGGCTGAGGATTAGCTGACATTTGTAGCCTGGCCCTGCCGGCCGGCCCTCCCCAGGTGTGCCTGTGTTGAGGTCAATATAAACAGCGCTGCAGGCAGCAATAGACCCTGATGCTGTGCCTGACTCCATATTCTCTGCCCCGTCAGCAGTCTCGGGGCTGTGCTGGTGGGAGGCAGTGAGGGTCCACGGCTTTGTGGGTGGCCCTGTGTGAGTGGGTCTCTGCTGGACTTTCTGCAGGAGTTGCCAGGCTGCCACCTGTAAAGAAGAGGATGTGGCACCCATAACTTCCGCTGGAATTTCTCTCTGGACAGAGGTTAAAGGAAAAAATCAGTGGATGCCGGGACAGGAAGGGTATCTCAGGCAGGGCAATGGAAAGCTTCCAGAAGAGCGCCCAGGTCCAGGACCATCCTGGCTGGCCTGCAGGCATCAAGTTGGCCTGCGTGCTGTCGCTGGTGTGGCTCCATGGCCCTTCCTCTAGGCTTTCAAGCCCTTTTACATATTCAGGTGTTTTACCTCGGAAGGGTGGGAAAAGTTCAAAGGCATCTGGCCTGTGGCTCAGTTCATGGTTACTCACAGATGCCTCGGAATGGCCCCCACCATTGCAATGAGGACGCTCTTTGCATAGGAGTGGGCTGCTGGCTGTATGGGAGATGATTCCCCACCTCTGACCAATTTCATAATTGTTTACCACTGGAGCAAGTGCCCTGATAGGGTTTTCCTCTGTATAACTGGTGGGTTCAGGTTTTTTTTTTTTCTTTTTTGGTTCAAGTTAGATTTTATTCCTCTTTTATGTATTTATAGATATAAGCATGGAAATAATTCATTCATATAAATACATCTGTGTGAAGGGAAGAACTTTTTTCTGTTTTATTTTTGAATTTTATTTTTAAAAATTTTGAAATTTAATTTTATTTATTTTTTTATACAGCAGGTTATTATTAGTTATGTATTTTATGCATATACATGTAGACAGGGCAATCCCAGTCTCCCAACTCATCCCAAAACCACCTACCCATGGCTTCCCACACTTGGTGTCCATACGTGTGTTCTCTACCTCTGTGTCTCTATTTCTTCCCTGCAAAGCAGTTCATCTGTACCATTTTTCTAGGTTCCACATATATGCATTAATATACAATATTTGTTTTTCTCTTTCTGACTTACTTTATTCTGTATGACAGTCTCTAGATCCATCGACGTCTCTACAAATGACCCAGTTTCATTCCTTCTTATGGCTGAGTAATATTCCATTTTATATATGGACCACATCTTTATCCATTCGTCTGTCTGTGGGTATTTAGGTGGCTTCCATTACCTGGCTATTGTAAATAGTGCTGAAATGAGCACTGTGGTGAATGTGCCTTTTTGATTTATGGTTTTCTCTGGGTATATGCCCAGAAGTGGGATTGCTGGATCATATGGTAATTCTATTTCTAGTTTTTTTAAGGAAACTCCATACTGTTCTCCATCGTGACTGTATCAATTTACATTTCCACCACTAGTGGAAGAGGGATCCTTTTGTCCACACCCTCCCCAGAATTCGTTGTTTGTAGATTTTCTGATGATGCCGATTCTAACAGGTGTGAGGTGATACCTCATTGTAGTTTTGATTTGCATTTCTCTAATAATTAGTGATGTTGAGCAGCTTTTCATGTGTGTCTTGGCCATCTCTGTGTCTTCTTTGAAGAAGCGTCTCTTTAGATCTTCTGCCCATTTTTGTATTGGGTTTTTTGTTGTTTTAATATTTAGCTGCACGAGCTCTTTATATATATTGGAGATTAAACCTTTGTCCATTGATTCGTTTGCAAATATTTTCGCCCATTCTGAGGGATGCTTTTTGCCATTCCCGTTTTTTTAACAAAAAAAGAAAGTAAGAAAAAGAAGCAGAACACTAATGTGTGTAAAATATGCCTTTTGAAACTGTCGTTTTGAAATATGGACATCCTTTGAATTTTTTGGTCGCTATATGAACCCAGGATTTGTTTTCAGGGCAGGTGTCATTTACAGGCCTGCAATGATTTTGAATATCAACTGACCATTAGCGCTGGGATTAAAGCTGCTGTTGTGTGAAACGGCCACAAGGTGGCAGCAGTTCTCCCTTACCGAATCTGGTTACTGGGGCAACAGAGCCTCAATGGAAGTCGTGTTCTAGATTGGAATTTAGAATGGAATTTGCCAGGAGAAAGCCCCTCAAGTTTGTCTCACTACTTCTTGTTCGTGTTTTTAATTTAATTTTTTTATTTTTTATTACAGCAAATTTGATTACAATGTTTGGCTTGTTGTAGGTGTGGAAGATGTGGTTCTTTTACACATATACATATGTCTGTTCTTCCTGGGATCCTTTTCCCATGTACCTTATGAAAGAATGTTGAGTAGTCTTCTGGTATTCTGTAGGTCTTCGGTGATTATATATGTCACCTGTGTTTGTATATGTCTGTTAACCCCAATATCATAATGAAACCAATCCTCACACCTTTCCATTGGTGAACCATAAGTTTGTTGAATGAATCTGTGATTGCCCTTCTCCGTGGAAATATCTGCCCTGGTATCCATTTTTCGGTCACAACTATAAGAGATATGATATGATATGTGTCTTTCACTTTCTGACTTACTACAAGTCACGTGATTACCTCTAGACACACCTACGGTGCTGCAAATGGCATTGTGTCTTTTTATTCCTTGGCTTCTATTCTGCGTTAGCGAGGTCCATTTTCAACAATGTGATTCCCTGAGGGCTGAAGATTAGCTGACCTGGGTAGCCTGACCCTGCTGGCCGGCACTCCCCAGGTGTGCCTGGGTTGAGGTCAATATAACCAGCGCAGCAGCCAGGAATAGACCCTGAAGCTGTGCCTGACTCCATATTCTCTGTCCCGTCAGCAGTCTCGGGGCTGTGCTGGTGGGAGGGAGTGAGGGGCCACGGCTTTGTGGGTGGCCCGGTGTGAGTGGGTCTCTGCTGGACTTTCTGCAGTAGTTGCCAGGCTTCCACCTGTAAAGAAGAGGATGTGGCACCCATACCTTCCGCTGGAATTTCTCTCCGGACAGAGGTGAGGAAGGAAAAGAGCAGTGGGTGCCGGGACAGGAGGGGTATCTCAGGCAGGGCAATGGAAAGCTTCCAGAAGAGCGCCCAGGGCCAGGAACATCCTGGCTGGCCTGCAGGCACCAAGTTGGCCTGCGTTCTGTCACTGGTGTGGCTCCACGCCCCGTCCTCTAGGCTTTCAAGGCCTTGTACATATTCAGGTGTTTTACCTGGGAAGGGTGGGAAAAGTTCAACAGCAGCTGGCCTGGGGCTCAGCTCACGGTTACTCACAGATGCCTCGGCATGGCACCCCGCTTTGCAATGAGGACGCTCCTTGCATAGGAGTGGGCTGCTGGCTCTATCGGTGATGATTCCTCACCTCTGAACAATTTCAGAATTGTTTACCGCTGGAGCAAGTGCCCTGATAGGGTTTTCCTCTGTCTAACTCGTGGGTTCAGGTTTTCTTTTTTCTTTTTTGGTTCAAGTTAGATTTTATTCCTCTTTTATGTATTTATAGATATAAGCATGGAAATAATTCATTCATATAAATACATCTGTGTGAAGGGAAGAACTTTTTTCTGTTTTATTTTTAAATTTTATTTTTTAAAATTTTGAAATTTAATTTTATTTATTTTTTTATACAGCAGGTTATTATTAGTTATGTATTTTATGCATATACATGTATACAGATCAATCCCAATCTCCCAACTCATCCCAACACCACCTCCCCATGGCTTCCCAAACTTGGTGTCCATACGTGTGTTCTCTACCTCTGTGTCTCTATTTCTTCCCTGCAAACCAGTTCATCTGTTCCATTTTTCTAGGTTCCACATATATGCATTAATATACAATATTTGTTTTTCTCTTTCTGACTTACTTCATTCTGTATGACAGTCTCTAGATCCATCGACGTCTCTACAAATGACCCAGTTTCATTCCTTCTTATGGCTGAGTAATATTCCATTTTATATATGGACCACATCTTTATCCATTCGTCTGTCTGTGGGTATTTAGGTTGCTTCCATTACCTGGCTATCGTAAATAGTGCTGAAATGAGCATTGTGGTGAATGTGCCTTTTTGATTTATGGTTTTCTCTGGGTATATGCCCAGAAGTGGGATTGCTGGATCATATGGTAATTCTATTTCTAGTTTTTTTAAGGAAACTCCATACTGTTCTCCATCGTGACTGTATCAATTTACGTTTCCACCACTAGTGGAAGAGGGATCCTTTTGTCCACACCCTCCCCAGAATTCGTTGCTTGTAGATTTTCTGATGATGCCGATTCTAACAGGTGTGAGGTGATACCTCATTGTAGTTTTGATTTGCATTTCTCTAATAATTAGTGATGTTGAGCAGCTTTTCATGTGCGTCTTGGCCATCTCTGTGTCTTCTTTGAAGAAACGTCTCTTTAGATCTTCTGCCCATTTTTGTATTGGGTTGTTTGTTGTTTTAATATTAAGCTGCATGAGCTCTTTATATATATTGGAGATTAAACCTTTGTCCATTGATTCGTTTGCAAATATTTTCGCCCATTCTGAGGGATGCTTTTTGCCATTCCCATTTTTTTAACAAAAAAAGAAAGAAAGAAAAAGAAGCAGAACACTAATGTGTGTAAAATATGCCTTTTGAAACTGTCGTTTTGAAATATGGACGTCCTTTGAATTTTTTGGTCGATATATGAACCCAGGATTTGTTTTCAGGGCAGGTGTCATTTACAGGCCTGCAATGATTTTGAATATCAACTGACCATTAGCGCTGGGATTAAAGCTGCTGTTGTGTGAAACGGCCACAAGGTGGCAGCAGTTCTCCCTTACCAAATCTGGTTACTGGGGCAACAGAGCCTCAATGGAAGTCGTGTTCTAGATTGGAATTCAGAATGGAATGTGCCAGGAGAAAGCCCCTCAAGTTTGTCTCACTACTTCTTGCTCGTGTTTTGAATTTAATTTTTTATTTTTTATTACAGCAAATTTGATTACAATGTTTGGCTTGTTGTAGGTGTGGAAGATGTGGTTCTTTTACACATATACATATGTCTGTTCTTCCTGGAATCCTTTTCCCATGTACCTTATGACAGAATGTTGAGTAGTCTTCTCTTGGTATTCTGTAGGTCTTTGGTGATTATATATGTCACCTGTGTTTGTATATGTCTGTTAACCCCAATAACATAATGAAACCAATCCTCACACCTTTCCATTGGTGAACCATAAGTTTGTTGAATGAATCTGTGATTGCCCTTCTCCTTGGAAATATCTGCCCTGGTATCCATTTTTCGGTCACACCGATAAGAGATATGATATGATATGTGTCTTTCACTTTCTGACTTACTACAAGTCACGTGATTACCTCTAGACACACCTACAGTGCTGCAAATGGCATTGTGTCCTTTTATTCCTTGGCTTCTATTCTGCCTTAGCGAGGTCCATTTTCAACAATGTGGTTCCCTGAGGGCTGAGGATTAGCTGACATTTGTAGCCTGGCCCTGCCGGCCGGCCCTCCCCAGGTGTGCCTGTGTTGAGGTCAATATAAACAGCGCTGCAGGCAGCAATAGACCCTGATGCTGTGCCTGACTCCATATTCTCTGCCCCGTCAGCAGTCTCGGGGCTGTGCTGGTGGGAGGCAGTGAGGGTCCACGGCTTTGTGGGTGGCCCTGTGTGAGTGGGTCTCTGCTGGACTTTCTGCAGGAGTTGCCAGGCTGCCACCTGTAAAGAAGAGGATGTGGCACCCATAACTTCCGCTGGAATTTCTCTCTGGACAGAGGTTAAAGGAAAAAATCAGTGGATGCCGGGACAGGAAGGGTATCTCAGGCAGGGCAATGGAAAGCTTCCAGAAGAGCGCCCAGGTCCAGGACCATCCTGGCTGGCCTGCAGGCATCAAGTTGGCCTGCGTGCTGTCGCTGGTGTGGCTCCATGGCCCTTCCTCTAGGCTTTCAAGCCCTTTTACATATTCAGGTGTTTTACCTCGGAAGGGTGGGAAAAGTTCAAAGGCATCTGGCCTGTGGCTCAGTTCATGGTTACTCACAGATGCCTCGGAATGGCCCCCACCATTGCAATGAGGACGCTCTTTGCATAGGAGTGGGCTGCTGGCTGTATGGGAGATGATTCCCCACCTCTGACCAATTTCATAATTGTTTACCACTGGAGCAAGTGCCCTGATAGGGTTTTCCTCTGTATAACTGGTGGGTTCAGGTTTTTTTTTTTTCTTTTTTGGTTCAAGTTAGATTTTATTCCTCTTTTATGTATTTATAGATATAAGCATGGAAATAATTCATTCATATAAATACATCTGTGTGAAGGGAAAAACTTTTTTCTGTTTTATTTTTAAATTTTGTTTTTTTTAATTTTGAAATTTAATTTTATTTATTTTTTTATACAGCAGGTTATGATTAGTTATGTATTTTATGCATATACATGTATACAGGTCAATCCCAATCTCCCAACTCATCCCACCACCACCAACCCATGGCTTCCCACACTAGGTGTCCATACGTGTGTTCTCTACCTCTGTGTCTCTATTTCTTCCCTGCAAACCAGTTCATCTGTACCATTTTTCTACGTTCCACATATATGCATTAATATACAATATTTGTTTTTCTCTTTCTGACTTACTTCATTCTGTATGACAGTGTCTAGATCCATCAACGTCTCTACAAATGACCCAGTTTCATTCCTTCTTATGGCTGAGTAATATTCCATTTCATATATGTACCACATCTTTATCCATTCATCTGTCTGTGGGTATTTAGTTTGCTTCCATTACCTGGCTATCGTAAATAGTGCTGAAATGAGCATTGTGGTGAATGTGCGTTTTTGATTTATGGTTTTCTCTGGGTATATGCCCAGAAGTGGGAATGCTGGATCATATGGTAATTCTATTTCTAGTTTTTTTAAGGAAACTCCATACTGTTCTCCATCGTGACTGTATCAATTTACATTTCCACCACTAGTGGAAGAGGGATCCTTTTGTCCACACCCTCCCCAGAATTCGTTGCTTGTAGATTTTCTGATGATGCAGATTCTAACAGGCTTGAGGTGATACCTCATTGTAGTTTTGATTTGCATTTCTCTAATAATTAGTGATGTTGAGCAGCTTTTCATGTGCGTCTTGGCCGTCTCTGTGTCTTCTTTGAAGTATCGTCTCTTTAGATCTTCTGCCCATTTTTGTATTGGGTTGTTTGTTTTTTTAATATTAAGCTGCATGAGCTCTTTATATATATTGGAGATTAATCCTTTGTCCATTGATTCGTTTGCAAATATTTTCGCCCATTCTGAGGGATGCTTTTTGCCATTCCCGTTTTTTTAACAAAAAAAGAAAGAAAGAAAAAGAAGCAGAACACTAATGTGTGTAAAATATGCCTTTTGAAACTGTCGTTTTGAAATATGGACGTCCTTTGAATTTTTTGGTCGATATATGACCCCAGGATTTGTTTTCAGGGCAGGTGTCATTTACAGGCCTGCAATGATTTTGAATATCAACTGACCATTAGCGCTGGGATTAAAGCTGCTGTTGTGTGAAACGGCCACAAGGTGGCAGCAGTTCTCCCTTACCAAATCTGGTTACTGGGGCAACAGTGCCTCAATGGAAGTCGTGTTCTAGATTGGAATTTAGAATGTAATGTGCCAGGAGAAAGCCCCTCAAGTTTGTCTCACTACTTCTTGTTCGTGTTTTTAATTTAATTTTTTATTTTTTATTACAACAAATTTGATTACAATGTTTGGCTTGTTGTAGGTGTGGAAGATGTGGTTCTTTTACACATATATATATGTCAGTTCTTCCTGGGATCCTTTTCCCATGTACCTTATGACAGAATGTTGAGTAGTCTTCTCTTGGTATTCTGTAGGTCTTCGGTGATTATATATGTCACCTGTGTTTGTATATGTCTGTTAACCCCAATATCATAATGAAACCAATCCTCACACCTTTCCATTGGTGAACCATAAGTTTGTTTAATGAATCTGTGATTGCCCTTCTCCGTGGAAATATCTCCCCTGGTATTCATTTTTTGGTCACACCTATAAGAGATATGATATGATATGTGTCTTTCATTTTCTGACTTACCACAAGTCACGTGATTACCTTTAGACACACCTATGGTGCTGCAAATGGCATTGTGTCCTTTTATTCCTTGGCTTCTATTCTGCCTTAGCGAGGTCCATTTTCAACAATGTGATTCCCTGAGGGCTGAGGATTAGCTGACCTGGGTAGCCTGACCCTGCCGGGCGGCCCGCCCCAGGTGTGCCTGTGTTGATGTCAATATAAACAGCGCTGCAGGCAGCAATAGCCCCTGAAGCTGTGCTGACTCCATGTTCTCTGACTCGTCAGCAGTCTCGGGGCTGTGCTGGTGGGAGGGAGTGTGGGGCCACGGCTTTGTAGGTGGCCCGGTGTGAGTGGGTCTCTGCTGGGCTTTCTGCAGGAGTTGCCAGGATGCCACGTGTAAACAAGAAGATGTATCACCCACACCTTCCGTTGGAATTTCTCTCCGGACAGAGGTGAGGAAGGAAAAAAGCAGTTGGGTCAGGGACAGGAGGGGTATCTCAGGCAGGGCAATGGAAAGCTTCAAGAAGAGCGCCCAGGGACAGGACCATACTGGCTGGCCTGCAGGCAACAAGTTGGCATGCGTGCTGTCGCTGGTGTGGCTCCACGGCCCTTCCTCTAAGCTTTCAAGCCCTTGTACATATTCAGGTGTTTTACCTGGGAAGGGTGGGAAAAGTTCAGCAGCAGCTGGCCTGGGGCTCAGCTCACAGTTACTCACAGATGCCTCAAGCCCCTTTCACTGAGGAAGGTGTAGGTCTTGTCTATTCCATAGTTGGTTTTTGGAACGGTACCTGTGCTTATATCAAACTCTGGTTTTATGCATCACCCCACCTCTCCTTCCCTCTTAAGCAGGCATAAGAGTGTTTTCTAAATGTGAGACACAGCTCTCTTTCCTAACTCAGTTCAAGTGTAGCCATGTTTACAGGATCTTCATAAGTGATATCTTATGATAAGATTCTTTTTCTGTGTGACTTATTTCACTTAGAATCATCGTACCTGAATCCACCCATTTTGCTGCTACTGGTCTTATGACATTGATTTCATGGCTGAGGGATATTCCATCGTACATAAGTCCCACAATTATTTGAACCATTTTTATATTTCCTGGGATATTTAAGGTGTACCCAAGTTGAGGTCCTTGTAAGCAGTGCAGCCCTAAATTTTGGGGTGGCTCTGTCTTATTGATTTTCAGTATTCCCAAGGTATATTCCCTAGACTGGAAGTGCCCTTGGCTCTGTAGCTCTGTTGTTTACTTGTTTTAGGGAACACAATGCACTCCTCCAGAGAAGCAGTTCGCAATTTATATCCCGCCCATCAGCATAACAAGGCTCCCTGTTCTCCAGGGCCTGTCTTGCCTTTCTGCTTTTTACACATTTTGTGGATGTCCCTTTTGACCGGTGGGAAGTGATACTTCTTTGTAGTGCAGATTTGCATTGCCCGCTTGCTTGCTTGGCCAAAAAGGGCGTATGCGTTTTCTCCTGAATATATTCAGGAGAAAACGTATACGCCCTTTCTGGCCAAGTGCATCATTGTCGAAGTTGTGCCCCTCTTCTTGTGCTTTAAAGGCGATTCCAACGTACCTCTTGAAATCTGTTTCCTGCTATTCTGCCTCGCTTTCAAGTCCGCCTCGTTGCCTTCCCTCATCAGATTTTTGGACGATAGTTGTCCTTTATTACTCGGCCAGTTTGTGAATTGCTGTGCCCGTGAGCTCCATTTTTCAACTCGTTTTTGGTGAGCTGACCGCAAGTCCAAAATTTTGGTTCAGGACCTATACTGGTTTCCGGTGCGTGGCTGAGACTTTGGTTCATTCTTCTTCCTGCCGGGAAATTAGAGTGATATGTGCCCGTCCAAATGCCTAACAGCTACTCTCTCATTGGTTCTCCCTCTTCCCTTTCATCCTCTGCCAAATTGGCAACCTGTGCGAACCAGGAGGTTAAAGGGGCTGTCTCTCCAAGTTGGGAGGTTGATAGTAAAGCAGATGTAAAGTCAAACCCGAGCACCAGGAGAGGGACTAATCGTTGAGTTTTAGAAACCTTTCGTATTCACAGTGTGTCCGTTCTCTAGGTTTCCCGTACATGTTATAGCTGTAGTAATATTCCCTTTAACCTGGAGAGTAGGGACCCATGGAATGGGTGCCAGGCATTTGTTCTTTAAAGGGTCTGCATTTGCTCACCCAATCTCACCAATCCTCTCAGTCCCAAGTGTCCAGCCTTATGCCACATCCAGCTGTCATTGTACGTAGGGTCATTCCAGGTTTCATCAGAGACCCTGAAGGAATTGTAAAGAATTTCCCAGTTTGTTTGTTTTGTTTTTGAAATTCCTTTTTATAGGGGGTTTGAGCTGATTCTCGCTGCCATGTTTATGCCAGTCTAGACACACTTTATTCCCTTACGGAGACATATCAATACATAGGTTTTAAGATTCTTACTAGTCAGATATATTCCTCTGCGGGAAATATGGGGTTTTCAGTCCCTTTCACTGAGGAAGGTGTAGGTCTTTTCTATTTCATAGTTGGTTTTTGGAACGGTACCTGTGCTTATATCAAACTCTGGTTTTATGCATCACCCCACCTCTCCTTCCCCGTTAAGCAGGCATAAGAGTGTTTTCTAAATGTGAGACACTGTTCTCTTTCCTAACTCAGTTCAAGTGTAGCCATGTTTACAGGATCTTCATAAGTGATATCTTATGATAAGTTTCTTTTTCTGTGTGACTTATTTCACTTAGAATCATCGTACCTGAATTCACCCATTTTGCTGCTCCTGGTCTTATGTCATTGATTTCATGGCTGAGGGATATTCCATCGTACGTAGGTACCACAATTTTTTGAAGCATTTTTATATATCCTGGGATATTTAAGGTGAACCGAAGTTGAGGTCCTTGTAAGCAGTTCAGCCTTAAATTTTGGGGTGGCTCCGTCTTATCGATTTTCAGTTTTCCCAAGGTATATTCCCTAGACTGGAAGTGCCCTTGGCTCTGTAGCTCTGTTGTTTATTTGTTTTAGGGAACACAATACACTCCTCCAGAGGGGCAGTTGGCTAGTTACATCCCGCCCATCAGCATAACAAGGCTCCCTGTTCTCCAGGGCCTGTCTTGCCTTTCTGGTTTTTACACATTTTGTGGATGTCCCTTTTGACCGGTGGGAAGTGATACTTCTTTGTAGTGCAGATTTGCATTGCCCGCTTGCTTGCTTGGCCAAAAAGGGCGTATGCGTTTTCTCCTGAATATATTCAGGAGAAAACGCATACGCCCTTTTTGGCCAAGTGCATCATTGTCGAAGTTGTGCCCCTCTTCCTGTGCCTTAAAGGTGATACCAACGTACCTCTTGAAATCTGTTTCCTGCTATTCTGCCTCGCTTTCAAGTCCGCCTCGTTGCCTTCCCTCAACAGATTTTTGGACGAGAGTTGTCCTTTATTACTCGGCCAGTTTGTGAATTGCTGTGCCCCTGAGCTCCATTTTTCAACTCGTTTTTGGTGAGCTGACCGCAAGTCCAAAATTTTGGTTCAGGACCTATGCTGGTTCCTGCTGGGGGGCTGAGACTTTGGATAATTCTTCTTCCTGCCAGGAAATTACAGTGATATGTGCCCGTCCAAGTGCCTAACAGCTACTCTCTCATTGGTTCTCCCTCTTCCCTTTCATCCTCTGCCAAATTGGCAACCTGTGCGAACCAGGAGGTTAAAGGGGCTGTCTCTCCAAGTTGGGAGGTTGATAGTAAAGCAGATGGAAAGTCAAACCGGAGCACCAGGAGAGGGACTATTCGTTGAGTTTTAGAAACCTTTCGTATTCACTGTGTGTCCGTTCTCTAGGATTCCCGTACATGTTATAGCTGTAGTAATATTCCCTTCAACCTGGAGAGTTGGGACCCATGGAATGGGTGCCAGGCATTTGTGCTTTAAAGGGTCTGCATTTGCTCACCCAATCTCACCAATCCTCTCAGTCCCAATTGTCCCTCCTTATGACACATCCAGCTGTTGTTGTAGATAGGGTCATTCCAGGTTTCATCAGAGACCCTGAAGGAATTGCAAAGAATTTCCCAGTTTTTTTGTTTTGTTTTTGAAATTCCTTTTTATAGTGGGTTTGAGCTGATTCTCGCTGCCATGTTTATGCCAGTCTAGACACAATTTATTCCCTTACGGAGACATATCAATACATAGGTTTTAAGATTCTTACTAGTCAGATATATTCCTCTGCGGGAAATATGGGGTTTTGAGTCCCTTTCACTGAGGAAGGTGTAGGTCTTGTCTATTCCATAGTTGGTTTTTGGAACGGTACCTGTGCTTATATCAAACTCTGGTTTTATGCATCACCCCACCTCTCCTTCCCCTTAAGCAGGCATAAGAGTGTTTTCTAAATGTGAGACACTGTTCTCTTTCCTAACTCAGTTCAAGTGTAGCCATGTTTACAGGATCTTCATAAGTGATATCTTATGATAAGTTTCTTTTTCTGTGTGACTTATTTCACTTAGAATCATCGTACCTGAATCCACCCATTTAGCTGCTCCTGGTCTTATGTCATTGATTTCATGGCTGAGGGATATTCCATCGTACGTAGGTACCACAATTTTTTGAAGCATTTTTATATATCCTGGGATATTTAAGGTGAACCGAAGTTGAGGTCCTTGTAAGCAGTTCAGCCTTAAATTTTGGGGTGGCTCCATCTTATCGATTTTCAGTTTTCCCAAGGTATATTCCCTAGACTGGAAGTGCCCTTGGCTCTGTAGCTCTGTTGTTTATTTGTTTTAGGGAGCACAATACACTCCTCCAGAGGGGCAGTTGGCTAGTTACATCCCGCCCATCAGCATAACAATGCTCCCTGTTCTCCAGGGCCTGTCTTGCCTTTCTGGTTTTTACACATTTTGTGGATGTCCCTTTTGACCGGTGGGAAGTGATACTTCTTTGTAGTGCAGATTTGCATTGCCCGCTTGCTTGCTTGGCCAAAAAGGGCGTATGCGTTTTCGCCTGAATATATTCAGGAGAAAACGCATACGCCCTTTTTGGCCAAGTGCATCATTGTCGAAGTTGTGCCCCTCTTCCTGTGCTTTGAACGCGATTCCAACGTACCTCTTGAAATCTGTTTCCTGCTATTCTGCCTCGCTTTCAATTCCGCCTCGTTGCCTTCCCTCAACAGATTTTTGGACGATAGTTGTCCTTTATTACTCGGCCAGTTTGGGAATTGCTGTGACCCTGAGCTCCATTTTTCAACTCGTTTTTTGTGAGCTGACCGCAAGTCCAAAATTGTGGTTCAGGACCTATACTGGTTCCCGGACGGGGGCTGAGACTTTGGTTAATTCTTCTTCCTGACGGGAAATTACAGTGATATGTGCCCGTCCAAATGCCTAACAGCTACTCTCTCATTGGTTCTCCCTCTTCCCTTTCATCCTCTGCAAACTGGCAACCTGTGGGCACCAGGATGTTAAAGGGGCTGTCTCTCCAAGTTGGGAGTTTGATAGTAAAGCAGGTGGAAAGTCAAACCGGAGCACCAGGAGAGGGACTATTCGTTGAGTTTTAGAAACCTTTCGTAGTCACAGTGTGTCCGTTCTCTAGGTTTCCCGTACATATTATAGCTGTAGGAATATTCCCTTCAACCTGGACAGTTGGGACCCATGGAATGGGTGCCAGGCATTTGTGCTTTAAATGGTCTGCATTTGCTCACCCAACCTCACCAATCCTCTCAGTCCCAAGTGTCCAGCCTAATGCCACATCCAGCTGTCGTTGTAGATAGGGTCATTCCAGGTTTCATTAGAGACCCTGAAGGAATTGTAAAGAATTTCCGTGGTTTTTTGTTTTGTTTTTGAAATTCCTTTTTATAGTGGGTTTGAGCTGATTCTCGCTGCCATGTTTATGCCAGTCTAGACACACTTGATTCCCTTACGGAGACATATCAATACATAGGTTTTAAGATTCTTACTAGTCAGATATATTCCTCTGCGAGAAATATGGGGTTTTGAGTCCCTTTCACTGAGGAAGGTGTAGGTCTTGTCTATTCCATAGTTGGTTTTTAGAACGGTACCTGTGCTTATATCAAACTCTGGTTTTATGCATCACCCCACCTCTCCTTCCCCCTTAAGCAGGCATAAGTGTGTTTTCTAAATGTGAGACACTGTTCTATTTCCTAACTCAGTTCAAGTGTAGCCATGTTTACAGGATCTTCATAAGTGATATCTTATGATAAGTTTCTTTTTCTGTGTGACTTTTTTCACTTAGAATCATTGTACCTGAATCCACCCATTTTGCTGCTACTGGTCTTATGACATTGATTTCATGGCTGAGCGATATTCCATCGTATGTAAGTACCACAATTATTTGAACCATTTTTATATTTCCTGGGATATTTAAGGTGTACCCAAGTTGAGGTCCTTGTAAGCAGTGCAGCCCTAAATTTTGGGGTGGCTCTGTCTTATTGATTTTCAGTTTTCCCAAGGTATATTCCCTAGACTGGAAGTGCCCTTGGCTCTGTAGCTCTGTTCTTTACTTGTTTTAGGGAACACAATGTACTCCTCCAGAGAGGCAGCTGGCAATTTACATCCCACCCATCAGCATAACAAGGCTCCCTGTTCTCCAGGGCCTGTCTTGCCTTTCTGGTTTTTACACATTGTGTGGATGTCCCTTTTGACCGGTGGGATGTGCTACTTCTTTGTAGTGCAGATTTGCATTGCCCGCTTGCTTGCTTGGCCACAAAGGGCGTATGCGTTTTCTCCTGAATATATTCAGGAGAAAACGCATACGCCCTTTTTGGCCAAGTGCATCATTGTCGAAGTTGTGCCCCTCTTCCTGTGCTTTAAAGGCGATTCCAACGTACCTCTTGAAATCTGTTTCCTGCTATTCTGCCTCGCTTTCAAGTCCGCCTCGTTGCCTTCCCTCAACAGATTTTTGGACGATAGTTGTCCTTTATTACTCGGCCAGTTTGTGAATTGCTGTGCCCCTGAGCTCCATTTTTCAACTCGTTTTTGGTGAGCTGACCGCAAGTCCAAAATTTTGGTTCAGGACCTATGCTGGTTCCCAGTGCGGGGCTGAGACTTTGGTTAATACTTCTTCCTGCCGGGAAATTACAGTGATATGTGCCCGTCCAAATGCCTAACAGCTAATCTCTCATTGGTTCTCCCTCTTCCCTTTCATCGTCTGCCAAATTGGCAACCTGTGCGAATCAGGAGGTTAAAGGGGCTGTCTCTCCAAGTTGGGAGGTTGATAGTAAAGCAGATGGAAAGTCAAACCGGAGCACCAGGAGAGGGACTATTCGTTGAGTTTTACAAACCTTTCGTATTCACAGTGTGTCCGTTCTCTAGGTTTCCCGTACATGTTATATCTGTAGTAATATTCCCTTCAACCTGGAGAGTTGGGACCCATGGAATGGGTGCCATGCATTATTGCTTTAAAGGGTCTGCATTTGCTCACCCAATCTCACCAAGCCTCTCAGTCCCAAGTGTCCAGCCTTATGCCACATCCACCTGTCATTGTAGATAGGGTCATTCCAGGTTTCATCACAGACCCTGAAGGAATTGTAAAGAATTTCCCAGTTTTTTTGTTTTGTTTTTGAAATTCCTTTTTATAGTGGGTTTGAGCTGATTCTCGCTGCCATGTTTATGCCAGTCTAGACACACTTGATTCCCTTACGGAGACATATCAATACATAGGATTTAAGATTCTTACTAGTCAGATATATTCCTCTGCGGGAAATATGGGGTTTTGAGTTCCTTTCACTGAGGAAGGTGTAGGTATTGTCTATTCCATAGTTGATTTTTGGAACGGTACCTGTGCTTATATCAAACTCTGGTTTTATGCATCACCCCACCTCTCCTTCCCCCTTAAGCAGGCATAAGAGTGTTTTCTAAATGCGAGACACTGTTCTCTTTCCTAACTCAGTTCAAGTGTAGCCATGTTTACAGGATCTTCATAAGTGATATCTTATGATAAGTTTCTTTTTCTCTGTGACATATTTCACTTAGAATCATCGTACCTGAATCCACCCATTTTGCTGCTACTGGTCTTATGACATTGATTTCATGGCTGAGGGATATTCCATCGTACGTAAGTACCACAATTTTTTGAAACATTTTTATATTTCCTGGGATATTTAAGGTGTACCCAAGTTGAGGTCCTTGTTAGCAGTTCAGCCCTAAATTTTGGGGTGGCTCTGTCTTATTGATTTTCAGTTTTCCCAAGGTATATTCCCTAGACTGGAAGTGCCCTTGGCTCTGTAGCTCTGTTCTTTACTTGTTTTAGGGAACACAATGTACTGCTCCAGAGAGGCAGTTGGCAATTTACATCCCGCCCATCAGCATAACAAGGCTCCCTGTTCTCCAGGGCCTGTCTTGCCTTTCTGGTTTTTACACATTGTGTGGATGTCCCTTTTGACCGGTGGGAAGTGATACTTCTTTGTAGTGCAGATTTGCATTGCCCGCTTGCTTGCTTGGCCAAAAAGGGCGTATGCGTTTTCTCCTGAATATATTCAGGAGAAAACGCATACGCCCTTTTTGGCCAAGTGCATCATTGTCGAAGTTGTGCCCCTCTTCCTGTGCTTTAAAGGTGATTCCAACGTACCTCTTGAAATCTGTTTCCTGGTATTCTGCCTCGCTTTCAAGTCCGCCTCGTTGCCTTCCCTCAACAGATTTTTGGACGATAGCTGTCCTTTATTACTCGGCCAGTTTGTGAATTGCTGTGACCCTGAGCTCCATTTTTCAACTCGTTTTTGGTGAGCTGACCGCATGTCCAAAATTTTGGTTCAGGACCTATACTGGTTCCCGGTGGGTGGCTGAGACTTTGGTTAATACTTCTTCCTGCCGGGAAATTACAGTGATATGTGCCCGTCCATATGCCTAACAGCTACTCTCTCATTGGTTCTCCCTCTTCCCTTTCATCCTCTGCCAAATTGGCCACCTGTGCGAACCAGGAGGTTAAAGGGGCTGTCTCTCCAAGTTGGGAGGTTGATAGTAAAGCAGATGGAAAGTCAAACCGGAGCACCCGGAGAGGGACTATTCGTTGAGTTTTAGAAACCTTTCATATTCACAGTGTGTCCGTTCTCTAGGTTTCCCGTACATGTTATAGCTGTAGTAATATTCCCTTCAACCTGGAGAGTTGGGACCCATGGAATGGGTGCCATGCATTATTGCTTTAAAGGGTCTGCATTTGTTCACCCAATCTCACCAATCCTCTCAGTCCCAAGTGTCCAGCCTTATGCCACACCCAGCTGTCATTGTTCAAAGGGTCATTCCAGGTTTCATCAGAGACCCTGAAGGAATTGTAAAGAATTTCCCAGTTTTTCTGTTTTGTATTTGAAATTCCTTTTTATAGTCGGTTTGAGCTGATTCTCGCTGCCATGTTTATGCCAGTCTAGACACACTTGATTCCCTTACGGAGACATATCAATACATAGGTTTTAAGATTCTTACTAGTCAGATATATTCCTCTGCGGGAAATATGGGGTTTTGAGTCCCTTTGACTGAGGAAGGTGTAGGTCTTGTCTATTCCATAGTTGGTTTTTGGAATGGTACCTGTGCTTATATCAAACTCTGGTTTTATGCATCACCCCACTTCTCCTTCCCCCTTAAGCAGGCATAAGAGTGTTTTCAAAATGTGAGACACTGTTCTCTTTCCTAACTCAGTTCAAGTGTAGCCATGTTTACAGGATCTTCATAAGTGAAATCTTGTGATAAGTTTCTTTTTCTGTGTGACTTATTTCACTTAGAATCATCGTACCTGAATCCACCCATTTTGCTGCTACTGGTCTTATGACATTGATTTCATGGCTGAGGGATATTCCATCGTACGAAAGTACCACAATTTTTTGAACCATTTTTATATTTCCTGGGATATTTACGGTGTACCCAAGTTGAGGTCCTTGTAAGCAGTGCAGCCCTAAATTTTTGGGTGGCTCTGTCTTATTGATTTTCAGTTTTCCCAAGGTATATTCCCTAGACTGGAAGTGCCCTTGGCTCTGTATCTCTGTTCTTTACTTGTTTTAGGGAACACAATGCACTCCTCCAGAGAGGCAGTTGGCAATTTACATCCCGCCCATCAGCATAACAAGGCTCCCTGTTCTCCAGGGCCTGTCTTGCCTTTCTGGTTTTTACACATTTTGTGGATGTCCCTTTTGACCGGTGGGAAATGATACTTCTTTGTAGTGCAGATTTGCATTGCCCGCTTGCTTGCTTCGCCAAAAAGGGCGTATGCGTTTTCTCCTGAATATATTCAGGAGAAAACGCATACGCCCTTTTTGGCCAAGTGCATCATTGTCGAAGTTGTGCCCCTCTTCCTGTGCTTTAAAGGCGATTCCAACGTACCTCTTGAAATCTGTTTCCTGCTATTCTGCCTCGCTTTCAAGTCCGCCTCGTTGCCTTCCCTCAACAGATTTTTGGACGATAGTTGTCCTTTATTACTCGACCAGTTTGTGAATTGCTGTGCCCCTGAGCTCCATTTTTCAACTCGTTTTTGGTGAGCTGACCGCAAGTCCAAAATTTTGGTTCAGGACCTATGCTGGTTCCCAGTGCGGGGCTGAGACTTTGGTTAATACTTCTTCCTGCCGGGAAATTACAGTGATATGTGCCCGTCCAAATGCCTAACAGCTAATCTCTCATTGGTTCTCCCTCTTCCCTTTCATCGTCTGCCAAATTGGCAACCTGTGCGAATCAGGAGGTTAAAGGGGCTGTCTCTCCAAGTTGGGAGGTTGATAGTAAAGCAGATGGAAAGTCAAACCGGAGCACCAGGAGAGGGACTATTCGTTGAGTTTTACAAACCTTTCGTATTCACAGTGTGTCCGTTCTCTAGGTTTCCCGTACATGTTATATCTGTAGTAATATTCCCTTCAACCTGGAGAGTTGGGACCCATGGAATGGGTGCCATGCATTATTGCTTTAAAGGGTCTGCATTTGCTCACCCAATCTCACCAAGCCTCTCAGTCCCAAGTGTCCAGCCTTATGCCACATCCACCTGTCATTGTAGATAGGGTCATTCCAGGTTTCATCACAGACCCTGAAGGAATTGTAAAGAATTTCCCAGTTTTTTTGTTTTGTTTTTGAAATTCCTTTTTATAGTGGGTTTGAGCTGATTCTCGCTGCCATGTTTATGCCAGTCTAGACACACTTGATTCCCTTACGGAGACATATCAATACATAGGATTTAAGATTCTTACTAGTCAGATATATTCCTCTGCGGGAAATATGGGGTTTTGAGTTCCTTTCACTGAGGAAGGTGTAGGTATTGTCTATTCCATAGTTGATTTTTGGAACGGTACCTGTGCTTATATCAAACTCTGGTTTTATGCATCACCCCACCTCTCCTTCCCCCTTAAGCAGGCATAAGAGTGTTTTCTAAATGCGAGACACTGTTCTCTTTCCTAACTCAGTTCAAGTGTAGCCATGTTTACAGGATCTTCATAAGTGATATCTTATGATAAGTTTCTTTTTCTCTGTGACATATTTCACTTAGAATCATCGTACCTGAATCCACCCATTTTGCTGCTACTGGTCTTATGACATTGATTTCATGGCTGAGGGATATTCCATCGTACGTAAGTACCACAATTTTTTGAAACATTTTTATATTTCCTGGGATATTTAAGGTGTACCCAAGTTGAGGTCCTTGTAAGCAGTGCAGCCCTAAATTTTGGGGTGGCTCTGTCTTATTGATTTTCAGTTTTCCCAAGGTATATTCCCTAGACTGGAAGTGCCCTTGGCTCTGTAGCTCTGTTCTTTACTTGTTTTAGGGAACACAATGTACTGCTCCAGAGAGGCAGTTGGCAATTTACATCCCGCCCATCAGCATAACAAGGCTCCCTGTTCTCCAGGGCCTGTCTTGCCTTTCTGGTTTTTACACATTGTGTGGATGTCCCTTTTGACCGGTGGGAAGTGATACTTCTTTGTAGTGCAGATTTGCATTGCCCGCTTGCTTGCTTGGCCAAAAAGGGCGTATGCGTTTTCTCCTGAATATATTCAGGAGAAAACGCATACGCCCTTTTTGGCCAAGTGCATCATTGTCGAAGTTGTGCCCCTCTTCCTGTGCTTTAAAGGTGATTCCAACGTACCTCTTGAAATCTGTTTCCTGGTATTCTGCCTCGCTTTCAAGTCCGCCTCGTTGCCTTCCCTCAACAGATTTTTGGACGATAGCTGTCCTTTATTACTCGGCCAGTTTGTGAATTGCTGTGACCCTGAGCTCCATTTTTCAACTCGTTTTTGGTGAGCTGACCGCATGTCCAAAATTTTGGTTCAGGACCTATACTGGTTCCCGGTGGGTGGCTGAGACTTTGGTTAATACTTCTTCCTGCCGGGAAATTACAGTGATATGTGCCCGTCCATATGCCTAACAGCTACTCTCTCATTGGTTCTCCCTCTTCCCTTTCATCCTCTGCCAAATTGGCCACCTGTGCGAACCAGGAGGTTAAAGGGGCTGTCTCTCCAAGTTGGGAGGTTGATAGTAAAGCAGATGGAAAGTCAAACCGGAGCACCCGGAGAGGGATTATTCGTTGAGTTTTAGAAACCTTTCGTATTCACAGTGTGTCCGTTCTCTAGGTTTCCCGTACATGTTATAGCTGTAGTAATATTCCCTTCAACCTGGAGAGTTGGGACCCATGGAATGGGTGCCATGCATTATTGCTTTAAAGGGTCTGCATTTGTTCACCCAATCTCACCAATCCTCTCAGTCCCAAGTGTCCAGCCTTATGCCATATCCAGCTGTCATTGTAGAAAGGGTCATTCCAGGTTTCATCAGAGACCCTGAAGGAATTGTAAAGAATTTCCCAGTTTTTCTGTTTTGTTTTTGAAATTCCTTTTTATAGTGGGTTTGAGCTGATTCTCGCTGCCATGTTTATGCCAGTCTAGACACACTTGATTCCCTTACGGAGACATATCAATACATAGGTTTTAAGATTCTTACTAGTCAGATATATTCCTCTGCAGGAAATATGGGGTTTTGAGTCCCTTTGACTGAGGAAGGTGTAGGTCTTGTCTATTCCATAGTTGGTTTTTGGAATGGTACCTGTTCTTATATCAAACTCTGGTTTTATGCATCACCCCACTTCTCCTTCCCCATTAAGCAGGCATAAGAGTGTTTTCAAAATGTGAGACACTGTTCTCTTTCCTAACTCAGTTCAAGTGTAGCCATGTTTACAGGATCTTCATAAGTGAAATCTTGTGATAAGTTTCTTTTTCTGTGTGACTTATTTCACTTAGAATCATCGTACCTGAATCCACCCATTTTGCTGCTACTGGTCTTATGACATTGATTTCATGGCTGAGGGATATTCCATCGTACGAAAGTACCACAATTTTTTGAACCATTTTTATATTTCCTGGGATATTTACGGTGTACCCAAGTTGAGGTCCTTGTAAGCAGTGCAGCCCTAAATATTTGGGTGGCTCTGTCTTATTGATTTTCAGTTTTCCCAAGGTATATTCCCTAGACTGGAAGTGCCCTTGGCTCTGTATCTCTGTTCTTTACTTGTTTTAGGGAACACAATGCACTCCTCCAGAGAGGCAGTTGGCAATTTACATCCCGCCCATCAGCATAACAAGGCTCCCTGTTCTCCAGGGCCTGTCTTGCCTTTCTGGTTTTTACACATTTTGTGGATGTCCGTTTTGACCGGTGGGAAATGATACTTCTTTGTAGTGCAGATTTGCATTGCCCGCTTGCTTGCTTGGCCAAAAAGGGCGTATGCGTTTTCTCCTGAATATATTCAGGAGAAAACGCATACGCCCTTTTTGGCTAAGTGCATCATTGTCGAAGTTGTGCCCCTCTTCCTGTGCTTTAAAGGCGATTCCAACGTACCTCTTGAAATCTGTTTCCTGCTATTCTGCCTGCCTTTCAAATCCGCCTCGTTGCCTTCCCTCAACAGATTTTTGGACGATAGTTTTCCTTTATTACTCGGCCAGTTTGTGAATTGCTGTGCCCGTGAGCTCCATTTTTCAACTCGTTTTTGGTGAGCTGACCGCAAGTCCAAAATTTTGGTTCAGGACCTATACTGGTTCCCGGTGGGGGGCTGAGACTTTGGTTAATTCTTCTTTCTGCAAGGAAATTACAGTGATATGTGCCCGTCCAAACGCCTAACAGCTACTCTCTCATTGGTTCTCCCTCTTCCCTTTCATCCTCTGCCAAATTGGAAACCTGTGTGAACCAGGAGGTTAAAGGGGCTGTCTCTCCAAGTTGGGAGGTTGATAGTAAAGCAGACGGAAAGTCAAACCGGAGCACCAGGAGAGGGATTATTCGTTGAGGTTTAGAAAACTTTCGTATTCACAGTGTGTCCGTTCTCTAGGTTTCCCGTACATGTTATAGCTGTAGTAATATTCCCTTCAACCTCGAGAGTTGGGACCCATGGAATGGGTGCCATGCATTATTGCTTTAAAGGGTCTGCATTTGCTCACCCAATCTCACCTATCCTCTCAGTCCCAAGTGTCCAGCCTTATGCCACATCCAGCTGTTGTTGTAGATAGGGTCATTCCAGGTTTCATCAGAGACTCTGAAGGAATTGGAAAGAATTTCCCAGTTTTTTTGTTTTGTTTTTGAAATTCCTTTTTATCGTGGGTTTGAGCTGATTCTCGCTGCCATGTTTATGCCAGTCTACACACACTTGATTCCCTTACAGAGACATATCAATACATAGGTTTTAAGATTCTTACTAGTCAGATATATTCCTCTGCGGGAAATATGGGGTTTGTGTCCCTTTGACTGAGGAAGGTGTAGGTCTTGTCTATTCCATAGTTGGTTTTTGGAGCAGTACCTGTGCTTATATCAAACTCTGGTTTTATGCATCACCCCACCTCTCCTTCCCCCTTAAGCAGGCATAAGAATGTTTTCTAAATGTGAGACACTGTTCTCTTTCCTAACTCAGTTCAAGTGTAGCCATGTTTACAGGATCTTCATAAGTGATATCTTATGATAAGTTTCTTTTTCTGTGTGACTTATTTCACTTAGAATCATCGTACCTGAATCCACCCATTTTGCTGCTACTGGTCTTATGACATTGATTTCATGGCTGAGGGATATTCCATCGTACGTAAGTACCACAATTTTTTGAAACATTTTTATATTTCCTGGGATATTTAAGGTGTACCCAAGTTGAGGTCCTTGTAAGCAGTGCAGCCCTAAATTATGGGGTGGCTCTGTCTTATTGATTTTCAGTTTATACAAGGTATATTCCCTAGACTGGAAGTGCCCTTGGCTCTGTAGCTCTGTTGTTTACTTGTTTTAGGGAACACAATGCACTCCTCCAGAGAGGCAGTTGGCAATTTACATCCCGCCCATCAGCATAAAAAGGCTCCCTGTTCTCCAGGGCCTGTCTTGCCCTTCTGGTTTTTACACATTTTGTGGATGTCCCTTTTGACCGGTGGGAAGTGATACTCCTTTGTAGTGCAGATTTGCATTGCCCGCTTGCTTGCTTGGCCAATAAGGGCATGTGCGTTTTCTCCTGAATATATTCAGGAGAAAACGCATACGCCCTTTTTGGCCAAGTGCATCATTGTCGAACTTGTGCCCCTCTTCCTGTGCTTTAAAGGCGATTCCAACGTACCTCTTGAAATCTGTTTCCTGCTATTCGGCCTCGCTTTTAAGTCCGCCTCGTTGCCTTCCCTCAACAGATTTTTCGACGATAGTTGTCCTTTATTACTCGGCCAGTTTGTGAATTGCTGTGCCCCTGAGCTTCATTTTTCAACTCGTTTTTGGTGAGCTGACCGCAAGTCCAAAATTTTGGTTCAGGACCTATACTGGTTCCCGGTGGGGGGCTGAGACTTTGGTTAATTCTTCTTCCTGACGGGAAATTACAGTGATATGTGCCCGTCGAAATGCCTAACAGCTACTCTCTCATTGGTTCTCCCTCTTCCCTTTCATCCTCTGCCAAATTGGCAACCTGTGGGAACCAGGAGGTTAAAGGGGCTGTCTCTCCAAGTTGGGAGTTTGATAGTAAAGCAGGTGGAATGTCAAACCGGAGCACCAGGAGAGGGACTATTCGTTGAGTTTTAGAAACCTTTCGTAGTCACAGTGTGTCCGTTCTCTAGGTTTCCCGTACATGTTATAGCTTTAGGAATATTCCCTTCAACCTGGACAGTTGGGACCCATGGAATGGGTGCCAGGCATTTGTGCTTTAAATGGTCTGCATTTGCTCACCCAACCTCACCAATCCTCTCAGTCCCAAGTGTCCAGCCTTATGCCACATCCAGCTGTCGTTGTAGATAGGGTCATTCCAGGTTTCATCAGAGACCCTGAAGGAATTGTAAAGAATTTCCCAGGTTTTTTGTTTTGTTTTTGAAATTCCTTTTTATAGTGGGTTTGAGCTGATTCTCGCTGCCATGTTTATGCCAGTCTAGACACACTTGATTCCCTTACGGAGACATATCAATACATAGGTTTAAGATTCTTACTAGTCAGATATATTCCTCTGCGAGAAATATGGGGTTTTGAGTCCCTTTCACTGAGGAAGGTGTAGGTCTTGTCTATTCCATAGTTGGTTTTTAGAACAGTACCTGTGCTTATATCAAACTCTGGTTTTATGCATCACCCCACCTCTCCTTCCCCCTTAAGCAGGCATAAGTGTGTTTTCTAAATGTGAGACACTGTTCTCTTTCCTAACTCAGTTCAAGTGTAGCCATGTTTACAGGATCTTCATAAGTGATATCTTATGATAAGTTTCTTTTTCTGTGTGACTTATTTCACTTAGAATCATCGTACCTGAATCCACCCATTTTGCTGCTACTGGTCTTATGACATTGATTTCATGGCTGAGGGATATTCCATCGTACGTAAGTACCACAATTTTTTGAAACATTTTTATATTTCCTGGGATATTTAAGGTGTACCCAAGTTGAGGTCCTTGTAAGCAGTGCAGCCCTAAATTATGGGGTGGCTCTGTCTTATTGATTTTCAGTTTATACAAGGTATATTCCCTAGACTGGAAGTGCCCTTGGCTCTGTAGCTCTGTTGTTTACTTGTTTTATGGAACACAATGCACTCCTCCAGAGAGGCAGTTGGCAATTTACATCCCGCCCATCTGCATAAAAAGGCTCCCTGTTCTCCAGGGCCTGTCTTGCCCTTCTGGTTTTTACACATTTTGTGGATGTCCCTTTTGACCAGTGGGAAGTGATACTCCTTTGTAGTGCAGATTTGCATTGCCCGCTTTCTTGCTTGGCCAAAAAGGGCATGTGCGTTTTCTCCTGAATATATTCAGGAGAAAACTCATACGCCCTTTTTGGCCAAGTGCATCATTGTCGAAGTTGTGCCCCTCTTCCTGTGCTTTAAAGGCGATTCCAACGTACCTCTTGAAATCTGTTTTCTGCTATTCGGCCTCGCTTTCAAGTCCGCCTCGTTGCCTTCCCTCAACAGATTTTTCGACGATAGTTGTCCTTTATTACTCGGCCAGTTTGTGAATTGCTGTGACCCTGAGCTCCATTTTTCAACTCGTTTTTGGTGAGCTGACCGCATGTCCAAAATTTTGGTTCAGGACATATACTGGTTCCCGGTGGGTTCCTGAGACTTTGGTTAATTCTTCTTCCTGCCGGGAAATTACAGTGATATGTGCCCGTCCATATGCCTAACAGCTACACTCTCATTGGTTCTCCCTCTTCCCTTTCATCCTCTGCCAAATTGGCAACCTGTGCGAACCAGGAGGTTAAAGGGGCTGTCTCTCCAAGTTGGGAGGTTGATAGTAAAGCAGATGGAAAGTCAAACCGGAGCACCAGGAGAGGGATTATTCGTTGAGTTTTAGAAACCTTTCATATTCACAGTGTGTCCGTTCTCTAGGTTTCCCGTACATGTTATATCTGTAGTAATATTCCCTTCAACCTGGAGAGTTGGGACCCATGGAATGGGTGCCATGCATTATTGCTTTAAAGGGTCTGCATTTGCTCACCCAATCTCACCAAGCCTCTCAGTCCCAAGTGTCCAGCCTTATGCCACATCCAGCTGTCATTGTAGAAAGGGTCATTCCAGGTTTCATCAGAGACCCTGAAGGAATTGTAAAGAATTTCCCAGTTTTTCTGTTTTGTATTTGAAATTCCTTTTTATAGTCGGTTTGAGCTGATTCTCGCTGCCATGTTTATGCCAGTCTAGACACACTTGATTCCCTTACGGAGACATATCAATACATAGGTTTTAAGATTCTTACTAGTCAGATATATTCCTCTGCGGGAAATATGGGGTTTTGATTCCCTTTGAGGAAGGTGTAGGTCTTGTCTATTCCATAGTTGGTTTTTGGAATGGTACCTGTGCTTATATCAAACTCTGGTTTTATGCATCACCCCACTTCTCCTTCCCCCTTAAGCAGGCATAAGAGTGTTTTCTAAATGTGAGACACTGTTCTCTTTCCTAACTCAGTTCAAGTGTAGCCATGTTTACAGGATCTTCATAAGTGATATCTTGTGATAAGTTTCTTTTTCTGTGTGACTTATTTCACTTAGAATCATCGTACCTGAATCCACCCATTTTGCTGCTACTGGTCTTATGACATTGATTTCTTGGCTGAAGGATATTCCATCGTACGAAAGTACCACAATTTTTTGAACCATTTTTATATTTCCTGGGATATTTACGGTGTAAACAAGTTGAGGTCCTTGTAAGCAGTGCAGCCCTAAATTTTTGGGTGGCTCTGTCTTATTGATTTTCAGTTTTCCCAAGGTATATTCCCTAGACTGGAAGTGCCCTTGGCTCTGTATCTCTGTTCTTTACTTGTTTTAGGGAACACAATGCACTCCTCCAGAGAGGCAGTTGGCAATTTACATCCCGCCCATCAGCATAACAAGGCTCCCTGTTCTCCAGGGCCTGTCTTGCCTTTCTGGTTTTTACACATTTTGTGGATGTCCCTTTTGACCGGTGGGAAGTGATACTTCTTTGTAGTGCAGATTTGCATTGCCCGCTTGCTTGCTTGGCCAAAAAGGGCGTATGCGTTTTCTCCTGAATATATTCAGGAGAAAACGCATACCCCCTTTTTGGCTAAGTGCATCATTGTCGAAGTTGTGCCCCTCTTCCTGTGCTTTAAAGGCGATTCCAACTTACCTCTTGAAATCTGGTTCCTGCTATTCTGCCTGCCTTTCAAATCCGCCTCGTTGCCTTCCCTCAACAGATTTTTGGACGATAGTTTTCCTTTATTACTCGGCCAGTTTGTGAATTGCTGTGCCCCTGAGTTCCATTTTTCAACTCGTTTTTGGTGAGCTGACCGCAAGTCCAAAATTTTGGTTCAGGACCTATACTGGTTCTCGGTGGGGGGCTGAGACTTTGGTTAATTATTCTTTCTGCTGGGAAATTACAGTGATATGTGCCCGTCGAAATGCCTAACAGCTACTCCCTCATTGGTTCTCCCTCTTCCCTTTCATCCTCTGCCAAATTGGAAACCTGTGTGAACCAGGAGGTTAAAGGGGCTGTCTCTCCAAGTTGGGAGGTTGATAGTAAAGCAGATGGAAAGTCAAACCGGAGCACCAGGAGAGGGATTATTCGTTGAGGTTTAGAAAACTTTCGTATTCACAGTGTGTCCGTTCTCTAGGTTTCCCGTATATGTTATAGCTGTAGTAATATTCCCTTCAACCTCGAGAGTTGGGACCCATGGAATGGGTGCCAGGCATTTGTGCTTTAAAGGGTCTGCATTTGCTCACCCAATCTCACCTATCCTCTCAGTCCCAAGTGTCCAGCCTTATGCCACATCCAGCTGTTGTTGTAGATAGGGTCATTCCAGGTTTCATCAGAGACTCTGAAGGAATTGGAAAGAATTTCCCAGTTTTTTTGTTTTGTTTTTGAAATTCCTTTTTATCGTGGGTTTGAGCTGATTCTCGCTGCCATGTTTATGCCAGTCTAGACACACTTGATTCCCTTACAGAGACATATCAATACATAGGTTTTAAGATTCTTACTAGTCAGATATATTCCTCTGCGGGAAATATGGGGTTTGTGTCCCTTTCACTGAGGAAGGTGTAGGTCTTGTCTATTCCATAGTTGGTTTTTGGAGCGGTACCTGTGCTTATATCAAACTCTGGTTTTATGCATCACCCCACCTCTCTTTCCCCCTTAAGCAGGCATAAGAATGTTTTCTAAATGTGAGACACTGTTCTCTTTCCTAACTCAGTTCAAGTGTAGCCATGTTTACAGGATCTTCATAAGTGATATCTTATGATAAGTTTCTTTTTCTGTGTGACTTATTTCACTTAGAATCATCGTACCTGAATACACATATTTTGCTGCTACTGGTCTTATGACATTGATTTCATGGCTGAGGGATATTCCATCGTACGTAAGTACCACAATTTTTTGAAACATTTTTATATTTCCTGGGATATTTAAGGTGTACCCAAGTTGAGGTCCTTGTAAGCAGTGCAGCCCTAAATTTTGGGGTGGCTCTGTCTTATTGATTTTCAGTTTTCCCAAGGTATATTCCCTAGACTGGAAGTGCCCTTGGCTCTGTAGCTCTGTTGTTCATTTGTTTTAGGGAACACAATGCACTCCTCCAGAGAGGCAGTTGGCAATTTACATTCCGCCCATCAGCATAAAAAGGCTCCCTGTTCTCCAGGGCCTGTCTTGCCCTTCTGGTTTTTACACATTTTGTGGATGTCCCTTTTGACCGGTGGGAAGTGATACTCCTTTGTAGTGCAGATTTGCATTGCCCGCTTGCTTGCTTGGCCAAAAAGAGCATGTGCGTTTTCTCCTGAATATATTCAGGAGAAAACGCATACGCCCTTTTTGGCCAAGTGCATCATTGTCGAAGTTGTGCCCCTCTTCCTGTGCTTTAAAGGCGATTCCAACGTACCTCTTGAAATCTGTTTCCTGCTATTCTGCCTCGCTTTCAAGTCTGTCTCGTTGCCTTCCCTCAACAGATTTTTCGATGATAGTTGTCCTTTATTACTCGGCCAGTTTGTGAATTGCTGTGCCCCTGAGCTCCATTTTTCAACTCGTTTTTGGTGAGCTGACCGCAAGTCCAAAATTTTGGTTCAGGACATATACTGGTTCCCGGTGGGGAGCTGAGACTTTGGTTAATTCTTCTTCCTGCTGGGAAATTACAGTGATATGTGCCCGTCCAAATGCCTAACAGCTACTCTCTCATTGGTTCTCCCTCTTCCCTTTCATCCTCTGCCAAATTGGCAACCTGTGCGAACCAGGAGGTTAAAGGGGCTGTCTCTCCAAGTTGGGAGGTTGATAGTAAAGCAGATGGAAAGTCAAACCGGAGCACCAGGAGAGGGACTATTCGTTGAGTTTTAGAAACCTTTCGTATTCACAGTGTGTCCGTTCTCTAGGTTTCCCGTACATGTTATAACTGTAGTAATATTCCCTTCAACCTGGAGAGTTAGGACCCATGGAATGGGTGCCATGCATTATTGCTTTAAAGTGTCTGCATTTGTTCACCCAATCTCACCAATCCTCTCAGTCCCAAGTGTCCAGCCTTATGCCACATCCAGCTGTTGTTGTAGATAGGGTCATTCCAGGTTTCATCAGAGACTCTGAAGGAATTGTAAAGAATTTCCCAGTTTTTTTGATTTGTTTTTGAAATTCCTTTTTATAGTGGGTTTGAGCTGATTCTCGCTGCCATGTTTATGCCAGTCTAGACACACTTGATTCCCTTACGGAGACATATCAATACATAAGTTTTAAGATTCTTACTAGTCAGATATATTCCTCTGCGGGAAATATGGTGTTTTGAGTCCCTTTCACTGAGGAAGGTGTAGGTCTTGTCTATTCCATAGTTGGTTTTTGGAATGGTACCTGTGCTTATATCAAACTCTGGTTTTATGCATCACCCCACCTCTCTTTCCCCCTTAAGCAGGCATAAGAGTGTTTTCTAAATGTGAGACACTGTTCTCTTTCCTAACTCAGTTCAAGTGTAGCCATGTTTACAGGATCTTCATAAGTGATATCTTATGATAAGATCTTTTTCTGTGTGACTTATTTCACTTAGAATCATCGTACCTGAATCCAACCATTTTGCTGCTACTGGTCTTATGTCATTGATTTCATGGCTGAGGGATATTCCATCGTACGTAAGTACCACAATTTTTTGAACCATTTTTATATTTCCTGGGATATTTAAGCTGTTCCCAAGTTGAGGTCCTTGTAAGCAGTGCAGCCCTACATTTTGGGGTGGCTCTGTCTTATTGATTTTCAGTTTTCCCAAGGTATATTCCCTAGACTGGAAGTGCCCTTGGCTCTGTAGCTCTGTTCTTTACATGTTTTAGGGAACGCAATGCACTCCTCCAGAGAGGCAGTTGGCAATGTACATCCCGCCCATCAGCATAACAAGGCTCCCTGTTTTCCAGGGCCTGTCTTGCCTTTCTGGTTTTTACACATTTTGTGGATGTCCCTTTTGACCGGAGGGAAGTGATACTTCTTTGTAGTGCAGATTTGCATTGCCCGCTTGCTTGCTTGGCCAAAAAGGGCGTATGCGTTTTCTCCTGAATATATGCAGGAGAAAACGCATACGCCCTTTTTGGCCAAGTGCATCATTGTCGAAGTTGTGCCCCTCTTCCTGTGCTTTAAAGGCGATTCCAACGTACCTCTTGAAATCTGTTTCCTGCTATTCTGCCTCGCTTTCAAGTCCGCCTCGTTGCCTTCCCTCAACAGATTTTTGGACGATAGTTGTCCTTTATTACTCGGCCAGTTTGTGAATTGCTGTGCCCCTGAGCTCCATTTTTCAACTCGTTTTTGGTGAGCTGACCGCAAGTCCAAAATTTTGGTTCAGGACCTATGCTGTTTCCCGGTGGGGGGCTGGAATTTGGTTAATTCTTCTTCCTGCCGGGAAATTACAGTGATATGTGCCCGTCCAAATGCCTAACAGCTACTCTCTCATTGGTTCTCCCTCTTCCCTTTCATCCTCTGCCAAATTGGCAACCTGTGCGAACCAGGAGGTTAAAGGGGCTGTCTCTGCAAGTTGGAGGGTTGATAGGAAAGCAGGTGGAAAGTCAAAACGGAGCACCAGGAGTGGGACTATTCATTGAGTTTTAGAAACCTTTCGTATTCACAATGTGTCCGTTCTCTAGGTTTCCCGTACACGTTATAACTGTAGTAATATTCCCTTAAACCTGGAGAGATGGGACCCATGGAATAAGTGCCATGCATTAATGCTTTAAAGGGTCTGCATTTGCTCACCCAATCTCACCAATCCTCTCAGTCCCAAGTGTCCAGCCTTATGTCACATCCAGCTGTCGTTGTAGATAGGGTCATTCCAGGTTTCATCAGAGACTCTGAAGGAATTGTAAAGAATTTCCCAGTTTTTTTGTTTTGTATTTGAAATTCCTTTTTATCGTGGGTATGAGCTGATTCTCGCTGCCATGTTTATGCCAGTCTAGACACACTTGATTCCCTTACGGAGACATATCAATACATAGGTTTTAATATTCTTACTAGTCAGATATATTCCTCTGTGGGAAATATGGTGTTTTGAGTCCCTTTCACTGAGGAAGGTGTAGGTCTTGTCTATTCCATAGTTGGTTTTTGGAGCGGTACCTGTGCTTATATCAAACTCTGGTTTTATGCATCACCCCACCTCTCTTTCCCCCTTAAGCAGCCATAAGAATGTTTTCTAAATGTGAGACACTGTTCTCTTTCCTAACTCTGTTCAAGTGTAGCCATGTTTACAGGATCTTCATAAGTGATATCTTATGATAAGTTTCTTTTTCTGTGTGACTTATTTCACTTAGAATCATCGTACCTGAATCCACCCATTTTGCTGCTACTGGTCTTATGTCATTGATTTCATGGCTGAGGGATATTCCATCGTACGTAAGTACCACAATTTTTTGAACCATTTTTATATTTCATGGGATATTTAAGGTGTACCCAAGTTGAGGTCCTTGTAAGCAGTGCAGCCCTACATTTTGGGGTGGCTCTGTCTTATTGATTTTCAGTTTTCCCAAGGTATATTCCCTAGACTGGAAGTGCCCTTGGCTCTGTAGCTCTGTTCTTTACATGTTTTAGGGAACGCAATGCACTCCTCCAGAGAGGCAGTTGGCAATGTACATCCCGCCCATCAGCATAAAAAGGCTCCCTGTTTTCCAGGGCCTGTCTTGCCTTTCTGGTTTTTACACATTTTGTGGATGTCCCTTTTGACCGGTGGGAAGTGATATTTCTTTGTAGTGCAGATTTGCATTGCCCGCTTGCTTGCTTGGCCAAAAAGGGCCTATGCGTTTTCTCCTGAGAAAACGCATATGCCATTTTTGGCCAAGTGCATCATTTTTGAAGATGTGCCCCTCTTCCTGTGCTTTAAAGGCGATTCCAACGTACCTCTTGAAATCTGTTTCCTTCTATTCTGGCTCACTTTCAAGTCCGCCTCGCTGCCTTCCATCAACAGATTTTTGGACGATAGTTGTCCTTTATTACTCGGCCAGTTTGTGAATTGCTGTGCCCCTGAGCTCCATTTTTCAACTCGTTTTTGGTGAGCTGACCGCAAGTCCAAAATTTTGGTTCAGGACCTATGCTGTTTCCCGGTGGGGGGCTGAGACTTTGGTTAATTCTTCTGCCTGCCGGGAAATTACAGTGATATGTGCCCGTCCAAATGCCTAACAGCTACTCTCTCATTGGTTCTCCCTCTTCCCTTTCATCCTCTGCCAAATTGGCAACCTGTGCGAACCAGGAGGTTAAAGGGGCTGTCTCTCCAAGTAGCGAGCTTGATAGTAAAGCAGGTGGAAAGTCAAACCGGAGCACCAGGAGAGGGACTATTCGTTGAGTTTTAGAAACCTTTCGTATTCACAGTGTGTCCGTTCTCTAGGTTTCCCGTACATGTTATAGCTGTAGTAATATTCCCTTCAACCTGGAGAGTTGGGACCCATGGAATGGGTGCCATGCATTATTGCTTTAAAGGGTCTGCATTTGCTCACCCAATCTCACCAATCGTCTCAGTCCCAAGTGTCCAGCCTTATGCCACATCCAGCTGTTGTTGTAGATAGGGTCATTCCAGGTTTCATCACAGACTCTGAAGGAATTGTAAAGAATTTCCCAGTTTTTTTGTTTTGTATTTGAAATTCCTTTTTATCGTGGGTTTGAGCTGATTCTCGCTGCCATGTTTATGCCAGTCTAGACACACTTGATTCCCTTATGGAGATATATCAATACATAGGTTTTAAGATTCTTACTAGTCAGATATATTCCTCTGCGGGAAATATGGGGTTTTGAGTCCCTTTCACTGAGGAAGGTGTAGGTCTTGTCTATTCCATAGTTGGTTTTTGGAACGGTACCTGTGCTTATATCAAACTCTGGTTTTATGCATCACCCCACCTCTCCTTCCCCCTTAAGCAGGCATAAGAGTGTTTTCTAAATGTGAGACACTGTTCTCTTTCCTAACTCAGTTCAAGTGTAGCCATGTTTACAGGATCTTCATAACTGATATCTTATGATAAGTTTCTTTTTCTGTGTGACTTATTTCACTTAGAATCATCGTACCTGAATCCACCCATTTTGCTGCTACTGCTCTTATAACATTGATTTCATGGCTGAGGGATACTTCATCGTACGTAAGTACCACAATTTTTTGAACCATTTTTATACTTCCTGGGATATTTAAGGTGTACCCAAGTTGAGGTCCTTGTAAGCAGTGCAGCCCTAAATTTTGGGGTGGCTCTGTCTTATTGATTTTCAGTTTTCCCAAGGTATATTCCCTAGACTGGAAGTGCCCTTGGCTCTGTAGCTCTGTTGTTTACTTGTTTTAGGGAACACAATGCACTCCTCCAGAGAGGCAGTTGGCAATTTACATCCCGCCCATCAGCATAACAAGGCTCCCTGTTCTCCAGGGCCTGTCTCGCCCTTCTGGTTTTTACACATTTTGTGGATGTCCCTTTTGACCAGTGGGAAGTGATACTTCTTTGTAGTGCAGATTTGCATTGCCCGCATGCTTGCTTGGCCAAAAAGGGCGTATGCGTTTTCTCCTGAATATATTCAGGAGAAAACGCATACGCCCTTTTTGGCCAAGTGCATCATTGTCGAAGTTGTGCCCCTCTTCCTGTGCTTTAAAGGCGATTCCAACGTACCTCTTGAAATCTGTTTCCTGTTATTCTGCCTCGCTTTCAAGTCCGCCTCGTTGCCTTCCCTCAACAGATTTTTGGACGATAGTTGTCCTTTATTACTCGGCCAGTTTATCAATTGCTGTGCCCCTGAGCTCCATTTTTCAACTCGTTTTTGGTGAGCTGACCGCAAGTCCAAAATTTTGGTTCAGGACCTATGCTCGTTCCCGGTGGGTGGCTGAGACTTTGCTTAATTCTTCTTCCTGCCGGGGAATTACAGTGATATGTGCCCGTCCAAATGCCTTACAGCTACTCTCTCATTGGTTCTCCCTCTTCCCTTTCATCCTCTGCCAAATTGGCAAGCTGTGGAAACCAGGAGGTTAAAGGGGCTGCCTCTCCAACTTGGGAGGTTGATAGTAAAGCAGGTGGAAAGTCAAACCAGAGCACGAGGAGAGGGACTATTCGTTGAGTTTTAGAAACCTTTCGTATTCACAGTGTGTCCGTTCTCTAGGTTTCCCGTACATATTATAGCTGTAGTAATATTCCCTTCAACCTGGAGAGCTGGGACCCATGGAATGGGTGCCAGGCATTTGTGCTTTAAAGGGTCTGCATTTGCTCACCCAATCTCACCAATCGTCTCAGTCACAAGTGTCCAGCCTTTTGCCACATCCAGCTGTCGTTGTAGATAGGGTCATTCCAGGTTTCATCAGAGACCCTGAAGGAATTGTAAAGAATTTCCCAGTTTTTTTGTTTTGTTTTTGAAATTCCTTTTTATAGTGGGTTTGAGCTGGTTCTCGCTGCCATGTTTATGCCAGTCTAGACACACTTGATTCCCTTACGGAGACATATCAATACATAGGATTTAAGATTCTTACTAGTCAGATATATTCCTCTGCGGGAAATATGGGGTTTTGAGTTCCTTTCACTGAGGAAGGTGTAGGTCTTGTCTATTCCATAGTTGGTTTTTGGATCGGTACCTGTGCTTATATCAAACTCTGGTTTTATGCATCACCCCACCTCTCCTTCCCCATTAAGCAGGCATAAGAGTGTTTTCTAAATGTGAGACACTGTTCTCGTTCCTAACTCAGTTCAAGTGTAGCCATGTTTACAGGATCTTCATAAGTGATATCTTATGATATGTTTCTTTTTCTGTGTGACTTATTTCACTTAGAATCATCGTAGCTGAATTCACCCATTTTGCTGCTACTGGTCTTATGACATTGATTTCATGGCTGAGCGATATTCCATCGTACGTAAGTACCACAATTTTTTGAACCATTTTTATATTTCCTGGGATATTTAAGGTGTACCCAAGTTGAGGTCCTTGTAAGCAGTGCAGCCCTAAATTTTGGGGTGGCTCTGTCTTATTGATTTTCAGTTTTCCCAAGGTATATTCCCTAGACTGGAAGTGCCCTTGGCTCTGTAGCTCTGTTCTTTACTTGCTTTAGGGAACACAATGTACTCTTCCAGAGAGGCAGTTGGCAATTTACATCCCGCCCATCAGCATAACAAGGCTCCCTGTTCTCCAGGGCCTGTCTTGCCTTTCTGGTTTTTACACATTTTGTGGATGTCCCTTTTGACCGGTGGGAAGTGATACTTCTCTGTAGTGCAGATTTGCATTTCCCGCTTGCTTGCTTGGCCAAAAAGGGCGTATGCGTTTTCTCCTGAATATATTCAGGAGAAAATGCATACGCCCTTTTTGGCCAAGTGCATCATTGTCGAAGTTGTGCCCCTCGTCCTGTGCTTTAAAGGCGATTCCAACGTACCTCTTGAAATCTGTTTCCTGCTATTCTGCCTCGCTTTCAAGTCCGCCTCGTTGCCTTCCCTAAACAGATTTTTGGAGGATAGTTGTCCTTTATTACTCGGCCAGTTTGTGAATTGCTGTGCCCCTGAGCTCCATTTTTCAACTCGTTTTTGGTGAGCTGACCGCAAGTCCTAAATTTTGGTTCAGGACCTATGCTGGTTCCCAGTGCGGGGCTGAGACTTTGGTTAATACTTCTTCCTGCCGGGAAATTACAGTGATATGTGCCCGTCCAAATGCCTAACAACTAATCTTTCATTGGTTCTCCCTCTTCCCTTTCATCCTCTGCCAAATTGGCAACCTGTGCGAATCAGGAGGTTAAAGGGGCTGTCTCTCCAAGTTGGGAGGTTGATAGTAAAGCAGATGGAAAGTCAAACCGGAGCACCAGGAGAGGGACTATTCGTTGAGTTTTACAAACCTTTCGTATTCACAGTGTGTCCGTTCTCTAGGTTTCCCGTACATGTTATATCTGTAGTAATATTCCCTTCAACCTGGAGGGTTGTGACACATGGAATGGGTGCCATGCATTATTGCTTTAAAGGGTCTGCATTTGCTCACCCAATCTCACCAAGCCTCTCAGTCGCAAGTGTCCAGCCTTATGCCACATCCACCTGTCATTGTAGATAGGGTCATTCCAGGTTTCATCACAGACCCTGAAGGAATTGTAAAGAATTTCCCAGTTTTTTTGTTTTGTTTTTGAAATTCCTTTTTATAGTGGGTTTGAGCTGATTCTCGCTGCCATGTTTATGCCAGTCTAGACACACTTGATTCCCTTACGGAGACATATCAATACATAGGATTTAAGATTCTTACTAGTCAGATATATTCCTCTGCGGGAAATATGGGGTTTTGAGTTCCTTTCACTGAGGAAGGTGTAGGTATTGTCTATTCCATAGTTGATTTTTGGAACGGTACCTGTGCTTATATCAAACTCTGGTTTTATGCATCACCCCACCTCTCCTTCCCCCTTAAGCAGGCATAAGAGTGTTTTCTAAATGTGAGACACTGTTCTCTTTCCTAACTCAGTTCAAGTGTAGCCATGTTTACAGGATCTTCATAAGTGATATCTTATGATAAGTTTCTTTTTCTCTGTGACTTATTTCACTTAGAATCATCGTACCTGAATCCACCCATTTTGCTGCTACTGGTCTTATGACATTGATTTCATGGCTGAGGGATATTCCATCGTACGTAAGTACCACAATTTTTTGAACCATTTTTATATTTCCTGGGATATTTAAGGTGTACCCAAGTTGAGGTCCTTGTAAGCAGTGCGGCCCTAAATTTTGGGGTGGCTCTGTCTTATTGATTTTCAGTTTTCCCAAGGTATATTCCCTAGACTGGAAGTGCCCTTGGCTCTGTAGCTCTGTTCTTTACTTGTTTTAGGGAACACAATGTACTGCTCCAGAGAGGCAGTTGGCAATTTACATCCCGCCCATCAGCATAACAAGGCTCCCTGTTCTCCAGGGCCTGTCTTGCCTTTCTGGTTTTTACACATTTTGTGGATGTCCCTTTTGACCGGTGGGAAGTGATACTTCTTTGTAGTGCAGATTTGCATTGCCCGCTTGCTTGCTTGGCCAAAAAGGGCGTATGCGTTTTCTCCTGAATATATTCAGGAGAAAACGCATACGCCCTTTTTGGCCAAGTGCATCATTGTCGAAGTTGTGCCCCTCTTCCTGTGCTTTAAAGGTGATTCCAACGTACCTCTTGAAATCTGTTTCCTGGTATTCTGCCCCGCTTTCAAGTCCGCCTCGTTGCCTTCCCTCAACAGATTTTTGGACGATAGCTGTACTTTATTACTCGGCCAGTTTGTGAATTGCTGTGACCCTGAGCTCCATTTTTCAACTCGTTTTTGGTGAGCTGACCGCATGTCCAAAATTTTGGTTCAGGACCTATACTGGTTCCCGGTGGGTGGCTGAGACTTTGGTTAATTCTTCTTCCTGCCGGGAAATTACAGTGATATGTGCCCGTCCATATGCCTAACAGCTACTCTCTCATTGGTTCTCCCTCTTCCCTTTCATCCTCTGCCAAATTGGCAACCTGTGCGAACCAGGAGGTTAAAGGGGCTGTCTCTCCAAGTTGGGAGGTTGATAGTAAAGCAGATGGAAAGTCAAACCGGAGCACCCGGAGAGGGATTATTCATTGAGTTTTAGAAACCTTTCGTATTCACAGTGTGTCCGTTCTCTAGGTTTCCCGTACATGTTATAGCTGTAGTAATATTCCCTTCAACCTGGAGAGTTGGGACCCATGGAATGGGTGCCATGCATTATTGCTTTAAAGGGTCTGCATTTGTTCACCCAATCTCACCAATCCTCTCAGTCCCAAGTGTCCAGCCTTATGCCACATCCAGCTGTCATTGTAGAAGGGTCATTCCAGGTTTCATCAGAGACCCTGAAGGAATTGTAAAGAATTTCCCAGTTTTTCTGTTTTGTTTTTGAAATTCCTTTTTACAGTCGGTTTGAGCTGATTCTCGCTGCCATGTTTATGCCAGTCTAGACACACTTGATTCCCTTATGGAGACATATCAACACATAGGTTTTAAGATTCTTACTAGTCAGATATATTCCTCTGCGGGAAATATGGGGTTTTGAGTCCCTTTCACTGAGGAAGGTGTAGGTCTTGTCTATTCCATAGTTGGTTTTTGGAATGGTACCTGTGCTTATATCAAACTCTGGTTTTATGCATCACCCCACTTCTCCTTCCCCCTTAAGCAGGCATAAGAGTGTTTTCTAAATGTGAGACACTGTTCTCTTTCCTAACTCAGTTCAAGTGTAGCCATGTTTACAGGATCTTCATAAGTGATATCTTGTGATAAGTTTCTTTTTCTGTGTGACTTATTTCACTTAGAATCATCGTACCTGAATCCACCCATTTTGCTGCTACTGGTCTTATGACATTGATTTCATGGCTGAGGGATATTCCATCGTACAAAAGTACCACAATTTTTTGAACCATTTTTATATTTCCTGGGATATTTACGGTGTACCCAAGTTGAGGTCCTTGTAAGCAGTGCAGCCCTAAATTTTGGGGTGGCTCTGTTTTTTTGATTTTCAGTTTTCCCAAGGTATATTCCCTAGACTGGAAGTGCCCTTGGCTCTGTATCTCTGTTCTTTACTTGTTTTAGGGAACACAATGCACTCCTCCAGAGAGGCAGTTGGCAATTTACATCCTGCCCATCAGCATAACAAGGCTCCCTGTTCTCCAGGGCCTGTCTTGCCTTTCTGGTTTTTACACATTTTGTGGATGTCCCTTTTGACCGGTGGGAAGTGATACTTCTTTGTAGTGCAGATTTGCATTGCCCGCTTGCTTGCTTGGCCAAAAAGGGCGTATGCGTTTTCTCCTGAATATATTCAGGAGAAAACGCATACGCCCTTTTTGGCTAAGTGCATCATTGTGGAAGTTGTGCCCCTCTTCCTGTGCTTTAAAGGCGATTCCAACGTACCTCTTGAAATCTGTTTCCTGCTATTCTGCCTGCCTTTCAAATCCGCCTCCTTGCCTTCCCTCAACAGATTTTTGGACGATAGTTTTCCTTTATTACTCGGCCAGTTTGTGAATTGCTGTGCCCCTGAGTTCCATTTTTCAACTCGTTTTTGTTGAGCTGACCGCAAGTCCAAAATTTTGGTTCAGGACCTATACTGGTTCCCGGTGGGGGGCTGAGACTTTGCTTAATTCTTCTTTCTGCCGGGAAATTACAGTGATATGTGCCCGTCCAAATGCCTAACAGCTACTCTCTCATTGGTTCTCCCTCTTCCCTTTCATCCTCTGCCAAATTGGAAACCTGTGTGAACCAGGAGGTTAAAGGGGCCGTCTCTCCAAGTTGGGAGGTTCATAGTAAAGCAGATGGAAAGTGAAACCGGAGCACCAGGAGAGGGATTATTCGTTGAGGTTTAGAAAACTTTCGTATTCACAGTGTGTCCGTTCTCTAGGTTTCCCGTACATGTTATAGCTGTAGTAATATTCCCTTCAACCTCGAGAGTTGGGCCCATGGAATGGGTGCAATGCATTACTGCTTTAAAGGGTCTGCATTTGCTCACCCAATCTCACCTATCCTCTCAGTCCCAAGTGTCCAGCCTTATGCCACATCCAGCTGTTGTTGTAGATAGGGTCATTCCAGGTTTCATCACAGACCCTGAAGGAATTGTAAAGAATTTCCCAGTTTTTTCGTTTTGTTTTTGAAATTCCTTTTTATCGTGGGTTTCAGCTGATTCTCGCTGCCATGTTGATGCCAGTCTAGACACACTTGATTCCCTTACGGAGACATATCAATACATAGGTTTTAAGATTCTTACTAGTCAGATATATTCCTCTGTGGGATATATGGTGTTTTGAGTCCCTTTCACTGAGGAAGGTGTAGGTCTTGTCTATTCCATAGTTGGTGTTTGGAACGGTACCTATGCTTATATCAAACTCTGGTTTTATGCATCACCCCACCTTTCCTTCTCCCTTAAGCAGGCATAAGAGTGTTTTCTAAATGTGAGACACTGTTCTCTTTCCTAACTCAGTTCAAGTGTAGCCATGTTTACAGGATCTTCATAAGTGATATCTTATGATAAGTTTCTTTTTCTGTGTGACATATTTCTCTTAGAATCATCGTACCTGAATCCACCCATTTTGCTGCTACTGGTCTTTTGACATTGATTTCATGGCTGAGGGATATTCCATCGTACGTAAGTACCACGATTTTTTGAACCATTTTATATTTCCTGGGATATTTAAGGTGTACCCAAGTTGAGGTCCTTGTAAGCAGTGCAGCCCTAAATTTTAGGGTGGCTCTGTCTTATTGATTTTCAGTTTTCCCAAGGTATATTCCCTAGACTGGAAGTGCCTTGGCTCTGTAGCTCTGTTGTTTACTTGTTTTAGGGAACACAATGCACTCCTCCAGAGAGTCAGTTGGCAATTTACATACCGTCCATCAGCATAACAAGGCTCCCTGTTCTCCAGGGCCTGTCTTGCCTTTCTGGTTTTTACACATTGTGTGGATGTCCCTTTTGACCGGTGGGAAGTGATACTTCTTTGTAGTGCAGATTTGCATTGCCCGCTTGCTTGCTTGGCCAAAAAGGGCGTATGCGTTTTCTCCTGAATATATTCAGGAGGAAACGCATACGCCCTTTTTGGCCAAGTGCATCATTGTTGAATTTGTGACCCTCTTCCTGTGCTTTAAAGGCGATTCCAACGTACCTCTTGAAATCTGTTTCCTGCTATTCTGCCTCGCTTTCAAGTCTGCCTCATTGCCTTCCCTCAACAGATTTTTGGACGATAGTTGTCCTTTATTACTCGGCCAGTTTGTGAATTGCTGTGCCCCTGAGCTCCAATTTTCAACTCGTTTTTGGTGAGCTGACCGCAAGTCCTAAATTTTGGTTCAGGACATATACTGGTTGCCGGTGGGGGGCTGAGACTTTGGTTAATTCTTCTTCCTGCCGGGAAATTACAGTGATATGTGCCCGTCCAAATGCGTAACAGCTACTCTCTCATTGGTTCTCCCTCTTCCCTTTCATCCTCTGACAAATTGGCAACCTGTGCGAACCAGGAGGTTAAAGGGGCTGTCTCTCCAAGTTGGGAGGTTGATAGTAAAGCAGGTAGAAAGTCAAACCGGAGCAGCAGGAGAGGGACAATTCGTTGAGTTTTAGAAACCTTTCGTATTCACAGTGTGTCCGTTCTCTAGGTTTCCCGTACATGTTATAACTGTAGTAATATTCCCTTCAACCTGCAGAGTTGGGACCCATGGAATGGGTGCCATGCATTATTGCTTTAAAGGGTCTGCATTTGCTCACCCAATCTCACCAATCCTTTCAGTCCCATGTGTCCAGTCTTATGCCACATCCAGCTGCCGTGGTAGATAGGGTCATTCCAGGTTTCATCAGAGACCCTGAAGGAATTGTAAAAAATTTCCCAGTTTTTTTGTTTTGTTTTTGAAATTCCTTTTTATAGTGGGTTTGAGCTGATTCTCGCTGCCATGTTTATGCCAGTCTAGACACACTTGATTCCCTTACGGATACATATCCATACATAGGTTTTAAGATTCTTACTAGTCAGATATATTCCTCTGCGGGAAATATGGGGTTTTGAGTCCCTTTCACTGAGGAAAGTGTAGGTCTTGTCTATTCCATAGTTGGTTTTTGGAACGGTACCTGTGCTTATATCAAACTCTGGTTTTATGCATCACCCAACCTCTCCTTCCCTCTTAAGCAGGCATAAGAGTGTTTTCTAAATGTGAGACACTGTTCTCTTTCCTAGCTCATTTCAAGTGTAGCCATGTTTACAGGATCTTCATAAGTGATATCTTATGATAAGTTTCTTTTTCTGTGTGACTTATTTCACTTAGAATCATCGTACCTGAATCCACCCATTTTGCTGCTACTGGTCTTATGTCATTGATTTCATGGCTGAGGGATATTCCATCGTACATAAGTCCCACAATTTTTTGAACCATTTTTATATTTCCTGGGATATTTAAGGTGTACCCAAGTTGAGGTCCTTGTAAGCAGTGCAGCCCTAAATTTTGGGGTGGCTCTGTCTTATTGATTTTCTGTTTTACCAAGGTATATTCCCTAGACTGGAAGTGCCCTTGGCTCTGTCGCTCTGTTGTTTACTTGTTTTAGGGAACACAATGCACTCCTCCAGTGAGGCAGTTGGCAATTTACATCCCGCCCATCAGCATAACAAGGCTCCCTGTTCTCCAGGGCCTGTCTTGCCTTTCTGGTTTTTACACATTTTGTGGATGTCCCTTTTGACCGGTGGGAAGTGATACTTCTTTGTAGTGCAGATTTGCATTGCCCGCTTGCTTGCTTGGCCAAAAAGAGCGTATGCGTTTTCTCCTGAATATATTCAGGAGAAAACGCATACGCCCTTTTTGGCTAAGTGCATCATTGTTGAAGTTGTGCCCCTCTTCCTGTGCTTTAAAGGCGATTCCAACGTACCTCTTGAAATCTGTTTCCTGCTATTCGGCCTCGCTTTCAAGTCCGCTTCGTTGCCTTCACTCAACAGATTTTTGGACGATAGTTTTCCTTTATTACTCGGCCACTTTGTGGTTTGCTGTGCCCCTGAGCTCCATTTTTCAACTCGTTTTTGGTGAGCTGACCGCAAGTCCTAAATTTTGGTTCAGGACCTATACTGGTTCCTGGTGGGTGGCTGAGACTTTGCTTAATTCTTCTTCCTGCCGGGAAATTACAGTGATATGTGCCCGTCCAAATGCCTAACAGCTACTCTCTCATTGGTTCTCCCTCTTCCCTTTCATCCTCTGACAAATTGGCAACCTGTGCGAACCAGGAGGTTATAGGGGCTCTCTCTCCAAGTTGGGAGGTTGATAGTAAAGCAGGTGGAAAGTCAAACCGGAGCACCAGGAGAGGGACTATTCGTTGAGTTTTAGAAACCTTTCGTATTCACAGTGTGTCCGTTCTCTAGGTTTCCCGTACATGTTATAACTGTAGTAATATTCCCTTAAACCAGGAGAGTTGGGACCCATGGAATGGGTGCCATGCATTATTGCTTTAAAGGGTCTGCATTTGCTCACCCAATCTCACCAATCCTCTCAGTCCCAAGTGTCCAGCCTTATGCCACATCCAGCTGCCGTGGTAGATAGGGTCATTCCAGGTTTCATCAGAGACCCTGAAGGAATTGTCAAAAATTTCCCAGTTTTTTTGTTTTGTTTTTGAAATTCCTTTTTATAGTGGGTTTGAGCTGATTCTCGCTGCCATGTTTATGCCAGTCTAGACACACTTGACTCCCTTACGGATACATATCCATACATAGGTTTTAAGATTCTTACTAGTCAGATATATTCCTCTGCGGGAAATATGGGGTTTTGAGTCCCGTTCACTGAGGAAAGTGTAGGTCTTGTCTATTCCATAGTTGGTTTTTGGAACGGTACCTGTGCTTATATCAAACTCTGGTTTTATGCATCACCCCACCTCTCCTTCCCCCTTAAGCAGGCATAAGAGTGTTTTCTAAATGTGAGACACTGTTCTCTTTCCTAACTCAGTTCAAGTGTAGCCATGTTTACAGGATCTTCATAAGTGATATCTTATGATAAGTTTCTTTTTCTGTGTGACTTATTTCACTTAGAATCATCGTACCTGAATCCACCCATTTTGCTGCTACTGGTCTTATGACATTGATTTCATGGCTGAGGGATATTCCATCGTACGTAAGTACCACAATTTTTTGAACCATTTTTATATTTCCTGGGATATTTAAGGTGTATCCAAGTTGAGGGCCTTTTAAGTAGTGCAGCCCTAAATTTTGGGGTGGCTCTGTCTTATTGATTTTCAGTTTTCCCAAGGTATATTCCCTAGACTGGAAGTGCCCTTGGCTCTGTAGCTCTGTTGTTTATTTGTTTTAGGGAACACAATGCACTCCTCCAGAGAGGCAGTTGGCAAGTTACATCCCGCCCATCAGCATTACAAGGCTCCCTGTTCTCTAGGGCCTGTCTTGCCTTTCTGGTTTTTACACATTTTGTGGATGTCCCTTTTGGCCGGTGGGAAGGGATACTTCTTTGTAGTGCAGATTTGCATTGCCCGCTTGCTTGCTTGGCCAAAAAGGGCCTATGCGTTTTCTCCTGAATATATTCAGGAGAAAACGCATAGGCCCTTTTTGGCCAAGTGCATCATTGTCAAAGTTGTGACACTCTTCCTGTGCTTTAAAGGCGATTCCAACGTACCTCTTGAAATCTTTTTCCTGCTATTCTGCCTCGCTTTCAAGTCTGCCTCGTTGCCTTCCCTCAAAAGATTTTTGGACGATAGTTTTCCTTTATTACTCGGCCACTTTGTGGTTTGCTGTGCCCCTGAGCTCCATTTTTCAACTCGTTTTTGGTGAGCTGACCGCAAGTCCAAAATTTTGGTTCAGGACATATACTGGTTCCCGGTGGGGGGCTGAGACTTTGGTTAATTCTTCTTCCTGCTGGGAAATTACAGTGATATGTGCCCGTCCAAATGCCTAACAGCTACTCTCTCATTGGTTCTCCCTCTTCCCTTTCATCCTCTGCCAAATTGGCAACCTGTGAGAACCAGGAGGTTAAAGGGGCTGTCTCTCCAAGTTGGGAGGTTGATAGTAAAGCAGATGGAAAGTCAAACCGGAGCACCAGGAGAGGGACTATTCGTTGAGTTTTAGAAACCTTTCGTATTCACAGTGTGTCCGTTCTCTAGGTTTCCCGTACATGTTATAACTGTAGTAATATTCCCTTCACCCTGGAGAGTTGGGACCCATGGAATGGGTGCCATGCATTATTGCTTTAAAGGGTCTGCATTTGTTCACCCAATCTCACCAATCCTCTCAGTCCCAAGTGTCCAGCCTTATGCCACATCCAGCTGTCGTTGTAGATAGGGTCATTCCAGGTTTCATCAGAGACTCTGAAGGAATTGTAAAGAATTTCCCAGTTTTTTTGATTTGTTTTTGAAATTCCTTTTTATAGTGGGTTTGAGCTGATTCTCGCTGCCATGTTTATGCCAGTCTAGACACACTTGATTCCCTTACGTAGACATATCAATACATAAGTTTTAAGATTCTTACTAGTCAGATATATTCCTCTGCGGGAAATATGGTGTTTTGAGTCCCTTTCACTGAGGAAGGTGTAGGTCTTGTCTATTCCATAGTTGTTTTTTGGAATGGTACCTGTGCTTATATCAAACTCTGGTTTTATGCATCACCCCACCTCTCTTTCCCCCTTAAGCAGGCATAAGAGTGTTTTCTAAATGTGAGACACTGTTCTCTTTCCTAACTCAGTTCAAGTGTAGCCATGTTTACAGGATCTTCATAAATGATATCTTATGATAAGATCTTTTTCTGTGTGACTTATTTCACTTAGAATCATCGTACCTGAATCCAACCATTTTGCTGCTACTGGTCTTATGTCATTGATTTCATGGCTGAGGGATATTCCATCGTACGTAAGTACCACAATTTTTGGAACCATTTTTATATTTCCTGGGATATTTAAGGTGTACCCAAGTTGAGGTCCTTGTAAGCAGTGCAGCCCTACATTTTGGGGTGGCTCTGTCTTATTGATTTTCAGTTTTCCCAAGGTATATTCCCTAGACTGGAAGTGCCCTTGGCTCTGTAGCACTGTTCTTTACATGTTTTAGGGAACGCAATGCACTCCTCCAGAGAGGCAGTTGGCAATGTACATCCCGCCCATCAGCATAACAAGGCTCCCTGTTTTCCAGGGCCTGTCTTGCCTTTCTGTTTTTTACACATTTTGTGGATGTCCCTTTTGAGCGGTGGGAAGTGATACTTCTTTGTAGTGCAGATTTGCATTGCCCGCTTGCTTGCTTGGCCAAAAAGGGCGTATGCGTTTTCTCCTGAATATATGCAGGAGAAAACGCATACGCCCTTTTTGGCCAAGTGCATCATTGTCGAAGTTGTGCCCCTCTTCCTGTGCTTTAAAGGCGATTCCAACGTACCTCTTGAAATCTGTTTCCTGCTATTCTGCCTCGCTTTCAAGTCCGCCTCGTTGCCTTCCCTCAACAGATTTTTTCACGATAGTTGTCCTTTATTACTCGGCCAGTTTGTGAATTGCTGTGCCCCTGAGCTCCATTTTTCAACTCGTTTTTGGTGAGCTGACCGCAAGTCCAAAATTTTGGTTCAGGACCTATGCTGTTTCCCGGTGGGGGGCTGGAATTTGGTTAATTCTTCTTCCTGCCGGGAAATTACAGTGATATGTGCCCGTCCAAATGCCTAACAGCTACTCTCTCATTGGTTCTCCCTCTTCCCTTTCATCCTCTGCCAAATTGGCAACCTGTGCGAACCAGGAGGTTAAAGGGGCTGTCTCTCCAAGTTCGAGGGTTGATAGGAAAGCAGGTGGAAAGACAAACCGGAACACCAGGAGTGGGACTATTCATTGAGTTTTAGAAACCTTTCGTATTCACAATGTGTCCGTTCTCTAGGTTTCCCGTACATGTTATAACTGTAGTAATATTCCCTTAAACCTGGAGAGTTGGGACCCATGGAATGGGTGCCATGCATTATTGCTTTAAAGGGTCTGCATTTGCTCACCCAATCTCACCAATCCTCTCAGTCCCAAGTGTCCAGCCTTATGTCACATCCAGCTGTCGTTGTAGATAGGGTCATTCCAGGTTTCATCAGAGACTCTGAAGGAATTGTAAAGAATTTACCAGGTTTTTTGTTTTGTATTTGAAATTCCTTTTTATCGTGGGTATGAGCTGATTCTCGCTGCCATGTTTATGCCAGTCTAGACACACTTGATTCCCTTACGGAGACATATCAATACATAGGTTTTAATATTCTTACTAGTCAGATATATTCCTCTGCGGGAAATATGGTGTTTTGAGTCCCTTTCACTCAGGAAGGTGTAGGTCTTGTCTATTCCATAGTTGGTTTTTGGAGCGGTACCTGTGCTTATATCAAACTCTGGTTTTATGCATCACCCCACCTCTCTTTCCCCCTTAAGCAGGCATAAGAATGTTTTCTAAATGTGAGACACTGTTCTCTTTCCTATCTCTGTTCAAGTGTAGCCATGTTTACAGGATCTTCATAAGTGATATCTTATGATAAGTTTCTTTTTCTGTGTGACTTATTTCACTTAGAATCATCGTACCTGAATCCACCCATTTTGCTGCTACTGGTCTTATGTCATTGATTTCATGGCTGAGGGATATTCCATCGTACGTAAGTACCACAATTTTTTGAACCATTTTTATATTTCCTGGGATATTTTAGGTGTACCGAAGTTGAGGTCCTTGTAAGCAGTGCAGCCCTACATTTTGGGGTGGCTCTGTCTTATTGATTTTCAGTTTTCCCAAGGTTTATTCCCTAGACTGGAAGTGCCCTTGGCTCTGTAGCTCTGTTCTTTACATGTTTTAGGGAACACAATGCACTCCTCCAGAGAGGCAGTTGGCAATGTACATCCCGCCCATCAGCATAACAAGGCTCCCTGTTTTCCAGGGCCTGTCTTGCCTTTCTGGTTTTTACACATTTTGTGGATGTCCCTTTTGACCGGTGGGAAGTGATATTTCTTTGTAGTGCAGATTTGCATTGCCCGCTTGCTTGCTTGGCCAAAAAGGGCCTATGCGTTTTCTCCTGAGAAAACGCATATGCCCTTTTTGGCCAAGTGCATCATTGTTGAAGATGTGCCCCTCTTCCTGTGCTTTAAAGGCGATTCCAACGTACCTCTTGAAATCTGTTTCCTTCTATTCTGGCTCACTTTCAAGTCCGCCTCGCTGCCTTCCCTCAACAGATTTTTGGACGATAGTTGTCCTTTATTACTCGGCCAGTTTGTGAATTGCTGTGCCCCTGAGCTCCATTTTTCAACTCGTTTTTGGTGAGCTGACCGCAAGTCCAAAATTTTGGTTCAGGACCTATGCTGTTTCCCGGTGGGTGGCTGAGACTTTGCTTAATTCTTCTGCCTGCCGGGAAATTACAGTGATATGTGCCCGTCCAAATGCCTAACAGCTACTCTCTCATTGGTTCTCCCTTTTCCCTTTCATCCTCTGCCAAATTGGCAACCTGTGCGAACCAGGAGGTTAAAGGGGCTGTCTCTCCAAGTTGGGAGGTTGATAGTAAAGCAGGTGGAAAGTCAAACCGGAGCACCAGGAGAGGGACTATTCGTTGAGTTTTAGAAACCTTTCGTATTCACAGTGTGTCCGTTCTCTAGGTTTCCCGTACATGTTATAACTGTAGTAATATTCCCTTCAACCTGGAGAGTTGGGACCCATGGAATGGGTGCCATGCATTATTGCTTTAAAGGGTCTGCATTTGCTCACCCAATCTCACCAATCGTCTCAGTCCCAAGTGTCCAGCCTTATGCCACATCCAGCTGTTGTTGTATATAGGGTCATTCCAGGTTTCATCAGAGACTCTGAAGGAATTGTAAAGAATTTCCCAGTTTTTTTGTTTTGTATTTGAAATTCCTATTTAACGTGGGTTTGAGCTGATTCTCACTGCCATATTTATGCCAGTCTAGACACACTTGATTCCCTCACGGAGACATATCAATACATAGGTTTTAAGATTCTTACTAGCCAGATATATTCCTCTGCGGGAAGTATGGGGTTTTGAGTCCCTTTCACTGAGGAAGGTGTAGGTCTTGTCTATTCCATAGTTGGTTTTTGGAACGGTACCTGTGCTTATATCAAACTCTGGTTTTATGCATCACCCCACCTCTCCTTCCCCCTTAAGCAGGCATAAGAGTGTTTTCTAAATGTGAGACACTGTTCTCTTTCCTAACTCAGTTCAAGTGTAGCAATGTTTACAGGATCTTCATAAGTGATATCTTATGATGTTTCTTTTTCTGTGTGACTTATTTCACTTAGAATCATCGTACCTGAATCCACCCATTTTGCTGCTACTGGTCTTATGACATTGATTTCATGGCTGAGGCATATTCCATCGTACGTAAGTACCACAATTTTTTGAACCATTTTTATATTTCCTTTGATATTTAAGGTGTACCCAAGTTGAGGTCCTTGTAAGCAGTGCCGCCCTAAATTTTGGGGTGGCTCTGTCTTATTGATTTTCAGTTTTCCCAAGGTATATTCCCTAGACTGGAAGTGCCCTTGGCTCTGTAGCTCTGTTCTTTACTTGTTTTAGGGAACACAATGTACTCCTCCAGAGAGGCAGTTGGCAATTTACATCCCGCCCATCAGCATAACAAGGCTCCCTGTTCTTCAGGGCCTGTCTTGCCTTTCTGGTTTTTACACATTTTGTGGATGTCCCTTTTGACCGGTGGGAAGTGATACTTGTTTGTAGTGCTGATTTGCATTGCCCGCTTGCTTGCTTGGCCAACAATGGCGTATTCATTTTCTCCTGAATATATTCAGGAGAAAACGCATATGCCCTTTTTGGCCAAGTGCATCATTGTCGAAGTTGTGCCCCTCTTCCTGTGCTTTAAAGGCGATTCCAACGTACCTCTTGAAATCTGTTTCCTGCTATTCTGCCTCGCTTTCAAGTCCGCCTCGTTGCCTTCCCTCAACAGATTTTTGGACGAGAGTTGTCCATTATTACTCGGCCAGTTTGTGAATTGCTGTGCCCCTGAGCTCCATTTTTCAACTCGTTTTTGTTGAGCTGACCGCAAGTCCAAAATTTTGGTTCAGGATCTATTCTGGTTCCCGGTGGGGGGCTGAGACTTTGGATAATTCTTCTTCCTGCCGGGAAATTACAGTGATATGTGCCCGTTCAAATGCCTAACAGCTACTCTCTCATTGGTTCTCCCTCTTCCCTTTCATCCTCTGCCAAATTGGCAACCAGTGCGAACCAGGAGGTTAAAGGGGCTGTCTCTCCAAGTTGGGAGGTTGATAGTAAAGCAGATGGAAAGTCAAACCGGAGCACCAGGAGAGGGACTATTCGTTGAGTTTTAGAAACCTTTCGTATTCACAGTGTGTCCATTCTCTAGGTTTCCCATACATGTTATAGCTGTAGTAATATTCCCTTCCACCTGGAGAGTTGGGACCCATGGAATGGGTGCCAGGCATTTTTGCTTTAAAGGGTCTGCATTTGCTCACCCAATCTCACCAATCGTCTCAGTCCTAAGTGTCCCTCCTTATGCCACATCCAACTGTCATTGTAGATAGGGTCATTCCAGGTTTCATCAGAGACCCTGAAGGAATTGTAAAGAATTTCCCTGCTTTTTTGTTTTGTTTTTGAAATTCCTTTTTATAGTGGGTTTGAGCTGATTCTCGCTGCCATATTTATGCCAGTCTAGACACACTTGATTCCCTTACAGAGACATATCAATACATAGGTTTTAAGATTCTTACTAGTCAGATATATTCCTCTGTGGGAAATATGGGGTTTTGAGTCCCTTTCACTGAGGAAGGTGTAGGTCTTGTCTATTCCATAGTTGGTTTTTGGAACGGTACCTGTGCTTATATCAAACTCTGGTTTTATGCATCACCCCACCTCTCCTTCCTCCTAAAGCAGGCATAAGAGTGTTTTCTAAATGTGAGACACTGTTCTCTTTCCTAAATCAGTTCAAGTGTAGCAATGTTTACAGGATCTTCATAAGGGATATCTTCTGATAAGTTTCTTTTTCTGTGTGATTTATTTCACTTAGAATCATCGTACCTGAATCCACCCATTTTGCTGCTACTGGTCTTATGACATTGATTTCATGGCTGAGGGATATTCCATCGTATGTAAGTACCACAATTTTTTGAACCATTTTTATATTTCCTGGGATATTTAAGGTGTACCCAAGTTGAGGTCCTTGTAAGCAGTGCAGCCCTAAATTTTGGGGTGGCTCTGCCTTATTGATTTTCGGTTTACCCAAGGTATATTCCCTAGACTGGAAGTGCCCTTGGCTCTGTACCTCTGTTCTTTACTTGTTTTAGTGAACACAATGTACTCCTCCAGAGAGGCAGTTGGCAATTTATATCCCGCCCATCAGCATAACAAGGCTCCCTGATCTCCAGGGCCTGTCTTGCCTTTCTGGTTTTTACACATTTTGTGGATGTCCCTTTTGACCGGTGGGAAGTGATACTTCTTTGTAGTGCAGATTTGCATTTCCCGCTTTCTTGCTTGGCGAAAAATGGCATATGCGTTTTCTCCTGAATATATTCAGGACAAAACGCATACGCCCTTTTTGGCCAAGTGCATCATTGTCGAAGTTGTGCCCCTCTTCCTGTGCTTTAAAGGCGATTCCAACGTACCTCTTGAAATCTGTTTCCTGCTATTCTGCCTCGCTTTCAAGTCCACCTCGTTGGCTTCCCTCAACAGACTTTTGGACGATAGTTGTCCTGTATTACTCGGCCAGTTTGTGAATTGCTGTGCCCCTGAGCTCAATTTTTCAACTCGTTTTTGTTGAGCTGACCGCAAGTCCAAAATTTTGGTTCAGGACCTATGCTGGTTCCCGGTGGGGGGCTGAGACTTTGGTTAATTCTTCTTCCTCCCGGGAAGTTAGAATGATATGTGCCCGTCCAAATGCCTAACAGCTACTCTCTCATTGGTTCTCCCTCTTCCCTTTCATCCTCTGCCAAATTGGCAATCTGTTCGAACCAGGAGGTTAAAGGGGCTGTCTCTCCAAGTTGGGAGATTGATAGTAAAGCAGATGGAAAGTCAAACCGGAGCACCAGGAGAGGGACTATTCGTTGAGTTTTAGAAACCTTTCATATTCACAGTGTGTCCGTTCTCTGGGTTTCCCGTACATGTTATAACTGTAGTAATATTCCCTTCAACCTGGAGAGTTGGGACCCATGGAATGGGTGCCAGGCATTTGTGCTTTAAAGGGTCTGCATTTGCTCACCCAATCTCACCAATCGTCTCAGTCCCAAGTGTCCAGCTTTATGCCACATCCAGCTGTCATTGTAGATAGGGTCATTCCAGGTTTCATCAGAGACCCTGAAGGAATTGTAAAGAATTTCCCAGTTTTTTTGTTTTGTTTTTGAAATTCCTTTTTATAGTGGGTTTGAGCTGATTCTCGCTGCCATGTTTATGCCAGTCTAGACACACTTGATTCCCTTACGGAGACATATCAATACATAGGTTTTAAGATTCTTACTAGTCAGATATATTCCTCTGCGGGAAATATGGGGTTTTGAGTCCCTTTCACTGAGGAAGGTGTAAGTCTTGTCTATTCCATAGTTGGTTTTTGGAACGGTACCTGTGCTTATATCAAACTCTGGTTTTATGCATCACCCCACCTCTCCTTCCCCCTTAAGCAGGCATAAGAGTGTTTTCTAAATGTGAGACACTCTTCTCTTTCCTAACTCAGTTCAAGTGTAGCCATGTTTACAGGATCTTCATAAGTGATATCTTATGATAAGTTTCTTTTTCTGTGTGACTTATTTCACTTAGAATCATCGTACCTGAATCCACCCATTTTGCTGCTACTGGTCTTATGTCATTGATTTCATGGCTGAGGGATATTCCATCGTACGTAATTACCACAATTTTTTGAACCATTTTTATATTTCCTGGGATATTTAAGGTGTACCCAAGTTGAGGTTCTTTTAATTAGTGCAGCCCTAAATTTTGGGCTGACTCTGTCTTATTGATTTTCAGTTTTCCCAAGGTATATTCCCTAGACTGGAAGTGCCCTTGGCTCTGTAGATCTGTTGTTTACTTGTTTTAGGGAACACAATGCACTCCTCCAAAGAGGCAGTTGGCAATTTACATCCCGCCCATCAGCATAACAAGGCTCCCTGTTCTCCAGGACCTGTCTTGCCTTTCTGGATTTACACATTTTGTGGATGTCCCTTTTGACCGGTGGGAAGTGCTACTTCTCTGTACTGCAGATTTGCATTGCCCGCTTGCTTGCTTGGCCAAAATGTGCGTATGCGTTTTCTCCTGAATATATTCAGGAGAAAACGCATATGCCCTTTTTGGCCAAGTGCATCATTGTCGAAGTTGTGCCCCTCTTCCTGTGCTTTAAAGGCGATTCCAACGTACCTCTTGAAATCTGTTTCCTGCTATTCTGCCTCGCTTTCAAGTCTGCCTCGTTGCCTTCCCTCAACAGATTTTTGGACGATAGTTGTCCTTTATTACTCGGCCAGTTTGTGAATTGCTGTGCCCCTGAGCTCCATTTTTCAACTCGTTTTTTGTGAGCTGAACGCAAGTCCAAAATTTTGGTTCAGGACCTATACTGGTTCCCGGTGGGTGGCTGAGACTTTTGTTAATTCTTCTTCCTACCGGGAAATTAGAGTGACATGTGCCCGTCCAAATACCTAACAGCTACTCTCTCGTTGGTTCTCCCTCTTCCCTTTCATCCTCTGCCAAATTGGCAACCTGTGCGAACCAGCAGGTTAAAGTGGCTGTCTCTTCAAGTTGGGAGACTGATAATAAAGCAGTGTGAAAGTCATACCGGAGCACCAGGAGAGGGACTATTCTTTGAGTTTTAGAAACCTTTCGTATTCACAGTGTGTCCGTTCTCTAGGTTTTCCGTACATGTTATAGCTCTAGTAATAGTTCCTTCAACCTGGAGAGTTGAGACCCATGGAATGGGTGCCACATATTATTGTTTTAAAGGGTCTGCATTTGCTCACCCACTCTCACCAACCCTCTCAGTCCCAAGTGTCCAGCCTTATGCCACATCCAGGTGTCGTTGTAGATAGGGTCATTCCAGGTTTCATCAGAGACCCTGAAGGAATTGTAAAGAATTTCACTGTTTTTTGTTTTGTTTTTGAATTTCCTTTTCTAGTGGGTTTGAGCTGATTCTCGCTGCCATGTTTATGCCAGTCTAGACACATTTGATTCCCTTACGGAGACATATCAATACATAGGTTTTAAGATTATTACTAGTAAGATATATTCCTCTGCGGGAAATATGGGGTTTTGAGTCCCGTTCACAGAGGAAGTAGTATGTCTTGTCTATTCTGTATTTGGATTATGGAACCGTACCTGTGCTAATATCAAACTCTGGTTTTATTCATCACCCCACCTCTGCTTTCCCCTTAAGCATGCATAAGAGTGTTTTCTAAATATGAGACTCTGTTCCCTTTCCTAATTCCTTCCATGTGTAGCCATGTTTATATACCCGTCCTAAGTGATATCTTATGATAAGTTTATTTTTCTGTGTGATTTTTTCATTTAGAATCATCATACAAGAATCCTTTCATTATGCTGCTACTGGCCTTATGACATTGACTTCATGGCTGTGGGATATTCCATCATACATATGTACCACAATTTCTTTACCATTTTTGTCTTTCCTGGTATTTATAAGGTGTCCCGAAGTCGAGGTTCTTGTAAGCAGTGCTGCCATAAATTTTGGGGTGGCTGTGTCTTATTGATTTTCAATTTTCCCAAGGTATATTCCCGTGACTGGAAGTGCCTTAGGTTGTGAATCACTGTTGTTAATTCTTTTTGGGAACACAATGCACTCCTCCAGAGTGGCTGTTGGCAATTTACATCCCACCCATCCACATAACAAGGCTCCCTGTTCTCCAGATCCTGTCTTGCCTTTCGTGTTTTTACACATTTTACGGATGTCCCTTTTGACCGGTTGGAAGTGATACTTCTTTGTAGTGCAGATTTGCATTGTGCGGTTGCTTGGTTGGCCAAAATGGGTGTATGCGTTTTCTCCTGAATATATTCAGGAGAAAACGCATGCACCCTTTATGGACAATTCCATAATTGTTGAAGTTGTGATGCTTTTCCTGTGTTTAAAGGCGATTCCAATGTACTTCTGGAAATCTGTTTCATGCACTTCTGCCTCATTTTCAAGTCCGCCTCATGGCTTTCTCTCAACAGATTTTTGGAAGAGAGTAGTCCTTTATAACTCTGCAAGTTAGTGAATTGCTGTGCCCCTGAGTTCCTTTTTTCAACTCGCGTTTTTGTGAGCTGACTGCCAATCCACAATTTTGCTTCAGGACCTATACTGGTTCCATTGGGGGGGCTGGCTCAGAGTTTGTTAATTCTTCTTCGTGACGGGAATTTAGAGTGACATGTGGCCTTCCTAATGCCTACAGCTACCTCTAATTGTTTCTCCCTCTTCCCTTATATCCTCTACACAACGTGCCAACTGTGCGAACCAGGATGTTATAGGTGCTGAATCTCCAATTTGGGAGATTGATACTAAAGCAGTTGGAATGTCAAACTGGTGCACAAGGAGAGAAAAAAATTAGTAGAGTTTTAGAAACCTTTCACCATCAGATGGTGTCCATTCTCGAGGTTTCCCATACATGTTATAACTGTAGTGATATTCCCTTCTACCTGGAGAGTTGGGACCCATAGAATGGGTGCCAGGTATTATTGCTTTAAACGGTCTGCATTTTCTCACCCAATCTCACCAATCCTCTCAGTCCCAAGTGACCAGCCTTATGCCACATCCAGCTGTCGTTGTAGATAGGGTCATTGTAAGTTTCATCAGAACCCCTGAAGGTATTGTGTAAGAATTTCACTGTTTATTTGTTTTGTTTTGAAATTCATTTTTATAGTGGGTTTGAGCTGATTCTCTCTGCCGTGTTTATGTCATTCTAGACACACTTGGTTACCTTATGGAGACATATCAATACATAGGTTTTAAGATTCTTACTAGTCAGATATACTACTCTTTGGGGAATAGGGGTGTTGAGCCCCGTTCAGTGAGGAAAGAGTAGGTCTTGTCTATTTTGTATTTGGATTATGCAACCGTACCTGTGCTAATATCAAACTCTGGTTTTATGCATCACCCCACCTCTCCTTTCCTCTTGAGCAGGCATAAGAGTGTTTTCTAAATGTGAGACTCTTCTCTTTCCTAATTCAGTTCATGTGTAGCCATGTTTACAAGACCTTCATAAGTGATATCTTATGATAAGTTTCTTTTTCTGTGTGACTTATTTCAGTTAGAATCATCGTACATGAATCCACTCATTATGCTGCTACTGGCCTTATGACATTGATTTCATGGCTGAGGGATATTCCATCGTACGTATGTACCACAATTGCTTTACTATTTTTGTCTTTACTGGGATATTTAAGGTGTCCCGAAGTCGAGGTTCTTGTAAGCAGTGCTGCCCTATATTTTGGGTTGGCTGTGTCTTATTGATTTTCAATTTCCCCAAGGTATATTCCCATGACTGGAAGTGCCTTAGGTTGTTAAACTCTGTTGTTTAATTCTTTTAGGGAACACAATGCACTCCTGCAGAGTGGCTGTTGGCAATCTGCATCCCACCCATCAGCATAACAAGGCTCCCTGTTCTCTAGAGCCCCTCTTGCCTTTCTGGTTTTTACACATTTTACGGATATCCCTTTTGAGTGGTAAGAAGTGATACTTCTTTGTAGTGCAGATTTGCATTGTGCGGTTGCTTGGTTGGCCAAAATGGGTGTATGCGTTTTCTCCTGAATATATTCAGGAGAAAACGCATGCACCCTTTATGGACAATTCCATAATTGTCGAAATTGTGATGCTTTTCCTGTGTTTAAAGGCGATTCCAATGTACTTCTGGAAATCTGTTTCGTGCAAATCTCCCTCATTTTCAAGTCCGCCTCATGGCTTTTCCTCAACAGATTTTTGGAAGAGAGTAGTCCTGTATAACTCTGCAAGTTAGTGAATTGCTGTGCCCCTGAGCTCCATTTTTCAACTTGTGTTTTTGTGAGCTGACCGCAAACCCACAATTTTGCTTCAGGACCTATACTAGTTATGGGGGTGGGGCAGGCTGAGAGTTTGGTTAATTCTTCTTCGTGACGGGAAATTAGAGTGACATGTGGCCGTCCAAATGCCTACAGCTACTCTCTCATTGGTTCTCCCTCTTCCCTTATATCCTCTGCACAATGTGCCAACTGTGCGAACCAGGAGGTTATAGGGGCTGACTCTCCAAGTTGGGAGATTGATATTAAAGCAGTTGGAATGTCAAGCTGCAGCACATGGAGGGAAAAAAATTAGTAGAGTTTTAGAAACCTTTCACCATCAGAGGGTGTCCATTCTCTAGGTTTCCCATACATGTTATAACTGTAGTGATATTCCCTTCTACCTGGAGAGTTGGGAACCATGGAATCAGTGGCAGGCATTATTGCTTTAAAGCGTCTGCATTTTCTCACCCAATCTCACCAATCCTCTCAGTCCCAGGTGAACAACCTTATGCCACATCCAGCTGTTGTTGTAGATAGGGTCATTCCAAGTTTCATCAGAACCCCTGAAGGTGTTGTGTAAGAATTTCACTGTTTCTTTGTTTTGTTTTGAAATTCCTTTTTATAGTGGGTTTGAGCTGATTCTCACTGCCGTGTTTATGTCATTCTAGACACACTTGGTTCCCTTATGGAGACATATCAATACATAGGTTTTAAGATCCTTACTAGTCAGATATATTTCTCTGTGGGTAATAGGGGTGTTGAGTCCCATTCACCGAGGAAGGAGTCGGGCTTGTCTCTTCTGTATTTGGATTATGGAACGGTACCTGTGTTAATATCAAACTCTGGTTTTGTGTGTCTCCCCACCTCTCCTTCCCCCTTAAGCAAGCATAAGAGTGTTTTCTAAATCTGAGACTCTGTTCTCTTTCCTAATTCAGTTCATATGTAGCCAGGTTTACATTCCCTTCATAAGTGATATCTTATATCAGAATGCACCATGGCCCTTGTCATAATAATGCTCCATGACCCCTGTCAACACAATGCTCCATTCCCTGGTTATCACAATGCTCCATGTCCCTTGTCATAACAATTCTCCACGTACTTGTCATCACAATGCTACATGACACTTCTCATCACAAAGTTACATGCTCGTTTCATCACAATTCTCCATGCACTTGTCATTGCAATGTTCCATGACCCCTGTCATAGCAAGCTCCAAGTGTTTGTCATCACAATGCTTCACGACTTTATCATCAAAATTCTCAATGGCACTTTTCATCACAATGTTCCGTACCCTTGTCATCACAATGCTCCATGCCCTTGTCATCACAATGCTCCATGACCCCTGTCATCACAATGCTCCCTGACACCTGTCATCACAATGCTTCATGCCCCTTGTCATTACAGTGCTCCATGATGCTCGTCATCACAATTACCCATGGTCTTCTCATCACAATGCTCCACGGTTTTGCCATCACAATGCTCCATGCCCTGGTCATCTCAAAGCTCAATGTCCCTTGTCCTCACAATTCTCCACGTCCTTGTCATCACAATGCTCCATGGCACTTCTCATCACAGTGTTATATGCTCTTGTCATAACAATACTCCATGCACTTGTCATCACAATGCTCCATGACCCCTGTCATAGGAAGCTCCATGCGCTTTTCATCACAATGTTTCAGGACATGGACATTAAAATTATCAATGTCCCTTGTCATCTCAATGCTCCATGCGCTTATCATCACAATGCTCCTTTACCTTTGTCACAACAATCCTCCACGACACTTGGCATCACAATGCTCCGTGCTATTGTCTTCACAATGGAACATGACATATGTCATCACAATGCTCCCTGACACCTGTCTTCACAATACTCCATGACCTTGTCATCACAATGCTCCATGCCCTTGTCATCACAATGTGCCATGCCCACTGTCATCAAAATAATCCATGAAACTTGTCAGACCAAAGCTCCACGCCACCTTTCATCACAATGCTCCATGAACCCTGTCATCACAATGCACCATGCCCATCATCATAATGCTTCATGCTCTTGTCATCACAATGAAATCAAAATGCTCTATGACCTCTGTCATCACAATGCTACAAACCCTTGTGATCACAATGTTCCATAACACTTGTCATCACAATACCCCATGACGCTAGTCATCACAATTATCCATGGACTTCTCATCACAATGCCCCCTGACATTTGTCATCACAATGTGCAATACACATGTCATCACAATGCTAACTGACTCTTGCCATCAGTATGCTCCCTGAACCCTTTCATGACAAGGCTCCATGCCTTTTTCATCACAATGATCCATGCCATTTTCATCACAATGCTCCAAGACCCCTGTAATCACAATGCTCCATGCCCTTGTCATCACAAAGCTCCATGATGCATGTCATCAGAATGCTCCATGGCCTTCTCATCACAATGCTCCATGCCCTTGTCATCACAATGCTCCAAGACCCCTGTAATCACAATGGTCCATGCCCCTTTTCATCAGAATGCTCCATGAGACTTGTCATCACAAGGCTCCATGGTCTTCTCATCACAATGCTCCAGGACATTGTCATCAAAATGCTCCATTCCCTTCTCATCACAATGCTCCATGACCCCTGTCATCACAATACTCCATGAACATTTTCAGCCCAATGCTCCATGACCTTCTCATCACAATGCTCCATGACCAATATCATCACAATGCTCCATGACCACAGTCATCACAACGCTCAATATCACCTGACAACACAATGATCCGGGACTCTTGTCATCACAATGCTCCATTCCCTAGTTATCACAATGCTCCATGACCCCTGTCATCACAATACTCCATGAACATTTTCAGCCCAATTCTCCATGACACTTGTCATCACAATGATGCATGCCCTTGTCATCCCAATGCTCCATGACCCCTGTAATCACAATGCTCCCTGACGCTTGTCATCACAGTGCTCCATGACACCTGTCATCACAATGCTCCATGCCTTTGTCAGCAAAATGCTACATGACCTTGTCATTACAATGTTCTATGCACTTGTCATCACAATACTGCATTACCATTGCCATCACAATCCTCCATGAACCTTGGGATCACATTGCTCCATGCCCTTGTCATCACAATGCTCCATGCTCCTTGAAATCAAAATGATCCATGACCTCTGTCATCACAATGCTCCAAACCCTTGTGATCACAATGTTCCATAACACTTGTCATCACAATGCTCCATGATGCCTGTCATCACAATACTCCATGCCCTTTTCATCACAATGCTCCATGACCTTTGTCATCACAATTCTCGATACACTTGTCATCACAATGCTCCCTGACATTTGTCATCAGAATGCTCCTTGAACCCTGTCACAAAAAGGCTCCATGCCTTTTTCATCAAAATGCACCATGCCGTTTTCATCCCAATGCTCCATGCCATTGTCATCAAAATACTCCACAAGCTTGTCATCAGAATGCTCCATGTCCCTTGTCATCACAATTTTCCATGCACTTGTCAGCACAATGCTCCCTGACCCTTGTCATCACAATGCTCCAAGCCATTGTCATCACAATGCTCCATTACCTTTGTCATCAGAATCCTCCATGACACTTGGCATCACAATGCTCCATGGCATTGTCATCACAATGGGCCATTACATATGTCATCACAATGCTCCCTGACACCTGTCTTCACAATAATGAATGACCTGGTCATCACAATGCTCCATGCCCTTGTCATCACAATGCGCCATTCCAACTGTCATCGCAATAAGCCATGAAACTTATTAGACCAATGCTCCATGCCCTTGTCATCACAATGCCCCATGCCCTTGTTATCACAATGCTCCATGACCCCTGTCATCACAATGCTCCGTGACTCCAGTCATCACAAGGCTTCATGACCTTTGTCATCACAATGGTCCATGCCCTTGTCATCAACAGTCTCTGTGACCTATTTAACCACAATGCTTCATGAACATTTCATCACAATGCTCTTTGACCCTTGTCATCACAATGCTCTATGCCTTTCTCAGCACAATGCTCCATGACCCTTGTCATCACAATGCTCCATGCGCTTGTCAGCACAATGCTCCATGACCCATGTCATCACAATGCACCATGCGCTTGTCGTCACAGTGCTCCACAATATTGTCATCACAATGCTCCATAAACCTTGTCATCACAATGCTCCATGCACTTCAAATCAAAATGCTCTCTCACCACTGATATCACAATGTTACATCACTATTCATCACAATACTCCCTCAACCCTGTCATCACAATGTTCCATGACTCCTGTCATCACAATGCTACATGCACTTATCATCACAATGTTCGATGATCCCTGACATCACAATGTTCCATAACCCCTGTCATCAAAATGCTCCATGACCCTTTTCATCAAAATGCTCCATGGCCCCTGACATCACAATGTTACATAACGCCTCTCATCAAAATGTTCCATGACCCTTTTCATCAAATTGGTCCATGACAATGTCATCACAATGCTCCCTGCCCTTCTCATCACAATGCACCACGCCCTTGTCATCAAAATGCTCCATGACCTTTGTCATCACAAAGCTCCATGACCCTTGGCATCACAATGCTCCATGCCATTGTCATCACAATACTCCATGAAACCTCTCATCACATTGTTCCATGCAATTGTCATCAAAAAGCTCCATGGTGCTTGTCATCACACTGCTCGATGCCCTTCTCATCACAATGCTCCATGCCCTTGTCATTACAATCCTCCATGACCCATGTATCACTGTGTTCCGTGCCCTTGTCATCACAGTGCTCCATGCCCACTCTCATCACAATAATCCATGAAACTTTTCAGACAAATGTTCCATGCCCTTGTCATCACAATGCTCCATTACCCCTGTCATAACAATGCTCCATGACCCCTGCCATCACAACGTTCCACGGCCTTGTCATCACAAGGCTCCATGACCCTTGTCATCACAATGCTCCAAGACCCCTGTAATCACAGTGCTACATGCCCTTGTCATCACAATGCTCCATTACCCCTGTGATAACAATGTTCCATGACCCCGCCATCACGATATTCCATGGCCTTGTCATCACAAGGCTCCATGACCCTTCTCATCACAATGCTCCAAGACCCCTGTAATCACAATGCTCCATGTCCCTTTTTATCTCAATGATCCATGAACCCTGTCATCACAATGCACCATGCCCATCATCATAATGCTTCAGGCTATTGTCATCACAATGAAATCAAAATGCTCCATGACCTCTGTCATAACACTGCTCCAAACCCTTGTGATCACAATATTCCATAACACTTGTCATCACAATGCCCCATGACGCTCGTCATCACAATTATCTATGGTCTTCTCATCACAATGCTCCATGACCTTTGTCATCACAATGCTCAATACACTTGTCATCAAAATGCTCCCAGACACTTGTTCTCTGTATGTTCCTTGAACCCTGTCATGACAAGGCTCCATGCCTTTTTCATCACAATGATCCATGCCTTTTTCATCACAATGCTCCAAGACACCTGTAATTACAATGCTCCATGCCCTTGTCATCACAAAGCTCAATGACGCATGTCATCAGACTGCTCCTTGGCCTTCTCATCACAATGCTCCATGCCCTTGTCATCACAATTTTCCAAGACACTCTAATCACAATGCTCCATGCCCCTTTTCATCAGTATGCTCCATGAGACTTGTCTCACAAGGCTCCATGGTTTTCTCATCACAATGCTCCAGCACCTTGTCATCACAATGCTTCACGACCTTGTCATGAAAATTTTCAATGGCACTTGTCATCATAATGCTCCAAGCCCTAGTCATCACAATGCTCCATTATATTTGTCATCACAATCCTCCATTACATTTGGCATCACAATGCTCCATGCCATTGTCATTGCAATGGACCATGACATATGTCACCACAATGCTCCCTGACACCTGTCTTCACAATACTCCATGACCTTCTCATCACAATGCCCCATGCCCTTGTCATCACAATGCCCCATGCCCACTGTCATCACAATAATCTATTAAACTTGTCAGACCAATGTTCCATGCCCCTGTCATCACAATGCTCCATGACCCCTGTCATCACAATGCTCTGTGACTCCAGTCATCACAATGCTTCATAACATTTGTCATCACAGTGGTCCATGCCCACATCATCACAAGGCTCTGTGACCTTTGTAACCACAATACTCCATGAACTTTTCATCACAATGCTCCGTGACCCTTGTCATCACAATGCTCCATGCCTTTGTCAGAACAATGCTCCATGACCCTTGTCATCACAATGTGCCACGTGATTTTCATCACAACGGTCCACAACCTTGTCATCGTAATGCTCCATAAACCTTGTAATCACAATGCTCCATGCAGTTCTCATCAAAATGCTCTCTCAACAGAGATATCACAATGTTCCATCACTAGTCATCACAATACTCCCTCACCCCTGTAATCACAATGTTCCATGACCCCTGTCATCACAATGCTACATCCCCTTTTCATCCCAAAGCTCCATGACCCCTGACATCACAATGTTCTAGAACCCCTGTCATCAAAATGTTCCATTACACTTTTCATCAAATTGCTGCATGACCCTGTCATCAAAATGCTCCCTGCCCTTCTCATCACAATGCACCACGCCCTTGACATCAAAATGCTCCATGACTTTTGTCATCACAAAGCTCCATAACCCTTGGAATCACAATGTTCCATGAACCCTCTCATCACATTGTTCCATGCCCTTGTCATCACAAAGCTCCATGACGCTTGTCAAAACAATGTTCGATGCCCTTCTCATCACAATGCTCCATGCCCTTGTCATTACAATCCTCCATGACCCATGGATCACAGTGTTCCGTGACCTTGTCATCACAATGCTCCATGCCCACTCTCATCACAGTAATCCATGAAACTTTTCAGACCAATGCTCCATGCCCTTCTCATCACAATGCTCCATTACCCCTGTCATAACAATGCTCCATGACCCCTGCCATCACAATGTTCCACACCATTGTCATCACAAGGCTCCATGACCCTTGTCATCACAATGCTCCAAGACCCCTGTAATCACAATGCTCCATGCCCTTGTCATCACAAAGCTCAATGACGCATGTCATCAGAATGCTCCATGGCCTTCTCATCACAATGCTCCTTGCCCTTGTCATCACAATGCTCCAAGACCCCTGTAATCACAATGCTCCATGCCCCTTTTCATCTCAATGCTCCATGAACGCTGTCATCACAATGCACCATGCCCATCACCATAATGCTTCAGGCTATTGTCATCACAATGAAATCAAAATGCTCCATGACCTCTGTCATCACAATGCTCCAAACCCTTGTGATCACAATGTTCCATAAAACTTATCATCACAACACCCCATGACGCTCATCATCACAATTATCCATGGTCTTCTCATCACAATGCTCCATGAACTTTGTCATCACAATGCTCAATACACTTGTCATCACAATGCTCCGTGACACTTGTCGTCAGTATGCTCCTTAAACCCTGTCATGACAAGGCTCCATGCCTTTTTCATAACAATGATCCATGCCATTTTCATCACAATGCTCCATGCCCTTGTCTGCACAAAGCTCCATGACGCATGTCATCAGAATGCTCCATGGCCTTCTCATCACAATGCTCCATGCCCTTGTCATCACAATGCTCCAAGAACCCTGTAATCACAATGCTCCATGCCCCTTTTCATCAGAATGTTCCATGAGAATTGTCATCACAAGGCTCCATGGACTTCCCATCACAATGCTCCAGGACCTTGTCATCACAGTGCTCAATTCCCTTCTCATTACAATGCTCCATGACCCCTGTCATCACAATACTCCATGAACATTTTCAGCCCAATGCTTCATGACCTTCTCATCACAATGCTCCATGACCCATATCATCACAGTCCTCCATGACCACTGTCATCACAACACTCCATGACCCCTGACAACACAATGATCCGGGACTCTTGTCATCACAATGCTCCATTCCCTTGTCATCAAAATGCTCCATGAACATTTTCAGCCCAATGCTCCATGACACTTGTCATCACAATGATCCATGCCCTTGTCATCCCAATGCTCCATGAGCCCTGTAATCACAATGCTCCGTGACGCTTATCATCACAGTGCTCCATGACCCTTATCATCACAATTCTCCATGCCTGTGTCATCAAAATCCTACATGACCTTGTCATCACAATGCTCCATGAGCTTGTCATCACAATACTCCATTACCATTTTCATCACAATCCTCCATGAATCTTGGGATCACATTGCTCCATGCCCTTGTCATCACAATGCTCCATGCTCCTTGAAATCAAAATGGTCCATGACCTCTGTCATCACAATGCTCCAACCCCTTGTGATCACAATGTTCCATAACACTTGTCATCACAACACTCCATGATGACTGTCATGACAATACTCCATGCACTTGTCGTCACAATGCTCCATGACCTTTGTCATCACAATTCTCAATACACTTGTCATCACAATGCTCCCTGACACTTGTCGTCAGAATACTCCTTGAACACTGTCATGAAAAGGCTCCATGCCTTTTTCATCAGAATGCTCCATGCCCTTTTCATCACAACGCTCCAGGTCATTGTCATCACAATACTCCAAAGCTTGTCATCAGAATGCTCCCTGATCATTGTCTTCAGAATGCTCCATGACCCCTGTCATCACAATGCTCCATACCCCTTGTCATTACAGTGTTCCATGACGCTCGTCATCACAATTATCCATGGCCTTCTCATCACAATGCTCCACGGTCTTGCCATCTCGATGCTCCATGCCTTGGTCATCACGATGCTCCATGTCCCCAGTCATCACAATGCTCCATGATCCCTGTCATCACAATGCTCCATACCCCTTGTCATTACAGTGCTCCATGACGCTCGTCATCACAATTATCCATGGTCTTCTCATCACAATGCTCCACGATCTTGCCATCACAATGCTCCATGCCCTGGTGATCACAATGCTCCATGTCCCCTGTCATCACAATTCTCCACGTTCTTGGCATCACTATGCTCCATGATACATCTCATCACAGTGTCACATGTTTTGTCATCACAATTCTCTATGCACTTGTCATCATAATGCTCCATGACCCCTGTCATAGCAAGCTCCATGTGATTGTCATCACAATGCTTCATGAACATGTCATCAAAATTCTCAATGGCCCTTGTTATCACAATGCGCCATGACCCTTGTCATCACAATGCTCCAAGCCCTTGTCATCAAAATGCTCCATTACCTTTGTCATCACAATCCTCCATGACACTTGGCATCACAATGCTACATTCCATTGTCATTGCAATAGACCATGACATATGTCATCACAATGCTCCCTGACACCCTTCTTCACAATACTCCATGACCTTCTCATCACAATGCTCCATGCCCTTGTCATCACAATGCGCCATGCCCACTGTCATCACAATAATCCATGAAACTTGTCAGAAAAATGCTCCATGACCCTGTCATCACAAGGCTCCATGCCCTTTCATCACAATGCTCTATGACCCCTGTCATCACAATGCTCCGTGACTCCAGTTATCACAATGCTTCATGACCTTTGTCATCACAATGGTCCATGCCCTCGTCATCACAAGACTCTGTGACCTTTGTGACCACAACACTCCATGAACATTTCATCACAATGCTCGGTGACCCTTGTCATCACAATGCTCCATGCCATTGTCAGCACATTACTCCATGACACATGGCATCAAATGTGACATGCGCTTGTCATCACAATGCTCCACATCGCTGTCATCACAATGCTCCACAAACCTTGTCATCACAATGCTCCATGCGTTTGTCAGCACAATGATCCATGACCCATGTCATCACAATGTGCCCTGCGTTTCTCATCACAATGCTCCACAGCCTTGTCATCACAATGCTCCATGCACCTCTCATCAAAATGCTCTCTCACCACTGATATCACAATGTTCCATCACTAGTCAACACAATACTCCCTCCACCCTGTCATCCCAATGTTCCATGACCCTTGTCACAACAATGCTACATGCTCTTATCATCACAATGCTCCATGACCCCTGACATCACAATGTTCCATAACCCCTGTCATCACAATGCTCCATGACCCTTTTCATCACAATGCTCCATGACCCCTAACATCACAATGTTCCATAAACACTGTCATCAAAATGTTCCATGACCCTTTTCATCCAATTGCTCCATGACCCTGTCATCACAATGCTCCCTGCCCTTCTCATCACAATGCACCACGCTCTTGTCATCAAAATGCTCCATGGCCTATGTCATCACAAAGCTCCATGACCCTTGGAATCACAATGCTCCATGCCATTGTCATCACAAAGCTCCATGAAACCTCTCATCACATTGCTCCATGCAGTTGTCATCACAAAGCTCCATGACGCTTGTCATCACAATGCTCTATGCCCTTGTCATTGCAATCCTCCATGACACATGTATCACTGTGTTCCGTGCCCTTGTCATCACAATGCTCCATGCTCACTCTCATCACAATAATCCATGAAACTTTTCAGACCAATGCTCCATGCCCTTGTCATCACAATGCTCCATTACACCTGTCATAACAATGCTCCATGACCCCTGCCATCACAGTGTTCTACGGCCTTGTCATCACAAGACTCCATGGCCGTTGTCATCACAATGCTCCAAGACCCCTGTAATCACAATGCTCCATGCCCATGTCATCACAAAGCTCCCTGACGCATGTCATCAGAATGCTCCATGGCCTTCTCATCACAATACTCCATGCCCTTGTCATCACAATGCTCCAAGACCCTTGTTATTACAATGATCCATGCCTCTTTGCATCTCAATGCTCCATGAACCCTGTCATCACAATGCACCATGCCCATCATCATAATGCTTCATGCTATTGTCATCACAATGAAATCAAAATTCTCCATGACCTCTGTCATCACAATGCTCCAAACCCTTGTGAACACAATGTTCCATAACACTTGTCATCACAACGTCCCATGACGCTGGTCATCACAATTATCCATGGACTTCTCATCACAATGTTCCATGACCTTTGTCATCACAATTCTCAATACACTTGTCATCACAATGCTCCCTGATACTTGTCATCAGTATGCTCATTGAACCCTGTCATGACAAGTCTCCATGCCTTTTTCATCACAATGATCCATGCCCTTTTCATCACAATGCTCCATGCCATTGTCATCACAATACTCCACAAGCTTGTCATCAGAATGCTCCGTGACACTTTTCATCTCAATGATCCATGACCCCTGTCATCACAATGCTCCATGACACCTGTCATCACAATGCTCCATGCCCCTTGTCATTACAGTGCTCCATGATGTTCGTCATCACAATTATCCATGGTCTTCTCATCGCAGTGCTCCACGGTCTTGCCATCACAGTGCTCCATGCCTTGGGCATCCCAATGCTCCATGTCCCCGGTCATCACAATGCTCCATGACCACTGTCATCACAATTATCCATGATCTTCTCATCACAGTGCTCCACGACCTTGCCATCACAGGGCTCCATGCCCTGGTCATCACAATGCTCCATGTCCCCAGTCATCACAATGCTCCATGTCCCCGGTCATCACAATGCTCCATGACCACTGTCATCACAATGCTCTATACCCCTTGTCATTACAGTGCTCCATGACGCTCGTCATCACAATTATCCATGGTCTTCTCATCACAGTGCTCCACGGTCTTGCCATCACAATGCTCCATGCACTGGTCATCACAATGCTCCATGTCCCCTGTCATCACAATTCTCCACGTACTTGGCATCACTATGCTCCATGATACTTCTCATCACAGTGTTACATGTTTTGTCATCACAATTCTCTATGCACTTGTCATCGCAATGCTCCATGACCCCTCTCATAGCAAGCTCCATGTGATTGTCATCACAATGCTTCATGAACATGTCATCAAAATTCTCAATGGCCCTTGTTATCACAATGCGCCATGACCCTTGTCATCACAATGCTCCAAGCCCTTGTCATCAAAATGCTCCATTACCTTTGTCATCACAATCCTCCATGACACTTGGCATCACAATGCTACATTCCATTGTCATTGCAATAGACCATGACATATGTCATCACAATACTCCCTGACACCCTTCTTCACAATACTCCATGACCTTCTCATCACAATGCTCCATGCCCTTGTCATCACAATGCACCATGCCCACTGTCATCACAATAATCCATGAAACTTGTCAGAAAAATGCTCCATGACCCTGTCATCACAATGCTCCATGCCCTTTCATCACAATGCTCTATGATCCCTGTCATCACAATGCTCTGTGACTCCAGTCATCACAATGCTTCATGACCTTTGTCATCACAATGGTCCATGCCCTCGTCATCACAATGCTCTGTAACCTTTGTGACCACAACACTCCATGAACATTTCATCACAATGCTCGGTGACCCTTGTCATCACAATGCTCCATGCCTTTGTCAGCACATTACTCCATGACACATGGCATCAAATGTGCCATGTGCTTGTCATCACAATGCTCCACATCGTTGTCATCACAATGCTCCATAAACCTTGTCATCACAATGCTCCATGCGTTTGTCAGCACAATGTTCCATGACCCATGTCATCACAATGTGCCCTGCGTTTCTCATCACAATGCTCCACAGCCTTGTCATCACAATGCTCCATGCACCTCTCATCAAAATGCTCTCTCACCACTGATATCACAATGTTCCATCACTAGTCAACACAATACTCCCTCCACCCTGTCATCCCAATGTTCCATGACCCTTGTCACAACAATGCTACATGCTCTTATCATCACAATGCTCCATGACCCCTGACATCACAATGTTCCATAACCCCTGTCATCACAATGCTCCATGACCCTTTTCATCACAATGCTCCATGACCCCTAACATCACAATGTTCCATAAACACTGTCATCAAAATGTTCCATGACCCTTTTCATCCAATTGCTCCATGACCCTGTCATCACAATTCTCCCTGCCCTTCTCATCACAATGCACCACGCCCTTGTCATCAAAATGCTCCATGGCCTATGTCATCACAAAGCTCCATGACCCTTGGAATCACAATGCTCCATGCCATTGTCATCACAAAGCTCCATGAAACCTCTCATCACATTGCTCCATGCCGTTGTCATCACAAAGCTCCATGACGCTTGTCATCACAATGCTCCATGCCCTTGTCATTGCAATCCTCCATGACACATGTATCACTGAGTTCCGTGCCCTTGTCATCACAATGCTCCATGCTCACTCTCATCACAACAATCCATGAAACTTTTCAGACCAATGCTCCATGCCCTTGTCATCACAATGCTCCATTACACCTGTCATAACAATGCTCCATGACCCCTGCCATCACAATGTTCTACGGCCTTGTCATCACAAGACTCCATGATCCTTGTCATCACAATGCTCCAAGACCCCTGTAATCACAATGCTCCATGCCCATGTCATCATAAAGCTCCCTGACGCATGTCATCAGAATGCTCCATGGCCTTCTCATCACAATACTCCATGCCCTTGTCATCACAATGCTCCAAGACCCTTGTTATTACAATGATCCATGCCTCTTTTCATCTCAATGCTCCATGAACCCTGTCATCACAATGCACCATGCCCATCATCATAATGCTTCATGCTATTGTCATCACAATGAAATCAAAATTCTCCATGACCTCTCTCATCACAATGCTCCAAACCCTTGTGATCACAATGTTCCATAACACTTGTCATCACAACGCCCCATGACGCTGGTCATCACAATTATCCATGGACTTCTCATCACAATGCTCCATGACCTTTGTCATCACAATTCTCAATACACTTGTCATCACAATGCTCCCTGATACTTGTCATCAGTATGCTCATTGAACCCTCTCATGACAAGTCTCCATGCCTTTTTCATCACAATGATCCATGCTCTTTTCATCACAATGCTTCATGCCATTGTCATCACAATACTCCACAAGCTTGTCATCAGAATGCTCCGTGACCCTTGTCATCTCAATGATCCATGACCCCTGTCATCACAATGCTCCATGACACCTGTCATCACAATGCTCGATGCCCCTTGTCATTACAGTGCTCCATGATGTTCGTCATCACAATTATCCATGGTCTTCTCATCACAGTGCTCCACGGTCTTGCCATCACAATGCTCCATGCCCTGGTCATCACAATGCTCCATGTCCCCAGTCATCACAATGCTCCATGACCCCTGTCATCACAATGCTCCCTACTGCTTGTCATTACAGTGCTCCATGACACTCGTAATCACAATTGTCCATGGTCTTCTCATCACAATGCTCCACGCCCTTGTCATCAAAATGCTCCATGACCCTTGTCATCACAATGCTCCATGACCACTGTCATAACAATGCTCCATGACCCCTGTCATCACAAGGCTCCATACCACTTCTCATTACAGTGTTCCATGATGCTCCTCATCACAATTATCCATGGTCTTCTCATCACAATGCTCCACGGTCTTGCCATCACAGTGCTCCATGCCTTGGGCATCACAGTGCTCCATGTCCCCGGTCATCACAATGCTCCAAGTCCACTGTCATCACAATGCTCTATACCCCTTGTCATTACAGTGCTCCATGACCCTCGTCATCACAATTATCCATGGTCTTCTCATCACAATGCTCCACGATCTTGCCATCGCAATGCTCCATGCCCTGGTCATCACAATGCTCCATGTCCCCTGTCATCAAAATTGTCCACGATCTTGGCATCACTATGCTCCATGACACTTCTCATCACAGTGTTACATGCTTTGTCATCACAATTCTCTATGCACTTGTCATCGCAATGCTCCATGACCCAGTCATAGCAAGCTCCATGTGCTTGTCATCACAATACTCCATGCCCTTGTCGTCACAATTCTCCATGACCTTTGTCATCACAATGCTCCCTGACAGTTGTCGTCAGAATGCTCCCTGAAAACTGTCATGAAAAGGCTCCATGTCTTTTTCATCACAATGCCCCATGCCATTTTCATCAAAATGCTCCATGTCATTGTCATCAAAATACTCCACAAGCTTGTCATCAGAATGCTCCATGAAACTTGTCATCACAATGCTCCATGACCCCTGTTATCACAATGTTCCATACCCCTTGTCATTACAGTGCTCCATGACGCTCATCATCACAATTATCCATGGTCCTCTAATCACAATGCTCCACGGTCTTGCCATCAAAAATACTCCATGCCCTGGTCATCACAATGCTCCATGTCCCCTGTCATCACAATTCTCCACGTTCTTGGCATCACTGTGCTCCATGATGCTTTTCATCACAGTGTTACATGCTTTGTCATCACAATTCTCTATGCACTTGTCATCGCAATGCTCCATGATCCCTGTCACAGCAAGCTCCATGTGATTGTCATCACAATGCTTCATGAACATGTCATCAAAATTCTCAATGGCCCTTGTTATCACAATGCGCCATGACCCTTGTCATCACAATGCTCCAAGCCCTTGTCATCAAAATGCTCCATTACCTTTGTCATCACAATCCTCCATGACACTTGGCATCACAATGCTCCATTCCATTGTCATCGCAATGGACCATGACATATGTCATCACAATGCTCCCTGACACCCTTCTTCACAATACTCCATGACCTTCTCATCACAATGCTCCATGCCCTTGTCATCACAATGCGCCATGCCCACTGTCATCAAAATAATCCCTGAAACTTGTCAAACCAATGCAACATGCCCCTGTCATCACAATGCTCCATGCCCTTTCATCACAATGCTCTATGACCCCTGTCATCACAATGCTCCGTGACTCCAGTCATCACAATGCTTCATGACCTTTGTCATCACAATGGTTCATGCCCTCATCATCACAAGGCTCTGTGACCTTTGTCACCACAGCGCTCCATGAACATTTCATCACAATGCTCGGTGACCCTTGTCATTCCAATGCTCATTGCCTTTGTTAGCACAATACTCCATGACCCATGGCATCACAATGTGCCATGCGCTTGTCATCACAATGCTCCACATCTTTGTCATCACAATGCTCCATAAACCTGGTCATCACACTGCTCCATGTACTTCTCATCAAAATGCTCTCTCACCACTGATATCACAATGTTCCATCACTAGTCAACACAATACTCCCTCACCCCTGTCATCACAATATTCCATGGCCCTTGTCACAACAATGCTACATGCCTTTATCATCACAATGCTCCATTCCCCTGACATCACAATGTTCCATAACCCCTGTCATCACAATGCTCCCTGCCCTTCACAACAGAATGCAACACACCCTTGTCATCAAAATGCTCCATGACCTTTGTCATCACAAAGCTCAATGACCCTTGTCATCACAAAGCTCAATGACCCTTTTCATCACAATGCTGCATGCCATTGTCATCACAATGCTCCATGAGCCCTCTCATCACATTGTTCCATGCCCTTGTCATCACAGGCTCCATGATGCTTTTCATCACATTGCTCGATGCCATTCTTATCACAATGCTCCATGCGCTTCTCATTACAATCCTCCATGACCCATGTATCACAGTGTTCCATGCCCTTGTCATCACAATGCTCCTTGCCCCCTCTCATCACAATAATCCATGAAACTTTTCAGACCAATGCTCCAAGCCCTTGTCATCACAATGCTCCATTACCCCTGTCATAACAATGCTCCATGACCCCTGCCATCACAATGTTCCACAGCCTTGTCATCAAAAGGCTCCATGACCCTTGTCATCACAATGCTCCAAGACCCCTGTAATCACAATGCTCCATGCCCTTGTCATCACAAAGCTCCATGATGCATGTCAACAGAATGCTCCATGGCCTTCTCATTCACGATGTTCCATGCCTTTGTCATCACGATGCTCCAAGACTCCTGTAATCGCAATGCTCCATGCCCCTTTTCATCTCAATGCTCCATGAACCCTGTCATCACAATGCACCATGCCCATCATCATAATGCTTCAGGCTATTGTCATCACAATGAAACCAAAATGCTCCATGACCTCTCTCATCACAATGCTCCAAATCCTTGAGATCAATATGTTCCATAACACTTATCATCACAACGCCCCATGACGCTCGTCATCACAATAATCCATGGTCTTCTCATCACAATGCTCCATGACCTTTGTCATCACAATACTCAATACCCTTGTCATCACAATGCTCCCTGACACTTGTTGTCAGTTTGCTCCTTGAACCCTGTCATGACAAGGCTCCATGCCTTTTTCATCACAATGATCCATGCCCTTTTCATCACAGTGCTCCAAGACCGCTGTAATCACAATGCTACATGCACTTGTCATCACAAAGCTCCATGATGCATGTCATCAGAACGCTCCATGGCCTTCTCATCCCAATGCTCCATGCCCTTGTCATCACAATGCTCCAAGACCCCTGTAATCACAATGCTCCATGACACTTTTCATCAGTATGCTCCATGAGACTTGTCATCACAAGGCTCCATGGTCTTCTCATCACAGTGCTCCAGTACCTTGTCATCACAATGCTCCATGACCCCTGTCATCACAGTACTCCATGGACATTTTCAGCCCAATGCTCCATGACCTTCTCATCACAATGCGCCATGACCCCTGTCATCACAATGCTCCATGACCACTGTCATCACAACGCTCCATGAACCCTGACAACACAATGATCCGGGACTCTTGTCATTAAAATGCTCCATGACCATTGTCATCACAATGATCCATGCGCTTGTCATCCCAATGCTCCATGACCCCTGTAATCACAATGCTCCGTGATGCTTGTCATCACAGTGCTCCATGAACCTTGTCATCATAATGCTCCTTGCCTTTGTCAACAAAATGGTACATAATCTTGTCATCACAATTCTCCATGCGCTTGTCATCACAATCCTCCATGACCATTGGGATCACATTGCTTCATGCCCTTGCCATCTCTCTCTCGCCTTTCTGGTTTTTACAGATATTCGGATGTCCCTTTTGACCGGTGGTAAGTGACAATTCTTTGTAGTGTGGATTTGTATTGCGCGCTTGCTTGATTGGCCAAAAAGGGCGTATGCGTTTTCTTCTGAATATATTCAGGAGAAAAGGCATACGCCCTTTTTGGCCAAGTGCATCTCTGTCCAAGTTGGGATGCTTTTCCTGTGCTTTAAAGGCGATTCCAATTTACCTCTTGAAATATGTTTTGTGCAATTCTGCCTCATTTTCAAGTCCGCTTCATTGCCTTCCCTCAACAGATTTTTGGAAGAGAGTAGTCCTTTATAAGTCTGCAGGTTTGTGAATTGCTGTGCCCCTGAGCTCCAATTTTCAAATCCCATCTTTGTGAGCTGGCCGCAAATCCACAATTTGGCTTCAGGACCTATACTGGTTCCAGGGGTCGCTATATTGGTTCCCTGTGGGTGGTTGAGGCTTTGGTTAATTCTTCTTCCTGCCGGGAACTTAGAGTGACATGTGCCCGTCCAAATGCCTACATCTACTCTCTGATTGGTTCTCCCTCTTCCCTTTCATCCTCTGCACAATTAGCAAATTGTGCAAACCAGGAGGTTATAGGGGCTGACTCTCCTAAGTTGGGAGATTGATAGTAAAGCAGTTGGAATGCCAAAGTGGAGCACAAGGAGAGGAAAAATTAGGAGAGTTTTAGAAACCTTTCACCATCACAGGGTGTCCATTTTCTAGGTTTCCCATACATGTTATAATTGTAGTGATATACCCTTCTACCTGGAGATTTGGGACACATGGAATGGTGGCATGCATTACTACTTTAAAAGGTCTGCATTTTCTCTCCCAATCTCACCAGTCTTCTCAGTCCCAAGTGTCAGCCTTATGTCTCATCCAGCTGTCTTTGCAGATAGGGTCATTCCAGGTTTCATCAGAAACCCTGAAGGAATTGTGTAAGAATTTCGCTGTTTTTTGGGGGTTTTTTGAAATTCATTTTTATAATGGGGTTGAGCTGATTTTCACTGACGTGTTTATGCCAGTCTAGACACAATTGATTCCCTTACGGAGACATATCAATACATAGGTTTTAAGATTCTTAGTAGTCAGATATATTCCTCTGTGGGGCATAGGGGTGTTGAGTCCCGTTCACTGAGGAAGGTGTAGGTCTTGTCTATTCTGTATTTGGTTTATGGAATGGTACCTGTGCTAATATCAAACTCTGGTTTTATGCATCACCCCACCTCTCCTTTCCCCTGAAGCAGGCATAAGAGATTTTTGCTAAATGTGAGACTCTGTTCTCTTTCCTAATTCAGTTCATGTGTTGTGATATTGACATTCCCTCTATAAGTGATATCTTATGATAAGATTCTTTTTCTGTGTGACTAATTTCCCTTAAAATCATCATACCTAAATCCACTCTTTATGCTGCTACTGGCCTTGTATACATTGATTTCACGTCTGAGTGATATTCCGTTGTACAAAATTACCACAAGTTCTTTATGCATTTCTCTTTTTCCTGGGATATTTTAGGTGTACCAAAGTTGAGGTTCTTGTATGCAGAGCAGCCCTAAACTTCGGGGTGCCTGTGTCTTATTGACATTTAGTCTTCCCAAGTTATATGTCCATGAGTTGAAGTCCCCTTGCTCCGGGGCTTTGTATTTTAGATGTTTTAAAAACAGCATACACTTCTTCAGAGTGGCTCTTGGATATTTATACCCCACCCATCAGCGTGACTAGGCTCCCTGTTTTCCATGGCCTCTCCTGCATTTCTGGTTTGTACACATTTTTTGGATGGCCTTTCTGAGCAGTGGAAATTGAGACTTCTTTGTTGTGCGGATTTGCATTTCCCTCTTGCCTGGTTGGGCAAAAACTCTGCATGTGTTTTTTTCCTGAAGATATTCACGAAAAAAACGCATACACCCTTTTGCCCAACCGCATCATTTTAGAAATTCTGCTGCTTTTCATATGCTTTAAATGTGAGTACAATCTACCTTTTGAAATCTGTTTCCTGCAATTCTGCCTCTCATTCAGATCCTCTTCGTTACCTTACCTGAATATATTTTTGGACGTTGGTTATCATTTATATCTTTGCAGGTCTTTGAATTGTCTGCTCCTGAGCTCCATTTTGCAACTCGCTATTTTTGTGAGCTGGCCGCCAAACCATTGGATTACTTCTGGCCCTATTCTGGTTCTGGGGAGGCAGGCTGAGCCTTTGGTTAATTCTTCTTCCTAATGGGAAATTAGAGTGACATGTGCCTGTCAAAACTCCTACAGCTAATCTCTCATTGGTTCCCCCTCTTCCCATTTATCCTCTGCACAAATTGCAAACTTTGTGAAACAGGAGGTTAAAGGTGCTGATTCTCCAAGTGGGGAGATTGTTAATAATGTGGCTGGAATGGCGAACCCCAGCACCAGGAGATCAAAAATGAGGTGCATTTTAGACACCTTTCCTGAGCACACGGTGTACATTCATCTCGGTTTCCCGGGCATGTTTTCGCTGTCAGAAGATTCCCTTGAACCTGCAGATTTGGGACCCATGGAATGGGTACCAGGCAGTATTACTTTAAAAGGTCTGCATTTCCTCACCCAGCCTCTCTAACATCTCTTAGCGTGCATAGCTTCCAGCCTTATATAATCATCCTGCTGTGGGTCTACATGTGTTCAATCCATGTTACATCGTAGCCCTTCAACAAAAGTTGTAAGAATTTTTGTCTGTCTCACTGTTTTTATAAATAGTTTTAAATTTATTTTTATATTGATTACAGCTGATTTTCAAAGCTCTCTTTTTTGCTGCTGTACATCCACTTGATTCATGTACTGTGAGACAACAATAAATTCTTTTTCAGATGCTTACCAGTCATATGTATTATTTTCCAGTGACTTGAGTGGGCTGAGTGCAGTTCTTTGAGGTACCGTGTAGGCCTTGTCAGTTATTCAATTTGGTACTTGGAATGGTATCTTTGCTAATTTCAACCTCCTGGATAATACCTCACCATTCCCCACCTTTCCCATTTAGCAGCCTTATGTCTATTTTCTACATATTTGACTATGTTTCTGTTTTGTAATTTATTTCATGTGTAGCCATTTTTGATTCCACCTTTAAGTGACATCTTATGATATGTGTCTTTTTCTTTCTGACATATGTCACTCAGAATGATCGTATGTAACTCCTCCAGAGTTGTTACAACTGGCCTTATTTCATTGATTTCTGGATGAGTAATATTCCACTCTACATAAGTACCCCATCTCTTTTATCCATTTTATCCTTCCAGGGACATTTAGGTTATATCCAAGTTGAGGCCCTTTTTAACAGAGAGGTGGTAAACGTTCGGGTGCCTGTTTTCTGTCGATTTTTGTTTTTCCCAAGGTACACGCCCATGAGTGCAAGTGCCCTATGCTCTGTAGCTCATTTTTTAGATGTTTTAGCAAACACAATACACTTCTCCAGAGTGGCCGTTGGCAAATTACATTTCCACTATCAGCCTCACAGGGCTCCCTTTTCTCCTCGCCCTGTCCTGCATTTCTGGTGTTTACACTTTATGTGGATGGCCCTTCTGACTGATGTGAAGTGATACATTTTGTGATATTGATTTCCAGTGCCCACCTGTTTGGTTGGATAAAAAGTGTGTATGGCCTTTACTTGAATATATTCAGAAAAAATGCATACACCCTTTTTGGCCAACTGCATCATTGGCGATGTTCAGCCCCTTTTCTTGTGCTTTAATGGGGAGTCCTTTCTACCTCTTCAAATCTGTTTCCTGCCACTCTCCCTTGCTTACAAGTCCTTTTCTGTGACTTACCTCAAGACATTTTTCGACGATAGATATTTTCAACTCTGCAGTTTCATGAATTTTAGTGCCCCTGAGTTCCATTTTTCAACTTGTGTTTTTGGAAACTGGACACAAAACAGCGGGATTTCCTCTAGCCCTATTCTGTTTCCGTGGGCAATTCTAGCCTTTGATGAATTTGTCTTCTGGATTGGAAATTAGAGTGGCATGTGCCTGTCCGAACACCTAAGACTTGTCTCTAAATTTTTCTCATCCTTCCGCTTCATCCTCTGGACAAATTCCAAACTGTTTGCAAGAGGATGTTGACGGTGCTGATGTCCCCAAGTGAGGAGATTGTTAGGAAAGATGCTGGAGGGTTGAACCCGAGCACCAGGCGATGAGGATATGAGGTTCCTTTTCCAAACTCTTTCCGATCAAACGGTGTACCATCCTCTAGGTGTGACAGGCATGTTTTAGCTGTAGGAAGGGTCCCGTGCATGTAAGGAGAACACCAGGGATTTTTCCAAATCAGTGCCTCCCCGAACCCCAAACTGGGGAATTTTTAAGCTACGGCTACACGTATGTCCTTTAAGGGCCTTGGGAAATAGGCAGAGCCCAAACTTTAGATGACTGAAATCTTCAGGGTCAGAAGCGCTCACCATCGGCCTTGCTTAGGTTACATTTTATCTGTCATTGATAGATGATGTCAATAAAAATATCTATTCTTTTTCAGATTATTTCCCCTTATAGGTTATTGCAAAATATTCAGTGTAGTTCCCCTGTGCTATACAGTAGTTCCTTGTTGATGATCTATTTTATACATAGCAGTGTGTATGTGTTAATCCCAAACTGTTAATTTATCCCTTCTCCTACCTTTCCCCTTTGGTAATAATAAATTATAAGATTTTATACTTCTCAGAAATGGGGGAGCTGAAAGAGAGGTATCATTTTCAATGGAAAAGCATTCAAAACAAGATTGAAGCTTCAGCCAAGAGTATTCGATGTACATCCATGGAAATAAATCACTTCATTTCTCTAATGTTGACCTGTCAAATAAGACAGACGTCTTCACTGAACTTGCTTATAGGAAAGTGATGGAAATATCAAATGTAAGTCTTAGAAACATCTTCTTTTACCCGAGCATTATACACTGCTCTATGTTAACTACAGTTTGGCTCACACATCTGTTCATTGAAGTTACAATGTTCTCAATTTCTGTTACTGATCCTCCAGAGTGGACCCCAACAGGAGTCCCCGTGCCCAGTGTCATTGGAGCCAACAGATCAAGACTGAGTTTGGTTCAGAAGCAAAGGAAACATTATTTTGAAAACAGAATGGAGAGGTGAGAGCGTGCACTCCCCCATGGGCTGTGGGCTGGGCTGCTGTGTAGGGACCCCAGCAGCGTCAGTGGGAGGGAGGGGATGGAGCTCTCGAGGGCTGCGTTGGCTGCAGCTCAGGCTCTATGCCGCGGAGTCTGCATGGGACCCCGCTAGCTGAGGTGTCGACCCAGCCATTCTGCACTAGGATATCGGGTCTGATGTGCCGTGTGTGGGACCTCTGCATACGGAACCCTAGGAGCACGTGAAATTAGACAAAGCACAAAGGAAAAACAAGTTAGACTTTATTTTGTTGCCCAGATTCTCTTTTTATCTCCCAGGAATTTTTAATGAACGTTGCCGGAGACGAACACCTCCTCTGCTTTTTGTTCCATTCCTTATTCTTGGGGTGTTGAGGGTGCAGACCCCTGTTTTGTAAGTGCTTCATGCTGTGGTGGGAGCCCTGATACATGGGGGGAGGGGCAAAACGTCTCCCCACCAGCCTCCTGGTGAGGTTGATTGTCCCAAGGCCTCCTGCCTCACTTCTCGTCCGCCTGAGCACCAGCATTGGAAGTGTTACAGATTCTAATGACCTTTAAGGGTCCAGGAAAGAGAGGCGCAGAGATGCTGCGGTGGCAGGTTTCACCCCACCCCACATATGTTCGGCGACCTTAGGCTGACAGTTTTTGCCAGACTAGATGCTCTGACCAGTAGTCTGTGCTTTCTTTAATTAGGTCCCTGAATTAATGTACAAACAGCACCATGTGTCAGAGCCCTGCCCGCGCAACTCCCAGACAGTCCAGGGTCAGTGGTGATCCAGGACCATGACGTCCACTGAGTCAACGGCCTTTAGAAGTAGCCAGCAGTCCAGCCGGTCATATTGGCCACCATCACCGCGGTGTCTGTAGGGTTTTCTATGGTTAAAGCGTGATATACGTTTCCCCCGCCAAGCTTATTATCTCCCCTCTGGGTGCAGTAAGTCCTGCAAGCAGTAGTCTGCTCTTTCGGGGCACAGTCTTGTCGTTTTCTGAGAGAAACTCCAGGTCAAGTGATGGTCACATGAGTCATCTTGGGGGCCCGTTGCCCCCATTTATCTCTCTGGAGGTTGGAGTTGGAGGTCCTCCTCACTCGAGGTCAGTGTGTCCACAGAGCGACCCCTGCAACTTCAGGGCATGATGGGTGGTTAGGATCACCACGTGGGGTCCTTTTCCCTTAGGAGGGAGCTGGCCTTGCGGGCTGCTGATTTCCAGCTTTTTAGATACCCCAGTATCCTGGCCTGATGAGTCGGTGGGCAAAGCCCTTGGTGACCATAGTTTATCATACCTGAAGGGCATTCTTGTGTTGCTCCATTTCAAGTGGTCCCAGTTTTTGCACTAAGGCTCCAAGGGCGATCAACCTTTGACCGGGTATGTAAAGGTCAAAGGGTTTAGCTAAATTAGGGAGTTCCTGGGCAAGGGTCTGTATTGACTGCTCTTTCCATTCTTGAAAGGCTGCTTCTGGATTCTATTCAAAAGGATCATCATCTTTTCGTGTCAGTGTTTCATGTAGAGGCCCAGCTATTACACTGTAGTTAGGGATCCAGATGCAGAAAACCTTGGCCTCCCCAGGAACCCCTAAGCTGTCTTCTAGTTGTAGAAGAGGTAAGGCTGCAAATGGCTTCTTCCCTATCCTGGGATGCGTTTCTCCGAATATCTGTGAGAATGAAGCCCAGGCATGTCACCTTAGCCTGGGATATTTGAGCGTTTTTCTTGGACACCTTCTATCCTTTCTTGGCTAGGTAGTTCAGAGGCGTCTTTAGTAGGCCTGGCGATCAGAATGTCATCTGCATATTGAAGGAGGGTTCCCTTTTACAGAGGTTGAACTTTTAGGTCTTTAGAGGACATTTCCCCAATGATGGTGTGATGATTTCTGAACCATTGGGGCAGGACGGCCCAGCATTATTGCTTTTGTTGCATGTTGTGTACTGCCACTCACAAGCCAAAAATTCTTGTGACTCTGAGATGAATGGAATACAGAAGAAGGCATCATTGAAGTCTAATACAGAATGCCATGGCCTGGTGGAAGGTAGAATGACCAGCAGGGTGTAGGAAATAGGAGCTACTGGATGTATATCCTCGGTGGCTTCACTGACTGTCCTGATATCCTTTACCAGGTCTCCAGCAGCCCATGGGGCTCTCGTGGTCAGGCCAATCCCAGGATATGGAGCTCACCTGGGCTGCACCCCTACCCCACAGCCCACGGGGCTCTCGTGGTCAAGTCCCTCCCAGGGTATGGAGCTCACCTCTGCAGCTACCCAGCAGCCCATGGGGCTCTCCTACTCAGGCCCTTCCCAGGATACGGAGCTCCCCTGGGCAGGTACCCCAGCAGGGCTGGACATACAGGAACTGTGCACATAGCCCACCTTGCAGAGAACCGCCAGCTCACCTGTCGCTCACAGCTGACACAGAATACCTCAGAGCAGGACTTGAACTAACAAACAGCAGCTCTGACAGGTCTGTGACCATGGCTATCACTCTCTGCAGGCTCTTTCTGCCTGGTCTTCCAGACACTTCCACTGCAGCCAGGGCACCAGGCCTCTGTCTCCACCCACCATCACTCCTCTCCCTGACTCCTGGGTTGCTTTCATTAGGATAGTGTCTTCTTGAAGTTGTTTTCCACTCATGGACCAGATAAAATGATAAGAAAACAACCCGCAGCAGCAGCCCCTTGTCTATCCTGACTCTCAAGAGCCCACACCTGTTCCTAGGGCCTGGCCCGTTTAGCAAGTTTCATTTTCTGCAGCTCTGAGCCCCTGAGGGGTGAGGATTGGCTGATTTTGGTAGCCTGAAACTGCCTGCCAGCCCTCCACAGGTGTGCCTGGGTTGAGGGCAATATAAACAGCTCTCCAGTGAGCGACAGCCCTTGTAGCTGTGACTGACGCCATATTCTCTGCCCCGTAGGCAGTGCCGGGGCTGTGCTGGTGGGAGGGAGTGAGGGGCCGTGGCTTTGTGGGTGGCCCAGTGTGAGTGGGGCTCTGCTGGACTTTCTGCAGAAGTTGCCAGGCTGCGACCTGCTAAAGAAGAGGATGTGTCACCGATACCTGCTGCTGGAATTTCTCCCCAGGCAGAGGTGAGGAAGTAAAAAAGCAGTGGGGGCGGTGGCAGGAGGGGTATCTCAGGCAGGGAAATGGAAAGCTTCCAGAAGAGCATCTGGGACCAGGACCATCCTGACTGGCCTGCAGGCACCAAGTAGGCCTGTGTGCTGTCGCTGGTGTGGCTCCACAGCCCTTCCTCTAAGGTTGCAAGTTCTTGTACATATTCAGGTGTTTTACCTGGAAAGGGTGGGAAGAGTTCAGCTGAAGCAGGACTGGGGCTCAGCTCACGTTTACTCACAGATGCCTTGGAACGGTCCCCCAGCTTTGCAATGAGGACCCTCCTTGCTTGGGGGGTGGGCTGCTGGCTGTATGGGAGATGATTCCCCACCTCTGACCAATTTCAGAATTGTTTACCGCTGGAGCAAGTGCCCTGATAGGGTTTTCCTCTGTCTAACTCGTGGGTTCAGGTTTTTTTTCCTTTTTTGGTTCAAGTTAGATTTTATTCCTCTTTTATGTATTTATTGATATAAGCATGGAAATAATTCATTCATATGAATACATCAGTGTGAAGGGAAGACCTTTTTTCTCTTTTATTTTTAAATTTTATTTTTTTAAATTTTAAAATTTAATTTTATTTATATTTTTACACAGCAGGTTATTATTAGTTATGTATTTTATGCATATACATGTATACAGGTCAATCCCAATATCCCAACAGATGCCACCAACACCACCCCATGGCTTCCCACACTTGGTGTCCATACGTGTGTTCTCTACCTCTGTGTCTCTATTTCTTCCCTGCAAACCAGTTCATCTATACCATTTTTCTAGGTTCCATCTATATGCATTAATATACAATATTTGTTTTTCTCTTTCTGACTTACTTCATTCTGTATGACAGTCTCTAGATCCATCGACATCTCTACAAATGACCCAGTTTCATTCCTTCTTATGGCTGAGTAATATTCCATTTTATATATGTACCACATCTTTATCCATTCGTCTGTCTGTGGGTATTTAGGTTGCTTCCATTACCTGGCTATTGTAAATAGTGCTGAAATGAGCATTGTGGTGAATGTGCCTTTTTGATTTATGGTTTTCTCTGGGTATATGCCCAGAAGTGGGATTGCTGGATCATATGGTAATTCTATTTCTAGTTTTTTTAAGGAAACTCCATACTGTTCTCCATCGTGACTGTATCAATTTACATTTCCACCACTAGTGGAAGAGGGATCCTTTTGTCCACACCCTCCCCAGAATTCGTTGTTTGTAGATTTTCTGATGATGCCGATTCTAACAGGTGTGAGGTGATACCTCATTGTAGTTTTGATTTGCATTTCTCTAATAATTAGTGATGTTGAGCAGCTTTTCATGTTGGTCTTGGCCATCTCGGTGTCTTCTTTGAAGAAACGTCTCTTTAGATCTTCTGCCCAATTTTGTATTGGGTTGTTTGTTTTTTTAATGTTAAGCTGCATGAGCTCTTTATATATATTGGAGATTAAACCTTTGTCCATTGATTCGTTTGCAAATATTTTCGCCCATTCTGAGGGATGCTTTTTGCCATTCCCGTTTTTTTAACAAAAAAAGAAAGTAAGAAAAAGAAGCAGAACACTAATGTGTGTAAAATATGCCTTTTGAAACTGTCGTTTTGAAATATGGACGTCCTTTGAATTTTTTGGTCGATATATGAACCCAGGATTTGTTTTCAGGGCAGGTGTCATTTACAGGCCTGCAATGATTTTGAATATCAACTGACCGTTAGCGCTGGGATTAAAGCTGCTGTTTTGTGAAAAGGCCACAATGTGGCAGCAGTTCTCCCTTACCAAATCTGGTTACTGGGGCAACAGAGCCTCAATGGAAGTCATGTTCTAGATTGGAATGTAGAATGGAATGTACCAGGAGAAAGCCCCTCAAGTTTGTCTCACTACTTCTTGTTCGTGTTTTTAGTTTAATTATTTATTTTTTATTACAGCAAATTTGATTACAATGTTTGGCTTGTTGTAGGTGTGGAAGATGTGGTTCTTTTACACATATACATATGTCTGTTCTTCCTGGGATCCTTTTCCCATGTACCTTATGACAGAATGTTGAGTAGTCTTCTCTTGGTATTCTGTAGGTCTTTGGTGATTATATATGTCACCTGTGTTTGTATATGTCTGTTAACCCCAATATCAAAATGAAACCAATCCTCACAACTTTCCATTGGTGAACCATTAGTTTGTTTAATGAATCTGTGATTGCCCTTCTCCGTGGAAATATCTGCCCTGGTATCCATTTTTCGGTCACACCTATAAGAGATATGATATGATATGTGTCTTTCACTTTCGGACTTACTACAAGTCACATGATTAGCTCTAGACACACCTACGGTGCTGCAAATGGCATTGTGTCCTTTTATTCCTTGGCTTCTATTCTGCCTTAGCGAGGTCCATTTTGAACAATGTGATTCCCTGAGGGATGAGGATTAGCTGACCTGTGTAGCCTGACCCTCCCGGCCGGCCCTCCCCAGGTGTGCCTGGGTTGAGGTCAATATAAACAGCGCTGCAGGCAGAAATAGCCCCTGAAGCTGTGCCTGACTCCATATTCTCTGCCCCGTCAGCAGTCTCGGGTCTGTGCTGGTGGGAGGGAGTGAGGGGCCACGGCTTTGTGGGTGGCCCGGTGTGAGTGGTTCTCTGCTGGACTTTCTGCAGGAGTTGCCAGGCTGCCACCTGTAAAGAAGAGGATGTGGCACCCATACCTTCCGCTGGAATTTCTCTCTGGACATAGCTGAGGAAGGAAAAAAGCAGTGGGTGCCGGGACAGGAGGGGTATCTCAGGCAGGGCAATGGAAAGCTTCCAGAAGAGCGCCCAGGGCCAGGACCATCCTGGCTGGCCTGCAGGCACCAAGTTGGCCTGCGTGCTGTCGCTGGTGTGGCTCCACGGCCCTTCCTCTAGGCTTTCAAGGCCTTGTACATATTCAGGTGTTTTACCTGGGAAGGGTGGGAAAAGTTCAACAGCAGCTGGCCTGGGGCTCAGCTCACCGTTACTCACAGATGCCTCGGCATGGCCCCCAGCTTTGAAATGAGGACGCTCCTTGCATAGGAGTGGGCTGCTGGCTCTATGGGAGATGATTCCCCACCTGTGACCAATTTCAGAATTGTTTACCGCTGGAGCAAGTGCCCTGATAGGGTTTTCCTCTGTCTAACTCGTGGGTTCAGGTTTTTTTTTTTTCTTTTTTGGTTCAAGTTAGATTTTATTCCTCTTTTATGTATTTATAGATATAAGCATGGAAATAATTCATTCATATAAATACATCTGTGTGAAGGGAAGAACTTTTTTCTGTTTTATTTTTGAATTTTATTTTTAAAAATTTTGAAATTTAATTTTATTTATTTTTTTATACAGCAGGTTATTATTAGTTATGTATTTTATGCATATACATGTAGACAGGGCAATCCCAGTCTCCCAACTCATCCCAAAACCACCTACCCATGGCTTCCTACACTTGGTGTCCATACGTGTGTTCTCTACCTCTGTGTCTCTATTTCTTCCCTGCAAAGCAGTTCATCTGTACCATTTTTCTAGGTTCCACATATATGCATTAATATACAATATTTGTTTTTCTCTTTCTGACTTACTTTATTCTGTATGACAGTCTCTAGATCCATCGACGTCTCTACAAATGACCCAGTTTCATTCCTTCTTATGGCTGAGTAATATTCCATTTTATATATGGACCACATCTTTATCCATTCGTCTGTCTGTGGGTATTTAGGTTGCTTCCATTACCTGGCTATCGTAAATAGTGCTGAAATGAGCATTGTGGTGAATGTGCCTTTTTGATTTATGGTTTTCTCTGGGTATATGCCCAGAAGTGGGATTGCTGGATCATATGGTAATTCTATTTCTAGTTTTTTTAAGGAAACTCCATACTGTTCTCCATCGTGACTGTATCAATTTACATTTCCACCACTAGTGGAAGAGGGATCCTTTTGTCCACACCCTCCCCAGAATTCGTTGTTTGTAGATTTTCTGATGATGCCGATTCTAACAGGTGTGAGGTGATACCTCATTGTAGTTTTGATTTGCATTTCTCTAATAATTAGTGATGTTGAGCAGCTTTTCATGTGTGTCTTGGCCATCTCTGTGTCTTCTTTGAAGAAGCGTCTCTTTAGATCTTCTGCCCATTTTTGTATTGGGTTTTTTGTTGTTTTAATATTTAGCTGCACGAGCTCTTTATATATATTGGAGATTAAACCTTTGTCCATTGATTCGTTTGCAAATATTTTCGCCCATTCTGAGGGATGCTTTTTGCCATTCCCATTTTTTTAACAAAAAAAGAAAGAAAGAAAAAGAAGCAGAACACTAATGTGTGTAAAATATGCCTTTTGAAACTGTCGTTTTGAAATATGGACATCCTTTGAATTTTTTGGTCGCTATATGAACCCAGGATTTGTTTTCAGGGCAGGTGTCATTTACAGGCCTGCAATGATTTTGAATATCAACTGACCATTAGCGCTGGGATTAAAGCTGCTGTTGTGTGAAACGGCCACAAGGTGGCAGCAGTTCTCCCTTACCAAATCTGGTTACTGGGGCAACAGAGCCTCAATGGAAGTCGTGTTCTAGATTGGAATTTAGAATGGAATTTGCCAGGAGAAAGCCCCTCAAGTTTGTCTCACTACTTCTTGTTCGTGTTTTTAATTTAATTTTTTTATTTTTTATTACAGCAAATTTGATTACAATGTTTGGCTTGTTGTAGGTGTGGAAGATGTGGTTCTTTTACACATATACATATGTCTGTTCTTCCTGGGATCCTTTTCCCATGTACCTTATGAAAGAATGTTGAGTAGTCTTCTGGTATTCTGTAGGTCTTCGGTGATTATATATGTCACCTGTGTTTGTATATGTCTGTTAACCCCAATATCATAATGAAACCAATCCTCACACCTTTCCATTGGTGAACCATAAGTTTGTTGAATGAATCTGTGATTGCCCTTCTCCGTGGAAATATCTGCCCTGGTATCCATTTTTCGGTCACAACTATAAGAGATATGATATGATATGTGTCTTTCACTTTCTGACTTACTACAAGTCACGTGATTACCTCTAGACACACCTACGGTGCTGCAAATGGCATTGTGTCTTTTTATTCCTTGGCTTCTATTCTGCGTTAGCGAGGTCCATTTTCAACAATGTGATTCCCTGAGGGCTGAAGATTAGCTGACCTGGGTAGCCTGACCCTGCTGGCCGGCACTCCCCAGGTGTGCCTGGGTTGAGGTCAATATAACCAGCGCAGCAGGCAGGAATAGACCCTGAAGCTGTGCCTGACTCCATATTCTCTGTCCCGTCAGCAGTCTCGGGGCTGTGCTGGTGGGAGGGAGTGAGGGGCCACGGCTTTGTGGGTGGCCCGGTGTGAGTGGGTCTCTGCTGGACTTTCTGCAGTAGTTGCCAGGCTTCCACCTGTAAAGAAGGGGATGTGGCACCCATACCTTCCGCTGGAATTTCTCTCCGGACAGAGGTGAGGAAGGAAAAAAGCAGTGGGTGCCGGGACAGGAGGGGTATCTCAGGCAGGGCAATGGAAAGCTTCCAGAAGAGCGCCCAGGGCCAGGACCATCCTGGCTGGCCTGCAGGCACCAAGTTGGCCTGCGTTCTGTCACTGGTGTGGCTCCACGGCCCTTCCTCTAGGCTTTCAAGGCCTTGTACATATTCAGGTGTTTTACCTGGGAAGGGTGGGAAAAGTTCAACAGCAGCTGGCCTGGGGCTCAGCTCACGGTTACTCACAGATGCCTCGGCATGGCACCCCGCTTTGCAATGAGGACGCTCCTTGCATAGGAGTGGGCTGCTGGCTCTATCGGTGATGATTCCCCACCTCTGACCAATTTCAGAATTGTTTACCGCTGGAGCAAGTGCCCTGATAGGGTTTTCCTCTGTCTAACTCGTGGGTTCAGGTTTTCTTTTTTCTTTTTTGGTTCAAGTTAGATTTTATTCCTCTTTTATGTATTTATAGATATAAGCATGGAAATAATTCATTCATATAAATACATCTGTGTGAAGGCAAGAACTTTTTTCTGTTTTATTTTTAAATTTTATTTTTTAAAATTTTGAAATTTAATTTTATTTATTTTTTTATACAGCAGGTTATTATTAGTTATGTATTTTATGCATATACATGTATACAGATCAATCCCAATCTCCCAACTCATCCCAACACCACCTCCCCATGGCTTCCCAAACTTGGTGTCCATACGTGTGTTCTCTACCTCTGTGTCTCTATTTCTTCCCTGCAAACCAGTTCATCTGTTCCATTTTTCTAGGTTCCACATATATGCATTAATATACAATATTTGTTTTTCTCTTTCTGACTTACTTCATTCTGTATGACAGTCTCTAGATCCATCGACGTCTCTACAAATGACCCAGTTTCATTCCTTCTTATGGCTGAGTAATATTCCATTTTATATATGGACCACATCTTTATCCATTCGTCTGTCTGTGGGTATTTAGGTTGCTTCCATTACCTGGCTATCGTAAATAGTGCTGAAATGAGCATTGTGGTGAATGTGCCTTTTTGATTTATGGTTTTCTCTGGGTATATGCCCAGAAGTGGGATTGCTGGATCATATGGTAATTCTATTTCTAGTTTTTTTAAGGAAACTCCATACTGTTCTCCATCGTGACTGTATCAATTTACATTTCCACCACTAGTGGAAGAGGGATCCTTTTGTCCACACCCTCCCCAGAATTCGTTGTTTGTAGATTTTCTGATGATGCCGATTCTAACAGGTGTGAGGTGATACCTCATTGTAGTTTTGATTTGCATTTCTCTAATAATTAGTGATGTTGAGCAGCTTTTCATGTTGGTCTTGGCCATCTCGGTGTCTTCTTTGAAGAAACGTCTCTTTAGATCTTCTGCCCAATTTTGTATTGGGTTGTTTGTTTTTTTAATGTTAAGCTGCATGAGCTCTTTATATATATTGGAGATTAAACCTTTGTCCATTGATTCGTTTGCAAATATTTTCGCCCATTCTGAGGGATGCTTTTTGCCATTCCCGTTTTTTTAACAAAAAAAGAAAGTAAGAAAAAGAAGCAGAACACTAATGTGTGTAAAATATGCCTTTTGAAACTGTCGTTTTGAAATATGGACGTCCTTTGAATTTTTTGGTCGATATATGAACCCAGGATTTGTTTTCAGGGCAGGTGTCATTTACAGGCCTGCAATGATTTTGAATATCAACTGACCGTTAGCGCTGGGATTAAAGCTGCTGTTTTGTGAAAAGGCCACAATGTGGCAGCAGTTCTCCCTTACCAAATCTGGTTACTGGGGCAACAGAGCCTCAATGGAAGTCATGTTCTAGATTGGAATGTAGAATGGAATGTACCAGGAGAAAGCCCCTCAAGTTTGTCTCACTACTTCTTGTTCGTGTTTTTAGTTTAATTATTTAATTTTTATTACAGCAAATTTGATTACAATGTTTGGCTTGTTGTAGGTGTGGAAGATGTGGTTCTTTTACACATATACATATGTCTGTTCTTCCTGGGATCCTTTTCCCATGTACCTTATGACAGAATGTTGAGTAGTCTTCTCTTGGTATTCTGTAGGTCTTTGGTGATTATATATGTCACCTGTGTTTGTATATGTCTGTTAACCCCAATATCAAAATGAAACCAATCCTCACAACTTTCCATTGGTGAACCATTAGTTTGTTTAATGAATCTGTGATTGCCCTTCTCCGTGGAAATATCTGCCCTGGTATCCATTTTTCGGTCACACCTATAAGAGATATGATATGATATGTGTCTTTCACTTTCGGACTTACTACAAGTCACATGATTAGCTCTAGACACACCTACGGTGCTGCAAATGGCATTGTGTCCTTTTATTCCTTGGCTTCTATTCTGCCTTAGCGAGGTCCATTTTGAACAATGTGATTCCCTGAGGGCTGAGGATTAGCTGACCTGTGTAGCCTGACCCTCCCGGCCGGCCCTCCCCAGGTGTGCCTGGGTTGAGGTCAATATAAACAGCGCTGCAGGCAGAAATAGCCCCTGAAGCTGTGCCTGACTCCGTATTCTCTGCCCCGTCAGCAGTCTCGGGTCTGTGCTGGTGGGAGGGAGTGAGGGGCCACGGCTTTGTGGGTGGCCCGGTGTGAGTGGTTCTCTGCTGGACTTTCTGCAGGAGTTGCCAGGCTGCCACCTGTAAAGAAGAGGATGTGGCACCCATACCTTCCGCTGGAATTTCTCTCTGGACATAGCTGAGGAAGGAAAAAAGCAGTGGGTGCCGGGACAGGAGGGGTATCTCAGGCAGGGCAATGGAAAGCTTCCAGAAGAGCGCCCAGGGCCAGGACCATCCTGGCTGGCCTGCAGGCACCAAGTTGGCCTGCGTGCTGTCGCTGGTGTGGCTCCACGGCCCTTCCTCTAGGCTTTCAAGGCCTTGTACATATTCAGGTGTTTTACCTGGGAAGGGTGGGAAAAGTTCAACAGCAGCTGGCCTGGGGCTCAGCTCACCGTTACTCACAGATGCCTCGGCATGGCCCCCAGCTTTGAAATGAGGACGCTCCTTGCATAGGAGTGGGCTGCTGGCTCTATGGGAGATGATTCCCCACCTGTGACCAATTTCAGAATTGTTTACCGCTGGAGCAAGTGCCCTGATAGGGTTTTCCTCTGTCTAACTCGTGGGTTCAGGTTTTTTTTTTTTCTTTTTTGGTTCAAGTTAGATTTTATTCCTCTTTTATGTATTTATAGATATAAGCATGGAAATAATTCATTCATATAAATACATCTGTGTGAAGGGAAGAACTTTTTTCTGTTTTATTTTTGAATTTTATTTTTAAAAATTTTGAAATTTAATTTTATTTATTTTTTTATACAGCAGGTTATTATTAGTTATGTATTTTATGCATATACATGTAGACAGGGCAATCCCAGTCTCCCAACTCATCCCAAAACCACCTACCCATGGCTTCCTACACTTGGTGTCCATACGTGTGTTCTCTACCTCTGTGTCTCTATTTCTTCCCTGCAAAGCAGTTCATCTGTACCATTTTTCTAGGTTCCACATATATGCATTAATATACAATATTTGTTTTTCTCTTTCTGACTTACTTTATTCTGTATGACAGTCTCTAGATCCATCGACGTCTCTACAAATGACCCAGTTTCATTCCTTCTTATGGCTGAGTAATATTCCATTTTATATATGGACCACATCTTTATCCATTCGTCTGTCTGTGGGTATTTAGGTTGCTTCCATTACCTGGCTATCGTAAATAGTGCTGAAATGAGCATTGTGGTGAATGTGCCTTTTTGATTTATGGTTTTCTCTGGGTATATGCCCAGAAGTGGGATTGCTGGATCATATGGTAATTCTATTTCTAGTTTTTTTAAGGAAACTCCATACTGTTCTCCATCGTGACTGTATCAATTTACATTTCCACCACTAGTGGAAGAGGGATCCTTTTGTCCACACCCTCCCCAGAATTCGTTGTTTGTAGATTTTCTGATGATGCCGATTCTAACAGGTGTGAGGTGATACCTCATTGTAGTTTTGATTTGCATTTCTCTAATAATTAGTGATGTTGAGCAGCTTTTCATGTGTGTCTTGGCCATCTCTGTGTCTTCTTTGAAGAAGCGTCTCTTTAGATCTTCTGCCCATTTTTGTATTGGGTTTTTTGTTGTTTTAATATTTAGCTGCACGAGCTCTTTATATATATTGGAGATTAAACCTTTGTCCATTGATTCGTTTGCAAATATTTTCGCCCATTCTGAGGGATGCTTTTTGCCATTCCCATTTTTTTAACAAAAAAAGAAAGAAAGAAAAAGAAGCAGAACACTAATGTGTGTAAAATATGCCTTTTGAAACTGTCGTTTTGAAATATGGACATCCTTTGAATTTTTTGGTCGCTATATGAACCCAGGATTTGTTTTCAGGGCAGGTGTCATTTACAGGCCTGCAATGATTTTGAATATCAACTGACCATTAGCGCTGGGATTAAAGCTGCTGTTGTGTGAAACGGCCACAAGGTGGCAGCAGTTCTCCCTTACCAAATCTGGTTACTGGGGCAACAGAGCCTCAATGGAAGTCGTGTTCTAGATTGGAATTTAGAATGGAATTTGCCAGGAGAAAGCCCCTCAAGTTTGTCTCACTACTTCTTGTTCGTGTTTTTAATTTAATTTTTTTATTTTTTATTACAGCAAATTTGATTACAATGTTTGGCTTGTTGTAGGTGTGGAAGATGTGGTTCTTTTACACATATACATATGTCTGTTCTTCCTGGGATCCTTTTCCCATGTACCTTATGAAAGAATGTTGAGTAGTCTTCTGGTATTCTGTAGGTCTTCGGTGATTATATATGTCACCTGTGTTTGTATATGTCTGTTAACCCCAATATCATAATGAAACCAATCCTCACACCTTTCCATTGGTGAACCATAAGTTTGTTGAATGAATCTGTGATTGCCCTTCTCCGTGGAAATATCTGCCCTGGTATCCATTTTTCGGTCACAACTATAAGAGATATGATATGATATGTGTCTTTCACTTTCTGACTTACTACAAGTCACGTGATTACCTCTAGACACACCTACGGTGCTGCAAATGGCATTGTGTCTTTTTATTCCTTGGCTTCTATTCTGCGTTAGCGAGGTCCATTTTCAACAATGTGATTCCCTGAGGGCTGAAGATTAGCTGACCTGGGTAGCCTGACCCTGCTGGCCGGCACTCCCCAGGTGTGCCTGGGTTGAGGTCAATATAACCAGCGCAGCAGGCAGGAATAGACCCTGAAGCTGTGCCTGACTCCATATTCTCTGTCCCGTCAGCAGTCTCGGGGCTGTGCTGGTGGGAGGGAGTGAGGGGCCACGGCTTTGTGGGTGGCCCGGTGTGAGTGGGTCTCTGCTGGACTTTCTGCAGTAGTTGCCAGGCTTCCACCTGTAAAGAAGGGGATGTGGCACCCATACCTTCCGCTGGAATTTCTCTCCGGACAGAGGTGAGGAAGGAAAAAAGCAGTGGGTGCCGGGACAGGAGGGGTATCTCAGGCAGGGCAATGGAAAGCTTCCAGAAGAGCGCCCAGGGCCAGGACCATCCTGGCTGGCCTGCAGGCACCAAGTTGGCCTGCGTTCTGTCACTGGTGTGGCTCCACGGCCCTTCCTCTAGGCTTTCAAGGCCTTGTACATATTCAGGTGTTTTACCTGGGAAGGGTGGGAAAAGTTCAACAGCAGCTGGCCTGGGGCTCAGCTCACGGTTACTCACAGATGCCTCGGCATGGCACCCCGCTTTGCAATGAGGACGCTCCTTGCATAGGAGTGGGCTGCTGGCTCTATCGGTGATGATTCCCCACCTCTGACCAATTTCAGAATTGTTTACCGCTGGAGCAAGTGCCCTGATAGGGTTTTCCTCTGTCTAACTCGTGGGTTCAGGTTTTCTTTTTTCTTTTTTGGTTCAAGTTAGATTTTATTCCTCTTTTATGTATTTATAGATATAAGCATGGAAATAATTCATTCATATAAATACATCTGTGTGAAGGCAAGAACTTTTTTCTGTTTTATTTTTAAATTTTATTTTTTAAAATTTTGAAATTTAATTTTATTTATTTTTTTATACAGCAGGTTATTATTAGTTATGTATTTTATGCATATACATGTATACAGATCAATCCCAATCTCCCAACTCATCCCAACACCACCTCCCCATGGCTTCCCAAACTTGGTGTCCATACGTGTGTTCTCTACCTCTGTGTCTCTATTTCTTCCCTGCAAACCAGTTCATCTGTTCCATTTTTCTAGGTTCCACATATATGCATTAATATACAATATTTGTTTTTCTCTTTCTGACTTACTTCATTCTGTATGACAGTCTCTAGATCCATCGACGTCTCTACAAATGACCCAGTTTCATTCCTTCTTATGGCTGAGTAATATTCCATTTTATATATGGACCACATCTTTATCCATTCGTCTGTCTGTGGGTATTTAGGTTGCTTCCATTACCTGGCTATCGTAAATAGTGCTGAAATGAGCATTGTGGTGAATGTGCCTTTTTGATTTATGGTTTTCTCTGGGTATATGCCCAGAAGTGGGATTGCTGGATCATATGGTAATTCTATTTCTAGTTTTTTTTAAGGAAACTCCATACTGTTCTCCATCGTGACTGTATCAATTTACATTTCCACCACTAGTGGAAGAGGGATCCTTTTGTCCACACCCTCCCCAGAATTCGTTGTTTGTAGATTTTCTGATGATGCCGATTCTAACAGGTGTGAGGTGATACCTCATTGTAGTTTTGATTTGCATTTCTCTAATAATTAGTGATGTTGAGCAGCTTTTCATGTTGGTCTTGGCCATCTCGGTGTCTTCTTTGAAGAAACGTCTCTTTAGATCTTCTGCCCAATTTTGTATTGGGTTGTTTGTTTTTTTAATGTTAAGCTGCATGAGCTCTTTATATATATATTGGAGATTAAACCTTTGTCCATTGATTCGTTTGCAAATATTTTCGCCCATTCTGAGGGATGCTTTTTGCCATTCCCGTTTTTTTAACAAAAAAAGAAAGTAAGAAAAAGAAGCAGAACACTAATGTGTGTAAAATATGCCTTTTGAAACTGTCGTTTTGAAATATGGACGTCCTTTGAATTTTTTGGTCGATATATGAACCCAGGATTTGTTTTCAGGGCAGGTGTCATTTACAGGCCTGCAATGATTTTGAATATCAACTGACCGTTAGCGCTGGGATTAAAGCTGCTGTTTTGTGAAAAGGCCACAATGTGGCAGCAGTTCTCCCTTACCAAATCTGGTTACTGGGGCAACAGAGCCTCAATGGAAGTCATGTTCTAGATTGGAATGTAGAATGGAATGTACCAGGAGAAAGCCCCTCAAGTTTGTCTCACTACTTCTTGTTCGTGTTTTTAGTTTAATTATTTATTTTTTATTACAGCAAATTTGATTACAATGTTTGGCTTGTTGTAGGTGTGGAAGATGTGGTTCTTTTACACATATACATATGTCTGTTCTTCCTGGGATCCTTTTCCCATGTACCTTATGACAGAATGTTGAGTAGTCTTCTCTTGGTATTCTGTAGGTCTTTGGTGATTATATATGTCACCTGTGTTTGTATATGTCTGTTAACCCCAATATCAAAATGAAACCAATCCTCACAACTTTCCATTGGTGAACCATAAGTTTGTTTAATGAATCTGTGATTGCCCTTCTCCGTGGAAATATCTGCCCTGGTATCCATTTTTCGGTCACACCTATAAGAGATATGATATGATATGTGTCTTTCACTTTCGGACTTACTACAAGTCACATGATTAGCTCTAGACACACCTACGGTGCTGCAAATGGCATTGTGTCCTTTTATTCCTTGGCTTCTATTCTGCCTTAGCGAGGTCCATTTTGAACAATGTGATTCCCTGAGGGCTGAGGATTAGCTGACCTGTGTAGCCTGACCCTCCCGGCCGGCCCTCCCCAGGTGTGCCTGGGTTGAGGTCAATATAAACAGCGCTGCAGGCAGAAATAGCCCCTGAAGCTGTGCCTGACTCCATATTCTCTGCCCCGTCAGCAGTCTCGGGTCTGTGCTGGTGGGAGGGAGTGAGGGGCCACGGCTTTGTGGGTGGCCCGGTGTGAGTGGTTCTCTGCTGGACTTTCTGCAGGAGTTGCCAGGCTGCCACCTGTAAAGAAGAGGATGTGGCACCCATACCTTCCGCTGGAATTTCTCTCCGGACAGAGGTGAGGAAGGAAAAAAGCAGTGGGGTCAGGGACAGGAGGGGTATCTCAGGCAGGGCAATGGAAAGCTTCCAGAAGAGCGCCCAGGGACAGGACCATCCTGGCTGGCCTGCAGGCAACAAGTTGGCCTGCGTGCTGTCGCTGGTGTGGCTCCACGGCCCTTCCTCTAAGCTTTCAAGCCCTTGTACATATTCAGGTGTTTTACCTGGGAAGGGTGGGAAAAGTTCAGCAGCAGCTGGCCTGGGGCTCAGCTCACAGTTACTCACAGATGCCTCAAGCCCCTTTCACTGAGGAAGGTGTAGGTCTTGTCTATTCCATAGATTGTTTTTGGAAAGGTACCTGTGCTTATATCAAACTCTGGTTTTATGCATAACCCCATCTCTCCTTCTCCCTTAAGCAGGCATAAGAGTGTTTTCCAAAGGTGAGACTCTGCTCTCTTTCCTAACTCAGGTCAAGTGTAGCCATGTTTACAGGATCTTCATAAGTGATATCTTATGATAAGTTTCTTTTTCTGTGTGACTTATTTCACTTAGAATCATCGTACCTGAATCCACCCATTTTGCTGCTACTGGTCTTATGACATTGATTTCATGGCTGAGGGATATTCCATCGTACGTAAGTACCACAAATTTTTGAACCATTTTTATATTTCCTGGGATATTTAAGGTGTACCCAAGTTGAGGTCCTTGTAAGCAGTGCAGCCCTAAATTTTGGGGTGGTTCTGTCTTATTGATTTTCAGTTTTCCCAAGGTATATTCCCTAGACTGGAAGTGCCCTTGGCTGTGTAGCTCTGTTGTTTACTTGTTTTAGGGAACACATTGCACTCGACCAGAGAAGCAGTTGGCAATTTATATCCCGCCCATCAGCATAACAAGGCTCCCTGTTCTCCAGGGCCTGTCTTGCCTTTCTGGTTTTTACACATTTTGTGGATGTCCCTTTTGACCGGTGGGAAGTGATACTTCTTTGTAGTGCACATTTGCATTGCCCGCTTGCTTGCTTGGCCAAAAAGGGCATATGCGTTTTCTCCTGAATATATTCAGGAGAAAACGCATACGCCCTTTTTGGCCAAGTGCATCATTGTCGAAGTTGTGCCCCTCTTCCTGTGCTTTAAATGCAATTCCAACGTACCTCTTGAAATCTGTTTCCTGCTATTCTGCCTCGCTTTCAAGTCCGCCTCGTTGCCTTCCCTCATCAGATTTTTGGACGATAGTTGTCCTTTATTACTCGGCCAGTTCGTGAATTGCTGTGCCCATGAGCTCCATTTTTCAACTCGTTTTTGGTGAGCTGACCGCAAGTCCAAAATTTTGGTTCAGGACCTATACTGGTTTCCGGTGAGTGGCTGAGACTTTGGTTAATTCTTCTTCCTGCCGGGAAATTAGAGTGATATGTGCCCGTCCAAATGCCTAACAGCTACTCTCTCATTGGTTCTCCCTCTTCCCTTTCATCCTCTGCCAAATTGGCAACCTGTGCGAACCAGGAGGTTAAAGGGGCTGTCTCTCCAAGTTGGGAGGTTGATAGTAAAGCAGATGTAAAGTCAAACCCGAGCACCAGGAGAGGGATTATTCGTTGAGTTTTAGAAACCTTTCGTATTCACAGTGTGTCCGTTCTCTAGGTTTCCCGTACATGTTATAGCTGTAGTAATATTCCCTTTAACCTGGAGAGTTGGGACCCATGGAATGGGTGCCAGGCATTTGTTCTTTAAAGGGTCTGCATTTGCTCACCCAATCTCACCAATCCTCTCCGTCCCAAGTGTCCAGCCTTATGCCTCATCCAGCTGTCATTGTACGTAGGGTCATTCCAGGTTTCATCAGAGACCCTGAAGGAATTGTAAAGAATTTCCCAGTTTGTTTGTTTTGTTTTTGATATTCCTTTTTATAGGGGGTTTGAGCTGATTCTCGCTGCCATGTTTATGCCAGTCTAGACACACTTTATTCCCTTACGGAGACATATCAATACATAGGTTTTAAGATTCTTACTAGTCAGATATATTCCTCTGCGGGAAATATGGGGTTTTCAGTCCCTTTCACTGAGGAAGGTGTAGGTCTTGTCTATTTCATAGTTGGTTTTTGAAACGGTACCTGTGCTTATATCAAACTCTGGTTTTATGCATCACCCCACCTCTCCTTCCCCGATAAGCAGGCATAAAAGTGTTTTCTAAATGTGAGACACTGTTCTCTTTCCTAACTCAGTTCAAGTGTAGCCATGTTTACAGGATCTTCATAAGTGATATCTTATGATAAGTTTCTTTTTCTGTGTGACTTATTTCACTTAGAATCATCGTACCTGAATCCACCCATTTTGCTGCTCCTGGTCTTATGTCATTGATTTCATGGCTGAGGGATATTCCATCGTACGTAGGTACCACAATTTTTTGAAGCATTTTTATATATCCTGGGATATTTAAGGTGAACCCAAGTTGAGGTCCTTGTAAGCAGTTCAGCCTTAAATTTTGGGGTGGCTCCGTCTTATCGATTTTCAGTTTTCCCAAGGTATATTCCCTAGACTGGAAGTGCCCTTGGCTCTGTAGCTCTGTTGTTTATTTGTTTTAGGGAGCACAATACACTCTTCCAGAGGGGCAGTTGGCTAGTTACATCCCGCCCATCAGCATAACAAGGCTCCCTGTTCTCCAGGGCCTGTCTTGCCTTTCTGGTTTTTACACATTTTGTGGATGTCCCTTTTGACCGGTGGGAAGTGATACTTCTTTGTAGTGCAGATTTGCATTGCCCGCTTGCTTGCTTGGCCAAAAAGGGCGTATGCGTTTTCTCCTGAATATATTCAGGAGAAAACGCATACGCCCTTTTTGGCCAAGTGCATCATTGTCGAAGTTGTTCCCCTCTTCCTGTGCTTTGAACGCGATTCCAACGTACCTCTTGAAATCTGTTTCCTGCTATTCTGCCTCGCTTTCAAGTCCGCCTTGTTGCCTTCCCTCAAGAGATTTTTGGACGATAGTTGTCCTTTATTACTCGGCCAGTTTGTGAATTGCTGTGCCCCTGAGCTCCATTTTTCCACTCGTTTTTGGTGAGCTGACCGCAAGTCCAAAATTTTGGTTCAGGACCTATACTGGTTCCCGGAGGGGGGCTGAGACTTTGGTTAATTCTTCTTCCTGACGGGAAATTACAGTGATATGTGCCCGTCCAAATGCCTAACAGCTACTCTCTCATTGGTTCTCCCTCTTCCCTTTCATCCTCTGCCAAATTGGCAACCTGTGGGAACCAGGAGGTTAAAGGGGCTGTCTCTCCAAGTTGGGAGTTTGATAGTAAAGCAGGTGGAAAGTCAAACCGGGGCACCAGGAGAGTGACTATTCGTTGAGTTTTAGAAACCTTTCGTAGTCACAGTGTGTCCGTTCTCTAGGTTTCCCGTACATGTTATAGCTGTAGGAATATTCCCTTCAACCTGGACAGTTGGGACCCATGGAATGGGTGCCAGGCATTTGTGCTTTAAATGGTCTGCATTTGCTCACCCAACCTCACCAATCCTCTCAGTCCCAAGTGTCCAGCCTTATGCCACATCCAGCTGTCGTTGTAGATAGGGTCATTCCAGGTTTCATCAGAGACCCTGAAGGAATTGTAAAGAATTTCCCAGGTTTTTTGTTTTGTTTTTGAAATTCCTTTTTATAGTGGGTATGAGCTGATTCTCGCTGCCATGTTTATGCCAGTCTAGACACACTTGATTCCCTTACGGAGACATATCAATACATAGGTTTTAAGATTCTTACTAGTCAGATATATTCCTCTGGGAGAAATATGGGGTTTTGAGTCCCTTTCACTGAGGAAGGTGTAGGTCTTGTCTATTCCATAGTTGGTATTTAGAACGGTACCTGTGCTTATATCAAACTCTGGTTTTATGCATCACCCCACCTCTCCTTCCCCCTTAAGCAGGCATAAGTGTGTTTTCTAAATGTGAGACACTGTTCTCTTTCCTAACTCAGTTCAAGTGTAGCCATGTTTACAGGATCTTCATAAGTGATATCTTATGATAAGTTTCTTTTTCTGTGTGACTTTTTTCACTTAGAATCATTGTACCTGAATCCACCCATTTTGCTGCTACTGGTCTTATCACATTGATTTCATCGCTGAGCGATATTCCATCGTAGGTAAGTACCACAATTATTTGAACCATTTTTATATTTCCTGTGATATTTAAGGTGTACCCAAGTTGAGGTCCTTGTAAGCAGTGCAGCCCTAAATTTTGGGGTGGCTCTGTCTTATTGATTTTCAGTTTTCCCAAGGTATATTCCCTAGACTGGAAGTGCCCTTGGCTCTGTAGCTCTGTTCTTTACTTGTTTTAGGGAAAACAATGTACTCCTCCAGAGAGGCAGTTGGCAATTTACATCCCGCCCATCAGCATAACAAGGCTCCCTGTTCTCCAGGGCCTGTCTTGCCTTTCTGGTTTTTACACATTGTGTGGATGTCCCTGTTGACCGGTGGGAAGTGCTACTTCTTTGTAGTGCAGATTTGCATTGCCCGCTTGCTTGCTTGGCCAAAAAGGGCGTATGCGTTTTCTCCTGAATATATTCAGGAGAAAACGCATACGCCCTTTTTGGCCAAGTGCATCATTGTCGAAGTTGTGCCCCTCTTCCTGTGCTTTAAAGGCGATTCCAACGTACCTCTTGAAATCTGTTTCCTGCTATTCGGCCTCGCTTTCAAGTCCGCCTCGTTGCCTTCCCTCAACAGATTTTTGGACGATAGTTGTCCTTTATTACTCGGCCAGTTTGTGAATTGCTGTGCCCCTGAGCTCCATTTTTCAACTCGTTTTTGGTGAGCTGACCCCAAGTCCAAAATTTTGGTTCAGGACCTATGCTGGTTCCTGCTGGGGGGCTGAGACTTTGGATAATTCTTCTTCCTGCCAGGAAATTACAGTGATATGTGCCCGTCCAAGTGCCTAACAGCTACTCTCTCATTGGTTCTCCCTCTTCCCTTTCATCCTCTGCCAAATTGGCAACCTGTGCGAACCAGGAGGTTAAAGGGGCTGTCTCTCCAAGTTGGGAGGTTGATAGTAAAGCAGATGGAAAGTCAAACTGGAGCACCAGGAGAGGGACTATTCGTTGAGTTTTAGAAACCTTTCGTATTCACTGTGTGTCCGTTCTCTAGGATTCCCGTACATGTTATAGCTGTAGTAATATTCCCTTCAACCTGGAGAGTTGGGACCCATGGAATGGGTGCCAGGCATTTGTGCTTTAAAGGGTCTGCATTTGCCCCCCCAATCTCACCAATCCTCTCAGTCCCAATTGTCCCTCCTTATGACACATCCAGCTGTTGTTGTAGGTAGGGTCATTCCAGGTTTCATTAGAGACCCTGAAGGAATTGCAAAGAATTTCCAAGTTTTTTTTGTTTTGTTTTTGAAATTCCTTTTTATAGTGGGTTTGAGCTGATTCTCCCTGCCATGTTTATGCCAGTCTAGACACAATTTATTCCCTTACGGAGACATATCAATACATAGGTTTTAAGATTCTTACTAGTCAGATATATTCCTCTGCGGGAAATATGGGGTTTTGAGTCCCTTTCACTGAGGAAGGTGTAGGTCTTGTCTATTCCATAGTTGGTTTTTGGAACGGTACCGGTGCTTATATCAAACTCGGGTTTTATGCATCACCCCACCTCTCCTTCCCCTTAAGCAGGCATAAGAGTGTTTTCTAAATGTGAGACACTGTTCTCTTTCCTAACTCAGTTCAAGTGTAGCCATGTTTACAGGATCTTCATAAGTGATATCTTATGATAAGTTTCTTTTTCTGTGTGACTTATTTCACTTAGAATCATCGTACCTGGATCCACCCATTTTGCTGCTCCTGGTCTTATGTCATTGATTTCATGGCTGAGGGATATTCCATCGTACGTAGGTACCACAATTTTTTGAAGCATTTTTATATATCCTGGGATATTTAAGGTGAACCGACGTTGAGGTCCTTGTAAGCAGTTCAGCCTTAAATTTTGGGGTGGCTCCGTCTTATCGATTTTCAGTTTTCCCAAGGTATATTCCCTAGACTGGAAGTGCCCTTGGCTCTGTAGCTCTGTTGTTTATTTGTTTTAGGGAGCACAATACACTCCTACAGAGGGGCAGTTGGCTAGTTACATCCCGCCCATCAGCATAACAAGGCTCCCTGTTCTCCAGGGCCTGTCTTGCCTTTCTGGTTTTTACACATTTTGTGGATGTCCCTTTTGACCGGTGGGAAGTGATACTTCTTTGTAGTGCAGATTTGCATTGCCCGCTTGCTTGCTTGGCCAAAAAGGGCGTATGCGTTTTCTCCTGAATATATTCAGGAGAAAACGCATACGCCCTTTTTGGCCAAGTGCATCATTGTCGAAGTTGTGCCCCTCTTCCTGTGCTTTGAACGCGATTCCAACGTACCTCTTGAAATCTGTTTCCTGCAATTCTGCCTCGCTTTCAAGTCCGCCTCGTTGCCTTCCCTCAACAGATTTTTGGACGATAGTTGTCCTTTATTACTCGGCCAGTTTGTGAATTGCTGTGCCCCTGAGCTCCATTTTTCAACTCGTTTTTTGTGAGCTGACCGCAAGTCCAAAATTGTGGTTCAGGACCTATACTGGTTCCCGGACGGGGGCTGAGACTTTGGTTAATTCTTCTTCCTGACGGGAAATTACAGTGATATGTGCCTGTCCAAATGCCTAACAGCTACTCTCTCATTGGTTCTCCCTCTTCCCTTTCATCCTCTGCCAAATTGGCAACCTGTGGGAACCAGGATGTTAAAGGGGCTGTCTCTCCATGTTGGGAGTTTGATAGTAAAGCAGGTGGAAAGTCAAACCGGAGCACCAGGAGAGGGACTATTCGTTGAGTTTTAGAAACCTTTCGTAGTCACAGTGTGTCCGTTCTCTAGGTTTCCCGTACATGTTATAGCTGTAGGAATATTCCCTTCAACCTGGAGAGTTGGGACCCATGGAATGGGTGCCAGGCATTTGTGCTTTAAATGGTCTGCATTTGCTCACCCAACCTCACCAATCCTCTCAGTCCCAAGTGTCCAGCCTAATGCCACATCCAGCTGTCGTTGTAGATAGTGTCATTCCAGGTTTCATCAGAGACCCTGAAGGAATTGTAAAGAATTTCCCAGGTTTTCTGTTTTGTTTTTGAAATTCCTTTTTATAGTGGGTTTGAGCTGATTCTCGCTGCCATGTTTATGCCAGTCTAGACACACTTGATTCCCTTACGGAGACATATCAATACATAGGTTTTAAGATTCTTACTAGTCAGATATATTCCTCTGCGAGAAATATGGGGTTTTGAGTCCCTTTCACTGAGGAAGGTGTAGGTCTTGTCTATTCCATAGTTGGTTTTTAGAACGGTACCTGTGCTTATATCAAACTCTGGTTTTATGCATCACCCCACCTCTCCTTCCCCCTTAAGCAGGCATAAGTGTGTTTTCTAAATGTGAGACACTGTTCTCTTTCCTAACTCAGTTCAAGTGTAGCCATGTTTACAGGATCTTCATAAGTGATATCTTATGATAAGTTTCTTTTTCTGTGTGACTTTTTTCACTTAGAATCATTGTACCTGAATCCACCCATTTTGCTGCTACTGGTCTTATGACATTGATTTCATGGCTGAGCGATATTCCATCGTACGTAAGTACCACAATTATTTGAAACATTTTTATATTTCCTGGGATATTTAAGGTGTACCCAAGTTGAGGTCCTTGTAATCAGTGCAGCCCTAAATTTTGGGGTGGCTCTGTCTTATTGATATTCAGTTTTCCCAAGGTATATTCCCTAGACTGGAAGTGCCCTTGGCTCTGTAGCTCTGTTCTTTACTTGTTTTAGGGAACACAATGTACTCCTCCAGAGAGGCAGTTGGCAATTTACATACCGCCCATCAGCATAGCAAGGCTCCCTGTTCTCCAGGGCCTGTCTTGCCTTTCTGGTTTTTACACATTGTGTGGATGTCCCTTTTGACCGGTGGGAAGTGATACTTCTTTGTAGTGCAGATTTGCATTGCCCGCTTGCTTGCTTGGCCAAAAAGGGCGTATGCGTTTTCTCCTGAATATATTCAGGAGAAAACGCATACGCCCTTTTTGGCCAAGTGCATCATTGTCGAAGTTGTGCCCCTCTTCCTGTGCTTTAAAGTGATTGCAACGTACCTCTTGAAATCTGTTTCCTGGTATTCTGCCTCACTTTCAAGTCCGCCTCGTTGCCTTCCCTCAACAGATTTTTGGACGATAGCTGTACTTTATTACTCGGCCAGTTTGTGAATTGCTGTGACCCTGAGCTCCATTTTTCAACTCGTTTTTGGTGAGCTGACCGCATGTCCAAAATTTTGGTTCAGGACCTATACTGGTTCCCGGTGGGTGGCTGAGACTTTGGTTAATTCCTCCTCCTGCCGGGAAATTAGAGTGATATGTGCCCGTCCAAATGCCTAACAGCTACTCTCTCATTGGTTCTCCCTCTTCCCTTTCATCCTCTGCCAAACTGGCAACCTGTGCGAACCAGGAGGTTAAAGGGGCTGTCTCTCCAAGTTGGGAGGTTGATAGTAAAGCAGATGGAAAGTCAAACCGGAGCATCCGGAGAGGGATTATTCGTTGAGTTTTAGAAACCTTTCGTATTCACAGTGTGTCCGTTCTCTAGGTTTCCCGTACATGTTATAGCTGTAGTAATATTCCCTTCAACCTGGAGAGTTGGGACCCATGGAATGGGTGCCATGCATTATTGCTTTAAAGGGTCTGCATTTGCTCACCCAATCTCACCAATCCTCTCAGTCCCATGTGTCCAGCCTTATGCCACATCCAGCTGTCGTTTTAGATAGGGTTATTCCAGGTTTCATCAGAGACCCTGAAGGAATTGTAAAGAATTTGCCAGTTTTTTTGTTTTGTTTTTGAAATTCCTTTTTATCCTGGGTTTGAGCTGATTCTCGCTGCCATGTTTTTGCCAGTCTAGACACACTTGATTCCCTTACGGAGACATATCAATACATAGGTTTTAAGATTTTTACTAGTCAGATATATTCCTCTGCGGGAAATATGGGGTTTTGAGTCCCTTTCACTGAGGAAGGTGTAGGTCTTGTCTATTCCATAGTTGGTGTATGGAACGGTACCTGTGCTTATATCAAACTCTGGTTTTATGCATCACCCCACCTCTCCTTCCCCCTTAAGCAGGCATAAGAATATTTTCTAATTGTGAGACACTGTTCTCTTTCCTAGCTCATTTCAAGTGTAGCCATGTTTACAGGATCTTCATTAGTGATATCTTATGATAAGTTTCTTTTGCTGTGTGACTTATTTCACTTAGAATCATCGTACCTGAATCCACCCATTTTGCTGCTACTGGTCTTATGTCATTGATTTCATGGCTGAGGGATATTCCATCGTACATAAGTCCCACAATTTTTTGAACCATTTTTATCTTTCCTGGGATATTTAAGGTGTACCCAAGTTGAGGTCCTTGTAAGCAGTGCAGCCCTAAATTTTGGGGTGGCTCTGTCTTATTGATTTTCAGTTTTCCCAAGGTATATTCCCTAGACTGGAAGTGCCCTTGGCTCTTTCGCTCTGTTGTTTACTTGTTTTAGGGAACGCAATTCACTCCTCCAGAGAGGCAGTTGGCAATTTACATCCCGCCCATCAGCATAACAAGGCTCCCTGTTCTCCAGGGCCTGTCTTGCCTTTCTGGTTTTTACAAATTTTGTGGATGGCCCTTTTGACCGGTGGGAAGTGATACTTCTTTGTAGTGCAGATTTGCATTGCCCGCTTGCTTGCTTGGCCAAAAAGGGCGTATGCGTTTTCTCCTGAATATATTCAGGAGAAAACGCATACGCCCTTTTTGGCCAAGTGCATCATTGTCGAAGTTGTGCCCCTCTTCCTGTGCTTTAAAGGCGATTCCAACGTACCTCTTGAAATCTGTTTCCTGCTATTCTGCCTCGCTTTCAAGTCCGCTTCGTTGCCTTCCCTCAACAGATTTTTGGACGATAGTTTTCCTTTATTACTCGGCCACTTTGTGGTTTGCTGTGCCCCTGAGCTCCATTTTTCAACTCGTTTTTGGTGAGCTGACTGCAAGTCCTAAATTTTGGTTCAGGACCTATACTGGTTCCCGGTGGGTGGCTGAGACTTTGCTTAATTCTTCTTCCTGCCGGGAAATTACAGTGATATGTGCCCGTCCAAATGCCTAACAGCTACTCTCTCATTGGTTCTCCCTCTTCCCTTTCATCCTCTGACAAATTGGCAACCTGTGCGAACCAGGAGGTTATAGGGGCTGTCTCTCCAAGTTGGGAGGTTGATAGTAAAGCAGGTGGAAAGTCAAACCGGAGAACCAGGAGAGGGACTATTCGTTGAGTTTTAGAAACCTTTCGTATTCACAGTGTGTCCGTTCTCTAGGTTTCCCGTACATGTTATAACTGTAGTAATATTCCCTTCAACCTGGAGAGTTGGGACCCATGGAATGGGTGCCATGCATTATTGTTTTAAAGGGTCTGCATTTGCTCACCCAATCTCACCAATCCTCTCAGTCCCAAGTGTCCAGCCCTATGCCACATCCAGCTGCCGTGGTAGATAGGGTCATTCCAGGTTTCATCAGAGACCCTGAAGGAATTGTAAAAAATTTCCCAGTTTTTTTGTTTTGTTTTTGAAATTCCTTTTTATAGTGGGTTTGAGCTGATTCTCGCTGCCATGTTTATGCCAGTCTAGACACACTTGATTCCCTTACGGATACATATCAATACATAGGTTTTAAGATTCTTACTAGTCAGATATATTCCTCTGCGGGAAATATGTTGTTTTGAGTCCCTTTCACTGAGGAAAGTATAGGTCTTGTCTATTCCATAGTTGGTTTTTGGAACGGTACCTGTGCTTATATCAAACTCTGGTTTTATGCATCACCCCACCTCTCCTTCCCCCTTAAGCAGGCATAAGAGTGTTTTCTAAATGTGAGACACTGTTCTCTTTCCTAACTCAGTTCAAGTGTAGCCATGTTTACAGGATTTTCATAAGTGATATCTTATGATAAGTTTCTTTTTCTGTGTGACTTATTTCACTTAGAATCATCGTACCTGAATCCACCCATTTTGCTGCTACTGGTCTTATGACATTGATTTCATGGCTGAGGGATATTCCATCGTACGTAAGTACCACAATTTTTTGAACCATTTTTATATTTCCTGGGATATTTAAGGTGTATCCAAGTTGAGGGCCTTTTAAGTAGTGCAGCCCTAAATTTTGGGGTGGCTCTGTCTTATTGATTTTCAGTTTTCCCAAGGTATATTCCCTAGACTGGAAGTGCCCTTGGCTCTGTAGCTCTGTTGTTTACTTCTTTTAGGGAACACAATGCACTCCTCCAGAGAGGCAGTTGGCAATTTACATCCCGCCCATCAGCATAACAAGGCTCCTTGTTCTCCAGGGCCTGTCTTGCCTTTATGGTTTTTCCACATTTTGTGGATGTCCCTTTTGACCGGTGGGAAGTGATACTCCTTTGTAGTGCAGATTTGCATTGCCCGCTTGCTTGCTTGGCCAAAAAGGGCATGTGCGTTTTCTCCTGAATATATTCAGGAGAAAACGCATACGCCCTTTTTGGCCAAGTGCATCATTGTCGAAGTTGTGCCCCTCTTCCTGTGCTTTAAAGGCGATTCCAACGTACCTCTTGAAATCTGTTTCCTGCTATTCGGCCTCGCTTTCAAGTCCGCCTCGTTGCCTTCCCTCAACAGATTTTTCGACGATAGTTGTCCTTTATTACTCGGCCAGTTTGTGAATTGCTGTGCCCCTGAGCTTCATTTTTCAACTCGTTTTTGGTGAGCTGACCGCAAGTCCAAAATTTTGGTTCAGGACCTATACTGGTTCCCGGTGGGGGGCTGAGACTTTGGTTAACTCTTTTCCTGCCGGGAAATTACAGTGATATGTGCCCGTCCAAATGCCTAACAGCTACTCTCTCGTTGGTTCTCCCTCTTCCCTTTCATCCTGTGCCAAATTGGCAACCTGTGGAAACCAGGAGGTTAAAGGGGCTGCCTCTCCAACTTGGGAGGTTGATAGTAAAGCAGGTGGAAAGTCAAACCGGAGCACCAGGAGAGGGACTATTCGTTGAGTTTTAGAAACCTTTCATATTCACAGTGTGTCTGTTCTCTAGGTTTCCCGTACATGTTATAGCTGTAGTAATATTCCCTTCAACCTGGAGAGTTGGGACCCATGGAATGGGTGCCATGCATTATTGCTTTAAAGGGTCTGCATTTGCTCACCCAATCTCACCAATCCTCTCAGTCCCAAGTGTCCAGCCTTATGCCACATCCAGCTGTCATTGTAGATAGGGTCATTCCAGGTTTCATCACAGACCCTGAAGGAATTGTAAAGAATTTCCCAGTTTTTTCGTTTTGTTTTTGAAATTCCTTTTTATCGTGGGTTTGAGCTGATTCTCGCTGCCATGTTGATGCCAGTCTAGACACACTTGATTCCCTTACGGAGACATATCAATACATAGGTTTTAAGATTCTTACTAGTCAGATATATTCCTCTGTGGGAAATATGGTGTTTTGAGTCCCTTTCACTGAGGAAGGTGTAGGTCTTGTCTATTCCATAGTTGGTTTTTGGAACGGTACCTATGCTTATATCAAACTCTGGTTTTATGCATCACCCCACCTCTCCTTCTCCCTTAAGCAGGCATAAGAGTGTTTTCTAAATGTGAGACACTGTTCTCTTTCCTAACTCAGTTCAAGTGTAGCCATGTTTACAGGATCTTCATAAGTGATATCTTATGATAAGTTTATTTTTCTGTGTGACATATTTCACTTAGAATCATCGTACCTGAATCCACCCATTTTGCTGCTACTGGTCTTATGACATTGATTTCATGGCTGAGGGATATTCCATCGTACGTAAGTACCACAATTTTTTGAACCATTTTTATATTTCCTGGGATATTTAAGGTGTACCCAAGTTGAGGTCCTTGTAAGCAGTGCAGCCCTAAATTTTAGGGTGGCTCTGTCTTATTGATTTTCAGTTTTCCCAAGGTATATTCCCTAGACTGGAAGTGCCTTGGCTCTGTAGCTCTGTTGTTTACTTGTTTTAGGGAACACAATGCACTCCTCCAGAGAGTCAGTTGGCAATTTATATCCCGTCCATCAGCATAACAAGGCTCCCTGTTCTCCAGGGCCTGTCTTGCCTTTCTGGTTTTTACACATTTTGTGGATGTCCCTTTTGACCGGTGGGAAGTGATACTTCTTTGTAGTGCAGATTTGCATTGCCCGCTTGCTTGCTTGGCCAAAAAGGGCGTATGCGTTTTCTCCTGAATATATTCAGGAGAAAACGCATACGCCCTTTTTGGCCAAGTGCATCATTGTTGAAGTTGTGACCCTCTTCCTGTGCTTTAAAGGCGATTCCAACGTACCTCTTGAAATCTGTTTCCTGCTATTCTTCCTCGCTTTCAAGTCTGCCTCGTTGCCTTCCCTCAACAGATTTTTGGCCGATAGTTGTCCTTTATTACTCGGCCAGTTTGTGAATTGCTGTGCCCCTGAGCTCCATTTTTCAACTTGTTTTTGGTGAGCTGACCGCAAGTCCTAAATTTTGGTTCAGGACATATACTGGTTCCCGGTGGGGGGCTGAGACTTTGGTTAATTCTTCTTCCTCCCGGGAAATTACAGTGATATGTGCCCGTCCAAATGCCTAACAGCTACTCTCTCATTGGTTCTCCCTCTTCCCTTTCATCCTCTGCCAAATTGGCAACCTGTGCGAACCAGGAGGTTAAAGGGGCTGTCTCTCCAAGTTGGGAGGTTGATAGTAAAGCAGGTGGAAAGTCAAACCGGAGCACCAGGAGAGGGACTATTCGTTGAGTTTTAGAAACCTTTCGTATTCACAGTGTGTCCGTTCTCTAGGTTTCCCGTACATGTTATAACTGTAGTAATATTCCCTTAAACCTGGAGAGTTGGGACCCATGGAATGGGTGCCATGCATTATTGCTTTAAAGGGTCTGCATTTGCTCACCCAATCTCACCAATCCTCTCAGTCCCATGTGTCCAGCCTTATGCCACATCCAGCTGTCGTTTTAGATAGGGTTATTCCAGGTTTCATCAGAGACCCTGAAGGAATTGTAAAGAATTTGCCAGTTTTTTTGTTTTGTTTTTGAAATTCCTTTTTATCCTGGGTTTGAGCTGATTCTCGCTGCCATGTTTTTGCCAGTCTAGACACACTTGATTCCCTTACGGAGACATATCAATACATAGGTTTTAAGATTTTTACTAGTCAGATATATTCCTCTGCGGGAAATATGGGGTTTTGAGTCCCTTTCACTGAGGAAGGTGTAGGTCTTGTCTATTCCATAGTTGGTGTATGGAACGGTACCTGTGCTTATATCAAACTCTGGTTTTATGCATCACCCCACCTCTCCTTCCCCCTTAAGCAGGCATAAGAATATTTTCTAATTGTGAGACACTGTTCTCTTTCCTAGCTCATTTCAAGTGTAGCCATGTTTACAGGATCTTCATTAGTGATATCTTATGATAAGTTTCTTTTGCTGTGTGACTTATTTCACTTAGAATCATCGTACCTGAATCCACCCATTTTGCTGCTACTGGTCTTATGTCATTGATTTCATGGCTGAGGGATATTCCATCGTACATAACTCCCACAATTTTTTGAACCATTTTTATCTTTCCTGGGATATTTAAGGTGTACCCAAGTTGAGGTCCTTGTAAGCAGTGCAGCCCTAAATTTTGGGGTGGCTCTGTCTTATTGATTTTCAGTTTTCCCAAGGTATATTCCCTAGACTGGAAGTGCCCTTGGCTCTTTCGCTCTGTTGTTTACTTGTTTTAGGGAACGCAATTCACTCCTCCAGAGAGGCAGTTGGCAATTTACATCCCGCCCATCAGCATAACAAGGCTCCCTGTTCTCCAGGGCCTGTCTTGCCTTTCTGGTTTTTACAAATTTTGTGGATGGCCCTTTTGACCGGTGGGAAGTGATACTTCTTTGTAGTGCAGATTTGCATTGCCCGCTTGCTTGCTTGGCCAAAAAGGGCGTATGCGTTTTCTCCTGAATATATTCAGGAGAAAACGCATACGCCCTTTTTGGCCAAGTGCATCATTGTCGAAGTTGTGCCCCTCTTCCTGTGCTTTAAAGGCGATTCCAACGTACCTCTTGAAATCTGTTTCCTGCTATTCTGCCTCGCTTTCAAGTCCGCTTCGTTGCCTTCCCTCAACAGATTTTTGGACGATAGTTTTCCTTTATTACTCGGCCACTTTGTGGTTTGCTGTGCCCCTGAGCTCCATTTTTCAACTCGTTTTTGGTGAGCTGACTGCAAGTCCTAAATTTTGGTTCAGGACCTATACTGGTTCCCGGTGGGTGGCTGAGACTTTGCTTAATTCTTCTTCCTGCCGGGAAATTACAGTGATATGTGCCCGTCCAAATGCCTAACAGCTACTCTCTCATTGGTTCTCCCTCTTCCCTTTCATCCTCTGACAAATTGGCAACCTGTGCGAACCAGGAGGTTATAGGGGCTGTCTCTCCAAGTTGGGAGGTTGATAGTAAAGCAGGTGGAAAGTCAAACCGGAGAACCAGGAGAGGGACTATTCGTTGAGTTTTAGAAACCTTTCGTATTCACAGTGTGTCCGTTCTCTAGGTTTCCCGTACATGTTATAACTGTAGTAATATTCCCTTCAACCTGGAGAGTTGGGACCCATGGAATGGGTGCCATGCATTGTTGCTTTAAAGGGTCTGCATTTGCTCACCCAATCTCACCAATCCTCTCAGTCCCAAGTGTCCAGCCTTATGCCACATCCAGCTGCCGTGGTAGATAGGGTCATTCCAGGTTTCATCAGAGACCCTGAAGGAATTGTAAAAAATTTCCCAGTTTTTTTGTTTTGTTTTTGAAATTCCTTTTTATAGTGGGTTTGAGCTGATTCTCGCTGCCATGTTTATGCCAGTCTAGACACACTTGATTCCCTTACGGATACATATCAATACATAGGTTTTAAGATTCTTACTAGTCAGATATATTCCTCTGCGGGAAATATGGTGTTTTGAGTCCCTTTCACTGAGGAAAGTGTAGGTCTTGTCTATTCCATAGTTGGTTTTTGGAACGGTACCTGTGCTTATATCAAACTCTGGTTTTATGCATCACCCCACCTCTCCTTCCCCCTTAAGCAGGCATAAGAGTGTTTTCTAAATGTGAGACACTGTTCTCTTTCCTAACTCAGTTCAAGTGTAGCCATGTTTACAGGATTTTCATAAGTGATATCTTATGATAAGTTTCTTTTTCTCTGTGACTTATTTCACTTAGAATCATCGTACCTGAATCCACCCATTTTGCTGCTACTGGTCTTATGACATTGATTTCATGGCTGAGGGATATTCCATCGTACGTAAGTACCACAATTTTTTGAACCATTTTTATATTTCCTGGGATATTTAAGGTGTATCCAAGTTGAGGGCCTTTTAAGTAGTGCAGCCCTAAATTTTGGGGTGGCTCTGTCTTATTGATTTTCAGTTTTCCGAAGGTATATTCCCTAGACTGGAAGTGCCCTTGGCTCTGTAGCTCTGTTGTTTACTTCTTTTAGGGAACACAATGCACTCCTCCAGAGAGGCAGTTGGCAATTTACATCCCGCCCATCAGCATAACAAGGCTCCTTGTTCTCCAGGGCCTGTCTTGCCTTTATGGTTTTTCCACATTTTGTGGATGTCCCTTTTGACCGGTGGGAAGTGATACTCCTTTGTAGTGCAGATTTGCATTGCCCGCTTGCTAGCTTGGCCAAAAAGAGCATGTGCGTTTTCTCCTGAATATATTCAGGAGAAAACGCATACGCCCTTTTTGGCCAAGTGCATCATTGTCGAAGTTGTGCCCCTCTTCCTGTGCTTTAAAGGCGATTCCAACGTACCTCTTGAAATCTGTTTCCTGCTATTCGGCCTCGCTTTCAAGTCCGCCTCGTTGCCTTCCCTCAACAGATTTTTCGACGATAGTTGTCCTTTATTACTCGGCCAGTTTGTGAATTGCTGTGCCCCTGAGCTTCATTTTTCAACTCGTTTTTGGTGAGCTGACCGCAAGTCCAAAATTTTGGTTCAGGACCTATACTGGTTCCCGGTGGGGGGCTGAGACTTTGGTTAACTCTTTTCCTGCCGGGAAATTACAGTGATATGTGCCCGTCCAAATGCCTAACAGCTACTCTCTCGTTGGTTCTCCCTCTTCCCTTTCATCCTGTGCCAAATTGGCAACCTGTGGAAACCAGGAGGTTAAAGGGGCTGCCTCTCCAACTTGGGAGGTTGATAGTAAAGCAGGTGGAAAGTCAAACCGGAGCACCAGGAGAGGGACTATTCGTTGAGTTTTAGAAACCTTTCATATTCACAGTGTGTCTGTTCTCTAGGTTTCCCGTACATGTTATAGCTGTAGTAATATTCCCTTCAACCTGGAGAGTTGGGACCCATGGAATGGGTGCCATGCATTATTGCTTTAAAGGGTCTGCATTTGCTCACCCAATCTCACCAATCCTCTCAGTCCCAAGTGTCCAGCCTTATGCCACATCCAGCTGTCATTGTAGATAGGGTCATTCCAGGTTTCATCACAGACCCTGAAGGAATTGTAAAGAATTTCCCAGTTTTTTCGTTTTGTTTTTGAAATTCCTTTTTATCGTGGGTTTGAGCTGATTCTCGCTGCCATGTTGATGCCAGTCTAGACACACTTGATTCCCTTACGGAGACATATCAATACATAGGTTTTAAGATTCTTACTAGTAAGATATATTCCTCTGCGGGAAATATGGTGTTTTGAGTCCCTTTCACTGAGGAAGGTGTAGGTCTTGTCTATTCCATAGTTGGTTTTTGGAACGTACCTATGCTTATATCAAACTCTGGTTTTATGCATCACCCCACCTCTCCTTCCCCCTTAAGCAGGCATAAGAGTGTTTTCTAAATGTGAGACACTGTTCTCTTTCCTAACTCAGTTCAAGTGTAGCCATGTTTACAGGATCTTCATAAGTGATATCTTATGATAAGTTTATTTTTCTGTGTGACATATTTCACTTAGAATCATCGTACCTGAATCCACCCATTTTGCTGCTACTGGTCTTATGACATTGATTTCATGGCTGAGGGATATTCCATCGTACGTAAGTACCACAATTTTTTGAACCATTTTTATATTTCCTGGGATATTTAAGGTGTACCCAAGTTGAGGTCCTTGTAAGCAGTGCAGCCCTAAATTTTGGGGTGGCTCTGTCTTATTGATTTTCAGTTTTCCCAAGGTATATTCCCTAGACTGGAAGTGCCTTGGCTCTGTAGCTCTGTTGTTTACTTGTTTTAGGGAACACAATGCACTCCTCCAGAGAGTCAGTTGGCAATTTATATCCCGTCCATCAGCATAACAAGGCTCCCTGTTCTCCAGGGCCTGTCTTGCCTTTCTGGTTTTTACACATTTTGTGGATGTCCCTTTTGACCGGTGGGAAGTGATACTTCTTTGTAGTGCAGATTTGCATTGCCCGCTTGCTTGCTTGGCCAAAAAGGGCGTATGCGTTTTCTCCTGAATATATTCAGGAGAAAACGCATACGCCCTTTTTGGCCAAGTGCATCATTGTTGAAGTTGTGACCCTCTTCCTGTGCTTTAAAGGCGATTCCAACGTACCTCTTGAAATCTGTTTCCTGCTATTCTTCCTCGCTTTCAAGTCTGCCTCGTTGCCTTCCCTCAACAGATTTTTGGCCGATAGTTGTCCTTTATTACTCGGCCAGTTTGTGAATTGCTGTGCCCCTGAGCTCCATTTTTCAACTCGTTTTTGGTGAGCTGACCGCAAGTCCTAAATTTTGGTTCAGGACATATACTGGTTCCCGGTGGGGGGCTGAGACTTTGGTTAATTCTTCTTCCTCCCGGGAAATTACAGTGATATGTGCCCGTCCAAATGCCTAACAGCTACTCTCTCATTGGTTCTCCCTCTTCCCTTTCATCCTCTGCCAAATTGGCAACCTGTGCGAACCAGGAGGTTAAAGGGGCTGTCTCTCCAAGTTGGGAGGTTGATAGTAAAGCAGGTGGAAAGTCAAACCGGAGCACCAGGAGAGGGACTATTCGTTGAGTTTTAGAAACCTTTCGTATTCACAGTGTGTCCGTTCTCTAGGTTTCCCGTACATGTTATAACTGTAGTAATATTCCCTTAAACCTGGAGAGTTGGGACCCATGGAATGGGTGCCATGCATTATTGCTTTAAAGGGTCTGCATTTGCTCACCCAATCTCACCAATCCTCTCAGTCCCATGTGTCCAGCCTTATGCCACATCCAGCTGTCGTTTTAGATAGGGTTATTCCAGGTTTCATCAGAGACCCTGAAGGAATTGTAAAGAATTTGCCAGTTTTTTTGTTTTGTTTTTGAAATTCCTTTTTATCCTGGGTTTGAGCTGATTCTCGCTGCCATGTTTTTGCCAGTCTAGACACACTTGATTCCCTTACGGAGACATATCAATACATAGGTTTTAAGATTTTTATTAGTCAGATATATTCCTCTGCGGGAAATATGGGGTTTTGAGTCCCTTTCACTGAGGAAGGTGTAGGTCTTGTCTATTCCATAGTTGGTGTATGGAACGGTACCTGTGCTTATATCAAACTCTGGTTTTATGCATCACCCCACCTCTCCTTCCCCCTTAAGCAGGCATAAGAATATTTTCTAATTGTGAGACACTGTTCTCTTTCCTAGCTCATTTCAAGTGTAGCCATGTTTACAGGATCTTCATTAGTGATATCTTATGATAAGTTTCTTTTGCTGTGTGACTTATTTCACTTAGAATCATCGTACCTGAATCCACCCATTTTGCTGCTACTGGTCTTATGTCATTGATTTCATGGCTGAGGGATATTCCATCGTACATAAGTCCCACAATTTTTTGAACCATTTTTATCTTTCCTGGGATATTTAAGGTGTACCCAAGTTGAGGTCCTTGTAAGCAGTGCAGCCCTAAATTTTGGGGTGGCTCTGTCTTATTGATTTTCAGTTTTCCCAAGGTATATTCCCTAGACTGGAAGTGCCCTTGGCTCTTTCGCTCTGTTGTTTACTTGTTTTAGGGAACGCAATTCACTCCTCCAGAGACGCAGTTGGCAATTTACATCCCGCCCATCAGCATAACAAGGCTCCCTGTTCTCCAGGGCCTGTCTTGCCTTTCTGGTTTTTACAAATTTTGTGGATGGCCCTTTTGACCGGTGGGAAGTGATACTTCTTTGTAGTGCAGATTTGCATTGCCCGCTTGCTTGCTTGGCCAAAAAGGGCGTATGCGTTTTCTCCTGAATATATTCAGGAGAAAACGCATACGCCCTTTTTGGCCAAGTGCATCATTGTCGAAGTTGTGCCCCTCTTCCTGTGCTTTAAAGGCGATTCCAACGTACCTCTTGAAATCTGTTTCCTGCTATTCTGCCTCGCTTTCAAGTCCGCTTCGTTGCCTTCCCTCAACAGATTTTTGGACGATAGTTTTCCTTTATTACTCGGCCACTTTGTGGTTTGCTGTGCCCCTGAGCTCCATTTTTCAACTCGTTTTTGGTGAGCTGACTGCAAGTCCTAAATTTTGGTTCAGGACCTATACTGGTTCCCGATGGGTGGCTGAGACTTTGCTTAATTCTTCTTCCTGCCGGGAAATTACAGTGATATGTGCCCGTCCAAATGCCTAACAGCTACTCTCTCATTGGTTCTCCCTCTTCCCTTTCATCCTCTGACAAATTGGCAACCTGTGCGAACCAGGAGGTTATAGGGGCTGTCTCTCCAAGTTGGGAGGTTGATAGTAAAGCAGGTGGAAAGTCAAACCGGAGAACCAGGAGAGGGACTATTCGTTGAGTTTTAGAAACCTTTCGTATTCACAGTGTGTCCGTTCTCTAGGTTTCCCGTACATGTTATAACTGTAGTAATATTCCCTTCAACCTGGAGAGTTGGGACCCATGGAATGGGTGCCATGCATTATTGCTTTAAAGGGTCTGCATTTGCTCACCCAATCTCACCAATCCTCTCAGTCCCAAGTGTCCAGCCTTATGCCACATCCAGCTGCCGTGGTAGATAGGGTCATTCCAGGTTTCATCAGAGACCCTGAAGGAATTGTAAAAAATTTCCCAGTTTTTTTGTTTTGTTTTTGAAATTCCTTTTTATAGTGGGTTTGAGCTGATTCTCGCTGCCATGTTTATGCCAGTCTAGACAGACTTGATTCCCTTACGGATACATATCAATACATAGGTTTTAAGATTCTTACTAGTCAGATATATTCCTCTGCGGGAAATATGGTGTTTTGAGTCCCTTTCACTGAGGAAAGTGTAGGTCTTGTCTATTCCATAGTTGGTTTTTGGAACGGTACCTGTGCTTATATCAAACTCTGGTTTTATGCATCACCCCACCTCTCCTTCCCCCTTAAGCAGGCATAAGAGTGTTTTCTAAATGTGAGACACTGTTCTCTTTCCTAACTCAGTTCAAGTCTAGCCATGTTTACAGGATCTTCATAAGTGATATCTTATGATAAGTTTCTTTTTCTGTGTGACTTATTTCACTTACAATCATCGTACCTGAATCCACCCATTTTGCTGCTACTGGTCTTATGACATTGATTTCATGGCTGAGGGATATTCCATCGTACGTAAGTACCACAATTTTTTGAACCATTTTTATATTTCCTGGGATATTTAAGGTGTATCCAAGTTGAGGGCCTTTTAAGTAGTGCAGCCCTAAATTTTGGGGTGGCTCTGTCTTATTGATTTTCAGTTTTCCCAAGGTATATTCCCTAGACTGGAAGTGCCCTTGGCTCTGTAGCTCTGTTGTTTACTTCTTTTAGGGAACACAATGCACTCCTCCAGAGAGGCAGTTGGCAATTTACATCCCGCCCATCAGCATAACAAGGCTCCTTGTTCTCCAGGGCCTGTCTTGCCTTTATGGTTTTTACACATTTTGTGGATGTCCCTTTTGAACGGCGGGAAGTGATACTTCTTTGTAGTGCAGATTTGCATTGCGCGCTTGCTTGCTTGGCCAAAAAGAGTGTATGCTTTTTCTCCTGAATATATTCAGGAGAAAACGCATACGCCCTTTTTGGCCAAGTGCATCATTGTCGAAATTGTGCCCCTCTTCCTGTGCTTTAAAGGCGATTCCAACGTACCTATTGAAATCTGTTTCCTGCTATTCTGCCTCGCTTTCAAGTCCGCCTCGTTGCCTTCCCTCAACAGATTTTTGGACAATAGTTGTCCTTTATTACTCGGCCCGTTTGTGAATTGCTGTGCCCCTGAGCTCCATTTTTCAACTCGTTTTTGGTGAGCTGACTGCAAGTCCAAAATTTTGGTTCAGGGCCTATACTTGTTCCCGGTGGGTGGCTGAGACGTTGGTTAATTCTTCTTCCTTCCGGGAAATTAGAGTGATATGTGCCCGTCCAAATGCCTAACAGCTACTCTCTCATTGGTTCTCCCTCTTCCCTTTCATCCTCTGCCAAATTGGCAACGTGTGCGAACCAGGAGGTTAAAGGGGCTGTCTCTCCAAGTTGGGAGGTTGATAGTAAAGCAGATGGAAAGTCAAACCGGAGCATCAGGAGAGGGACTATTCGTTGAGTTTTAGAAACCTTTCGTATTCACAGTGTGTCCGTTCTCTAGGTTTCCCGTACATGTTATAGCTGTAGTAATATTCCCTTTAACCTGGAGATTTCGGACCCATGGAATGGGTGCCAGGCATTTTTGCTTTAAAGGGTCTGCATTTGCTCACCCACTCTCACCATTCCTCTCAGTCCTAAGTGTCCAGCCTTATGCCTCATCCAGCTGCCGTTGTACATAAGGTCATTCCAGGTTTCATCAGAGACCCTGAAGGAATTGTAAAGAATTTCCAAGTTTTTTGTTTTGTTTTTGAAATTCCTTTTTATAGTGGGTTTGAGCTGATTCTCGCTGCCATGTTTATGCCAGTCTAGACACACTTGATTCCCTTACGGATACATATCCATACATAGGTTTTAAGATTCTTACTAGTCAGATATATTCCTCTGCGGGAAATATGGGGTTTTGAGTCCCTTTCACTGAGGAAAGTGTAGGTCTTGTCTATTCCATAGTTGGTTTTTGGAACGGTACCTGTGCTTATATCAAACTCTGGTTTTATGCATCACCCCACCTCTCCTTCCCCCTTAAGCAGGCATAAGAGTGTTTTCTAAATGTGAGACACTGTTCTCTTTCCTAGCTCATTTCAAGTGTAGCCATGTTTACAGTATCTTCATAAGTGATATCTTATGATAAGTTTCTTTTTCTGTGTGACTTATTTCACTTAGAATCATCGTACATGAATCCACCCATTTTGCTGCTACTGGTCTTATGACATTGATTTCATGGCTGAGGGATATTCCATCGTACGTAAGTACCACAATTTTTTGAACCATTTTTATATTTCCTGGGATATTTAAGGTGTACCCAAGTTGAGGTCCTTGTAAGCAGTGCAGCCCTAAATTTTAGGGTGGCTCTGTCTTATTGATTTTCAGTTTTCCCAAGGTATATTCCCTAGACTGGAAGTGCCTTGGCTCTGTAGCTCTGTTGTTTACTTGTTTTAGGGAACACAATGCACTCCTCCAGAGAGTCAGTTGGCAATTTATATCCCGTCCATCAGCATAACAAGGCTCCCTGTTCTCCAGGGCCTGTCTTGCGTTTCTGGTTTTTACACATTTTGTGGATGTCCCTTTTGACCGGTGGGAAGTGATACTTCTTTGTAGTGCAGATTTGCATTGCCCGCTTGCTTGCTTGGCCAAAAAGGGCGTATGCGTTTTCTCCTGAATATATTCAGGAGAAAACGCATACGCCCTTTTTGGCCAAGTGCATCATTGTCGAAGTTGTGACCCTCTTCCTGTGCTTTAAAGGCGATTCCAACGTACCTCTTGAAATCTGTTTCCTGCTATTCTTCCTCGCTTTCAAGTCTGCCTCGTTGCCTTCCCTCAACAGATTTTTGGCCGATAGTTGTCCTTTATTACTCGGCCAGTTTGTGAATTGCTGTGCCCCTGAGCTCCATTTTTCAACTCGTTTTTGGTGAGCTGACCGCAAGTCCTAAATTTTGGTTCAGGACATATACTGGTTCCCGGTGGGGGGCTGAGACTTTGGTTAATTCTTCTTCCTCCCGGGAAATTACAGTGATATGTGCCCGTCCAAATGCCTAACAGCTACTCTCTCATTGGTTCTCCCTCTTCCCTTTCATCCTCTGCCAAATTGGCAACCTGTGCGAACCAGGAGGTTAAAGGGGCTGTCTCTCCAAGTTGGGAGGTTGATAGTAAAGCAGGTGGAAAGTCAAACCGGAGCACCAGGAGAGGGACTATTCGTTGAGTTTTAGAAACCTTTCGTATTCACAGTGTGTCCGTTCTCTAGGTTTCCCGTACATGTTATAACTGTAGTAATATTCCCTTAAACCTGGAGAGTTGGGACCCATGGAATGGGTGCCATGCATTATTGCTTTAAAGGGTCTGCATTTGCTCACCCAATCTCACCAATCCTCTCAGTCCCATGTGTCCAGCCTTATGCCACATCCAGCTGTCGTTTTAGATAGGGTTATTCCAGGTTTCATCAGAGACCCTGAAGGAATTGTAAAGAATTTGCCAGTTTTTTTGTTTTGTTTTTGAAATTCCTTTTTATCCTGGGTTTGAGCTGATTCTCGCTGCCATGTTTTTGCCAGTCTAGACACACTTGATTCCCTTACGGAGACATATCAATACATAGGTTTTAAGATTTTTACTAGTCAGATATATTCCTCTGCGGGAAATATGGGGTTTTGAGTCCCTTTCACTGAGGAAGGTGTAGGTCTTGTCTATTCCATAGTTGGTGTATGGAACGGTACCTGTGCTTATATCAAACTCTGGTTTTATGCATCACCCCACCTCTCCTTCCCCCTTAAGCAGGCATAAGAGTGTTTTCTAAATGTGAGACACTGTTCTCTTTCCTAGCTCATTTCAAGTGTAGCCATGTTTACAGTATCTTCATAAGTGATATCTTATGATAAGTTTCTTTTTCTGTGTGACTTATTTCACTTAGAATCATCGTACCTGAATCCACCCATTTTGCTGCTACTGGTCTTATGTCATTGATTTCATGGCTGAGGGATATTCCATCGTACATAAGTCCCACAATTTTTTGAACCATTTTTATATTTCCTGGGATATTTAAGGTGTACCCAAGTTGAGGTCCTTGTAAGCAGTGCAGCCCTAAATTTTGGGGTGGCTCTGTCTTATTGATTTTCAGTTTTCCCAAGGTATATTCCCTAGACTGGAAGTGCCCTTGGCTCTGTCGCTCTGTTGTTTACTTGTTTTAGGGAACACAATGCACTCCTCCAGAGAGGCAGTTGGCAATTTACATCCCGCCCATCAGCATAACAAGGCTCCCTGTTCTCCAGGGCCTGTCTTGCCTTTCTGGTTTTTACACATTTTGTGGATGTCCCTTTTGACCGGTGGGAAGTGATACTTCTTTGTAGTGCAGATTTGCATTGCCCGCTTTCTTGCTTGGCCAAAAAGAGCGTATGCGTTTTCTCCTGAATATATTCAGGAGAAAACGCATACGCCCTTTTTGGCCAAGTGGATCATTGTCGAAGTTGTGCCCCTCTTTCTGTGCTTTAAAGGCGATTCCAACGTACCTCTTGAAATCTGTTTCCTGCTATTCTGCATCGCTTTCAAGTCCGCTTCGTTGCCTTCCCTCAACAGATTTTTGGACGATAGTTTTCCTTTATTACTCGGCCACTTTGTGGTTTGCTGTGCCCCTGAGCTCCATTTTTCAACTCGTTTTTGGTGAGCTGACCGCAAGTCCTAAATTTTGGTTCAGGACATATACTGGTTCCCGGTGGGGGGCTGAGACTTTGGTTACTTCTTCTTTCTGCTGGGAAATTACAGTGATATGTGCCCGTCCAAATGCCTAACAGCTACTCTCTCATTGGTTCTCCCTCTTCCCTTTCATCCTCTACCAAATTGGCAACCTGTGAGAACCAGGAGGTTAAAGGGGCTGTCTCTCCAAGTTGGGAGGTTGATAGTAAAGCAGATGGAAAGTCAAACCGGAGCACCAGGAGAGGGACTATTCGTTCAGTTTTAGAAACCTTTCGTATTCACAGTGTGTCCGTTCTCTAGGTTTCCCGTACATGTTATAACTGTAGTAATATTCCCTTCACCCTGGAGAGTTGGGACCCATGGAATGGGTGCCATGCATTATTGCTTTAAAGGGTCTGCATTTGTTCACCCAATCTCACCAATCCTCTCAGTCCCAAGTGTCCAGCCTTATGCCACATCCAGCTGTCCTTGTAGATAGGGTCATTCCAGGTTTCATCAGAGACTCTGAAGGAATTGTAAAGAATTTCCCAGTTTTTTTGATTTGTTTTTGAAATTCCTTTTTATAGTGGGTTTGAGCTGATTCTCGCTGCCATGTTTATGCCAGTCTTGACACACTTGATTCCCTTACGGATACATATCAATACATAGGTTTTAAGATTCTTACTAGTCAGATATATTCCTCTGCGGGAAATATGGTGTTTTGAGTCCCTTTCACTGAGGAAAGTGTAGGTCTTGTCTATTCCATAGTTGGTTTTTAGAACGGTACCTGTGCTTATATCAAACTCTGGTTTTATGCATCACCCCACCTCTCCTTCCCCCTTAAGCAGGCATAAGAGTGTTTTCTAAATGTGAGACACTGTTCTCTTTCCTAACTCAGTTCAAGTCTAGCCATGTTTACAGGATCTTCATAAGTGATATCTTATGATAAGTTTCTTTTTCTGTGTGACTTATTTCACTTGCAATCATCGTACCTGAATCCACCCATTTTGCTGCTACTGGTCTTATGACATTGATTTCATGGCTGAGGGATATTCCATCGTACGTAAGTACCACAATTTTTTGAACCATTTTTATATTTCCTGGGATATTTAAGGTGTATCCAAGTTGAGGGCCTTTTAAGTAGTGCAGCCCTAAATTTTGGGGTGGCTCTGTCTTATTGATTTTCAGTTTTCCCAAGGTATATTCCCTAGACTGGAAGTGCCCTTGGCTCTGTAGCTCTGTTGTTTACTTCTTTTAGGGAACACAATGCACTCCTCCAGAGAGGCAGTTGGCAATTTACATCCCGCCCATCAGCATAACAAGGCTCCTTGTTCTCCAGGGCCTGTCTTGCCTTTATGGTTTTTACACATTTTGTGGATGTCCCTTTTGAACGGCGGGAAGTGATACTTCTTTGTAGTGCAGATTTGCATTGCGCGCTTGCTTGCTTGGCCAAAAAGAGTGTATGCTTTTTCTCCTGAATATATTCAGGAGAAAACGCATACGCCCTTTTTGGCCAAGTGCATCATTGTCGAAATTGTGCCCCTCTTCCTGTGCTTTAAAGGCGATTCCAACGTACCTCTTGAAATCTGTTTCCTGCTATTCTGCCTCGCTTTCAAGTCCGCCTCGTTGCCTTCCCTCAACAGATTTTTGGACAATAGTTGTCCTTTATTACTCGGCCCGTTTGTGAATTGCTGTGCCCCTGAGCTCCATTTTTCAACTCGTTTTTGGTGAGCTGACTGCAAGTCCAAAATTTTGGTTCAGGGCCTATACTGGTTCCCGGTGGGTGGCTGAGACGTTGGTTAATTCTTCTTCCTTCCGGGAAATTAGAGTGATATGTGCCCGTCCAAATGCCTAACAGCTACTATCTCATTGGTTCTCCCTCTTCCCTTTCATCCTCTGCCAAATTGGCAACGTGTGCGAACCAGGAGGTTAAAGGGGCTGTCTCTCCAAGTTGGGAGGTTGATAGTAAAGCAGATGGAAAGTCAAACCGGATCATCAGGAGAGGGACTATTCGTTGAGTTTTAGAAACCTTTCGTATTCACAGTGTGTCCGTTCTCTAGGTTTCCCGTACATGTTATAGCTGTAGTAATATTCCCTTTAACCTGGAGATTTCGGACCCATGGAATGGGTGCCAGGCATTTTTGCTTTAAAGGGTCTGCATTTGCTCACCCACTCTCACCATTCCTCTCAGTCCTAAGTGTCCAGCCTTATGCCTCATCCAGCTGCCGTTGTACATAAGGTCATTCCAGGTTTCATCAGAGACCCTGAAGGAATTGTAAAGAATTTCCAAGTTTTTTGTTTTGTTTTTGAAATTCCTTTTTATAGTGGGTTTGAGCTGATTCTCGCTGCCATGTTTATGCCAGTCTAGACACACGTGATTCCCTTACGGATACATATCCATACATAGGTTTTAAGATTCTTACTAGTCAGATATATTCCTCTGCGGGAAATATGGGGTTTTCAGTCCCTTTCACTGAGGAAAGTGTAGGTCTTGTCTATTCCATAGTTGGTTTTTGGAACGGTACCTGTGCTTATATCAAACTCTGGTTTTATGCATCACCCCACCTCTCCTTCCCCCTTAAGCAGGCATAAGAGTGTTTTCTAAATGTGAGACACTGTTCTCTTTCCTAGCTCATTTCAAGTGTAGCCATGTTTACAGTATCTTCATAAGTGATATCTTATGATAAGTTTCTTTTTCTGTGTGACTTATTTCACTTAGAATCATCGTACCTGAATCCACCCATTTTGCTGCTACTGGTCTTATGTCATTGATTTCATGGCTGAGGGATATTCCATCGTACATAAGTCCCACAATTTTTTGAACCATTTTTATATTTCCTGGGATATTTAAGGTGTACCCAAGTTGAGGTCCTTGTAAGCAGTGCAGCCCTAAATTTTGGGGTGGCTCTGTCTTATTGATTTTCAGTTTTCCCAAGGTATATTCCCTAGACTGGAAGTGCCCTTGGCTCTGTCGCTCTGTTGTTTACTTGTTTTAGGGAACACAATGCACTCCTCCAGAGAGGCAGTTGGCAATTTACATCCCGCCCATCAGCATAACAAGGCTCCCTGTTCTCCAGGGCCTGTCTTGCCTTTCTGGTTTTTACACATTTTGTGGATGTCCCTTTTGACCGGTGGGAAGTGATACTTCTTTGTAGTGCAGATTTGCATTGCCCGCTTTCTTGCTTGGCCAAAAAGAGCGTATGCGTTTTCTCCTGAATATATTCAGGAGAAAACGCATACGCCCTTTTTGGCCAAGTGGATCATTGTCGAAGTTGTGCCCCTCTTTCTGTGCTTTAAAGGCGATTCCAACGTACCTCTTGAAATCTGTTTCCTGCTATTCTGCATCGCTTTCAAGTCCGCTTCGTTGCCTTCCCTCAACAGATTTTTGGACGATAGTTTTCCTTTATTACTCGGCCACTTTGTGGTTTGCTGTGCCCCTGAGCTCCATTTTTCAACTCGTTTTTGGTGAGCTGACCGCAAGTCCTAAATTTTGGTTCAGGACATATACTGGTTCCCGGTGGGGGGCTGAGACTTTGGTTACTTCTTCTTTCTGCTGGGAAATTACAGTGATATGTGCCCGTCCAAATGCCTAACAGCTACTCTCTCATTGGTTCTCCCTCTTCCCTTTCATCCTCTACCAAATTGGCAACCTGTGAGAACCAGGAGGTTAAAGGGGCTGTCTCTCCAAGTTGGGAGGTTGATAGTAAAGCAGATGGAAAGTCAAACCGGAGCACCAGGAGAGGGACTATTCGTTCAGTTTTAGAAACCTTTCGTATTCACAGTGTGTCCGTTCTCTAGGTTTCCCGTACATGTTATAACTGTAGTAATATTCCCTTCACCCTGGAGAGTTGGGACCCATGGAATGGGTGCCATGCATTATTGCTTTAAAGGGTCTGCATTTGTTCACCCAATCTCACCAATCCTCTCAGTCCCAAGTGTCCAGCCTTATGCCACATCCAGCTGTCCTTGTAGATAGGGTCATTCCAGGTTTCATCAGAGACTCTGAAGGAATTGTAAAGAATTTCCCAGTTTTTTTGATTTGTTTTTGAAATTCCTTTTTATAGTGGGTTTGAGCTGATTCTCGCTGCCATGTTTATGCCAGTCTAGACACACTTGATTCCCTTATGGAGACATATCAATACATAAGTTTTAAGATTCTTACTAGTCAGATATATTCCTCTGCGGGAAATATGGTGTTTTGAGTCCCTTTCACTGAGGAAGGTGTAGGTCTTGTCTATTCCATAGTTGGTTTTTGGAATGGTACCTGTGCTTATATCAAACTCTGGTTTTATGCATCACCCCACCTCTCTTTCCCCCTTAAGCAGGCATAAGAGTGTTTTCTAAATGTGAGACACTGTTCTCTTTCCTAACTCAGTTCAAGTGTAGCCATGTTTACAGGATCTTCATAAGTGATATCTTATGATAAGATCTTTTTCTGTGTGACTTATTTCACTTAGAATCATCGTACCTGAATCCAACCATTTTGCTGCTACTGGTCTTATGTCATTGATTTCATGGCTGAGGGATATTCCATCGTACGTAAGTACCACAATTTTTTGAACCATTTTTATATTTCCTGGGATATTTAAGCTGTACCCAAGTTGAGGTCCTTGTAAGCAGTGCAGCCCTACATTTTGGGGTGGCTCTGTCTTATTGATTTTCAGTTTTCCCAAGGTATATTCCCTAGACTGGAAGTGCCCTTGGCTCTGTAGCTCTGTTCTTTACATGTTTTAGGGAACGCAATGCACTCCTCCAGAGAGGCAGTTGGCAATGTACATCCCGCCCATCAGCATAACAAGGCTCCCTGTTTTCCAGGGCCTGTCTTGCCTTTCTGTTTTTTACACATTTTGTGGATGTCCCTTTTGAGCGGTGGGAAGTGATACTTCTTTGTAGTGCAGATTTGCATTGCCCGCTTGCTTGCTTGGCCAAAAAGGGCGTATGCGTTTTCTCCTGAATATATGCAGGAGAAAACGCATACGCCCTTTTTGGCCAAGTGCATCATTGTCGAAGTTGTGCCCCTCTTCCTGTGCTTTAAAGGCGATTCCAACGTACCTCTTGAAATCTGTTTCCTGCTATTCTGCCTCGCTTTCAAGTCCGCCTCGTTGCCTTCCCTCAACAGATTTTTGGAGGATAGTTGTCCTTTATTACTCGGCCAGTTTGTGAATTGCTGTGCCCCTGAGCTCCATTTTTCAACTCGTTTTTGGTGAGCTGACCGCAAGTCCTAAATTTTGGTTCAGGACCTATGCTGGTTCCCAGTGCGGGGCTGAGACTTTGGTTAATACTTCTTCCTGCCGGGAAATTACAGTGATATGTGCCCGTCCAAATGCCTAACAGCTAATCTCTCATTGGTTCTCCCTCTTCCCTTTCATCCTCTGCCAAATTGGCAACCTGTGCGAACCAGGAGGTTAAAGGGGCTGTCTCTCCAATTTGGGAGGTTGATAGTAAAGCAGATGGAAAGTCAAACCGGAGCACCAGGAGAGGGACTATTCGTTGAGTTTTACAAACCTTTCGTATTCACAGTGTGTCCGTTCTCTAGGTTTCCCGTACATGTTATATCTGTAGTAATATTCCTTCAACCTGGAGATTTGGGACCCATGGAATGGGTGCCATGCATTATTGCTTTAAAGGGTCTGCATTTGCTCACCCAATCTCACCAAGCCTCTCAGTTCCAAGTGTCCAGCCTTTATGCCACATCCACCTCTCATTGTAGATAGGGTCATTCCTGGTTTCATCACAGACCCTGAAGGAATTGTAAAGAATTTTCCCAGTTTTTTTGTTTTGTTTTTGAAATTCCTTTTTATAGTGGGTTTGAGCTGATTCTCGCTGCCATGTTTATGCCAGTCTAGACACACTTGATTCCCTTACGGAGACATATCAATACATAGGATTTAAGATTCTTACTAGTCAGATATATTCCTCTGCGGGAAATATGGGGTTTTGAGTTCCTTTCACTGAGGAAGGTGTAGGTATTGTCTATTCCATAGTTGATTTTTGGAACGCTACCTGTGCTTATATCAAACTGTGGTTTTATGCATCACCCCACCTCTCCTTCCCCCTTAAGGAGGCATAAGAGTGTTTTCTAAATGTGAGACACTGTTCTCTTTCCTAACTCAGTTCAAGTGTAGCCATGTTTACAGGATCTTCATAAGTGATATCTTATGATAAGTTTCTTTTTCTCTGTGACTTATTTCACTTAGAATCATCGTACATGAACCCACCCATTTTGCTGCTACTGGTCTTATGACATTGATTTCATGGCTGAGGGATATTCCATCGTACGTAAGTACCACAATTTTTTGAACCATTTTTATATTTCCTGGGATATTTAAGGTGTACCCAAGTTGAGGTCCTTGTAAGCAGTGCAGCCCTAAATTTTGGGGTGGCTCTGTCTTATTGATTTTCAGTTTTCCCAAGGTATATTCCCTAGACTGGAAGTGCCCTTGGCTCTGTAGCTCTGTTCTTTACTTGTTTTAGGGAACACAATGTACTGCTCCAGAGAGGCAGTTGGCAATTTACATCCCGCCCATCAGCATAACAAGGCTCCCTGTTCTCCAGGGCCTGTCTTGCCTTTCTGGTTTTTACACATTTTGTGGATGTCCCTTTTGACCGGTGGGAAGTGATACTTCTTTGTAGTGCAGATTTGCATTGCCCGCTTGCTTGCTTGGCCAAAATGGGCGTATGCGTTTTCTCCTGAATATATTCAGGAGAAAATGCATACGCCCTTTTTGGCCAAGTGCATCATTGTCGAAGTTGTGCCCCTCTTCCTGTGCTTTAAAGGTGATTCCAACGTACCTCTTGAAATCTGTTTCCTGCTATTCTGCCTGCCTTTCAAATCCGCCTCGTTGCCTTCCCTCAACAGATTTTTGGACGATAGTTTTCCTTTATTACTCGGCCAGTTTGTGAATTGCTGTGCCTCTGAGTTCCATTTTTCAACTCGTTTTTGGTTAGCTGACCGCAAGTCCAAAATTTTGGTTCAGGACCTATACTGGTTCCCGGTGGGGGGCTGAGACTTTGGTTAATTCTTCTTTCTGCCGGGAAATTACAGTGATATGTGCCCGTCCAAATGCCTAACAGCTACTCTCTCATTGGTTCTCCCTCTTCCCTTTCATCCTCTGCCAAATTGGCAACCTGTGGAAACCAGGAGGTTAAAGGGGCTGCCTCTCCAACTTGGGAGGTTGATAGTAAAGCAGGTGGAAAGTCAAACCGGAGCACGAGGAGAGGGACTATTCGTTGAGTTTTAGAAACCTTTCGTATTCACAGTGTGTCCGTTCTCTAGGTTTCCCGTACATATTATAGCTGTAGTAATATTCCCTTCAACCTGGAGAGCTGGGACCCATGGAATGGGTGCCAGGCATTTGTGCTTTAAAGGGTCTGCATTTGCTCACCCAATCTCACCAATCGTCTCAGTCCCAAGTGTCCAGCCTTATGCCACATCCAGCTGTCGTTGTAGATAGGGTCATTCCAGGTTTCATCAGACACCCTGAAGGAATTGTAAAGAATTTCCAAGTTTTTTTGTTTTGTTTTTGAAATTCCTTTTTATAGTGGGTTTAAGCTGATTCTCGCTGCCATGTTTATGCCAGTCTAGACACACTTGATTCCCTTACGGAGACATATCAATACATAGGTTTTAAGATTCTTACTAGTCAGATATATTCCTCTGCGGGAAATATGGTGTTTTGAGTCCCTTTCACTGAGGAAAGTGTAGGTCTTGTCTATTCCATAGTTGGTTTTTGGAACGGTACCTGTGCTTATATCAAACTCTGGTTTTATGCATCACCCCACCTCTCCTTCCCCCTTAAGCAGGCATAAGAGTGTTTTCTAAATGTGAGACATTCTTCTCTTTCCTAACTCAGTTCAAGTGTAGCCATGTTTACAGGATCTTCATAAGTGATATCTTATGATAAGTTTCTTTTTCTGTGTGACTTATTTCACTTAGAATCATCGTACCTGAATCCACCCATTTTGCTGCTACTGGTCTTATGTCATTGATTTCATGGCTGAGGGATATTCCATCGTACGTAAGTACCACAATTTTTTGAACCATTTTTATATTTCCTGGGATATTTAAGGTGTACCCAAGTTGAGGTCCTTGTAAGCAATGCAGCCCTAAATTTTGGAGTGGCTCTTTCTTATTGATTTTCAGTTTTCCCAAGGTATATTCCCTAGACTGGAAGTGCCCTTGGCTCTGTAGCTCTGTTCTTTACATGTTTTAGGGAACGCAATGCACTCCTCCAGAGAGGCAGTTGGCAATGTACATCCCGCCCATCAGCATAACAAGGCTCCCTGTTTTCCAGGGCCTGTCTTGCCTTTCTGGTTTTTACACATTTTGTGGATTTCCCTTTTGACCGGTGGGAAGTGATATTTCTTTGTAGTGCAGATTTGCATTGCCCGCTTGCTTGCTTGGCCAAAAAGGGCCTATGTGTTTTCTCCTGAGAAAACGCATATGCCCTTTTTGGCCAAGTGCATCATTGTTGAAGATGTGCCCCTCTTCCTGTGCTTTAAAGGCGATTCCAACGTACCTCTTGAAATGTGTTTCCTTCTATTCTGGCTCACTTTCAAGTCCGCCTCGCTGCCTTCCCTCAACAGATTTTTGGACGATAGTTGTCCTTTATTACTCGGCCAGTTTGTGAATTGCTGTGCCCCTGAGCTCCATTTTTCAACTCGTTTTTGGTGAGCTGACCACAAGTCCAAAATTTTGGTTCAGGACCTATGCTGTTTCCCGGAGGGGGGCTGAGAATTTGGTTAATTCTTCTGCCTGCCGGGAAATTACAGTGATATGTGCCCGTCCAAATGCCTAACAGCTACTCTCTCATTGGTGCTCCCGCTTCCCTTTCATCCTCTGCCAAATTGGCAACCTGTGCGAACCAGGAGGTTAAAGGGGCTGTCTCTCCAAGTTGGGAGGTTGATAGTAAAGCAGGTGGAAAGTCAAACCGGAGCACCAGGAGAGGGACTATTCGTTGAGTTTTAGAAACCTTTCGTATTCACAGTGTGTCCGTTCTCTAGGTTTCCCGTACATGTTATAACTGTAGTAATATTCCCTTCAACCTGGAGAGTTGGGACCCATGGAATGGGTGCCATGCATTATTGCTTTAAAGGGTCTGCATTTGCTCACCCAATCTCACCAATCGTCTCAGTCCCAAGTGTCCAGCCTTATGCCACATCCAGCTGTTGTTGTATATAGGGTCATTCCAGGTTTCATCAGAGACTCTGAAGGAATTGTAAAGAATTTCCCAGTTTTTTTGTTTTGTATTTGAAATTCCTTTTTAACGTGGGTTTGAGCTGATTCTCGCTGCCATGTTTATGCCAGTCTAGACACACTTGATTCCCTTACGGTGACATATCAATACATAGGTTTTAAGATTCTTACTAATGAGATATATTCCTCTGCGGGAAATATGGGGTTTTGAGTCCCTTTCACTGAGGAAGGTGTAGGTCTTGTCTATTCCATAGTTGGTTTTTGGAACGGTACCTGTGCTTATATCAAACTCTGGTTTTATGCATCACCCCACCTATCCTTCCCCCTTAAGCAGGCATAAGATTGTTTTCTAAAAGTGAGACACTGTTCTCTTTCCTAACTCAGTTCAAGTGTAGCCATGTTTACAGGATCTTCATAACTGATATCTTATGATAAGTTTCTTTTTCTGTGTGACTTATTTCACTTAGAATCATCGTACCTGAATCCACCCATTTTGCTGCTACTGCTCTTATAACATTGATTTCATAGCTGAGGGATACTTCATCGTACGTAAGTACCACAATTTTTTGAACCATTTTTATACTTCCTGGGATATTTAAGGTGTACCCAAGTTGAGGTCCTTGTAAGCAGTGCAGCCCTAAATTATGGGGTGGCTCTGTCTTATTGATTTTCAGTTTTCCCAAGGTATATTCCCTAGACTGGAAGTGCCCTTGGCTCTGTAGCTCTGTTCTTTACTTGTTTTATGGAACACAATGCACTCCTCCAGAGAGGAAGTTGGCAATTTACATCCCGCCCATCAGCATAACAAGGCTCCCTGTTCTACAGGGCCTGTCTTGCCCTTCTGGTTTTTACACATTTTGTGGATGTCCCTTTTGACCGGTGGGAAGTGATACTTCTTTGTAGTGCAGATTTGCATTGCCCGCTTGCTTGCTTGGCCTAAAAGGGCGTATGCGTTTTCTCCTGAATATATTCAGGAGAAAACGCATACGCCCTTTTTGGCCAAGTGCATCATTGTCGAAGTTGTGCCCCTCCTCCTGTGCTTTAAAGGCGATTCCAACGTACCTCTTGAAATCTGTTTCCTGCTATTCTGCCTCGCTTTCAAGTCCGCCTCGGTGCCTTCCCTCAACAGATTTTTGGACGATAGTTGTCCTTTATTACTCGGCCAGTTTGTGAATTGCTGTGCCCCTGAGCTCCATTTTTCAACTCGTTTTTGGTGAGCTGACCGCAAGTCCAAAATTTTGGTTCAGGACCTATGCTCGTTCCCGGTGGGTGGCTGAGACTTTGGTTAATTTTTCTTCCTGCCGGGAAATTACAGTGATATGTGCCCGTCCAAATGCCTAACAGCTACTCTCTCATTGGTTCTCCCTCTTCCCTTTCATCCTCTGCCAAATTGGCAACCTGTGGAAACCAGGAGGTTAAAGGGGCTGCCTCTGCAACTTGGGAGGTTGATAGTAAAGCAGGTGGAAAGTCAAACCGGAGCACGAGGAGAGGGACTATTCGTTGAGTTTTAGAAACCTTTCGTATTCACAGTGTGTCCGTTCTCTAGGTTTCCCGTACATATTATAGCTGTAGTAATATTCCCTTCAACCTGGAGAGCTGGGACCCATGGAATGGGTGCCAGGCATTTGTGCTTTAAAGGGTCTGCATTTGCTCACCCAATCTCACCAATCGTCTCAGTCCCAAGTGTCCAGCCTTATGCCACATCCAGCTGTCGTTGTAGATAGGGTCATTCCAGGTTTCATCAGAGACCCTGAAGGAATTGTAAAGAATTTCCAAGTTTTTTTGTTTTGTATTTGAAATTCCTTTTTATAGTGGGTTTGAGCTGATTCTCGCTGCCATGTTTATGCCAGTCTAGACACACTTTATTCCCTTACGGAGACATATCAATACATAGGATTTAAGATTCTTACTAGTCAGATATATTCCTCTGCGGGAAATATGGGGTTTTGAGTTCCTTTCACTGAGGAAGGTGTAGGTCTTGTCTATTCCATAGTTGGTTTTTGGATCGGTACCTGTGCTTATATCAAACTCTGGTTTTATGCATCACCCCACCTCTCCTTCCCCCTTAAGCAGGCATAAGAGTGTTTTCTAAATGTGAGACACTGTTCTCTTTCCTAACTCAGTTCAAGTGTAGCCATGTTTACAGGATCTTCATAAGTGATATCTTTTGATATGTTTCTTTTTCTGTGTGACTTATTTCACTTAGAATCATCGTAGCTGAATCCACCCATTTTGCTGCTACTGGTCTTATGACATTGATTTCATGGCTGAGCGATATTCCATCGTACGTAAGTACCACAATATTTGAACCATTTTTATATTTCCTGGAATATTTAAGGTGTACCCAAGTTGAGGTCCTTGTAAGCAGTGCAGCCCTAAATTTTGGGGTGGCTCTGTCTTATTGATTTTCAGTTTTCCCAAAGTATATTCCCTAGACTGGAAGTGCCCTTGGCTCTGTAGCTCTGTTCTTTACTTGTTTTAGGGAACACAATGTACTCCTCCAGAGAGGCAGTTGGCAATTTACCTCCCGCCCATCAGCATAACAAGGCTCCCTGTTCTCCAGGGCCTGTCTTTCCTTTCTGGTTTTTACACATTTTGTGGATGTCCCTTTTGACCGGTGGGAAGTGATACTTCTCTGTAGTGCAGATTTGCATTGCCCGCTTGCTTGCTTGGCCAAAAAGGGCGTATGCGTTTTCTCCTGAATATATTCAGGAGAAAACGCATACGCCCTTTTTGGCCAAGTGCATCATTGTCGAAGTTGTGCCCCTCTTCCTCTGCTTTAAAGGCGATTCCAACGTACCTCTTGAAATCTGTTTCCTGCTATTCTGCCTCGCTTTCAAGTCCGCCTCGTTGCCTTCCCTCAACAGATTTTTGGAGGATAGTTGTCCTTTATTACTCGGCCAGTTTGTGAATTGCTGTGCCCCTGAGCTCCATTTCTCAACTCGTTTTTGGTGAGCTGACCGCAAGTCCTAAATTTTGGTTCAGGACCTATGCTGGTTCCCAGTGCGGGGCTGAGACTTTGGTTAATACTTCTTCCTGCCGGGAAATTACAGTGATATGTGCCCGTCCAAATGCCTAACAGCTACTCTCTCATTGGTTCTCCCTCTTCCCTTTCATCCTCTGCCAAATTGGCAACCTGTGCGAACCAGGAGGTTAAAGGGGCTGTCTCTCCAAGTTGGGAGGTTGATAGTAAAGCAGATGGAAAGTCAAACCGGAGCAACAGGAGAGGGACTATTCGTTGAGTTTTACAAACTTTTCGTATTCACAGTGTGTCCGTTCTCTAGGTTTCCCGTACATGTTATAGCTGTAGTAATATTCCCTTCAACCTGGAGAGTTGGGACCCATGGAATGGGTGCCATGCATTATTGCTTTAAAGGGTCTGCATTTGTTCACCCAATCTCACCAATCCTCTCAGTCCCAAGTGCCCAGCCTTATGCCACATCCAGCTGTCATTGTAGAAAGGGTCATTCCAGGTTTCATCAGAGACCCTGAAGGAATTGTAAAGAATTTCCCAGTTTTTCTGTTTTGTTTTTGAAATTCCTTTTTATAGTCGGTTTGAGCTGATTCTCGCTGCCATGTTTATGCCAGTCTAGACACACTTTATTCCCTTACGGAGACATATCAATACATAGGATTTAAGATTCTTACTAGTCAGATATATTCCTCTGCGGGAAATATGGGGTTTTGAGTTCCTTTCACTGAGGAAGGTGTAGGTCTTGTCTATTCCATAGTTGGTTTTTGGATCGGTACCTGTGCTTATATCAAACTCTGGTTTTATGCATCACCCCACCTCTCCTTCCCCCTTAAGCAGGCATAAGAGTGTTTTCTAAATGTGAGACACTGTTCTCTTTCCTAACTCAGTTCAAGTGTAGCCATGTTTACAGGATCTTGATAAGTGATATCTTATGATATGTTTCTTTTTCTGTGTGACTTATTTCACTTAGAATCATCGTAGCTGAATCCACCCATTTTGCTGCTACTGGTCTTATGACATTGATTTCATGGCTGAGCGATATTCCATCGTACGTAAGTACCACAATATTTGAACCATTTTTATATTTCCTGGAATATTTAAGGTGTACCCAATTTGAGGTCCTTGTAAGCAGTGCAGCCCTAAATTTTGGGGTGGCTCTGTCTTATTGATTTTCAGTTTTCCCAAAGTATATTCCCTAGACTGGAAGTGCCCTTGGCTCTGTAGCTCTGTTCTTTACTTGTTTTAGGGAACACAATGTACTCCTCCAGAGAGGCAGTTGGCAATTTACATCCCGCCCATCAGCATAACAAGGCTCCCTGTTCTCCAGGGCCTGTCTTTCCTTTCTGGTTTTTACACATTTTGTGGATGTCCCTTTTGACCGGTGGGAAGTGATACTTCTCTGTAGTGCAGATTTGCATTGCCCGCTTGCTTGCTTGGCCAAAAAGGGCGTATGCGTTTTCTCCTGAATATATTCAGGAGAAAACACATACGCCCTTTTTGGCCAAGTGCATCATTGTCGAAGTTGTGCCCCTCTTCCTGTGCTTTAAAGGCGATTCCAACGTACCTCTTGAAATCTGTTTCCTGCTATTCTGCCTCGCTTTCAATTCCGCCTCGTTGCCTTCCCTCAACAGATTTTTGGACGATAGTTGTCCTTTATTACTCGGCCAGTTTGTGAATTGCTGTGCCCCTGAGCTCCATTTTTCAACTCGTTTTTGGTGAGCTGACCGCAAGTCCTAAATTTTGGTTCAGGACCTATGCTGGTTCCCAGTGCGGGGCTGAGACTTTGGTTAATACTTCTTCCTGCCTGGAAATTACAGTGATATGTGCCCGTCCAAATGCCTAACAGCTAATCTCTCATTGGTTCTCCCTCTTCCCTTTCATCCTCTGCCAAATTGGCAACCTGTGCGAACCAGGAGGTTAAAGGGGCTGTCTCTCCAATTTGGGAGGTTGATAGTAAAGCAGATGGAAAGTCAAACCGGAGCACCAGGAGAGGGACTATTCGTTGAGTTTTACAAACCTTTCGTATTCACAGTGTGTCCATTCTCTAGGTTTCCCGTACATGTTATATCTGTAGTAATATTCCTTCAACCTGGAGATTTGGGACCCATGGAATGGGTGCCATGCATTATTGCTTTAAAGGGTCTGCATTTGCTCACCCAATCTCACCAATCGTCTCAGTCCCAAGTGTCCAGCCTTATGCCACATCCAGCTGTTGTTGTATATAGGGTCATTCCAGGTTTCATCAGAGACTCTGAAGGAATTGTAAAGAATTTCCCAGTTTTTTTGTTTTGTATTTGAAATTCCTTTTTAACGTGGGTTTGAGCTGATTCTCGCTGCCATGTTTATGCCAGTCTAGACACACTTGATTCCCTTACGGTGACATATCAATACATAGGTTTTAAGATTCTTACTAGTGAGATATATTCCTCTGCGGGAAATATGGGGTTTTGAGTCCCTTTCACTGAGGAAGGTGTAGGTCTTGTCTATTCCATAGTTGGTTTTTGGAACGGTACCTGTGCTTATATCAAACTCTGGTTTTATGCATCACCCCACCTATCCTTCCCCCTTAAGCAGGCATAAGATTGTTTTCTAAAAGTGAGACACTGTTCTCTTTCCTAACTCAGTTCAAGTGTAGCCATGTTTACAGGATCTTCATAACTGATATCTTATGATAAGTTTCTTTTTCTGTGTGACTTATTTCACTTAGAATCATCGTACCTGAATCCACCCATTTTGCTGCTACTGCTCTTATAACATTGATTTCATAGCTGAGGGATACTTCATCGTACGTAAGTACCACAATTTTTTGAACCATTTTTATACTTCCTGGGATATTTAAGGTGTACCCAAGTTGAGGTCCTTGTAAGCAGTGCAGCCCTAAATTATGGGGTGGCTCTGTCTTATTGATTTTCAGTTTTCCCAAGGTATATTCCCTAGACTGGAAGTGCCCTTGGCTCTGTAGCTCTGTTCTTTACTTGTTTTATGGAACACAATGCACTCCTCCAGAGAGGAAGTTGGCAATTTACATCCCGCCCATCAGCATAACAAGGCTCCCTGTTCTACAGGGCCTGTCTTGCCCTTCTGGTTTTTACACATTTTGTGGATGTCCCTTTTGACCGGTGGGAAGTGATACTTCTTTGTAGTGCAGATTTGCATTGCCCGCTTGCTTGCTTGGCCTAAAAGGGCGTATGCGTTTTCTCCTGAATATATTCAGGAGAAAACGCATACGCCCTTTTTGGCCAAGTGCATCATTGTCGAAGTTGTGCCCCTCCTCCTGTGCTTTAAAGGCGATTCCAACGTACCTCTTGAAATCTGTTTCCTGCTATTCTGCCTCGCTTTCAAGTCCGCCTCGGTGCCTTCCCTCAACAGATTTTTGGACGATAGTTGTCCTTTATTACTCGGCCAGTTTGTGAATTGCTGTGCCCCTGAGCTCCATTTTTCAACTCGTTTTTGGTGAGCTGACCGCAAGTCCAAAATTTTGGTTCAGGACCTATGCTCGTTCCCGGTGGGTGGCTGAGACTTTGGTTAATTTTTCTTCCTGCCGGGAAATTACAGTGATATGTGCCCGTCCAAATGCCTAACAGCTACTCTCTCATTGGTTCTCCCTCTTCCCTTTCATCCTCTGCCAAATTGGCAACCTGTGGAAACCAGGAGGTTAAAGGGGCTGCCTCTGCAACTTGGGAGGTTGATAGTAAAGCAGGTGGAAAGTCAAACCGGAGCACGAGGAGAGGGACTATTCGTTGAGTTTTAGAAACCTTTCGTATTCACAGTGTGTCCGTTCTCTAGGTTTCCCGTACATATTATAGCTGTAGTAATATTCCCTTCAACCTGGAGAGCTGGGACCCATGGAATGGGTGCCAGGCATTTGTGCTTTAAAGGGTCTGCATTTGCTCACCCAATCTCACCAATCGTCTCAGTCCCAAGTGTCCAGCCTTATGCCACATCCAGCTGTCGTTGTAGATAGGGTCATTCCAGGTTTCATCAGAGACCCTGAAGGAATTGTAAAGAATTTCCAAGTTTTTTTGTTTTGTATTTGAAATTCCTTTTTATAGTGGGTTTGAGCTGATTCTCGCTGCCATGTTTATGCCAGTCTAGACACACTTTATTCCCTTACGGAGACATATCAATACATAGGATTTAAGATTCTTACTAGTCAGATATATTCCTCTGCGGGAAATATGGGGTTTTGAGTTCCTTTCACTGAGGAAGGTGTAGGTCTTGTCTATTCCATAGTTGGTTTTTGGATCGGTACCTGTGCTTATATCAAACTCTGGTTTTATGCATCACCCCACCTCTCCTTCCCCCTTAAGCAGGCATAAGAGTGTTTTCTAAATGTGAGACACTGTTCTCTTTCCTAACTCAGTTCAAGTGTAGCCATGTTTACAGGATCTTCATAAGTGATATCTTTTGATATGTTTCTTTTTCTGTGTGACTTATTTCACTTAGAATCATCGTAGCTGAATCCACCCATTTTGCTGCTACTGGTCTTATGACATTGATTTCATGGCTGAGCGATATTCCATCGTACGTAAGTACCACAATATTTGAACCATTTTTATATTTCCTGGAATATTTAAGGTGTACCCAAGTTGAGGTCCTTGTAAGCAGTGCAGCCCTAAATTTTGGGGTGGCTCTGTCTTATTGATTTTCAGTTTTCCCAAAGTATATTCCCTAGACTGGAAGTGCCCTTGGCTCTGTAGCTCTGTTCTTTACTTGTTTTAGGGAACACAATGTACTCCTCCAGAGAGGCAGTTGGCAATTTACCTCCCGCCCATCAGCATAACAAGGCTCCCTGTTCTCCAGGGCCTGTCTTTCCTTTCTGGTTTTTACACATTTTGTGGATGTCCCTTTTGACCGGTGGGAAGTGATACTTCTCTGTAGTGCAGATTTGCATTGCCCGCTTGCTTGCTTGGCCAAAAAGGGCGTATGCGTTTTCTCCTGAATATATTCAGGAGAAAACGCATACGCCCTTTTTGGCCAAGTGCATCATTGTCGAAGTTGTGCCCCTCTTCCTCTGCTTTAAAGGCGATTCCAACGTACCTCTTGAAATCTGTTTCCTGCTATTCTGCCTCGCTTTCAAGTCCGCCTCGTTGCCTTCCCTCAACAGATTTTTGGAGGATAGTTGTCCTTTATTACTCGGCCAGTTTGTGAATTGCTGTGCCCCTGAGCTCCATTTCTCAACTCGTTTTTGGTGAGCTGACCGCAAGTCCTAAATTTTGGTTCAGGACCTATGCTGGTTCCCAGTGCGGGGCTGAGACTTTGGTTAATACTTCTTCCTGCCGGGAAATTACAGTGATATGTGCCCGTCCAAATGCCTAACAGCTACTCTCTCATTGGTTCTCCCTCTTCCCTTTCATCCTCTGCCAAATTGGCAACCTGTGCGAACCAGGAGGTTAAAGGGGCTGTCTCTCCAAGTTGGGAGGTTGATAGTAAAGCAGATGGAAAGTCAAACCGGAGCACCAGGAGAGGGACTATTCGTTGAGTTTTACAAACTTTTCGTATTCACAGTGTGTCCGTTCTCTAGGTTTCCCGTACATGTTATAGCTGTAGTAATATTCCCTTCAACCTGGAGAGTTGGGACCCATGGAATGGGTGCCATGCATTATTGCTTTAAAGGGTCTGCATTTGTTCACCCAATCTCACCAATCCTCTCAGTCCCAAGTGCCCAGCCTTATGCCACATCCAGCTGTCATTGTAGAAAGGGTCATTCCAGGTTTCATCAGAGACCCTGAAGGAATTGTAAAGAATTTCCCAGTTTTTCTGTTTTGTTTTTGAAATTCCTTTTTATAGTCGGTTTGAGCTGATTCTCGCTGCCATGTTTATGCCAGTCTAGACACACTTTATTCCCTTACGGAGACATATCAATACATAGGATTTAAGATTCTTACTAGTCAGATATATTCCTCTGCGGGAAATATGGGGTTTTGAGTTCCTTTCACTGAGGAAGGTGTAGGTCTTGTCTATTCCATAGTTGGTTTTTGGATCGGTACCTGTGCTTATATCAAACTCTGGTTTTATGCATCACCCCACCTCTCCTTCCCCCTTAAGCAGGCATAAGAGTGTTTTCTAAATGTGAGACACTGTTCTCTTTCCTAACTCAGTTCAAGTGTAGCCATGTTTACAGGATCTTGATAAGTGATATCTTATGATATGTTTCTTTTTCTGTGTGACTTATTTCACTTAGAATCATCGTAGCTGAATCCACCCATTTTGCTGCTACTGGTCTTATGACATTGATTTCATGGCTGAGCGATATTCCATCGTACGTAAGTACCACAATATTTGAACCATTTTTATATTTCCTGGAATATTTAAGGTGTACCCAATTTGAGGTCCTTGTAAGCAGTGCAGCCCTAAATTTTGGGGTGGCTCTGTCTTATTGATTTTCAGTTTTCCCAAAGTATATTCCCTAGACTGGAAGTGCCCTTGGCTCTGTAGCTCTGTTCTTTACTTGTTTTAGGGAACACAATGTACTCCTCCAGAGAGGCAGTTGGCAATTTACATCCCGCCCATCAGCATAACAAGGCTCCCTGTTCTCCAGGGCCTGTCTTTCCTTTCTGGTTTTTACACATTTTGTGGATGTCCCTTTTGACCGGTGGGAAGTGATACTTCTCTGTAGTGCAGATTTGCATTGCCCGCTTGCTTGCTTGGCCAAAAAGGGCGTATGCGTTTTCTCCTGAATATATTCAGGAGAAAACACATACGCCCTTTTTGGCCAAGTGCATCATTGTCGAAGTTGTGCCCCTCTTCCTGTGCTTTAAAGGCGATTCCAACGTACCTCTTGAAATCTGTTTCCTGCTATTCTGCCTCGCTTTCAATTCCGCCTCGTTGCCTTCCCTCAACAGATTTTTGGACGATAGTTGTCCTTTATTACTCGGCCAGTTTGTGAATTGCTGTGCCCCTGAGCTCCATTTTTCAACTCGTTTTTGGTGAGCTGACCGCAAGTCCTAAATTTTGGTTCAGGACCTATGCTGGTTCCCAGTGCGGGGCTGAGACTTTGGTTAATACTTCTTCCTGCCTGGAAATTACAGTGATATGTGCCCGTCCAAATGCCTAACAGCTAATCTCTCATTGGTTCTCCCTCTTCCCTTTCATCCTCTGCCAAATTGGCAACCTGTGCGAACCAGGAGGTTAAAGGGGCTGTCTCTCCAATTTGGGAGGTTGATAGTAAAGCAGATGGAAAGTCAAACCGGAGCACCAGGAGAGGGACTATTCGTTGAGTTTTACAAACCTTTCGTATTCACAGTGTGTCCATTCTCTAGGTTTCCCGTACATGTTATATCTGTAGTAATATTCCTTCAACCTGGAGATTTGGGACCCATGGAATGGGTGCCATGCATTATTGCTTTAAAGGGTCTGCATTTGCTCACCCAATCTCACCAAGCCTCTCAGTTCCAAGTGTCCAGCCTTATGCCACATCCACCTCTCATTGTAGATAGGGTCATTCCAGGTTTCATCACAGACCCTGAAGGAATTGTAAAGAATTTCCCAGTTTTTTTGTTTTGTTTTTGAAATTCCTTTTTATAGTGGGTTTGAGCTGATTCTCGCTGCCATGTTTATGCCAGTCTAGACACACTTGATTCCCTTACGGAGACATATCAATACATAGGATTTAAGATTCTTACTAGTCAGATATATTCCTCTGCGGGAAATATGGGGTTTTGAGTTCCTTTCACTGAGGAAGGTGTAGGTATTGTCTATTCCATAGTTGATTTTTGGAACGGTACCTGTGCTTATATCAAACTCTGGTTTTATGCATCACCCCACCTCTCCTTCCCCCTTAAGCAGGCATAAGAGTGTTTTCTAAATGTGAGACACTGTTCTCTTTCCTAACTCAGTTCAAGTGTAGCCATGTTTACAGGATCTTCATAAGTGATATCTTATGATAAGTTTCTTTTTCTCTGTGACTTATTTCACTTAGAATCATCGTACATGAACCCACCCATTTTGCTGCTACTGGTCTTATGACATTGATTTCATGGCTGAGGGATATTCCATCGTACGTAAGTACCACAATTTTTTGAACCATTTTTATATTTCCTGGGATATTTAAGGTGTACCCAAGTTGAGGTCCTTGTAAGCAGTGCAGCCCTAAATTTTGGGGTGGCTCTGTCTTATTGATTTTCAGTTTTCCCAAGGTATATTCCCTAGACTGGAAGTGCCCTTGGCTCTGTAGCTCTGTTCTTTACTTGTTTTAGGGAACACAATGTACTGCTCCAGAGAGGCAGTTGGCAATTTACATCCCGCCCATCAGCATAACAAGGCTCCCTGTTCTCCAGGGCCTGTCTTGCCTTTCTGGTTTTTACACATTTTGTGGATGTCCCTTTTGACCGGTGGGAAGTGATACTTCTTTGTAGTGCAGATTTGCATTGCCCGCTTGCTTGCTTGGCCAAAAAGGGCGTATGCGTTTTCTCCTGAATATATTCAGGAGAAAATGCATACGCCCTTTTTGGCCAAGTGCATCATTGTCGAAGTTGTGCCCCTCTTCCTGTGCTTTAAAGGTGATTCCAACGTACCTCTTGAAATCTGTTTCCTGCTATTCTGCCTGCCTTTCAAATCCGCCTCGTTGCCTTCCCTCAACAGATTTTTGGACGATAGTTTTCCTTTATTACTCGGCCAGTTTGTGAATTGCTGTGCCCCTGAGCTCCATTTTTCAACTCGTTTTTGGTTAGCTGACCGCAAGTCCAAAATTTTGGTTCAGGACCTATACTGGTTCCCGGTGGGGGGCTGAGACTTTGGTTAATTCTTCTTTCTGCCGGGAAATTACAGTGATATGTGCCCGTCCAAATGCCTAACAGCTACTCTCTCATTGGTTCTCCCTCTTCCCTTTCATCCTCTGCCAAATTGGCAACCTGTGCGAACCAGGAGGTTAAAGGGGCTGTCTCTCCAAGTTGGGAGCTTGATAGTAAAGCAGATGGAAAGTCAAACCGGAGCACCAGGAGAGGGACTATTCGTTGAGTTTTAGAAACCTTTCGTATTCACAGTGTGTCCGTTCTCTAGGTTTCCCGTACATGTTATAACTGTAGTAATATTCCCTTAAACCTGGAGAGTTGGGACCCATGGAATGGGTGCCATGCATTATTGCTTTAAAGGGTCTGCATTTGCTCACCCAATCTCACCAATCCTCTCAGTCCCATGTGTCCAGCCTTATGCCACATCCAGCTGTCGTTTTAGATAGTGTTATTCCAGGTTTCATCAGAGACCCTGAAGGAATTGTAAAGAATTTGCCAGTTTTTTTGTTTTGTTTTTGAAATTCCTTTTTATCCTGGGTTTGAGCTGATTCTCGCTGCCATATTTATGCCAGTCTAGACACACTTGATTCCCTTACGGAGACATATCAATACATAGGTTTTAAGATTTTTACTAGTCAGATATATTCCTCTGTGGGAAATATGGGGTTTTGAGTCCCTTTCACTGAGGAAGGTGTAGGTCTTGTCTATTCCATAGTTGGTGTTTGAAACGGTACCTGTGCTTATATCAAACTCTGGTTTTATGCATCACCCCACCTCTCCTTCCCCCTTAAGCAGGCATAAGAATGTTTTCTAAATGTGAGACACTGTTCTCTTTCCTAGCTCATTTCAATTGTAGCCATGTTTACAGGATCTTCATAACTGATATCTTATGATAAGTTTCTTTTTCTGTGTGACTTATTTCACTTAGAATCATCGTACCTGAATCCACCCATTTTGCTGCTACTGGTCTTATGTCATTGATTTCATGGCTGAGGGATATTCCATCGTACATAAGTCCCACAATTTTTTGAACCATTTTTATATTTCCTGGGATATTTAAGGTGTACCCAAGTTGAGGTCCTTGTAAGCAGTGCAGCCCTAAATTTTGGGGTGGCTCTGTCTTATTGATTTTCAGTTTTCCCAAGGTATATTCCCTAGACTGGAAGTGCCCTTGGCTCTGTCGCTCTGTTGTTTACTTGTTTTAGGGAACACAATGCACTCCTCCAGAGAGGCAGTTGGCAATTTACATCCCGCCCATCAGCATAACAAGGCTCCCTGTTCTCCAGGGCCTGTCTTGCCTTTCTGGTTTTTACACATTTTGTGGATGTCCCTTTTGAACGGCGGGAAGTGATACTTCTTTGTAGTGCAGATTTGCATTGCCCGCTTGCTTGCTTGGCCAAAAAGGGCGTATGCGTTTTCTCCTGAATATATTCAGGAGAAAACGCATACGCCCTTTTTGGCCAAGTGCATCATTGTCGAAATTGTGCCCCTCTTCCTGTGCTTTAAAGGCGATTCCAACGTACCTCTTGAAATCTGTTTCCTGCTATTCTGCCTCGCTTTCAAGTCCGCCTCGTTGCCTTCCCTCAACAGATTTTTGGAAAATAGTTGTCCTTTATTACTCGGCCCGTTTGTGAATTGCTGTGCCCCTGAGCTCCATTTTTCAACTCGTTTTTGGTGAGCTGACCGCAAGTCCAAAATTTTGGTTCAGGGCCTATACTGGTTCCCGGTGGGTGGCTGAGACGTTGGTTAATTCTTCTTCCTTCCGGGAAATTAGAGTGATATGTGCCCGTCCAAATGCCTAACAGCTACTCTCTCATTGGTTCTCCCTCTTCCCTTTCATCCTCTGCCAAATTGGCAACGTGTACGAACCAGGAGGTTAAAGGGGCTGTCTCTCCAAGTTGGGAGGTTGATAGTAAAGCAGATGCAAAGTCAAACCGGAGCATCAGGAGAGGGACTATTCGTTGAGTTTTAGAAACCTTTCGTATTCACAGTGTGTCCGTTCTCTAGGTTTCCCGTACATGTTATAGCTGTAGTAATATTCCCTTTAACCTGGAGATTTCGGACCCATGGAATGGGTGCCAGGCATTTTTGCTTTAAAGGGTCTGCATTTGCTCACCCACTCTCACCATTCCTCTCAGTCCTAAGTGTCCAGCCTTATGCCTCATCCAGCTGCCGTTGTACATAAGGTCATTCCAGGTTTCATCAGAGACCCTGAAGGAATTGTAAAGAATTTCCAAGTTTTTTGTTTTGTTTTTGAAATTCCTTTTTATAGTGGGTTTGAGCTGATTCTCGCTGCCATGTTTATGCCAGTCTAGACACACTTGATTCCCTTACGGAGACATATCAATACATAGGTTTTAAGATTCTTACTAGTCAGATATATTCCTCTGTGGGAAATATGGTGTTTTGAGTCCATTTCACTGAGGAAGGTGTAGGTCTTGTCTATTCCATAGTTGGTTTTTGGAACGGTACCTCTGCTTATATCAAACTCTGGTTTTATGCATCACCCCACCTCTCCTTCACCCTTAAGCAGGCTTAAGATTGTTTTCTAAATGTGAGACACTGTTCTCTTTCCTAACTCAGTTCAAGTGTAGCCATGTTTACAGGATCTTCATAAGTGATATCTTATGACAAGTTTCTTTTGCTGTGTGACTTATTTCACTTAGAATCATCGTACCTGAATCCACCCATTTTGCTGCTACTGGTCTTATGACATTGATTCCATGGCTGAGGGATATTCCATCGTACGAAAGTACCACAATTTTTTGAACCATTTTTATATTTCATGGGATATTTAAGGTGTACCCAAGTTGAGGTCCTTGTAAGCAGTGCAGCCCTAAATTTTGGGTTGGCTCTGTCTTATTGATTTTCAGTTTTCCCAAGGTATATTCCCTAGACTGGAAGTGCCCTTGGCTCTGTAGCTCTGTTGTTTATTTGTTTTAGGGAACACAATGCACTCCTCCAGAGAGGCAGTTGGCAAGTTACATCCCGCCCATCAGCATAACAAGGCTCCCTGTTCTCCAGGGCCTGTCTTGCCTTTCTGGTTTTTACACATTTTGTGGATGTCCCTTTTGGCCGGTGGGAAGGGATACTTCTTTGTAGTGCAGATTTGCATTGCCCGCTTGCTTGCTTGGCCAAAAAGGGCCTATGCGTTTTCTCCTGAATATATTCAGGAGAAAACGCATAGGCCCTTTTTGGCCAAGTGCATCATTGTCGAAGTTGTGACACTCTTCCTGTGCTTTAAAGGCGATTCCAACGTACCTCTTTAAATCTTTTTCCTGCTATTCTGCCTCGCTTTCAAGTCTGCCTCGTTGCCTTCCCTCAACAGATTTTTGGACGATAGTTGTCCTTTATTACTCGGCCAGTTTGTGAATTGCTGTGCCCCTGAGCTCCATTTTTCAACTCGTTTTTGGTGAGCTGACCGCAAGTCCTAAATTTTGGTTCAGGACCTATGCTGTTTCCCGGTGGGGGGCTGAGACTTTGGTTAATTCTTCTTCCTGCCGGGAAATTACAGTGATATGTGCCCGTCCAAATGCCTAACAGCTACTCTCTCATTGGTTCTCCCTCTTCCCTTTCATCCTCTGCCAAATTGGCAACGTGTGCGAACCAGGAGGTTAAAGGGGCTGTCTCTCCAAGTTGGGAGGTTGATAGTAAAGCAGGTGGAAAGTCAAACCGGAGCACCAGGAGAGGGACTCTTCGTTGAGTTTTAGAAACCTTTCGTATTCACAGTGTGTCCGTTCTTTAGGTTTCCCGTACATGTTATAACTGTAGTAATATTCCCTTCAACCTGGAGAGTTGGGACCCATGGAATGGGTGCCATGCATTATTGCTTTAAAGGGTCTGCATTTGCTCACCCAATCTCACCAATCGTCTCAGTCCCAAGTGTCCAGCCTTATGCCACATCCAGCTGTTGTTGTAGATATTGTCATTCCAGGTTTCATCAGAGACTCTGAAGGAATTGTAAAGAATTTCCCAGTTTTTTTGTTTTTATTTGAAATTCCTTTTTATCGTGGGTTTGAGCTGATTCTCGCTGCCATGTTTATGCCAGTCTAGACACACTTGATTCCCTTACGGAGACATATCAATACATAGGTTTTAAGATTCTTACTAGTCAGATATATTCCTCTGCGGGAAATATGGGGTTTTGAGTCCCTTTCACTGAGGAAGGTGTAGGTCTTGTCTATTCCATAGTTGGTTTTTGGAACGGTACCTGTGCTTATATCAAACTCTGGTTTTATGCATCACCCCACCTCTCCTTCCCCCTTAAGCAGGCATAAGAGTGTTTTCTAAATGTGAGACACTGTTCTCTTTCCTAACTCAGTTCAAGTGTAGCCATGTTTACAGGATCTTCATAAGTGATATCTTATGATAAGTTTCTTTTTCTGTGTGACTTATTTCACTTAGAATCATCGTACCTGAATCCACCCATTATGCTGCTACTGCTCTTATGACAATGATTTCATGGCTGAGGGATACTTCATCGTACGTAAGTACCACAATTTTTTGAACCATTTTTATATTTCCTGGGATATTTAAGGTGTACCCAAGTTGAGGTCCTTGTAAGCAGTGCAGCCCTAAATTTTGGGGTGGCTCTGTCTTATTGATTTTCAGTTTTCCCAAGGTATATTCCCTAGACTGGAAGTGCCCTTGGCTCTGTAGCTCTGTTGTTTACTTGTTTTAGGGAACACAATGCACTCCTCCAGAGAGGCAGTTGGCAATTTATATCCCGCCCATCAGCATAACAAGGCTCCCTGTTCCACAGGGCCTGTCTTGCCCTTCTGGTTTTTACACATTTTGTGGATGTCCCTTTTGACCGGTGGGAAGTGATACTTTTTGGTAGTGCAGATTTGCATTGCCCGCTTCCTTGCTTGGCCAAAAAGGGCGTATGCGTTTTCTCCTGAATATATTCAGGAGAAAACGCATACGCCCTTTTTGGCCAAGTGCATCATTGTCGAAGTTGTGCCCCTCCTCCTGTGCTTTAAAGGCGATTCCAACGTACCTCTTGAAATCTGTTTCCTGCTATTCTGCCTCGCTTTAAAGTCCGCCTCGGTGCCTTCCCTCAACAGATTTTTGGACGATAGTTGTCCTTTATTACTCGGCCAGTTTGTGAATTGCTGTGCCCCTGAGCTCCATTTTTCAACTCGTTTTTGGTGAGCTGACCGCAAGTCCAAAATTTTGGTTCAGGACCTATGCTCGTTCCCGGTGGGTGGCTGAGACTTTGGTTAATTCTTCTTCCTGCCGGGAAATTACAGTGATATGTGCCCGTCCAAATGCCTAACAGCTACTCTCTCATTGGTTCTCCCTCTTCCCTTTCATCCTCTGCCAAATTGGCAACCTGTGGAAACCAGGAGGTTAAAGGGGCTGCCTCTCCATCTTGGGAGGTTGATAGTAAAGCAGGTGGAAAGTCAAACCGGAGCACGAGGAGAGGGACTATTCGTTGAGTTTTAGAAACCTTTCGTATTCAGAGTGTTTCCGTTCTCTAGGTTTCCCGTACATGTTATAACTGTAGTAATATTCCCTTCAATCTGGAGAGTTGGGACCCGTGGAATGGGTGCCATGCATTATTGCTTTAAAGGGTCTGCATTTGCTAACCCAATCTCACCAATCCTCTCAGTCCCAAGTGTCCAGCCTTATGCCACATCCAGCTGTCGTTGTAGATAGGGTCATTCCAGTTTTCATCAGAGACTCTGAAGGAATTGTTAAGAATTTCCCAGTTTTTTTGTTTTGTTTTTGAAATTCCTTTTTATAGTGGGTTTGAGCTGATTCTCGCTGCCATGTTTATGCCAGTCTAGACACACTTGATTCCCTTACGGAGACATATCAATACATAGGTTTTAATATTCTTACTAGTCAGATATATTCCTCTGTGGGCAATATGGTGTTTTGAGTCCCTTTCACTGAGGAAGGTGTAGGTCTTGTCTATTCCATAGTTGGTTTTTGGAACGGTACCTGTGCTTATATCAAACTCTGGTTTTATGCATCACCCCACCACTCCTTCCCCCTTAAGCAGTCATAAGAGTGTTTTCTAAATGTGAGACACTGTTCTCTTTCCTAACTCAGTTCAAGCGTAGCCATGTTTACAGGATCTTAATAACTGATATCTTATGATAAGTTTCTTTTTCTGTGTGATTTATTTCACTTAGAATAATCGTAGCTGAATCCACCCATTTTGCTGCTACTGGTCTTATGACATTGATTTCATGGCTGAGGGATATTCCATCGTACATAATTACCACAATTTTTTGAACCATTTTTATATTTCCTGGGATATTTAAGGTGTACCCAAGTTGAGGTCCTTGTAAGCAGTGCAGCCCTAAATTTTGGGGTGGCTCTGTCTTATTGATTTTCAGTTTTCCCAAGGTATATTCCCTAGACTGGAAGTGCACTTGGCTCTGTAGCTCTGTTGTTTACTTGTTTTAGGGAACACAATGCACTCCTCCAGAGAGGCAGTTGGCAAGTTACATCCCGCCCATCAGCATAACAAGGCTCCCTGTTCTCCAGGGCCTGTCTTGCCTTTCTGGTTTTTACACATTTTGTGGATGTCCCTTTTGACCGGTGGGAAGTGATACTTCTTTGTAGTGCAGATTTGCATTGCCCGCTTGCTTGCTTGGCCAAAAAGGGCGTATGCGTTTTCTCCTGAATATATTCAGGAGAAAACGCATACGCCCTTTTTGGCCAAGTGCATCATTGTCGAAGTTGTGCCCCTCTTCCTGTGATTTAAAGGCGATTCAAACGTACCTCTTGAAATCTGTTTCCTGCTATTCTGTCTCTCTCTCAAGTCCGCCTCGTTGCCTTCCCTCAACAGATTTTTGCACGATAGTTGTCCTTTATTACTCTGCCAGTTTGTGAATTGCTGTGCCCCTGAGCTCCATTTTTCAACTCGTTTTTGTGAGCTGACCGCATGTCCAAAATTTTGGTTCAGGACCTATGCTGTTTCCCGGTGGTGGGCTGAGACTTTGGTTAATTCTTCTTCCTGCAGGGAAATTAGAGTGATATGTGCCCGTCAAAATGCCTAACAGCTACTCTCTCATTGGTTCTCCCTCTTCCCTTTCATCCTCTGCCAAATTGGCAACCTGTGCGAACCAGGAGGTTAAAGGGGCTGTCTCTCCAAGTTGGGAGATTGATAGTAAAGCAGATGGAATGTCAAACCGGAGCACCGGGAGAGGGATTTTTCGTTGAGTTTTAGAAACCTTTCGTATTCACAGTGTGTCCGTTCTCTAGGTTTCCCGTACATATTATAGCTGTAGTAATATTCCCTTCCACCTGTAGAGCTGGGACCCATGGAATGGGTGCCAGGCATTTGTGCTTTAAAGGGTCTGCCTTTGCTCACCCAATCTCACCAATCGTCTCAGTCCCAAGTGTCCAGCTTTATGCCACATCCAGCTGTCGTTGTAGATAGGGTCATTCCAGGTTTCATCAGAGACCCTGAAGGAATTGTAAAGAATTTCCCAGTTTTTTTGTTTTGTTTTTGAAATTCCTTTTTATAGTGGGTTTGAGCTGATTCTCGCTGCCATGTTTATGCCAGTCTAGACACACTTGATTCCCTTACGGAGACATATCAATACATAGGTTTTAAGATTCTTACTAGTCAGATATATTCCTCTGTGGGTAATATGGGGTTTGAGTCCCATTCACTGAGGAAGGTGTAGGTGTTGTCTATTCCATAGTTGGTTTTTGGAACGGTACCTGTGCTTATATCAAACTCTGGTTTTATGCATCACCCCACCTCTCCTTCCCCTTAAGCAGGCATAAGAGTGTTTTCTAAATGTGAGACACTCTTCTCTTTCCTACTCAGTTCAAGTGTAGCCATGTTTACAGGATCTTCATAAGTGATATCTTATGATAAGTTTCTTTTTCTGTGTCAATTATTTCACTTAGAATCATCGTACCTGAATCCACCCATTTTGCTGCTACTGGTCTTATGACATTGATTTCATGAGTGAGGGATATTCCATCGTACGTAAGTACCACAATTTTTGAACCATTTTTATATTTCCTGGGATATTTAAGGTGTACCCAAGTTGAGGTCCTTGTAAGCAGTGCAGCCCTAAATTTTGGGGTGGCTTTGTCTTATTGATTTTCAGTTTTCCCAAGGTATATTCCCTAGAATGGAAGTGCCCTTGGCTCTGTAGCTCTGTTGTTTACTTGTTTTAGGGAACACAATGCCCTCGTCCGGAGAGGCAGATGGAAATTTACATCCGACCCATCAGCATAACAAGGCTCCCTGTTCTCCAGGGCCTGTCTTGCCTTTCTGGTTTTTACACATTTTGTGGATGTCCCTTTTGACCGGTGGGAAGTGATACTTCTTTGTAGTGCAGATTTGCATTGCCCGCTTGCTTGCTTGGCCAAAAAGAGCGTATGCGTTTTCTCCTGAATATATTCAGGAGAAAACGCATACGCTCTTTTTGGCCAAGTGCATCATTGTCGAAGTTGTGTCCCTCTTCCTGTGCTTTAAAGGCGATTCCAACGTACCTCTTGAAATCTGTTTCCTGCTATTCTGCCTCGCTTTCAAGTCTGCCTCCTTGCCTTCCCTCAACAGATTTTTGGACGATAGTTGTCCTTTATTACTCGCTAGTTTGTGAATAGCTGTGCCCCTAAGCTCCATTTTTCAACTCGTTTTTGGTGAGCTGACGACAAGTCCAAAATTTTGATTCAAGACCTATACTGATTCCCGAGGGGGGCTGAGATTTTGGTTAATTCTTCTTCCTGCCGGGAATTTAGAGTGATATGTTCAAGTCCAAATGCCTAACAGCTACTCTCTCATTGGTTCTCCCCCTTCCCTTTCATCCTCTGCCAAGTAGGCAACCTGTGCGAACCAGGAGGTTAAAGGGGCTGTCTCTCCAAGTTGGGAGGTTGATAGTAAAGCAGGTGGAAAGTCAAACCAGAGCACCAGGAGAGGGACTATTCGTTGAGTTTTAGAAACCTTTCGTATTCACAGTGTGTCCATTCTCTAGATTTCCTGTACCTGTTATAGCTGTAGTAATATTCCCTTCATCCTGGAGAGTTGGGACCCATGGAATGGGTGCCAGGCATTTGTGCTTTAAAGTGTCTGCATTTGCTCACCCAATCTCACCAATCCTCTCAGTCCCAAGTGTCCAGCCCTATTCCACATTCAGCTGTAGTTGTAGATAGGGTCTTTCCAGGTTTCATCAGAGACGCTGAAAGAATTGTAAAGAATTTCACAGTTTTTTTGTTTTGTTTTTGAAATTCCTTTTTATAGTGGGTTTGAGCTGATTCTCGCTGCCATGATTATGCCAGTCTAGACACACTTGATTCCCTTACGGAGACATTTCTATTCATAGGTTTAAAGATTCTTACTAGTCAGATATATTCCTCTGCGGGAAATATGGGGTTTTGAGTCCCTTTCACTGAGGAAGGTGTAGGTCTTGTCTATTCCATAGTTGGTTTTTGGAACGGTATTTGTGCTTATATCAAACTCTGGTTTTATGCATCACCCCACCTCTCCTTCCCCTTAAGCAGGCATAAGAGTGTTTTCTAAATGTGAGACACTGTTCTCTTTCCTAACTCAGTTCAAGTGTAGCCATGTTTACAGGATCTTCATAAGTGATATCTTATGATAAGTATCTTTTTCTCTGTGACTTATTTCACTTAGAATCATCATACCTGAATCCACCCATTTTGCTGCTACTGTTCTTATGACATTGATTTCATGGCTGAGGGATATTCCATCGTACGTAGGTACCACAATTTTTTGAACCATTTTTATATTTCCTGGGATATTTAAGGTGTACCCAAGTTGAGGTCCTTGTAAGCAGTGCAGCCCTAAATATTGGGGTGGCTCTGTCTTATTGATTTTCAGTTTTCCCAAGGTATATTCCCTAGACTGGAAGTGCCCTTGGCTCTGTAGCTCTGTTGTTTACTTGTTTTAGGGAACACAATGCACTCCTCCAGAGAGGCAGTTGGCAATTTACATCCCGCACATCAGCATAACAAGGCTCCATCTTCTCCAGGGTCTGTCTTTCCTTTCTGGTTTTTACACATTTTGTGGATGTCCCTTTTGACCGGTGGGAAGTGATACTTCTTTGTAGTGCAGATTTGCATTGCCCGCTTGCTTGCTTGGCCAAAAAGGGCGTATGCGTTTTCTCCTGAATATATTCAGGAGAAAACGCATACGCCCTTTCTGGCCAAGTGCAACATTGTCGAAGTTGGGCCCCTCTTCCTGTGCTTTAAAGGCGATTCCAACGTACCTCTTGAAATTTGTTTCCTGCTATTCTGCCTCGCTTTCAAGTCCACCTCGTTGCCTTCCCTCAACAGATTTTTGGACGATAGTTGTCTTTATTACTCGGCCAGTTTGTGAATTGCTGTGACCCTGAGCTCCATTTTTCAACTCGTTTTTGGTGAGCTGACCGCAAGTCCAAAATTTTGGTTCAGGACGTATACTGGTTCCCGGTGGGTGGCTGAGACTTTGGTTAAAACTTCTTCCTGCCGGGAAATTACAGTGATATGTGCCCGTCCAAATGCCTAACAGCTACTCTCTCATTGGTTCTCCCTCTTCCCTTTCATTCTCTGCCAAATTGGAAACCTGTGCGAACCAGGAGTTTAAAGGGGCTGTCTCTCCAAGTTGGGAGGTAGATAGTAAAGCAGATGGAAAGTCAAACCGGAGCACCAGGAGAGGAACTATTCGTTGAGTTTTAGAAACCTTTCGTATTCACAGTGTGTCCGTTCTCTAGGTTTCCCGTACATGTTATAACTGTAGTAATATTCCCTTCAACCTGGAGAGTTGGGACCCATGGAATGGGTGCCAGGCATTTGTGCTTTAAAGGGTCTGCATTTGCTCACCCAATCTCACCAATCCTCTCAGTCCCAAGTGTCCAGCCTTAAGCCACATCCAGCTGTCATTGTAGATAGGGTCATTCCAGGTTTCATCAGAGACCTTGAAGGAATTGTAAAGAATTTCCCAGTTTTTTTGTTTTGTTTTTGAAATTCCTTTTTATAGTGGGTTTGAGCTGATTCTCGCTGCCATGTTTATGCCAGTCTAGACACACTTGATTCCCTTACGGAGACATATCAATACATAGGTTTTAAGATTCTTACTAGTGAGATATATTCCTCTGCGGGAAATATGGGGTTTTGAGTCCCTTTCACTGAGGAAGGTGTAGGTCTTGTCTATTCCATAGTTGGTTTTTGGAACGGGACCTGTGCTTATATCAAACTCTGGTTTTATGCATCACCCCACCTCTCCTTCCCCCTTAAGCAGGCATAAGAGTGTTTTCTAAATATGAGACTCTGTTCACTTTCCTAATTCCTTCCATATGTAGCCATGTTTATATACCCTGCATAAGTGATATCTTATGATAAGTTTATTTTTCTGTGTGATTTTTTCAGTTAGAATCATCGTACATGAATCCCGTCATTATGCTGCTACTGGCCTTATGACATTGACTTCATGGCTGAGGGATATTCCATCATACGTATGTACGACAATTTCTTTACCATTTTTGTCCTTCCTGGTATTTATAAGGTGTCCCGAAGTCGAGGTTCTTGTAAGCAGTGCTGCCATAAATTTTGGGGTGGCTGTGTCTTATTGATTTTCAATTTTCCCAAGGTATATTCCCGTGACTGGAAGTGCCTTAGGTTGTGAAGCACTGTTGTTTACTTCTTTTTGGGAACGCAATGCACTCCTCCAGAGTGGCTGTTGGCAATTTACATCCCACCCATTTGCATAACAAGGCTCCCTGTTCTCCAGATCCTGTCTTGCCTTTCTTGTTTTTACACATTTTACGGTTGTCCCTTTTGACCGGTTGGAAGTGATACTTCTTTGTAGTGCAGATTTGCATTGTGCTGTTGCTTGGTTGGCCAAAATGGGCGTATGCGTTTTCTCCTGAATATATTCAGGAGAAAACGCATGTGCCCTTTATGGACAATTCCATAATTGTCGAAGTTGTGATGCTTTTCCTGTGTTTAAAGGCGATTCCAATGTACTTCTGGAAATCTGTTTCGTGCGCTTCTGCCTCATTTTCAAGTCCGCCTCACGGCTTTCTCTCAACAGATTTTTGGAAGAGAGTAGTCCTTTATAGCTCTGCAAGTTAGTGAATTACTGTGCCCCTGAGCTCCATTTTTCAACTCGCGTTTTGGTGAGCTGACTGCCAATCCACAATTTTGCTTCAGGACCTATACTGGTTCCATTGGGTGGGCTGTCTCAGAGTTTGTTAATTCTTCTTCGTGACGGGAATTTAGAGTGACATGTGGCCATCCAAATGCCTACAGCTACTCTCTAATTGTTTCTCCCTCTTCCCTTATATCCTCTACACAACGTGCCAACTGTGCGAACCAGGAGGTTATAGGTGCTGACTCTCCAATTTGGGAGATTGATACTAAAGCAGTTGGAATGTCAAACTGGTGCACAAGGAGAGAAAAAAATTAGTAGAGTTTTAGAAACCTTTCACCATCAGATGGTGTCCATTCTCTAGGTTTCCCATACATGTTATAACTGTAGTGATATTCCCTTCTACCTGGAGAGTTGGGACCCATGGAATGGGTGCCAGGTATTATTGCTTTAAATGGTCTGCATTTTCTCAACCAATCTCACGAATCCTCTCAGTCCCAAGTGACCAGCCTTATGCCACATCCAGCTGTCGTTGTAGATAGGGTCATTCTAAGTTTCATCAGAACCCCTGAAGGTATTGTGTAAGAATTTCACTGTTTATTTGTTTTGTTTTGAAATTCATTTTTATAGTGGGTTTGAGCTGATTCTCTCTGCCGTGTTTATGTCATTCTAGACACACTTGGTTACCTTATGGAGACATATCAATACATAGGTTTTCAGATTCTTACTAGTCAGATATACTACTCTGCGGCGAATAGGGGTGTTGAGCCCCGTTCAGTGAGGAAAGAGTAGGTCTTGTCTATTTTGTATTTGGATTATGCAACCGTACCTGTGCTAATATCAAACTCTGGTTTTATGCATCACCCCACCTCTCCTTTCCTCTTGAGCAGGCATAAGAGTGTTTTCTAAATGTGAGACTCTTCTCTTTCCTAATTCAGTTCATGTGTAGCCATGTTTACAAGACCTTCATAAGTGATATCTTATGATAAGTTTCTTTTTCTGTGTGACTTATTTCAGTTAGAATCATCGTACATGAATCCACTCATTATGCTGCTACTGGCCTTATGACATTGATTTCATGGCTGAGGGATATTCCATCGTACGTATGTACCACAATTTCTTTACTATTTTTGTCTTTACTGGGATATTTAAGGTGTCCCGAAGTCGAGGTTCTTGTAAGCAGTGCTGCCCTATATTGTGGGTTGGCTGTGTCTTATTGATTTTCAATTTCCCCAAGGTATATTCCCATGACTGGAAGTGCCTTAGGTTGTTAAACTCTGTTGTTTAATTCTTTTAGGGAACACAATGCACTCCTCCAGAGTGGCTGTTGGCAATCTGCATCCCACCCATCAGCATAACAAGGCTCCCTGTTCTCTAGAGCCCCTCTTGCCTTTCTGGTTTTTACACATTTTAAGGATATCCCTTTTGACTGGTGGGAATTGATACTTCTTTGAAGTGCAGATTTGCATTGTGCGGTTGCTTGGTTGGCCAAAATGGGTGTATGCGTTTTCTCCTGAATATATTCAAGAGAAAACGTATGCACCCTTTATGGACAATTCCATAATTGTCGAAGTTGTGATGCTTTTCCTGTGTTTAAAGGCGATTCCAATATACTTCTGGAAATCTGTTTCGTGCAAATCTCCCTCATTTTCAAGTCCGCCTCATGGCTTTTCCTCAACAGATTTTTGGAAGAGAGTAGTCCTGTATAACTCTGCAAGTTAGTGAATTGCTGTGCCCCTGAGCTCCATTTTTCAACTTGTGTTTTTGTGAGCTGACCGCAAACCCACAATTTTGCTTCAGGACCTATACTAGTTATGGGGGTGGGGCAGGCTGAGAGTTTGGTTAATTCTTCTTCGTGACGGGAAATTAGAGTGACATGTGGCTGTCCAAATGCCTACAGCTACTCTCTCATTGGTTCTCCCTCTTCCCTTATATCCTCTGCACAATGTGCCAACTGTGCGAACCAGGAGGTTATAGGGGCTGACTCTCCAAGTTGGGAGATTGATATTAAAGCAGTTGGAATGTCAAGCTGCAGCACATGGAGAGAAAATAATTAGTAGAGTTTTAGAAACCTTTCACCATCAGAGGGTGTCCATTCTCTAGGTTTCCCATACATGTTATAACTGTAGTGATATTCCCTTCTACCTGGAGAGTTGGGAACCATGGAATCAGTGGCAGGCATTATTGCTTTAAAGCGTCTGCATTTTCTCACCCAATCTCACCAATCCTCTCAGTCCCAGGTGAACAGCCTTATGCCACATCCAGCTGTTTTTGTAGATAGGGTCATTCCAAGTTTCATCAGAACCCCTGAAGGTGTTGTGTAAGAATTTCACTGTTTCTTTGTTTTGTTTTGAAATTCCTTTTTATAGTGGGTTTGAGCTGATTCTCACTGCCGTGTTTATGTCATTCTAGACACACTTGGTTCCCTTATGGAGACATATCAATACATAGGTTTTAAGATCCTTACTAGTCAGATATATTTCTCTGTGGGGAATAGGGGTGTTGAGTCCCATTCACCGAGGAAGGAGTCGGGCTTGTCTCTTCTGTATTTGGATTATGGAACAGTACCTGTGTTAATATCAAACTCTGGTTTTGTGTGTCTCCCCACCTCTCCTTCCCCCTTAAGCAAGCATAAGAGTGTTTTCTAAATCTGAGACTCTGTTCTCTTTCCTAATTCAGTTCATATTTAGCCAGGTTTACATTCCCTTCATAAGTGATATCTTATATCAGAATGCACCATGGCCCTTGTCATAATAATGCTCCATGACCCCTGTCAACACAATGCTCCATTCCCTGGTTATCACAATGCTCCATGTCCCTTGTCATAACAATTCTCCACGTACTTGTCATCACAATGCTACATGACACTTCTCATCACAAAGTTACATGCTCGTTTCATCACAATTCTCCATGCACTTGTCATTGCAATGTTCCATGACCCCTGTCATAGCAAGCTCCAAGTGTTTGTCATCACAATGCTTCACGACTTTATCATCAAAATTCTCAATGGCACTTTTCATCACAATGTTCCGTACCCTTGTCATCACAATGCTCCATGCCCTTGTCATCACAATGCTCCATGACCCCTGTCATCACAATGCTCCCTGACACCTGTCATCACAATGCTTCATGCCCCTTGTCATTACAGTGCTCCATGATGCTCGTCATCACAATTACCCATGGTCTTCTCATCACAATGCTCCACGGTTTTGCCATCACAATGCTCCATGCCCTGGTCATCTCAAAGCTCAATGTCCCTTGTCCTCACAATTCTCCACGTCCTTGTCATCACAATGCTCCATGGCACTTCTCATCACAATGTTATATGCTCTTGTCATAACAATACTCCATGCACTTGTCATCGCAATGCTCCATGACCCCTGTCATAGGAAGCTCCATGCGCTTGTCATCACAATGTTTCAGGACATGGACATTAAAATTATCAATGGCCCTTGTCATCTCAATTCTCCATGCGCTTATCATCAAAATGCTCCTTTACCTTTGTCACAACAATCCTCCATGACACTTGGCATCACAATGCTCCGTGCTATTGTCATCACAATGGAACATGACATATGTCATCACAATGCTCCCTGACACCCTTCTTCACAATACTCCATGACCTTGTTATCACAATGCTCCATGCCCTTGTCATCACAATGTGCCATGCCCACTGTTATCAAAATAATCCATGAAACTTGTCAGACCAAAGCTCCACGCCACCTTTCATCACAATGCTCCATGAACCCTGTCATCACAATGCACCATGCCCATCATCATAATGCTTCATGCTCTTGTCATCACAATGAAATCAAAATGCTCTATGACCTCTGTCATCACAATGCTCCAAACCCTTGTGATCACAATGTTCCATAACACTTGTCATCACAATACCCCATGACGCTAGTCATCACAATTATCCATGGACTTCTCATCACAATGCCCCATGACATTTGTCATCACAATGCGCAATACACATGTCATCACAATGCTCCCTGACTCTTGCCATCAGTATGCTCCCTGAACCCTTTCATGACAAGGCTCCATGCCTTTTTCATCACAATGATCCATGCCATTTGCATCACAATGCTCCAAGACCCCTGTAATCACAATGTTCCATACCATTTTCATCACAATGCTCCAAGACCCCTGTAATCACAATGCTCCATGCCCTTGTCATCACAAAGCTCCATGATGCATGTCATCAGAATGCTCCATGGCCTTCTCATCACAATGCTCCATGCCCTTGTCATCACAATGCTCCAAGACCCTTGTAATCACAATGGTCCATGCCCCTTTTCATCAGAATGCTCCATGAGACTTGTCATCACAAGGCTCCATGGTCTTCTCATCACAATGCTCCAGGACATTGTCATCAAAATGCTCCATTCCCTTATCATCACAATGCTCCATGACCCCTGTCATCACAATACTCCATGAACATTTTCAGCCCAATGCTCCATGACCTTCTCATCACAATGCTCCATGACCAATATCATCACAATGCTCCATGACCACAGTCATCACAACGCTCAATATCACCTGACAACACAATGATCCGGGACTCTTGTCATCACAATGCTCCATTCCCTAGTCATCACAATGCTCCATGACGCCTGTCATCACAATACTCCATGAACATTTTCAGCCCAATGCTCCATGACACTTGTCATCACAATGATGCATGCCCTTGTCATCCCAATGCTCCATGACCCCTGTAATCACAATGCTCCGTGACGCTTGTCATCACAGTGCTCCATGACACCTGTCATCACAATGCTCCATGCCTTTGTCAGCAAAATGCTACATGACCTTGTCATTACAATGTTCTATGCACTTGTCATCACAATACTCCATTACCATTGCCATCACAATCCTCCATGAACCTTGGGATCACATTGCTCCATGCCCTTGTCATCACAATGCTCCATGCTCCTTGAAATCAAAATGATCCATGACCTCTGTCATCACAATGCTCCAAACCCTTGTGATCACAATGTTCCATAACACTTGTCATCACAATGCTCCATGATGCCTGTCATCACAATACTCCATGCCCTTTTCATCACAATGCTCCATGACCTTTGTCATCACAATTCTCGATACACTTGTCATCACAATGCTCCCTAACACTTGTCATCAGAATGCTCCTTGAACCCTGTCACAAAAAGGCTCCATGCCTTTTTCATCAAAATGCACCATGCCGTTTTCATCCCAATGCTCCATGACATTGTCATCAAAATACTCCACAAGCTTGTCATCAGAATGCTCCATGTCCCTTGTCATCACAATTTTCCATGCACTTGTCAGCACAATGCTCCCTGACCCTTGTCATCACAATGCTCCAAGCCATTGTCATCACAATGCTCCATTACCTTTGTCATCAGAATCCTCCATGACACTTGGCATCACAATGCTCCCTGACACCTGTCTTCACAATAATGAATGACCTGGTCATCACAATGCTCCATGCCCTTGTCATCACAATGCGCCATTCCAACTGTCATCGCAATAAGCCATGAAACTTATTAGACCAATGCTCCATGCCCTTGTCATCACATGCCCCATGCCCTTGTTATCACAATGCTCCATGACCCCTGTCATCACAATGCTCCGTGACTCCAGTCATCACAATGCTTCATGACCTTTGTCATCACAATGGTCCATGCCCTTGTAATCAACAGTCTCTGTGACCTTTTTAACCACAATGCTTCATGAACTTTTCATCACAATGCTCTTTGACCCTTGTCATCACAATGCTCTATGCCTTTCTCAACACAATGCTCCATGACCCTTGTCATCACAATGCTCCATGTGCTTGTCATCACAATGCACCATGCGCTTGTCGTCACAGTGCTCCACAATCTTGTCATCACAATGCTCCATAAACCTTGTCATCACAATGCTCCATGCACTTCAAATCAAAATGCTCTCTCACCACTGATATCACAATGTTACATCACTATTCATCACAATACTCCCTCAACCCTGTCATCACAATGTTCCATGACTCCTGTCATCACAATGCTACATGCACTTATCATCAAAATGTTCGATGATCCCTGACATCACAATGTGACATAACGCCTCTCATCAAAATGTTCCATGACCCTTTTCATCAAATTGGTCCATGACAATGTCATCACAATGCTCCCTGCCCTTCTCATCAAAATGCACCACGCCCTTGTCATCAAAATGCTCCATGACCTTTGTCATCACAAAGCTCCATGACCCTTGGCATCACAATGCTCCATGCCATTGTCATCACAATACTCCATGAAACCTCTCATCACATTGTTCCATGCAATTGTCATCAAAAAGCTCCATGGTGCTTGTCATCACACTGCTCGATGCCCTTCTCATCACAATGCTCCATGCCCTTGTCATTACAATCCTCCATGACCCATGTATCACTGTGTTCCGTGCCCTTGTCATCACAATGCTACATGCCCACACTCATCACAATAATCCATGATACTTTTCAGACAAATGTTCTATGCCCTTGTCATCACAATGCTCCATTACCCCTGTCATAACAATGCTCCATGACGCCTGCCATCACAACGTTCCACGGGCTTGTCATCACAAGGCTCCATGACCCTTGTCATCACAATGCTCCAAGACCACTGTAATCACAGTGCTACATGCCCTTGTCATCACAAAGCTCCATGATGCATGTCATCAGAATGCTCCATGCCCTTGCCATCACAATGCTCCATTACCCCTGTGATAACAATGCTCCATGACCCCTGCCATCACGATGTTCCATGGCCTTGTCATCACAAGGCTCCATGACCCTTCTCATCACAATGCTCCAAGACCCCTGTAATCACAATGCTCCATGTCCCTTTTTATCTCAATGATCCATGAACCCTGTCATCACAGTGCACCATGCCCATCATCATAATGCTTCAGGCTATTGTCATCACAATGAAATCAAAATTCTCCATGACCTCTGTCATAACACTGCTCCAAACCCTTGTGATCACAATATTCCATAACACTTGTCATCACAATGCCCCATGACGCTCGTCATCACAATTATCTATGGTCTTCTCTTCACAATGCTCCATGACCTTTGTCATCACAATGCTCAATACACTTGTCATCAAAATGCTCCCTGACACTTGTTCTCTGTATGCTCCTTGAACTCTGTCATGACAAGGCTCCATGCCTTTTTCATCACAATGATCCATGCCTTTTTCATCACAATGCTCCAAGACGCCTGTAATTACAATGCTCCATGCCCTTGTCATCACAAAGCTCAATGACGCATGTCATCAGACTGCGCCTTGGCCTTCTCATCACAATGCTCCATGCCCTTGTCATCACAATTTTCCAAGACACTCTAATCACAATGCTCCATGCCCCTTTTCATCAGTATGCTCCATGAGACTTGTCTCACAAGGCTCCATGGTTTTCTCATCACAATGCTCCAGCACCTTGTCATCACAATGCTTCACGACCTTGTCATGAAAATTTTCAATGGCCCTTGTCATCATAATGCTCCAAGCCCTAGTCATCACAATGCTCCATTATATTTGTCATCACAATCCTCCATTACATTTGGCATCACAATGCTCCATGCCATTGTCATCGCAATGGACCATGACATATGTCATCACAATGCTCCCTGACACCTGTCTTCACAATACTCCATGACCTTCTCATCACAATGCCCCATGCCCTTGTCATCACAATGCCCCATGCCCACTGTCATCACAATAATCTATTAAACTTGTCAGACCAATGCTCCATGCCCCTGTCATCACAATGCTCCATGCCCTTGTCATCACAATGCTCCATGCCCTTGTCATCACAATGCTCCATGCCCTTGTCATCACAATGCTCCATGACCCCTGTCATCACAATGCTCTGTGACTCCAGTCATCACAATGCTTCATAACATTTGTCATCACAGTGGTCCATGCCCACATCATCACAAGGCTCTTTGCCTTTTGTAACCACAATACTCCATGAACTTTTCATCACAATGCTCCGTGACCCTTGTCATCACAATGCTCCATGCCTTTGTCAGAACAATGCTCCATGACCCTTGTCATCACAATGTGCCACGTGATTTTCATCACAACGGTCCACAACCTTGTCAACGTAATGCTCCATAAACCTTGTAATCACAATGCTCCATGCACTTCTCATCAAAATGCTCTCTCAACAGAGATATCACAATGTTCCATCACTAGTCATCACAATACTCCCTCACCCCTGTAATCACAATGTTCCATGACCCCTGTCATCACAATGCTACATCCCCCTATCATCACAATGTTCCATGACCCCTGACATCACAATGTTCCATAACCCCTGTCATCAAAATGCTCCATGACCCTTTTCATCCCAAAGCTCCATGACCCCTGACATCACAATGTTCTATAACCCCTGTCATCAAAATGTTCCATTACACTTTTCATCAAATTGCTGCATGACCCTGTCATCAAAATGCTCCCTGCCCTTCTCATCACAATGCACCACGCCCTTGACATCAAAATGCTCCATGACTTTTGTCATCACAAAGCTCCATAACCCTTGGAATCACAATGTTCCATGAACCCTCTCATCACATTGTTCCATGCCCTTGTCATCACAAAGCTCCATGACGCTTGTCAAAACAATGTTTGATGCCCTTCTCATCACAATGCTCCATGCCCTTGTCATTACAATCCTCCATGGCCCATGGATCACAGTGTTCCGTGACCTTGTCATCACAATGCTCCATGCCCACTCTCATCACAATAATCCATGAAACTTTTCAGACCAATGTTCCATGCCCTTCTCATCACAATGCTCCATTACCCCTGTCATAACAATGCTCCATGACCCCTGCCATCACAATGTTCCACACCATTGTCATCACAAGGCTCCATGACCCTTGTCATCACAATGCTCCAAGACCCCTGTAATCACAATGCTCCATGCCCTTGTCATCACAAAGCTCAATGACGCATGTCATCAGAATGCTCCATGGCCTTCTCATCACAATGCTCCTTGCCCTTGTCATCACAATGCTCCAAGACCCCTGTAATCACAATGCTCCATGCCCCTTTTCATCTCAATGCTCCATGAACGCTGTCATCACAATGCACCATGCCCATCACCATAATGCTTCAGGCTATTGTCATCACAATGAAATCAAAATGCTCCATGACCTCTGTCATCACAATGCTCCAAACCCTTGTGATCACAATGTTCCATAAAACTTATCATCACAACACCCCATGACGCTCATCATCACAATTATCCATGGTCTTCTCATCACAATGCTCCATGAACTTTGTCATCACAATGCTCAATACACTTGTCATCACAATGCTCCGTGACACTTGTCGTCAGTATGCTCCTTGAACCCTGTCATGACAAGGCTCCATGCCTTTTTCATAACAATGATCCATGCCATTTTCATCACAATGCTCCATGCCCTTGTCAGCACAAAGCTCCATGACGCATGTCATCTGAATGCTCCATGGCCTTCTCATCACAATGCTCCATGCCCTTGTCATCACAATGCTCCAAGACCCCTGTAATCACAATGCTCCATGCCCCTTTTCATCAGAATGTTCCATGAGAATTGTCATCACAAGGCTCCATGGACTTCCCATCACAATGCTCCAGGACCTTGTCATCACAGTGCTCAATTCCCTTCTCATTACAATGCTCCATGACCCGTGTCATCACAATACTCCATGAACATTTTCAGCCCAATGCTTTATGACCTTCTCATCACAATGCTCCATGACCCATATCATCACAGTCCTCCATGACCACTGTCATCACAACACTCCATGACCCCTGACAACACAATGATCCGGGACTCTTGTCATCACAATGCTCCATTCCCTTGTAATCACAATGCTCCATGAACATTTTCAGCCCTATGCTCCATGACACTTGTCATCACAATGATCCATGCCCTTGTCATCCCAATGCTCCATGAGCCCTGTAATCACAATGCTCCGTGACGCTTATCATCACAGTGCTCCATGACCCTTACCATCACAATTCTCCATGCCTGTGTCATCAAAATCCTACATGACCTTGTCATCACAATGCTCCATGAGCTTGTCATCACAATACTCCATTACCATTTTCATCACAATCCTCCATGAACCTTGGGATCACATTGCTCCATGCCCTTGTCATCACAATGCTCCATGCTCCTTGAAATCAAAATGGTCCATGACCTCTGTCATCACAATGCTCCAACCCCTTGTGATCACAATGTACCATAACACTTGTCATCAAAACACTCCATGATGACTGTCATGACAATACTCCATGCACTTGTCGTCACAATGCTCCATGACCCTTGTCATCACAATTCTCAATACACTTGTCATCACAATGCTCCCTGACACTTGTCGTCAGAATATTCCTTGAACACTGTCATGAAAAGGCTCCATGCCTTTTTCATCAGAATGCTCCATGTCCTTTTCATCACAACGCTCCAGGTCATTGTCATCACAATACTCCACAAGCTTGTCATCAGAATGCTCCATGATCATTGTCTTCAGAATGCTCCATGACCCCTGTCATCACAATGCTCCATACCCCTTGTCATTACAGTGTTCCATGACGCTCATCATCACAATTATCCATGGTCTTCTCATCACAATGCTCCACGGTCTTGCCATCACAATGCTCCATTCCTTGGTCATCACGATGCTCCATGTCCCCAGTCATCACAATGCTCCATGACCCCTGTCATCACAATGCTCCATACCCCTTGTCATTACAGTGCTCCTTGACGCTCGTCATCACAATTATCCATGGTCTTCTCATCACAATGCTCCACGGTCTTGCCATCACAATGCTCCATGCCCTGGTCATCACAATGCTCCATGTCCCCTGTCATCACAATTCTCCATGTTCTTGGCATCACTATGCTCCATGATAATTCTCATCACAGTGTTACATGTTTTGTCATCACAATTCTCTATGCACTTGTCATCGCAATGCTCCATGACCCCTGTCATAGCAAGCTCCATGTGATTGTCATCACAATGCTTCATGAACATGTCATCAAAATTCTCAATGGCCCTTGTTATCACAACGCTCCATGACCCTTGTCATCACAATGCTCCAAGCCCTGGTCATCAAAATGCTCCATTACCTTTGTCATCTCAATCCTCCATGACACTTGGCATCACAATGCTACATTCCATTGTCATTGCAATAGACCATGACATATGTCATCACAATGCTCCCTGACACCCTTCTTCACAATACTCCATGACCTTCTCATCACAATGCGCCATGCCCACTGTCATCACAATAATCCATGAAACTTGTCAGAAAAATTCTCCATGACCCTGTCATCACAAGGCTCCATGCCCTTTCATCACAATGCTCTATGATCCCTGTCATCACAATGCTCCGTGACTCCAGTCATCACAATGCTTCATGACCTTTGTCATCACAATGGTCCATGACCTCGTCATCACAAGGCTCTGTGACCTTTGTGACCACAACACTCCATGAACATTTCATCACAATGCTCGGTGACCCTTGTCATCACAATGCTCCATGCCTTTGTCAGCACATTACTCCATGACACATGGCATCAAATGTGCCATGCGTTTGTCATCACAATGCTCCACATCGTTGTCATCACAATGCTCCACAAACCTTGTCATCACAATGCTCCATGCGTTTGTCAGCACAATGATCCATGACCCATGTCATCACAATGTGCCCTGCGTTTCTCATCACAATGCTCCACAGCCTTGTCATCACAATGCTCCATGCACCTCTCATCAAAATGCTCTCTCACCACTGATATCACAATATTCCATCACTAGTCAACACAATACTCCCTCCACCCTGTCATCCCAATGTTCCATGACCCTTGTCACAACAATGCTACATGCTCTTATCATCACAATGCTCCATGACCCCTGACATCACAATGTTCCATAACCCCTGTCATCACAATGCTCCATGACCCTTTTCATCACAATGCTCCATGACCCCTAACATCACAATGTTCCATAAACACTGTCATCAAAATGTTCCATGACCCTTTTCATCCAATTGCTCCATGACCCTGTCATCACAATTCTCCCTGCCCTTCTCATCACAATGCACCAAGCTCTTGTCATCAAAATGCTCCATGGCCTATGTCATCACAAAGCTCCATGACCCTTGGAATCACAATGCTCCATGCCATTGTCATCACAAAGCTCCATGAAACCTCTCATCACATTGCTCCATGCCGTTGTCATCACAAAGCTCCATGACGCTTGTCATCACAATGCTCCATGCCCTTGTCATTGCAATCCTCCATAACACATGTATCACTGTGTTCCGTGCCCTTGTCATCACAATGCTCCATGCTCACTCTCATCACAATAATCCATGAAACTTTTCAGACCAATGTTCCATGCCCTTGTCATCACAATGCTCCATTACACCTGTCATAACAATGCTCCATGACCCTTGCCATCACAATGTTCTACGGCCTTGTCATCACAAGACTCCATGGCCCTTGTCTTCACAATGCTCCAAGACCCCTGTAATCACAATGCTCCATGCCCATGTCATCACAAAGCTCCCTGACGCATGTCATCAGAATGCTCCATGGCCTTCTCATCACAATACTCCATGCCCTTGTCATCACAGTGCTCCAAGACCCTTTTTATTACAGTGATCCATGCCTCTTTTCATCTCAATGCTCCATGAACCCTGTCATCACAATGCACCATGCCCATCATCATAATGCTTCATGCTATTGTCATCACAATGAAATCAAAATTCTCCATGACCTCTCTCATCACAATGCTCCAAACCCTTGTGATCACAATGTTCCATAACACTTGTCATCACAACGCCCCATGACGCTGGTCATCACAATTATCCATGGACTTCTCATCACAATGCTCCATGACCTTTGTCATCACAATTCTCAATACAATTGTCATCACAATGCTCCCTGATACTTGTCATCAGTATGCTCATTGAACCCTGTCATGACAAGTCTCTATGCCTTTTTCATCACAATGATCCATGCCCTTTTCATCACAATGCTCCATGCCATTGTCATCACAATACTCCACAAGCTTGTCATCAGAATGCTCCGTGACACTTTTCATCTCAATGATCCATGACCCCTGTCATCACAATGCTCCATGACACCTGTCATCCCAATGCTCCATGCCCCTTTTCATTACAGTGCTCCATGATGTTCGTCATCACAATTATCCATGGTCTTCTCATCACAGTGCCCCACGGTCTTGCCATCACAATGCTCCATGCCCTGGTCATCACAATGCTCCATGTCCCCAGTCATCACAATGCTCCATGACCCCTGTCATCACAATGCTCCATACCGCTTGTCATTGCAGTGCTCCATTACACTCGTAATCACAATTGTCCATGGTCTTCTCATCACAATGCTCCACGACCTTGTCATCAAAATGCTCCATGACCCTTGTCATCACAATGCTCCATGACCACTGTCATAACAATGCTCCATGACCCCTGTCATCACAAGGCTCCATACCACTTGTCATTACAGTGCTCCATGACACTCCTCATCACAATTATCCATGGTCTTCTCATCACAATGCTCCACGGTCTTGCCATCACAGTGCTCCATGCCTTGGGCATCAAAATGCTCCATGTCCCCGGTCATCACAATGCTCCATGACCACTGTCATCACAATGCTCCATACCGCTTGTCATTACAGTGCTCCATGACACTCGTAATCACAATTGTCCATGATCTTCTCATCACAGTGCTCCACGACCTTGTCATCAAAATGCTCCATGACCCTTGTCATCACAATGCTCCATGACCCCTGTCATCACAGTACTCCATGGACATTTTCAGCCCAATGCTCCATGACCTTCTCATCACAATGCGCCATGACCCCTGTCATCACAATGCTCCATGACCACTGTCATCACAACGCTCCATGAACCCTGACAACACAATGATCCGGGACTCTTGTCATTAAAATGCTCCATGACCACTGTCATCACAATGATCCATGCGCTTGTCATCCCAATGCTCCATGACCCCTGTAATCACAATGCTCCGTGATGCTTGTCATCACAGTGCTCCATGAACCTTGTCATCATAATGCTCCTTGCCTTTGTCAACAAAATGGTACATAATCTTGTCATCACAATTCTCCATGCGCTTGTCATCACAATCCTCCATGACCATTGGGATCACATTGCTTCATGCCCTTGCCATCTCTCTCTCGCCTTTCTGGTTTTTACAGATATTCGGATGTCCCTTTTGACCGGTGGTAAGTGACAATTCTTTGTAGTGTGGATTTGTATTGCGCGCTTGCTTGATTGGCCAAAAAGGGCGTATGCGTTTTCTTCTGAATATATTCAGGAGAAAAGGCATACGCCCTTTTTGGCCAAGTGCATCTCTGTCCAAGTTGGGATGCTTTTCCTGTGCTTTAAAGGCGATTCCAATTTACCTCTTGAAATATGTTTTGTGCAATTCTGCCTCATTTTCAAGTCCGCTTCATTGCCTTCCCTCAACAGATTTTTGGAAGAGAGTAGTCCTTTATAAGTCTGCAGGTTTGTGAATTGCTGTGCCCCTGAGCTCCAATTTTCAAATCCCATCTTTGTGAGCTGGCCGCAAATCCACAATTTTGCTTCAGGACCTATACTGGTTCCAGGGGTCGCTATATTGGTTCCCTGTGGGTGGTTGAGGCTTTGGTTAATTCTTCTTCCTGCCAGGAACTTAGAGTGACATGTGCCCGTCCAAATGCCTACATCTACTCTCTGATTGGTTCTCCCTCTTCCCTTTCATCCTCTGCACAATTAGCAAACTGTGCGAACCAGGAGGTTATAGGGGCTGACTCTCCTAAGTTGGGAGATTGATAGTAAAGCAGTTGGAATGCCAAAGTGGAGCACAAGGAGAGGAAAAATTAGGAGAGTTTTAGAAACCTTTCACCATCACAGGGTGTCCATTTTCTAGGTTTCCCATACATGTTATAATTGTAGTGATATACCCTTCTACCTGGAGATTTGGGACACATGGAATGGTGGCATGCATTACTACTTTAAAAGGTCTGCATTTTCTCTCCCAATCTCACCAGTCCTCTCAGTTCCAAGTGCCCAGCCTTATGTCTCATCCAGCTGTCTTTGCAGATAGGGTCATTCCAGGTTTCATCAGAACCCCTGAAGGAATTGTGTAAGAATTTCGCTGTTTTTTTTGGGTTTTTTTGAAATTCATTTTTATAATGGGGTTGAGCTGATTTTCACTGACGTGTTTATGCCAGTCTAGACACAATTGATTCCCTTACGGAGACATATCAATACATAGGTTTTAAGATTCTTAGTAGTCAGATATATTCCTCTGTGGGGCATAGGGGTGTTGAGTCCCGTTCACTGAGGAAGGTGTAGGTCTTGTCTATTCTGTATTTGGTTTATGGAATGGTACCTGTGCTAATATCAAACTCTGGTTTTATGCATCACCCCACCTCTCCTTTCCCCTGAAGCAGGCATAAGTGATTTTTGCTAAATGTGAGACTCTGTTCTCTTTCGTAATTCAGTTCATGTGTTGTGATATTGACATTCCCTCTATAAGTGATATCTTATGATAAGATTCTTTTTCTGTGTGACTAATTTCCCTTAAAATCATCATACCTAAATCCACTCTTTATGCTGCTACTGGCCTTATATACATTGATTTCACGTCTGAGTGATATTCCGTTGTACAAAATTACCACAAGTTCTTTATGCATTTCTCTTTTTCCTGGGATATTTTAGGTGTACCAAAGTTGAGGTTCTTGTATGCAGAGCAGCCCTAAACTTTGGGGTGCCTGTGTCTTATTGACATTTAGTCTTCCCAAGTTATATGTCCATGAGTTGAAGTCCCCTTGCTCCGGGGCTTTGTATTTTAGATGTTTTAAAAAACAGCATACACTTCTTCAGAGTGGCTCTTGGATATTTATACCCCACCCATCAGCGTGACTAGGCTCCCTGTTTTCCATGGCCTCTCCTGCATTTCTGGTTTGTACACATTTTTTGGATGGCCTTTCTGAGCAGTGGAAATTGAGACTTCTTTGTTGTGCGGATTTGAATTTCCCTCTTGCTTGGTTGGCCAAAAACTCTGCATGTGTTTTTTTCCTGAAGATATTCACGAAAAAAACGCATACACCCTTTTGCCCAAACGCATCATTTTAGAAATTCTGCTGCTTTTCATATGCTTTAAATGTGAGTACAATCTACCTTTTGAAATCTGTTTCCTGCAATTCTGCCTCTCATTCAGATCCTCTTCGTTACCTTACCTGAATATATTTTTGGACGTTGGTTATCATTTATATCTTTGCAGGTCTTTGAATTGTCTGCTCCTGAGCTCCATTTTGCAACTCGCTTTTTTTGTGAGCTGGCCGCCAAACCATTGGATTACTTCTGGCCCTATTCTGGTTCTGGGGAGGCAGGCTGAGCCTTTGGTTAATTCTTCTTCCTAATGGGAAATTAGAGTGACATGTGCCTGTCAAAAGTCCTACAGCTCATCTCTCATTGGTTCCCCCGCTTCCCATTTATCCTCTGCACAAATTGCAAACTGTGTAAAACAGGAGGTTAAAGGAGCTGATCCTCCAACTGGGGAAATTGTTAGTAATGTGGCTGGAATGGCGAACCCCAGCACCAGGAGATCAAAAATGAGGTGCATTTTAGACACCTTTCCTGATCACACGGTGTACATTCATCTCGGTTTCCCAGGCATGTTTTCGCTGTCAGAAGATTCCCTTGAACCTGCAGATTTGGGACCCATGGAATGGGTACCAGGCAGTATTACTTTAAAAGGTCTGCATTTCCTCACCCAGCCTCTCTAACATCTCTTAGCGTGCATAGCTTCCAGCCTTATATAATCATCCTGCTGTGGGTCTACATGTGTTCAATCCATGTTACATCGTAGCCCTTCAACAAAAGTTGTAAGAATTTTTGTCTGTCTCACTGTTTTTATAAATAGTTTTAAATTTATTTTTATATTGGTTACAGCTGATTTTCAAAGCTCTGTTTTTTGCTGCTGTACATCCACTTGATTCATGTACTTTGAGACAACAATAACTTCTTTTTCAGATGCTTACCAGTCATATGTATTATTTTCCAGTGACTTGAGTGGGCTGAGTGCAGTTCTTTGAGGTACCGTGTAGGCCTTGTCAGTTATTCAATTTGGTACTTGGAATGGTATCTTTGCTAATTTCAACCTCCTGGATAATACCTCACCATTCCCCACCTTTCCCATTTAGCAGCCTTATGTCTATTTTCTACATATTTGACTATGTTTCTGTTTTGTAATTTATTTCATGTGTAGCCATTTTTGATTCCACCTTTAAGTGACATCTTCTGATATGTGTCTTTTTCTTTCTGACATATGTCACTTAGAATGATCGTATGTAACTCCTCCAGAGTTGTTACAACTGGCCTTATTTCATTGATTTCTGGATGAGTAATATTCCACTCTACATAAGTACCCCATCTCTTTTATCCATTTTATCCTTCCAGGGACATTTAGGTTATATCCAAGTTGAGGCCCTTTTTAACAGAGAGGTGGTAAACGTTCGGGTGCCTGTTTTCTGTCGATTTTTGTTTTTCCCAAGGTACACGCCCATGAGTGCAAGTGCCCTATGCTCTGTAGCTCATTTTTTAGATGTTTTAGCAAACACAATACACTTCTCCAGAGTGGCCGTTGGCAAATTACATTTCCACTATCAGCCTCACAGGGCTCCCTTTTCTCCTCGCCCTGTCCTGCATTTCTGGTGTTTACACTTTATGTGGATGGCCCTTCTGACTGATGTGAAGTGATACATTTTGTGATATTGATTTCCAGTGCCCACCTGTTTGGTTGGATAAAAAGTGTGTATGGCCTTTACTTGAATATATTCAGAAAAAATGCATACACCCTTTTTGGCCAACTGCATCATTGGCGATGTTCAGCCCCTTTTCTTGTGCTTTAATGGGGAGTCCTTTCTACCTCTTCAAATCTGTTTCCTGCCACTCTCCCTTGCTTACAAGTCCTTTTCTGTGACTTACCTCAAGACATTTTTCGACGATAGATATTTTCAACTCTGCAGTTTCATGAATTTTAGTGCCCCTGAGTTCCATTTTTCAACTTGTGTTTTTGGAAACTGGACACAAAACAGCGGGATTTCCTCTAGCCCTATTCTGTTTCCGTGGGCAATTCTAGCCTTTGATGAATTTGTCTTCTGGATTGGAAATTAGAGTGGCCTGTGCCTGTCCGAACACCTAAGACTTGTCTCTAAATTTTTCTCATCTTTCTGCTTCATCCTCTGGACAAATTCCAAACTGTGTGCAACAGGATGTTGACGGTGCTGATATCCCCAAGTGAGGAGATTGTTAGGAAAGATGCTGGAGGGTTGAACCCGAGCACCAGGCAATGAGGAGATGAGGTGCCTTTTCCAAACTCTTTCCGATCAAACGGTGTACCATTCTCTAGGTGTGACAGGCATGTTTTAGCTGTAGGAAGGGTCCCGTGCATGTAAGGAGAACACCAGGGATTTTTCCAAATCAGTGCCTCCCCGAACCCCAAACTGGGGAATTTTTAAGCTACGGCTACACGTATGTCCTTTAAGGGCCTTGGGAAATAGGCAGAGCCCAAACTTTAGATGACTGAAATCTTCAGGGTCAGAAGCGCTCACCATCGGCCTTGCTTAGGTTACATTTTATCTGTCATTGATAGATGATGTCAATAAAAATATCTATTCTTTTACAGATTATTTCCCCTTATAGGTTATTGCAAAATATTCAGTGTAGTTCCCTGTGCTATACAGTAGTTCCTTGTTGATGATCTATTTTATACATAGCAGTGTGTATGTGTTAATCCCAAACTGTTAATTTATCCCTTCTCCTACCTTTCCCCTTCGGTAATAATAAATTATAAGATTTTATACTTCTCAGACATAGGGGAGTTGAAAGAGAGGTATCATTTTCAATGGAAAAGCATTCAAAACAAGATTGAAGCTTCAGCCAAGAGTATTCGATGTACATCCATGGAAATAAATCACTTCATTTCTCTAATGTTGACCTGTCAAATAAGACAGACGTCTTCACTGAACTTGCTTATAGGAAAGTGATGGAAATATCAAATGTAAGTCTTAGAAACATCTTCTTTTACCCGAGCATTATACACTGCTCTATGTTAACTACAGTTTGGCTCACACATCTGTTCATTGAAGTTACAATGTTCTCAATTTCTGTTACTGATCCTCCAGAGTGGACCCCAACAGGAGTCCCCGTGCCCAGTGTCATTGGAGCCAACAGATCAAGACTGAGTTTGGTTCAGAAGCAAAGGAAACATTATTTTGAAAACAGAATGGAGAGGTGAGAGCGTGCACTCCCCCATGGGCTGTGGGCTGGGCTGCTGTGTAGGGTCCCCGGCAGCGTCAGTGGGAGGGAGGGGATGGAGCTCTCGAGGGCTGCGTTGGCTGCAGCTCAGGCTCTATGCCGCGGAGTCTGCATGGGACCCCGCTAGCTGAGGTGTCGACCCAGCCATTCTGCACTAGGAAATCGGGTCTGAAGTGCCGGGTGTGGGACCTCTGCATGCGGAACCCTAGGAGCACGTGAAATTAGACAAAGCACAAAGGAAAAACAGGTTAGACTTTATCTAATTGCCCAGATTCTCTTTTTATCTCCCAGGAATTTTTAATGAACGTTGCCGGAGACGAACACCTCCTCTGCTTTTTGTTCCGTTCCTTATTCTTGCGGTGTTGAGGGTGCAGACCCCTCTTTTGTAACTGCTTCATGCTGTGGTGGGAGCCCTGATACATGGGGGGAGGGGCAAAACGTCTCCCCACCAACCTCCTGGTGAGGTTGATTGTCCCAAGGCCTCCTGCCTCACTTCTTGTCCGCCTGAGCACCAGCATTGGAAGTGTACAGATTCTAATGACCTTTAAGGGTCCAGGAAAGAGAGGCGCAGAGATGCTGCGGTGGCAGGTTTCACCCCACCCCACATATGTTCGGCGACCTTAGGCTGACAGTTTTTGCCAGACTAGATGCTCTGACCAGTAGTCTGTGCTTTCTTTAATTAGGTCCCTGAATTAATGTACAAACAGCACCATGTGTCAGAGCCCTGCCAACGCAACTCTCAGACAGTCCAGGGTCAGTGGTGATCCAGGACCATGACGTCCACTGAGTCAATGGCTTTTAGAAGTATCCAGCAGTCCAGCCGGTCATATTGGCCACCATCACCGCGGTGTCTCTAGGGTTTCCTATGGTGAAAGCGTGATATACGTTTCCCCCGCCAAGCTTATTAGCTCCCCTCTGGGTGCAGTAAGTCCTGCAAGCAGTAGTCTGCTCTTTCGGGGCACAGTCTTGTCGTTTTCTGAGAGAAACTCCAGGTCAAGTGATGGTCACACGAGTCATCTTGGGGGCCCGTTGCCCCCGTTTATCTCTCTGGAGGTTGGAGTTTGAGGGCCTCCTCACTCGAGGTCAGTGTGTCCACAGAGCGACCCCTGCAACTTCAGGGCATGATGGGTGGTTAGGATCACCACGTGGGGTCCTTTTCCCTTAGGAGGGAGCTGGCCTTGCGGGCTGCTGATTTCCAGCTTTTTAGATACCCCAGTATCCTGGCCTGATGAGTTGGTGGGCAAAGCCCTTGGTGACCATAGTTTATCATACCTGAAGGGCATTCTTGTGTTGCTCCATTTCAAGTGGTCCCAGTTTTTGCACTAAGGCTCCAAGGGCGATTAACCTTTGACCGGGTATGTAAAGGTCAAAGGGTTTAGCTAAATTAGGGAGTTCCTGGGCAAGGGTCTGTATTGACTGCTCTTTCCATTCTTGAAAGGCTGCTTCTGGATTCTATTCAAAAGGATCATCATCTTTTCGTGTCAGTGTTTCATGTAGAGGCCCAGCTATTACACTGTAGTCAGGGATCCAGATGCAGAAAACCTTGGCCTCCCCAGGAACCCCTAAGCTATCTTCTAGTTTTAGAAGAGGTAAGGCTGCAAATGGCTTCTTCCCTATCCTGGGATGCGTTTCTCCGAATATCTGTGAGAATGAAGCCCAGGCATGTCACCTTAGCCTGGGATATTTGAGCGTTTTTCTTGGACACCTTCTATCCTTTCTTGGCTAGGTAGTTCAGAGGCGTCTTTAGTAGGCCTGGCGATCAGAATGTCATCTGCATATTGAAGGAGGGTTCCCTTTTACAGAGGTTGAACTTTTAGGTCTTTAGAGGACATTTCCCCAATGATGGTGTGGGGATTTTTGAACCATTGGGGCAGGACGGCCCAGCATTATTGCTTTTGTTGCATGTTGTGTCCTGCCACTCACAAGCCAAAAATTCTTGTGACTCTGAGATGAATGGAATACAGAAGAAGGCATCATTGAAGTCTAATACAGAATGCCATGGCCTGGTGGAAGGTAGAATGACCAGCAGGGAGTAGGAAATAGGAGCTACTGGATGTATATCCTCGGTGGCTTCACTGACTGACCTGATATCCTTTACCAGGTCTCCAGCAGCCCATGGGGCTCTCGTGGTCAGGCCAATCCCAGGATATGGAGCTCACCTGGGCTGCACCCCTACCCCACAGCCCACGGGGCTCTCGTGGTCAAGTCCCTCCCAGGGTATGGAGCTCACCTCTGCAGCTACCCAGCAGCCCATGGGGCTCTCCTACTCAGGCCCTTCCCAGGATACGGAGCTCCCCTGGGCAGGTACCCCAGCAGGGCTGGACACACAGGAACTGTGCACATAGCCCACCTTGCAGAGAACCCCCAGCTCACCTGTCGCTCACAGCTGACACAGAATCCCTCAGAGCAGGACTTGAACTAACAAACAGCAGCTCTGACAGGTCTGTGACCATGGCTATCACTCTCTGCAGGCTCTTTCTGCCTGGTCTTCCAGACACTTCCACTGCAGCCAGGGCACCAGGCCTCTGTCTCCACCCACCATCACTCCTCTCCCTGACTCCTGGGTTCCTCTCATTAGGATAGTGTCTTCTTGAAGTTGTTTTCCACTCATGTACCAGATAAAATGATAAGAAAACAAGCCGCAGCTGCAGCCCCTTGTCTATCCTGACTCTCAAGAGCCCACACCTGTTCCTAGGGCCTGGCCCGTTTAGCAAGTTTCATTTTCTGCAACTGTGAGCCCCTGAGGGGTGAGGATTGGCTGATTTTGGCAGCCTGAAACTGCCTGCCAGCCCTCCACAGGTGTGCCTGGGTTGAGGGCAATATAAACAGCTCTCCAGTGAGCGACAGCCCTTGTAGCTGTGACTGACGCCATATTCTCTGCCCCGTAGGCAGTGCCGGGGCTGTGCTGGTGGGAGGGAGTGAGGGGCCGTGGCTTTGTGGGTGGCCCAGTGTGAGTGGGGCTCTGCTGGACTTTCTGCAGGAGTTGCCAGGCTGCCACCTGCTAAAGATGAGGATGTGTCACCGATACCTGTCGCTGGAATTTCTCCCCAGGCAGAGGTGAGGAAGTAAAAAAGCAGTGGGGGCCGTGGCAGGAGGGGTATCTCAGGCACGGAAATGGAAAGCTTCCAGAAGAGCATCTGGGGCCAGGACCATCCTGACTGGCCTGCAGGCACCAAGTCGGCCTGTGTGCTGTCGCTGGTTTGGCTCCAAAGCCCTTCCTCTAAGCTTGCAAGTTCTTGTACATATTCAGTTGTTTTACCTGGAAAGGGTGGGAAGAGTTCAGCTGAAGCAGGACTGGGGCTCAGCTCACGTTTACTCACAGATGACTTGGAACGGTCCCCCAGCTTTGCAATGAGGACCCTCCTTGCTTCGGGGATGGGCTGCTGGCTGTATGGGAGATGATTCCCCACCTCTGACCAATTTCAGAATTGTTTACCGCTGGAACAAGTGCCGTGATAGGGTTTTCCTTTGTATAACTGGTGGGTTCAGGTTTTTTTTTCCTTTTTTGGTTCAAGTTAGATTTTATTCCTCTTTTATGTATTTATTGATATAAGCATGGAAATAATTCATTCATATAAATACATCTGTGTGAAGGGAAGAACTTTTTCTGTTTTATTTTTAAATTTTATTTTTTTAAATTTTAAAATTTAATTTTATTTATATTTTTATAAAGCAGGTTACTATTAGTTAAGTATTTTATGCATATACATGTATACAGGTCAATCCCAATCTCCCAACATATGCCACCAACACCACACCATGGCTTCCCACACTTGGTGTCCATACGTGTGTTCTCTACCTCTGTGTCTCTATTTCTTCCCTGCAAACCAGTTCATCTATACCATTTTTCTAGGTTCCACATATATGCATTAATATACAATATTTGTTTTTCTCTTTCTGACTTACTTCATTCTGTATGACAGTCCCTAGATCCATCGACGTCTCTACAAATGACCCAGTTTCATTCCTTCTTATGGCTGAGTAATATTCCATTTTATATATGTACCACATCTTTATCCATTCGTCTGTCTGTGGGTATTTAGGTTGCTTCCATTACCTGGCTATCGTAAATAGTGCTGAAATGAGCATGTGGTGAATGTGCCTTTTTGATTTATGGTTTTCTCTGGGTATATGCCCAGAAGTGGGATTGCTGGATCATATGGTAATTCTATTTCTAGTTTTTTTAAGGAAACTCCATACTGTTCTCCATCGTGACTGTATCAATTTACATTTCCACCACTAGTGGAAGAGGGATCCTTTTGTCCACACCCTACCCAGAATTTGTTGTTTGTAGATTTTCTGATGATGCCGATTCTAACAGGTGTGCGGTGATACCTCATTGTAGTTTTGATTTGCATTTCTCTAATAATTAGTGATGTTGAGCAGCTTTTCATGTGCGTCTTGGCCATCTCTGTGTCTTCTTTGAAGAAACGTCTCTTTAGATCTTCTGCCCAATTTTGTATTGGGTTGTTTGTTTTTTTAATATTAAGCTGCATGAGCTCTTTATATATATTGGAGATTAAACCTTTGTCCATTGATTCGTTTGCAAATATTTTCGCCCATTCTGAGGGATGCTTTTTGCCATTCCCGTTTTTTTAACAAAAAAAGAAAGAAAGAAAAAGAAGCAGAACACTAATGTGTGTAAAATATGCCTTTTGAAACTGTCGTTTTGAAATATGGACGTCCTTTGAATTTTTTGGTCGATATATGAACCCAGGATTTGTTTTCAGGGCAGGTGTCATTTACAGGCCTGCAATGATTTTGAATATCAACTGACCATTAGCGCTTGGATTAAAGCTGCTGTTTTGTGAAACGGCCACAATGTGGCAACAGTTCTCCCTTACCCAATCTGGTTACTGGGGCAACAGAGCCTCAATGGAAGTCCTGTTCTAGATTGGAATGTAGAATGGAATGTACCAGGAGAAAGCCCCTCAAGTTTGTCTCACTACTTCTTGTTCGTGTTTTCAGTTTAATTTTTTATTTTTTATTACAGCAAATTTGATTACAATGTTTGGCTTGTTGTAGGTGTGGAAGATGTGGTTCTTTTACACATATACATATGTCTGTTCTTCCTGGGATCCTTTTCCCATGTACCTTATGACAGAATGTTGAGTAGTCTTCTCTTGGTATTCTGTAGGTCTTTGGTGATTATATATGTCACCTCTGTTTGTATATGTCTGTTAACCCCAATATCAAAATGAAACCAATCCTCACACCTTTCCATTGGGGAAACATTAGTTTGTTTAATGAATCTGTGATTGCCCTTCTCCATGGAAATATCTGCCCTGGTATCCACTTTTCGGTCACACCTATAAGAGATATGATATGATATGTGTCTTTCACTTTCGGACTTACTACAAGTCACATGATTACCTCTAGACAAACCTACGGTGCTGCAAATGGCATTGTGTCCTTTTATTCCTTGGCTTCTATTCTTCCTTAGCGAGGTCCATTTTCAACAATGTGATTCCCTGAGGGCTGAGGATTAGCTGACCTGGGTAGCCTGACCCTGCCGGCCGGCCCTCCCCAGGTGTGCCTGGGTTGAGGTCAATATAAACAGCGCTGCAGGCAGCAATAGCCCCTGAAGCTGTGCCTGACTCCATATTCTCTGCCCCGTCAGCAGTCTCGGGGCTGTGCTGGTGGGAGGGAGTGAGGGGCCACGGCTTTGTGGGTGGCCCTGTGTGAGTGGGTCTCTGCTGGACTTTCTGCAGGAGTTGCCAGGCTTCCACCTTTAAAGAAGAGGATTTGTCACCCATACCTTCCACTGGAATTTCTCTCCGGACAGAGGTGAGGAAGGAAAAAGGCAGTGGGTCCCGGGACAGGAGGGGTATCTCAGGCAGGGCAATGGAAAGCTTCCAGAAGAGTGCCCAGGGCCAGGACCATCCTGGCTGGCCTGCAGGCACCAAGTTGGCCTGCGTGCTGTCGCTGGTGTGGCTCCACGCCCCTTCCTCTAGGCTTTCAAGCCCTTGTACATATTCAGGTGTTTTACCTGGGAAGGGTGGGAAAAGTTCAACAGCAGCTGGCCTGGGGCTCAGCTCACCGTTACTCACAGATGCCTCGGCATGGCCCCCAGCTTTGAAATGAGGACGCTCCTTGCATAGGAGTGGGCTGCTGGCTCTATCGCTGATGATTCCCCACCTCTGACCAATTTCAGAATTGTTTACCACTGGAGCAAGTGCCCTGATAGGGTTTTCCTCTGTCTAACTCGTGGGTTCAGGTTTTCTTTTTTCTTTTTTGGTTCAAGTTAGATTTTATTCCTCTTTTATGTATTTATAGATATAAGCATGGAAATAATTCATTCATATAAATACATCTGTGAGAAGGGAAGAACTTTTATCTGTTTTATTTTTAAATTTTATTTTTTAAAATTTTGAAATTTAATTTTATTTATTTTTTTATACAGCAGGTTATTATTGGTTATGTATTTTATGCATATACATGTATACAGGTCAATCCAAATCTCCCAACTCATCCCAACACCACCTCCCCATGGCTTCCCACACTTGGTGTCCATATGTGTGTTCTCTACCTCTGTGTCTCTATTTCTTCCCTGCAAACCAGTTCATCTGTACCATTTTTCTAGGTTCCACATATATGCATTAATATACAATGTTTGTTTGTCTCTTTCTGACTTACTTCATTCTGTATGACAGTCTCTAGATCCATCGACGTCTCTACAAATGACCCAGTTTCATTCCTTCTTATGGCTGAGTAATATTCCATTTTATATATGTACCACATCTTTATCCATTCGTCTGTCTGTGGGTATTTAGGTTGCTTTCATTACCTGGCTATCGTAAATAGTGCTGAAATGAGCATTGTGGTGAATGCGCCTTTTTGATTTATGGTTGTCTCTGGGTATATGCCCAGAAGTGGGATTGCTGGATCATATGGTAATTCTATTTCTAGTTTTTTTAAGGAAACTCCATACTGTTCTCCATCGTGACTGTATCAATTTACATTTCCACCACTTGTGGAAGAGGGATCCTTTTGTCCACACCCTCCCCAGAATTCGTTGTTTGTAGATTTTCTGATGATGCCGATTCTAACAGGTGTGAGGTGATACCTCATTGTAGTTTTGATTTGCATTTCTCTAATAATTAGTGATGATGAGCAGCTTTTCATTTGCGTCTTGGCCATCTCTGTGTCTTCTTTGAAGAAACGTCTCTTTAGATCTTCTGCCCATTTTTGTATTGGGTTGTTTGTTGTTTTAATATTAAGCTGCATGAGCTCTTTATATATATTGGAGATTAAACCTTTGTCCATTGATTCGTTTGCAAATATTTTCGCCCATTCTGAGGGATGCTTTTTGCCATTCCCGTTTTTTTAACAAAAAAAGAAAGAAAGAAAAAGAAGCAGAACACTAATGTGTGTAAAATATGCCTTTTGAAACTGTCGTTTTGAAATATGGACGTCCTTTGAATTTTTTGGTCGATATATGAACCCAGGATTTGTTTTCAGGGCAGGTGTCATTTACAGGCCTGCAATGATTTTGAATATCAACTGACCATTAGCGCTGGGATTAAAGCTGCTGTTGTGTGAAACGGCCACAAGGTGGCAGCAGTTCTCCCTTACCAAATCTGGTTACTGGGGCAACAGAGCCTCAATGGAAGTCGTGTTCTAGATTGGAATTTAGAATGGAATGTGCCAGGAGAAAGCCCCTCAAGTTTGTCTCACTACTTCTTGTTCGTGTTTTTAATTTAATTTTTTTATTTTTTATTACAACAAATTTGATTACAATGTTTGGCTTGATGTAGGTGTGGAAGATGTGGTTCTTTTACACATATACATATGTCAGTTCTTCCTGGGATCCTTTTCCCATGTAGCTTATGACAGAATGTTGAGTAGTCTTCTCTTGGTATTCTGTAGGTCTTTGGTGATTATATATGTCACCTGTGTTTGTATATGTCTGTTAACCCCAATATCATAATGAAACCAATCCTCACACCTTTCCTTTGGTGAACCATAAGTTTGTTGAATGAATCTGTGATTTGCCCTTCTCCATGGAAATATCTGCCCTGGTATCCATTTTTCGGTCACACCTATAAGAGATATGATATGATATGTGTCTTTCACTTTCTGACTTACTACAAGTCACGTGATTACCTCTAGACACACCTACGGTGCTGCAAATGGCATTGTGTACTTTTATTCCTTGGCTTCTATTCTGCCTTAGCGAGGTCCATTTTCAACAATGTGATTCCCTGAGGGCTGAGGATTAGCTGACCTGGGTAGCCTGACCCTGCCGGCCGGCTCTCCCCAGGTGTGCCTGTGTTGAGGTCAATATAAACAGCACTGCAGGCAGCAATAGCCCCTGAAGCTCTTCCTGACGCCATATTCTCTGCCCAGTAAGCAGTCTCGGGGCTGTGCTGGTGGGAGGGAGTGAGGGGTCACGGCTTTGTGGGTGGCCCGGTGTGAGTGGGTCTCTGCTGGACTTTCTGCAGGAGTTGCCAGGCTTCCACCTGTAAAGAAGAGGATGTGTCACCCATACCTTCCGCTGGAATTTCTCTGTGGACCGAGGTGAGGAAGGAAAAAAGCAGTGGGGGCCGGAACAGGAGGGGTATCTCAGGCAGGGCAATGGAAAGCTTCCAGAAGAGCACCCAGGGCCAGGACCATCCTGGCTGGCCTGCAGGCACCAAGTTGGCCTGCGTGCTGTCGCTGGTGTGGCTCCACGCCCCTTCCTCTAGGCTTTCAAGGCCTTGTACATATTCAGGTGTTTTACCTGGGAAGGGTGGGAAAAGTTCAACAGCAGCTGGCCTGGGGCTCAGCTCACGGTTACTCACAGATGCCTCGGCATGACCCCCCGCTTTGCAATGAGGACGCTCCATGCGTAGGAGTGGGCTGGTGGCAGTATGGGAAATGATTCCCCACCTCTGACCAATTTCAGAATTGTTTACCGCTGGAACAAGTGCCCTGATAGGGTTTTCCTCTGTCTAACTCGTGGGTTCAGGTTTTTTTTTCTTTTTTGGTTCAAGTTAGATTTTATTCCTCTTTTATGTATTTATAGATATAAGCATGGGAATAATTCATTCATATAAATACATCTGTGTGAAGGGAAGAACTTTTTTCTCTTTTATTTTTAAGGTTTATTTTTTAAAATTTTGAAATTTAATTTTATTTATTTTTTATACAGCAGGTTATTATTAGTTATGTATTTTATGCATATACATGTATACAGGTCAATCCCAGTCTCCCAACTCATCCCAACACCACCTCCCCATGGCTTCCCACACTTGGTGTCCATACGTGTGTTCTCTATATCTGTGTCTCTCTTTCTTCCCTGCAAACCAGTTCATCTGTACGATTTTTCTAGGTTCCACATATATGCGTTAATATACAATATTTGTTTTTCTCTTTCTTACTTACTTCATTCTGTATGACAGTCTCTAGATCCATCGACGTCTCTACAAATGACCCAGTTTCATTCCTTCTTATGGCTGAGTAATATTCCATTTTATATATGTACCACATCTTTATCCATTCGTCTGTCTGTGGGTATTTAGGTTGCTTCCATTACCTGGCTATCGTAAATAGTGCTGAAATGAGCATTGTGGTGAATGTGCCTTTTTGATTTATGGTTTTCTCTGGGTATATGCCCAGAAGTGGGATTGCTGGATCATATGGTAATTCTATTTCTAGTTTTTTTAAGGAAACTCCATACTGTTCTCCATCGTGACTGTATCAATTTACATTTCCACCACTAGTGGAAGAGGGATCCTTTTGTCCACACCCTCTCCAGAATTCGTTGTTTGTAGATTTTCTGATGATGCCGATTCTAACAGGTGTGAGGTGATACCTCATTGTAGTTTTGATTTGCATTTCTCTAATAATTAGTGATGTTGAGCAGCTTTTCATGTGTGTCTTGGCCATCTCTGTGTCTTCTTTGAAGAAACGTCTCTTTAGATCTTCTGCCCATTTTTGTATTGGGTTGTTTGTTGTTTTAATATTAAGCTGCATGAGCTCTTTATATATATTGGAGATTAAACCTTTGTCCACTGATTCGTTTGCAAATATTTTCGCCCATTCTGAGGGATGCTTTTTGCCATTCCCGTTTTTTTAAGAAAAAAAGAAAGAAAGAAAAAGAAGCAGAACACTAATGTGTGTAAAATATGCCTTTTGAAACTGTCGTTTTGAAATATGGACGTCTTTTGAATTTTTTGGTCGATATATGAACCCAGGATTTGTTTTCAGGGCAGGTGTCATTTACAGGCCTGCAATGATTTTGAATATCAACTGACCATTAGCGCTGGGATTAAAGCTGCTGTTGTGTGAAACGGCCACAAGGTGGCAGCAGTTCTCCCTTACCAAATCTGGTTACTGGGGCAACAGAGCCTCAATGGAAGTCGTGTTCTAGATTGGAATTTAGAAAGGAATGTGCCAGGAGAAAGCCCCTCAAGTTTGTCTCACTACATCTTGTTCGTGTTTTTAATTTAATTTTTTATTTTTTATTACAGCAAATTTGATTACAATGTTTGGCTTGTTGTAGGTGTGGAAGATGTGGTTCTTTTACACATATACATATGTATGTACTTCCTGGGATCCTTTTCCCATGTACCTTATGACAGAATGTTGAGTGGTCTTCTCTTGGTATTCTGTAGGTCTTTGGTGATTATATATGTCACCTGTGTTTGTATATGTCTGTTAACCCCAATATCATAATGAAACCAATCCTCACACCTTTCCATTGGTGAGCCATAAGTTTGTTGAATGAATCTGTGATTGCCCTTCTCCGTGGAAATATCTGCCCTGGTATCCATTTTTCGGTCAAACCTATAAGAGATATGATATGATATGTGTCTTTCACTTTCTGACTTACTACAAGTCACGTGATTACCTCTAGACACACCTATGGTGCTGCAAATGGCATTGTGTCCATTTATTCCTTGGCTTCTATTCTGCCTTAGCGAGGTCCATTTTCAACAATGTGGTTCCCTGAGGGCTGAGGATTAGCTGACCTGGGTAGCCTGACCCTGCCGGCCGGCCCTCCCCAGGTGTGCCTGTGTTGAGGTCAATATAAACAGCGCTGCAGGCAGCAATAGCCCCTGAAGCTGTGCCTGACTCCATATTCTCTGCCCCGACAGCAGTCTCGGGGCTGTGCTGGTGGGAGGGAGTGAGGGGCCACGGCTTTGTGGGTGGCCCTGTGTGAGTGGGTCTCTGCTTGACTTTCTGCAGGAGTTGCCAGGCTGCCACCTGTAAAGAAGAGGATGTGGCACCCATACCTTCCGCTGGAATTTCTCTCCGGACAGAGGTGAAAGGAAAAAATCAGTGGGGCCGGGACAGGAGGGGTATCTCAGGCAGGGCAATGGAAAGCTTCCAGAAGAGCGCCCAGGGCCAGGACCATCCTGGCTGGCCTGCAGGCACCAAGTTGGCCTGCGTGCTGTCGCTTGTGTGGCTCCACGGCCCTTCCTCTAGGCTTTCAAGCCCTTGTACATATTCAGGTGTTTTACCTCGGAAGGGTGGGAAAAGTTCAAAGGCATCTGGCCTGTGGCTCATGTCACGGTCACTCACAGATGCCTCAAGTCCCTTTCACTGAGGAAGGTGTAGGTCTTGTCTATTCCATAGTTTATTTTTGGAATGGTACCTGTGCTTATATCAAACTCTGATTTTATGCATCACCCCACCTCTCATTCCCCCTTAAGCAGGCATAAGAGTGTTTTCCAAAGGTGAGACTCTGTTCTCTTTCCTAACTGAGTTCAAGTGTAGCCATGTTTACAGGATCATCATAAGTGATATCTTAATATAAGTTTCTTTTTCTGTGTGACTTATTTCAATTAGAAGCATCATACCTCATCAACCTCATTTTGCTGCTACTGGTCTTATGCCATTGATTGCATGGCTGAGGGATATTCCATCGTACGGAAGTACCACAATTTTTTGAACCATTTTTATATTTCCTGGGATATTTAAGGTGTACCCAAGTTGAGGTTTTTGTAAGCAGTGAAGCCCTAAATTTTGGGGTGGCTCTGTCTTATTGATTTTCAGTTTCCCAAGGTATATTCCCTAGACTGGAAGTGCCCTTGGCTCTGTAGCTCTGTTGTTTACTTGTTTTAGGGAACACTATGCACTCCTCCAGAGAGGCAGGTGGCAATTTACATCCCGTCCATCAGCATAACAAGACGCCCTGTTCTTCAGGGCCTGTTTTGCCTTTCTGGTTTTTACACATTTTGTGGATGTCCCTTTTATACCTGTGGAAAGTGATACTTCTTTGTAGTGCAGATTTTCATTGCCCGCCTGCTTGCTTGGCCAAGAAGGGCTTATGCGTTTTCTCCTGAATATATTCATGAGAAAACACATACGCTCTATTTGGCCTAGTGCATCATTTTTGAAATTTTGCCACTCTTTCTGTGCTTCAAACGCGATTCCAACGTACCTCTTGAAATCTGTTTCCTGCTATTCTGCCTCGCTTTCAAGTCCGCCTCGTTGCCTTCCCTCAACAGATTTTTGGACGATAGTTGTCCTTTATTACTCTGCCAGTTTGTGAATTGCTGTGCCCCTGAGCTCCATTATTCTACTCGTTTTTTGTGAGCTGACCGCAAGTCCAAAATTTTGGTTCAGGACCTATACTGGTTTCCGATGGGGCGCTGAGACTTTGGTTAATTCTTCTTCCTGCTGGGAAATTGGATTGACATTTGCCCGTCCAAATGCCTAACAGCTACTCTCTCATTGGTTCTCCCTCTTCACATTCATCCACAGCCAAACTGGAATCCTGTTCGAACCAGTAGGTTAAAGGGACTGTCTCTCCAAGTTGGGAGATTGATAGTAAAGCAGTTGGAAAGTCAAACGGGAGCACCAGGAGAGGGACTATTCGTTGAGTTTTAGAAACCTTTCGTATTCACAGTGTGTCCATGCTGTAGGTTTCCCGTACATGTTATATCTGTAGTAATATTCCCTTCAACCTGGAGAATTGGGACCCATGGAATGGGTGCCACGCATTATTGCTTTAAAGGGTCTGCATTTGCTCACCCAATCTCACCAATCCTCTCAGTCCCAAGTGTCCAGACTTATGCCATATCCAGCTGTCATTGTAGATAGGGTAATTCCAGGTTTCATCAGAGACCATGAAGGAATTGTAAAGAATTTCCATTGTAGTTTTGTTTAGTTTTTGTAATTCCTTTATATAGTTGGTGTTAGCTGATTACGCTGCCATGTTTATGCCAGTCTAGACACACATGATTCCCTTACGGAGACATATCAATACATAGGTTTTAAGATTCTTACTAGTCAGATATATTCCTTTGTGGGAAATATGGGGTTTTGAGTCCCTTTCACTGAGGAATGTGTAGGTCTTGTCTATTCCTTAGTTGGATTTTGGAACGGTACCTGTGCTTATATCAAACTCTGGTTTTATGCATCACCCCAACTCTCCTTCCCCCTTAAGCAGCCATAAGAGTGTTTTCTAAATGTGCGACTCTGTTCTCTTTACTAACTGAGTTCAAGTGTAGCCATGTTTACAGGATCTTCATAAGTGATATCTTATGATAAGTTTCTTTTTCTGTGTGACTTATTTCACTTAGAATCATCGTACCTGAATCCACGCATTTTGCTGCTACTGGTCTTATGACATTGATTTCATGGCTGAGGTATATTCCAACTTATGTAAGTACCGCAATTTTTTGAACCATTTTTATATTTCCTAGGTCATTTAAAGTGTACCCAAGTGGAGGTTCTTGTAAGCAGTGCAGCCCTAAATTTTGGGGTGCCTCTGTCTTATTGATTTTCAGTTTTCCCAAGGTATATTCCCTAGACTGGAAGTGCCCTTGGCTCTGTAGCTCTGTTCTTTACTTGTTTTAGGGAACTCAATGCACTCCTCCAGAGAGGCAGCTGGCAATTTACATCCCTCGCATCAGCATAACAAGGCTCCCTGTTCTCCAGGGCCTGTCTTGGCTTTCTGGATTTACACATCTTGTGGATGTCCCTTTTGACCGGTGGGAAGTGATACTTCTTTGTAGTGCAGATTTGCATTGCCCGCTTGCTTGCTTGGCCAAAAAGGGCGTATGTGTTTTCTCCTGAATATATTCAGGAGAAAACGCATACGCCCTTTTTGGCCAAGTGCATCATTGTCGAAGTTGTGCCCCTCTTCCTGTGCTTTAAAGGCGATTCCATCGTACCTCTTGAAATCTGTTTCCTGCTATTCTGCCTCGCTTTCAAGTCCGCCTTGCTGCCTTCCCTTAACAGATTTTTGGACGATAGTTGTCCTTTATTACTCTGCAAAGTTGTGAATTGCTGTGCCCCTGAGCTCCATTTTTCAACTCGTTTTTTGTGACCTGACCGCAAGTCCAAAATTTTGGTTCAGGACCTATACTGGTTCCCGGTGTGTGGCTGAGGCTTTGGTTAATTCTTCTTCCTGCCGGGAAATTAGAGTGATATGTGCCCGTCCAAATGCCTAACAGCTACTCTCTCATTGGTTCTCCCTTTTCCCTTTCATCCTCTTCCAAATTGGCAACCTGTGCGAACAAGGAGGTTAAAGGGGCTGTCTCTCCAAGTTGGGAGATTGATAGTAAAGCAGATGGAAAGTCAAAACGGAACACCAGGAGAGGGACTATTCGTTGAGTTTTAGAAACCTTTCGTATTCACATTGTGTCCGTTTTCTAGGTTTCCCGTACATGTTATAGCTGTAGTAATATTCCCTTCAATCTGGAGAGTTGGGACCCATGGAATGGGTGCCAGGCATTTGTGCTTTAAAGGGTCTGCATTTGCTCACCCAATCTCACCAATCCTCTCAGTCCCAAGTGTCCAGCCTTATGCCACATCCAGCTGTCACTGTAGATAGGGTCATTCCAGGTTTCTTCAGAGACCCTGAAGGAATTGTAAAGAATTTCCCAGTTCTTTTGTTTTGTTTTTGAAATTCCTTTTTATAGTGGGTTTGAGCTGATTCTCGCTGCCATGTTTACGCCAGTCTAGACACACTTGATTCCCTTACGGAGACATATCAATACATAGGTTTTAAGATTCTTACTAGTCAGATATATTCCTCTGCGGGAAATATGGGGTTTTGAGTCCCTTTCACTGAGGAAGGTGTAGGTCTTGTCTATTACATAGTTGGTTTTTGGAACGGTACCTGTGCTTATATCAAACTCTGGTTTTATGCATCACCCCACCTCTCCTTCCCCCTTAAGCAGGCATAAGGGTGTTTTCTAAATGTGAGACACTGTTCTCTTTCCTAACTCAGTCCAAGTGTAGCCATGTTTACAGGATCTTCATAAGTGATATCTTATGATAAGTTTCTTTTTCTCTGTGACTTATTTCACTTAGAATCATCGTACCTTAATCCACCAATTTTGCTGCTACTGGTCTTATGACATTGATTTCATGGCTGAGGGATATTCCATCATACGTAAGTACCACAATTTTTTGAACCATTTTTATATCTCCTGGGATACTTAAGGTGTACCCAAGTTGAGGTCCTTGAAAGCAGTGCAGCCCTAAATTTTGGGGTGGCTCTGTCTTATTGATTTTCAGTTTTCCCAAGGTATATTCCCTAGACTGGAAGTGCCCTTGGCTCTGTAGCTCTGTTGTTTACTTGTTGTAGGGAACACAATGCACTCCTCCAGAGTGGCAGTAGGCAGTTTACATCCCGCCCATCAGCATAACAAGGCTCCCTGTTCTCCAGTGCCTGTCTTGCCTTTCTGGTTTTTACACATTTTGTGGATGTCCCTTTTGACCGGTGGGAAGTGATACTTCTTTGTAGTGCAGATTTGCATTGCCCGCTTCCTTGCTTGGCCAAAAAGGGCGTATGCGTTTTCTCCTGAATATATTCAGGAGAAAACCATTACGCCCTTTTTGGCCAAGTGCATCATTGTCGAAGTTGTGCCCCTCTTCCTGTGCTTTAAAGGTGATTCCAACGTACCTCTTGAAATCTGTTTCCTGCTATTCTGCCTCGCTTTCAAGTCCGCCTCGTTGCCTTCCCTCAACAGATTTTTGGACGATAGTTGTCCTTTATTACTCGGCCAGTTTGTGAATTGCTGTGCCCCTGAGCTCCATTTTTCAACTCGTTTTTTGTGAGCTGACCGCAAGTCCAAAATTATGGTTCAGGACCTATACTGGTTCCCGGTGGGAGGCTGAGACTTTGGTTAATTCTTCTTCCTGCCGGGAAATTAGAGTGATATGTGCCCGTCCAAATGCCTAACAGCTACTCTCTCATTGGTTCTCCCTTTTCCCTTTCATCCTCTTCCAAATTGGCAACCTGTGCGAACCAGGAGGTTAAAGGGGCTGTCTCTCCAAGTTGGGAGGTTGATAGTAAAGCAGATGGAAAGTCAAACCCGAGCACCAGGAGAGGGACTATTCGTTGAGTTTTAGAAACCTTTCGTATTCACAGTGTGTCCGTTCGCTAGGTTTCCCGTACATGTTATAGCTGTAGGAATATTCCCTTTAACCTGGAGAGTTGGGACCCATGGAATGGGTGCCAGGCATTTGTGCTTTAAAGGGTCTGCATTTGCTCACCCAATCTCACCAATCCTCTCAGTCCCAAGTGTCCAGCATTATGCGACATCCAGCTGTCGTTGTAGATTGGGTCATTCCAGGTTTCATCAGAGACCCTGAAGGAATTGTAAAGAATTTCCCAGTTTTTTTGTTTTGTTTTTGAAATTCCTTTTTATAGTGGGTTTGAGCTGATTCTCACTGCCATGTTTATGCCAGTCTAGACACACTTGATTCCCTTACGGAGACATATCAATACATAGGTTTTAAGATTCTTACTAGTCAGATATATTCCTCTGCGGGAAATATGGGGTTTTGAGTCCCTTTCACTGAGGAAGGTGTAGGTCTTGTCTATTCCATAGTTGGTTTTTGGAACGGTACCTGTGCTTATATCAAGCTCTGGTTTTATGCATCACCCCAGCTCTCCTTCCCCCTTAAGCAGGCATAAGAGTGTTTTCTAAATGTGAGACACTGTTCTCTTTCCTAACTCAGTTCAAGTGTAGCCATGTTTACAGGATCTTCATAAGTGATATCTTATGCTAAGTTTCTTTTTCTCTGTGACTTATTTCACTTAGAATCATCGTACCTGAATCCAACCACTTTGCTGCTACTGGTCTTATGACATTGATTTCATGGCTGAGGGATATTCCATCGTACGTAAGTACCACAATTTTTTGAACCATTTTTAATATTTCCTGGGATATTTAAGGTATACCCAAGTTGAGGTCCTTGTATGCAGTGCAGCCCTAAATTTTGGGGTGGCTTTGTCTTATCAATTTTCAGTTTTCCCAAGGTATATTCCCTACACTGGAAGTGCCCTTGGCTCTGTAGCTCTGTTGTTTATTTGTTTTAGGGAACACAATGCACTCCTCCAGAGAGGCAGTTGGCTAGTTACATCCCGTCCATCAGCATAACAATGCTACATGTTCTCCAGGGCCTGTCTTGCCTTTCTGGATTTTACACATTTTGTGGATGTCCCTTTTGACCGGTGGGAAGTGATACTTCTTTGTAGTGCAGATTTGCATTGCCCGCTTCCTTGCTTGGCCAAAAAGGGCGTATGCGTTTTCTTCTGAATATATTCAGGAGAAAACGCATACGCCCTTTTTGGCCAAGTGCATCATTGTCGAAGTTGTGCCCCTCTTCCTGTGCTTTAAAGGCGATTCCAACGTACCTCTTGAAATCTGTTTCCTGCTATTCTGCCTCGCTTTCAAGTCCGCCTCGCTGCCTTCCCTCAACAGATTTTTGGACGATAGTTGTCCTTTATTACTCGGCCAGTTTGTGAATTGCTGTGCCCCTGAGCTCCATTTTTCAACTCGTTTTTTGTGAGCTGACCGCATGTCCAAAATTTTGGTTCAGGACCTATACTGGTTCCCGGTGTGTGGCTGAGACTTTGGTTAATTCTTCTTCCTGCCGGGAAATTAGAGTGATATGTGCCCATCCAAATGCCTAACAGCTACTCTCTCATTGGTTCTCCCTCTTCCCTTTCATCCTCTGCCAAATTGGCAACCTGTGCGAACCAGGAGGTTAAAGGGGCTGTCTCTCCAAGTTGGGAGGTTGATAGTAAAGCAGAAGGAAAGTCAAACCGGAGCACCAGGAGAGGGACTATTTGTTGAGTTTTAGAAAGCATTCATATTCACAGTGTGTCCGTTCTCTAGGTTTCCCATATATGTTATAGCTGTAGTAATATTCCCTTCAAGCTGCAGAGTTGGGACCCATGGAATGGGTGCCATGCATTATTGCTTTAAAGGTTCTGCATTTGCTCACCCAATCTCACCAATCCGCTTAGTCCCAAGTGTCCAGACTTATGCCACATCCAGCTGTCGTTGTAGATAGGGTCATTCCAGGTTTCATCAGAGACCCTGAAGGAATTGTAAAGAATTTCCCAGTTTTTTTGTTTTTTTTTCGAAATTCCTTTTTATAGTGGGTTTGAGCTGATTCTCGCTGCCATGTTTATGCCATTCTAGACACACTTGATTCCCTTATGGAGACATACCAATACATAGGTTTTAAGATTCTTACTAGTCAGATATATTCCTCTGCGGGAAATATGGGGTTTTGAGTCCCTTTCACTGAGGAAGGTGTAGGTCTTGACTATTCCATAGTTGGTTTTTGGAACGGTACCTGTGCTTATATCAAACTCTGGTTTTATGCATCACCCCACCTCTCCTTCCCCCTTAAGCAGGCATAAGAGTGTTTTCTAAATGTGAGAAACTGTTCTCTTTCCTAACTCAGTTCAAGTGTAGCCATGTTTACAGGATCTTCATAATTGATATCTTATGATAAGTTTCTTTTTCTGTGTGACTTATTTCACTTAGAATCATCGTACCTGAATCCACCCATTTTGCTGCTACTGGTCTTATGACATTGATTTCTAGGCTGAGGAATATTCCATCGTACATAATTACCACAATTTTTGGAACCATTTTTATATTTCCTGGGATATTTAAGGTGTACCCAAGTTGAGGTCCTTGTAAGCAGTGCAGCCCTAAATTTTGGGGTGGCTCTGTCTTATTGATTTTCAGTTTTCCCAAGGTATATTCCCTAGACTGGAAGTGCCCTTGGCTCTGTAGCTCTGTTGTTTATTTGTTTTAGGGAACACAATGCACTCCTCCAGAGAGGCAGTTGTCAATTTACATCCCGCCTATCAGCATAAAAATGCTCCCTGTTCTCCAGGGCCTGTCTTGCCTTTCTGGTTTTTACACATTTTGTGGATGTCCCTTTTGACCGGTGGGAAGTGATACTTCTTTGTAGTGCAGATTTGCATTGCCCGCTTGCTTGCTTGGCCAAAAAGGGCGTATGCGTTTTCTCCTGAATATTTTCAGGAGAAAACGCATACGCCCTTTTTGGCCAAGTGCATCATTGTCGAAGTTGTGCCCATCTTCCTGTGCTTTAAAGGCGATTCCAACGTACCTCTTGAAATCTGTTTCCTGCTATTCTGCCTCGCTTTCAAGTCCGCCTCGTTGCCTTCCCTCAACAGGTTTTTGGACGATAGTTGTCCTTTAAACACGGCCAGTTTGTGAATTGCTGTGCCCCTGATCTCCATTTTTCAACTCGTTTTTTGTGAGCTGACCGCATGTCCAAAATTTTGGTTCAGGATGTATGCTGGTTCCCGTTGGGTGGCTGAGACTTTGGTTAATTCTTCTTCCTGCCGGGAAATTAGAGTGATATGTGCCCGTCCAAATGTCTAACAGCTACTCTCTCATTGGTTCTCCCTTTTCCCTTTCATCCTCTTCCAAATTGGCAACCTGTGCGAACCAGGAGGTTAAAGGGGCTGTCTCTCCAAGTTGGGAGATTGATAGTAAAGCAGATGGAAAGTCAAAACGGAACACCAGGAGAGGGAGTATTCGTTGAGGTTTAGAAACCTTTCGTATTCACAGTGTGTCCGTTCTCTAGGTTTCCCGTACATGTTATAGCTGTAGTAATATTCCCTACAACCTGGAGAGTTGGGACCCATGGAATTGGTGCCAGGCATTTGTGCTTTAAAGGGTCTGCATTTGCTCACAAAATCTCACCAATCGTCTCAGTCCCAAGTGTCCAGCCTTATGCCACATCCAGCTGTCATTGTAGATAGGGTCATTCCAGGTTTCATCAGAGACCCTGAAGGAATTGTAAAGAATTTCCCAGTTCTTTTGTTTTGTTTTTGAAATTCCTTTTTATAGTGGGTTTGAGCTGATTCTCGCTGCCATGTTTATGCCAGTCTACACACACTTGCTTCCATTATGGAGACATATCAATACATAGGTTTTATGATTCTTACTAGTCAGATATATTCCTCTGCGGGAAATATGGGGTTTTGAGTCCCTTTCACTGAGGAAGGTGTAGGTCTTGTCTATTCCATAGTTGGTTTTTGGAACGGTACCTGTGCTTATATCAAACTCTGGTTTTATGCATCACCCCACCTCTCCTTCCCCCTTAAGCAGGCATAAGAGTGTTTTATAAATGTGAGTCTCTGTTCTCTTTCCTAACTCAGTTCAAGTGTAGCCATGTTTACAGGATCTTCATAAGTGATATCTTATGATAAGTTTTTTTTCTGTGTGACTTATTTCACTTAGAAGCATCGTACCTGAATCCACCCATTTTGCTGCTACTGGTCTTATGACATTGATTTCATGGCTGAGGGATATTCCATCGTACATAAGTACCACAATTTTTTGAACCATTTTTACATTTCCTGGGATATTTAAGGTGTACCCAAGTTGAGGTCCTTGTAAGCAGTGCAACCCTAAATTTTGGGGTGGCTCTGTCTTATTGATTTTCAGTTTTCCCAAGGTATATTCCCTAGACTGGAAGTGCCCTTGGCTCTGTAGCTCTGTTGTTTACTTGTTTTAGGGAACACAATGCACTCCTCCAGAGAGGCAGTTGGCAGTTTACATCCCGCCCATCAGCATAACAAGTCTCCCTGTTCTCCAGGGCCTGTCTTGCCTTTCTGGTTTTTACACATTTTGTGGATGTCCCTTTTGACCGGTGGGAAGTGATACTTCTTTGTAGTGCAGATTTGCATTGCCCTCTTGTTTGCTTGGCCAAAAAGGGCGTATGCGTTTTCTCCTGAATATATTCAGGAGAAAACGCATACGCCCTTTTTGACAAAGTGCATCATTGACGAAGTTGTGCCCCTCTTCCTGTGCTTTAAAGGTGATTCCAACGTACCTCTTGAAATCTGTTTCCTGTTATTCTGCCTCGCTTTCAAGTCCGCCTCGTTGCCTTCCTTTAACAGATTTTTGGACGATAGTTGTCCTTTATTACTCGGCCAGTTTGTGAATTGATGTGCCCTTGAGCTCCATTTTTCAACTCATTTTTTGTGAGCTGAACGCAAGTCCAAAATTTTGGTTCAGGATTTATGCTGTTTCCCGGTGGGGTGCTGAGACTTTGGTTAATTCTTCTTCCTGCTGGGAAGTTAGAGTGATATGTGCCCGTCCAAATGCCTAACAGCTATTCTCTCATTGGTTCTCCCTCTTCCCTTTCATCCTCTGCCAAATTGGCAACCTGTGCGAACCAGGAGGTTAAAGGGGCTGTCTCTCCAAGTTGGGAGATTGATAGTAAAGCAGACGTAAAGTCACAGCGGAGCACCAGGAGAGGGACTATTCGTTGAGTTTTAGAAACCTTTCGTATTCACAGTGTGTCCGTTATCTAGGTTTCCCGTACATGTTATAGCTGTAGTAATATTCGCTTCAACCTGGAGAGTTGGGACCCATGGAATGGGTGCCAGGCATTTGTGCTTTAAAGGGTCTGCATTTGCTCACCCAATCTCACCAATCCTCTCAGTCCCAAGTGTCCAGCCTTATGCCACATCCAGCTGTCATTGTAGATAGGGTCATTCCAGGTTTCATCAGAGACCCTGAAGGAATTGTAAAGAATTTCCCAGTTTTTTTGTTTTGTTTTTGAAATTCCTTTTTATAGTGGGTTTGAGCTGATTCTCGCTGCCATGTTTATGCCAGTCTACACACACTTGATTCCATTATGGAGACATATCAATACATAAGTTTTAAGATTCTTACTAGTCAGATATATTCCTCTGCGGGAAATATGGGGTTTTGAGTCCCTTTCACTGAGGAAGGTGTAGGTCTTGTCTATTCCATAGTTGGTTTTTGGAACGGTACCTGTGCTTATATCAAACTCTGGTTTTATGCATCATCCCACCTCTCCTTCCCCCTTAAGCAGGCATAAGAGTGTTTTCTAAATGTGAGACACTGTTCTCTTTCCTAACTCAGTTCAAGTGTAGCCATGTTTACAGGATCTTCATAAGTGATATCTTATGATAAGTTTCTTTCTCTGTGTGACTTATTTCACTTACAATCATCGTACCTGAATCCACCCATTTTGCTGCTACTGGTCTTATGACATTGATTTCATGGCTGAGGGATATTCCATCGTACGTAATTACCACAATTTTTTGAACCATTTTTATATTTCCTGGGATATTTAAGGTGTACCCAAGTTGAGGTCCTTGTAAGCAGTGCAGACCTAAATTTGGGGGTGGCTCTGTCTTATTGATTTTCAGTTTTCCCAAGGAATATTCCCTAGACTGGAAGTGCGCTTGGCTCTGTAGCTCTGTTCTTTACTTATTTTAGGGAACACAATGTACTCCTCCAGAGACGCAGTTGGCAATTTACATCCCACCCATCAGCATAACCAGGCTCCCTGTTCTCCAGGGCCTGTCTTGCCTTTCTGGTTTTTACACATTTTGTGGATGTCCCTTTTGGCCTGTGGGAAGTGATACTTTTTTGTACTGCAGATTTGCATTGCCCGCTTGCTTGCTTGGCCAAAAAGGGCGTATGCGTTTTCTCCTGAATATATTCAGGACAAAACGCATACGCCCTTTTTGGCCAAGTGCATCATTGTCGAAGTTGTGCCCCTATTCCTGTGCTTTAAAGGCGATTCCAACGTACCTCTTGAAATCTGTTTCCTGCTATTCGGCCTCGCTTTCAAGTCCGCCTCGTTGCCTTCCCTCAACAGATTTTTGGACGATAGTTGTCCTTTATTACTCGGCCAATTTGTGAATTGCTGTGCCCCTGAGCTCCATTTTTCAACTCATTTATGGTGACCTGACCGCAAGTCCAAAATTTTGGTTCAGGGCCTATACTGGTTCCCGGTGGGTGGCTGAGACTTTGGTTAATTCTTCTTCCTGCCGGGAAATTACAGTGATATGTGCCCGTCCAAATGCCTAACAGCTACTCTCTCATTGGTTCTCCCTATTCCCTTTCATCCTCTGCCAAATTGGCAACCTGTGCGAACCAGGAGGTTAAAGGGGCTGTCTCTCCAAGTTGGGAGGTTGATAGTAAAACAGATGGAAAGTCAACCCGGAGCACCAGGAGAGGGACTGTTCGTTGAGTTTTTGAAACCTTTCGTATTCACAGTGTGTCCGTTCTCTAGGTTTCCCGTACATGTTATAGCTGTAGTAATATTCCCTTCAACCTGGAGAGTTGGGACCCATGGAATGGGTGCCAGGCATTTGTGCTTTAAAGCATCTGCATTTGCTCACCCAATCTCACCAATCGTCTCAGTCCCAAGTGTCCCTCCTTATGCCACATCCAGCTGTCATTGTAGATAGGGTCATTCCAGGTTTCATCAGAGACCCTGAAGGAATTGTAAAGAATTTCCCAGTTTTTTTGTTTTGTTTTTGAAATTCCTTTTTATAGTGGGTTTGAGCTGATTCTCGCTGCCATGTTTATGCCAGTCTAGACACACTTGATTCCAATTACGGAGACATATCAATACATAGGTTTTAAGATTCTTACTAGTCAGATATATTCCTCTGAGGGAAATATGGTGTTTTGAGTCCCTTTCACTGAGGAAGGTGTAGGTCTTGTCTATTCCATAGTTGGTATTTGGAACGGTACCTGTGCTTATATCAAACTCTGGTTTTATGCATCACCCCACCTCTCCTTCCCCCTTCAGCAGGCATAAGAGTGTTTTCTAAATGTGAGACACTGTTCTCTTTCCTAACTCAGTTCAAGTGTAGCCATGTTTACAGGATCTTCATAAGTGATATCTTATGATAAGTTTCTTTTTCTGTGTGACTTATTTCACTTAGAATCATCGTACCTGAATCCACCCATTTTGCTGCTACTGGACTTATGACATTGATTTCTTGGCTGAGGGATATTCCATCGTACGTAAGTACCACAATTTTTGGAACCATTTTTATATTTCCTGGGATATTTAAGGTGTACCCAAGTTGAGGTCCTTGTAAGCAGTGCAGCCCTAAATTTTGGGGTGGCACTGTCTTATTGATTTTCAGTTTTCCCAAGGAATATTCCCTAGACTGGAAGTGCCCTTGGCTCTGTAGCTCTCTTCTTTACTTGTTTTAGGGAACACAATGTACTGCTCCAGAGAGGCAGTTGGCAATTTACATCCCGCCCATCAGCATAACAAGGCTCCCTGTTCTCCAGGGCCTGTCTTGCCTTTCTGCTTTTTACACATTTTGTGGATGTCCCTTTTGACCGGTGGGAAGTGATACTTCTTTGTAGTGCAGATTTGCATTGCCCGCTTGCTTGCTTGGCCAAAAAGGGCGTATGTGTTTTCTCCTGAATATATTCAGGAGAAAACGCATACGCCCTTTTTGGCCAAGTGCATCATTGTCGAAGTTGTGCCCCTCTTCCTGTGCTTTAAAGGCGATTCCAACGTACCTCTTGAAATCTGTTTCCTGCTATTCTGCCTCGCTTTAAAGTCCGCCTCGTTGCCTTCCCTCAACAGATTTTTGGACGATAGTTGTCCTTTATTACTCGGCCAGTTTGTGAATTGCTGTGCCCCTGAGCTCTATTTTTCAACTCGTTTTTTGTGAGCTGACCGCAAGTCCACATTTTGGTTCTGGACCTATGCTGGTTCCCGGTGGGAGGCTGAGACTTTGGTTAATTCTTCTTCCTGCCGGGTAGTTAGTGTGATATGTGCCAGTCCAAATGCCTAACAGCTACTCTCTCATTGGTTCTCCCTCTTCCCTTTCATCCTCTGCCAAATTGGCAACCTGTGCGAACCAGGAGGTTAAAGGGGCTGTCTCTCCAAGTTGGGAGGTTGATAGTAAAGCAGATGGAAAGTCAAACAGGAGCACCAGGAGAGGGACTATTCGTTGAGTTTTAGAAACCTTTCGTATTCACAGTGGGTCCGTTCTCTAGGTTTCCTGTACATGTTATAGCTGTAGGAATATTCCCTTCAACCTGGAGAGTTGGGACCCATGGATTGGGTGCCAGGCATTTGTGCTTTAAAGGGTCTGCATTTGCTCACTCAATCTCACCAATCCTCTCAGTCCCAAGTGTCCCTCCTTATGCCACATCCAGCTGTCATTGTAGATTGGGTCATTCCAGGTTTCATCAGAGACCCTGAAGGAATTGTAAAGAATTTCCCAGGTTTTTCGTTTTGTTTTTGAAATTCCTTTTTATAGTGGGTTTGAGCTGATTCTCGCTGCCATGTTTATGCCAGTCTAGACACACTTGATTCCCTTACGGAGACATATCAATACATAGGTTTTAAGATTCTTACTAGTCAGATATATTCCTCTGCGGGATATATGGGGTTTTGAGTCCCTTTCACTGAGGAAGGTGTAGGTCTTGTCTATTCCATAGTTGGTTTTTGGAACGGTACTTGTGCTTATGTCAAACTCTGGTTTTATGCATCACCCCACCTCTCCTTCCCCCTTAAGCAGGCATAAGAGTGTTTTCTAAATGTGATACACTGTTCTCTTTCCTAACTCAGTTCAAGTGTAGCCATGTTTACAGGGTCTTCATAAGTGATATCTTATGATAAGTTGCTTTTTCTGTGTGACTTATTTAACTTAGAATCATCGTACCTGAATCCACCCATTTTGCTGCTACTGGTCTTATGACATTGATTTCATGGCTGAGGGATATTCCATCGTACGTAAGTTCCACAAATTTTTGAACCATTTTTATATTTCCTGGGATATTTAAGGTGTACCCAAGTTGAGGTCCTTGTAAGCAGTGCAGCCCTAAATTTTGGGGTGGCTCTGTCTTATTGATTTTCAGTTTTCCCAAGGTATATTCCCTAGACTGGAAGTGCCCTTTGCTCTGTAGCTGTGTTCTTTACTTGTTTTAGGGAACACAATGTACTCCTCCAGAGAGGCAGCTGGCAATTTTCATCCCGCACATCAGCATAAGAAGGCTCCCTGTTCTCCAGGGCCTGTCTTGCCTTTCTGGTTTTTACACATTTCCTGCATGTCCCTTTTGACCGGAGGGAAGTGATACTTCTTTGTAGTGCAGATTTGCATTGCCCGCTTGCTTGCTTGTCCAAAAAGGGCATATGTGTTTTCTCCTGAATATATTCAGGGGAAAACGCATACGCCATTTTTGGCCTAGTGCATCTTTGTGGAAGTTGTGCCCCTCTTCCTGTGCTTTAAAGGTCATTCCAACGTACCTCTTGAAATCTGTTTCCTGCTATTCGGCCTCGCTTTCAAGTCAGCCTCGTTGCCTTCCCTCAACAGATTTTTGGACGATAGTTGTCCTTTATTACTCAGCCAGTTTGTGAATTGCTGTGCCCCTGAGCTCCATTTTTCAACTCGTTTTTGGTGAGCTGACCGCAAGTCCAACATTTTGGTTCAGGATTTATACTGGTTCCCGGTGGGTGGCTGAGACTTTGGTTAATTCTTCTTCCTGCCGGGAAGTTAGAGTGATATGTGCCCGTCCAAATGCCTAACAGCTACTCTCTCATTGGTTCTCCCTCTTCCCTTTCATCCCCTGCAAATTGGAAACCTGTGCGAACCAGGAGCTTAAAGGGGCTGTCTCTCCAAGTTGGGAGATTGATAGAAAAGCAGATGGAAAGTCAAACCGGAGCACCTGGAGAGTGACTATTTGTTGAGTTTTAGAAAACTTTCGTATTCACAGTGTGTCCGTTCTCTAGGCTTCCCGTGCATGTTATAAGTGTAGTAATATTCCTTTCAACCTGGAGAGTTGGGATCCATGGAATGGGTGCCATGCATTATTGCTTTAAAGGGTCTGCATTTGCTCACCGAATCTCACCAATCCTCTCAGTCCCAAGTGTCCAGCCTTATGCCACATCCAGCTGTCGTTGTAGATAAGGTGATTCCAGGTTTCATCAGAGACCCTGAAGGAATTGTAAAGAATTTCCCAGTTTTTTTGTTTTGTTTTTGAAATTCCTTTTTATAAAGGTTTTGAGCTGATTCTCGCTGCCATGTTTATGCCAGTCTAGACACACTTGATTTCCTTATGGAGATATATCAATACATAGGTTTTAAGATTCTTACCAGTCAGATATATTCCTCTGCGGGAAATATGGGGTTTTGAGTCCCTTTCACTGAGGAAGGTGTAGGTCTTGCCTATTCCATAGTTGGTTTTTGGAACGGTACCTGTGCTTATAACAAACTCTGGTTTTATGCATCACCCCACCTCTCCTTCCACCTTAAGCAGGCATAAGAGTGTTTTCTAAATGTGAGACACTGTTCTCTTTCCTAACTCAGTTCAAGTGTAGCCATGTTTACAGGATCTTCATAAGTGATATCTTATGATAAGTTTCTTTTTCTGTGTGACTTATTTCACTTAGAATCATCGTACCTGAATCCACCCATTTTGCTGCTACTGGTCTTACGACAATGATTTCCTGGCTGAGGGATATTCCATCGTACGTAAGTACCACAATTTTTTGAACCATTTTTATATTTCCTGGGATATTTAAGGTGTACCCAAGTTGAGGTCATTGTAAGCAGTGCAGCCCTAAATTTTGGGGTGGCTCTCTCTTACTGATTTTCAGTTTTCCCAAGGTATATTCCCTAGACTGGTAGTGCCCTTGGCTCTGTAGCTCTGTTGTTTACTTGTTTTAGGGAACACATTGCACTCGACCAGAGAAGCACTTGGCAATTTATATCCCGCCCATCAGCATAACAAGGCTCCCTGTTCTCCAGGGCCTGTCTTGCCTTTCTGGTTTTTACACATTTTGTGGATGTCCCTTTTGACCGGTGGGAAGTGATACTTCTTTGTAGTGCAGATTTGCATTGCCCGCTTGCTTGCTTGGCCAAAAAGGGCGTATGTGTTTTCTCCTGAATATATTCAGGAGAAAACGCATACGCCCTTTTTGGCCAAGTGCATCACTGTCGAAGTTGTGCCCCTCTTCCTGTGCTTTAAAGGCGATTCCAACGTACCTCTTGAAATCTGTTTCCTTCTATTCTGCCTCGCTTTCAAGTCCGCCTCGTTGCCTTCCCTCAACAGATTTTTGGAGGATAGTTGTCCTTTATTACTCGGCCAGTTTGTGAATTGCTGTGCCCCTGAGCTCCATTTTTCAACTGGTTTTTGGTGAGCTGACCGCAAGTCCAAAATTTTGGTTCAGGAACTATGCTGGTTCCCGGTGGGGGGCTGAGACGTTGGTTAATTCTTCTTCATGCCGGGAAGTTAGAGTGATATTTGCCCGTCCAAATGCCTAACAGCTACTCTCTCATTGGTTCCCCCACTTCCCTTTTATCCTCTGCCATATTGGCAACCTGTGCAAACCAGGAGTTTAAATGGGCTGTCTCTCCAAGTTGGGAGGTTGATAGTAAAGCAGATGGAAAATCAAACCAGAGCACCAGGAGAGGGACTATTCGTTGAGTTTTAGAAACCTTTCGTATTCACAGTGTGTCCGTTCTCTAGGTTTCCCGTACATGTTATAACTGTAGTAATATTCCCTTCAACCTGGAGAGTTGGGACCCATGGAATGTGTGCCAGGCATTTTTGCTTTAAAGGGTCTGCATTTGCTCACCCAATCTCACCAATCCTCTCAGTCCCAAGTGTCCATTCTTATGCCACATCCAGCTGTCGTTGTAGATAGGGTCATTCCAGGTTTCATCAGAGACCCTGAAGGAATTGTAAAGAATTTCCCAGTTTTTTTGTTTTGTTTTTGAAATTCCTTTTTATAGTGGGTTTGAGCTGATTCTCGCTGCCATGTTTATGCCAGTATAGACACACTTGATTCTCTTATGGAGACATATCAATACATAGGTTTTAAGATTCTTACTCGTCAGATATATTCCTCTGCGGGAAATATGGTGTTTTGAGTCCCTTTCACTGAGGAAGGTGTAGGTCTTGTCTATTCTTTAGCTGGTTTTTGGAATGGTACCTGTGCTTATATCAAAATCCGGTTTTATGCATCACCCAACCTCTCCTTCCCCCTTAAACAGGCATAAGAGTGCTTTCTAAATGTGAGACTCTGTTCTCTTTCCTAAGTCAGTTCAAGTGTAGGCAAGTTTATAGGATCTTCATAAGTGATATCTTATGATAAGTTTCTTTTTCTGTGTGACGTATTTCACTTAGAATCAACGTACCTGAATCCACCCATTTTGCTGCTACTGGTCTTTTGACATTGACTTCATGGCTGAGGGCTATTCCATCGTAGGTATATACCAAAAATTTTTAAACCAATTTTATATTTCCTGGGGTATTTAATGTGTACCAAAGTTGAGGTTCTTGTAAGTAGTGTAGCCCTAAATTTTGGGGTGGCTCTGTCTTATTGATTTTCAGTTTTCCCAATGTATATTCCCTAGACGGGAAGTGCCCTTGGCTCTGTAGCTCTGTTGTTTACTTGTTTTAGGGAACACAGTGCACTCCTCCAGAGAGGCACATGGCAATTTACATCCCGCCCTTCAGCATAAGTAGGCTCCTTGTTCTCCAGGGCCTCTCTTGCCTTTCTGGTTTTTACACATTTTTTCGATGTCCCTTTTGACTGGTGGGAAGTGATACTTCTTTGTAGTGAAGATTTTCATTGCCCGCTTGCTTGCTTGGCCAAAAAGGGCGTATGCGTTTTCTTCTGAATATATTCAGGAGAAAACGCATACACCCTTTTTGGGTAAGTGTGTCACTGTCGAAGTTGTGCCCCTCTTCCTGTGCTTTAAAGGCGATTCCAACGTCCCTCTCAAAATCTGTTTCCTGCTATTCTGCCTGGCTTTCAAGTCCGCCTCGTTGACTTCCCTCAACAGATTTTTGGACGATACTTGTACTTTATTACTCTGCCAGTTTGTGAATTGATGTGCCCCTGAGCTCTATTTTTCAACTCGTTTTTTTGTGAGCTGACGGCAAGTCCAAAATTTTGGTTCAGGACCTATGCAGGTTCCCAGTGGGTGGCTGAGACTTTGGTTAATTCTTCTTCCTGCCGTGAAATTAGAGTGACATGTTCCCGTCCAAATGCCTAACAGCTACTCTCTCATTGGTTCTCCCTATTCCCCTTCATCCTCTGCCAAATTGGCAACCTGTACAAACCAGGAAGTTAAAGGCGCTATTTCTCCAAGTCGGGTGATTGATAGTAAAACAGTTGGAAAGTCAAAGCAGAGCACCAGGCGAGGGACTATTCGTTGGGATTTAGAAACCTTTCGTATTCACAGTGTGTCTATTCTCTAGTTTTCCCGTACATGTTATAGCTGTAGTAATATTCCCTTCAACCTGGATATTTGGGACCCATGGAATGGGTGCCATGCATTATTGCTTCAAAGGGTTTGCATTTGCTCACCCAATCTCACAAATCCTCGCAGTCCCAAGTGTCCAGAATTATGCCACATCCAGCTGTCATTGTAGATAGGGTCATTCCAGGTTTCATCAGAGACCCTGAAGGAATTGTAAAGAATTTCCCATTTTTTTGTTTTGTTTTTGAAATTCCTTTTTATAGTGGGTTTGAGCTGATTCTCGCTGCCATGTTTAAGACAGTCTAGACACACTTGATTCCCTTTCGGAGACATATCAATACATAGGTTTTAAGATTCTTACTAGTCAGATATATTCCTCTGTTGGAAATATGGGGTTTGGAGTCCCTTTCCCTGAGGAAGGTGTAGGTCTTGTCTATTCCATAGTTGGTTTTTGGAACGGTACCTGTGCTTATATCAAACTCTGGTTTTATGCATCACCCCAAGTCTCCTTCCCCCTTAAGCAGGCATAAGAGTGTTTTCTAAATGTGAGACTCTGTTCCCTTTCCTATCTCAGTTCAAGTGTAGCCATGTTTACAGGATCTTCATGAGTGATATCTTATGATAAGTTTCTTTTTCTGTGTGACTTATTTCACTTAGAATCATCGTACCTGAATGCACTCATTTTGCTGCTACTGGTCTTATGACATTGATTTCATGGCTGAGGGATATTCCATCTTAGGTAAGTACCACAATTTTTTGAACCTTTTTTATATTTCCTGGGATATTTAAGTTGTACCCAAGATGAGCTTCTTGAAGCAGTGAAGCCCTAAATTTTGGGCTGGATCTGTCTTATTGATTTTCAGTTTTCCCAAAGTATATTCCCTAGACTGGAAGTGCCGTTGGCTCTATAGCTCTGTTGTTTACTTGTTCTAGGGAACACAATGCACTCCTCCAGTGAGGCAGTTGGCAATTTACATCCCGCCCATCAGCATAAAAAGGCTCCCTGTTCTCCAGGGCCTGTGTTGCCTTTCTGGTTTTTACACATTTTGTGCATGTCCCTTTTGACCGGTGGGAAGTGATAATTCTTTGTAGTGCAGATTTGCATTGCCCGCTTGCTTGCTTGGCCAAAAAGGGAGTGTGCGTTTTCTCCTGAATATATTCAGGAGAAAACGCATACACCCTTTTTGGCCAAGTGCATCATTGTCGAAGTTGTGCCCCTCTTCCTGTGCTTTAAAGGCGACTCCAACGTACCTCTTGAAATTAGTTTCCTGCTATTCTGCCTCGCTTTCAAGTCCGCCTTGTTGTCTTCCCTCAACAGATTTTTAGACGATAGTTGTCCTTTATTACTCTGCCATTTTGTGAATTGCTGTGCCCCTGAGCTCCATTTTTCCACTCGTTTTTGTGAGCTGACCGCAAGTCGAAAATTTTGGTTCGGGACCTATACTCGTTCCCGGTGGGGGGCTGAGACTTTGGTTAATTCTTCTTCCTGCCGGGAAATTACAGTGATATGTGCCCGTCCAAATGCCTAACAGCTATTCTCTCATTGGATCTCCCTCTTCCCTTTCATCCTCTGCCAAATTGGCAACCTGTGCGAACCAGGAGGTTAAAGGGGCTGTCTCTCCAAGTTGGGAGGTTGATAGTAAAGCAGATGGAAAGTCAAACAGGAGCACCAGGAGAGGGACTATTCGTTGAGTTTTAGAAACCTTTTGTATTCACAGTGTGTACGTTCTCTAGGTTTCTCGTACATGTTATAACTGTAGTAATATTCCCTTCAACCGGGAGAGATGGGACCCATGGAATGGGTGCCATGCACTATTGCTTTAAAGGGTCTGCATTTGCTCACCCAATCTCACCAATCCTGTCAGTCCCAAGTGTCCAGGCTTATGCCTCATCCAGCTGTCGTTGTAGATAGGGTCATTCCAGGTTTCATCAGAGACCCTGAAGGAATTGTAAAGAATTTCCCAGTTTTTTTGTTTTGTTTTTGAAATTCCTTTTCATAGTGGGTTTGAGCTGATTCTCGCTGCCATGTTTATGCCAGTCTAGACACACTTGATTCCCTTACGGAGACATATCAATCCATAGGTTTTAAGATTCTTACTAGTCAGATATATTCCTCTGCGGGAAATATGGGGTTTTGAGTCCCTTTCACTGAGGAAGGTGTAGGTGTTGTCTATTCCATAGTTGGTTTTTGGAACGGTACCTGTGCTTATATCAAACTCTGGTTTTATTCATCACCCCACCTCTCCTTCCCCCTTAAGCAGGCAAAAGAGTGTTTTCTAAATGTGAGACTCTGTTCTGTTTCCTAACTCAGTTCAAGTGTAGCCATGTTTACAGGATCTTCATAAGTGATATCTTATGATAAGTTTCTTTTTCTGTATGACTTATTTCACTTAGAATCATCGTACCTGAATCCACCCATTTTGCTGCTACTGGTCTTATGACATTGATTTCATGGCTGAGGGATATTCCATCGTACGTAAGTACCACAATTTTTTGAACCATTTTTATATTTCCTGGGATATTTAAGGTGTACCCAAGTTGAGGTCCTTGTAAGCAGTGCAGCCCTAAATTTTGGGGTGGCTCTGTCTTATTGATTTTCAGTTTTCCCAAGGTATATTCCCTAGACTGGAAGTGCCCTTGGCTCTGTAGCTCTGTTGTTTACTTGTTTTAGGGAACACAATGCACTCCTCCAGAGAGGCAGTTGGCAATTTACATCCCGCCCATCAGCATAACAAGGCTGCCTGTTCTCCAGGGCCTGTCTTGCCTTTCTGGTTTTTACACATTTTGTGGATGTCCCTTTTGACCAGTGGGAAGTGATACTTGTTTGTAGTGCAGATTTGCATTGCCTGCTTTCTTGCTTAGCCAAAAAGGGTTTATGCATTTTCTCCTGAATATATTCAGGAGAAAAACATACACCCTTTTTGGCCAAGTGCATCATTGTCGAAGTTGTGCCCCTCTTCCTGTGCTTTAAAGGCGATTCCAACCTACCTCTTGAAATCTGTTTCCTGCTATTCTGCCTCGCTTTCAAGTCCACCTTGTTGCCTTCCCTTAACAGATTTTTGGATTATAGTTGTCCTTTATTACTTTGCCAGTTTGTGAATTGCTGTGACCCTGAGCTCCACTTTTCAACTCGTTTTTTGTGAGCTGACCTCAAGTCCAAAATTTTGGTTCAGGACCTATGCTGGTTTCCGGTGGGGGGCTGAGATTTTGGTTAATTCTTCTTCCTGCCGTGAAAATAGAGTATATTTGCCCGTCCAAATGCCTAACAGCTACTCTCTCATTGGTTCTCCCTCTTCCCTTTCATCCTCTGCCAAATTGGCAACCTGTGCGAACCAGCAGGTTAAAGGGGCTCTCTCTCCAAGTTGGGAGGTTGATTGTAAAGCAGATGGAAAGTCAAACACGAGCACCAGGAGAGGGACTATTCGTTGAGTTTTAGAAACCTTTCGTATTCACAGTGTGTCCGTTCTCTAGGTTTCCCGTACATGTTATAACTGTAGGAATATTCCCTTTAACCTGGAGAGTTGGGTCCCAAGGAATGGGTGCCAGGCTTTTGTGCTTTAAAGGGTCTGCATTTGCTCACCCAATCTCACCAATCCTCTCAGTCCAAAGTTTCCAGCCTTATGCAACATCCAGCTGTCGTTGTACATAAGGTCATTCCAGGTTTCATCAGAGACACTGAAGGAATTGTAAAGAATTTCACAGTTTTTTTGTTTTGTTTTTGAAATTCCTTTTTATAGTGGGTTTGAGCTGATTCTCGCTGCCATGTTTATGCCAGTCTAGACACACTTGATTCCCTTACGGAGACATATCAATACATAGGTTTTAAGATTCTTACTAGTCAGATATATTCCTCTGCGGGAAATATGGGGTTTTGATTCCCTTTCACTGAGGAAGGTGTAGGTCTTGTCTATTCCATAGTTGGTTTTTGGAATGGTACCTGTGCTTATATCAAACTCTGGTTTTATGCATCACCCCACCTCTCCTTCCCCCTTAAGCAGGCATAAGAGTGTTTTCTAAATGTGAGACACAGTTCTCTTTCCTACCTCAGTTCAAGTGTAGCCATGTTTACAGGATCCTCATAAGTGATATCTTATGATAAGTTTCTTTTTCTCTGTGACTTATTTCACTTAGAATCATCGTACCTGAATCCACCCATTTTGCTGCTACTGGTCTTATGACATTGATTTCATGGCTGAGGGATATTCCATCGTACGTAAGTACCACAATTTTTGAACCATTTTTATATTTCCTGGGATATTTAAGGTGTACCCAAGTTGAGGTGCTTGTAAGCAGTGCAGCCCTATATTTTAGGGTCGCTCTGTCTTATAGATTTTCAGTTTTCCCAAGGTATATTCCCTAGACTGGAAGTGCCCTTGGCTCTGTAGCTCTGTTGTTTACTTGTTTTAGGGAACACAATGCACTCCTCCAGAGAGGCAGTTGGCAATTTACATCCCGCCCATCAGCATAACAAGGCTCCCTGTTCTCCAGGGCCTGTCTTGCCTTTCTGGTTTTTACACATTTTGTGGATGTCCCTTTTGACTGGTGGGAAGTGATACTTCTTTGTTGTGCAGATTTGCATTGCCCGCTTGCTTGCTTGGCCAAAAAGGGCGTATGCGTTTTCTCCTGAATATATTCAGGAGAAAACGCATACGCCCTTTTTGGCCAAGTGCATCATTGTCGAAGTTGTGCCCCTCTTCCTGTGCTTTAAAGGCGATTCCAACGTACCTCTTGAAATCTGTTTCCTGCTATTCTGCCTCGCTTTCAAGTCCGCCTCGTTGCCTTCCCTCAACAGATTTTTGGACGATAGTTGTCCTTTATTACTCGGCCATTTTGTGAATTGTTGTGCCCCTGAGCTCCATTTTTCAACTCGTTTTTGGTGAGCTGACCGCAAGTCCAAAATTTTGGTTCAGGACGTATGGTGGTTCACGGTGGGGGGCTGAGTCTTTGGTTAATTCTTCTTGCTGCTGGTACGTTAGAGTAATATATGCCCGTCCTAATGCCTAACAGCTACTCGCTCATTTGTTTTCCCTCTTCCCTTTCATCCTCTGCCAAATTGGCAATCTGTGCGAACCAGGAGGTTAAAGGGGCTGTCTCTCCAAGTTGGGAGGATGATAGTAAAGCAGGTGTAAAGTCAAACCGGAGCACCAGGAGAGGGACTATTCGTTGAGTTTTAGAAACCTTTCGTATTCACAGTGTGTCCGTTCTCTAGGTTTCCCGTACATGTTATAGCTGTAGTAATATTCCCTTCAACCGGGAGAGTTGGGACCCATGGAATGGGTGCCATGCATTATTGCTTTAAAGGGTCTGCATTTGCTCACCCAATCTCACCAATCGTCTCAGTCCCAAGTGTCCAGCCTTATGCCACATCCAGCTGTCATTGTAGATAGGGTCATTCCAGGTTTCATCAGAGACCCTGAAGGAATTGTAAAGAATTTCCCAGTTTTTTTGTTTTGTTTTTGAAATTCCTTTTTTGTGGGTTTGAGCTGATTCTCGCTGCCATGTTTTTGCCAGTCTAGACACACTTGATTCCCTTACAGAGACATATCAATACATAGGTTTTAAGATTCTTACTAGTCAGATATATTCCTCTGCGGGAAATATGGGGTTTTGAGTCCCTTTCACTGAGGAAGGTATAGGTCTTGTCTATTCCATAGTTGGTTTTTGGAACGGTACCTGTGCTTATATCAAACTCTGGTTTTATGCATCACCCCACCTCTCCTTCCCCCTTAAGCAGGCATAAGTGTGTTTTCTAAATGTGAGACACTGTTCTCTTTCCTAACTCAGTTCAAGTGTAGCCATGTGTACAGGATGTTCATAAGTGATATCTTATGATAAGTTTCTTTTTCTCTGTGACTTATTTCACTTAGAATCATCGTACCTGAATCCACCCATTTTGCTGCTACTGGTCTTATGACATTGATTTCATGCCTGAGGGATATTCCATCGTATGTAAGTACCACAATTTTTTGAACCATTTTTATATTTCCTGGGATATTTAAGGTGTACCCAAGTTGAGGTCCTTGTAAGCAGTGCAGCCCTAAATTTTGGGGTGGCTCTGTCTTATTGATTTTCAGTTTTCCCAAGGTATATTCCCTAGACTGGAAGTGCCCTTGGCTCTGTAGCTCTGTTCTTTACTTGTTTTAGGGAACACAATGTACTCCTCCAGAGAGGCAGTTGGCAATTTACATCCCGCCCATCAGCATAACAAGCCTCCCTGTTCTCCAGGGCCTGTCTTGCCTTTCTGGTTTTTACACATTTTGTGGATGTCCCTTTTGACCGGTGGGAAGTGATACTTCTTTGTAGTGCAGATTTGCATTGCCCGCTTGCTTGCTTGGCCAAAAAGGGCGTATGCGTTTTCTCCTGAATATATTCAGGAGAAAACACATACGCCCTTTTTGGCCAAGTGCATCATTGTCGAAGTTGTGCCCCTCTTCCTGTGCTTTAAAGGCGATTCCAACGTACCTCTTGAAATCTGTTTCCTGCTATTCTGCCTCGCTTTCAAGTCCGCCTCGTTGCCTTCCCTCAATAGATTTTTGGACCATAGTTGTCCTTTATTACTCGGCCAGTTTGTGAATTGCTGTGCCCCTGAGCTCCATTTTTTCAACTCGTTTTTGGTTAGGTGACCGCAAGTCCGAAATTTTGGTTCAGGACCTATGCTGGTTCCCGGTGGGGGGCTGAGACTTTGGTTAATTCTTCTTCCTGCCGGGAAATTACAGTGATATGTGCCCGTTTAAATGCCTAACAGCTACTCTCTCATTGTTTCTCCCTCTTCCCTTTCATCCTCTGCCAAATTGGCAACCTGTGCGAACCAGGAGGTTAAAGGGGCTGTCTCTCCAAGTTGGGAGGATGATAGTAAAGCAGGTGTAAAGTCAAACCGGAGCACCAGGAGAGGGACTATTCGTTGAGTTTTAGAAACCTTTCGTATTCACAGTGTGTCCGTTCTCTAGGTTTCCCGTACATGTTATAGCTGTAGTAATATTCACTTCAACCTGGAGAGTTGGGACCCATGGAATGGGTGCCATGCATTATTGCTTTAAAGGGTCTGCATTTGCTCACCCAATCTCACCAATCGTCTCAGTCCCAAGTGTCCAGCCTTATGCCACATCCAGCTGTCGTTGTAGATAGGGTTATTCCAGGTTTCATCAGAGACCCTGAAGGAATTGTAAAGAATTTCCCAGTTTTTTTGTTTTGTTTTTGAAATTCCTTTTTATAGTGGGTTTGAGCTGATTCTCGCTGCCATGTTTATGCCAGTCTAGACACACTTGATTCCCTTATGGAGACATATCAATACATAGGTTTTAAGATTCTTACTAGTCAGATATATTCCTCTGCGGGAAATATGGGGTTTTGAGTCCCTTTCACTGAGGAAGGTATAGGTCTTGTCTATTCCATAGTTGGTTTTTGGAACGGTACCTGTGCTTATATCAAACTCTGGTTTTATGCATCACCCCACCTCTCCTTCCCCCTTAAGCAGGCATAAGTGTGTTTTCTAAATGTGAGACACTGTTCTCTTTCCTAACTCAGTTCAAGTGTAGCCATGTGTACAGGATGTTCATAAGTGATATCTTATGATAAGTTTCTTTTTCTGTGTGACTTATTTCACTTAGAATCATCGTACCTGAATCCACCCATTTTGCTGCTACTGGTTTTATGACATTGATTTCATGCCTGAGGGATATTCCATCGTATGTAAGTACCACAATTTTTTGAACCATTTTTATATTTCCTGGGATATTTAAGGTGTACCCAAGTTGAGGTCCTTGTAAGCAGTGCAGCCCTAAATTTTGGGGTGGCTCTGTCTTATTGATTTTCAGTTTACCCAAGGTATATTCCATAGACTGGAAGTGCCCTTGGCTCTGTAGCTCTGTTCTTTACTTGTTTTAGGGAACACAATGTACTCCTCCAGAGAGGCAGTTGGCAATTTACATCCCGCCCATCAGCATAACAAGCCTCCCTGTTCTCCAGGGCCTGTCTTGCCTTTCTGGTTTTTACACATTTTGTGGATGTCCCTTTTGACCGGTGGGAAGTGATACTTCTTTGTAGTGCAGATTTGCATTGCCCGCTTGCTTGCTTGGCCAAAAAGGGCGTATGCGTTTTCTCCTGAATATATTCAGGAGAAAACCCATACGCCCTTTTTGGCCAAGTGCATCATTGTCGAAGTTGTGCCCCTCTTCCTGTGCTTTAAAGGCGATTCCAACGTACCTCTTGAAATCTGTTTCCTGCTATTCTGCCTCGCTTTCAAGTCCGCCTCGTTGCCTTCCCTCAATAGATTTTTGGACCATAGTTGTCCTTTATTACTCGGCCAGTTTGTGAATTGCTGTGCCCCTGAGCTCCATTTTTTCAACTCGTTTTTGGTGAGGTGACCGCAAGTCCGAAATATTGGTTCAGGACCTATGCTGGTTCCCGGTGGGGGGCTGAGACTTTGGTTAATTCTTCTTCCTGCCGGGAAATTACAGTGATATGTGCCCGTTTAAATGCCTAACAGCTACTCTCTCATTGTTTCTCCCTCTTCCCTTTCATCCTCTGCCAAATTGGCAACCTGTGCGAACCAGGAGGTTAAAGGGGCTGTCTCTCCAAGTTGGGAGGATGATAGTAAAGCAGGTGTAAAGTCAAACCGGAGCACCAGGAGAGGGACTATTCGTTGAGTTTTAGAAACCTTTCGTATTCACAGTGTGTCCGTTCTCTAGGTTTCCCGTACATGTTATAGCTGTAGTAATATTCACTTCAACCTGGAGAGTTGGGACCCATGGAATGGGTGCCATGCATTATTGCTTTAAAGGGTCTGCATTTGCTCACCCAATCTCACCAATCGTCTCAGTCCCAAGTGTCCAGCCTTATGCCACATCCAGCTGTCGTTGTAGATAGGGTCATTCCAGGTTTCATCAGAGACCCTGAAGGAATTGTAAAGAATTTCCCAGTTTTTTTGTTTTGTTTTTGAAATTCCTTTTTATAGTGGGTTTGAGCTGATTCTCGCTGCCATGTTTATGCCAGTCTAGACACACTTGATTCCCTTACGGAGACATATCAATACATAGGTTTTAAGATTCTTACTAGTCAGATATATTCTTTTGCAGGAAATATGGGGTTTTGAGTCCCTTTCACTGAGGAAGTTGTAGGTCTTTTCTATTCCATAGTTGGTTTTTGGAACGGTACCTGTGCTTATATCAAACTCTGGTTTTATGCATCACCCCACCTCTCCTTCCCCCTTAAGCAGGCATAAGAGTGTTTTCTAAATGTGAGACACTGTTCTCTGTCCTAACTCAGTTCAAGTGTAGCCATGTGTACAGGATCTTCATAAGTGATATCTTATGATAAGTTTCTTTTTCTGTGTGACTTTTTCAGTTAGAATCATCGTACCTGAATCCACCCATTTTGCTGCTACTGGTCTTATGACATTGATTTCATGGCTGAGGGTTATTCCATCGTACGTAAGTACCACAATTTTTTGAACCATTTTTATATTTCCTGGGATATTTAAGGTGTACCCAAGTTGAGGTCCTTGTAAGCAGTGCAGCCCTAAATTTTGGGGTGGCTCTGCTTATTGATTTTCAGGTTTCCCAAGGTATATTCCCTAGACTGGAAGTGCCCTTGGCTCTGTAGCTCTGTTCTTTACTTGTTTTAGGGAACACAATGTACTCCTCCAGAGAGGCAGTTGGCAATTTACATCCCGCCCATCAGCATAACAAGGCTCCCTGTTCTCCAGGGCCTGTCTTTCCTTTCTGGTTTTTACACATTTTGTGGATGTCCCTTTTGACCGGTGGGAAGCGATACTTCTTTGTAGTGCAGATTTGCATTGCCCGCTTGCTTGCTTGGCCAAAAAGGGCGTATGAGTTTTCTCCTGAATATATTCAGGAGAAAACGCATACGCCCTTTTTGGCCAAGTGCATCATTGTCGAAGTTATGCCCCTCTTCCTGTGCTTTAAAGGCTATTCCAACGTACCTCTTGAAATCTGTTTCCTGCTATTCTGCTTCGCTTTCAAGTCCGCCTCGTTGCCTTCCCTCAACAGATTTTTGGACGATAGTTGTCCTTTATTACTTGGCCAGTTTTTGAATTGATGTGCCCCTGAGCTCCATTTTTCAACTCGTTTTTGGTGAGCTGACCGCAAGTCCAACATTTTGGTTCAGGACCTATGCTGGTTCCCGGTGGGGGGCTGAGACTTTGGTTAATTCTTCTTCCTGCCGGGAAGTTAGAGTGATATGTGCCCGTCCAAATGCCTAACAGCTACTCTCTCATTGGTTCTCCCTCTTCCCTTTCATCCTCTGCCAAATTGGCAACCTGTGCGAACCAGGAGGTTAAAGGGGCTGTCTCTCCAAGTTGGGAGGTTGATAGTAAAGCAGATGGAAAGTCAAACCGGAGCACCAGGAGAGGGACTATTCATTGAGTTTTAGAAACCTTTCGTATTCACAGTGTGTCCGTTCTCTAGGTTTCCCGTACATGTTATAGCTGCAGTAATATTCCCTTCAACCTGGAGAGTTGGGACCCATGGAATGGTTGCCAGGCATTTGTTCTTTAAAGGTTCTGCATTTGCTCACCCAATCTCTCCAATCGTCTCAGTCCCAAGTGTCCCTTCTTATGCCACATCCAGCTGTCATTGTAGATAGGGTCATTCCAGGTTTCATCAGAGACCCTGAAGGAATTGTAAAGAATTTCCCTGTTTTTTGGTTTTGTTTTTGAAATTCCTTTTTATAGTGGGTTTGAGCTGATTCTCGCTGCCATGTTTATGCCAGTCTAGACACACTTGATTCCCTTACGGAGACATATCAATACATAGGTTTTAAGATTCTTACTGGTCAGATATATTCCTCTGCGAGAAATAAGGGATTTTGAGTCCCTTTCACTGAGGAAGGTGTAGGTCTTGTCTATTCCATAGTTGGTTTTTGGAACGGTACCTGTGCTTATATCAAACTCTGGTTTTATGCATCACCCCACCTCTCCTTCCCCCTTAAGCAGGCATAAGAGTGTTTTCTAAATGTGAGACACTGTTCTCTTTCCTAACTCAGTTCAAGTGTAGCCATGTTTATAGGATCTTCATAAGTGATATCTTATGATAAGTTTCTTTTTCTGTGTGACTTATTTCACTTAGAATCATCGTATCTGAATCCACCCATTTTGCTGCTACTGGTCTTATGACATTGATTTCATGGCTGAGGGATATTCCATGGTATGTAAGTACCACAATTTTTTGAACCATTTTTATATTTCCTGGTATACTTAATGTGTATCCAAGTTGAGGTCCTTGTAAGCAGCGCAGCCCTAAATTTTGGGGTCTCTCTGTCTTATTGATTTTCAGTTTTCCCAAGGTATATTCCCTAGACTGGAAGTGCCCTTGGCTCTGTAGCTCTGTTGTTTACTTGTTTTAGGGAACACAATGCACTCCTCCAGAGAGGCAGTTGGCAATTTACATACCGCCCATCAGCATAACAAGGCTCCCTGTTCTCCAGGGCCTGTCTTGCCTTTCTGGTTTTTACACATTTTGTGGATGTCCCTTTTGACTGGTGGGAAGTGATACTTCTTTGTAGTGCAGATTTGCATTGCCCGCTTGCTTGCTTGGCCAAAAAGGGCGTATGCGTTTTCTCCTGAATATATTCAGGAGAAAACGCATACGCCCTTTTTGGCCAAGGGCATCATTGTCGAAGTTGTGCCCCTCTTCCTGTGCTTTAAAGGTGATTCCAACGTACCTCTTGAAATCTGTTTCCTGCTATTCTGCCTCGCTTTCAAGTCCGCCTCGTTGCCTTCCCTCAACAGATTTTTGGACGATAGTTGTCTTTTATTACTCGGCCAGTTTGTGAATTGCTGTGCCACTGAGCTCCATTTTTCAACTCGTTTTTGGTGAGCTGACCGCAAGTCCAAAATTTTGGTTCAGGACCTATACTGGTTCCCGGTGGGTGGCTGAGACTTTGGTTAATTCTTCTTCCTGCCGGGAAATTACAGTGATATGTGCCTGTCCAAATGCCTAACAGCTACTCTCTCATTGGTTCTCCCTCTTCCCTTTCATCCTCTGCCAAATTGGCAACCTGTGTGAACCAGGGGGATAAAGGGGCTGTCTCTCCAAGATGGGAGGTTGATAGTAAAGCAGATGAAAAGTCAAACCGGAGCACCAGGAGAGGGACTATTCGTTGAGTTTTAGAAACCTTTCGTATTCACAGTGTGTCCGTTCTCTAGGTTTCCCATACATGTTATAGCTGTAGTAATATTCCCTTCAACCTTGAGAGTTGGGGCCCATGGAATGGGTGCCAGGCATTTTTGATTTAAAGGGTCTGCATTTGCTCACCCAATCTCACCAATCTTCTCAGTCCCAAGTGTCCAGCCTTATGCCACATCCAGCTGTCGCTGTAGATAGTGTCATTCAAGATTTCATCAGAGACCCTGAAGGAATTGTAAAGAATTTCCCAGTTCTTTTGTTTTGTTTTTGAAATTCCTTTTTATAGTGGGCTTGAGCTGATTCTTGCTGCCATGTTTATGCCAGTCTAGACACACTTGATTCCCTTACGGACACATATCAATACATAGGTTTTAAGATTCTTACTAGTCATATATATTCCTCTGCGGGAAATATGGGGTTTTGAGTCCCTTTCACTGAGGAAGGTGTAGGTCTTGTCTATTCCATAGTTGGTTTTTGGAACGGTACCTGTGCTTATATCAAACTCTGGTTTTATGCATCACCCCACCTCTCCTTCCCCCTTAAGCAGGCATAAGAGTGTTTTCTAAATATGAGACACTGTTCTCTTTCCTAACTCAGTTCAAGTGTAGCCATGTTTATAGGATCTTCATAAGTGATATCTTATGATAAGTTTCTTTTTCTGTGTGACTTATTTCACTTAGAATCATCGTACCTGAATCCACCCATTTTGCTGCTACTGGTCTTATGACATTGATTTCATGGCTGAGGGATATTCCATCGTACGTAAGTACCACAATTTTTTGAACCATTTTTATATTTCCTGGGATACTTAAGGTGTATCCAAGTTGAGGTCCTTGTAAGCAGTGCAGCCCTAAATTTTGTGGTGGCTCTGTCTTACTGATTTTCAGTTTTCCCAAGGTATATTCCGTAGACTGGAAGTGCCCTTGGCTCTGTAGCTCTGTTCTTTACTTGTTTTAGGGAACACAATGCACTCCTCCAGAGAGGCAGTTGGCAATTTACATCCCGCCCATGAGCATAACAAGGCTCCCTGTTCTCCACGGCCTGTCTTGCCTTTCTGGTTTTTACACATTTTGTGGATGTCCCTTTTGACCGGTGGGAAGTGATACTTCTTTGTAGTGCAGATTTGCATTGCCCGCTTTCTTGCTTGGCCAAAAAGGGCGTATGCGTTTTCTCCTGAATATATTCAGGAGAAAACGCATACGCCCTTTTTGGCCAAGTGCATCATTGTCGAACTTGTGCCCCTCTTCCTGTGCTTTAAAGGCGATTCCAACGTACCTCTTGAAATCTGTTTCCTGCTATTCTGCCTCGCTTTCAAGTCCGCCTCGTTGCTTTTCCTCAACAGATTTCTGGACGATAGTTGTCCTTTATTACTCGGCCAGTTTGTGAAATGCTGTGCCCCTGAGCTCCATTTTTCAACTCGTTTTAGGTGAGCTGACCGCAAGTCCAAAATTTTGGTTCAGGACCTATACTGGTTCCCGGTGGGTGGCTGAGACTTTGGTTAATTCTTCTTCCTGCCGGGAAATTACAGTGATATGTGCCCGTCCAATTGCCTTACAGCTACTCTCTCATTGGTTCTCCCTCTTCCCTTTCATCCTCTGCCAAATTGGCAACCTGTGCGAACCAGGAGGTTAAAGGGGCTGTCTCTCCAAGTTGGGAGGTTGATAGTAAAGCAGATGGAAAGTCAAACCGGAGCACCAGGAGAGGGACTATTCGTTGACTTTTAGAAACCTTTCGTATTCACAGTGTGTCCGTTCTCTAGGTTTCCCGTACATGTTATAGCTGTAGTAATATTCCCTTCAACCTGGAGAGTTGGGACCCATGGAATGGGTGCCAGGCATTTGTGCTTTAAAGGGTCTGCATATGCTCACCCAATCTCACCAATCGTCTGAGTCCCAAGTGTCCCTCGTTATGCCACATCCAGCTGTCATTTTAGATAGGGTCATTCCAGATTTCATCAGAGACCCTGAAGGAATTGTAAAGAATTTCCCAGTTTTTTGTTTTGTTTTTGAAATTCCTTTTTATAGTGGGTTTGAGCTGATTCTCGTTGCCATGTTTATGCCAGTCTAGACACACTTGATTCTCTTACGGAGACATATCAATACATAGGTTTTAAGATTCTTACTAGTCAGATATATTCCTCTGCGGGAAATATGGGGTTTTGAGTCCCTTTCACTGAGGAAGGTGTAGGACTTTTCTATTCCATAGTTGGTTTTTGGAGCGGTACCTGTGCTTATATCAAGCTCTGGTTTTATGCATCACCCCACCTCTCCTTCCCGCTTAAGCAGGCATAAGAGTGTTTTCTAAATGTGAGACACTGTTCTCTTTCCTAACTCAGTTCAAGTGTAGCCATGTTTACAGGATCTTCATAAGTGATATCTTATGATAAGTTTCTTTTTCTGTGTGACTTATTTCACTTAGAATCATCGTACCTGAATCCACCCATTTTGCTGCTACTGGTCTTATGACATTGACTTCATGACTGAGGGATATTCCATCGTACGTAAGTACCACAATTTTTTGAACCATTTTTATATTTCCTGGGATATTTAAGGTGTACCCAAGTTGAGGTCCTTGTAAGCAGTGAAGCCCTAAATTTTGGGGTGGCTCTGTCTTATTGATTTTCAGTTTTCCCAAGGTATATTCCCTAGACTGGAAGTGCCCTTGGCTCTGTAGCTCTGTTCTTTACTTGTTTTAGGGAACACAATGCACTCCTCCAGAGAGGCAGTTGGCAATTTACATCCCGCCCATCAGCATAACAAGGCTCCTTGTTCTCCGGGGTCTGTCTTGCCTTTCTGGCTTTTACACAATTTGTGGATGTCCCTTTTGACCAGTGGGAAGTGATACTTCTTTGTAGTGCAGATTTGCATTGCCCGCTTGCTTGCTTCTCCAAAAAGGGCGTATGCGTTTTCTCCTGAGTATATTCAGGAGAAAACGCATATGCCCTTTTTGGCCAAGTGCATCATTGTCGAAGTTGGGCCCCTCTTCCTGTGCTTTAAAGGCGATTCCAACGTACCTCTTGAAATCTGTTTCCTGCTATTCTGCCTCGCATTCAAGTCCGCCTCGTTGCCTTCCCTCAACAGATTTTTGGATGATAGTTGTCCTTTATTACTCGGCCAGTTTGTGAATTGCTGTGCCCCTGAGCTCCATTTTTCAACTCTTTTTTTGGTGAGCTGACTGCAAGTCCAAAACTTTGGTTCAGGACCTATAATGGTTCCCGGTGGGTGGCTGAAACTTTGGTTAATTCTTCTTCCTGCCGGGAAATTACAGTGATATGTGCCCGTCCAAATGCTTAATAGCTACTCTCTCATTGGTTCTCCCTCTTCCCTTTCATCCTCTGCCAAATTGGCAACCTGTGCGAACCAGGAGGCTAAAGGGGCTGTCTCTCCAAGTTGGGAGGTTGATAGTAAAGCAGATGGAAAGTGAAACCGGAGCACAAGGAGAGGGACTATTCATTGAGTTTTAGAAACCTTTCGTATTCACAGTGTGTCCGTTCTCTAGGTTTCCCGTACATGTTATAACTGTAGTAATATTCCCTTCAACCTGGAGAGTTGGGACCCATGGAATGGGTGCCATGCATTATTGCTTTAAAGGGTCTGCATTTGCTCACCCAATCTCACCAATCCTCTCAGTCACAAGTGTCCAGCCTTATGCCACATCCAGCTGTCGTTGTAGATAGGGTAATTCCAGGTTTCATCAGAGACCCTGAAGGAATTGTAAAGAATTTCCCAGTTTTTTTGTTTTGTTTTTGAAATTCCTTTTTATAGTGGGTTTGAGCTGATTCTCGCTGCCATGTTTATGCCAGTCTAGACACACTTGATTCCCTTACGGTGACATATCTATACATAGGTTTTAAGATTCTTACTAGTCAGATATATTCCTCTGCGGGAAATATGGGGTTTTGAGTCCCTTTCACTGAGGAAGGTGTAGGTCTTGTCTATTCCATAGTTGGTTTTTGGAACGGTACCTGTGCTTATATCAAACTCTGGTTTTATGCAACACCCCACCTCTCCTTCCCGCTTAAGCAGGCATAAGAGTGTTTTCTAAGTGTGAGACACTGTTCTCTTTCCTAACTCAGTTCAAGTGTAGCCATGTTTACAGGATCTTCATAAGTGATATCTTATGATAAGTTTCTTTTTCTGTGTGACTCAATTCACTTAGAATCATCGTACGTGAATCCACCCATTTTGCTGCTACTGGTCTTATGACATTGATTTCATGGCTAAGGGATATTCCATCGTACGTAAGTACCACAATTTTTTGAACCATTTTTATATTTCCTGGGATATTTAAGGTGTACCCAAGTTGAGGTCCTTGTAAGCAGTGAAGCCCTAAATTTTGGGGTGGCTCTGTCTTATTGATTTTCAGTTTTCCCAAGGTATATTCCCCAGACTGGAAGTGCCCTTGGCTCTGTAGCTCTGTTGTTTACTTGATTTAGGGAACACAATGCACTCCTCCAGAGAGGCAGTTGGCAATTTACATCCCTCCCATCAGCATAACAAGGCTCCCTGTTCTCCAGGGCCTGTCTTGCCTTTCTGGTTTTTACATATTTTGTGGAAGTCCCTTGTGACCGGTGGGAAGTGATACTTCTTTGTAGTGCAGATTTGCATTGCCCGCTTGCTTGCTTGGCCCCAAAGGGCGTATGCGTTTTCTCCTGAATATATTCAGGAGAAAACGCATACACCCTTTTTGGACAAGTGCATCATTGTCGAAGTTGTGCCCCTCTTCCTGTGCTTCAAAGGTGATTCCAACGTACCTCTTGAAATCTGTTTCCTGCTATTCTGCCTCGCTTTCAGGTCCGCCATGTTGCCTTCCCTCAACAGATTTTTGGACGATAGTTGTCCTTTATTACTCGGCCAGTTTGTGAATTGCTGTGCCCCTGAGCTCCATTTTTCAACTCATTTTCGTGAGCTGACCGCAAGTCCAAATTTTGGTTCAGGACCTATGCTGTTTCCCGGTGGGGTCTGAGACTTTGGTTACTTCTTCTTCCTGCCGGGAAGTTAGAGTGATAGGTGCCCGTCCAAATGCCTAACAGCTACTCTCTCATTGGTTCTCCCTCTTCCCTTTCATTCTCTGCCAAATTGGAAACCTGTGCGAACCAGGAGGTTAAAGGGGCTGTCTCTCCAACTTGGGAGATTGATAGTAAAGCAGATGGAAAGTCAAACCGGAGCACCAGGAGAGGGACTATTCGTTGAGTTTTAGAAACCTTTCGTATTCACAGTGTCTCCGTTCTGTAGGTTTCCCGTACATGTTATAACTGTAGTAATATTCCCTTCAACCTGGAGAGTTGGGACCCATGGAATGGGTGCCATGCATTATTGCTTTAAAGGGTCTGCATTTGCTCACCCAATCTCACCAATCCTCTCAGTCCCAAGTGTCCAGCCTTATGCCACATCCAGTTGTCGTTGTAGATAGGGTCATTCCAGGTTTCATCAGAGACCCTGAAGGAATTGTAAAGAATTTCCCAGTTTTTTTGTTTTGTTTTTGAAATTCCTTTTTATAGTGGGTTTGAGCTGATTCTCGCTGCCATGTTTATGCCAGTCTAGACACACTTGATTCCCTTACGGTGACATATCTATACAAAGGTTTTAAGATTCTTACTAGTCAGATATATTCCTCTGCGGGAAATATGGGGTTTTGAGTCCCTTTCACTGAGGAAGGTGTAGGTCTTGTCTATTCCATAGTTGGTTTTTGGAACGGTACCTGTGCTTATATCAAACTCTGGTGTTATGCATCACCCCACCTCTCCTTCCCGCTTAAGCAGGCATAAGAGTGTTTTCGAAATGTGAGACACTGTTCTCTTTCCTAACTCAGTTCAAGTGTAGCCATGTTTACAGGATCTTCATAATTGATATCTTATGATAACTTTCTTTTTCTGTGTGACTCATTTCACTTAGAATCATCGTACCTGAATCCACCCATTTTGCTGCTACTGGTCTTATGTCATTGATTTCATGGCTGAGGGATATTCCATCGTACGTAAGTACCACAATTTTTTGAACCATTTTAATATTTCTTGGGATATATAAGGTGTACCCAAGTTGAGGTCCTTGTAAGCAGTACAGCCCTAAATTTTGGGGTGGCTCTCACTTATTGATTTTCAGTTGTCCCAAGGTATATTCCCTAGACTGGAAGTGCTCTTGGCTCTGTAGCTCTGTTGTTTACTTGATTTAGGGAACACTATGCACTCCTCCAGCGAGGCAGTTGGCAATTTACCTCCCGCCCATCAGCATAACAAGGCTCCCAGTTCTCCAGGGCCTGTCTTGCCTTTCTGGTTTTTACACATTTTGTGGATGTCCCTTTCGACCCGTGGGAAGTGAAACTTCTTTGTAGTGCAGATTTGCATTGCCCACATGCTTGCTTGGCCAAAAAGGGCGTATGCGTTTTCTCCTGAATATATTCAGGAGAAAACGCATACGCCCTTTTTGGCCAAGTGCATCATTGTCGAAGTTGTGCCCCTCTTCCTGTGCTTTAAAGGCGATTCCAACGTACCTCTTGAAATCTGTTTCCTGCTATTCTGCATCGCTCTCAAGTCCGCCTCGTTGCCTTCCCTCAACAGATTTTTGGACGATAGTTGTCCTTTATTACTCGGCCAGTTTGTGAATTGCTGTGCCCCTGAGCTCCATTTTTCAACTCTTTTTTGGTGAGCTGACCGCAAGTCCAACATTTTGGTTCAGGAACTATGCTGGTTCCCGGTGGGGGGCTTAGACTTTGGTTAATTCTTCTTCCTGCCGGGAAGTTAGAGTGATATGTGCCCGTCCAAATGCCTAACAGCTACTCTCTCATTGGTTCTCCCTCTTCCATTTCATCCTCTGCCAAATTGGCAACCTGTGAGAACCAGGAGGTTAAAGGGGCTGTCTCTCCAAGTTGGGAGGCTGATTGTAAAGCAGATGGAAAGTCAAACCGGAGCACCAGGAGAGGGACTATTCGTTGAGTTTTAGAAACCTTTCGTATTCACAGAGTGTCCGTTCTCTAGGTTTCCCGTACATGTTATAGCTGTAGTAATATTCCCTTCAACCTGGAGAGTTGGGACCCATGGAATGGGTGCCAGGCATTTGTGCTTTAAAGGGTCTGCATTTGCTCAACCAATCTCACCAATCCTCTCAGTCCCAAGTGTCCCTCCTTATGCCACATCCAGCTGTCATTGTAGATAGGGTCATTCCAGGTTTCATGAGAGACCCTGAAGGAATTGTAAAGAATTTCCCAGGTTTTTTGTTTTGTTTTTGAAATTCCTTTTTATAGTGGGTTTGAGCTGATTCTCGCTGCCATGTTTATGCCAGTCTAGACACACTTGATTCCCTTACGGAGACATATCCATACATAGGTTTTAAGATTCTTACTAGTCAGATATATTCCTCTGCGGGAAATATGGGGTTTTGAGTCCCTTTCACTGAGGAAGGTGTAGGTCTTGTCTATTCCATAGTTGGTTTTTGGAACGGTACCTGTGCTTATATCAAACTCTGGTTTTATGCATCACCCCACCTCTCCTTCCCCCTTAAGCAGGCATAAGAGTGTTTTCGAAATGTGAGACACTGTTCTCTTTCCTAACTCAGTTCAAGTGTAGCCATGTTTACAGGATCTTCATAAGTGATATCTTATGATAAGTTTCTTTTCCTGTGTGACTTATTTCACTTAGAATCATCGTACCTGAATCCACCCATTTTGCTGCTACTGGTCTTATGACATTGATTTCATGGCCAAGGGATATTCCATCGTACATAAGTACCACAATTTTTTGAACCATTTTTATATTTCCTGGGATATTTAAGGTGTACCAAAGCTGAGGTCCTTGTAAGCAGTGCAGCCCTAAATTTTGGGGTGGCTCTGTCTTATTGATTTTCAGTTTTCCCAAGGTATATTCCCTAGACTGGAAGTGCCCTTGGCTCTGTAGCTCTGTTCTTTACTTGTTTTAGGGAACACAATGTACTCCTCCAGAGAGGCAGTTGGCAATTTACATCCCTCCCATCAGCATAACAAGTCTCCCTGTTCTCCAGGGCCTGTCTTGCCTTTCTGGTTTTTACACATTTTGTGGATGTCCCTTTTGACCGGTGGGAAGTGATACTTCTTTGTAGTGCAGATTTGCATTGCCCGCTTGCTTTCTTGGGCAAAAAGAGCGTATGCGTTTTCTCCTGTATATATTCAGGAGAAAACGCATATGCCCTTTTAGGCCAAGTGCATCATTGTCGAAGTTGTGCCCGTCTTCCTGTGCTTCAAAGGTGATTCCAACGTACCTCTTGAAATCTGTTTCCTGCTATTCTGCCTCGCTTTCAGGTCCGCCATGTTGCCTTCCCTCAACAGATTTTTGGACGATAGTTGTCCTTTATTACTCGGCCAGTTTGTGAATTGCTGTGCCCCTGAGCTCCATTTTTCAACTCATTTTCGTGAGCTGACCGCAAGTCCAAATTTTGGTTCAGGATCTATGCTGTTTCCCGGTGGGGGGCTGAGACTTTGGTTACTTCTTCTTCCTGCCTGGAAGTTAGAGTGATAGGTGCCCGTCCAAATGCCTAACAGCTACTCTCTCATTGGTTCTCCCTCTTCCCTTTCATCCTCTGCCAAATTGGAAACCTGTGCGAACCAGGAGGTTAAAGGGGCTGTCTCTCCAACTTGGGAGATTTATAGTAAAGCAGATGGAAAGTCAAACCGGAGCACCAGGAGAGGGACTATTCGTTGAGTTTTAGAAACCTTTCGTATTCACAGTGTCTCCGTTCTCTAGGTTTCCCGTACATGTTATAACTGTAGTAATATTCCCTTCAACCTGGAGAGTTGGGACCCATGGAATGGGTGCCATGCATTATTGCTTTAAAGGGTCTGCATTTGCTCACCCAATCTCACCAATCCTCTCAGTCCCAAGTGTCCAGCCTTATGCCACATCCAGTTGTCGTTGTAGATAGGGTCATTCCAGGTTTCATCAGAGACCCTGAAGGAATTGTAAAGAATTTCCCAGTTTCTTGTTTTGTTTTTGAAATTCCTTTTTATAGTGGGTTTGAGCTGATTCTCGCTGCCATGTTTATGCCAGTCTAGACACACTTGATTCCCTTACGGAGACATATCAATACATAGGTTTTAAGATTCTTACTAGTCAGATATATTCCTCTGCGGGAAATATGGGGTTTTGAGTCCCTTTCACTGAGGAAGGTGTAGGTCTTGTCTATTCCATAGTTGGTTTTTGGAATGGTACCTGTGCTTATATCAAACTCTGGTTTTATGCATCACCCCAAGTCTCCTTCCCCCTTAAGCAGGCATAAGAGTGTTTTCTAAATGTGAGACTCTGTTCCCTTTCCTATCTCAGTTCAAGTGTAGCCATGTTTACAGGATCTTCATGAGTGATATCTTATGATAAGTTTCTTTTTCTGTGTGACTTATTTCACTTAGAATCATCGTACCTGAATGCACTCATTTTGCTGCTACTGGTCTTATGACATTGATTTCATGGCCAAGGGATAATCCATCGTACATAAGTACCACAATTTTTTGAACCATTTTTATATTTCCTGGGATATTTAAGGTGTACCCAAGTTGAGGTCCTTGTAAGCAGTGCAGCCCTAAATTTTGGGGTGGCTCTGTCTTATTGATTTTCAGTTTTCCCAAGGTATATTCCCTAGACAGGAAGTGCCCTTGGCTCTGTAGCTCTGTTCTTTACTTGTTTTAGGGAACACAATGTACTCCTCCATAGAGGCAGTTGGCAATTTACATCCCTCCCATCAGCATAACAAGGCTCCCTGTTCTCCAGGGCCTGTCTTGCCTTTCTGGTTTTTACACATTTTGTGGATGTCCCTTTTGACCGGTGGGAAGTGATACTTCTTTGTAGTGCAGATTTGCATTGCCCGCTTGCTTTCTTGGGCAAAAAGAGCGTATGCGTTTTCTCCTGTATATATTCAGGAGAAAACGCATATGCCCTTTTAGGCCAAGTGCATCATTGTCGAAGTTGTGCCCGTCTTCCTGTGCTTCATACGTGATTCCAACGTACCTCTTGAAATCTGTTTCCTGCTATTCTGCCTCGCTTTCAGGTCCGCCATGTTGCCTTCCCTCAACAGATTTTTGGACGATAGTTGTCCTTTATTACTCGGCCAGTTTGTGAATTGCTGTGCCCCTGAGCTCCATTTTTCAACTCATTTTCGTGAGCTGACCGCAAGTCCAAATTTTGGTTCAGGACCTATGCTGTTTCCCGGTGGGGGGCTGAGACTTTGGTTACTTCTTCTTCCTGCCTGGAAGTTAGAGTGATAGGTGCCCGTCCAAATGCCTAACAGCTACTCTCTCATTGGTTCTCCCTCTTCCCTTTCATCCTCTGCCAAATTGGAAACCTGTGCGAACCAGGAGGTTAAAGGGGCTGTCTCTCCAACTTGGGAGATTTATAGTAAAGCAGATGGAAAGTCAAACCGGAGCACCAGGAGAGGGACTATTCGTTGAGTTTTAGAAACCTTTCGTATTCACAGTGTCTCCGTTCTCTAGGTTTCCCGTACATGTTATAACTGTAGTAATATTCCCTTCAACCTGGAGAGTTGGGACCCATGGAATGGGTGCCATGCATTATTGCTTTAAAGGGTCTGCATTTGCTCACCCAATCTCACCAATCCTCTCAGTCCCAAGTGTCCAGCCTTATGCCACATCCAGTTGTCGTTGTAGATAGGGTCATTCCAGGTTTCATCAGAGACCCTGAAGGAATTGTAAAGAATTTCCCAGTTTCTTGTTTTGTTTTTGAAATTCCTTTTTATAGTGGGTTTGAGCTGATTCTCGCTGCCATGTTTATGCCAGTCTAGACACACTTGATTCCCTTACGGAGACATATCAATACATAGGTTTTAAGATTCTTACTAGTCAGATATATTCCTCTGCGGGAAATATGGGGTTTTGAGTCCCTTTCACTGAGGAAGGTGTAGGTCTTGTCTATTCCATAGTTGGTTTTTGGAACGGTACCTGTGCTTATATCAAACTCTGGTTTTATGCATCACCCCACCTCTCCTTCCCCCTTAAGCAGGCATAAGAGTGTTTTCGAAATGTGAGACACTGTTCTCTTTCCTAACTCAGTTCAAGTGTAGCCATGTTTACAGGATCTTCATAAGTGATATCTTATGATAAGTTTCTTTTCCTGTGTGACTTATTTCACTTAGAATCATCGTACCTGAATCCACCCATTTTGCTGCTACTGGTCTTATGACATTGATTTCATGGCCAAGGGATATTCCATCGTACATAAGTACCACAATTTTTTGAACCATTTTTATATTTCCTGGGATATTTAAGGTGTACCCAAGTTGAGGTCCTTGTAAGCAGTGCAGCCCTAAATTTTGGGGTGGCTCTGTCTTATTGATTTTCAGTTTTCCCAAGGTATATTCCCTAGACAGGAAGTGCCCTTGGCTCTGTAGCTCTGTTCTTTACTTGTTTTAGGGAACACAATGTACTCCTCCATAGAGGCAGTTGGCAATTTACATCCCTCCCATCAGCATAACAAGGCTCCCTGTTCTCCAGGGCCTGTCTTGCCTTTCTGGTTTTTACACATTTTGTGGATGTCCCTTTTGACCGGTGGGAAGTGATACTTCTTTGTAGTGCAGATTTGCATTGCCCGCTTGCTTTCTTGGGCAAAAAGAGCGTATGCGTTTTCTCCTGTATATATTCAGGAGAAAACGCATATGCCCTTTTTGGCCAAGTGCATCATTGTCGAAGTTGTGCCCCTCTTCCTGTGCTTCAAAGGTGATTCCAACGTACCTCTTGAAATCTGTTTCCTGCTATTCTGCCTCGCTTTCAGGTCCGCCATGTTGCCTTCCCTCAACAGATTTTTGGACGATAGTTGTCCTTTATTACTCGGCCAGTTTGTGAATTGCTGTGCCCCTGAGCTCCATTTTTCAACTCATTTTCGTGAGCTGACCGCAAGTCCAAATTTTGGTTCAGGAACTATGCTGTTTCCCGGTGGGGGGCTGAGACTTTGGTTACTTCTTCTTCCTGCCTGGAAGTTAGAGTGATAGGTGCCCGTCCAAATGCCTAACAGCTACTCTCTCATTGGTTCTCCCTCTTCCCTTTCATCCTCTGCCAAATTGGAAACCTGTGCGAACCAGGAGGTTAAAGGGGCTGTCTCTCCAACTTGGGAGATTGATAGTAAAGCAGATGGAAAGTCAAACCGGAGCACCAGGAGAGGGACTATTCGTTGAGTTTTAGAAACCTTTCGTATTCACAGTGTCTCCGTTCTCTAGGTTTCCCGTACATGTTATAACTGTAGTAATATTCCCTTCAACCTGGAGAGTTGGGACCCATGGAATGGGTGCCATGCATTATTGCTTTAAAGGGTCTGCATTTGCTCACACAATCTCACCAATCCTCTCAGTCCCAAGTGTCCAGCCTTATGCCACATCCAGTTGTCGTTGTAGATAGGGTCATTCCAGGTTTCATCAGAGACCCTGAAGGAATTGTAAAGAATTTCCCAGTTTTTTGTTTTGTTTTTGAAATTCCTTTTTATAGTGGGTTTGAGCTGATTCTCGCTGCCATGTTTATGTCAGTCTAGGAACACTTGATTCCCTTACGGTGACATATCTATACAAAGGTTTTAAGATTCTTACTAGTCAGATATATTCCTCTGCGGGAAATATGGGGTTTTGAGTCCCTTTCACTGAGGAAGGTGTAGGTCTTGTCTATTCCATAGTTGGTTTTTGGAACGGTACCTGTGCTTATATCAAACTCTGGTTTTATGCATCACCCCACCTCTCCTTCCCGCTTAAGCAGGCATAAGAGTGTTTTCGAAATGTGAGACACTGTTCTCTTTCCTAACTCAGTTCAAGTGTAGCCATGTTTACAGGATCTTCATAATTGATATCTTATGATAACTTTCTTTTTCTGTGTGACTCATTTCACTTAGAATCATCGTACCTGAATCCACCCATTTTGCTGCTACTGGTCTTATGTCATTGATTTCATGGCTGAGGGATATTCCATCGTACGTAAGTACCACAATTTTTTGAACCATTTTAATATTTCTTGGGATATTTAAGGTGTACCCAAGTTGAGGTCCTTGTAAGCAGTACAGCCCTAAATTTTGGGGTGGCTCTCACTTATTGATTTTCAGTTGTCCCAAGGTATATTCCCTAGACTGGAAGTGCTCTTGGCTCTGTAGCTCTGTTGTTTACTTGATTTAGGGAACACTATGCACTCCTCCAGAGAGGCAGTTGGCAATTTACCTCCCGCCCATCAGCATAACAAGGCTCCCAGTTCTCCAGGGCCTGTCTTGCCTTTCTGGTTTTTACACATTTTGTGGATGTCCCTTTCGACCCGTGGGAAGTGAAACTTCTTTGTAGTGCAGATTTGCATTGCCCACTTGCTTGCTTGGCCAAAAAGGGCGTATGCGTTTTCTCCTGAATATATTCAGGAGAAAACGCATACGCCCTTTTTGGCCAAGTGCATCATTGTCGAAGTTGTGCCCCTCTTCCTGTGCTTTAAAGGCGATTCCAACGTACCTCTTGAAATCTGTTTCCTGCTATTCTGCCTCGCTTTCAAGTCCACCTCGTTGCCTTCCCTCAACAGATTTTTGGACGATAGTTGTCCTTTATTACTCGGCCAGTTTGTGAATTGCTGTGCCCCTGAGCTCCATTTTTCAACTCTTTTTTGGTGAGCTGACCGCAAGTCCAACATTTTGGTTCAGGACCTTTGCTGGTTCCCGGTGGTGGGCTGAGACTTTGGTTAATTCTTCTTCCTGCCGGGAAATTACAGTGATATGTGCCCGTCCAAATACCTAACAGCTACCCTCTCATTGGTTCTCCCTCTTCCCTTTCATCCTCTGCCAAATTGGCAACCTGTGCGAAAAAGGAGGTTAAACGGGCTGTCTCTCCAAGTTGGGAGGTTGATAGTAAAGCAGATGGAAAGTCAAACCGGAGCACCAGGAGAGGGACTATTCGTTGAGTTTTCGAAACCTTTCGTATTCACAGTGTGTCCGTTCTCTAGGTTTCCCGTACATGTTATAGCTGTAGTAATATTCCCTTCAACCTGGAGAGTTGGGACCCATGGAATGGGTGCCAGGCATTTGTGCTTTAAAGGGTCAGCATTTGCTCACCCAATCTCACCAATTGTCTCAGTCCCAAGTGTCCCTCCTTATGCCACATCCAGCTGTCATTGTAGATAGGGTCATTCCAGGTTTCATGAGAGACCCTGAAGGAATTGTAAAGAATTTCCCAGTTTTTTTTGTTTTGTTTTTGAAATTCCTTTTTATAGTGGGTTTGAGCTGATTCTCGCTGCCATGTTTATGCCAGTCTAGACACACTTGTTTCCCTTACGGAGACATATCAATACATAGGTTTTAAGATTCTTACTAGTCAGATATATTCCTCTGCGGGAAATATGGGGTTTTGAGTCCCTTTCACTGAGGGAGTTGTAGGTCTTGTCTATTCCATAGTTGGTTTTTGGAACGGTACCTGTGCTTATATCAAACTCTGGTTTTATGCATCACCCCACCTCTCCTTCCCCCTTAAGCAGGCATAAGAGTGTTTTCTAAATGTGAGACACTGTTCTCTTTCCTAACTCAGTTCAAGTGTAGCCATGTTTACAGGATCTTCATAAGTGATATCTTATGATAAGTTTCTTTTTCTGTGTGACTTATTTCACTTAGAATCCTCGTACCTGAATCCACCCATTTTGCTGCTACTGGTCTTATGACATTGATTTCATGGCTAAGGGATATTCCATCGTACATAAGTACCACAATTTTTTGAACCATTTTTATATTTCCTGGGATATTTAAGGTGTACCCAAGTTGAGGTCCTTGTAAGCAGTGCAGCCCTAAATTTTGGGGTGGCTCTGTCTTATTGATTTTCAGTTTTCCCAAGGTATATTCCCTAGACTGGAAGTGCCCTTGGCTCTGTAGCTCTGTTCTTTACTTGTTTTAGGGAACACAATGTACTCCTCCAGAGAGGCAGCTGGCTATTTACATCCCTCCCATCAGCATAACAAGGCTCCCTGTTCACCAGGGCCTGTCTTGCCTTTCTGGTTTTTACACATTTTGTGAATGTCCCTTTTGACCGGTGGGAAGTGATACTTCTTTGTAGTGCAGATTTGCATTGCCTGCTTACTTGCTTGGGCAAAAAGGGCGTATGCGTTTTTTCCTGAATATATTCAGGAGAAAACGCATACGCCCTTTTTGGCCAAGTGCATCATTGTCGAAGTTGTGCCCCTCTTCCTGTGCTTTAAAGGCGATTCCAACGTACCTCTTGAAATCTGTTTCCTGCTATTCTGCCTCGCTTTCAAGTCCGCCTCGTTGCCTTCCCTCAACAGATTTTTGGACGATAGTTGTCCTTTATTACTCGGCCAGTTTGTGAATTGCTGTGCCCCTGAGCTCCATTTTTCAACTCTTTTTTGGTGAGCTGACCGCAAGTCCAACATTTTGGTTCAGGACCTATGCTGGTTCCCGGTGGGGGGCTTAGACTTTGGTTAATTCTTCTTCCTGCCTGGAAGTTAGAGTGATATGTGACCGTCCAAATGCCTAACAGCTACTCTCTCATTGGTTCTCCCTCTTCCATTCCATCCTCTGCCAAATTGGCAACCTGTGAGAACCAGGAGGTTAAAGGGGCTGTCTCTCCAAGTTAGGAGGTTGATAGTAAAGCAGATGGAAAGTCAAACCGGAGCACCAGGAGAGGGACTATTCGTTGAGTTTTAGAAACCTTTCGTATTCACAGTGTGTCCGTTCTCTAGGTTTCCCGTACATGTTATAGCTATAGTAATATTCCCTTCAACCTGGAGAGTTGGGACCCATGGAATGGGTGCCAGGCATTTGTGCTTTAAAGGGTCTGCATTTGCTCACCCAATCTCACCAATCCTCTCAGTCCCAAGTGTCCCTCCTTATGCCACATCCAGCTGTCATTGTAGATAGGGTCATTCCAGGTTTCATCAGAGACCCTGAAGGAATTGTAAAGAATTTCCCAGTTTTTTTGTTTTGTTTTTGAAATTCCTTTTTATAGTGGGTTTGAGCTGATTCCCGCTGCCATGTTTATGCCAGTCTAGACACACTTGATTCCCTTATGGAGACATATCAATACATATGTTTTAAGATTCTTACTAGTCAGATATATTCCTTTGCGGGAAATATGGGGTTTTGAGTCCCTTTCACTGAGGAAGGTGTAGGTCTTGTCTATTCCATAGTTGGTTTTTGGAACGGTACCTGTGTTTATATCAAACTCTGGTTTTATGCATCACCCCACCTCTCCTTCCCGCTTAAGCAGGCATAAGAGTGTTTTCTAAATGTGAGACACTGTTCTCTTTCCTAACTCAGTTCAAGTGTAGCCATGTTTACAGGATCTTCATAAGTGATATCTTATGATAAGTTTCTTTTTCTGTGTGACTCATTTCACTTAGAATCATCGTACCTGAATCCACCCGTTTTGCTGCTACTGGTCTTATGACATTGATTTCATGGCTGAGGGATATTCCATCGTACGTAAGTACCACAATTTTTTGAACCATTTTAATATTTCCTGGGATATTTAAGGTGTACCCAAGTTGAGGTCCTTGTAAGCAGTACAGCCCTAAATTTTGGGGTGGCTCTCTCTTATTGATTATCAGTTGTCCCAAGGTATATTCCCTAGACTGGAAGTGCTCTTGGCTCTGTAGCTCTGTTGTTTACTTGATTTAGGGAACACTGTTCACTCCTCCAGAGAGGCAGTTGGCAATTTACCTCCCGCCCATCAGCATAACAAGGCTCCCAGTTCTCCAGGGCCTGTCCTGCCTTTCTGGTTTTTACACATTTTGTGGATGTCCCTTTCGACCCGTGGGAAGTGAAACTTCTTTGTAGTGCAGATTTGCATTGCCCACTTGCTTGCTTGGCCAAAAAGGGTGTATGCGTTTTCTCCTGAATATATTCAGGAGAAAACGTATACGCAATTTTTGGCCAAGTGCATCATTGTCGAAGTTGTGCCCCTCTTCCTGTGCTTTAAAGGCGATTCCAACGTACCTCTTGAAATCTGTTTCCTGCTATTCTGCCTCGCTTTCAAGTCCGCCTCGTTGCCTTCCCTCAACAGATTTTTGGACGATAGTTGTCCTTTATTACTCGGCCAGTTTGTGAATTGCTGTGCCCCTGAGCTCCATTTTTCAACTCTTTTTTGGTGAGCTGACCGCAAGTCCAACATTTTGGTTCAGGAACTATGCTGGTTCCCGGTGGGGGGCTTAGACTTTGGTTAGTTCTTCCTCCTGCCGGGAAGTTAGAGTGATATGTGCCCGTCCAAATGCCTAACAGCTACTCTCTCATTGGTTCTCCCTCTTCCATTTCATCCTCTGCCAAAATGGCAACCTGTGAGAACCAGGAGGTTAAAGGGGCTGTCTCTCCAAGTTGGGAGGTTGATAGTAAAGCAGATGGAAAGTCAAACCGGAGCACCAGGAGAGGGACTATTCGTTGAGTTTTAGAAACCTTTCGTATTCACAGAGTGTCCGTTCTCTAGGTTTCCCGTACATGTTATAGCTGTAGTAATATTCCCTTCAACCTGGAGAGTTGGGACCCATGGAATGGGTGCCAGGCATTTGTGCTTTAAAGGGTCTGCATTTGCTCAACCAATCTCACCAATCCTCTCAGTCCCAAGTGTCCCTCCTTATGCCACATCCAGCTGTCATTGTAGATAGGGTCATTCCAGGTTTCATGAGAGACCCTGAAGGAATTGTAAAGAATTTCCCAGGTTTTTTGTTTTGTTTTTGAAATTCCTTTTTATAGTGGGTTTGAGCTGATTCTCGCTGCCATGTTTATGCCAGTCTAGACACACTTGATTCCCTTACGGAGACATATCAATACATAGGTTTTAAGATTCTTACTAGTCAGATATATTCCTCTGCGGGAAATATGGGGTTTTGAGTCCCTTTCACTGAGGAAGGTGTAGGTCTTGTCTATTCCATAGTTGGTTTTTGGAACGGTACCTGTGCTTATATCAAACTCTGGTTTTATGCATCACCCCACCTCTCCTTCCCCCTTAAGCAGGCATAAGAATGTTTTCGAAATGTGAGACACTGCTCTCTTTCCTAACTCAGTTCAAGTGTAGCCATGTTTACAGGATCTTCATAAGTGATATCTTATGATAAGTTTCTTTTCCTGTGTGACTTATTTCACTTAGAATCATCGTACCTGAATCCACCCATTTTGCTGCTACTGGTCTTATGACATTGATTTCATGGCCAAGGGATATTCCATCGTACATAAGTACCACAATTTTTTGAACCATTTTTATATTTCCTGGGATATTTAAGGTGTACCCAAGTTGAGGTCCTTGTAAGCAGTGCAGCCCTAAATTTTGGGGTGGCTCTGTCTTATTGATTTTCAGTTTTCCCAAGGTATATTCCCTAGACTGGAAGTGCCCTTGGCTCTGTAGCTCTGTTCTTTACTTGTTTTAGGGAACACAATGTACTCCTCCAGAGACGCAGTTGGCAATTTACATCCCTCCCATCAGCATAACAAGGCTCCCTGTTCTCAAGGGCCTGTCTTGCCTTTCTGGTTTTTACACATTTTGTGGATGTCCCTTTTGACCGGTGGGAAGTGATACTTCTTTGTAGTGCAGATTTGCATTGCCCGCTTGCTTTCTTGGGCAAAAAGAGCGTATGCGTTTTCTCCTGTATATATTCAGGAGAAAACGCATATGCCCTTTTTGGCCAAGTGCATCATTGTCGAAGTTGTGCCCCTCTTCCTGTGCTTTAAAGGCGATTCCAACGTACCTCTTGAAATCTGTTTCCTGCTATTCTGCCTCGCTTTCAAGTCCGCCTCGCTGCCTTCCCTCAACAGATTTTTGGACGATAGTTGTCCTTTATTACTCGGCCAGTTTGTGAATTGCTGTGCCCCTGAGCTCCATTTTTCAACTCGTTTTTTGTGAGCTCACCGAAAGTCCAACAATTTGGTTCAGGACCTATGCTGGTTCCCGGTGGGGGGATGAGACTTTGGTTACTTCTTCTTCCTGCCGGGAAGTTAGAGTGATAGGTGCCCGTCCAAATGCCTAACAGCTACTCTCTCATTGGTTCTCCCTCTTCCCTTTCATCCTCTGCCAAATTGGAAACCTGTGCGAACCAGGAGGTTAAAGGGGCTGTCTCTCCAACTTGGGAGATTGATAGTAAAGCAGATGGAAAGTCAAACCGGAGCACCAGGAGAGGGACTATTCGTTGAGTTTTAGAAACCTTTCGTATTCACAGTGTCTCCGTTCTGTAGGTTTCCCGTACATGTTATAACTGTAGTAATATTCCCTTCAACCTGGAGAGTTGGGACCCATGGAATGGGTGCCATGCATTATTGCTTTAAAGGGTCTGCATTTGCTCACCCAATCTCACCAATCCTCTCAGTCCCAAGTGTCCAGCCTTATGCCACATCCAGTTGTCGTTGTAGATAGGGTCATTCCAGGTTTCATCAGAGACCCTGAAGGAATTGTAAAGAATTTCCCAGTTTTTTTGTTTTGTTTTTGAAATTCCTTTTTATAGTGGGTTTGAGCTGATTCTCGCTGCCATGTTTATGCCAGTCTAGACACACTTGATTCCCTTACGGTGACATATCTATACAAAGGTTTTAAGATTCTTACTAGTCAGATATATTCCTCTGCGGGAAATATGGGGTTTTGAGTCCCTTTCACTGAGGAAGGTGTAGGTCTTGTCTATTCCATAGTTGGTTTTTGGAACGGTACCTGTGCTTATATCAAACTCTGGTGTTATGCATCACCCCACCTCTCCTTCCCGCTTAAGCAGGCATAAGAGTGTTTTCAAAATGTGAGACACTGTTCTCTTTCCTAACTCAGTTCAAGTGTAGCCATGTTTACAGGATCTTCATAATTGATATCTTATGATAAGTTTCTTTTTCTGTGTGACTCATTTCACTTAGAATCATCGTACCTGAATCCACCCGTTTTGCTGCTACTGGTCTTATGACATTGATTTCATGGCTGAGGGATATTCCATCGTACGTAAGTACCACAATTTTTTGAACCATTTTAATATTTCCTGGGATATTTAAGGTGTACCCAAGTTGAGGTCCTTGTAAGCAGTACAGCCCTAAATTTTGGGGTGGCTCTCTCTTATTGATTTTCAGTTGTCCCAAGGTATATTCCCTAGACTGGAAGTGCTCTTGGCTCTGTAGCTCTGTTGTTTACTTGATTTAGGGAACACTGTGCACTCCTCCAGAGAGGCAGTTGGCAATTTACCTCCCGCCCATCAGCATAACAAGGCTCCCAGTTCTCCAGGGCCTGTCTTGCCTTTCTGGTTTTTACACATTTTGTGGATGTCCCTTTCGACCCGTGGGAAGTGAAACTTCTTTGTAGTGCAGATTTGCATTGCCCACTTGCTTGCTTGGCCAAAAAGGGTGTATGCGTTTTCTCCTGAATATATTCAGGAGAAAACGTATACGCAATTTTTGGCCAAGTGCATCATTGTCGAAGTTGTGCCCCTCTTCCTGTGCTTTAAAGGCGATTCCAACGTACCTCTTGAAATCTGTTTCCTGCTATTCTGCCTCGCTTTCAAGTCCGCCTCGTTGCCTTCCCTCAACAGATTTTTGGACGATAGTTGTCCTTTATTACTCGGCCAGTTTGTGAATTGCTGTGCCCCTGAGCTCCATTTTTCAACTCTTTTTTGGTGAGCTGACCGCAAGTCCAACATTTTGGTTCAGGAACTATGCTGGTTCCCGGTGGGGGGCTTAGACTTTGGTTAATTCTTCCTCCTGCCGGGAAGTTAGAGTGATATGTGCCCGTCCAAATGCCTAACAGCTACTCTCTCATTGGTTCTCCCTCTTCCATTTCATCCTCTGCCAAAATGGCAACCTGTGAGAACCAGGAGGTTAAAGGGGCTGTCTCTCCAAGTTGGGAGGTTGATAGTAAAGCAGATGGAAAGTCAAACCGGAGCACCAGGAGAGGGACTATTCGTTGAGTTTTAGAAACCTTTCGTATTCACAGAGTGTCCGTTCTCTAGGTTTCCCGTACATGTTATAGCTGTAGTAATATTCCCTTCAACCTGGAGAGTTGGGACCCATGGAATGGGTGCCAGGCATTTGTGCTTTAAAGGGTCTGCATTTGCTCAACCAATCTCACCAATCCTCTCAGTCCCAAGTGTCCCTCCTTATGCCACATCCAGCTGTCATTGTAGATAGGGTCATTCCAGGTTTCATGAGAGACCCTGAAGGAATTGTAAAGAATTTCCCAGGTTTTTTGTTTTGTTTTTGAAATTCCTTTTTATAGTGGGTTTGAGCTGATTCTCGCTGCCATGTTTATGCCAGTCTAGACACACTTGATTCCCTTACGGAGACATATCAATACATAGGTTTTAAGATTCTTACTAGTCAGATATATTCCTCTGCGGGAAATATGGGGTTTTGAGTCCCTTTCACTGAGGAAGGTGTAGGTCTTGTCTATTCCATAGTTGGTTTTTGGAACGGTAACTGTGCTTATATCAAACTCTGGTTTTATGCATCACCCCACCTCTCCTTCCCCCTTAAGCAGGCATAAGAATGTTTTCGAAATGTGAGACACTGCTCTCTTTCCTAACTCAGTTCAAGTGTAGCCATGTTTACAGGATCTTCATAAGTGATATCTTATGATAAGTTTCTTTTCCTGTGTGACTTATTTCACTTAGAATCATCGTACCTGAATCCACCCATTTTGCTGCTACTGGTCTTATGACATTGATTTCATGGCCAAGGGATATTCCATCGTACATAAGTACCACAATTTTTTGAACCATTTTTATATTTCCTGGGATATTTAAGGTGTACCCAAGTTGAGGTCCTTGAAGCAGTGCAGCCCTAAATTTTGGGGTGGCTCTGTCTTATTGATTTTCAGTTTTCCCAAGGTATATTCCCTAGACTGGAAGTGCCCTTGGCTCTGTAGCTCTGTTCTTTACTTGTTTTAGGGAACACAATGTACTCCTCCAGAGAGGCAGTTGGCAATTTACATCCCTCCCATCAGCATAACAAGGCTCCCTGTTCTCAAGGGCCTGTCTTGCCTTTCTGGTTTTTACACATTTTGTGGATGTCCCTTTTGACCGGTGGGAAGTGATACTTCTTTGTAGTGCAGATTTGCATTGCCCGCTTGCTTTCTTGGGCAAAAAGAGCGTATGCGTTTTCTCCTGTATATATTCAGGAGAAAACGCATATGCCCTTTTTGGCCAAGTGCATCATTGTCGAAGTTGTGCCCCTCTTCCTGTGCTTTAAAGGCGATTCCAACGTACCTCTTGAAATCTGTTTCCTGCTATTCTGCCTCGCTTTCAAGTCCGCCTCGCTGCCTTCCCTCAACAGATTTTTGGACGATAGTTGTCCTTTATTACTCGGCCAGTTTGTGAATTGCTGTGCCCCTGAGCTCCATTTTTCAACTCGTTTTTTGTGAGCTCACCGAAAGTCCAACAATTTGGTTCAGGACCTATGCTGGTTCCCGGTGGGGGGATGAGACTTTGGTTACTTCTTCTTCCTGCCGGGAAGTTAGAGTGATAGGTGCCCGTCCAAATGCCTAACAGCTACTCTCTCATTGGTTCTCCCTCTTCCCTTTCATCCTCTGCCAAATTGGAAACCTGTGCGAACCAGGAGGTTAAAGGGGCTGTCTCTCCAACTTGGGAGATTGATAGTAAAGCAGATGGAAAGTCAAACCGGAGCACCAGGAGAGGGACTATTCGTTGAGTTTTAGAAACCTTTCGTATTCACAGTGTCTCCGTTCTGTAGGTTTCCCGTACATGTTATAACTGTAGTAATATTCCCTTCAACCTGGAGAGTTGGGACCCATGGAATGGGTGCCATGCATTATTGCTTTAAAGGGTCTGCATTTGCTCACCCAATCTCACCAATCCTCTCAGTCCCAAGTGTCCAGCCTTATGCCACATCCAGTTGTCGTTGTAGATAGGGTCATTCCAGGTTTCATCAGAGACCCTGAAGGAATTGTAAAGAATTTCCCAGTTTTTTTGTTTTGTTTTTGAAATTCCTTTTTATAGTGGGTTTGAGCTGATTCTCGCTGCCATGTTTATGCCAGTCTAGACACACTTGATTCCCTTACGGTGACATATCTATACAAAGGTTTTAAGATTCTTACTAGTCAGATATATTCCTCTGCGGGAAATATGGGGTTTTGAGTCCCTTTCACTGAGGAAGGTGTAGGTCTTGTCTATTCCATAGTTGGTTTTTGGAACGGTACCTGTGCTTATATCAAACTCTGGTGTTATGCATCACCCCACCTCTCCTTCCCGCTTAAGCAGGCATAAGAGTGTTTTCAAAATGTGAGACACTGTTCTCTTTCCTAACTCAGTTCAAGTGTAGCCATGTTTACAGGATCTTCATAATTGATATCTTATGATAAGTTTCTTTTTCTGTGTGACTCATTTCACTTAGAATCATCGTACCTGAATCCACCCGTTTTGCTGCTACTGGTCTTATGACATTGATTTCATGGCTGAGGGATATTCCATCGTACGTAAGTACCACAATTTTTTGAACCATTTTAATATTTCCTGGGATATTTAAGGTGTACCCAAGTTGAGGTCCTTGTAAGCAGTACAGCCCTAAATTTTGGGGTGGCTCTCTCTTATTGATTTTCAGTTGTCCCAAGGTATATTCCCTAGACTGGAAGTGCTCTTGGCTCTGTAGCTCTGTTGTTTACTTGATTTAGGGAACACTGTGCACTCCTCCAGAGAGGCAGTTGGCAATTTACCTCCCGCCCATCAGCATAACAAGGCTCCCAGTTCTCCAGGGCCTGTCTTGCCTTTCTGGTTTTTACACATTTTGTGGATGTCCCTTTCGACCCGTGGGAAGTGAAACTTCTTTGTAGTGCAGATTTGCATTGCCCACTTGCTTGCTTGGCCAAAAAGGGTGTATGCGTTTTCTCCTGAATATATTCAGGAGAAAACGTATACGCAATTTTTGGCCAAGTGCATCATTGTCGAAGTTGTGCCCCTCTTCCTGTGCTTTAAAGGCGATTCCAACGTACCTCTTGAAATCTGTTTCCTGCTATTCTGCCTCGCTTTCAAGTCCGCCTCGTTGCCTTCCCTCAACAGATTTTTGGACGATAGTTGTCCTTTATTACTCGGCCAGTTTGTGAATTGCTGTGCCCCTGAGCTCCATTTTTCAACTCTTTTTTGGTGAGCTGACCGCAAGTCCAACATTTTGGTTCAGGAACTATGCTGGTTCCCGGTGGGGGGCTTAGACTTTGGTTAATTCTTCCTCCTGCCGGGAAGTTAGAGTGATATGTGCCCGTCCAAATGCCTAACAGCTACTCTCTCATTGGTTCTCCCTCTTCCATTTCATCCTCTGCCAAAATGGCAACCTGTGAGAACCAGGAGGTTAAAGGGGCTGTCTCTCCAAGTTGGGAGGTTGATAGTAAAGCAGATGGAAAGTCAAACCGGAGCACCAGGAGAGGGACTATTCGTTGAGTTTTAGAAACCTTTCGTATTCACAGAGTGTCCGTTCTCTAGGTTTCCCGTACATGTTATAGCTGTAGTAATATTCCCTTCAACCTGGAGAGTTGGGACCCATGGAATGGGTGCCAGGCATTTGTGCTTTAAAGGGTCTGCATTTGCTCAACCAATCTCACCAATCCTCTCAGTCCCAAGTGTCCCTCCTTATGCCACATCCAGCTGTCATTGTAGATAGGGTCATTCCAGGTTTCATGAGAGACCCTGAAGGAATTGTAAAGAATTTCCCAGGTTTTTTGTTTTGTTTTTGAAATTCCTTTTTATAGTGGGTTTGAGCTGATTCTCGCTGCCATGTTTATGCCAGTCTAGACACACTTGATTCCCTTACGGAGACATATCAATACATAGGTTTTAAGATTCTTACTAGTCAGATATATTCCTCTGCGGGAAATATGGGGTTTTGAGTCCCTTTCACTGAGGAAGGTGTAGGTCTTGTCTATTCCATAGTTGGTTTTTGGAACGGTACCTGTGCTTATATCAAACTCTGGTTTTATGCATCACCCCACCTCTCCTTCCCCCTTAAGCAGGCATAAGAATGTTTTCGAAATGTGAGACACTGCTCTCTTTCCTAACTCAGTTCAAGTGTAGCCATGTTTACAGGATCTTCATAAGTGATATCTTATGATAAGTTTCTTTTCCTGTGTGACTTATTTCACTTAGAATCATCGTACCTGAATCCACCCATTTTGCTGCTACTGGTCTTATGACATTGATTTCATGGCCAAGGGATATTCCATCGTACATAAGTACCACAATTTTTTGAACCATTTTTATATTTCCTGGGATATTTAAGGTGTACCCAAGTTGAGGTCCTTGAAGCAGTGCAGCCCTAAATTTTGGGGTGGCTCTGTCTTATTGATTTTCAGTTTTCCCAAGGTATATTCCCTAGACTGGAAGTGCCCTTGGCTCTGTAGCTCTGTTCTTTACTTGTTTTAGGGAACACAATGTACTCCTCCAGAGAGGCAGTTGGCAATTTACATCCCTCCCATCAGCATAACAAGGCTCCCTGTTCTCAAGGGCCTGTCTTGCCTTTCTGGTTTTTACACATTTTGTGGATGTCCCTTTTGACCGGTGGGAAGTGATACTTCTTTGTAGTGCAGATTTGCATTGCCCGCTTGCTTTCTTGGGCAAAAAGAGCGTATGCGTTTTCTCCTGTATATATTCAGGAGAAAACGCATATGCCCTTTTTGGCCAAGTGCATCATTGTCGAAGTTGTGCCCCTCTTCCTGTGCTTTAAAGGCGATTCCAACGTACCTCTTGAAATCTGTTTCCTGCTATTCTGCCTCGCTTTCAAGTCCGCCTCGCTGCCTTCCCTCAACAGATTTTTGGACGATAGTTGTCCTTTATTACTCGGCCAGTTTGTGAATTGCTGTGCCCCTGAGCTCCATTTTTCAACTCGTTTTTTGTGAGCTCACCGAAAGTCCAACAATTTGGTTCAGGACCTATGCTGGTTCCCGGTGGGGGGATGAGACTTTGGTTACTTCTTCTTCCTGCCGGGAAGTTAGAGTGATAGGTGCCCGTCCAAATGCCTAACAGCTACTCTCTCATTGGTTCTCCCTCTTCCCTTTCATCCTCTGCCAAATTGGAAACCTGTGCGAACCAGGAGGTTAAAGGGGCTGTCTCTCCAACTTGGGAGATTGATAGTAAAGCAGATGGAAAGTCAAACCGGAGCACCAGGAGAGGGACTATTCGTTGAGTTTTAGAAACCTTTCGTATTCACAGTGTCTCCGTTCTCTAGGTTTCCCGTACATGTTATAACTGTAGTAATATTCCCTTCAACCTGGAGAGTTGGGACCCATGGAATGGGTGCCATGCATTATTGCTTTAAAGGGTCTGCATTTGCTCACCCAATCTCACCAATCCTCTCAGTCCCAAGTGTCCAGCCTTATGCCACATCCAGTTGTCGTTGTAGATAGGGTCATTCCAGGTTTCATCAGAGACCCTGAAGGAATTGTAAAGAATTTCCCAGTTTTTTTGTTTTGTTTTTGAAATTCCTTTTTATAGTGGGTTTGAGCTGATTCTCGCTGCCATGTTTATGCCAGTCTAGACACACTTGATTCCCTTACGGTGACATATCTATACAAAGGTTTTAAGATTCTTACTAGTCAGATATATTCCTCTGCGGGAAATATGGGGTTTTGAGTCCCTTTCACTGAGGAAGGTGTAGGTCTTGTCTATTCCATAGTTGGTTTTTGGAACGGTACCTGTGCTTATATCAAACTCTGGTGTTATGCATCACCCCACCTCTCCTTCCCGCTTAAGCAGGCATAAGAGTGTTTTCGAAATGTGAGACACTGTTCTCTTTCCTAACTCAGTTCAAGTGTAGCCATGTTTACAGGATCTTCATAATTGATATCTTATGATAACTTTCTTTTTCTGTGTGACTCATTTCACTTAGAATCATCGTACCTGAATCCACCCATTTTGCTGCTACTGGTCTTATGTCATTGATTTCATGGCTGAGGGATATTCCATCGTACGTAAGTACCACAATTTTTTGAACCATTTTAATATTTCTTGGGATATTTAAGGTGTACCCAAGTTGAGGTCCTTGTAAGCAGTACAGCCCTAAATTTTGGGGTGGCTCTCACTTATTGATTTTCAGTTGTCCCAAGGTATATTCCCTAGACTGGAAGTGCTCTTGGCTCTGTAGCTCTGTTGTTTACTTGATTTAGGGAACACTATGCACTCCTCCAGCGAGGCAGTTGGCAATTTACCTCCCGCCCATCAGCATAACAAGGCTCCCAGTTCTCCAGGGCCTGTCTTGCCTTTCTGGTTTTTACACATTTTGTGGATGTCCCTTTCGACCCGTGGGAAGTGAAACTTCTTTGTAGTGCAGATTTGCATTGCCCACATGCTTGCTTGGCCAAAAAGGGCGTATGCGTTTTCTCCTGAATATATTCAGGAGAAAACGCATACGCCCTTTTTGGCCAAGTGCATCATTGTCGAAGTTGTGCCCCTCTTCCTGTGCTTTAAAGGCGATTCCAACGTACCTCTTGAAATCTGTTTCCTGCTATTCTGCATCGCTCTCAAGTCCGCCTCGTTGCCTTCCCTCAACAGATTTTTGGACGATAGTTGTCCTTTATTACTCGGCCAGTTTGTGAATTGCTGTGCCCCTGAGCTCCATTTTTCAACTCTTTTTTGGTGAGCTGACCGCAAGTCCAATATTTTGGTTCAGGAACTATGCTGGTTCCCGGTGGGGGGCTTAGACTTTGGTTAATTCTTCTTCCTGCCGGGAAGTTAGAGTGATATGTGCCCGTCCAAATGCCTAACAGCTACTCTCTCATTGGTTCTCCCTCTTCCATTTCATCCTCTGCCAAATTGGCAACCTGTGAGAACCAGGAGGTTAAAGGGGCTGTCTCTCCAAGTTGGGAGGCTGATTGTAAAGCAGATGGAAAGTCAAACCGGAGCACCAGGAGAGGGACTATTCGTTGAGTTTTAGAAACCTTTCGTATTCACAGAGTGTCCGTTCTCTAGGTTTCCCGTACATGTTATAGCTGTAGTAATATTCCCTTCAACCTGGAGAGTTGGGACCCATGGAATGGGTGCCAGGCATTTGTGCTTTAAAGGGTCTGCATTTGCTCAACCAATCTCACCAATCCTCTCAGTCCCAAGTGTCCCTCCTTATGCCACATCCAGCTGTCATTGTAGATAGGGTCATTCCAGGTTTCATGAGAGACCCTGAAGGAATTGTAAAGAATTTCCCAGGTTTTTTGTTTTGTTTTTGAAATTCCTTTTTATAGTGGGTTTGAGCTGATTCTCGCTGCCATGTTTATGCCAGTCTAGACACACTTGATTCCCTTACGGAGACATATCCATACATAGGTTTTAAGATTCTTACTAGTCAGATATATTCCTCTGCGGGAAATATGGGGTTTTGAGTCCCTTTCACTGAGGAAGGTGTAGGTCTTGTCTATTCCATAGTTGGTTTTTGGAACGGTACCTGTGCTTATATCAAACTCTGGTTTTATGCATCACCCCACCTCTCCTTCCCCCTTAAGCAGGCATAAGAGTGTTTTCGAAATGTGAGACACTGTTCTCTTTCCTAACTCAGTTCAAGTGTAGCCATGTTTACAGGATCTTCATAAGTGATATCTTATGATAAGTTTCTTTTCCTGTGTGACTTATTTCACTTAGAATCATCGTACCTGAATCCACCCATTTTGCTGCTACTGGTCTTATGACATTGATTTCATGGCCAAGGGATATTCCATCGTACATAAGTACCACAATTTTTTGAACCATTTTTATATTTCCTGGGATATTTAAGGTGTACCAATGTTGAGGTCCTTGTAAGCAGTGCAGCCCTAAATTTTGGGGTGGCTCTGTCTTATTGATTTTCAGTTTTCCCAAGGTATATTCCCTAGACTGGAAGTGCCCTTGGCTCTGTAGCTCTGTTCTTTACTTGTTTTAGGGAACACAATGTACTCCTCCAGAGAGGCAGTTGGCAATTTACATCCCTCCCATCAGCATAACAAGTCTCCCTGTTCTCCAGGGCCTGTCTTGCCTTTCTGGTTTTTACACATTTTGTGGATGTCCCTTTTGACCGGTGGGAAATGATACTTCTTTGTAGTGCAGATTTGCATTGCCCGCTTGCTTTCTTGGGCAAAAAGAGCGTATGCGTTTTCTCCTGTATATATTCAGGAGAAAACGCATATGCCCTTTTAGGCCAAGTGCATCATTGTCGAAGTTGTGCCCGTCTTCCTGTGCTTCAAAGGTGATTCCAACGTACCTCTTGAAATCTGTTTCCTGCTATTCTGCCTCGCTTTCAGGTCCGCCATGTTGCCTTCCCTCAACAGATTTTTGGACGATAGTTGTCCTTTATTACTCGGCCAGTTTGTGAATTGCTGTGCCCCTGAGCTCCATTTTTCAACTCATTTTCGTGAGCTGACCGCAAGTCCAAATTTTGGTTCAGGACCTATGCTGTTTCCCGGTGGGGGGCTGAGACTTTGGTTACTTCTTCTTCCTGCCTGGAAGTTAGAGTGATAGGTGCCCGTCCAAATGCCTAACAGCTACTCTCTCATTGGTTCTCCCTCTTCCCTTTCATCCTCTGCCAAATTGGAAACCTGTGCGAACCAGGAGGTTAAAGGGGCTGTCTCTCCAACTTGGGAGATTTATAGTAAAGCAGATGGAAAGTCAAACCGGAGCACCAGGAGAGGGACTATTCGTTGAGTTTTAGAAACCTTTCGTATTCACAGTGTCTCCGTTCTCTAGGTTTCCCGTACATGTTATAACTGTAGTAATATTCCCTTCAACCTGGAGAGTTGGGACCCATGGAATGGGTGCCATGCATTATTGCTTTAAAGGGTCTGCATTTGCTCACCCAATCTCACCAATCCTCTCAGTCCCAAGTGTCCAGCCTTATGCCACATCCAGTTGTCGTTGTAGATAGGGTCATTCCAGGTTTCATCAGAGACCCTGAAGGAATTGTAAAGAATTTCCCAGTTTCTTGTTTTGTTTTTGAAATTCCTTTTTATAGTGGGTTTGAGCTGATTCTCGCTGCCATGTTTATGCCAGTCTAGACACACTTGATTCCCTTACGGAGACATATCAATACATAGGTTTTAAGATTCTTACTAGTCAGATATATTCCTCTGCGGGAAATATGGGGTTTTGAGTCCCTTTCACTGAGGAAGGTGTAGGTCTTGTCTATTCCATAGTTGGTTTTTGGAACGGTACCTGTGCTTATATCAAACTCTGGTTTTATGCATCACCCCACCTCTCCTTCCCCCTTAAGCAGGCATAAGAGTGTTTTCGAAATGTGAGACACTGTTCTCTTTCCTAACTCAGTTCAAGTGTAGCCATGTTTACAGGATCTTCATAAGTGATATCTTATGATAAGTTTCTTTTCCTGTGTGACTTATTTCACTTAGAATCATCGTACCTGAATCCACCCATTTTGCTGCTACTGGTCTTATGACATTGATTTCATGGCCAAGGGATATTCCATCGTACATAAGTACCACAATTTTTTGAACCATTTTTATATTTCCTGGGATATTTAAGGTGTACCCAAGTTGAGGTCCTTGTAAGCAGTGCAGCCCTAAATTTTGGGGTGGCTCTGTCTTATTGATTTTCAGTTTTCCCAAGGTATATTCCCTAGACAGGAAGTGCCCTTGGCTCTGTAGCTCTGTTCTTTACTTGTTTTAGGGAACACAATGTACTCCTCCATAGAGGCAGTTGGCAATTTACATCCCTCCCATCAGCATAACAAGGCTCCCTGTTCTCCAGGGCCTGTCTTGCCTTTCTGGTTTTTACACATTTTGTGGATGTCCCTTTTGACCGGTGGGAAGTGATACTTCTTTGTAGTGCAGATTTGCATTGCCCGCTTGCTTTCTTGGGCAAAAAGAGCGTATGCGTTTTCTCCTGTATATATTCAGGAGAAAACGCATATGCCCTTTTTGGCCAAGTGCAACATTGTCGAAGTTGTGCCCCTCTTCCTGTGCTTCAAAGGTGATTCCAACGTACCTCTTGAAATCTGTTTCCTGCTATTCTGCCTCGCTTTCAGGTCCGCCATGTTGCCTTCCCTCAACAGATTTTTGGACGATAGTTGTCCTTTATTACTCGGCCAGTTTGTGAATTGCTGTGCCCCTGAGCTCCATTTTTCAACTCATTTTCGTGAGCTGACCGCAAGTCCAAATTTTGGTTCAGGAACTATGCTGTTTCCCGGTGGGGGGCTGAGACTTTGGTTACTTCTTCTTCCTGCCTGGAAGTTAGAGTGATAGGTGCCCGTCCAAATGCCTAACAGCTACTCTCTCATTGGTTCTCCCTCTTCCCTTTCATCCTCTGCCAAATTGGAAACCTGTGCGAACCAGGAGGTTAAAGGGGCTGTCTCTCCAACTTGGGAGATTGATAGTAAAGCAGATGGAAAGTCAAACCGGAGCACCAGGAGAGGGACTATTCGTTGAGTTTTAGAAACCTTTCGTATTCACAGTGTCTCCGTTCTCTAGGTTTCCCGTACATGTTATAGCTGTAGTAATATTCCCTTCAACCTGGAGAGTTGGGACCCATGGAATGGGTGCCAGGCATTTGTGCTTTAAAGGGTCTGCATTTGCTCAACCAATCTCACCAATCCTCTCAGTCCCAAGTGTCCCTCCTTATGCCACATCCAGCTGTCATTGTAGATAGGGTCATTCCAGGTTTCATGAGAGACCCTGAAGGAATTGTAAAGAATTTCCCAGGTTTTTTGTTTTGTTTTTGAAATTCCTTTTTATAGTGGGTTTGAGCTGATTCTCGCTGCCATGTTTATGCCAGTCTAGACACACTTGATTCCCTTACGGAGACATATCAATACATAGGTTTTAAGATTCTTACTAGTCAGATATATTCCTCTGCGGGAAATATGGGGTTTTGAGTCCCTTTCACTGAGGAAGGTGTAGGTCTTGTCTATTCCATAGTTGGTTTTTGGAACGGTACCTGTGCTTATATCAAACTCTGGTTTTATGCATCACCCCACCTCTCCTTCCCGCTTAAGCAGGCATAAGAGTGTTTTCGAAATGTGAGACACTGTTCTCTTTCCTAACTCAGTTCAAGTGTAGCCATGTTTACAGGATCTTCATAATTGATATCTTATGATAACTTTCTTTTTCTGTGTGACTCATTTCACTTAGAATCATCGTACCTGAATCCACCCATTTTGCTGCTACTGGTCTTATGTCATTGATTTCATGGCTGAGGGATATTCCATCGTACGTAAGTACCACAATTTTTTGAACCATTTTAATATTTCTTGGGATATTTAAGGTGTACCCAAGTTGAGGTCCTTGTAAGCAGTACAGCCCTAAATTTTGGGGTGGCTCTCACTTATTGATTTTCAGTTGTCCCAAGGTATATTCCCTAGACTGGAAGTGCTCTTGGCTCTGTAGCTCTGTTGTTTACTTGATTTAGGGAACACTATGCACTCCTCCAGAGAGGCAGTTGGCAATTTACCTCCCGCCCATCAGCATAACAAGGCTCCCAGTTCTCCAGGGCCTGTCTTGCCTTTCTGGTTTTTACACATTTTGTGGATGTCCCTTTCGACCCGTGGGAAGTGAAACTTCTTTGTAGTGCAGATTTGCATTGCCCACTTGCTTGCTTGGCCAAAAAGGGCGTATGCGTTTTCTCCTGAATATATTCAGGAGAAAACGCATACGCCCTTTTTGGCCAAGTGCATCATTGTCGAAGTTGTGCCCCTCTTCCTGTGCTTTAAAGGCGATTCCAACGTACCTCTTGAAATCTGTTTCCTGCTATTCTGCCTCGCTTTCAAGTCCGCCTCGTTGCCTTCCCTCAACAGATTTTTGGACGATAGTTGTCCTTTATTACTCGGCCAGTTTGTGAATTGCTGTGCCCCTGAGCTCCATTTTTCAACTCTTTTTTGGTGAGCTGACCGCAAGTCCAACATTTTGGTTCAGGACCTTTGCTGGTTCCCGGTGGTGGGCTGAGACTTTGGTTAATTCTTCTTCCTGCCGGGAAATTACAGTGATATGTGCCCGTCCAAATACCTAACAGCTACCCTCTCATTGGTTCTCCCTCTTCCCTTTCATCCTCTGCCAAATTGGCAACCTGTGCGAAAAAGGAGGTTAAACGGGCTGTCTCTCCAAGTTGGGAGGTTGATAGTAAAGCAGATGGAAAGTCAAACCGGAGCACCAGGAGAGGGACTATTCGTTGAGTTTTCGAAACCTTTCGTATTCACAGTGTGTCCGTTCTCTAGGTTTCCCGTACATGTTATAGCTGTAGTAATATTCCCTTCAACCTGGAGAGTTGGGACCCATGGAATGGGTGCCAGGCATTTGTGCTTTAAAGGGTCAGCATTTGCTCACCCAATCTCACCAATTGTCTCAGTCCCAAGTGTCCCTCCTTATGCCACATCCAGCTGTCATTGTAGATAGGGTCATTCCAGGTTTCATGAGAGACCCTGAAGGAATTGTAAAGAATTTCCCAGTTTTTTTTGTTTTGTTTTTGAAATTCCTTTTTATAGTGGGTTTGAGCTGATTCTCGCTGCCATGTTTATGCCAGTCTAGACACACTTGTTTCCCTTACGGAGACATATCAATACATAGGTTTTAAGATTCTTACTAGTCAGATATATTCCTCTGCGGGAAATATGGGGTTTTGAGTCCCTTTCACTGAGGGAGTTGTAGGTCTTGTCTATTCCATAGTTGGTTTTTGGAACGGTACCTGTGCTTATATCAAACTCTGGTTTTATGCATCACCCCACCTCTCCTTCCCCCTTAAGCAGGCATAAGAGTGTTTTCTAAATGTGAGACACTGTTCTCTTTCCTAACTCAGTTCAAGTGTAGCCATGTTTACAGGATCTTCATAAGTGATATCTTATGATAAGTTTCTTTTTCTGTGTGACTCATTTCACTTAGAATCATCGTACCTGAATCCACCCATTTTGCTGCTACTGGTCTTATGACATTGATTTCATGGCCAAGGGATATTCCATCGTACGTAAGTACCACAATTTTTTGAACCATTTTAATATTTCCTGGGATATTTAAGGTGTACCCAAGTTGAGGTCCTTGTAAGCAGTGCAGCCCTAAATTTTGGGGTGGCTCTGTCTTATTGATTTTCAGTTTTCCCAAGGTATATTCCCTAGACTGGAAGTGCCCTTGGCTCTGTAGCTCTGTTCTTTACTTGTTTTAGGGAACACAATGTACTCCTCCAGAGAGGCAGTTGGCAATTTACATCCCTCCCATCAGCATAACAAGGCTCCCTGTTCTCAAGGGCCTGTCTTGCCTTTCTGGTTTTTACACATTTTGTGGATGTCCCTTTTGACCGGTGGGAAGTGATACTTCTTTGTAGTGCAGATTTGCATTGCCCGCTTGCTTTCTTGGGCAAAAAGAGCGTATGCGTTTTCTCCTGTATATATTCAGGAGAAAACGCATATGCCCTTTTTGGCCAAGTGCATCATTGTCGAAGTTGTGCCCCTCTTCCTGTGCTTTAAAGGCGATTCCAACGTACCTCTTGAAATCTGTTTCCTGCTATTCTGCCTCGCTTTCAAGTCCGCCTCGCTGCCTTCCCTCAACAGATTTTTGGACGATAGTTGTCCTTTATTACTCGGCCAGTTTGTGAATTGCTGTGCCCCTGAGCTCCATTTTTCAACTCGTTTTTTGTGAGCTCACCGAAAGTCCAACAATTTGGTTCAGGACCTATGCTGGTTCCCGGTGGGGGGATGAGACTTTGGTTAATTCTTCTTCCTGCCGGGAATTTAGAGTGATATGTGCCCGTCCTAATGCCTAACAGCTACCCTCTCATTGGTTCTCCCTCTTCCCTTTCATCCTCTGCCAAATTGGCAACCTGTGCGAACCAGGAGGTTAAATGGGCTGTCTCTCCAAGTTGGGAGGTTGATAGTAAAGCAGATGGAAAGTCAAACCGGAGCACCAGGAGAGGGACTATTCGTTGAGTTTTAGAAACCTTTCGTATTCACAGTGTGTCCGTTCTCTAGGTTTCCCGTACATGTTATAGCTGTAGTAATATTCCCTTCAAGCTGGAGAGTTGGGACCCATGGAATTGGTGCCAGGCATTTGTGCTTTAAAGGGTCTGCATTTGCTCACCCAATCTCACCAATCCTCTCAGTCCCAAGTGTCCCTCCTTATGCCACATCCAGCTGTCATTGTAGATAGGGTCATTCCAGGTTTCATCAGAGACCCTGAAGGAATTGTAAAGAATTTCCCAGTTTTTTTGTTTTGTTTTTGAAATTCCTTTTTATAGTGGGTTTGAGCTGATTCTCGCTGCCATGTTTATGCCAGTCTAGACACACTTGATTCCCTTACGGAGACATATCAATACATAGGTTTTAAGATTCTTACTAGTCAGATATATTGCTCTGTGGGAAATATGGTGTTTTGAGTCCCTTTCACTGAGGAAGGTGTAGGTCTTGTCTATTCCATAGTTGGTTTTGGGAACGGTACCTGTGCTTATATCAAACTCTGGTTTTATGCATCACCCCACCTCTCCTTCCCCCTTAAGCAGGCATAAGAGTGTTTTCTAAATGTGAGACACTGTTCTCTTTCCTAACTCAGTTCAAGTGTAGCCATGTTTACAGGATCTTCATAAGTGATATCTTATGATAAGTTTCTTTTTCTCTGTGACTTATTTCACTTAGAATCATCGTACCTGAATCCACCCATTTTGCTGCTACTGGTCTTATGACATTGATTTCATGGCTGAGGGATATTCCATCGTACGTAAGTACCACAATTTTTTGAAACATTTTTATATTTCCTGGGATATTTAAGGTGTACCCAAGTTGAGTTCCTTGTAAGCAGTGCAGCCCTAAGTTTCGGGGTGGATCTGTCTTATTGATTTTCAGTTTTCCCAAGGTATATTCCCTAGACTGGAAGTGCCCTTGGCTCTGTAGCTCTGTTCTTTATTTGTTTTAGGGAACACAATGCACTCCTACAGAGAGGCAGTTGGCAATTTACATCCCGCCCATCAGCATAACAAGGCTCCCTGTTCTCCAGGGCCTGTCTTGCCTTTCTGGTTTTTACACATTTTGTGGATGTCCCTTTTGACCGGATGGAAGTGATACTTCTTAGTAGTGCAGATTTGCATTGCCCGCTTGCTTGCTTGGGCAAAAAGGGCGTATGCGTTTTCTCCTGAATATATTCAGGAGAAAACGCATACGCCCTTTTTGGCCAAGTGCATCATTGTCGAAGTTGTGCCCCTCTTCCTGTGCTTTAAAGGCGATTCCAACGTACCTCTTGAAATCTGTTTCCTGCTATTCTGCCTCGCTTTCAAGTCCGCCTCGTTGCCTTCCCTCAACAGATTTTTGGACGATAGTTGTCCTTTATTACTCGGCCAGTTTGTGAATTGCTGTGCCCCTGAGCTCCATTTTTCAACCCGTTTTTGGTGAGCTGACCGCAAGTCCAACATTTTGGTTCAGGACCTATGCTGGTTCCCGGTGGGGGGCTGAGACTTTGGTTAATACTTCTTCCTGCCGGGAAGTTAGAGTGATATGTGCCCGTCCAAATGCCTAACAGCTACTCTCTCATTGGTTCTCCCTCTTCCCTTTCATCCTCTGCCAAATTGGAAACCTGTGGGAACCAGGAGGTTAAAGGGGCTGTCTCTCCAAGTTCGGAGGTTGATAGTAAAGCAGACGGAAAGTCAAACCGGAGCACCCGGAGAGGGACTATTCGTTGAGTTTTAGAAACCTTTCGTATTCACAGTGTGTCCGTTCTCTAGGTTTCCCGTACATGTTATAGCTGTAGTAATATTCCCTTCAACCTGGAGAGTTGGGACCCATGGAATGGGTGCCAGGCATTTGTGCTTTAAAGGGTCTGCATTTGCTCACCCAATCTCACCAATCGTCTCAGTCCCAAGTGTCCCTCCTTATGCCACATCCAGCTGCCATTGTAGATAGGGTCATTCCAAGTTTCATCAGAGACCCTGAAGGAATTGTAAAGAATTTCCCATTTCTTTTTGTTTTGTTTTTCAAATTCCTTTTTATAGTGGGTTTGAGCTGATTCTCGCTGCCATGTTTATGCCAGTCTAGACACACTTGATCCCCTTACGGAGACATATCAATACATAGGTTTTAAGATTCTTACTAGTCAGATATATTCCTCTGCGGGAAATATGGGGTTTTGAGTCCCTTTCACTGAGGAAGGTGCAGGTCTTGTCTATTCAATAGTTGGTTTTTGGAACGGTACCTGTGCTTATATCAAACTCTGGTTTTATGCATCACCCCACCTCTCCTTCCCCCTTAAGCAGGCATAAGAGTGTTTTCTAAATGTGAGACACTGTTCTCTTTCCTAACTCAGTTCAAGTGTAGCAATGTTTACAGGATCTTCATAAGTGATATCTTATGATAAGTTTCTTTTTCTCTGTGACTTATTTCACTTAGAATCATCGTACCTGAATCCACCCATTTTGCTGCTACTGGTCTTATGACATTGATTTCATGGCTGAGGGATATTCCATCGTACATAAGAACCACAATTTTTTGAAACATTTTTATATTTCCTGGGATATTTAAGGTGTACCCAAGTTGAGGTCCTTGTAAGCAGTGCAGCCCTAAGTTTCGGGGTGGCTCTGTCTTATTGATTTTCAGTTTTCCCAAGGTATATTCCCTAGACTGGAAGTGCCCTTGGCTCTGTAGCTCTGTTCTTTATTTTAGGGAAAACAATGCACCCCTCCTGAGAGGCAGTTGGCAATTTACATCCCGCCCATCAGCATAACAAGGCTCCCTGTTCTCCAGGGCCTGTCTTGCCTTTCTGGTTTTTACACATCTTGTGGATGTCCCTTTTGACCGGTGGGAATTGATACTTCTTTGTAGTGCAGATTGGCATTGCCCGCTTGCTTACTTGGCCAAAAAGGGCGTATTCGTTTTCTCCTGAATATATTCAGGAGAAAACGCATACGCCCTTTTTGGCCAAGTGCATCATTGTCGAAGTTGTGCCCCTCTTCCTGTGCTTTAAAGGTGATTCCAACGTACCTCTTGAAATCTGTTTCCTGCAATTCTGCCTCGCGTTCAAGTCCGCCTCGTTGCCTTCCCTCCACATAATTTTGGACGATAGTTGTCCTTTATTACTCGGCCAGTTTGTGAATTGCTGTGCCCCTGAGCTCCATTTTTCAACTCGTTTTTTGTGAGCTGACCGCAAATCCAACATTTTGGTTCAGGAACTATGCTGGTTCCCGGTGGGGGGCTGAGGCTTTGGTTAATTCTTCTGCCTGCCGGGAAGTTAGAGTGATATGTGCCCGTCCAAATGCCTAACAGCTACTCTCTCATTGGTTCTCCCTCTTCCCTTTCATCCTCTGCCAAATTGGCAACCTGTGGGAACCAGGAGGTTAAAGGGGCTGTCTCTCCAAGTTGGGAGGTTGATAGTAAAGCAGATGGAAAGTCAAACCGGAGCACCAGGAGAGGGACTATTCGTTGAGTTTTAGAAACCTTTCGTATTCACAGTGTGTCCGTTCTCTAGGTTTCCCGTACATGTTATATCTGTAGTAATATTTCCATCAACCTGGATAGTTGGGATCCATGTAATGGGTGCCAGGCATTTGTGATTTAAAGGGTCTGCATTTGCTCACCCAATCGCACCAATCGTCTCAGTCCCAAGTGTCCCTCCTTATGCCACATCCAGCTGTCATTGTAGATAGGGTCGTTCCAGGTTTCATCAGAGACCCTGAAGGAATTGTAAAGAATTTCCCAGTTTTTTTGTTTTGTTTTTGAAATTCCATTTTATAGTGTGTTTGAGCTGATTCTCGCTGCCATGTTTATGCCAGTCTAGACACACTTGATTCCCTTATGGAGACATATCAATACATAGGTTTTAAGATTCTTACTGGTCATATATATTACTCTGCGTGAAATATGGGATTTTGAGTTCCTTTCACTGAGGAAGGTGCAGGTCTTGTCTATTCCATAGTTGGTTTTTGGAACGGTACCTGTGCTTATATCAAACTCTGGTTTTATGCATCACCCCACCTCTCCTTCCCGCTTAAGCAGGCATAAGAGTGTTTTCTAAATGTGAGACACTGTTCTCTTTCCTAACTCAGTTCAAGTGTAGCCATGTTTACAGGATCTTCATAAGTGATATCTTATGATAAGTTTCATTTTCTGTGTGACTTATTTCACTTAGAATCATCGTACCTGAATCCACCCATTTTGCTGCTACTGGTCTTATGACATTGATTTCATGGCTGAGGGATATTCCATCGTACGTAAGTACCACAATTTTTTGAAACATTTTTATATTTCCTGGGATAATTAAGGTGTACCCAAGTTGAGGTCCTTGTAAGCAGTGCAGCCCTAAGTTTCGGGGTGGCACTGTCTTATTGATTTTCAGTTTTCCCAAGGTATATTCCCTAGACTGGAAGTGCCCTTGGCTCTGTAGCTCTGTTCTTTACTTGTTTTAGGGAACACAATGTACTCCTCCAGTGAGGCAGTTGGCAATTTACATCCCGCCCATCAGCCTAACAAGGCTCCCTGTTCTCCAGGGCCTGTCTTGCCTTTCTGGTTCTTACACATTTTGTGGATGTCCCTTTTGACCGGTGGGAAGTGATACTTCTTTGTAGTGCAGATTTGCATTGCCCGCTTGCTTGCTTGGCCAAAAAGGGTGTATGCGTTTTCTCCTGAATATATTCAGGAGAAAACGCATATGCCCTTTTTAGCCAAGTGCATCATTGTCGAGGTTGTGCCCCTCTTCCTGTGCTTTAAAGGCGATTCCAACGTACCTCTTGAAATCTGTTTCCTGCTATTCTGCCTCGCTTTCAAGTCTGCCTCGTTGCCTTCCCTCAACAGATTTTTGGACGATAGTTGTCCTTTATTACTCGGCCAGTTTGTGAATTGCTGTGCCCCTGAGCTCCAATTTTCAACTCGTTTTTGGTGAGCTGACCGCAAGTCCAACATTTTGGTTCAGGACCTATGGTGGTTCCCGGTGGGGGGCTGATACTTTGGTTAATTCTTCTTCCTGCCGGGAAGTTAGAGTGATATGTGCCCGTCCAAATGCCTAACAGCTACTCTCTCATTGGTTCTCCCTCTTCCCTTTCATCCTCTGCCAAATTGGAAACCTGTGTGAACCAGGAGGTTAAAGGGGCGGTCTCTCCAAGTTGGGAGGTTGATAGTAAAGCAGATGGAAAGTCAAACCGGAGCACCAGGAGAGGGACTATTCGTTGAGTTTTAGAAACCTTTCGTATTCACAGTGTGTCCGTTCTCTAGGTTTCCCGTACATGTTATAGCTGTAGTAATATTCCCTTCAACCTGGAGAGTTGGGACCCATGGAATGGGTGCCAGGCATTTGTGCTTTAAAGGGTCTGCATTTGCTCACCCAACCTCACCAATCGTCTCAGTCCCAAGTGTCCCTCCTTATGCCACATCCAGCTGTCATTGTAGATAGGGTCATTCCAGGTTTCATCAGAGACCCTGAAGGAATTGTAAAGAATTTCCCAGTTTTTTTGTTTTGTTTTTGAAATTCCTTTTTATAGTGGGTTTGAGCTGATTCTCGCTGCCATGTTTATGCCACTCTAGACACACTTGATCCCCTTACGGAGACATATCAATACATAGGTTTTAAGATTCTTACTAGTCAGATATATTCCTCTGCGGGAAATATGGGGTTTTGAGTCCCTTTCACTGAGGAAAGTGTAGGTCTTGTCTATTCCATAGTTGGTATTTGGAACGGTCCCTGTGCTTATATCAAACTCTGGTTTTATGCATCACCCCACCTCTCCTTCCCCCTTAAGCAGGCATAAGAGTGTTTTCTAAATGTGAGACACTGTTCTCTTTCCTAACTCAGTTCAAGTGTAGCCATGTTTACAGGATCTTCATAAGTGATATCTTTTGATAAGTTTCTTTTTCTGTGTGACTTATTTCACTTAGAATCATCGTACCTGAATCCACTCATTTTGCTGCTACTGGTCTTATGACTTTTATTTCATGGTTGAGGGATATTCCATCGTACGTAACTACCACAATATTTTGAACCATTTTTATATTTCCTGGGATATTTAATGTGTACCCAAGTTGAGGTTCTTGTAAGCAGTGCAGCCCAAAATTTTGAGGTGGCTCTTTCTTATTGATTTTCAGTTTTCCAAGGTATATTCCCTAGACTGGAAGTGCCCTTGGCTCTGTAGCTCTGTTGTTTACTTGTTTTAGGCCACACAATGCATTCCTCCAGAGAAGCAGTTGACAGTTTTTATCTCGCCCAACACCATAACAAGCCTCCCTGTTCTCCAGGGCCTGTCTTGCCTTTCTGGATTTTACACATTTTGTGGCTGTCCCTTTTGACCAGTGGGAAGTGATACTTCTTTGTAGTGCAGATTTGCATTGCCCGCTTACTTGCTTGGCCAAGAAGGGCGTAGGCGTTTTCTCCTGAATATATTCAGGAGAAAACGCATACGCCCTTTTTGGCCAAGTTCATTATTGTCAAAGTTGTGCCCCTGTTCCTGTGCTTTAAAGGCCATTCCAACGTACCTCTTGAAATCTGTTTCCTGCTATTCTGACTGCCTTTCAAATCCGCCTCGTTTCCTTCCATCAACAGATTTTTGGAGGATAGTTGTCCTTTATTACTCTGCCAGTTTTTAAATTGCTGTGCCCCTGAGCTGCATTTTTCAACTCGTTTTTTGTGAGCTGAACGCAAGTCCAAAATTTTGGTTCAGTACCTATACTGGTTACCAGTGGGTGGCTGAGACTTTTGTTAATTCTTCTTCCTACCGGGAAATTAGAGTGACATGTGCCCGTCCAAATCCCTAACAGCTACTCTCTCATTGGTTCTCCCTCTTCCCTTTCATCCTCTGCCAAATTGGCTACCTGAGCGAACCAGCATGTTAAAGTGGCTGTCTCTTCAAGTTGGAAGCCTGACAATAAAGCAGTTGTAAAGTGAAACCGGAGCACCAGGAGAGGGAATATTCTTTGAGGTTTAGAATTCTTTCGTATTCACAGTGTGTCCGTTCTCTAGGTTTTCCGTACATGTTATAGCTGTAGTAATAGTTCCTTCAACCTGGAGAGTTGAGACCCATGGAATGGGTGCCACATATTATTGTTTTAAAGGGTCTGCATTTGCTCACCCTCTCTCACCAACCCTCTCAGTCCCAAGTGTCCAGCCTTATGCCACATCCCGGTGTCGTTGTAGATAGGGTCATTCCAGGTTTCATCAGAGACCCTGAAGGAATTGTAAAGAATTTCCCTGTTTTTTGTTTTGTTTTTGAATTTCCTTTTCTAGTGGGTTTGAGCTGATTCTCGCTGCCATATTTATGCCAGTCTAGACACACTTGATTCCCTTACGGAGACATATCAATACATAGGTTTTAAGATTCTTACTAGTCAGATATATTCCTCTGCGGGAAATATGGGGTTTTGAGTCCCATTCACAGAGGAAGTAGTAGGTCTTGTCTATTCTGTATTTGGATTATGGAACCGTACCTGTGCTAATATCAAACTCTGGGTTTATTCATCACCCCACCTCTGCTTTCCCCTTAAGCATGCATAAGAGTGTTTTCTAAATATGAGACTCTGTTCCTTTTCCTAATTCATTCCATGTGTAGCCATGTTTATATACCCTTCATAAGTGATATCTTATGATAAGTTTATTTTTCTGTGTGACTTATTTCAGTTAGAATCATCGTACATGAATCCCGTCATTATGCTGCTACTGGCCTTATGACATTGACTTCATGGCTGAGGGATATTCCATCATACGTATGTACCACAATTTCTTTACCATTTTTGTCTTTCCTGGTATTTATAAGGTGTCCCGAAGTCGAGGTTCTTGTAAGCAGTGCTGCCATAAATTTTCGGGTGGCTGTGTCTTATTGATTTTCAATTTTCCCAAGGTATATTCCCGTGACTGGACGTGCCTTAGGTTGTGAAGCACTGTTGTTTACTTCTTTTTGGGAACACAATGCACTCCTCCAGAGTGGCTGTTGGCAATTTACATCCCACCCATCCGCATAACAAGGCTCCCTGTTCTCCAGATCCTGTCTTGCCTTTCTTGTTTTTACACATTTTACGGATGTCCCTTTTGACCGGTTGGAAGTGACACTTCTTTGTAGTGCAGATTTGCATTGTGCGGTTGCTTGGTTGGCCAAAATGGGCGTATGCGTTTTCTCCTAAATATATTCAGGAGAAAACGCATGTGCCCTTTATGGACAATTCCATAATTGTCGAAGTTGTGATGCTTTTCCTGTGTTTAAAGGCGATTCCAATGTACTTCTGGAAATCTGTTTCGTGCACTTCTGCCTCATTTTCAAGTCCGCCTCATGGCTTTCTCTCAACAGATTTTTGGAAGAGAGTAGTCCTTTATAACTCTGCAAGTTAGTGAATTGCTGTTCCCCTGAGCTCCATTTTTCAACTCACGTTTGTTTGAGCTGACTGCCAATCCACAATTTTGCTTCAGGACCTATACTGGTTCCATTGGGGGGGCTGGCTCAGAGTTTGTTAATTCTTCTTCGTGACGGGAATTTAGAGTGACATGTGGCCATCCAAATGTCTACAGCTACTCTCTAATTGTTTCTCCCTCTTCCCTTATATCCTCTACACAACGTGCCAACTGTGCGAACCAGGAGGTTATAGGTGCTGACTCTCCAATTTGGGAGATTGATACTAAAGCAGTTGGAATGTCAAACTGGGGCACAAGGAGATAAAAAAATTAGTAGAGTTTTAGAAACCTTTCACCATCAGATGGTGTCCATTCTCTAGGTTTCCCATACATGTTATAACTGTAGTGATATTCCCTTCTACCTGGAGAGTTGGGAACCATGGAATGGGTGCCAGGTATTATTGCTTTAAACGGTCTGCATTTTCTCACCCAATCTCACCAATCCTCTCAGTCCCAAGTGACCAGCCTTATGCCACATCCAGCTGTCGTTGTAGATAGGGTCATTCTAAGTTTCATCAGAACCCCTGAAGGTATTGTGTAAGAATTTCACTGTTTATTTGTTTTGTTTTGAAATTCATTTTTATAGTGGGTTTGAGCTGATTCTCTCTGCCGTGTTTATGTCATTCTAGACACACTTGGTTACCTTATGGAGACATATCAATACATAGGTTTTCAGATTCTTACTAGTCAGATATACTACTCTGCGGCGAATAGGGGTGTTGAGCCCCGTTCAGTGAGGAAAGAGTAGGTCTTGTCTATTTTGTATTTGGATTATGCAACCGTACCTGTGCTAATATCAAACTCTGGTTTTATGCATCACCCCACCTCTCCTTTCCTCTTGAGCAGGCATAAGAGTGTTTTCTAAATGTGAGACTCTTCTCTTTCCTAATTCAGTTCATGTGTAGCCATGTTTACAAGACCTTCATAAGTGATATCTTATGATAAGTTTCTTTTTCTGTGTGACTTATTTCAGTTAGAATCATCGTACATGAATCCACTCATTATGCTGCTACTGGCCTTATCACATTGATTTCATGGCTGAGGGATATTCCATCGTACGTATGTACCACAATTTCTTTACTATTTTTGTCTTTACTGGGATATTTAAGGTGTCCCGAAGTCGAGGTTCTTGTAAGCAGTGCTGCCCTATATTTTGGGTTGGCTGTGTCTTATTGATTTTCAATTTCCCCAAGGTATATTCCCATGACTGGAAGTGCCTTTGGTTGTGAAGTTCTGTTGTTTAATTCTTTTAGGGAACACAATGCACTCCTCCAGAGTGGCTGTTGGCAATCTGCATCCCACCCATCAGCATAACAAGGCTCCCTGTTCTCTAGAGCCCCTCTTGCCTTTCTGGTTTTTACACATTTTACAGTTATCCCTTTTGACTGGTGGGAAGTGATACTTCTTTGTAGTGCAGATTTGCATTGTGCAGTTGCTTGGTTGGCTAAAATGGGTGTATGCGTTTTCTCCTGAATATATTCAGGAGAAAACGCATGCACCCTTTATGGACAATTCCCTAATTGTCGAAGTTGTGATGCTTTTCCTGTGTTTAAAGGCGATTCCAATGTACTTCTGGAAATCTGTTTCGTGCAAATCTCCCTCATTTTCAAGTCCGCCTCATGGCTTTTCCTCAACAGATTTTTGGAAGAGAGTAGTCCTGTATAACTCTGCAAGTTAGTGAATTGCTGTGCCCCTGAGCTCCATTTTTCAACTTGTGTTTTTGTGAGCTGACCGCAAACTCACAATTTTGCTTCAGGACCTATACTAGTTATGGGGGTGGGGCAGGCTGAGAGTTTTGTTAATTCTTCTTCATGACGGGAAATTAGAGTGACATGTGGCCGTCCAAATGCCTACAGCTACTCTCTCATTGGTTCTCCCTCTTCCCTTATATCCTCTGCACAATGTGCTAACTGTGCGGACCAGGATGTTATAGAGGCTGACTCTCCAAGTTGGGAGATTGATATTAAAGCAGTTGGAATGTCAAGCTGCAGCACATGGAGAGAAAAAAATTAGTAGAGTTTTAGAAACCTTTCACCATCAGAGGGTGTCCATTCTCTAGGTTTCCCATACATGTTATAACTGTAGTGATATTCCCTTCTACCTGGAGAGTTGGGAACCATGGAATCAGTGGCAGGCATTATTGCTTTAAAGCGTCTGCATTTTCTCACCCAATCTCACCAATCCTCTCAGTCCCAGGTGAACAGCCTTATGCCACATCCAGCTGTTGTTGTAGATAGGGTCATTCCAAGTTTCATCAGAACCCCTGAATGTGTTGTGTAAGAATTTCACTGTTTCTTTGTTTTGTTTTGAAATTCCTTTTTATAGTGGGTTTAAGCTGATTCTCACTGCCGTGTTTATGTCATTCTAGACACACTTGTTTCCCTTATGGAGACATATCAATACATAGGTTTTAAGATCCTTACTAGTCAGATATATTTCTCTGTGGGGAATAGGGGTGTTGAGTCCCATTCACTGAGGAAGGAGTCGGGCTTGTCTCTTCTGTATTTGCATTATGGAACGGTATCTGTGTTAATATCAAACTCTGGTTTTGTGTGTCTCCCCACCTCTCCTTCCCCCTTAAGCAAGCATAATAGTGTTTTCTAAATCTGAGACTCTGTTCTCTTTCCTAATTCAGTTCATATGTAGCCAGGTTTACAGTCCCTTCATAAGTGATATCTTATATCAGAATGCACCCTTGCCCTTGTCATAATAATGCTCCATGACCCCTGTCATCACAATGCTCCATTTCCTGGTTATCACAATGCTCCATGTCCCTTGTCATAACAATTCTCCACGTATTTGTCATCACAATGCTACATGACACTTCTCTTCACAAAGTTACATGCTCGTTTCATCACAATTCTCCATGCACTTGTCATTGCAATGTTCCATGACCCCTGTAATAGCAAGCTCCAAGTGTTTGTCATCACAATGCTTCACGACTTTATCATCAAAATTCTCAATGGCACTTTTCATCACAATGTTCCATACCCTTGTCATCACAATGCTCCATGCCCTTGTCATCACAATGCTCCCTGACACCTGTCATCACAATGCTTCATGCCCCTTGTCATTACAGTGCTCCATGATGCTCGTCATCACAATTACCCATGGTCTTCTCATCACAATGCTCCACGGTTTTGCCATCACAATGCTCCATGCCCTGGTCATCTCAAAGCTCAATGTCCCTTGTCCTCACAATTCTCCACGTCCTTGTCATCACAATGCTCCATGGCACTTCTCATCACAATGTTATATGCTCTTGTCATAACAATACTCCATGCACTTGTCATCGCAATGCTCCATGAACCCTGTCATAGGAAGCTCCATGCGCTTGTCATCACAGTGTTTCAGGACATGGACATTAAAATTATCAATGGCCCTTGTCATCTCAATGCTCCATGCGCTTATCATCAAAATGCTCCTTTACCTTTGTCACAACAATCCTTCATGACACTTGGCATCACAATGCTCCGTGCTATTGTCATCACAATGGAACATGACATATGTCATCACAATGCTCCCTGACACCTGTCTTCACAATACTCCATGACCTTGTCATCACAATGCTCCATGCCCTTGTCATCACAATGTGCCATGCCCACTGTCATCAAAATAATCCATGAAACTTGTCAGACCAAAGCTCCATGCCACCTTTCATCACAATGCTCCATGAACCCTGTCATCACAATGCACCATGCCCATCATCATAATGCTTCATGCTCTTGTCATCACAATGAAATCAAAATGCTCCATGACCTCTGTCATCACAATGCTCCAAACCCTTGTGATCACAATGTTCCATAACACTTGTCATCACAATACCCCATGACGCTACTCATCACAATTATCCATGGACTTCTCATCACAATGCCCCATGACATTTGTCATCACAATGCGCAATACACATGTCATCACAATGCTCCCTGACTCTTGCCATCAGTATGCTCCCTGAACCCTTTCATGACAAGGCTCCATGCCTTTTTCATCACAATGATCCATGCCATTTTCATCACAATGCTCCAAGACCCCTGTAATCACAATGCTCCATGCCCTTGTCATCACAAAGCTCCATGATGCATGTCATCAGAATGCTCCATGGCCTTCTCGTCACAATGCTCCATTCCCTTGTCATCACAATGCTCCAAGACCCCTGTAATCACAATGGTCCATGCCCCTTTTCATCAGAATGCTCCATGAGACTTGTCATCACAAGGCTCCATGGTCTTCTCATCACAATGCTCCAGGACATTGTCATCAAAATGCTCCATTCCCTTATCATCACAATGCTCCATGACCCCTGTCATCACAATACTCCATGAACATTTTCAGCCCAATGCTCCATGACCTTCTCATCACAATGCTCCATGACCAATATCATCACAATGCTCCATGACCACAGTCACCACAACGCTCAATATCACCTGACAACACAATGATCCGGGACTCTTGTCATCACAATGCTCCATTCCCTAGTCATCACAATGCTCCATGACCCCTGTCATCACAATACTCCATGAACATTTTCAGCCCAATGCTCCATGACACTTGTCATCACAATGATGCATGCCCTTGTCATCCCAATGCTCCATGACCCCTGTAATCACAATGCTCTGTGACGCTTGTCATCACAGTGCTCCATGACACCTGTCATCACAATGCTCCATGCCTTTGTCAGCAAAATGCTACATGACCTTGTCATTACAATGTTCTATGCACTTGTCATCACAATACTCCATTACCATTGCCATCACAATCCTCCATGAACCTTGGGATCACATTGCTCCATGCCCTTGTCATCACAATGCTCCATGCTCCTTGAAATCAAAATGATCCATGACCTCTGTCATCACAATGCTCCAAACCCTTGTGATCACAATGTTCCATAACACTTGTCATCACAATGCTCCATGATGCCTGTCATCACAATACTCCATGCCCTTTTCATCACAATGCTCCATGACCTTTGTCATCACAATTCTCGATACACTTGTCATCACAATGCTCCCTGACACTTGTCATCAGAATGCTCCTTGAACCCTGTCACAAAAAGGCTCCATGCCTTTTTCATCAAAATGCACCATGCCGTTTTCATCCCAATGCTCCATGCCATTGTCATCAAAATACTCCACAAGCTTGTCATCAGAATGCTCCATGTCCCTTGTCATCACAATTTTCCATGCACTTGTCAGCACAATGCTCCCTGACCCTTGTCATCACAATGCTCCAAGCCATTGTCATCACAATGCTCCATTACCTTTGTCATCAGAATCTTCCATGACACTTGGCATCACAATGGTCCATGGCATTGTCATCACAATGGGCCATTACATATGTCATCACAATGCTCCCTGACACCTGTCTTCACAATAATGAATGACCTGGTCATCACAATGCTCCATGCCCTTGTCATCACAATGCGCCATTCCAACTGTCATCGCAATAAGCCATGAAACTTATTAGACCAATGCTCCATGCCCTTGTCATCACAATGCCCCATGCCCTTGTTATCACAATGCTCCATGACCCCTGTCATCACAATGCTCCGTGACTCCAGTCATCACAAGGCTTCATGACCTTTGTCATCACAATGGTCCATGCCCTTGTCATCAACAGTCTCTGTGGCCTTTTTAACCACAATGCTTCATGAACTTTTCATCACAATGCTCTTTGACCCTTGTCATCACAATGCTCTATGCCTTTCTCAGCACAATGCTCCATGACCCTTGTCATCACAATGCTCCATGCGCTTGTCAGCACAATGCTCCATGACCCATGTCATCACAATGCACCATGCGCTTGTCGTCACAGTGCTCCACAATCTTGTCATCACAATGCTCCATAAAACTTGTCATCACAAGGCTCCATGCACTTCAAATCAAAATGCTCTCTCACCACTGATATAACAATGTTACATCACTATTCATCACAATACTCCCTCACCCCTGTCATCACAATGTTCCATGACTCCTGTCATGACAATGCTCCATGACTCCTGTCATCACAATGCTACATGCACTTATCATCACAATGTTCGATGATCCCTGACATCACAATGTTCCATAACCCCTGTCATCAAAATGCTCCATGACCCTTTTCATCAAAATGCTCCATGACCCCTGACATCACAATGTTACATAATGCCTCTCATCAAAATATTCCATGACCCTTTTCATCAAATTGGTCCATGACAATGTCATCACAATGCTCCCTGCCCTTCTCATCACAATGCACCACGCCCTTGTCATCAAAATGCTCCATGACCTTTGTCATCACAAAGCTCCATGACCCTTGGCATCACAATGCTCCATGCCATTGTCATCACAATACTCCATGAAACCTCTAATCACATTGTTCCAGGCAATTGTCATCAAAAAGCTCCATGGTGCTTGTCATCACACTGCTCGATGCCCTTCTCATCACAATGCTCCATGCCCTTGTCATTACAATCCTCCATGACCCATGTATCACTGTGTTCCATGCCCTTGTCATCACAATGCTCCATGTCCACGCTCATCACAATAATCCATGAAACTTTTCAGACAAATGTTCCATGCCCTTGTCATCACAATGCTCCATTACCCCTGTCATAACAATGCTCCATGACCCCTGCCATCACAACGTTCCACGGCCTTGTCATCACATGGCTCCATGACCCTTGTCATCACAATGCTCCAAGACCCCTGTAATCACAGTGCTACATGCCCTTGTCATCACAAAGCTCCATGATGCATGTCATCAGAATGCTCCATGCCCTTGCCATCACAATGCTCCATTACCCCTGTGATAACAATGCTCCATGACCCCTGCCATCAAGATGTTCCATGGCCTTGTCATCAAAAGGCTCCATGACCCTTCTCATCACAATGCTCCAAGACCCCTGTAATCACAATGCTCCATGTCCCTTTTTATCTCAATGATCCATGAACCCTGTCATCACAATGCACCATGACCATCATCATAATGCTTCAGGCTATTGTCATCACAATGAAATCAAAATGCTCCATGACCTCTGTCATAACACTGCTCCAAACCCTTGTGATCACAATATTCCATAACACTTGTCATCACAATACCCCATGATGCTCGTCATCACAATTATCTATGGTCTTCTCATCACAATGCTCCATGACCTTTGTCATCACAATGCTCAATACACTTGTCATCAAAATGCTCCCAGACACTTGTTCTCTGTATGCTCCTTGAACTCTGTCATGACAAGGCTCCATGCCTTTTTCATCACAATGATCCATGCCTTTTTCATCACAATGCTCCAAGACACCTGTAATTACAATGCTCCATGCCCTTGTCATCACAAAGCTCAATGACGCATGTCATCAGACTGCTCCTTGGCCTTCTCATCACAATGCTCCATGCCCTTGTCATCACAATTTTCCAAGACACTCTAATCACAATGCTCCATGCCCCTTTTCATCAGTATGCTCCATGAGACTTGTCTCACAAGGCTCCATGGTTTTCTCATCACAATGCTCCAGCACCTTGTCATCACAATGCTTCACGACCTTGTCATGAAAATTTTCAATGGCACTTGTCATCATAATGCTCCAAGCCCTAGTCATCACAATGCTCCATTATATTTGTCATCACAATCCTCCATTACATTTGGCATCACAATGCTCCATGCCATTGTCATCGCAAGGGACCATGACATATGTCATCACAATGCTCCCTGACACCTGTCTTCACAATACTCCATGACCTTCTCATCACAATGCCCCATGCCCTTGTCATCACAATGCCCCATGCCCACTGTCATCACAATAATCTATTAAACTTGTCAGACCAATGCTCCATACCCCTGTCATCACAATGCTCCATGCCCTTGTCATCACAATGCTCCATGACCCCTGTCATCACAATGCTCTGTGACTCCAGTCATCACAATGCTTCATAACATTTGTCATCACAGTGGTCCATGCCCACATCATCACAAGGCTCTGTGACCTTTGTAACCACAATACTCCATGAACTTTTCATCACAATGCTCCATGACCCTTGTCATCACAATGCTCCATGCCTTTGTCAGAACAATGCTCCATGACCCTTGTCATCACAATGTGCCACGTGATTTTCATCACAACGGTCCACAACCTTGTCATCGTAATGCTCAATAAACCTTGTAATCACAATGCTCCATGCACTTCTCATCAAAATGCTCTCTCAACAGAGATATCACAATGTTCCATCACTAGTCATCACAATACTCCCTCACCCCTGTAATCACAATGTTCCATGACCCCTGTCATCACAATGCTACATCCCCTTATCATCACAATGTTCCATGACCCCTGACATCACAATGTTCCATAACCCCTGTCATCAAAATGCTCCATGACCCTTTTCATCCCAAAGCTCCATGACCCCTGACATCACAATGTTCTATAACCCCTGTCATCAAAATGTTCCATTACACTTTTCATCAAATTGCTGCATGACCCTGTCATCAAAATGCTCCCTGCCCTTCTCATCACAATGCACCACGCCCTTGACATCAAAATGCGCCATGACTTTTGTCATCACAAAGCTCCATAACCCTTGGAATCACAGTGTTCCATGAACCCTCTCATCACATTGTTCCATGCCCTTGTCATCACAAAGCTCCATGACGCTTGTCAAAACAATGTTCGATGCCCTTCTCATCACAATGCTCCATGCCCTTGTCATTACAATCCTCCATGACCCATGGATCACAGTGTTCCGTGACCTTGTATTCACAATGCTCCATGCCCACTCTCATCACAATAATCCATGAAACTTTTCAGACCAATGCTCCATGCCCTTCTCATCACAATGCTCCATTACACCTGTCATAACAATGCTCCATGACCACTGCCATCACAATGTTCCTCACCATTGTCATCACAAGGCTCCATGACCCTTGTCATCACAATGCTCCAAGACCCCTGTAATCACAATGCTCCATGCCCTTGTCATCACAAAGCTCAATGACGCATTTCATCAGAATGATCCATGGCCTTCTCATCACAATGCTCCTTGCCCTTGTCATCACAATGCTCCAAGACCCCTGTAATCACAATGCTCCATGCCCCTTATCATCTCAATGCTCCATGAACCCTGTCATCACAATGCACCATGCCCATCACCATAATGCTTCAGGCTATTGTCATCACAATGAAATCAAAATGCTCCATGACCTCTGTCATCACAATGCTCCGAAACCTTGTGATCACAGTGTTCCATAAAACTTATCATCACAACACCCCATGACGCTCATCATCACAATTATCCATGGTCTTCTCATCACAATGCTCTATGAACTTTGTCATCACAATGCTCAATACACTTGTCATCACAATGCTCCGTGACACTTGTCGTCAGTATGCTCCTTGAACCCTGTTATGACAAGGCTCCATGCCTTTTTCATAACAATGATCCATGCCATTTTCATCACAATACTCCATGCCCTTGTCAGCACAAAGCTCCATGACGCATGTCATCAGAATTCTCCATGGCCTTGTCATCACAATGCTCCAAGACCCCTGTAATCACAATGCTCCATGCCCCTTTTCATCAGAATGTTCCATGAGAATTGTCATCACAAGGCTCCATGGACTTCCCATCACAATGCTCCAGGACCTTGTCATCACAGTGCTCAATTCCCTTCTCATTACAATGCTCCATGACCCCTGTCATCACAATACTCCATGAACATTTTCAGCCCAATGCTTCATGACCTTCTCATCACAATGCTCCATGACCCATATCATCACAATCCTCCATGACCACTGTCATCACAACACTCCATGACCCCTGACAACACAATGATCCGGGACTCTTGTCATCACAATGCTCCATTCCCTTGTCATCACAATGCTCCATGAACATTTTCAGCCCAATGCTCCATGACACTTGTCATCACAATGATCCATGCCCTTGTCATCCCAATGCTCCATGACCCCTGTAATCACAATGCTCCATGACGCTTATCATCACAGTGCTCCATGACCCTTATCATCACAATTCTCCATGCCTGTGTCATCAAAATCCTACATGACCTTGTCATCACAATGCTCCATGAGCTTGTCATCACAATACTCCATTACCATTTTCATCACAATCCTCCATGAACCTTGGGATCACATTGCTCCATGCCCTTGTCATCACAATGCTCCATGCTCCTTGAAATCAAAATGGTCCATGACCTCTGTCATCACAATGCTCCAACCCCTTGTGATCACAATGTTTCATAACACTTGTCATCACAACACTCCATGATGACTGTCATGACAATACTCCATGCACTTGTCGTCACAATGCTCCATGACCTTTGTCATCACAATTCTCAATACACTTGTCATCACAATGCTCCCTGACACTTGTCGTCAGAATACTCCTTGAACACTGTCATGAAAAGGCTCCATGCCTTTTTCATCAGAATGCTCCATGCCCTTTTCATCACAACGATCCAGGTCATTGTCATCACAATACTCCACAAGCTTGTCATCAGAATGCTCCATGATCATTGTCTTCAGAATGCTCCATGACCCCTGTCATCACAATGCTCCATACCCCTTGTCATTACAGTGTTCCATGACGCTCGTCATCACAATTATCCATGGTCTTCTCATCACAATGCTCCACAGGCTTGCCATCACAATGCTCCATGCCTTGGTCATCACGATGCTCCATGTCCCCAGTCATCACAATGCTCCATGTCCCCTGTCATCACAATTCTCCACGTTCTTGGCATCACTATGCTCCATGATACTTCTCATCACAGTGTTACATGTTTTGTCATAACAATTCTCAATGCACTTGTCATCGTAATGCTCCATGACCCCTGTCATAGCAAGCTCCATGTGATTGTCATCACAATGCTTCATGAACATGTCATCAAAATTCTCAATGGCCCTTGTTATCACAATGCGCCATGACCCTTGTCATCACAATGCTCCAAGCCCTTGTCATCAAAATGCTCCATTACCTTTGTCATCACAATCCTCCATGACACTTGGCATCACAATGCTCCATTCCATTGTCATTGCAATAGACCATGACATATGTCATCACAATGCTCCCTGACACCCTTCTTCACAATACTCCATGACCTTCTCATCACAATGCTCCATGCCCTTGTCATCACAATGCGCCATGCCCACTGTCATCACAATAATCCATGAAACTTGTCAGAAAAATGCTCCATGACCCTGTCATCACAATGCTCCATGCCCTTTCATCACAATGCTCTATGACCCCTGTCATCACAATGCTCTGTGACTCCAGTTATCACAATGCTTCATGACCTTTGTCATCACAATGGTCCATGCCCTCGTCATCACAAGACTCTGTGACCTTGGTGACCACAACACTCCATGAACATTTCATCACAATGCTCGGTGACCCTTGTCATCACAATGCTCCATGCCTTTGTCAGCACATTACTCCATGACACATGGCATCAAATGAGCCATGCGCTTGTCATCACAATGCTCCACATCGCTGTCATCACAATGCTCCACAAACCTTGTCATCACAATGCTCCATGCGTTTGTCAGCACAATGATCCATGACCCATGTCATCACAATGTGCCCTGCGTTTCTCATCACAATGCTCCACAGCCTTGTCATCACAATGCTCCATGCACCTCTCATCAAAATGCTCTCTCACCACTGATATCACAGTGTTCCATCACTAGTCAACACAATACTCCCTCCACCCTGTCATCCCAATGTTCCATGACCCTTGTCACAACAATGCTACATGCTCTTATCATCACAATGCTCCATGACCCTTTTCATCACAATGCTCCATGACCCCTAACATCACAATGTTCCATAAACACTGTCATCAAAATGTTCCATGACCCTTTTCATCCAATTGCTCCATGACCCTGTCATCACAGTGCTCCCTGCCCTTCTCATCACAACGCACCACGCTCTTGTCATCAAAATGCTCCATGGCCTATGTCATCACAAAGCTCCATGACCCTTGGAATCACAATGCTCCATGCCATTGTCATCACAAAGCTCCATGAAACCTCTCATCACATTGCTCCATGCCGTTGTCATCACAAAGCTCCATGACGCTTGTCATCACAATGCTCCATGCCCTTGTCATTGCAATCCTCCATGACACATGTATCACTGTGTTCCGTGCCCTTGTCATCACAATGCTCCATGCTCACTCTCATCACAATAATCCATGAAACTTTTCAGACCAATGCTCCATGCCCTTGTCATCACAATGCTCCATTACACCTGTCATAACAATGCTCCATGACCCCTGCTATCACAATGTTCTACGGCCTTGTCATCACAAGACTCCATGGCCCTTGTCATCACAATGCTCCAAGACTCCTGTAATCACAATGCTCCATGCCCATGTCATCACAAAGCTCCCTGACCCATGTCATCAGAATGCTCCATGGCCTTCTCATCACAATACTCCATGCCCTTGTCATCACAATGCTCCAAGACCCTTGTTATTACAATGATCCATGCCTCTTTGCATCTCAATGCTCCATGAACCCTGTCATCACAATGCACCATGCCCATCATCATAATGCTTCATGCTATTGTCATCACAATGAAATCAAAATTCTCCATGACCTCTCTCATCACAATGCTCCAAACCCTTGTGATCACAATGTTCCATAACACTTGTCATCACAACACCCCATGACGCTGGTCATCACAATTATCCATGGACTTCTCATCACAATGCTCCATGACCTTTGTCATCACAATTCTCAATACACTTGTCATCACAATGCTCCCGGATACTTGTCATCAGTATGCTCATTGAACCCTGTCATGACAAGTCTCCATTCCTTTTTCATCACAATGATCCATGCCCTTTTCATCACAATGCTCCATGCCATTGTCATCACAATACTCCACAAGCTTGTCATCAGAATGCTCCGTGACACTTTTCATCTCAATGATCCATGACCCCTGTCATCACAATGCTCCATGCCCCTTGTCATTACAGTGCTCCATGATGTTCGTTATCACAATTATCCATGGTCTTCTCATCACAGTGCTCCACGGTCTTGCCATCACAGTGCTCCATGCCCTGGTCATCACAATGCTCCATGTCCCCAGTCATCACCATGATCCATGACCCCTGTCATCACAATGCTCCATACCGCTTGTCATTACAGTGCTCCATGACACTCGTAATCACAATTGTCCATGGTCTTCTCATCACAATGCTCCACGCCCTTGTCATCAAAATGCTCCATGACCCTTGTCATCACAATGCTCCATGACCACTGTCATAACAATGCTCCATGACCCCTGTCATCACAAGGCTCCATACCACTTGTCATTACAGTGCTCCATGACGCTCCTCATCACAATTATCCATGGTCTTCTCATCACAATGCTCCACGGTCTTGTCATCACAGTGCTCCATGACACATGTATCACTGTGTTCCGTGCCCTTGTCATCACAATGCTCCATGCTCACTCTCATCACAATAATCCATGAAACTTTTCAGACCAATGCTCCATGCCCTTGTCATCACAATGCTCCATTACACCTGTCATAACAATGCTCCACGACCCCTGCCATCACAATGATCTACGGCCTTGTCATCACAAGACTCCATGACCCTTGTCATCACAATGCTCCAAGACCCCTGTAATCACAATGCTCCATGCCCATGTCATCACAAAGCTCCCTGACGCATGTCATCAGAATGCTCCATGGCCTTCTCATTACAATACTCCATGCCCTTGTCATCACAATGCTCCAAGACCCTTGTTATTACAATGATCCATGCCTCTTTGCATCTCAATGCTCCATGAACCCTGTCATCACAATGCACCATGCCCATCATCATAATGCTTCATGCTATTGTCATCACAATGAAATCAAAATTCTCCATGACCTCTCTCATCACAATGCTCCAAACCCTTGTGATCACAATGTTCCATAACACTTGTCATCACAACGCCCATGACGCTGGTCATCACAATTATCCATGGACTTCTCATCACAATGCTCCATGAACTTTGTCATCACAATTCTCAATACACTTGTCATCACAATGCTCCCTGACACTTGTCATCAGTATGCTCATTGAACCCTGTCATGACAAGTCTCCATGCCTTTTTCATCACAATGATCCATGCCCTTTTCATCACAATGCTTCATGCCATTGTCATCACAATACTCCACAAGCTTGTCATCAGAATGCTCCGTGAACCTTGTCATCTCAATGATCCATGACCCCTGTCATCACAATGCTCCATGACACCTGTCATCACAATGCTCCATGCCCCTTGTCATTACAGTGCTCCATGATGTTCGTTATCACAATTATCCATGGTCTTCTCATCACAGTGCTCCACGGTCTTGCCATCACAATGCTCCATGCCCTGGTCATTACAATGCTCCATGTCCCCAGTCATCACAATGCTCCATGACCCCTGTCATCACAATGCTCCATACTGCTTGTCATTACAGTGCTCCATGACACTCGTAATCACAATTGTCCATGGTCTTCTCATCACAATGCTCCATGCCCTTGTCATCAAAATGCTCCATGACCATTGTCATCACAATGCTCCATGACCACAGTCATAACAATGCTCCATGACCCCTGTCATCACAAGGCTCCATACCACTTGTCTTTACAGTGTTCCATGATGCTCTTCATCACAATTATCCATGGTCTTCTCATCACAATGCTCCACGGTCTTGCCATCACAGTGCTCCATGCCTTGGACATCACAATGCTCCATGTCCCCGGTCAACACAATACTCCCTCACCCCTGTCATCACAATATTCCATGACCCTTGTCACAACAATGCTACATGGCTTTATCATCACAATGCTCCATTCCCCTGACATCACAATGTTCCATAACCCCTGTCATCACAATGCTCCCTGCCCTTCACAACAGAATGCACCCCCCCGTCATCAAAATGCTCCATGACCTTTGTCATCACAAAGCTCAATGACCCTTGTCATCACAATGCTGCATGCCATTTTCATCACAATGCTCCATGAACCCTCTCATCAAATTGTTCCATGCCCTTGTCATCACAGGCTCCATGATGCTTTTCATCACAATGCTCGATGCCATTCTTATCACAATGCTCCATGCGCTTCTCATTACAATCCTCCATGACCCATGTATCACAGTGTTCCATGCCCTTGTCATCACAATGCTCCTTGCCTCCTCTCATCACAATAATCCATGAAACTTTTCAGACCAATGCTCCATGCCCTTGTCATCACAATGCTCCATTACCCCTGTCATAACAATGCTCCATGACCCCTGCCATCACAATGTTCCACAGCCTTGTCATCACAAGGCTCCATGACCCTTGTCATCACAATGCTCCAAGACCCCTGTAATCACAATGCTCCATGCCCTTGTCATCACAAAGCTCAATGACACATGTCAACAGAATGCTCCATGGCCTTCTCATTCACGATGTTCCATGCCTTTGTCATCACAATGCTCCAAGACTCCTGTAATCGCAATGCTCCATGCCCCTTTTCATCTCAATGCTCCATGAACCCTGTCATCACAATGCACCATGCCCATCATCATAATGCTTCAGGCTACTGTCATCACAATGAAACCAAAATGCTCCATGACCTCTGTCATCACAATGCTCCAAATCCTTGAGATCAATATGTTCCATAACACTTATCATCACAACGCCCCATGACGCTCGTCATCACAATTATCCATGGTCTTCTCATCACAATGCTCCATGACCTTTGTCATCACAATACTCAATACCCTTGTCATCACAATGCTCCCTGACACTTGTTGTCAGTTTGCTCCTTGAACCCTGTCATGACAAGGCTCCATGACTTTTTCATCACAATGATCCATGCCCTTTTCATCACAGTGCTCCAAGACCGCTGTAATCACAATGCTCCATGCCCTTGTCCTCACAAAGCTCCATGATGCATGTCATTAGAACACTCCATGGCCTTCTCATCCCAATGCTCCATGCCCTTGTCATCACAATGCTCCAAGACCCCTGTAATCACAATGCTCCATGGCACTTTTCATCAGAATGCTCCATGAGACTTGTCATCACAAGGCTCCATGGTCTTCTCATCACAGTGCTCCAGTACCCTGTCATCACAATGCTCCATGACCCCTGTCATCACAGTACTCCATGGACATTTTCAGCCCAATGCTCCATGACCTTCTCATCACAATGCGCCATGACCCCTGTCATCACAATGCTCCATGACCACTGTCATCACAATGCTCCATGAACCCTGACAACACAATGATCCGGGACTCTTGTCATTAAAATGCTCCATGACCATTGTCATCACAATGATCCATGTGCTTGTCATCCCAATGCTCCATGACCCCTGTAATCACAATGCTCCGTGATGCTTCTCATCACAGTGCTCCATGAACCTTGTCATCATAATGCTCCTTGCCTTTGTCAACAAAATGGTACATAATCTTGTCATCACAATTCTCCATGCGCTTGTCATCACAATCCTCCATGACCATTGGGATCACATTGCTTCATGCCCTTGCCATCTCTCTCTTTCCTTTCTGGTTTTTACAGATATTCGGATGTCCCTTTTGACCGGTGGTAAGTGACAATTCTTTGTAGTGTGGATTTGTATTGCGCGCTTGCTTGATTGGCCAAAAAGGGTGTATGCGTTTTCTTCTGAATATATTCAGGAGAAAAGGCATACGCCCTTTTTGGCCAAGTGCATCTCTGTCCAAGTTGGGATGCTTTTCCTGTGCTTTAAAGGCGATTCCAATTTACCTCTTGAAATATGTTTTGTGCAATTCTGCCTCATTTTCAAGTCCGCGTCATTGCCTTCCCTCAACAGATTTTTGGAAGAGAGTAGTCCTTTATAAGTCTGCAGGTTTGTGAAATGCTGTGCCCCTGAGCTCCAATTTTCAAATCCCATCTTTGTGAGCTGGCCGCAAATCCACAATTTTGCTTCAGGACCTATACTGGTTCCAGGGGTCGCTATATTGGTTCCCTGTGGGTGGTGGAGGCTTTGGTTAATTCTTCTTCCTGCCGGGAAATTAGAGTGACATGTGCCCGTCCAAATGCCTACATCTACTCTCTGATTGGTTCTCCCTCTTCCCTTTCATCCTCTGCACAATTAGCAAACTGTGCGAACCAGGAGGTTATAGGGGCTGACTCTCCTAAGTTGGGAGATTGATAGTAAAGCAGTTGGAATGCCAAAGTGGAGCACAAGGAGAGGAAAAATTAGGAGAGTTTTAGAAACCTTTCGCCATCACAGGGTGTCCATTTTCTAGGTTTCCCATACATGTTATAATTGTTGTGATATACCCTTCTACCTGGAGATTTGGGACACATGGAATGGTGGCATGCATTACTACTTTAAAAGGTCTGCATTTTCTCTCCCAATCTCACCAGTCCTCTCAGTCCCAAGTGTCCAGCCTTATGTCTCATCCAGCTGTCTTGGCAGATAGGGTCATTCCAGGTTTCATCAGAAACCCTGAAGGAATTGTGTAAGAATTTCGCTGTTTTTTGGGGTTTTTTTGAAATTCATTTTTATAATGGGGTTGAGCTGATTTTCACTGACGTGTTTATGCCAGTCTAGACACAATTGATTCCCTTATGGAGACATATCAATACATAGGTTTTAAGATTCTTAGTAGTCAGATATATTCCTCTGTGGGGCATAGGGGTGTTGAGTCCCGTTCACTGAGGAAGGTGTAGGTCTTGTCTATTCTGTATTTGGTTTATGGAATGGTACCTGTGCTAATATCAAACTCTGGTTTTATGCATCACCCCACCTCTCCTTTCCCCTGAAGCAGGCATAAGAGATTTTTGCTAAATGTGAGACTCTGTTCTCTTTCCTAATTCAGTTCATGTGTTGTGATATTGACATTCCCTCTATAAGTGATATCTTATGATAAGATTCTTTTTCTGTGTGACTAATTTCCCTTAAAATCATCATACCTAAATCCACTCTTTATGCTGCTACTGGCCTTATATACATTGATTTCACGTCTGAGTGATATTCCGTTGTACAAAATTACCACAAGTTCTTTATGCATTTCTCTTTTTCCTGGGATATTTTAGGTGTACCAAAGTTGAGGTTCTTGTATGCAGAGCAGCCCTAAACTTTGGGGTGCCTGTGTCTTATTGACATTTAGTCTTCCCAAGTTATATGTCCATGAGTTGAAGTCCCCTTGCTCCGGGGCTTTGTATTTTAGATGTTTTAAAAGCAGCATACACTTCTTCAGAGTGCCTCTTGGATATTTATACCCCACCCATCAGCGTGACTAGGCTCCCTGTTTTCCATGGCCTCTCCTGCATTTCTGGTTTGTACACATTTTTTGGATTGCCTTTCTGAGCAGTGGAAATTGAGACTTCTTTGTTGTGCGGATTTGCATTTCCCTCTTGCTTGGTTGGCCAAGAACTCTGCATGTGTTTTTTTCCTGAAGATATTCACGAAAAAAACGCATACACCCTTTTGCCCAACCGCATCATTTTAGAAATTCTGCTGCTTTTCATATGCTTTAAATGTGAGTACAATCTACCATTTGAAATCTGTTTCCTGCAATTCTGCCTCTCATTCAGATCCTCTTCGTTACCTTACCTGAATATATTTTTGGACGTTGGTTATCATTTATATCTTTGCAGGTCTTTGAATTGTCTGCTCCTGAGCTCCATTTTGCAACTCGCTTTTTTTGTGAGCTGGCCGCCAAACCATTGGATTACTTCTGGCCCTATTCTGGTTCTGGGGAGGCAGGCTGAGCCTTTGGTTAATTCTTCTTCCTAATGGGAAATTAGAGTGACATGTGCCTGTCAAAAGTCCTACAGCTAATCTCTCATTGGTTCCCCCTCTTCCCATTTATCCTCTGCACAAATTGCAAACTGTGTGAAACAGGAGGTTAAAGGTGCTGATTCTCCAAGTGGGGAGATTGTTAGTAATGTGGCTGGAATGGCGAACCCCAGCACCAGGAGATCAAAAATGAGGTGCATTTTAGACACCTTTCCTGAGCACACGGTGTACATTCATCTCGGTTTCCCGGGCATGTTTTCGCTGTCAGAAGATTCCCTTGAACCTGCAGATTTGGGACCCATGGAATGGGTACCAGGCAGTATTACTTTAAAAGGTCTGCATTTCCTCACCCAGCCTCTCTAACATCTCTTAGCGTGCATAGCTTCCAGCCTTATATAATCATCCTGCTGTGGGTCTACATGTGTTCAATCCATGTTACATCGTAGCCCTTCAACAAAAGTTGTAAGAATTTTTGTCTGTCTCACTGTTTTTATAAATAGTTTTAAATTTATTTTTATATTGGTTACAGCTGATTTTCAAAGCTCTGTTTTTTGCTGCTGTACATCCACTTGATTCATGTACTGTGAGACAACAATAACTTCTTTTTCAGATGCTTACCAGTCATATGTATTATTTTCCAGTGACTTGAGTGGGCTGAGTGCAGTTCTTTGAGGTACCGTGTAGGCCTTGTCAGTTATTCAATTTGGTACTTGGAATGGTATCTTTGCTAATTTCAACCTCCTGGATAATACCTCACCATTCCCCACCTTTCCCATTTAGCAGCCTTATGTCTATTTTCTACATATTTGACTATGTTTCTGTTTTGTAATTTATTTCATGTGTAGCCATTTTTGATTCCACCTTTAAGTGACATCTTATGATATGTGTCTTTTTCTTTCTGACATATGTCACTTAGAATGATCGTATGTAACTCCTCCAGAGTTGTTACAACTGGCCTTATTTCATTGATTTCTGGATGAGTAATATTCCACTCTACATAAGTACCCCATCTCTTTTATCCATTTTATCCTTCCAGGGACATTTAGGTTATATCCAAGTTGAGGCCCTTTTTAACAGAGAGGTGGTAAACGTTCGGGTGCCTGTTTTCTGTCGATTTTTGTTTTTCCCAAGGTACACGCCCATGAGTGCAAGTGCCCTATGCTCTGTAGCTCATTTTTTAGATGTTTTAGCAAACACAATACACTTCTCCAGAGTGGCCGTTGGCAAATTACATTTCCACTATCAGCCTCACAGGGCTCCCTTTTCTCCTCGCCCTGTCCTGCATTTCTGGTGTTTACACTTTATGTGGATGGCCCTTCTGACTGATGTGAAGTGATACATTTTGTGATATTGATTTCCAGTGCCCACCTGTTTGGTTGGATAAAAAGTGTGTATGGCCTTTACTTGAATATATTCAGAAAAAATGCATACACCCTTTTTGGCCAACTGCATCATTGGCGATGTTCAGCCCCTTTTCTTGTGCTTTAATGGGGAGTCCTTTCTACCTCTTCAAATCTGTTTCCTGCCACTCTCCCTTGCTTACAAGTCCTTTTCTGTGACTTACCTCAAGACATTTTTCGACGATAGATATTTTCAACTCTGCAGTTTCATGAATTTTAGTGCCCCTGAGTTCCATTTTTCAACTTGTGTTTTTGGAAACTGGACACAAAACAGCGGGATTTCCTCTAGCCCTATTCTGTTTCCATGGGCAATTCTAGCCTTTGATGAATTTGTCTTCTGGATTGGAAATTAGAGTGGCATGTGCCTGTCCGAACACCTAAGACTTGTCTCTAAATTTTTCTCATCCTTCCGCTTCATCCTCTGGACAAATTCCAAACTGTGTGCAACAGGATGTTGACGGTGCTGATATCCCCAAGTGAGGAGATTGTTAGGAAAGATGCTGGAGGGTTGAACCCGAGCACCAGGCGATGAGGAGATGAGGTGCCTTTTCCAAACTCTTTCCGATCAAACGGTGTACCATCCTCTAGGTGTGACAGGCATGTTTTAGCTGTAGGAAGGGTCCCGTGCATGTAAGGAGAACACCAGGGATTTTTCCAAATCAGTGCCTCCCCGAACCCCAAACTGGGGAATTTTTAAGCTACGGCTACACGTATGTCCTTTAAGGGCCTTGGGAAATAGGCAGAGCCCAAACTTTAGATGACTGAAATCTTCAGGGTCAGAAGCGCTCACCATCGGCCTTGCTTAGGTTACATTTTATCTGTCATTGATAGATGATGTCAATAAAAATATCTATTCTTTTACAGATTATTTCCCCTTATAGGTTATTGCAAAATATTCAGTGTAGTTCCCTGTGCTATACAGTAGTTCCTTGTTGATGATCTATTTTATACATAGCAGTGTGTATGTGTTAATCCCAAACTGTTAATTTATCCCTTCTCCTACCTTTCCCCTTTGGTAATAATAAATTATAAGGTTTTATACTTCTCAGAAACGGGGGAGCTGAAAGAGAGGTATCATTTTCAATGGAAAAGCATTCAAAACAAGATTGAAGCTTCAGCCAAGAGTATTCGATGTACATCCATGGAAATAAATCACTTCATTTCTCTAATGTTGACCTGACAAATAAGACAGACGTCTTCACTGAACTTGCTTATAGGAAAGTGATGGAAATATCAAATGTAAGTCTTAGAAACATCTTATTTTACCCGAGCATTATACACTGCTCTATGTTAACTACAGTTTGGCTCACACATCTGTTCATTGAAGTTACAATGTTCTCAATTTCTGTTACTGATCCTCCAGAGTGGACCCCAACAGGAGTCCCCGTGCCCAGTGTCATTGGAGCCAACAGATCAAGACTGAGTTTGGTTCAGAAGCAAAGGAAACATTATTTTGAAAACAGAATGGAGAGGTGAGAGTGTGCACTCCCCCATGGGCTGTGGGCTGGGCTGCTGTGTAGGGTCCCCGGCAGCGTCAGTGGGAGGGAGGGGATGGAGCTCTCGAGGGCTGCGTTGGCTGCAGCTCAGGCTCTATGCCGCGGAGTCTGCATGGGACCCCGCTAGCTGAGGTGTCGACCCAGCCATTCTGCACTAGGAAATCGGGTCTGAAGTGCCGGGTGTGGGACCTCTGCATGCGGAACCCTAGGAGCACGTGAAATTAGACAAAGCACAAAGGAAAAACAGGTTAGACTTTATTTTATTGCCCAGATTCTCTTTTTATCTCCCAGGAATTTTTAATGAACGTTGCCGGAGACGAACACCTCCTCTGCTTTTTGTTCCGTTCCTTATTCTTGGGGTGTTGAGGGTGCAGACCCCTCTTTTGTAACTGCTTCATGCTGTGGTGGGAGCCCTGATACATGGGGGGAGGGGCAAAACGTCTCCCCACCAGCCTCCTGGTGAGGTTGATTGTCCCAAGGCCTCCTGCCTCACTTCTCGTCCGCCTGAGCACCAGCATTGGAAGTGTACAGATTCTAATGACCTTTAAGGGTCCAGGAAAGAGAGGCGCAGAGATGCTGCGGTGGCAGGTTTCACCCCACCCCACATATGTTCGGCGACCTTAGGCTGACAGTTTTTGCCAGACTAGATGCTCTGACCAGTAGTCTGTGCTTTCTTTAATTAGGTCCCTGAATTAATGTACAAACAGCACCATGTGTCAGAGCCCTGCCCGCGCAACTCCCAGACAGTCCAGGGTCAGTGGTGATCCAGGACCATGACGTCCACTGAGTCAACGGCCTTTAAAATAGCCAGCAGTCCAGCCGGTCATATTGGCCACCATCACCGCGGTGTCTGTAGGGTTTTCTATGGTGAAAGCGTGATATACGTTTCCCCCGCCAAGCTTATTAGCTCCCCTCTGGGTGCAGTAAGTCCTGCAAGCAGTAGTCTGCTCTTTCGGGGCACAGTCTTGTCGTTTTCTGAGAGAAACTCCAGGTCAAGTGATGGTCACACGAGTCATCTTGGGGGCCCGTTGCCCCCGTTTATCTCTCTGGAGGTTGGAGTTGGAGGGCCTCCTCACTCGAGGTCAGTGTGTCCACAGAGCGACCGCTGCAACTTCAGGGCATGATGGGTGGTTAGGATCACCACGAGGGGTCCTTTTCCCTTAGGAGGGAGCTGGCCTTGCGGGCTGCTGATTTCCAGCTTTTTAGATACCCCAGTATCCTGGCCTGATGAGTCGGTGGGCAAAGCCCTTGGTGACCATAGTTTATCATACCTGAAGGGCATTCTTGTGTTGCTCCATTTCAAGTGGTCCCAGTTTTTGCACTAAGGCTCCAAGGGCGATTAACCTTTGACCGGGTATGTAAAGGTCAAAGGGTTTAGCTAAAGTAGGGAGTTCCTGGGCAAGGGTCTGTATTGACTGCTCTTTCCATTCTTGAAAGGCTGCTTCTGGATTCTATTCAAAAGGATCATCATCTTTTCGTGTCAGTGTTTCATGTAGAGGCCCAGCTATTACACTGTAGTTAGGGATCCAGATGCAGAAAACCTTGGCCTCCCCAGGAACCCCTAAGCTATCTTCTAGTTTTAGAAGAGGTAAGGCTGCAAATGGCTTCTTCCCTATCCTGGGATGCGTTTCTCCGAATATCTGTGAGAATGAAGCCCAGGCATGTCACCTTAGCCTGGGATATTTGAGCGTTTTTCTTAGACACCTTCTATCCTTTCTTGGCTAGGTAGTTCAGAGGCGTCTTTAGTAGGCCTGGCGATCAGAATGTCATCTGCATATTGAAGGAGGGTTCCCTTTTACAGAGGTTGAACTTTTAGTTCTTTAGAGGACATTTCCCCAATGATGGTGTGGGGATTTTTGAACCATTGGGGCAGGACGGCCCAGCATTATTGCTTTTGTTGCATGTTGTGTCCTGCCACTCACAAGCCAAAAATTCTTGTGACTCTGAGATGAATCGAATACAGAAGAAGGCATCATTGAAGTCTAATACAGAATGCCATGGCCTGGTGGAAGGTAGAATGACCAGCAGGGAGTAGGAAATAGGAGCTACTGGATGTATATCCTCGGTGGCTTCACTGACTGTCCTGATATACTTTACCAGGTCTCCAGCAGCCCATGGGGCTCTCATGGTCAGGCCAATCCCAGGATATGGAGCTCACCTGGGCTGCACCCCTACCCCACAGCCCACGGGGCTCTCGTGGTCAAGTCCCTCCCATGGTATGGAGCTCACCTCTGCAGCTACCCAGCCGCCCATGGGGCTCTCCTACTCAGGCCCTTCCCAGGATACGGAGCTCCCCTGGGCAGGTACCCCAGCAGGGCTGGACATACAGGAACTGTGCACATAGCCCAACTTGCAGAGAACCCACAGCTCACCTGTCGCTCACAGCTGACACAGAATACCTCAGAGCAGGACTTGAACTAACAAACAGCAGCTCTGACAGGTCTGTGACCATGGCTATCACTCTCTGCAGGCTCTTTCTGCCTGGTCTTCCAGACACTTCCACTGCAGCCAGGGCACCAGGCCTCTGTCTCCACCCACCATCACTCCTCTCCCTGACTCCTGGGTTCCTCTCATTAGGATAGGGTCTTCTTGAAGTTGTTTTCCACTCATGGACCAGATAAAATGATAAGAAAACAAGCCGCAGCTGCAGCCCCTTGTCTATCCTGACTCTCAAGAGCCCACACCTGTTCCTAGGGCCTGGCCCGTTTAGCAAGTTTCATTTTCTGCAACTGTGAGCCCCTGAGGGGTGAGGATTGGCTGATTTTGGTAGCCTGAAACTGCCTGCCAGCCCTCCACAGGTGTGCCTGGGTTGAGGGCAATATAAACAGCTCTCCAGTGAGCGACAGCCCTTGTAGCTGTGACTGACGCCATATTCTCTGCCCCGTAGGCAGTGCCGGGGCTGTGCTGGTGGGAGGGAGTGAGGGGCCGTGGCTTTGTGGGTGGCCAGGTGTGAGTGGGGCTCTGCTGGACTTTCTGCAGGAGTTGTCAGGCTGCCACCTGCTAAAGAAGAGGATGTGTCACCGATACCTGCTGCTGGAATTTCTCCCCAGGCAGAGGTGAGGAAGTAAAAAAGCAGTGGGGGCCGTGGCAGGAGGGGTATCTCAGGCACGGAAATGGAAAGCTTCCAGAAGAGCATCTGGGGCCAGGACCATCCTGACTGGCCTGCAGGCACCAAGTCGGCCTGTGTCCTGTCGCTGGTGTGGCTCCACAGCCCTTCCTCTAAGCTTGCAAGTTCTTGTACATATTCAGGTGTTTTACCTGGAAAGGGTGGGAAGAGTTCAGCTGCCGCAGGACTGGGGCTCAGCTCACGTTTACTCACAGATGCCTTGGCTTGGTCCCCCAGCTTTGCAATGAGGACCCTCCTTGCTTGGGGGGTGGGCTGCTGGCTGTATGGGAGATGATTCCCCACCTCTGACCAACTTCAGAATTGTTTACCGCTGGAGCAAGTGCCCTGATAGGGTTTTCCTCTGTCTAACTCGTGGGTTCAGGTTTTTTTTTTTCTTTTTTGGTTCAAGTTAGATTTTATTCCTCTTTTATGTATTTATAGATATAAGCATGGAAATAATTCATTCATATAAATACATCTGTGTAAAGGGAAGAACTTTTTTCTGTTTTATTTTTAAATTTTATTTTTAAAAATTTTGAAATTTAATTTTATTTATTTTTTTATACAGCAGGTTATTATTAGTTATGTATTTTATGCATATACATGTATACAGGGCAATCCCAGTCTCAAAACTCATCCCAACACCACCTACCCATGGCTTCCCACACTTGGTGTCCATACGTGTGTTCTCTACCTCTGTGTCTCTATTTCTTCCCTGCAAACCAGTTCATCTGTTCCATTTTTCTAGCTTCCACGTATATGCATTAATATACAATATTTGTTTTTCTCTTTCTGACTTACTTCATTCTGTATGACAGTCTCTAGATCCATCGACGTCTCTACAAATGACCCAGTTTCATTCCTTCTTATGGCTGAGTAATATTCCATTTTATATATGGACCACATCTTTATCCATTCGTCTGTCTGTGGGTATTTAGGTTGCTTCCATTACCTGGCTATCGTAAATAGTGCTGAAATGAGCATTGTGGTGAATGTGCCTTTTTGATTTATGGTTTTCTCTGGGTATATGCCCAGAAGTGGGATTGCTGGATCATATGGTAATTCTATTTCTAGTTTTTTTAAGGAAACTCCATACTGTTCTCCATCGTGACTGTATCAATTTACATTTCCACCACTAGTGGAAGAGGGATCCTTTTGTCCACACCCTCCCCAGAATTCGTTGTTTGTAGATTTTCTGATGATGCCGATTCTAACAGGTGTGAGGTGATACCTCATTGTAGTTTTGATTTGCATTTCTCTAATAATTAGTGATGTTGAGCAGCTTTTCATGTGCGCCTTGGCCATCTCTGTGTCTTCTTTGAAGAAACATCTCTTTAGATCTTCTGCCCATTTTTGTATTGGGTTGTTTGTTGTTTTAATATTAAGCTGCATGAGCTCTTTATATATATTGGAGATTAAACCTTTGTCCATTGATTCGTTTGCAAATATTTTCGCCCATTCTGAGGGGTGCTTTTTGCCATTCCCGTTTTTTAACAAAAAAAGAAAGAAAGAAAAAGAAGCAGAAGACTAATGTGTGTAAAATATGCCTTTGGAAACTGTCGTTTTGAAATATGGACGTCCTTTGAATTTTTTGGTCGATATATGAACCCAGGATTTGTTTTCAGGGCAGGTGTCATTTACAGGCCTGCAATGATTTTGAATATCAACTGACCATTAGCGCTGGGATTATAGCTGCTGTTGTGTGAAATGGCCACAAGGTGGCAGCAGTTCTCCCTTACCAAATCTGGTGTCAGGGGCAACAGAGCCTCAATGGAAGTCATGTTCTAGATTGGAATTTAGAATGGAATGTGCCAGGAGAAAGCCCCTCAAGTTTGTCTCACTACTTCTTGTTCGTGTTTTTAATTTAATTTTTTATTTTTTATTACAGCAAATTTGATTACAATGTTTGGCTCGTTGTAGGTGTGGAAGATGTGGTTCTTTTACCCATATAAATATGTCTGTTCTTCCTGGGATCCTTTTCCCATGTACCTTATGACAGAATGTTGAGTAGTCTTCTGTTGGTATTCTGTAGGTCTTTGGTGATTCTATATGTCACCTGTGTTTGTATATGTCTGTTAACCCCAATATCATAATGAAACCAATCCTCACACCTTTCCATTGGTGAACCATAAGTTTGTTGAATGAATCTGTGATTGCCCTTCTCCGTGGAAATATCTGCCCTGGTATCCATTTTTTGGTCACACCTATAAGAGATATGATATGATATGTGTCTTTCACTTTCTGACTTACTACAAGTCACGTGATTACCTCTAGACACACCTACGGTGCTGCAAATGGCATTGTGTCCTTTTATTCCTTGGCTTCTATTCTGCCTTAGCGAGGTCCATTTTCAACAATGTGATTCCCTGAGGGCTGAGGATTAGCTGACCTGGGTAGCCTGACCCTGCCGGCCGGCCCTCCCCTGGTGTGCCTGGGTTGAGGTCAATATAAACAGCGCTGCAGGCAGCAATAGCCCCTGAAGCTGTGCCTGACTCCATATTCTCTGCCCCGTCAGCAGTCTCGGGGCTGTGCTGGTGGGAGGGAGTGAGGGGCCACGGCTTTGTGGGTGGCCCGGTGTGAGTGGGTCTCTGCTGGACTTTCTGCAGGAGATGCCAGGCTTCCACCTGTAAAGAAGAGGATGTGTCACCCATACCTTCCGCTGGAATTTCTCTCCGGACAGAGGTGAGGAAGGAAAAAAGCAGTGGGGGCAGGGACAGGAGGGGTATCTCAGGCAGGGCAATGGAAAGTTTTCAGAAGAGCGCCCAGGTCCAGGATCATCCTGGCTGGCCTGCAGGCACCAAGTTGGCCTGCGTGCTGTCGCTGGTGTGGCTCCACGGCCCTTCTTCTAGGCTTTCAAGCCCTTGTACATATTCAGGTGTTTTACCTGGGAAGGGTGGGAAAAGTTCAGCAGCAGCTGGCCTGGGGCTCAGCTCACGGTTACTCACAGATGCCTCGGGTCCCTTTCACTGAGGAAAGTGTAGGTCTTGTCTATTCCATAGTTGGTTTTTGGAATGGTACCTGTGCTTATATCAAACTCTGGTTTTATGCATCACCCCACCTCTCCTTCCCCCTTAAGCAGGCATAAGAGTGTTTTCTAAATGTGAGACACTGTTCTCTTTCCTAACTCAGTTCAAGTGTAGCCATGTTTACAGGATCTTCATAAGTGATATCTTATGATAAGTTTATTTTTCTGTGTGACTTATTTCACTTAGAATCATCGTACCTGAATCCACCCATTTTGCTATTACTGGTCTTATGACATTGATTTCATGGCTGAAGGTTATTCTATCGTACCTAAGTACGACAATTTTTTGAACCATTTTTATATTTCCTGGGATATTTAAGGTGTACCCAAGTTGAGGTCCCTGTAAGCACTGCAGCCATAAATTTTGGGGTGGCTCTGTCTTATTGATTTTCAGTTTTCCCAAGGAATATTCCCTAGACTGGAAGTGCCCTTGGCTCTGTAGCTCTGTTGTTTACTTGTTTTAGGGATCACAATGCACTCCTCCAGAGAGGCAGTTGGCAATTTACATCCCATCCATCAGCATAACAAGGGTCCCTGTTCTCCAGGGCCTGTCTTACCTTTCTGGTTTTTACACATTTTGTGGATGTCCCTTTTGACCGGTGGGAAGTGATACTTCTTTGAGTGCAGATTTGCATTGCCCGCTTACTTGCTTGGCCAAAAACGGTGTATGCGTTTTCTCCTGAATATATTCAGGAGAAAACGAATACGCCCTTTTTGGCCAAGTGCATCATTGTCGAAGTTGTGCCCCTCTTCCTGTGCTTTAAAGGCGATTCCAACGTAACTCTTGAAATCTATTTCCTGCTATTCTGCCTCGCTTTAAAGTCCGCCTCGTTGCCTTCCCTTAACAAATTTTGGACGATAGTTGTCCTTTATTACTCTGCCATTTTGTGAATTGCTGTGCCCTTGAGCTCCATTTTTCAACTCGTTTTTTGTGAGCTGACAGCAAGTCCAAAATTTTGGTTCAGGACCTATGCTGTTTCCCGTTGGGGGGCTGAGACTTTTGTTAATTCTTCTTCCTGCTGGGAAGTTAGAGTGATATGTGCCCGTCCAAATGCCTAACAGCTACTCTCTCACTGGTTCTCCATCTTCCCTTTCATCCTCTGCCAAATTGGAAATCTGTGCGAACCAGGAGGTTAAATGGACTGTCTCTCCAAGTTGGAGGATTGATAGTAAAGCAGATGGAAATTCAAACCAGAGCACCAGGAGAGGGACTATTCTTTGAGTTTTAGAATCCTTTCGTATTCACAGTGGGTCCGTTCTCTAGGTTTCCCGTACATGTTATAGCTGTAGTAATATTCCCTTCAACCTGGAGAGTTGTGACCCATGGAATGGGTGCCAAGCATTTGTGCTTTAAAGGGTCTGCATTTGCTCACCCAATCTCACCAATCCTCTCAGTCCCAAGTGTCCAGACTTATGCCACATCCAGCTGTCGTTGTAGATAGTGTCTTTCCAGGTTTCATCAGAGACCATGAAGGAATTGTTAAGAATTTTCCAGTTTTTTGTTTTGTTTTTGATATTCCTTTTTATAGTGGGTTTGAGCTGATTCTCGCTGCAATGTTTATGCCAGTCTAGACACACTTGATTCCCTTACGGAGACATATCAATACATAGGTTTTAAGATTCTTACTAGTCAGATATATTCCTCTGCGGGAAATATGGGGTTTTGAGTCCCTTTCACTGAGGAAGGTGTAGGTCTTGTCTATTCCATAGTTGGTTTTTGGAACGGTACCTGTGCTTATATCAAACTCTGGTTTTATGCATCACCCCACCTCTCCTTCCCCCTTAAGCAGGCATAAGAGTGTTTTCTAAATGTGAGACACTGTTCTCTTTCCTAACTCAGTTCAAGTGTAGCCATGTTTACAGGATCTTCATAAGTGATATCTTATGATAAATTTCTTTTTCTGTGTGACTTATTTCACTTAGAATCATCGTACCTGAATGCACCCATTTTGCTGCTACTGGTCTTATGACATTGATTTCATGGCTGAGGGATATTCCAATGTACGTAAGTACCACAATTTTTTGAACTATTTTTATATTTCCTGGGATATTTAAGGTGTACCCAAGTTGAGGTCCTTGTAAGCAGTGCAGCCCTAAATTTTGGGGTGGCTCTGTCTTATTGATTTTCAGTTTTCCCAAGGTATATTCCCTAGACTGGAAGTGCCCTTGGCTCTGTAGCTGTGTTGTTTACTTGTTTTAGGGAACACAATGCACTCCTCCAGAGAGGCAGTTGGCAATTTACATCCCGCCCATCAGCATAACAAGGCTCCCTGTTCTCCAGGGCCTGTCTTGCCTTTCTGGATTTTACATATTTTGTGGATGTCCCTTTTGACCAGTGGGAATTGATACTTCTTTGTAGTGCAGATTTGCATTGCCCGCTTGCTTGCTTGGCCAAAAAGGGCGTATGTGTTTTCTCCTGAATATATTCAGGAGAAAACGCATACGCCCTTTTTGGCCAAGTGCATCACTGTCGAAGTTGTGCCCCTCTTCCTGTGCTTTAAAGGCGATTCCAACGTACCTCTTGAAATCTGTTTCCTTCTATTCTGCCTCGCTTTCAAGTCCGCCTCGTTGCCTTCCCTCAACAGATTTTTGGAGGATAGTTGTCCTTTATTACTCGGCCAGTTTGTGAATTGCTGTGCCCCTGAGCTCCATTTTTCAACTGGTTTTTGGTGAGCTGACCGCAAGTCCAAAATTTTGGTTCAGGACCTATGCTGGTTCCCGGTGGGGGGCTGAGACGTTGGTTAATTCTTCTTCATGCCGGGAAGTTAGAGTGATATTTGCCCGTCCAAATGCCTAACAGCTACTCTCTCATTGGTTCCCCCACTTCCCTTTTATCCTCTGCCATATTGGCAACCTGTGCAAACCAGGAGTTTAAATGGGCTGTCTCTCCAAGTTGGGAGGTTGATAGTAAAGCAGATGGAAAATCAAACCAGAGCACCAGGAGAGGGACTATTCGTTGAGTTTTAGAAACCTTTCGTATTCACAGTGTGTCCGTTCTCTAGGTTTCCCGTACATGTTATAACTGTAGTAATATTCCCTTCAACCTGGAGAGTTGGGACCCATGGAATGTGTGCCAGGCATTTTTGCTTTAAAGGGTCTGCATTTGCTCACCCAATCTCACCAATCCTCTCAGTCCCAAGTGTCCATTCTTATGCCACATCCAGCTGTCGTTGTAGATAGGGTCATTCCAGGTTTCATCAGAGACACTGAAGGAATTGTAAAGAATTTCCCAGTTTTTTTGTTTTGTTTTTGAAATTCCTTTTTATAGTGGGTTTGAGCTGATTCTCGCTGCCATGTTTATGCCAGTATAGACACACTTGATTCTCTTATGGAGACATATCAATACATAGGTTTTAAGATTCTTACTAGTCAGATATATTCCTCTGCGGGAAATATGGTGTTTTGAGTCCCTTTCACTGAGGAAGGTGTAGGTCTTGTCTATTCTTTAGCTGGTTTTTGGAATGGTACCTGTGCTTATATCAAAATCCGGTTTTATGCATCACCCAACCTCTCCTTCCCCCTTAAACAGGCATAAGAGTGCTTTCTAAATGTGAGACTCTGTTCTCTTTCCTAACTCAGTTCAAGTGTAGGCAAGTTTATAGGATCTTCATAAGTGATATCTTATGATAAGTTTCTTTTTCTGTGTGACGTATTTCACTTAGAATCAACGTACCTGAATCCACCCATTTTGCTGCTACTGGTCTTTTGACATTGACTTCATGGCTGAAGGCTATTCCATCGTAGGTATATACCAAAAATTTTTAAACCAATTTTATATTTCCTGGGGTATTTAATGTGTACCAAAGTTGAGGTTCTTGTAAGTAGTGTAGCCCTAAATTTTGGGGTGGCTCTGTCTTATTGATTTTCAGTTTTCCCAATGTATATTCCCTAGACGGGAAGTGCCCTTGGCTCTGTAGCTCTGTTGTTTACTTGTTTTAGGGAACACAGTGCACTCCTCCAGAGAGGCACATGGCAATTTACATCCCACCCTTCAGCATAAGTAGGCTCCTTGTTCTCCAGGGCCTCTCTTGCCTTTCTGGTTTTTACACATTTTTTCGATGTCCCTTTTGACTGGTGGGAAGTGATACTTCTTTGTAGTGAAGATTTTCATTGCCCGCTTGCTTGCTTGGCCAAAAAGGGCGTATGCGTTTTCTTCTGAATATATTCAGGAGAAAACGCATACACCCTTTTTGGGTAAGTGTGTCACTGTCGAAGTTGTGCCCCTCTTCCTGTGCTTTAAAGGCGATTCCAACGTCCCTCTCAAAATCTGTTTCCTGCTATTCTGCCTGGCTTTCAAGTCCGCCTCGTTGACTTCCCTCAACAGATTTTTGGACGATACTTGTACTTTATTACTCTGCCAGTTTGTGAATTGATGTGCCCCTGAGCTCTATTTTTCAACTCGTTTTTTTGTGAGCTGACGGCAAGTCCAAAATTTTGGTTCAGGACCTATTCAGGTTCCCAGTGGGTGGCTGAGACTTTGGTTAATTCTTCTTCCTGCCGTGAAATTAGAGTGACATGTTCCCGTCCAAATGCCTAACAGCTACTCTCTCATTGGTTCTCCCTATTCCCCTTCATCCTCTGCCAAATTGGCAACCTGTACAAACCAGGAAGTTAAAGGCGCTATTTCTCCAAGTCGGGTGATTGATAGTAAAACAGTTGGAAAGTCAAAGCAGAGCACCAGGCGAGGGACTATTCGTTGGGATTTAGAAACCTTTCGTATTCACAGTGTGTCTATTCTCTAGTTTTCCCGTACATGTTATAGCTGTAGTAATATTCCCTTCAACCTGGATATTTGGGACCCATGGAATGGGTGCCATGCATTATTGCTTCAAAGGGTTTGCATTTGCTCACCCAATCTCACAAATCCTCGCAGTCCAAAGTGTCCAGAATTATGCCACATCCAGCTGTCATTGTAGATAGGGTCATTCCAGGTTTCATCAGAGACCCTGAAGGAATTGTAAAGAATTTCCCATTTTTTTGTTTTGTTTTTGAAATTCCTTTTTATAGTGGGTTTGAGCTGATTCTCGCTGCCATGTTTAAGACAGTCTAGACACACTTGATTCCCTTTCGGAGACATATCAATACATAGGTTTTAAGATTCTTACTAGTCAGATATATTCCTCTGTTGGAAATATGGGGTTTGGAGTCCCTTTCCCTGAGGAAGGTGTAGGTCTTGTCTATTCCATAGTTGGTTTTTGGAATGGTACCTGTGCTTATATCAAACTCTGGTTTTATGCATCACCCCAAGTCTCCTTCCCCCTTAAGCAGGCATAAGAGTGTTTTCTAAATGTGAGACTCTGTTCCCTTTCCTATCTCAGTTCAAGTGTAGCCATGTTTACAGGATCTTCATGAGTGATATCTTATGATAAGTTTCTTTTTCTGTGTGACTTATTTCACTTAGAATCATCGTACCTGAATGCACTCATTTTGCTGCTACTGGTCTTATGACATTGATTTCATGGCTGAGGGATATTCCATCTTAGGTAAGTACCACAATTTTTTGAACCTTTTTTATATTTCCTGGGATATTTAAGTTGTACCCAAGATGAGCTTCTTGAAGCAGTGAAGCCCTAAATTTTGGGCTGGATCTGTCTTATTGATTTTCAGTTTTCCCAAAGTATATTCCCTAGACTGGAAGTGCCGTTGGCTCTGTAGCTCTGTTGTTTACTTGTTCTAGGGAACACAATGCACTCCTCCAGTGAGGCAGTTGGCAATTTACATCCCGCCCATCAGCATAAAAAGGCTCCCTGTTCTCCAGGGCCTGTGTTGCCTTTCTGGTTTTTACACATTTTGTGCATGTCCCTTTTGACCGGTGGGAAGTGATAATTCTTTGTAGTGCAGATTTGCATTGCCCGCTTGCTTGCTTGGCCAAAAAGGGAGTGTGCGTTTTCTCCTGAATATATTCAGGAGAAAACGCATACACCCTTTTTGGCCAAGTGCATCATTGTCGAAGTTGTGCCCCTCTTCCTGTGCTTTAAAGGCGACTCCAACGTACCTCTTGAAATTAGTTTCCTGCTATTCTGCCTCGCTTTCAAGTCCGCCTTGTTGTCTTCCCTCAACAGATTTTTAGACGATAGTTGTCCTTTATTACTCTGCCATTTTGTGAATTGCTGTGCCCCTGAGCTCCATTTTTCCACTCGTTTTTGTGAGCTGACCGCAAGTCGAAAATTTTGGTTCGGGACCTATACTCGTTCCCGGTGGGGGGCTGAGACTTTGGTTAATTCTTCTTCCTGCCGGGAAATTACAGTGATATGTGCCCGTCCAAATGCCTAACAGCTATTCTCTCATTGGATCTCCCTCTTCCCTTTCATCCTCTGCCAAATTGGCAACCTGTGCGAACCAGGAGGTTAAAGGGGCTGTCTCTCCAAGTTGGGAGGTTGATAGTAAAGCAGATGGAAAGTCAAACAGGAGCACCAGGAGAGGGACTATTCGTTGAGTTTTAGAAACCTTTTGTATTCACAGTGTGTACGTTCTCTAGGTTTCTCGTACATGTTATAACTGTAGTAATATTCCCTTCAACCGGGAGAGATGGGACCCATGGAATGGGTGCCATGCACTATTGCTTTAAAGGGTCTGCATTTGCTAACCCAATCTCACCAATCCTCTCAGTCCCAAGTGTCCAGGCTTATGCCTCATCCAGCTGTCGTTGTAGATAGGGTCATTCCAGGTTTCATCAGAGACCCTGAAGGAATTGTAAAGAATTTCCCAGTTTTTTTGTTTTGTTTTTGAAATTCCTTTTCATAGTGGGTTTGAGCTGATTCTCGCTGCCATGTTTATGCCAGTCTAGACACACTTGATTCCCTTACGGAGACATATCAATCCATAGGTTTTAAGATTCTTACTAGTCAGATATATTCCTCTGCGGGAAATATGGGGTTTTGAGTCCCTTTCACTGAGGAAGGTGTAGGTGTTGTCTATTCCATAGTTGGTTTTTGGAACGGTACCTGTGCTTATATCAAACTCTGGTTTTATTCATCACCCCACCTCTCCTTCCCCCTTAAGCAGGCAAAAGAGTGTTTTCTAAATGTGAGACTCTGTTCTGTTTCCTAACTCAGTTCAAGTGTAGCCATGTTTACAGGATCTTCATAAGTGATATCTTATGATAAGTTTCTTTTTCTGTATGACTTATTTCACTTAGAATCATCGTACCTGAATCCACCCATTTTGCTGCTACTGGTCTTATGACATTGATTTCATGGCTGAGGGATATTCCATCGTACGTAAGTACCACAATTTTTTGAACCATTTTTATATTTCCTGGGATATTTAAGGTGTACCCAAGTTGAGGTCCTTGTAAGCAGTGCAGCCCTAAATTTTGGGGTGGCTCTGTCTTATTGATTTTCAGTTTTCCCAAGGTATATTCCCTAGACTGGAAGTGCCCTTGGCTCTGTAGCTCTGTTGTTTACTTGTTTTAGGGAACACAATGCACTCCTCCAGAGAGGCAGTTGGCAATTTACATCCCGCCCATCAGCATAACAAGGCTGCCTGTTCTCCAGGGCCTGTCTTGCCTTTCTGGTTTTTACACATTTTGTGGATGTCCCTTTTGACCAGTGGGAAGTGATACTTGTTTGTAGTGCAGATTTGCATTGCCTGCTTTCTTGCTTAGCCAAAAAGGGTTTATGCATTTTCTCCTGAATATATTCAGGAGAAAAACATACACCCTTTTTGGCCAAGTGCATCATTGTCGAAGTTGTGCCCCTCTTCCTGTGCTTTAAAGGCGATTCCAACCTACCTCTTGAAATCTGTTTCCTGCTATTCTGCCTCGCTTTCAAGTCCACCTTGTTGCCTTCCCTTAACAGATTTTTGGATTATAGTTGTCCTTTATTACTTTGCCAGTTTGTGAATTGCTGTGACCCTGAGCTCCACTTTTCAACTCGTTTTTTGTGAGCTGACCTCAAGTCCAAAATTTTGGTTCAGGACCTATGCTGGTTTCCGGTGGGGGGCTAAGATTTTGGTTAATTCTTCTTCCTGCCGTGAAAATAGAGTATATTTGCCCGTCCAAATGCCTAACAGCTACTCTCTCATTGGTTCTCCCTCTTCCCTTTCATCCTCTGCCAAATTGGCAACCTGTGCGAACCAGCAGGTTAAAGGGGCTCTCTCTCCAAGTTGGGAGGTTGATTGTAAAGCAGATGGAAAGTCAAACACGAGCACCAGGAGAGGGACTATTCGTTGAGTTTTAGAAACCTTTCGTATTCACAGTGTGTCCGTTCTCTAGGTTTCCCGTACATGTTATAACTGTAGGAATATTCCCTTTAACCTGGAGAGTTGGGTCCCAAGGAATGGGTGCCAGGCTTTTGTGCTTTAAAGGGTCTGCATTTGCTCACCCAATCTCACCAATCCTCTCAGTCCAAAGTTTCCAGCCTTATGCCACATCCAGCTGTCGTTGTACATAAGGTCATTCCAGGTTTCATCAGAGACACTGAAGGAATTGTAAAGAATTTCACAGTTTTTTTGTTTTGTTTTTGAAATTCCTTTTTATAGTGGGTTTGAGCTGATTCTCGCTGCCATGTTTATGCCAGTCTAGACACACTTGATTCCCTTACGGAGACATATCAATACATAGGTTTTAAGATTCTTACTAGTCAGATATATTCCTCTGCGGGAAATATGGGGTTTTGATTCCCTTTCACTGAGGAAGGTGTAGGTCTTGTCTATTCCATAGTTGGTTTTTGGAATGGTACCTGTGCTTATATCAAACTCTGGTTTTATGCATCACCCCACCTCTCCTTCCCCCTTAAGCAGGCATAAGAGTGTTTTCTAAATGTGAGACACTGTTCTCTTTCCTACCTCAGTTCAAGTGTAGCCATGTTTACAGGATCCTCATAAGTGATATCTTATGATAAGTTTCTTTTTCTCTGTGACTCATTTCACTTAGAATCATCGTACCTGAATCCACCCATTTTGCTGCTACTGGTCTTATGACATTGATTTCATGGCTGAGGGATATTCCATCGTACGTAAGTACCACAATTTTTGAACCATTTTTATATTTCCTGGGATATATAAGGTGTACCCAAGTTGAGGTGCTTGTAAGCAGTGCAGCCCTATATTTTAGGGTCGCTCTGTCTTATAGATTTTCAGTTTTCCCAAGGTATATTCCCTAGACTGGAAGTGCCCTTGGCTCTGTAGCTCTGTTGTTTACTTGTTTTAGGGAACACAATGCACTCCTCCAGAGAGGCAGTTGGCAATTTACATCCCGCCCATCAGCATAACAAGGCTCCCTGTTCTCCAGGGCCTGTCTTGCCTTTCTGGTTTTTACACATTTTGTGGATGTCCCTTTTGACTGGTGGGAAGTGATACTTCTTTGTTGTGCAGATTTGCATTGCCCGCTTGCTTGCTTGGCCAAAAAGGGCGTATGCGTTTTCTCCTGAATATATTCAGGAGAAAACGCATACGCCCTTTTTGGCCAAGTGCATCATTGTCGAAGTTGTGCCCCTCTTCCTGTGCTTTAAAGGCGATTCCAACGTACCTCTTGAAATCTGTTTCCTGCTATTCTGCCTCGCTTTCAAGTCCGCCTCGTTGCCTTCCCTCAACAGATTTTTGGACGATAGTTGTCCTTTATTACTCGGCCATTTTGTGAATTGTTGTGCCCCTGAGCTCCATTTTTCAACTCGTTTTTGGTGAGCTGACCGCAAGTCCAAAATTTTGGTTCAGGACGTATGGTGGTTCACGGTGGGGGGCTGAGTCTTTGGTTAATTCTTCTTGCTGCTGGTACGTTAGAGTAATATATGCCCGTCCTAATGCCTAACAGCTACTCGCTCATTGGTTTTCCCTCTTCCCTTTCATCCTCTGCCAAATTGGCAATCTGTGCGAACCAGGAGGTTAAAGGGGCTGTCTCTCCAAGTTGGGAGGATGATAGTAAAGCAGGTGTAAAGTCAAACCGGAGCACCAGGAGAGGGACTATTCGTTGAGTTTTAGAAACCTTTCGTATTCACAGTGTGTCCGTTCTCTAGGTTTCCCGTACATGTTATAGCTGTAGTAATATTCCCTTCAACCGGGAGAGTTGGGACCCATGGAATGGGTGCCATGCATTATTGCTTTAAAGGGTCTGCATTTGCTCACCCAATCTCACCAATCGTCTCAGTCCCAAGTGTCCAGCCTTATGCCACATCCAGCTGTCATTGTAGATAGGGTCATTCCAGGTTTCATCAGAGACCCTGAAGGAATTGTAAAGAATTTCCCAGTTTTTTTGTTTTGTTTTTGAAATTCCTTTTTTGTGGGTTTGAGCTGATTCTCGCTGCCATGTTTATGCCAGTCTAGACACACTTGATTCCCTTACAGAGACATATCAATACATAGGTTTTAAGATTCTTACTAGTCAGATATATTCCTCTGCGGGAAATATGGGGTTTTGAGTCCCTTTCACTGAGGAAGGTATAGGTCTTGTCTATTCCATAGTTGGTTTTTGGAACGGTACCTGTGCTTATATCAAACTCTGGTTTTATGCATCACCCCACCTCTCCTTCCCCCTTAAGCAGGCATAAGTGTGTTTTCTAAATGTGAGACACTGTTCTCTTTCCTAACTCAGTTCAAGTGTAGCCATGTGTACAGGATGTTCATAAGTGATATCTTATGATAAGTTTCTTTTTCTCTGTGACTTATTTCACTTAGAATCATCGTACCTGAATCCACCCATTTTGCTGCTACTGGTCTTATGACATTGATTTCATGCCTGAGGGATATTCCATCGTATGTAAGTACCACAATTTTTTGAACCATTTTTATATTTCCTGGGATATTTAAGGTGTACCCAAGTTGAGGTCCTTGTAAGCAGTGCAGCCCTAAATTTTGGGGTGGCTCTGTCTTATTGATTTTCAGTTTTCCCAAGGTATATTCCCTAGACTGGAAGTGCCCTTGGCTCTGTAGCTCTGTTCTTTACTTGTTTTAGGGAACACAATGTACTCCTCCAGAGAGGCAGTTGGCAATTTACATCCCGCCCATCAGCATAACAAGCCTCCCTGTTCTCCAGGGCCTGTCTTGCCTTTCTGGTTTTTACACATTTTGTGGATGTCCCTTTTGACCGGTGGGAAGTGATACTTCTTTGTAGTGCAGATTTGCATTGCCCGCTTGCTTGCTTGGCCAAAAAGGGCGTATGCGTTTTCTCCTGAATATATTCAGGAGAAAACACATACGCCCTTTTTGGCCAAGTGCATCATTGTCGAAGTTGTGCCCCTCTTCCTGTGCTTTAAAGGCGATTCCAACGTACCTCTTGAAATCTGTTTCCTGCTATTCTGCCTCGCTTTCAAGTCCGCCTCGTTGCCTTCCCTCAATAGATTTTTGGACCATAGTTGTCCTTTATTACTCGGCCAGTTTGTGAATTGCTGTGCCCCTGAGCTCCATTTTTTCAACTCGTTTTTGGTTAGGTGACCGCAAGTCCGAAATTTTGGTTCAGGACCTATGCTGGTTCCCGGTGGGGGGCTGAGACTTTGGTTAATTCTTCTTCCTGCCGGGAAATTACAGTGATATGTGCCCGTTTAAATGCCTAACAGCTACTCTCTCATTGTTTCTCCCTCTTCCCTTTCATCCTCTGCCAAATTGGCAACCTGTGCGAACCAGGAGGTTAAAGGGGCTGTCTCTCCAAGTTGGGAGGATGATAGTAAAGCAGGTGTAAAGTCAAACCGGAGCACCAGGAGAGGGACTATTCGTTGAGTTTTAGAAACCTTTCGTATTCACAGTGTGTCCGTTCTCTAGGTTTCCCGTACATGTTATAGCTGTAGTAATATTCACTTCAACCTGGAGAGTTGGGACCCATGGAATGGGTGCCATGCATTATTGCTTTAAAGGGTCTGCATTTGCTCACCCAATCTCACCAATCGTCTCAGTCCCAAGTGTCCAGCCTTATGCCACATCCAGCTGTCGTTGTAGATAGGGTTATTCCAGGTTTCATCAGAGACCCTGAAGGAATTGTAAAGAATTTCCCAGTTTTTTTGTTTTGTTTTTGAAATTCCTTTTTATAGTGGGTTTGAGCTGATTCTCGCTGCCATGTTTATGCCAGTCTAGACACACTTGATTCCCTTATGGAGACATATCAATACATAGGTTTTAAGATTCTTACTAGTCAGATATATTCCTCTGCGGGAAATATGGGGTTTTGAGTCCCTTTCACTGAGGAAGGTATAGGTCTTGTCTATTCCATAGTTGGTTTTTGGAACGGTACCTGTGCTTATATCAAACTCTGGTTTTATGCATCACCCCACCTCTCCTTCCCCCTTAAGCAGGCATAAGTGTGTTTTCTAAATGTGAGACACTGTTCTCTTTCCTAACTCAGTTCAAGTGTAGCCATGTGTACAGGATGTTCATAAGTGATATCTTATGATAAGTTTCTTTTTCTCTGTGACTTATTTCACTTAGAATCATCGTACCTGAATCCACCCATTTTGCTGCTACTGGTTTTATGACATTGATTTCATGCCTGAGGGATATTCCATCGTATGTAAGTACCACAATTTTTTGAACCATTTTTATATTTCCTGGGATATTTAAGGTGTACCCAAGTTGAGGTCCTTGTAAGCAGTGCAGCCCTAAATTTTGGGGTGGCTCTGTCTTATTGATTTTCAGTTTTCCCAAGGTATATTCCCTAGACTGGAAGTGCCCTTGGCTCTGTAGCTCTGTTCTTTACTTGTTTTAGGGAACACAATGTACTCCTCCAGAGAGGCAGTTGGCAATTTACATCCCGCCCATCAGCATAACAAGGCTCCCTGTTCTCCAGGGCCTGTCTTTCCTTTCTGGTTTTTACACATTTTGTGGATGTCCCTTTTGACCGGTGGGAAGCGATACTTCTTTGTAGTGCAGATTTGCATTGCCCGCTTGCTTGCTTGGCCAAAAAGGGTGTATGCGTTTTCTCCTGAATATATTCAGGAGAAAACGCATACGCCCTTTTTGGCCAAGTGCATCATTGTCGAAGTTATGCCCCTCTTCCTGTGCTTTAAAGGCTATTCCAACGTACCTCTTGAAATCTGTTTCCTGCTATTCTGCTTCGCTTTCAAGTCCGCCTCGTTGCCTTCCCTCAACAGATTTTTGGACGATAGTTGTCCTTTATTACTTGGCCAGTTTTTGAATTGATGTGCCCCTGAGCTCCATTTTTCAACTCGTTTTTGGTGAGCTGACCGCAAGTCCAACATTTTGGTTCAGGACCTATGCTGGTTCCCGGTGGGGGGCTGAGACTTTGGTTAATTCTTCTTCCTGCCGGGAAGTTAGAGTGATATGTGCCCGTCCAAATGCCTAACAGCTACTCTCTCATTGGTTCTCCCTCTTCCCTTTCATCCTCTGCCAAATTGGCAACCTGTGCGAACCAGGAGGTTAAAGGGGCTGTCTCTCCAAGTTGGGAGGTTGATAGTAAAGCAGATGGAAAGTCAAACCGGAGCACCAGGAGAGGGACTATTCATTGAGTTTTAGAAACCTTTCGTATTCACAGTGTGTCCGTTCTCTAGGTTTCCCGTACATGTTATAGCTGCAGTAATATTCCCTTCAACCTGGAGAGTTGGGACCCATGGAATGGTTGCCAGGCATTTGTTCTTTAAAGGTTCTGCATTTGCTCACCCAATCTCTCCAATCGTCTCAGTCCCAAGTGTCCCTTCTTATGCCACATCCAGCTGTCATTGTAGATAGGGTCATTCCAGGTTTCATCAGAGACCCTGAAGGAATTGTAAAGAATTTCCCTGTTTTTTGGTTTTATTTTTGAAATTCCTTTTTATAGTGGGTTTGAGCTGATTCTCGCTGCCATGTTTATGCCAGTCTAGACACACTTGATTCCCTTACGGAGACATATCAATACATAGGTTTTAAGATTCTTACTGGTCAGATATATTCCTCTGCGAGAAATAAGGGATTTTGAGTCCCTTTCACTGAGGAAGGTGTAGGTCTTGTCTATTCCATAGTTGGTTTTTGGAACGGTACCTGTGCTTATATCAAACTCTGGTTTTATGCATCACCCCACCTCTCCTTCCCCCTTAAGCAGGCATAAGAGTGTTTTCTAAATGTGAGACACTGTTCTCTTTCCTAACTCAGTTCAAGTGTAGCCATGTTTATAGGATCTTCATAAGTGATATCTTATGATAAGTTTCTTTTTCTGTGTGACTTATTTCACTTAGAATCATCGTATCTGAATCCACCCATTTTGCTGCTACTGGTCTTATGACATTGATTTCATGGCTGAGGGATATTCCATGGTATGTAAGTACCACAATTTTTTGAACCATTTTTATATTTCCTGGTATACTTAATGTGTATCCAAGTTGAGGTCCTTGTAAGCAGCGCAGCCCTAAATTTTGGGGTCTCTCTGTCTTATTGATTTTCAGTTTTCCCAAGGTATATTCCCTAGACTGGAAGTGCCCTTGGCTCTGTAGCTCTGTTGTTTACTTGTTTTAGGGAACACAATGCACTCCTCCAGAGAGGCAGTTGGCAATTTACATACCGCCCATCAGCATAACAAGGCTCCCTGTTCTCCAGGGCCTGTCTTGCCTTTCTGGTTTTTACACATTTTGTGGATGTCCCTTTTGACTGGTGGGAAGTGATACTTCTTTGTAGTGCAGATTTGCATTGCCCGCTTGCTTGCTTGGCCAAAAAGGGCGTATGCGTTTTCTCCTGAATATATTCAGGAGAAAACGCATACGCCCTTTTTGGCCAAGGGCATCATTGTCGAAGTTTTGCCCCTCTTCCTGTGCTTTAAAGGTGATTCCAACGTACCTCTTGAAATCTGTTTCCTGCTATTCTGCCTCGCTTTCAAGTCCGCCTCGTTGCCTTCCCTCAACAGATTTTTGGACGATAGTTGTCTTTTATTACTCGGCCAGTTTGTGAATTGCTGTGCCACTGAGCTCCATTTTTCAACTCGTTTTTGGTGAGCTGACCGCAAGTCCAAAATTTTGGTTCAGGACCTATACTGGTTCCCGGTGGGTGGCTGAGACTTTGGTTAATTCTTCTTCCTGCCGGGAAATTACAGTGATATGTGCCTGTCCAAATGCCTAACAGCTACTCTCTCATTGGTTCTCCCTCTTCCCTTTCATCCTCTGCCAAATTGGCAACCTGTGTGAACCAGGGGGATAAAGGGGCTGTCTCTCCAAGATGGGAGGTTGATAGTAAAGCAGATGAAAAGTCAAACCGGAGCACCAGGAGAGGGACTATTCGTTGAGTTTTAGAAACCTTTCGTATTCACAGTGTGTCCGTTCTCTAGGTTTCCCATACATGTTATAGCTGTAGTAATATTCCCTTCAACCTTGAGAGTTGGGGCCCATGGAATGGGTGCCAGGCATTTTTGATTTAAAGGGTCTGCATTTGCTCACCCAATCTCACCAATCTTCTCAGTCCCAAGTGTCCAGCCTTATGCCACATCCAGCTGTCGCTGTAGATAGTGTCATTCAAGATTTCATCAGAGACCCTGAAGGAATTGTAAAGAATTTCCCAGTTCTTTTGTTTTGTTTTTGAAATTCCTTTTTATAGTGGGCTTGAGCTGATTCTTGCTGCCATGTTTATGCCAGTCTAGACACACTTGATTCCCTTACGGACACATATCAATACATAGGTTTTAAGATTCTTACTAGTCATATATATTCCTCTGCGGGAAATATGGGGTTTTGAGTCCCTTTCACTGAGGAAGGTGTAGGTCTTGTCTATTCCATAGTTGGTTTTTGGAACGGTACCTGTGCTTATATCAAACTCTGGTTTTATGCATCACCCCACCTCTCCTTCCCCCTTAAGCAGGCATAAGAGTGTTTTCTAAATATGAGACACTGTTCTCTTTCCTAACTCAGTTCAAGTGTAGCCATGTTTATAGGATCTTCATAAGTGATATCTTATGATAAGTTTCTTTTTCTCTGTGACTTATTTCACTTAGAATCATCGTACCTGAATCCACCCATTTTGCTGCTACTGGTCTTATGACATTGATTTCATGGCTGAGGGATATTCCATCGTACGTAAGTACCACAATTTTTTGAACCATTTTTATATTTCCTGGGATACTTAAGGTGTATCCAAGTTGAGGTCCTTGTAAGCAGTGCAGCCCTAAATTTTGGGGTGGCTCTGTCTTATTGATTTTCAGTTTTCCCAAGGTATATTCCGTAGACTGGAAGTGCCCTTGGCTCTGTAGCTCTGTTCTTTACTTGTTTTAGGGAACACAATGCACTCCTCCAGAGAGGCAGTTGGCAATTTACATCCCGCCCATGAGCATAACAAGGCTCCCTGTTCTCCACGGCCTGTCTTGCCTTTCTGGTTTTTACACATTTTGTGGATGTCCCTTTTGACCGGTGGGAAGTGATACTTCTTTGTAGTGCAGATTTGCATTGCCCGCTTTCTTGCTTGGCCAAAAAGGGCGTATGCGTTTTCTCCTGAATATATTCAGGAGAAAACGCATACGCCCTTTTTGGCCAAGTGCATCATTGTCGAACTTGTGCCCCTCTTCCTGTGCTTTAAAGGCGATTCCAACGTACCTCTTGAAATCTGTTTCCTGCTATTCTGCCTCGCTTTCAAGTCCGCCTCGTTGCTTTTCCTCAACAGATTTTTGGACGATAGTTGTCCTTTATTACTCGGCCAGTTTGTGAAATGCTGTGCCCCTGAGCTCCATTTTTCAACTCGTTTTAGGTGAGCTGACCGCAAGTCCAAAATTTTGGTTCAGGACCTATACTGGTTCCCGGTGGGTGGCTGAGACTTTGGTTAATTCTTCTTCCTGCCGGGAAATTACAGTGATATGTGCCCGTCCAATTGCCTAACAGCTACTCTCTCATTGGTTCTCCCTCTTCCCTTTCATCCTCTGCCAAATTGGCAACCTGTGCGAACCAGGAGGTTAAAGGGGCTGTCTCTCCAAGTTGGGAGGTTGATAGTAAAGCAGATGGAAAGTCAAACCGGAGCACCAGGAGAGGGACTATTCGTTGACTTTTAGAAACCTTTCGTATTCACAGTGTGTCCGTTCTCTAGGTTTCCCGTACATGTTATAGCTGTAGTAATATTCCCTTCAACCTGGAGAGTTGGAACCCATGGAATGGGTGCCAGGCATTTGTGCTTTAAAGGGTCTGCATATGCTCACCCAATCTCACCAATCGTCTGAGTCCCAAGTGTCCCTCGTTATGCCACATCCAGCTGTCATTTTAGATAGGGTCATTCCAGATTTCATCAGAGACCCTGAAGGAATTGTAAAGAATTTCCCAGTTTTTTGTTTTGTTTTTGAAATTCCTTTTTATAGTGGGTTTGAGCTGATTCTCGTTGCCATGTTTATGCCAGTCTAGACACACTTGATTCTCTTACGGAGATATATCAATACATAGGTTTTAAGATTCTTACTAGTCAGATATATTCCTCTGCGGGAAATATGGGGTTTTGAGTCCCTTTCACTGAGGAAGGTGTAGGACTTTTCTATTCCATAGTTGGTTTTTGGAGCGGTACCTGTGCTTATATCAAGCTCTGGTTTTATGCATCACCCCACCTCTCCTTCCCGCTTAAGCAGGCATAAGAGTGTTTTCTAAATGTGAGACACTGTTCTCTTTCCTAACTCAGTTCAAGTGTAGCCATGTTTACAGGATCTTCATAAGTGATATCTTATGATAAGTTTCTTTTTCTGTGTGACTTATTTCACTTACAATCATCGTACCTGAATCCACCCATTTTGCTGCTACTGGTCTTATGACATTGACTTCATGACTGAGGGATATTCCATCGTACGTAAGTACCACAATTTTTTGAACCATTTTTATATTTCCTGGGATATTTAAGGTGTACACAAGTTGAGGTCCTTGTAAGCAGTGAAGCCCTAAATTTTGGGGTGGCTCTGTCTTATTGATTTTCAGTTTTCCCAAGGTATATTCCCTAGACTGGAAGTGCCCTTGGCTCTGTAGCTCTGTTCTTTACTTGTTTTAGGGAACACAATGCACTCCTCCAGAGAGGCAGTTGGCAATTTACATCCCGCCCATCAGCATAACAAGGCTCCTTGTTCTCCAGGGTCTGTCTTGCCTTTCTGGCTTTTACACAATTTGTGGATGTCCCTTTTGACCAGTGGGAAGTGATACTTCTTTGTAGTGCAGATTTGCATTGCCCGCTTGCTTGCTTCTCCAAAAAGGGCGTATGCGTTTTCTCCTGAGTATATTCAGGAGAAAACGCATATGCCCTTTTTGGCCAATTGCATCATTGTCGAAGTTGGGCCCCTCTTCCTGTGCTTTAAAGGCGATTCCAACGTACCTCTTGAAATCTGTTTCCTGCTATTCTGCCTCGCATTCAAGTCCGCCTCGTTGCCTTCCCTCAACAGATTTTTGGTTGATAGTTGTCCTTTATTACTCGGCCAGTTTGTGAATTGCTGTGCCCCTGAGCTCCATTTTTCAACTCTTTTTTTGGTGAGCTGACTGCAAGTCCAAAACTTTGGTTCAGGACCTATAATGGTTCCCGGTGGGTGGCTGAAACTTTGGTTAATTCTTCTTCCTGCCGGGAAATTACAGTGATATGTGCCCGTCCAAATGCTGAATAGCTACTCTCTCATTGGTTCTCCCTCTTCCCTTTCATCCTCTGCCAAATTGGCAACCTGTGCGAACCAGGAGGCTAAAGGGGCTGTCTCTCCAAGTTGGGAGGTTGATAGTAAAGCAGATGGAAAGTGAAACCGGAGCACAAGGAGAGGGACTATTCATTGAGTTTTAGAAACCTTTCGTATTCACAGTGTGTCCGTTCTCTAGGTTTCCCGTACATGTTATAACTGTAGTAATATTCCCTTCAACCTGGAGAGTTGGGACCCATGGAATGGGTGCCATGCATTATTGCTTTAAAGGGTCTGCATTTGCTCACCCAATCTCACCAATCCTCTCAGTCACAAGTGTCCAGCCTTATGCCACATCCAGCTGTCGTTGTAGATAGGGTAATTCCAGGTTTCATCAGAGACCCTGAAGGAATTGTAAAGAATTTCCCAGTTTTTTTGTTTTGTTTTTGAAATTCCTTTTTATAGTGGGTTTGAGCTGATTCTCGCTGCCATGTTTATGCCAGTCTAGACACACTTGATTCCCTTACGGTGACATATCTATACATAGGTTTTAAGATTCTTACTAGTCAGATATATTCCTCTGCGGGAAATATGGGGTTTTGAGTCCCTTTCACTGAGGAAGGTGTAGGTCTTGTCTATTCCATAGTTGGTTTTTGGAACGGTACCTGTGCTTATATCAAACTCTGGTTTTATGCAACACCCCACCTCTCCTTCCCGCTTAAGCAGGCATAAGAGTGTTTTCTAAGTGTGAGACACTGTTCTCTTTCCTAACTCAGTTCAAGTGTAGCCATGTTTACAGGATCTTCATAAGTGATATCTTATGATAAGTTTCTTTTTCTGTGTGACTCAATTCACTTAGAATCATCGTACGTGAATCCACCCATTTTGCTGCTACTGGTCTTATGACATTGATTTCATGGCTAAGGGATATTCCATCGTACGTAAGTACCACAATTTTTTGAACCATTTTTATATTTCCTGGGATATTTAAGGTGTACCCAAGTTGAGGTCCTTGTAAGCAGTGAAGCCCTAAATTTTGGGGTGGCTCTGTCTTATTGATTTTCAGTTTTCCCAAGGTATATTCCCCAGACTGGAAGTGCCCTTGGCTCTGTAGCTCTGTTGTTTACTTGATTTAGGGAACACAATGCACTCCTCCAGAGAGGCAGTTGGCAATTTACATCCCTCCCATCAGCATAACAAGGCTCCCTGTTCTCCAGGGCCTGTCTTGCCTTTCTGGTTTTTACATATTTTGTGGAAGTCCCTTGTGACCGGTGGGAAGTGATACTTCTTTGTAGTGCAGATTTGCATTGCCCGCTTGCTTGCTTGGCCCCAAAGGGCGTATGCGTTTTCTCCTGAATATATTCAGGAGAAAACGCATACACCCTTTTTGGACAAGTGCATCATTGTCGAAGTTGTGCCCGTCTTCCTGTGCTTCAAAGGTGATTCCAACGTACCTCTTGAAATCTGTTTCCTGCTATTCTGCCTCGCTTTCAGGTCCGCCATGTTGCCTTCCCTCAACAGATTTTTGGACGATAGTTGTCCTTTATTACTCGGCCAGTTTGTGAATTGCTGTGCCCCTGAGCTCCATTTTTCAACTCATTTTCGTGAGCTGACCGCAAGTCCAAATTTTGGTTCAGGACCTATGCTGTTTCCCGGTGGGGGGCTGAGACTTTGGTTACTTCTTCTTCCTGCCGGGAAGTTAGAGTGATAGGTGCCCGTCCAAAAGCCTAACAGCTACTCTCTCATTGGTTCTCCCTCTTCCCTTTCATCCTCTGCCAAATTGGAAACCTGTGCGAACCAGGAGGTTAAAGGGGCTGTCTCTCCAACTTGGGAGATTGATAGTAAAGCAGATGGAAAGTCAAACCGGAGCACCAGGAGAGGGACTATTCGTTGAGTTTTAGAAACCTTTCGTATTCACAGTGTCTCCGTTCTGTAGGTTTCCCGTACATGTTATAACTGTAGTAATATTCCCTTCAACCTGGAGAGTTGGGACCCATGGAATGGGTGCCATGCATTATTGCTTTAAAGGGTCTGCATTTGCTCACCCAATCTCACCAATCCTCTCAGTCCCAAGTGTCCAGCCTTATGCCACATCCAGTTGTCGTTGTAGATAGGGTCATTCCAGGTTTCATCAGAGACCCTGAAGGAATTGTAAAGAATTTCCCAGTTTTTTTGTTTTGTTTTTGAAATTCCTTTTTATAGTGGGTTTGAGCTGATTCTCGCTGCCATGTTTATGCCAGTCTAGACACACTTGATTCCCTTACGGTGACATATCTATACAAAGGTTTTAAGATTCTTACTAGTCAGATATATTCCTCTGCGGGAAATATGGGGTTTTGAGTCCCTTTCACTGAGGAAGGTGTAGGTCTTGTCTATTCCATAGTTGGTTTTTGGAACGGTACCTGTGCTTATATCAAACTCTGGTGTTATGCATCACCCCACCTCTCCTTCCCGCTTAAGCAGGCATAAGAGTGTTTTCGAAATGTGAGACACTGTTCTCTTTCCTAACTCAGTTCAAGTGTAGCCATGTTTACAGGATCTTCATAATTGATATCTTATGATAACTTTCTTTTTCTGTGTGACTCATTTCACTTAGAATCATCGTACCTGAATCCACCCATTTTGCTGCTACTGGTCTTATGTCATTGATTTCATGGCTGAGGGATATTCCATCGTACGTAAGTACCACAATTTTTTGAACCATTTTAATATTTCTTGGGATATTTAAGGTGTACCCAAGTTGAGGTCCTTGTAAGCAGTACAGCCCTAAATTTTGGGGTGGCTCTCACTTATTGATTTTCAGTTGTCCCAAGGTATATTCCCTAGACTGGAAGTGCTCTTGGCTCTGTAGCTCTGTTGTTTACTTGATTTAGGGAACACTATGCACTCCTCCAGCGAGGCAGTTGGCAATTTACCTCCCGCCCATCAGCATAACAAGGCTCCCAGTTCTCCAGGGCCTGTCTTGCCTTTCTGGTTTTTACACATTTTGTGGATGTCCCTTTCGACCCGTGGGAAGTGAAACTTCTTTGTAGTGCAGATTTGCATTGCCCACATGCTTGCTTGGCCAAAAAGGGCGTATGCGTTTTCTCCTGAATATATTCAGGAGAAAACGCATACGCCCTTTTTGGCCAAGTGCATCATTGTCGAAGTTGTGCCCCTCTTCCTGTGCTTTAAAGGCGATTCCAACGTACCTCTTGAAATCTGTTTCCTGCTATTCTGCATCGCTCTCAAGTCCGCCTCGTTGCCTTCCCTCAACAGATTTTTGGACGATAGTTGTCCTTTATTACTCGGCCAGTTTGTGAATTGCTGTGCCCCTGAGCTCCATTTTTCAACTCTTTTTTGGTGAGCTGACCGCAAGTCCAACATTTGGTTCAGGAACTATGCTGGTTCCCGGTGGGGGGCTTAGACTTTGGTTAATTCTTCTTCCTGCCGGGAAGTTAGAGTGATATGTGCCCGTCCAAATGCCTAACAGCTACTCTCTCATTGGTTCTCCCTCTTCCATTTCATCCTCTGCCAAATTGGCAACCTGTGAGAACCAGGAGGTTAAAGGGGCTGTCTCTCCAAGTTGGGAGGCTGATTGTAAAGCAGATGGAAAGTCAAACCGGAGCACCAGGAGAGGGACTATTCGTTGAGTTTTAGAAACCTTTCGTATTCACAGAGTGTCCGTTCTCTAGGTTTCCCGTACATGTTATAGCTGTAGTAATATTCCCTTCAACCTGGACAGTTGGGACCCATGGAATGGGTGCCAGGCATTTGTGCTTTAAAGGGTCTGCATTTGCTCAACCAATCTCACCAATCCTCTCAGTCCCAAGTGTCCCTCCTTATGCCACATCCAGCTGTCATTGTAGATAGGGTCATTCCAGGTTCCATGAGAGACCCTGAAGGAATTGTAAAGAATTTCCCAGGTTTTTTGTTTTGTTTTTGAAATTCCTTTTTATAGTGGGTTTGAGCTGATTCTCGCTGCCATGTTTATGCCAGTCTAGACACACTTGATTCCCTTACGGAGACATATCCATACATAGGTTTTAAGATTCTTACTAGTCAGATATATTCCTCTGCGGGAAATATGGGGTTTTGAGTCCCTTTCACTGAGGAAGGTGTAGGTCTTGTCTATTCCATAGTTGGTTTTTGGAACGGTACCTGTGCTTATATCAAACTCTGGTTTTATGCATCACCCCACCTCTCCTTCCCCCTTAAGCAGGCATAAGAGTGTTTTCGAAATGTGAGACACTGTTCTCTTTCCTAACTCAGTTCAAGTGTAGCCATGTTTACAGGATCTTCATAAGTGATATCTTATGATAAGTTTCTTTTCCTGTGTGACTTATTTCACTTAGAATCATCGTACCTGAATCCACCCATTTTGCTGCTACTGGTCTTATGACATTGATTTCATGGCCAAGGGATATTCCATTGTACATAAGTACCACAATTTTTTGAACCATTTTTATATTTCCTGGGATATTTAAGGTGTACCCAAGTTGAGGTCCTTGTAAGCAGTGCAGCCCTAAATTTTGGGGTGGCTCTGTCTTATTGATTTTCAGTTTTCCCAAGGTATATTCCCTAGACAGGAAGTGCCCTTGGCTCTGTAGCTCTGTTCTTTACTTGTTTTAGGGAACACAATGTACTCCTCCATAGAGGCAGTTGGCAATTTACATCCCTCCCATCAGCATAACAAGGCTCCCTGTTCTCCAGGGCCTGTCTTGCCTTTCTGGTTTTTACACATTTTGTGGATGTCCCTTTTGACCGGTGGGAAGTGATACTTCTTTGTAGTGCAGATTTGCATTGCCCGCTTGCTTTCTTGGGCAAAAAGAGCGTATGCGTTTTCTCCTGTATATATTCAGGAGAAAACGCATATGCCCTTTTTGGCCAAGTGCATCATTGTCGAAGTTGTGCCCCTCTTCCTGTGCTTCAAAGGTGATTCCAACGTACCTCTTGAAATCTGTTTCCTGCTATTCTGCCTCGCTTTCAGGTCCGCCATGTTGCCTTCCCTCAACAGATTTTTGGACGATAGTTGTCCTTTATTACTCGGCCAGTTTGTGAATTGCTGTGCCCCTGAGCTCCATTTTTCAACTCATTTTCGTGAGCTGACCGCAAGTCCAAATTTTGGTTCAGGAACTATGCTGTTTCCCGGTGGGGGGCTGAGACTTTGGTTACTTCTTCTTCCTGCCTGGAAGTTAGAGTGATAGGTGCCCGTCCAAATGCCTAACAGCTACTCTCTCATTGGTTCTCCCTCTTCCCTTTCATCCTCTGCCAAATTGGAAACCTGTGCGAACCAGGAGGTTAAAGGGGCTGTCTCTCCAACTTGGGAGATTGATAGTAAAGCAGATGGAAAGTCAAACCGGAGCACCAGGAGAGGGACTATTCGTTGAGTTTTAGAAACCTTTCGTATTCACAGTGTCTCCGTTCTCTAGGTTTCCCGTGCATGTTATAACTGTAGTGATATTCCCTTCAACCTGGAGAGTTGGGACCCATGGAATGGGTGCCATGCATTATTGCTTTAAAGGGTCTGCATTTGCTCAGCCAATCTCACCAATCCTCTCAGTCCCAAGTGTCCCTCCTTATGCCACATCCAGCTGTCATTGTAGATAGGGTCATTCCAGGTTTCATGAGAGACCCTGAAGGAATTGTAAAGAATTTCCCAGGTTTTTTGTTTTGTTTTTGAAATTCCTTTTTATAGTGGGTTTGAGCTGATTCTCGCTGCCATGTTTATGCCAGTCTAGACACACTTGATTCCCTTACGGAGACATATCAATACATAGGTTTTAAGATTCTTACTAGTCAGATATATTCCTCTGCGGGAAATATGGGGTTTTGAGTCCCTTTCACTGAGGAAGGTGTAGGTCTTGTCTATTCCATAGTTGGTTTTTGGAACGGTACCTGTGCTTATATCAAACTCTGGTTTTATGCATCACCCCACCTCTCCTTCCCCCTTAAGCAGGCATAAGAATGTTTTCGAAATGTGAGACACTGCTCTCTTTCCTAACTCAGTTCAAGTGTAGCCATGTTTACAGGATCTTCATAAGTGATATCTTATGATAAGTTTCTTTTCCTGTGTGACTTATTTCACTTAGAATCATCGTACCTGAATCCACCCATTTTGCTGCTACTGGTCTTATGACATTGATTTCATGGCCAAGGGATATTCCATCGTACATAAGTACCACAATTTTTTGAACCATTTTTATATTTCCTGGGATATTTAAGGTGTACCCAAGTTGAGGTCCTTGTAAGCAGTGCAGCCCTAAATTTTGGGGTGGCTCTGTCTTATTGATTTTCAGTTTTCCCAAGGTATATTCCCTAGACTGGAAGTGCCCTTGGCTCTGTAGCTCTGTTCTTTACTTGTTTTAGGGAACACAATGTACTCCTCCAGAGAGGCAGTTGGCAATTTACATCCCTCCCATCAGCATAACAAGGCTCCCTGTTCTCAAGGGCCTGTCTTGCCTTTCTGGTTTTTACACATTTTGTGGATGTCCCTTTTGACCGGTGGGAAGTGATACTTCTTTGTAGTGCAGATTTGCATTGCCCGCTTGCTTTCTTGGGCAAAATGAGCGTATGCGTTTTCTCCTGTATATATTCAGGAGAAAACGCATATGCCCTTTTTGGCCAAGTGCATCATTGTCGAAGTTGTGCCCCTCTTCCTGTGCTTTAAAGGCGATTCCAACGTACCTCTTGAAATCTGTTTCCTGCTATTCTGCCTCGCTTTCAAGTCCGCCTCTCTGCCTTCCCTCAACAGATTTTTGGACGATAGTTGTCCTTTATTACTCGGCCAGTTTGTGAATTGCTGTGCCCCTGAGCTCCATTTTTCAACTCGTTTTTTGTGAGCTCACCGAAAGTCCAACAATTTGGTTCAGGACCTATGCTGGTTCCCGGTGGGGGGATCAGACTTTGGTTACTTCTTCTTCCTGCCGGGAAGTTAGAGTGATAAGTGCCCGTCCAAATGCCTAACAGCTACTCTCTCATTGGTTCTCCCTCTTCCCTTTCATCCTCTGCCAAATTGGAAACCTGTGCGAACCAGGAGGTTAAAGGGGCTGTCTCTCCAACTTGGGAGATTGATAGTAAAGCAGATGGAAAGTCAAACCGGAGCACCAGGAGAGGGACTATTCGTTGAGTTTTAGAAACCTTTCGTATTCACAGTGTCTCCGTTCTGTAGGTTTCCCGTACATGTTATAACTGTAGTAATATTCCCTTCAACCTGGAGAGTTGGGACCCATGGAATGGGTGCCATGCATTATTGCTTTAAAGGGTCTGCATTTGCTCACCCAATCTCACCAATCCTCTCAGTCCCAAGTGTCCAGCCTTATGCCACATCCAGTTGTCGTTGTAGATAGGGTCATTCCAGGTTTCATCAGAGACCCTGAAGGAATTGTAAAGAATTTCCCAGTTTTTTTGTTTTGTTTTTGAAATTCCTTTTTATAGTGGGTTTGAGCTGATTCTCGCTGCCATGTTTATGCCAGTCTAGACACACTTGATTCCCTTACGGTGACATATCTATACAAAGGTTTTAAGATTCTTACTAGTCAGATATATTCCTCTGCAGGAAATATGGGGTTTTGAGTCCCTTTCACTGAGGAAGGTGTAGGTCTTGTCTATTCCATAGTTGGTTTTTGGAACGGTACCTGTGCTTATATCAAACTCTGGTGTTATGCATCACCCCACCTCTCCTTCCCGCTTAAGCAGGCATAAGAGTGTTTTCGAAATGTGAGACACTGTTCTCTTTCCTAACTCAGTTCAAGTGTAGCCATGTTTACAGGATCTTCATAATTGATATCTTATGATAACTTTCTTTTTCTGTGTGACTCATTTCACTTAGAATCATCGTACCTGAATCCACCCATTTTGCTGCTACTGGTCTTATGTCATTGATTTCATGGCTGAGGGATATTCCATCGTACGTAAGTACCACAATTTTTTGAACCATTTTAATATTTCTTGGGATATTTAAGGTGTACCCAAGTTGAGGTCCTTGTAAGCAGTACAGCCCTAAATTTTGGGGTGGCTCTCACTTATTGATTTTCAGTTGTCCCAAGGTATATTCCCTAGACTGGAAGTGCTCTTGGCTCTGTAGCTCTGTTGTTTACTTGATTTAGGGAACACTATGCACTCCTCCAGCGAGGCAGTTGGCAATTTACCTCCCGCCCATCAGCATAACAAGGCTCCCAGTTCTCCAGGGCCTGTCTTGCCTTTCTGGTTTTTACACATTTTGTGGATGTCCCTTTCGACCCGTGGGAAGTGAAACTTCTTTGTAGTGCAGATTTGCATTGCCCACATGCTTGCTTGGCCAAAAAGGGCGTATGCGTTTTCTCCTGAATATATTCAGGAGAAAACGCATACGCCCTTTTTGGCCAAGTGCATCATTGTCGAAGTTGTGCCCCTCTTCCTGTGCTTTAAAGGCGATTCCAACGTACCTCTTGAAATCTGTTTCCTGCTATTCTGTATCGCTCTCAAGTCCTCCTCGTTGCCTTCCCTCAACAGATTTTTGGACGATAGTTGTCCTTTATTACTCGGCCAGTTTGTGAATTGCTGTGCCCCTGAGCTCCATTTTTCAACTCTTTTTTGGTGAGCTGACCGCAAGTCCAACATTTTGGTTCAGGAACTATGCTGGTTCCCGGTGGGGGGCTTAGACTTTGGTTAATTCTTCTTCCTGCCGGGAAGTTAGAGTGATATGTGCCCGTCCAAATGCCTAACAGCTACTCTCTCATTGGTTCTCCCTCTTCCATTTCATCCTCTGCCAAATTGGCAACCTGTGAGAACCAGGAGGTTAAAGGGGCTGTCTCTCCAACTTGGGAGGCTGATTGTAAAGCAGATGGAAAGTCAAACCGGAGCACCAGGAGAGGGACTATTCGTTGAGTTTTAGAAACCTTTCGTATTCACAGAGTGTCCGTTTTCTAGGTTTCCCGTACATGTTATAGCTGTAGTAATATTCCCTTCAACCTGGAGAGTTGGGACCCATGGAATGGGTGCCAGGCATTTGTGCTTTAAAGGGTCTGCATTTGCTCAACCAATCTCACCAATCCTCTCAGTCCCAAGTGTCCCTCCTTATGCCACATCCAGCTGTCATTGTAGATAGGGTCATTCCAGGTTTCATGAGAGACCCTGAAGGAATTGTAAAGAATTTCCCAGGTTTTTTGTTTTGTTTTTGAAATTCCTTTTTATAGTGGGTTTGAGCTGATTCTCGCTGCCATGTTTATGCCAGTCTAGACACACTTGATTCCCTTACGGAGACATATCCATACATAGGTTTTAAGATTCTTACTAGTCAGATATATTCCTCTGCGGGAAATATGGGGTTTTGAGTCCCTTTCACTGAGGAAGGTGTAGGTCTTGTCTATTCCATAGTTGGTTTTTGGAACGGTACCTGTGCTTATATCAAACTCTGGTTTTATGCATCACCCCACCTCTCCTTCCCCCTTAAGCAGGCATAAGAGTGTTTTCGAAATGTGAGACACTGTTCTCTTTCCTAACTCAGTTCAAGTGTAGCCATGTTTACAGGATCTTCATAAGTGATATCTTATGATAAGTTTCTTTTCCTGTGTGACTTATTTCACTTAGAATCATCGTACCTGAATCCACCCATTTTGCTGGTACTGGTCTTATGACATTGATTTCATGGCCAAGGGATATTCCATCGTACATAAGTACCACAATTTTTTGAACCATTTTTATATTTCCTGGGATATTTAAGGTGTACCAAAGTTGAGGTCCTTGTAAGCAGTGCAGCCCTAAATTTTGGGGTGGCTCTGTCTTATTGATTTTCAGTTTTCCCAAGGTATATTCCCTAGACTGGAAGTGCCCTTGGCTCTGTAGCTCTGTTCTTTACTTGTTTTAGGGAACACAATGTACTCCTCCAGAGAGGCAGTTGGCAATTTACATCCCTCCCATCAGCATAACAAGTCTCCCTGTTCTCCAGGGCCTGTCTTGCCTTTCTGGTTTTTACACATTTTGTGGATGTCCCTTTTGACCGGTGGGAAGTGATACTTCTTTGTAGTGCAGATTTGCATTGCCCGCTTGCTTTCTTGGGCAAAAAGAGCGTATGCGTTTTCTCCTGTATATATTCAGGAGAAAACGCATATGCCCTTTTAGGCCAAGTGCATCATTGTCGAAGTTGTGCCCGTCTTCCTGTGCTTCAAAGGTGATTCCAACGTACCTCTTGAAATCTGTTTCCTGCTATTCTGCCTCGCTTTCAGGTCCGCCATGTTGCCTTCCCTCAACAGATTTTTGGACGATAGTTGTCCTTTATTACTCGGCCAGTTTGTGAATTGCTGTGCCCCTGAGCTCCATTTTTCAACTCATTTTCGTGAGCTGACCGCAAGTCCAAATTTTGGTTCAGGACCTATGCTGTTTCCCGGTGGGGGGCTGAGACTTTGGTTACTTCTTCTTCCTGCCTGGAAGTTAGAGTGATAGGTGCCCGTCCAAATGCCTAACAGCTACTCTCTCATTGGTTCTCCCTCTTCCCTTTCATCCTCTGCCAAATTGGAAACCTGTGCGAACCAGGAGGTTAAAGGGGCTGTCTCTCCAACTTGGGAGATTTATAGTAAAGCAGATGGAAAGTCAAACCGGAGCACCAGGAGAGGGACTATTCGTTGAGTTTTAGAAACCTTTCGTATTCACAGTGTCTCCATTCTCTAGGTTTCCCGTACATGTTATAACTGTAGTAATATTCCCTTCAACCTGGAGAGTTGGGACCCATGGAATGGGTGCCATGCATTATTGCTTTAAAGGGTCTGCATTTGCTCACCCAATCTCACCAATCCTCTCAGTCCCAAGTGTCCAGCCTTATGCCACATCCAGTTGTCGTTGTAGATAGGGTCATTCCAGGTTTCATCAGAGACCCTGAAGGAATTGTAAAGAATTTCCCAGTTTCTTGTTTTGTTTTTGAAATTCCTTTTTATAGTGGGTTTGAGCTGATTCTCGCTGCCATGTTTATGCCAGTCTAGACACACTTGATTCCCTTACGGAGACATATCAATACATAGGTTTTAAGATTCTTACTAGTCAGATATATTCCTCTGCGGGAAATATGGGGTTTTGAGTCCCTTTCACTGAGGAAGGTGTAGGTCTTGTCTATTCCATAGTTGGTTTTTGGAACGGTACCTGTGCTTATATCAAACTCTGGTTTTATGCATCACCCCACCTCTCCTTCCCCCTTAAGCAGGCATAAGAGTGTTTTCGAAATGTGAGACACTGTTCTCTTTCCTAACTCAGTTCAAGTGTAGCCATGTTTACAGGATCTTCATAAGTGATATCTTATGATAAGTTTCTTTTCCTGTGTGACTTATTTCACTTAGAATCATCGTACCTGAATCCACCCATTTTGCTGCTACTGGTCTTATGACATTGATTTCATGGCCAAGGGATATTCCATCGTACATAAGTACCACAATTTTTTGAACCATTTTTATATTTCCTGGGATATTTAAGGTGTACCCAAGTTGAGGTCCTTGTAAGCAGTGCAGCCCTAAATTTTGGGGTGGCTCTGTCTTATTGATTTTCAGTTTTCCCAAGGTATATTCCCTAGACAGGAAGTGCCCTTGGCTCTGTAGCTCTGTTCTTTACTTGTTTTAGGGAACACAATGTACTCCTCCATAGAGGCAGTTGGCAATTTACATCCCTCCCATCAGCATAACAAGGCTCCCTGTTCTCCAGGGCCTGTCTTGCCTTTCTGGTTTTTACACATTTTGTGGATGTCCCTTTTGACCGGTGGGAAGTGATACTTCTTTGTAGTGCAGATTTGCATTGCCCGCTTGCTTTCTTGGGCAAAAAGAGCGTATGCGTTTTCTCCTGTATATATTCAGGAGAAAACGCATATGCCCTTTTTGGCCAAGTGCATCATTGTCGAAGTTGTGCCCCTCTTCCTGTGCTTCAAAGGTGATTCCAACGTACCTCTTGAAATCTGTTTCCTGCTATTCTGCCTCGCTTTCAGGTCCGCCATGTTGCCTTCCCTCAACAGATTTTTGGACGATAGTTGTCCTTTATTACTCGGCCAGTTTCTGAATTGCTGTGCCCCTGAGCTCCATTTTTCAACTCATTTTCGTGAGCTGACCGCAAGTCCAAATTTTGGTTCAGGAACTATGCTGTTTCCCGGTGGGGGGCTGAGACTTTGGTTACTTCTTCTTCCTGCCTGGAAGTTAGAGTGATAGGTGCCCGTCCAAATGCCTAACAGCTACTCTCTCATTGGTTCTCCCTCTTCCCTTTCATCCTCTGCCAAATTGGAAACCTGTGCGAACCAGGAGGTTAAAGGGGCTGTCTCTCCAACTTGGGAGATTGATAGTAAAGCAGATGGAAAGTCAAACCGGAGCACCAGGAGAGGGACTATTCGTTGAGTTTTAGAAACCTTTCGTATTCACAGTGTCTCCGTTCTCTAGGTTTCCCGTACATGTTATAACTGTAGTAATATTCCCTTCAACCTGGAGAGTTGGGACCCATGGAATGGGTGCCATGCATTATTGCTTTAAAGGGTCTGCATTTGCTCACACAATCTCACCAATCCTCTCAGTCCCAAGTGTCCAGCCTTATGCCACATCCAGTTGTCGTTGTAGATAGGGTCATTCCAGGTTTCATCAGAGACCCTGAAGGAATTGTAAAGAATTTCCCAGTTTTTTGTTTTGTTTTTGAAATTCCTTTTTATAGTGGGTTTGAGCTGATTCTCGCTGCCATGTTTATGTCAGTCTAGGAACACTTGATTCCCTTACGGTGACATATCTATACAAAGGTTTTAAGATTCTTACTAGTCAGATATATTCCTCTGCGGGAAATATGGGGTTTTGAGTCCCTTTCACTGAGGAAGGTGTAGGTCTTGTCTATTCCATAGTTGGTTTTTGGAACGGTACCTGTGCTTATATCAAACTCTGGTTTTATGCATCACCCCACCTCTCCTTCCCGCTTAAGCAGGCATAAGAGTGTTTTCGAAATGTGAGACACTGTTCTCTTTCCTAACTCAGTTCAAGTGTAGCCATGTTTACAGGATCTTCATAATTGATATTTTATGATAACTTTCTTTTTCTGTGTGACTCATTTCACTTAGAATCATCGTACCTGAATCCACCCATTTTGCTGCTACTGGTCTTATGTCATTGATTTCATGGCTGAGGGATATTCCATCGTACGTAAGTACCACAATTTTTTGAACCATTTTAATATTTCTTGGGATATTTAAGGTGTACCCAAGTTGAGGTCCTTGTAAGCAGTACAGCCCTAAATTTTGGGGTGGCTCTCACTTATTGATTTTCAGTTGTCCCAAGGTATATTCCCTAGACTGGAAGTGCTCTTGGCTCTGTAGCTCTGTTGTTTACTTGATTTAGGGAACACTATGCACTCCTCCAGAGAGGCAGTTGGCAATTTACCTCCCGCCCATCAGCATAACAAGGCTCCCAGTTCTCCAGGGCCTGTCTTGCCTTTCTGGTTTTTACACATTTTGTGGATGTCCCTTTCGACCCGTGGGAAGTGAAACTTCTTTGTAGTGCAGATTTGCATTGCCCACTTGCTTGCTTGGCCAAAAAGGGCGTATGCGTTTTCTCCTGAATATATTCAGGAGAAAACGCATACGCCCTTTTTGGCCAAGTGCATCATTGTCGAAGTTGTGCCCCTCTTCCTGTGCTTTAAAGGCGATTCCAACGTACCTCTTGAAATCTGTTTCCTGCTATTCTGCCTCGCTTTCAAGTCCGCCTCGTTGCCTTCCCTCAACAGATTTTTGGACGATAGTTGTCCTTTATTACTCGGCCAGTTTGTGAATTGCTGTGCCCCTGAGCTCCATTTTTCAACTCTTTTTTGGTGAGCTGACCGCAAGTCCAACATTTTGGTTCAGGACCTTTGCTGGTTCCCGGTGGTGGGCTGAGACTTTGGTTAATTCTTCTTCCTGCCGGGAAATTACAGTGATATGTGCCCGTCCAAATACCTAACAGCTACCCTCTCATTGGTTCTCCCTCTTCCCTTTCATCCTCTGCCAAATTGGCAACCTGTGCGAAAAAGGAGGTTAAACGGGCTGTCTCTCCAAGTTGGGAGGTTGATAGTAAAGCAGATGGAAAGTCAAACCGGAGCACCAGGAGAGGGACTATTCGTTGAGTTTTCGAAACCTTTCGTATTCACAGTGTGTCCGTTCTCTAGGTTTCCCGTACATGTTATAGCTGTAGTAATATTCCCTTCAACCTGGAGAGTTGGGACCCATGGAATGGGTGCCAGGCATTTGTGCTTTAAAGGGTCAGCATTTGCTCACCCAATCTCACCAATTGTCTCAGTCCCAAGTGTCCCTCCTTATGCCACATCCAGCTGTCATTGTAGATAGGGTCATTCCAGGTTTCATGAGAGACCCTGAAGGAATTGTAAAGAATTTCCCAGTTTTTTTTGTTTTGTTTTTGAAATTCCTTTTTATAGTGGGTTTGAGCTGATTCTCGCTGCCATGTTTATGCCAGTCTAGACACACTTGTTTCCCTTACGGAGACATATCAATACATAGGTTTTAAGATTCTTACTAGTCAGATATATTCCTCTGCGGGAAATATGGGGTTTTGAGTCCCTTTCACTGAGGGAGTTGTAGGTCTTGTCTATTCCATAGTTGGTTTTTGGAACGGTACCTGTGCTTATATCAAACTCTGGTTTTATGCATCACCCCACCTCTCCTTCCCCCTTAAGCAGGCATAAGAGTGTTTTCTAAATGTGAGACACTGTTCTCTTTCCTAACTCAGTTCAAGTGTAGCCATGTTTACAGGATCTTCATAAGTGATATCTTATGATAAGTTTCTTTTTCTGTGTGACTCATTTCACTTAGAATCATCGTACCTGAATCCACCCGTTTTGCTGCTACTGGTCTTATGACATTGATTTCATGGCTGAGGGATATTCCATCGTACGTAAGTACCACAATTTTTTGAACCATTTTAATATTTCCTGGGATATTTAAGGTGTACCCAAGTTGAGGTCCTTGTAAGCAGTACAGCCCTAAATTTTGGGGTGGCTCTCACTTATTGATTTTCAGTTGTCCCAAGGTATATTCCCTAGACTGGAAGTGCTCTTGGCTCTGTAGCTCTGTTGTTTACTTGATTTAGGGAACACTGTGCACTCCTCCAGAGAGGCAGTTGGCAATTTACCTCCCGCCCATCAGCATAACAAGGCTCCCAGTTCTCCAGGGCCTGTCTTGCCTTTCTGGTTTTTACACATTTTGTGGATGTCCCTTTCGACCCGTGGGAAGTGAAACTTCTTTGTAGTGCAGATTTGCATTGCCCACTTGCTTGCTTGGCCAAAAAGGGTGTATGCGTTTTCTCCTGAATATATTCAGGAGAAAACGTATACGCAATTTTTGGCCAAGTGCATCATTGTCGAAGTTGTGCCCCTCTTCCTGTGCTTTAAAGGCAATTCCAACGTACCTCTTGAAATCTGTTTCCTGCTATTCTGCCTCGCTTTCAAGTCCGCCTCGTTGCCTTCCCTCAACAGATTTTTGGACGATAGTTGTCCTTTATTACTCGGCCAGTTTGTGAATTGCTGTGCCCCTGAGCTCCATTTTTCAACTCTTTTTTGGTGAGCTGACCGCAAGTCCAACATTTTGGTTCAGGAACTATGCTGGTTCCCGGTGGGGGGCTTAGACTTTGGTTAATTCTTCCTCCTGCTGGGAAGTTAGAGTGATATGTGCCCGTCCAAATGCCTAACAGCTACTCTCTCATTGGTTCTCCCTCTTCCATTTCATCCTCTGCCAAAATGGCAACCTGTGAGAACCAGGAGGTTAAAGGGGCTGTCTCTCCAAGTTGGGAGGTTGATAGTAAAGCAGATGGAAAGTCAAACCGGAGCACCAGGAGAGGGACTATTCGTTGAGTTTTAGAAACCTTTCGTATTCACAGAGTGTCCGTTCTCTAGGTTTCCCGTACATGTTATAGCTGTAGTAATATTCCCTTCAACCTGGAGAGTTGGGACCCATGGAATGGGTGCCAGGCATTTGTGCTTTAAAGGGTCTGCATTTGCTCAACCAATCTCACCAATCCTCTCAGTTCCAAGTGTCCCTCCTTATGCCACATCCAGCTGTCATTGTAGATAGGGTCATTCCAGGTTTCATGAGAGACCCTGAAGGAATTGTAAAGAATTTCCCAGGTTTTTTGTTTTGTTTTTGAAATTCCTTTTTATAGTGGGTTTGAGCTGATTCTCGCTGCCATGTTTATGCCAGTCTAGACACACTTGATTCCCTTACGGAGACATATCAATACATAGGTTTTAAGATTCTTACTAGTCAGATATATTCCTCTGCGGGAAATATGGGGTTTTGAGTCCCTTTCACTGAGGAAGGTGTAGGTCTTGTCTATTCCATAGTTGGTTTTTGGAACGGTACCTGTGCTTATATCAAACTCTGGTTTTATGCATCACCCCACCTCTCTTTCCCCCTTAAGCAGGCATAAGAGTGTTTTCGAAATGTGAGACACTGCTCTCTTTCCTAACTCAGTTCAAGTGTAGCCATGTTTACAGGATCTTCATAAGTGATATCTTATGATAAGTTTCTTTTCCTGTGTGACTTATTTCACTTAGAATCATCGTACCTGAATCCACCCATTTTGCTGCTACTGGTCTTATGACATTGATTTCATGGCCAAGGGATATTCCATCGTACATAAGTACCACAATTTTTTGAACCATTTTTATATTTCCTGGGATATTTAAGGTGTACCCAAGTTGAGGTCCTTGTAAGCAGTGCAGCCCTAAATTTTGGGGTGGCTCTGTCTTATTGATTTTCAGTTTTCCCAAGGTATATTCCCTAGACTGGAAGTGCCCTTGGCTCTGTAGCTCTGTTCTTTACTTGTTTTAGGGAACACAATGTACTCCTCCAGAGAGGCAGTTGGCAATTTACATCCCTCCCATCAGCATAACAAGGCTCCCTGTTCTCAAGGGCCTGTCTTGCCTTTCTGGTTTTTACACATTTTGTGGATGTCCCTTTTGACCGGTGGGAAGTGATACTTCTTTGTAGTGCAGATTTGCATTGCCCGCTTGCTTTCTTGGGCAAAAAGAGCGTATGCGTTTTCTCCTGTATATATTCAGGAGAAAACGCATATGCCCTTTTTGGCCAAGTGCATCATTGTCGAAGTTGTGCCCCTCTTCCTGTGCTTTAAAGGCGATTCCAACGTACCTCTTGAAATCTGTTTCCTGCTATTCTGCCTCGCTTTCAAGTCCGCCTCGCTGCCTTCCCTCAACAGATTTTTGGACGATAGTTGTCCTTTATTACTCGGCCAGTTTGTGAATTGCTGTGCCCCTGAGCTCCATTTTTCAACTCGTTTTTTGTGAGCTCACCGAAAGTCCAACAATTTGGTTCAGGACCTATGCTGGTTCCCGGTGGGGGGATGAGACTTTGGTTAATTCTTCTTCCTGCCGGGAATTTAGAGTGATATGTGCCCGTCCTAATGCCTAACAGCTACCCTCTCATTGGTTCTCCCTCTTCCCTTTCATCCTCTGCCAAATTGGCAACCTGTGCGAACCAGGAGGTTAAATGGGCTGTCTCTCCAAGTTGGGAGGTTGATAGTAAAGCAGATGGAAAGTCAAACCGGAGCACCAGGAGAGGGACTATTCGTTGAGTTTTAGAAACCTTTCGTATTCACAGTGTGTCCGTTCTCTAGGTTTCCCGTACATGTTATAGCTGTAGTAATATTCCCTTCAAGCTGGAGAGTTGGGACCCATGGAATTGGTGCCAGGCATTTGTGCTTTAAAGGGTCTGCATTTGCTCACCCAATCTCACCAATCCTCTCAGTCCCAAGTGTCCCTCCTTATGCCACATCCAGCTGTCATTGTAGATAGGGTCATTCCAGGTTTCATCAGAGACCCTGAAGGAATTGTAAAGAATTTCCCAGTTTTTTTGTTTTGTTTTTGAAATTCCTTTTTATAGTGGGTTTGAGCTGATTCTCGCTGCCATGTTTATGCCAGTCTAGACACACTTGATTCCCTTACGGAGACATATCAATACATAGGTTTTAAGATTCTTACTAGTCAGATATATTGCTCTGTGGGAAATATGGTGTTTTGAGTCCCTTTCACTGAGGAAGGTGTAGGTCTTGTCTATTCCATAGTTGGTTTTGGGAACGGTACCTGTGCTTATATCAAACTCTGGTTTTATGCATCACCCCACCTCTCCTTCCCCCTTAAGCAGGCATAAGAGTGTTTTCTAAATGTGAGACACTGTTCTCTTTCCTAACTCAGTTCAAGTGTAGCCATGTTTACAGGATCTTCATAAGTGATATCTTATGATAAGTTTCTTTTTCTCTGTGACTTATTTCACTTAGAATCATCGTACCTGAATCCACCCATTTTGCTGCTACTGGTCTTATGACATTGATTTCATGGCTGAGGGATATTCCATCGTACGTAAGTACCACAATTTTTTGAAACATTTTTATATTTCCTGGGATATTTAAGGTGTACCCAAGTTGAGTTCCTTGTAAGCAGTGCAGCCCTAAGTTTCGGGGTGGATCTGTCTTATTGATTTTCAGTTTTCCCAAGGTATATTCCCTAGACTGGAAGTGCCCTTGGCTCTGTAGCTCTGTTCTTTATTTGTTTTAGGGAACACAATGCACTCCTACAGAGAGGCAGTTGGCAATTTACATCCCGCCCATCAGCATAACAAGGCTCCCTGTTCTCCAGGGCCTGTCTTGCCTTTCTGGTTTTTACACATTTTGTGGATGTCCCTTTTGACCGGAGGGAAGTGATACTTCTTAGTAGTGCAGATTTGCATTGCCCGCTTGCTTGCTTGGGCAAAAAGGGCGTATGCGTTTTCTCCTGAATATATTCAGGAGAAAATGCATACGCCCTTTTTGGCCAAGTGCATCATTGTCGAAGTTGTGCCCCTCTTCCTGTGCTTTAAAGGCGATTCCAACGTACCTCTTGAAATCTGTTTCCTGCTATTCTGCCTCGCTTTCAAGTCCGCCTCGTTGCCTTCCCTCAACAGATTTTTGGACGATAGTTGTCCTTTATTACTCGGCCAGTTTGTGAATTGCTGTGCCCCTGAGCTCCATTTTTCAACCCGTTTTTGGTGAGCTGACCGCAAGTCCAACATTTTGGTTCAGGACCTATGCTGGTTCCCGGTGGGGGGCTGAGACTTTGGTTAATACTTCTTCCTGCCGGGAAGTTAGAGTGATATGTGCCCGTCCAAATGCCTAACAGCTACTCTCTCATTGGTTCTCCCTCTTCCCTTTCATCCTCTGCCAAATTGGAAACCTGTGGGAACCAGGAGGTTAAAGGGGCTGTCTCTCCAAGTTCGGAGGTTGATAGTAAAGCAGACGGAAAGTCAAACCGGAGCACCCGGAGAGGGACTATTCGTTGAGTTTTAGAAACCTTTCGTATTCACAGTGTGTCCGTTCTCTAGGTTTCCCGTACATGTTATAGCTGTAGTAATATTCCCTTCAACCTGGAGAGTTGGGACCCATGGAATGGGTGCCAGGCATTTGTGCTTTAAAGGGTCTGCATTTGCTCACCCAATCTCACCAATCGTCTCAGTCCCAAGTGTCCCTCCTTATGCCACATCCAGCTGCCATTGTAGATAGGGTCATTCCAAGTTTCATCAGAGACCCTGAAGGAATTGTAAAGAATTTCCCATTTCTTTTTGTTTTGTTTTTCAAATTCCTTTTTATACTGGGTTTGAGCTGATTCTCGCTGCCATGTTTATGCCAGTCTAGACACACTTGATCCCCTTACGGAGACATATCAATACATAGGTTTTAAGATTCTTACTAGTCAGATATATTCCTCTGCGGGAAATATGGGGTTTTGAGTCCCTTTCACTGAGGAAGGTGCAGGTCTTGTCTATTCAATAGTTGGTTTTTGGAACGGTACCTGTGCTTATATCAAACTCTGGTTTTATGCATCACCCCACCTCTCCTTCCCCCTTAAGCAGGCATAAGAGTGTTTTCTAAATGTGAGACACTGTTCTCTTTCCTAACTCAGTTCAAGTGTAGCAATGTTTACAGGATCTTCATAAGTGATATCTTATGATAAGTTTCTTTTTCTCTGTGACTTATTTCACTTAGAATCATCGTACCTGAATCCACCCATTTTGCTGCTACTGGTCTTATGACATTGATTTCATGGCTGAGGGATATTCCATCGTACGTAAGTACCACAATTTTTTGAAACATTTTTATATTTCCTGGGATATTTAAGGTGTACCCAAGTTGAGGTCCTTGTAAGCAGTGCAGCCCTAAGTTTCGGGGTGGCTCTGTCTTATTGATTTTCAGTTTTCCCAAGGTATATTCCCTAGACTGGAAGTGCCCTTGGCTCTTTAGCTCTGTTCTTTATTTTAGGGAAAACAATGCACCCCTCCTGAGAGGCAGTTGGCAATTTACATCCCGCCCATCAGCATAACAAGGCTCCCTGTTCTCCAGGGCCTGTCTTGCCTTTCTGGTTTTTACACATCTTGTGGATGTCCCTTTTGACCGGTGGGAATTGATACTTCTTTGTAGTGCAGATTGGCATTGCCCGCTTGCTTACTTGGCCAAAAAGGGCGTATTCGTTTTCTCCTGAATATATTCAGGAGAAAACGCATACGCCCTTTTTGGCCAAGTGCATCATTGTCGAAGTTGTGCCCCTCTTCCTGTGCTTTAAAGGTGATTCCAACGTACCTCTTGAAATCGGTTTCCTGCAATTCTGCCTCGCGTTCAAGTCCGCCTCGTTGCCTTCCCTCCACATAATTTTGGACGATAGTTGTCCTTTATTACTCGGCCAGTTTGTGAATTGCTGTGCCCCTGAGCTCCATTTTTCAACTCGTTTTTTGTGAGCTGACCGCAAATCCAACATTTTGGTTCAGGAACTATGCTGGTTCCCGGTGGGGGGCTGAGGCTTTGGTTAATTCTTCTGCCTGCCGGGAAGTTAGAGTGATATGTGCCCGTCCAAATGCCTAACAGCTACTCTCTCATTGGTTCTCCCTCTTCCCTTTCATCCTCTGCCAAATTGGCAACCTGTGGGAACCAGGAGGTTAAAGGGGCTGTCTCTCCAAGTTGGGAGGTTGATAGTAAAGCAGATGGAAAGTCAAACCGGAGCACCAGGAGAGGGACTATTCGTTGAGTTTTAGAAACCTTTCGTATTCACAGTGTGTCCGTTCTCTAGGTTTCCCGTACATGTTATATCTGTAGTAATATTTCCATCAACCTGGAGAGTTGGGACCCATGTAATGGGTGCCAGGCATTTGTGATTTAAAGGGTCTGCATTTGCTCACCCAATCGCACCAATCGTCTCAGTCCCAAGTGTCCCTCCTTATGCCACATCCAGCTGTCATTGTAGATAGGGTCGTTCCAGGTTTCATCAGAGACCCTGAAGGAATTGTAAAGAATTTCCCAGTTTTTTTGTTTTGTTTTTGAAATTCCATTTTATAGTGTGTTTGAGCTGATTCTCGCTGCCATGTTTATGCCAGTCTAGACACACTTGATTCCCTTATGGAGACATATCAATACATAGGTTTTAAGATTCTTACTGGTCATATATATTACTCTGCGTGAAATATGGGATTTTGAGTTCCTTTCACTGAGGAAGGTGCAGGTCTTGTCTATTCCATAGTTGGTTTTTGGAACGGTACCTGTGCTTATATCAAACTCTGGTTTTATGCATCACCCCACCTCTCCTTCTCGCTTAAGCAGGCATAAGAGTGTTTTCGAAATGTGAGACACTGTTCTCTTTCCTAACTCAGTTCAAGTGTAGCCATGTTTACAGGATCTTCATAAGTGATATCTTATGATAAGTTTCATTTTCTGTGTGACTTATTTCACTTAGAATCATCGTACCTGAATCCACCCATTTTGCTGCTACTGGTCTTATGACATTGATTTCATGGCTGAGGGATATTCCATCGTACGTAAGTACCACAATTTTTTGAAACATTTTTATATTTCCTGGGATAATTAAGGTGTACCCAAGTTGAGGTCCTTGTAAGCAGTGCAGCCCTAAGTTTCGGGGTGGCACTGTCTTATTGATTTTCAGTTTTCCCAAGGTATATTCCCTAGACTGGAAGTGCCCTTGGCTCTGTAGCTCTGTTCTTTACTTGTTTTAGGGATCACAATGTACTCCTCCAGTGAGGCAGTTGGCAATTTACATCCCGCCCATCAGCCTAACAAGGCTCCCTGTTCTCCAGGGCCTGTCTTGCCTTTCTGGTTCTTACACATTTTGTGGATGTCCCTTTTGACCGGTGGGAAGTGATACTTCTTTGTAGTGCAGATTTGCATTGCCCGCTTGCTTGCTTGGCCAAAAAGGGTGTATGCGTTTTCTCCTGAATATATTCAGGAGAAAACGCATATGCCCTTTTTAGCCAAGTGCATCATTGTCGAGGTTGTGCCCCTCTTCCTGTGCTGTAAAGGCGATTCCAACGTACCTCTTGAAATCTGTTTCCTGCTATTCTGCCTCGCTTTCAAGTCTGCCTCGTTGCCTTCCCTCAACAGATTTTTGGACGATAGTTGTCCTTTATTACTCGGCCAGTTTGTGAATTGCTGTGCCCCTGAGCTCCAATTTTCAACTCGTTTTTGGTGAGCTGACCGCAAGTCCAACATTTTGGTTCAGGACCTATGGTGGTTCCCGGTGGGGGGCTGATACTTTGGTTAATTCTTCTTCCTGCCGGGAAGTTAGAGTGATATGTGCCCGTCCAAATGCCTAACAGCTACTCTCTCATTGGTTCTCCCTCTTCCCTTTCATCCTCTGCCAAATTGGAAACCTGTGTGAACCAGGAGGTTAAAGGGGCTGTCTCTCCAAGTTGGGAGGTTGATAGTAAAGCAGATGGAAAGTCAAACCGGAGCACCAGGAGAGGGACTATTCGTTGAGTTTTAGAAACCTTTCGTATTCACAGTGTGTCCGTTCTCTAGGTTTCCCGTACATGTTATAGCTGTAGTAATATTCCCTTCAACCTGGAGAGTTGGGACCCATGGAATGGGTGCCAGGCATTTGTGCTTTAAAGGGTCTGCATTTGCTCACCCAACCTCACCAATCGTCTCAGTCCCAAGTGTCCCTCCTTATGCCACATCCAGCTGTCATTGTAGATAGGGTCATTCCAGGTTTCATCAGAGACCCTGAAGGAATTGTAAAGAATTTCCCAGTTTTTTTGTTTTGTTTTTGAAATTCCTTTTTATAGTGGGTTTGAGCTGATTCTCGCTGCCATGTTTATGCCACTCTAGACACACTTGATCCCCTTACGGAGACATATCAATACATAGGTTTTAAGATTCTTACTAGTCAGATATATTCCTCTGCGGGAAATATGGGGTTTTGAGTCCCTTTCACTGAGGAAAGTGTAGGTCTTGTCTATTCCATAGTTGGTATTTGGAACGGTCCCTGTGCTTATATCAAACTCTGGTTTTATGCATCACCCCACCTCTCCTTCCCCCTTAAGCAGGCATAAGAGTGTTTTCTAAATGTGAGACACTGTTCTCTTTCCTAACTCAGTTCAAGTGTAGCCATGTTTACAGGATCTTCATAAGTGATATCTTTTGATAAGTTTCTTTTTCTGTGTGACTTATTTCACTTAGAATCATCGTACCTGAATCCACTCATTTTGCTGCTACTGGTCTTATGACTTTTATTTCATGGTTGAGGGATATTCCATCGTACGTAACTACCACAATATTTTGAACCATTTTTATATTTCCTGGGATATTTAATGTGTACCCAAGTTGAGGTTCTTGTAAGCAGTGCAGCCCAAAATTTTGAGGTGGCTCTTTCTTATTGATTTTCAGTTTTCCAAGGTATATTCCCTAGACTGGAAGTGCCCTTGGCTCTGTAGCTCTGTTGTTTACTTGTTTTAGGCCACACAATGCATTCCTCCAGAGAAGCAGTTGACAGTTTTTATCTCGCCCAACACCATAACAAGCCTCCCTGTTCTCCAGGGCCTGTCTTGCCTTTCTGGATTTTACACATTTTGTGGCTGTCCCTTTTGACCAGTGGGAAGTGATACTTCTTTGTAGTGCAGATTTGCATTGCCCGCTTACTTGCTTGGCCAAGAAGGGCGTAGGCGTTTTCTCCTGAATATATTCAGGAGAAAACGCATACGCCCTTTTTGGCCAAGTTCATTATTGTCAAAGTTGTGCCCCTGTTCCTGTGCTTTAAAGGCCATTCCAACGTACCTCTTGAAATCTGTTGCCTGCTATTCTGACTGCCTTTCAAATCCGCCTCGTTTCCTTCCATCAACAGATTTTTGGAGGATAGTTGTCCTTTATTACTCTGCCAGTTTTTAAATTGCTGTGCCCCTGAGCTGCATTTTTCAACTCGTTTTTTGTGAGCTGAACGCAAGTCCAAAATTTTGGTTCAGTACCTATACTGGTTACCAGTGGGTGGCTGAGACTTTTGTTAATTCTTCTTCCTACCGGGAAATTAGAGTGACATGTGCCCGTCCAAATCCCTAACAGCTACTCTCTCATTGGTTCTCCCTCTTCCCTTTCATCCTCTGCCAAATTGGCTACCTGAGCGAACCAGCATGTTAAAGTGGCTGTCTCTTCAAGTTGGAAGCCTGACAATAAAGCAGTTGTAAAGTGAAACCGGAGCACCAGGAGAGGGAATATTCTTTGAGGTTTAGAATTCTTTCGTATTCACAGTGTGTCCGTTCTCTAGGTTTTCCGTACATGTTATAGCTGTAGTAATAGTTCCTTCAACCTGGAGAGTTGAGACCCATGGAATGGGTGCCACATATTTTTGTTTTAAAGGGTCTGCATTTGCTCACCCTCTCTCACCAACCCTCTCAGTCCCAAGTGTCCAGCCTTATGCCACATCCCGGTGTCATTGTAGATAGGGTCATTCCAGGTTTCATCAGAGACCCTGAAGGAATTGTAAAGAATTTCCCTGTTTTTTGTTTTGTTTTTGAATTTCCTTTTCTAGTGGGTTTGAGCTGATTCTCGCTGCCATGTTTATGCCAGTCTAGACACACTTGATTCCCTTACGGAGACATATCAATACATAGGTTTTAAGATTCTTACTAGTCAGATATATTCCTCTGCGGGAAATATGGGGTTTTGAGTCCCATTCACAGAGGAAGTAGTAGGTCTTGTCTATTCTGTATTTGGATTATGGAACCGTACCTGTGCTAATATCAAACTCTGGGTTTATTCATCACCCCACCTCTGCTTTCCCCTTAAGCATGCATAAGAGTGTTTTCTAAATATGAGACTCTGTTCCTTTTCCTAATTCATTCCATGTGTAGCCATGTTTATATACCCTTCATAAGTGATATCTTATGATAAGTTTCTTTTTCTGTGTGACTTATTTCAGTTAGAATCATCGTACATGAATCCCGTCATTATGCTGCTACTGGCCTTATGACATTGACTTCATGGCTGAGGGATATTCCATCATACGTATGTACCACAATTTCTTTACCATTTTTGTCTTTCCTGGTATTTATAAGGTGTCCCGAAGTCGAGGTTCTTGTAAGCAGTGCTGCCATAAATTTTCGGGTGGCTGTGTCTTATTGATTTTCAATTTTCCCAAGGTATATTCCCGTGACTGGACGTGCCTTAGGTTGTGAAGCACTGTTGTTTACTTCTTTTTGGGAACACAATGCACTCCTCCAGAGTGGCTGTTGGCAATTTACATCCCACCCATCCGCATAACAAGGCTCCCTGTTCTCCAGATCCTGTCTTGCCTTTCTTGTTTTTACACATTTTACGGATGTCCCTTTTGACCGGTTGGAAGTGACACTTCTTTGTAGTGCAGATTTGCATTGTGCGGTTGCTTGGTTGGCCAAAATGGGCGTATGCGTTTTCTCCTAAATATATTCAGGAGAAAACGCATGTGCCCTTTATGGACAATTCCATAATTGTCGAAGTTGTGATGCTTTTCCTGTGTTTAAAGGCGATTCCAATGTACTTCTGGAAATCTGTTTCGTGCACTTCTGCCTCATTTTCAAGTCCGCCTCATGGCTTTCTCTCAACAGATTTTTGGAAGAGAGTAGTCCTTTATAACTCTGCAAGTTAGTGAATTGCTGTTCCCCTGAGCTCCATTTTTCAACTCACGTTTGTTTGAGCTGACTGCCAATCCACAATTTTGCTTCAGGACCTATACTGGTTCCATTGGGGGGGCTGGCTCAGAGTTTGTTAATTCTTCTTCGTGACGGGAATTTAGAGTGACATGTGGCCATCCAAATGTCTACAGCTACTCTCTAATTGTTTCTCCCTCTTCCCTTATATCCTCTACACAACGTGCCAACTGTGCGAACCAGGAGGTTATAGGTGCTGACTCTCCAATTTGGGAGATTGATACTAAAGCAGTTGGAATGTCAAACTGGGGCACAAGGAGATAAAAAAATTAGTAGAGTTTTAGAAACCTTTCACCATCAGATGGTGTCCATTCTCTAGGTTTCCCATACATGTTATAACTGTAGTGATATTCCCTTCTACCTGGAGAGTTGGGAACCATGGAATGGGTGCCAGGTATTATTGCTTTAAACGGTCTGCATTTTCTCACCCAATCTCACCAATCCTCTCAGTCCCAAGTGACCAGCCTTATGCCACATCCAGCTGTCGTTGTAGATAGGGTCATTCTAAGTTTCATCAGAACCCCTGAAGGTATTGTGTAAGAATTTCACTGTTTATTTGTTTTGTTTTGAAATTCATTTTTATAGTGGGTTTGAGCTGATTCTCTCTGCCGTGTTTATGTCATTCTAGACACACTTGGTTACCTTATGGAGACATATCAATACATAGGTTTTCAGATTCTTACTAGTCAGATATACTACTCTGCGGCGAATAGGGGTGTTGAGCCCCGTTCAGTGAGGAAAGAGTAGGTCTTGTCTATTTTGTATTTGGATTATGCAACCGTACCTGTGCTAATATCAAACTCTGGTTTTATGCATCACCCCACCTCTCCTTTCCTCTTGAGCAGGCATAAGAGTGTTTTCTAAATGTGAGACTCTTCTCTTTCCTAATTCAGTTCATGTGTAGCCATGTTTACAAGACCTTCATAAGTGATATCTTATGATAAGTTTCTTTTTCTGTGTGACTTATTTCAGTTAGAATCATCGTACATGAATCCACTCATTATGCTGCTACTGGCCTTATCACATTGATTTCATGGCTGAGGGATATTCCATCGTACGTATGTACCACAATTTCTTTACTATTTTTGTCTTTACTGGGATATTTAAGGTGTCCCGAAGTCGAGGTTCTTGTAAGCAGTGCTGCCCTATATTTTGGGTTGGCTGTGTCTTATTGATTTTCAATTTCCCCAAGGTATATTCCCATGACTGGAAGTGCCTTTGGTTGTGAAGCTCTGTTGTTTAATTCTTTTAGGGAACACAATGCACTCCTCCAGAGTGGCTGTTGGCAATCTGCATCCCACCCATCAGCATAACAAGGCTCCCTGTTCTCTAGAGCCCCTCTTGCCTTTCTGGTTTTTACACATTTTACAGTTATCCCTTTTGACTGGTGGGAAGTGATACTTCTTTGTAGTGCAGATTTGCATTGTGCGGTTGCTTGGTTGGCTAAAATGGGTGTATGCGTTTTCTCCTGAATATATTCAGGAGAAAACGCATGCACCCTTTATGGACAATTCCCTAATTGTCGAAGTTGTGATGCTTTTCCTGTGTTTAAAGGCGATTCCAATGTACTTCTGGAAATCTGTTTCGTGCAAATCTCCCTCATTTTCAAGTCCGCCTCATGGCTTTTCCTCAACAGATTTTTGGAAGAGAGTAGTCCTGTATAACTCTGCAAGTTAGTGAATTGCTGTGCCCCTGAGCTCCATTTTTCAACTTGTGTTTTTGTGAGCTGACCGCAAACTCACAATTTTGCTTCAGGACCTATACTAGTTATGGGGGTGGGGCAGGCTGAGAGTTTTGTTAATTCTTCTTCATGACGGGAAATTAGAGTGACATGTGGCCGTCCAAATGCCTACAGCTACTCTCTCATTGGTTCTCCCTCTTCCCTTATATCCTCTGCACAATGTGCTAACTGTGCGGACCAGGATGTTATAGAGGCTGACTCTCCAAGTTGGGAGATTGATATTAAAGCAGTTGGAATGTCAAGCTGCAGCACATGGAGAGAAAAAAATTAGTAGAGTTTTAGAAACCTTTCACCATCAGAGGGTGTCCATTCTCTAGGTTTCCCATACATGTTATAACTGTAGTGATATTCCCTTCTACCTGGAGAGTTGGGAACCATGGAATCAGTGGCAGGCATTATTGCTTTAAAGCGTCTGCATTTTCTCACCCAATCTCACCAATCCTCTCAGTCCCAGGTGAACAGCCTTATGCCACATCCAGCTGTTGTTGTAGATAGGGTCATTCCAAGTTTCATCAGAACCCCTGAATGTGTTGTGTAAGAATTTCACTGTTTCTTTGTTTTGTTTTGAAATTCCTTTTTATAGTGGGTTTAAGCTGATTCTCACTGCCGTGTTTATGTCATTCTAGACACACTTGTTTCCCTTATGGAGACATATCAATACATAGGTTTTAAGATCCTTACTAGTCAGATATATTTCTCTGTGGGGAATAGGGGTGTTGAGTCCCATTCACTGAGGAAGGAGTCGGGCTTGTCTCTTCTGTATTTGCATTATGGAACGGTATCTGTGTTAATATCAAACTCTGGTTTTGTGTGTCTCCCCACCTCTCCTTCCCCCTTAAGCAAGCATAATAGTGTTTTCTAAATCTGAGACTCTGTTCTCTTTCCTAATTCAGTTCATATGTAGCCAGGTTTACAGTCCCTTCATAAGTGATATCTTATATCAGAATGCACCCTGGCCCTTGTCATAATAATGCTCCATGACCCCTGTCATCACAATGCTCCATTTCCTGGTTATCACAATGCTCCATGTCCCTTGTCATAACAATTCTCCACGTACTTGTCATCACAATGCTACATGACACTTCTCTTCACAAAGTTACATGCTCGTTTCATCACAATTCTCCATGCACTTGTCATTGCAATGTTCCATGACCCCTGTAATAGCAAGCTCCAAGTGTTTGTCATCACAATGCTTCACGACTTTATCATCAAAATTCTCAATGGCACTTTTCATCACAATGTTCCATACCCTTGTCATCACAATGCTCCATGCCCTTGTCATCACAATGCTCCCTGACACCTGTCATCACAATGCTTCATGCCCCTTGTCATTACAGTGCTCCATGATGCTCGTCATCACAATTACCCATGGTCTTCTCATCACAATGCTCCACGGTTTTGCCATCACAATGCTCCATGCCCTGGTCATCTCAAAGCTCAATGTCCCTTGTCCTCACAATTCTCCACGTCCTTGTCATCACAATGCTCCATGGCACTTCTCATCACAATGTTATATGCTCTTGTCATAACAATACTCCATGCACTTGTCATCGCAATGCTCCATGAACCCTGTCATAGGAAGCTCCATGCGCTTGTCATCACAGTGTTTCAGGACATGGACATTAAAATTATCAATGGCCCTTGTCATCTCAATGCTCCATGCGCTTATCATCAAAATGCTCCTTTACCTTTGTCACAACAATCCTCCATGACACTTGGCATCACAATGCTCCGTGCTATTGTCATCACAATGGAACATGACATATGTCATCACAATGCTCCCTGACACCTGTCTTCACAATACTCCATGACCTTGTCATCACAATGCTCCATGCCCTTGTCATCACAATGTGCCATGCCCACTGTCATCAAAATAATCCATGAAACTTGTCAGACCAAAGCTCCATGCCACCTTTCATCACAATGCTCCATGAACCCTGTCATCACAATGCACCATGCCCATCATCATAATGCTTCATGCTCTTGTCATCACAATGAAATCAAAATGCTCCATGACCTCTGTCATCACAATGCTCCAAACCCTTGTGATCACAATGTTCCATAACACTTGTCATCACAATACCCCATGACGCTACTCATCACAATTATCCATGGACTTCTCATCACAATGCCCCATGACATTTGTCATCACAATGCGCAATACACATGTCATCACAATGCTCCCTGACTCTTGCCATCAGTATGCTCCCTGAACCCTTTCATGACAAGGCTCCATGCCTTTTTCATCACAATGATCCATGCCATTTTCATCACAATGCTCCAAGACCCCTGTAATCACAATGCTCCATGCCCTTGTCATCACAAAGCTCCATGATGCATGTCATCAGAATGCTCCATGGCCTTCTCGTCACAATGCTCCATTCCCTTGTCATCACAATGCTCCAAGACCCCTGTAATCACAATGGTCCATGCCCCTTTTCATCAGAATGCTCCATGAGACTTGTCATCACAAGGCTCCATGGTCTTCTCATCACAATGCTCCAGGACATTGTCATCAAAATGCTCCATTCCCTTATCATCACAATGCTCCATGACCCCTGTCATCACAATACTCCATGAACATTTTCAGCCCAATGCTCCATGACCTTCTCATCACAATGCTCCATGACCAATATCATCACAATGCTCCATGACCACAGTCACCACAACGCTCAATATCACCTGACAACACAATGATCCGGGACTCTTGTCATCACAATGCTCCATTCCCTAGTCATCACAATGCTCCATGACCCCTGTCATCACAATACTCCATGAACATTTTCAGCCCAATGCTCCATGACACTTGTCATCACAATGATGCATGCCCTTTTCATCCCAATGCTCCATGACCCCTGTAATCACAATGCTCTGTGACGCTTGTCATCACAGTGCTCCATGACACCTGTCATCACAATGCTCCATGCCTTTGTCAGCAAAATGCTACATGACCTTGTCATTACAATGTTCTATGCACTTGTCATCACAATACTCCATTACCATTGCCATCACAATCCTCCATGAACCTTGGGATCACATTGCTCCATGCCCTTGTCATCACAATGCTCCATGCTCCTTGAAATCAAAATGATCCATGACCTCTGTCATCACAATGCTCCAAACCCTTGTGATCACAATGTTCCATAACACTTGTCATCACAATGCTCCATGATGCCTGTCATCACAATACTCCATGCCCTTTTCATCACAATGCTCCATGACCTTTGTCATCACAATTCTCGATACACTTGTCATCACAATGCTCCCTGACACTTGTCATCAGAATGCTCCTTGAACCCTGTCACAAAAAGGCTCCATGCCTTTTTCATCAAAATGCACCATGCCGTTTTCATCCCAATGCTCCATGCCATTGTCATCAAAATACTCCACAAGCTTGTCATCAGAATGCTCCATGTCCCTTGTCATCACAATTTTCCATGCACTTGTCAGCACAATGCTCCCTGACCCTTGTCATCACAATGCTCCAAGCCATTGTCATCACAATGCTCCATTACCTTTGTCATCAGAATCTTCCATGACACTTGGCATCACAATGGTCCATGGCATTGTCATCACAATGGGCCATTACATATGTCATCACAATGCTCCCTGACACCTGTCTTCACAATAATGAATGACCTGGTCATCACAATGCTCCATGCCCTTGTCATCACAATGCGCCATTCCAACTGTCATCGCAATAAGCCATGAAACTTATTAGACCAATGCTCCATGCCCTTGTCATCACAATGCCCCATGCCCTTGTTATCACAATGCTCCATGACCCCTGTCATCACAATGCTCCGTGACTCCAGTCATCACAAGGCTTCATGACCTTTGTCATCACAATGGTCCATGCCCTTGTCATCAACAGTCTCTGTGACCTTTTTAACCACAATGCTTCATGAACTTTTCATCACAATGCTCTTTGACCCTTGTCATCACAATGCTCTATGCCTTTCTCAGCACAATGCTCCATGACCCTTGTCATCACAATGCTCCATGCGCTTGTCAGCACAATGCTCCATGACCCATGTCATCACAATGCACCATGCGCTTGTCGTCACAGTGCTCCACAATCTTGTCATCACAATGCTCCATAAAACTTGTCATCACAAGGCTCCATGCACTTCAAATCAAAATGCTCTCTCACCACTGATATAACAATGTTACATCACTATTCATCACAATACTCCCTCACCCCTGTCATCACAATGTTCCATGACTCCTGTCATGACAATGCTCCATGACTCCTGTCATCACAATGCTACATGCACTTATCATCACAATGTTCGATGATCCCTGACATCACAATGTTCCATAACCCCTGTCATCAAAATGCTCCATGACCCTTTTCATCAAAATGCTCCATGACCCCTGACATCACAATGTTACATAATGCCTCTCATCAAAATATTCCATGACCCTTTTCATCAAATTGGTCCATGACAATGTCATCACAATGCTCCCTGCCCTTCTCATCACAATGCACCACGCCCTTGTCATCAAAATGCTCCATGACCTTTGTCATCACAAAGCTCCATGACCCTTGGCATCACAATGCTCCATGCCATTTTCATCACAATACTCCATGAAACCTCTAATCACATTGTTCCAGGCAATTGTCATCAAAAAGCTCCATGGTGCTTGTCATCACACTGCTCGATGCCCTTCTCATCACAATGCTCCATGCCCTTGTCATTACAATCCTCCATGACCCATGTATCACTGTGTTCCATGCCCTTGTCATCACAATGCTCCATGTCCACGCTCATCACAATAATCCATGAAACTTTTCAGACAAATGTTCCATGCCCTTGTCATCACAATGCTCCATTACCCCTGTCATAACAATGCTCCATGACCCCTGCCATCACAACGTTCCACGGCCTTGTCATCACATGGCTCCATGACCCTTGTCATCACAATGCTCCAAGACCCCTGTAATCACAGTGCTACATGCCCTTGTCATCACAAAGCTCCATGATGCATGTCATCAGAATGCTCCATGCCCTTGCCATCACAATGCTCCATTACCCCTGTGATAACAATGCTCCATGACCCCTGCCATCAAGATGTTCCATGGCCTTGTCATCAAAAGGCTCCATGACCCTTCTCATCACAATGCTCCAAGACCCCTGTAATCACAATGCTCCATGTCCCTTTTTATCTCAATGATCCATGAACCCTGTCATCACAATGCACCATGACCATCATCATAATGCTTCAGGCTATTGTCATCACAATGAAATCAAAATGCTCCATGACCTCTGTCATAACACTGCTCCAAACCCTTGTGATCACAATATTCCATAACACTTGTCATCACAATACCCCATGATGCTCGTCATCACAATTATCTATGGTCTTCTCATCACAATGCTCCATGACCTTTGTCATCACAATGCTCAATACACTTGTCATCAAAATGCTCCCAGACACTTGTTCTCTGTATGCTCCTTGAACTCTGTCATGACAAGGCTCCATGCCTTTTTCATCACAATGATCCATGCCTTTTTCATCACAATGCTCCAAGACACCTGTAATTACAATGCTCCATGCCCTTGTCATCACAAAGCTCAATGACGCATGTCATCAGACTGCTCCTTGGCCTTCTCATCACAATGCTCCATGCCCTTGTCATCACAATTTTCCAAGACACTCTAATCACAATGCTCCATGCCCCTTTTCATCAGTATGCTCCATGAGACTTGTCTCACAAGGCTCCATGGTTTTCTCATCACAATGCTCCAGCACCTTGTCATCACAATGCTTCACGACCTTGTCATGAAAATTTTCAATGGCACTTGTCATCATAATGCTCCAAGCCCTAGTCATCACAATGCTCCATTATATTTGTCATCACAATCCTCCATTACATTTGGCATCACAATGCTCCATGCCATTGTCATCGCAAGGGACCATGACATATGTCATCACAATGCTCCCTGACACCTGTCTTCACAATACTCCATGACCTTCTCATCACAATGCCCCATGCCCTTGTCATCACAATGCCCCATGCCCACTGTCATCACAATAATCTATTAAACTTGTCAGACCAATGCTCCATACCCCTGTCATCACAATGCTCCATGCCCTTGTCATCACAATGCTCCATGACCCCTGTCATCACAATGCTCTGTGACTCCAGTCATCACAATGCTTCATAACATTTGTCATCACAGTGGTCCATGCCCACATCATCACAAGGCTCTGTGACCTTTGTAACCACAATACTCCATGAACTTTTCATCACAATGCTCCATGACCCTTGTCATCACAATGCTCCATGCCTTTGTCAGAACAATGCTCCATGACCCTTGTCATCACAATGTGCCACGTGATTTTCATCACAACGGTCCACAACCTTGTCATCGTAATGCTCAATAAACCTTGTAATCACAATGCTCCATGCACTTCTCATCAAAATGCTCTCTCAACAGAGATATCACAATGTTCCATCACTAGTCATCACAATACTCCCTCACCCCTGTAATCACAATGTTCCATGACCCCTGTCATCACAATGCTACATCCCCTTATCATCACAATGTTCCATGACCCCTGACATCACAATGTTCCATAACCCCTGTCATCAAAATGCTCCATGACCCTTTTCATCCCAAAGCTCCATGACCCCTGACATCACAATGTTCTATAACCCCTGTCATCAAAATGTTCCATTACACTTTTCATCAAATTGCTGCATGACCCTGTCATCAAAATGCTCCCTGCCCTTCTCATCACAATGCACCACGCCCTTGACATCAAAATGCGCCATGACTTTTGTCATCACAAAGCTCCATAACCCTTGGAATCACAGTGTTCCATGAACCCTCTCATCACATTGTTCCATGCCCTTGTCATCACAAAGCTCCATGACGCTTGTCAAAACAATGTTCGATGCCCTTCTCATCACAATGCTCCATGCCCTTGTCATTACAATCCTCCATGACCCATGGATCACAGTGTTCCGTGACCTTGTATTCACAATGCTCCATGCCCACTCTCATCACAATAATCCATGAAACTTTTCAGACCAATGCTCCATGCCCTTCTCATCACAATGCTCCATTACACCTGTCATAACAATGCTCCATGACCACTGCCATCACAATGTTCCTCACCATTGTCATCACAAGGCTCCATGACCCTTGTCATCACAATGCTCCAAGACCCCTGTAATCACAATGCTCCATGCCCTTGTCATCACAAAGCTCAATGACGCATTTCATCAGAATGCTCCATGGCCTTCTCATCACAATGCTCCTTGCCCTTGTCATCACAATGCTCCAAGACCCCTGTAATCACAATGCTCCATGCCCCTTATCATCTCAATGCTCCATGAACCCTGTCATCACAATGCACCATGCCCATCACCATAATGCTTCAGGCTATTGTCATCACAATGAAATCAAAATGCTCCATGACCTCTGTCATCACAATGCTCCGAAACCTTGTGATCACAGTGTTCCATAAAACTTATCATCACAACACCCCATGACGCTCATCATCACAATTATCCATGGTCTTCTCATCACAATGCTCTATGAACTTTGTCATCACAATGCTCAATACACTTGTCATCACAATGCTCCGTGACACTTGTCGTCAGTATGCTCCTTGAACCCTGTCATGACAAGGCTCCATGCCTTTTTCATAACAATGATCCATGCCATTTTCATCACAATACTCCATGCCCTTGTCAGCACAAAGCTCCATGACGCATGTCATCAGAATTCTCCATGGCCTTGTCATCACAATGCTCCAAGACCCCTGTAATCACAATGCTCCATGCCCCTTTTCATCAGAATGTTCCATGAGAATTGTCATCACAAGGCTCCATGGACTTCCCATCACAATGCTCCAGGACCTTGTCATCACAGTGCTCAATTCCCTTCTCATTACAATGCTCCATGACCCCTGTCATCACAATACTCCATGAACATTTTCAGCCCAATGCTTCATGACCTTCTCATCACAATGCTCCATGACCCATATCATCACAATCCTCCATGACCACTGTCATCACAACACTCCATGACCCCTGACAACACAATGATCCGGGACTCTTGTCATCACAATGCTCCATTCCCTTGTCATCACAATGCTCCATGAACATTTTCAGCCCAATGCTCCATGACACTTGTCATCACAATGATCCATGCCCTTGTCATCCCAATGCTCCATGACCCCTGTAATCACAATGCTCCATGACGCTTATCATCACAGTGCTCCATGACCCTTATCATCACAATTCTCCATGCCTGTGTCATCAAAATCCTACATGACCTTGTCATCACAATGCTCCATGAGCTTGTCATCACAATACTCCATTACCATTTTCATCACAATCCTCCATGAACCTTGGGATCACATTGCTCCATGCCCTTGTCATCACAATGCTCCATGCTCCTTGAAATCAAAATGGTCCATGACCTCTGTCATCACAATGCTCCAACCCCTTGTGATCACAATGTTTCATAACACTTGTCATCACAACACTCCATGATGACTGTCATGACAATACTCCATGCACTTGTCGTCACAATGCTCCATGACCTTTGTCATCACAATTCTCAATACACTTGTCATCACAATGCTCCCTGACACTTGTCGTCAGAATACTCCTTGAACACTGTCATGAAAAGGCTCCATGCCTTTTTCATCAGAATGCTCCATGCCCTTTTCATCACAACGATCCAGGTCATTGTCATCACAATACTCCACAAGCTTGTCATCAGAATGCTCCATGATCATTGTCTTCAGAATGCTCCATGACCCCTGTCATCACAATGCTCCATACCCCTTGTCATTACAGTGTTCCATGACGCTCGTCATCACAATTATCCATGGTCTTCTCATCACAATGCTCCACAGGCTTGCCATCACAATGCTCCATGCCTTGGTCATCACGATGCTCCATGTCCCCAGTCATCACAATGCTCCATGTCCCCTGTCATCACAATTCTCCACGTTCTTGGCATCACTATGCTCCATGATACTTCTCATCACAGTGTTACATGTTTTGTCATAACAATTCTCAATGCACTTGTCATCGTAATGCTCCATGACCCCTGTCATAGCAAGCTCCATGTGATTGTCATCACAATGCTTCATGAACATGTCATCAAAATTCTCAATGGCCCTTGTTATCACAATGCGCCATGACCCTTGTCATCACAATGCTCCAAGCCCTTGTCATCAAAATGCTCCATTACCTTTGTCATCACAATCCTCCATGACACTTGGCATCACAATGCTCCATTCCATTGTCATTGCAATAGACCATGACATATGTCATCACAATGCTCCCTGACACCCTTCTTCACAATACTCCATGACCTTCTCATCACAATGCTCCATGCCCTTGTCATCACAATGCGCCATGCCCACTGTCATCACAATAATCCATGAAACTTGTCAGAAAAATGCTCCATGACCCTGTCATCACAATGCTCCATGCCCTTTCATCACAATGCTCTATGACCCCTGTCATCACAATGCTCTGTGACTCCAGTTATCACAATGCTTCATGAGCTTTGTCATCACAATGGTCCATGCCCTCGTCATCACAAGACTCTGTGACCTTGGTGACCACAACACTCCATGAACATTTCATCACAATGCTCGGTGACCCTTGTCATCACAATGCTCCATGCCTTTGTCAGCACATTACTCCATGACACATGGCATCAAATGAGCCATGCGCTTGTCATCACAATGCTCCACATCGCTGTCATCACAATGCTCCACAAACCTTGTCATCACAATGCTCCATGCGTTTGTCAGCACAATGATCCATGACCCATGTCATCACAATGTGCCCTGCGTTTCTCATCACAATGCTCCACAGCCTTGTCATCACAATGCTCCATGCACCTCTCATCAAAATGCTCTCTCACCACTGATATCACAGTGTTCCATCACTAGTCAACACAATACTCCCTCCACCCTGTCATCCCAATGTTCCATGACCCTTGTCACAACAATGCTACATGCTCTTATCATCACAATGCTCCATGACCCTTTTCATCACAATGCTCCATGACCCCTAACATCACAATGTTCCATAAACACTGTCATCAAAATGTTCCATGACCCTTTTCATCCAATTGCTCCATGACCCTGTCATCACAGTGCTCCCTGCCCTTCTCATCACAACGCACCACGCTCTTGTCATCAAAATGCTCCATGGCCTATGTCATCACAAAGCTCCATGACCCTTGGAATCACAATGCTCCATGCCATTGTCATCACAAAGCTCCATGAAACCTCTCATCACATTGCTCCATGCCGTTGTCATCACAAAGCTCCATGACGCTTGTCATCACAATGCTCCATGCCCTTGTCATTGCAATCCTCCATGACACATGTATCACTGTGTTCCGTGCCCTTGTCATCACAATGCTCCATGCTCACTCTCATCACAATAATCCATGAAACTTTTCAGACCAATGCTCCATGCCCTTGTCATCACAATGCTCCATTACACCTGTCATAACAATGCTCCATGACCCCTGCCATCACAATGTTCTACGGCCTTGTCATCACAAGACTCCATGGCCCTTGTCATCACAATGCTCCAAGACTCCTGTAATCACAATGCTCCATGCCCATGTCATCACAAAGCTCCCTGACCCATGTCATCAGAATGCTCCATGGCCTTCTCATCACAATACTCCATGCCCTTGTCATCACAATGCTCCAAGACCCTTGTTATTACAATGATCCATGCCTCTTTGCATCTCAATGCTCCATGAACCCTGTCATCACAATGCACCATGCCCATCATCATAATGCTTCATGCTATTGTCATCACAATGAAATCAAAATTCTCCATGACCTCTCTCATCACAATGCTCCAAACCCTTGTGATCACAATGTTCCATAACACTTGTCATCACAACACCCCATGACGCTGGTCATCACAATTATCCATGGACTTCTCATCACAATGCTCCATGAACTTTGTCATCACAATTCTCAATACACTTGTCATCACAATGCTCCCGGATACTTGTCATCAGTATGCTCATTGAACCCTGTCATGACAAGTCTCCATTCCTTTTTCATCACAATGATCCATGCCCTTTTCATCACAATGCTCCATGCCATTGTCATCACAATACTCCACAAGCTTGTCATCAGAATGCTCCGTGACACTTTTCATCTCAATGATCCATGACCCCTGTCATCACAATGCTCCATGCCCCTTGTCATTACAGTGCTCCATGATGTTCGTTATCACAATTATCCATGGTCTTCTCATCACAGTGCTCCACGGTCTTGCCATCACAGTGCTCCATGCCCTGGTCATCACAATGCTCCATGTCCCCAGTCATCACCATGATCCATGACCCCTGTCATCACAATGCTCCATACCGCTTGTCATTACAGTGCTCCATGACACTCGTAATCACAATTGTCCATGGTCTTCTCATCACAATGCTCCACGCCCTTGTCATCAAAATGCTCCATGACCCTTGTCATCACAATGCTCCATGACCACTGTCATAACAATGCTCCATGACCCCTGTCATCACAAGGCTCCATACCACTTGTCATTACAGTGCTCCATGACGCTCCTCATCACAATTATCCATGGTCTTCTCATCACAATGCTCCACGGTCTTGTCATCACAGTGCTCCATGACACATGTATCACTGTGTTCCGTGCCCTTGTCATCACAATGCTCCATGCTCACTCTCATCACAATAATCCATGAAACTTTTCAGACCAATGCTCCATGCCCTTGTCATCACAATGCTCCATTACACCTGTCATAACAATGCTCCACGACCCCTGCCATCACAATGATCTACGGCCTTGTCATCACAAGACTCCATGACCCTTGTCATCACAATGCTCCAAGACCCCTGTAATCACAATGCTCCATGCCCATGTCATCACAAAGCTCCCTGACGCATGTCATCAGAATGCTCCATGGCCTTCTCATTACAATACTCCATGCCCTTGTCATCACAATGCTCCAAGACCCTTGTTATTACAATGATCCATGCCTCTTTACATCTCAATGCTCCATGAGCCCTGTCATCACAATGCACCATGCCCATCATCATAATGCTTCATGCTATTGTCATCACAATGAAATCAAAATTCTCCATGACCTCTCTCATCACAATGCTCCAAACCCTTGTGATCACAATGTTCCATAACACTTGTCATCACAACGCCCATGACGCTGGTCATCACAATTATCCATGGACTTCTCATCACAATGCTCCATGAACTTTGTCATCACAATTCTCAATACACTTGTCATCACAATGCTCCCTGACACTTGTCATCAGTATGCTCATTGAACCCTGTCATGACAAATCTCCATGCCTTTTTCATCACAATGATCCATGCCCTTTTCATCACAATGCTTCATGCCATTGTCATCACAATACTCCACAAGCTTGTCATCAGAATGCTCCGTGACCCTTGTCATCTCAATGATCCATGACCCCTGTCATCACAATGCTCCATGACACCTGTCATCACAATGCTCCATGCCCCTTGTCATTACAGTGCTCCATGATGTTCGTTATCACAATTATCCATGGTCTTCTCATCACAGTGCTCCACGGTCTTGCCATCACAATGCTCCATGCCCTGGTCATCACAATGCTCCATGTCCCCAGTCATCACAATGCTCCATGACCCCTGTCATCACAATGCTCCATACTGCTTGTCATTACAGTGCTCCATGACACTCGTAATCACAATTGTCCATGGTCTTCTCATCACAATGCTCCATGCCCTTGTCATCAAAATGCTCCATGACCATTGTCATCACAATGCTCCATGACCACAGTCATAACAATGCTCCATGACCCCTGTCATCACAAGGCTCCATACCACTTGTCTTTACAGTGTTCCATGATGCTCTTCATCACAATTATCCATGGTCTTCTCATCACAATGCTCCACGGTCTTGCCATCACAGTGCTCCATGCCTTGGACATCACAATGCTCCATGTCCCCGGTCAACACAATACTCCCTCACCCCTGTCATCACAATATTCCATGACCCTTGTCACAACAATGCTACATGGCTTTATCATCACAATGCTCCATTCCCCTGACATCACAATGTTCCATAACCCCTGTCATCACAATGCTCCCTGCCCTTCACAACAGAATGCACCCCCCCGTCATCAAAATGCTCCATGACCTTTGTCATCACAAAGCTCAATGACCCTTGTCATCACAATGCTGCATGCCATTTTCATCACAATGCTCCATGAACCCTCTCATCAAATTGTTCCATGCCCTTGTCATCACAGGCTCCATGATGCTTTTCATCACAATGCTCGATGCCATTCTTATCACAATGCTCCATGTGCTTCTCATTACAATCCTCCATGACCCATGTATCACAGTGTTCCATGCCCTTGTCATCACAATGCTCCTTGCCTCCTCTCATCACAATAATCCATGAAACTTTTCAGACCAATGCTCCATGCCCTTGTCATCACAATGCTCCATTACCCCTGTCATAACAATGCTCCATGACCCCTGCCATCACAATGTTCCACAGCCTTGTCATCACAAGGCTCCATGACCCTTGTCATCACAATGCTCCAAGACCCCTGTAATCACAATGCTCCATGCCCTTGTCATCACAAAGCTCAATGACACATGTCAACAGAATGCTCCATGGCCTTCTCATTCACGATGTTCCATGCCTTTGTCATCACAATGCTCCAAGACTCCTGTAATCGCAATGCTCCATGCCCCTTTTCATCTCAATGCTCCATGAACCCTGTCATCACAATGCACCATGCCCATCATCATAATGCTTCAGGCTACTGTCATCACAATGAAACCAAAATGCTCCATGACCTCTGTCATCACAATGCTCCAAATCCTTGAGATCAATATGTTCCATAACACTTATCATCACAACGCCCCATGACGCTCGTCATCACAATTATCCATGGTCTTCTCATCACAATGCTCCATGACCTTTGTCATCACAATACTCAATACCCTTGTCATCACAATGCTCCCTGACACTTGTTGTCAGTTTGCTCCTTGAACCCTGTCATGACAAGGCTCCATGACTTTTTCATCACAATGATCCATGCCCTTTTCATCACAGTGCTCCAAGACCGCTGTAATCACAATGCTCCATGCCCTTGTCCTCACAAAGCTCCATGATGTATGTCATTAGAACACTCCATGGCCTTCTCATCCCAATGCTCCATGCCCTTGTCATCACAATGCTCCAAGACCCCTGTAATCACAATGCTCCATGGCACTTTTCATCAGAATGCTCCATGAGACTTGTCATCACAAGGCTCCATGGTCTTCTCATCACAGTGCTCCAGTACCCTGTCATCACAATGCTCCATGACCCCTGTCATCACAGTACTCCATGGACATTTTCAGCCCAATGCTCCATGACCTTCTCATCACAATGCGCCATGACCCCTGTCATCACAATGCTCCATGACCACTGTCATCACAATGCTCCATGAACCCTGACAACACAATGATCCGGGACTCTTGTCATTAAAATGCTCCATGACCATTGTCATCACAATGATCCATGTGCTTGTCATCCCAATGCTCCATGACCCCTGTAATCACAATGCTCCGTGATGCTTCTCATCACAGTGCTCCATGAACCTTGTCATCATAATGCTCCTTGCCTTTGTCAACAAAATGGTACATAATCTTGTCATCACAATTCTCCATGCGCTTGTCATCACAATCCTCCATGACCATTGGGATCACATTGCTTCATGCCCTTGCCATCTCTCTCTTGCCTTTCTGGTTTTTACAGATATTCGGATGTCCCTTTTGACCGGTGGTAAGTGACAATTCTTTGTAGTGTGGATTTGTATTGCGCGCTTGCTTGATTGGCCAAAAAGGGTGTATGCGTTTTCTTCTGAATATATTCAGGAGAAAAGGCATACGCCCTTTTTGGCCAAGTGCATCTCTGTCCAAGTTGGGATGCTTTTCCTGTGCTTTAAAGGCGATTCCAATTTACCTCTTGAAATATGTTTTGTGCAATTCTGCCTCATTTTCAAGTCCGCGTCATTGCCTTCCCTCAACAGATTTTTGGAAGAGAGTAGTCCTTTATAAGTCTGCAGGTTTGTGAAATGCTGTGCCCCTGAGCTCCAATTTTCAAATCCCATCTTTGTGAGCTGGCCGCAAATCCACAATTTTGCTTCAGGACCTATACTGGTTCCAGGGGTCGCTATATTGGTTCCCTGTGGGTGGTGGAGGCTTTGGTTAATTCTTCTTCCTGCCGGGAAATTAGAGTGACATGTGCCCGTCCAAATGCCTACATCTACTCTCTGATTGGTTCTCCCTCTTCCCTTTCATCCTCTGCACAATTAGCAAACTGTGCGAACCAGGAGGTTATAGGGGCTGACTCTCCTAAGTTGGGAGATTGATAGTAAAGCAGTTGGAATGCCAAAGTGGAGCACAAGGAGAGGAAAAATTAGGAGAGTTTTAGAAACCTTTCGCCATCACAGGGTGTCCATTTTCTAGGTTTCCCATACATGTTATAATTGTTGTGATATACCCTTCTACCTGGAGATTTGGGACACATGGAATGGTGGCATGCATTACTACTTTAAAAGGTCTGCATTTTCTCTCCCAATCTCACCAGTCCTCTCAGTCCCAAGTGTCCAGCCTTATGTCTCATCCAGCTGTCTTGGCAGATAGGGTCATTCCAGGTTTCATCAGAAACCCTGAAGGAATTGTGTAAGAATTTCGCTGTTTTTTGGGGTTTTTTTGAAATTCATTTTTATAATGGGGTTGAGCTGATTTTCACTGACGTGTTTATGCCAGTCTAGACACAATTGATTCCCTTATGGAGACATATCAATACATAGGTTTTAAGATTCTTAGTAGTCAGATATATTCCTCTGTGGGGCATAGGGGTGTTGAGTCCCGTTCACTGAGGAAGGTGTAGGTCTTGTCTATTCTGTATTTGGTTTATGGAATGGTACCTGTGCTAATATCAAACTCTGGTTTTATGCATCACCCCACCTCTCCTTTCCCCTGAAGCAGGCATAAGAGATTTTTGCTAAATGTGAGACTCTGTTCTCTTTCCTAATTCAGTTCATGTGTTGTGATATTGACATTCCCTCTATAAGTGATATCTTATGATAAGATTCTTTTTCTGTGTGACTAATTTCCCTTAAAATCATCATACCTAAATCCACTCTTTATGCTGCTACTGGCCTTATATACATTGATTTCACGTCTGAGTGATATTCCGTTGTACAAAATTACCACAAGTTCTTTATGCATTTCTCTTTTTCCTGGGATATTTTAGGTGTACCAAAGTTGAGGTTCTTGTATGCAGAGCAGCCCTAAACTTTGGGGTGCCTGTGTCTTATTGACATTTAGTCTTCCCAAGTTATATGTCCATGAGTTGAAGTCCCCTTGCTCCGGGGCTTTGTATTTTAGATGTTTTAAAAGCAGCATACACTTCTTCAGAGTGCCTCTTGGATATTTATACCCCACCCATCAGCGTGACTAGGCTCCCTGTTTTCCATGGCCTCTCCTGCATTTCTGGTTTGTACACATTTTTTGGATTGCCTTTCTGAGCAGTGGAAATTGAGACTTCTTTGTTGTGCGGATTTGCATTTCCCTCTTGCTTGGTTGGCCAAGAACTCTGCATGTGTTTTTTTCCTGAAGATATTCACGAAAAAAACGCATACACCCTTTTGCCCAACCGCATCATTTTAGAAATTCTGCTGCTTTTCATATGCTTTAAATGTGAGTACAATCTACCATTTGAAATCTGTTTCCTGCAATTCTGCCTCTCATTCAGATCCTCTTCGTTACCTTACCTGAATATATTTTTGGACGTTGGTTATCATTTATATCTTTGCAGGTCTTTGAATTGTCTGCTCCTGAGCTCCATTTTGCAACTCGCTTTTTTTGTGAGCTGGCCGCCAAACCATTGGATTACTTCTGGCCCTATTCTGGTTCTGGGGAGGCAGGCTGAGCCTTTGGTTAATTCTTCTTCCTAATGGGAAATTAGAGTGACATGTGCCTGTCAAAAGTCCTACAGCTCATCTCTCATTGGTTCCCCCTCTTCCCATTTATCCTCTGCACAAATTGCAAACTGTGTGAAACAGGAGGTTAAAGGTGCTGATTCTCCAAGTGGGGAGATTGTTAGTAATGTGGCTGGAATGGCGAACCCCAGCACCAGGAGATCAAAAATGAGGTGCATTTTAGACACCTTTCCTGAGCACACGGTGTACATTCATCTCGGTTTCCCAGGCATGTTTTCGCTGTCAGAAGATTCGCTTGAACCTGCAGATTTGGGACCCATGGAATGGGTACCAGGCAGTATTACTTTAAAAGGTCTGCATTTCCTCACCCAGCCTCTCTAACATCTCTTAGCGTGCATAGCTTCCAGCCTTATATAATCATCCTGCTGTGGGTCTACATGTGTTCAATCCATGTTACATCGTAGCCCTTCAACAAAAGTTGTAAGAATTTTTGTCTGTCTCACTGTTTTTATAAATAGTTTTAAATTTATTTTTATATTGGTTACAGCTGATTTTCAAAGCTCTGTTTTTTGCTGCTGTACATCCACTTGATTCATGTACTGTGAGACAACAATAACTTCTTTTTCAGATGCTTACCAGTCATATGTATTATTTTCCAGTGACTTGAGTGGGCTGAGTGCAGTTCTTTGAGGTACCGTGTAGGCCTTGTCAGTTATTCAATTTGGTACTTGGAATGGTATCTTTGCTAATTTCAACCTCCTGGATAATACCTCACCATTCCCCACCTTTCCCATTTAGCAGCCTTATGTCTATTTTCTACATATTTGACTATGTTTCTGTTTTGTAATTTATTTCATGTGTAGCCATTTTTGATTCCACCTTTAAGTGACATCTTATGATATGTGTCTTTTTCTTTCTGACATATGTCACTTAGAATGATCGTATGTAACTCCTCCAGAGTTGTTACAACTGGCCTTATTTCATTGATTTCTGGATGAGTAATATTCCACTCTACATAAGTACCCCATCTCTTTTATCCATTTTATCCTTCCAGGGACATTTAGGTTATATCCAAGTTGAGGCCCTTTTTAACAGAGAGGTGGTAAACGTTCGGGTGCCTGTTTTCTGTCGATTTTTGTTTTTCCCAAGGTACACGCCCATGAGTGCAAGTGCCCTATGCTCTGTAGCTCATTTTTTAGATGTTTTAGCAAACACAATACACTTCTCCAGAGTGGCCGTTGGCAAATTACATTTCCACTATCAGCCTCACAGGGCTCCCTTTTCTCCTCGCCCTGTCCTGCATTTCTGGTGTTTACACTTTATGTGGATGGCCCTTCTGACTGATGTGAAGTGATACATTTTGTGATATTGATTTCCAGTGCCCACCTGTTTGGTTGGATAAAAAGTGTGTATGGCCTTTACTTGAATATATTCAGAAAAAATGCATACACCCTTTTTGGCCAACTGCATCATTGGCGATGTTCAGCCCCTTTTCTTGTGCTTTAATGGGGAGTCCTTTCTACCTCTTCAAATCTGTTTCCTGCCACTCTCCCTTGCTTACAAGTCCTTTTCTGTGACTTACCTCAAGACATTTTTCGACGATAGATATTTTCAACTCTGCAGTTTCATGAATTTTAGTGCCCCTGAGTTCCATTTTTCAACTTGTGTTTTTGGAAACTGGACACAAAACAGCGGGATTTCCTCTAGCCCTATTCTGTTTCCATGGGCAATTCTAGCCTTTGATGAATTTGTCTTCTGGATTGGAAATTAGAGTGGCATGTGCCTGTCCGAACACCTAAGACTTGTCTCTAAATTTTTCTCATCCTTCCGCTTCATCCTCTGGACAAATTCCAAACTGTGTGCAACAGGATGTTGACGGTGCTGATATCCCCAAGTGAGGAGATTGTTAGGAAAGATGCTGGAGGGTTGAACCCGAGCACCAGGCGATGAGGAGATGAGGTGCCTTTTCCAAACTCTTTCCGATCAAACGGTGTACCATCCTCTAGGTGTGACAGGCATGTTTTAGCTGTAGGAAGGGTCCCGTGCATGTAAGGAGAACACCAGGGATTTTTCCAAATCAGTGCCTCCCCGAACCCCAAACTGGGGAATTTTTAAGCTACGGCTACACGTATGTCCTTTAAGGGCCTTGGGAAATAGGCAGAGCCCAAACTTTAGATGACTGAAATCTTCAGGGTCAGAAGCGCTCACCATCGGCCTTGCTTAGGTTACATTTTATCTGTCATTGATAGATGATGTCAATAAAAATATCTATTCTTTTTCAGATTATTTCCCCTTATAGGTTATTGCAAAATATTCAGTGTAGTTCCCTGTGCTATACAGTAGTTCCTTGTTGATGATCTATTTTATACATAGCAGTGTGTATGTGTTAATCCCAAACTGTTAATTTATCCCTTCTCCTACCTTTCCCCTTTGGTAATAATAAATTATAAGGTTTTATACTTCTCAGAAACGGGGGAGCTGAAAGAGAGGTATCATTTTCAATGGAAAAGCATTCAAAACAAGATTGAAGCTTCAGCCAAGAGTATTCGATGTACATCCATGGAAATAAATCACTTCATTTCTCTAATGTTGACCTGACAAATAAGACAGACGTCTTCACTGAACTTGCTTATAGGAAAGTGATGGAAATATCAAATGTAAGTCTTAGAAACATCTTATTTTACCCGAGCATTATACACTGCTCTATGTTAACTACAGTTTGGCTCACACATCTGTTCATTGAAGTTACAATGTTCTCAATTTCTGTTACTGATCCTCCAGAGTGGACCCCAACAGGAGTCCCCGTGCCCAGTGTCATTGGAGCCAACAGATCAAGACTGAGTTTGGTTCAGAAGCAAAGGAAACATTATTTTGAAAACAGAATGGAGAGGTGAGAGTGTGCACTCCCCCATGGGCTGTGGGCTGGGCTGCTGTGTAGGGTCCCCGGCAGCGTCAGTGGGAGGGAGGGGATGGAGCTCTCGAGGGCTGCGTTGGCTGCAGCTCAGGCTCTATGCCGCGGAGTCTGCATGGGACCCCGCTAGCTGAGGTGTCGACCCAGCCATTCTGCACTAGGAAATCGGGTCTGAAGTGCCGGGTGTGGGACCTCTGCATGCGGAACCCTAGGAGCACGTGAAATTAGACAAAGCACAAAGGAAAAACAGGTTAGACTTTATTTTATTGCCCAGATTCTCTTTTTATCTCCCAGGAATTTTTAATGAACGTTGCCGGAGACGAACACCTCCTCTGCTTTTTGTTCCGTTCCTTATTCTTGGGGTGTTGAGGGTGCAGACCCCTCTTTTGTAACTGCTTCATGCTGTGGTGGGAGCCCTGATACATGGGGGGAGGGGCAAAACGTCTCCCCACCAGCCTCCTGGTGAGGTTGATTGTCCCAAGGCCTCCTGCCTCACTTCTCGTCCGCCTGAGCACCAGCATTGGAAGTGTACAGATTCTAATGACCTTTAAGGGTCCAGGAAAGAGAGGCGCAGAGATGCTGCGGTGGCAGGTTTCACCCCACCCCACATATGTTCGGCGACCTTAGGCTGACAGTTTTTGCCAGACTAGATGCTCTGACCAGTAGTCTGTGCTTTCTTTAATTAGGTCCCTGAATTAATGTACAAACAGCACCATGTGTCAGAGCCCTGCCCGCGCAACTCCCAGACAGTCCAGGGTCAGTGGTGATCCAGGACCATGACGTCCACTGAGTCAACGGCCTTTAGAATAGCCAGCAGTCCAGCCGGTCATATTGGCCACCATCACCGCGGTGTCTGTAGGGTTTTCTATGGTGAAAGCGTGATATACGTTTCCCCCGCCAAGCTTATTAGCTCCCCTCTGGGTGCAGTAAGTCCTGCAAGCAGTAGTCTGCTCTTTCGGGGCACAGTCTTGTCGTTTTCTGAGAGAAACTCCAGGTCAAGTGATGGTCACACGAGTCATCTTGGGGGCCCGTTGCCCCCGTTTATCTCTCTGGAGGTTGGAGTTGGAGGGCCTCCTCACTCGAGGTCAGTGTGTCCACAGAGCGACCGCTGCAACTTCAGGGCATGATGGGTGGTTAGGATCACCACGAGGGGTCCTTTTCCCTTAGGAGGGAGCTGGCCTTGCGGGCTGCTGATTTCCAGCTTTTTAGATACCCCAGTATCCTGGCCTGATGAGTCGGTGGGCAAAGCCCTTGGTGACCATAGTTTATCATACCTGAAGGGCATTCTTGTGTTGCTCCATTTCAAGTGGTCCCAGTTTTTGCACTAAGGCTCCAAGGGCGATTAACCTTTGACCGGGTATGTAAAGGTCAAAGGGTTTAGCTAAAGTAGGGAGTTCCTGGGCAAGGGTCTGTATTGACTGCTCTTTCCATTCTTGAAAGGCTGCTTCTGGATTCTATTCAAAAGGATCATCATCTTTTCGTGTCAGTGTTTCATGTAGAGGCCCAGCTATTACACTGTAGTTAGGGATCCAGATGCAGAAAACCTTGGCCTCCCCAGGAACCCCTAAGCTATCTTCTAGTTTTAGAAGAGGTAAGGCTGCAAATGGCTTCTTCCCTATCCTGGGATGCGTTTCTCCGAATATCTGTGAGAATGAAGCCCAGGCATGTCACCTTAGCCTGGGATATTTGAGCGTTTTTCTTAGACACCTTCTATCCTTTCTTGGCTAGGTAGTTCAGAGGCGTCTTTAGTAGGCCTGGCGATCAGAATGTCATCTGCATATTGAAGGAGGGTTCCCTTTTACAGAGGTTGAACTTTTAGTTCTTTAGAGGACATTTCCCCAATGATGGTGTGGGGATTTTTGAACCATTGGGGCAGGACGGCCCAGCATTATTGCTTTTGTTGCATGTTGTGTCCTGCCACTCACAAGCCAAAAATTCTTGTGACTCTGAGATGAATCGAATACAGAAGAAGGCATCATTGAAGTCTAATACAGAATGCCATGGCCTGGTGGAAGGTAGAATGACCAGCAGGGAGTAGGAAATAGGAGCTACTGGATGTATATCCTCGGTGGCTTCACTGACTGTCCTGATATACTTTACCAGGTCTCCAGCAGCCCATGGGGCTCTCATGGTCAGGCCAATCCCAGGATATGGAGCTCACCTGGGCTGCACCCCTACCCCACAGCCCACGGGGCTCTCGTGGTCAAGTCCCTCCCATGGTATGGAGCTCACCTCTGCAGCTACCCAGCCGCCCATGGGGCTCTCCTACTCAGGCCCTTCCCAGGATACGGAGCTCCCCTGGGCAGGTACCCCAGCAGGGCTGGACATACAGGAACTGTGCACATAGCCCAACTTGCAGAGAACCCACAGCTCACCTGTCGCTCACAGCTGACACAGAATACCTCAGAGCAGGACTTGAACTAACAAACAGCAGCTCTGACAGGTCTGTGACCATGGCTATCACTCTCTGCAGGCTCTTTCTGCCTGGTCTTCCAGACACTTCCACTGCAGCCAGGGCACCAGGCCTCTGTCTCCACACACCATCACTCCTCTCCCTGACTCCTGGGTTCCTCTCATTAGGATAGTGCCTTCTTGAAGTTGTTTTCCACTCATGGACCAGATAAAATGATAAGAAAACAAGCCGCAGCTGCAGCCCCTTGTCTATCCTGACTCTCAAGAGCCCACACCTGTTCCTAGGGCCTGGCCCGTTTAGCAAGTTTCATTTTCTGCAACTGTGAGCCCCTGAGGGGTGAGGATTGGCTGATTTTGGTAGCCTGAAACTGCCTGCCAGCCCTCCACAGGTGTGCCTGGGTTGAGGGCAATATAAACAGCTCTCCAGTGAGCGACAGCCCTTGTAGCTGTGACTGACGCCATATTCTCTGCCCCGTAGGCAGTGCCGGGGCTGTGCTGGTGGGAGGGAGTGAGGGGCCGTGGCTTTGTGGGTGGCCAGGTGTGAGTGGGGCTCTGCTGGACTTTCTGCAGGAGTTGTCAGGCTGCCACCTGCTAAAGAAGAGGATGTGTCACCGATACCTGCCGCTGGAATTTCTCCCCAGGCAGAGGTGAGGAAGTAAAAAAGCAGTGGGGGCCGTGGCAGGAGGGGTATCTCAGGCACGGAAATGGAAAGCTTCCAGAAGAGCATCTGGGGCCAGGACCATCCTGACTGGCCTGCAGGCACCAAGTCGGCCTGTGTCCTGTCGCTGGTGTGGCTCCACAGCCCTTCCTCTAAGCTTGCAAGTTCTTGTACATATTCAGGTGTTTTACCTGGAAAGGGTGGGAAGAGTTCAGCTGCCGCAGGACTGGGGCTCAGCTCACGTTTACTCACAGATGCCTTGGCTTGGTCCCCCAGCTTTGCAATGAGGACCCTCCTTGCTTGGGGGGTGGGCTGCTGGCTGTATGGGAGATGATTCCCCACCTCTGACCAACTTCAGAATTGTTTACCGCTGGAGCAAGTGCCCTGATAGGGTTTTCCTCTGTCTAACTCGTGGGTTCAGGTTTTTTTTTTTCTTTTTTGGTTCAAGTTAGATTTTATTCCTCTTTTATGTATTTATAGATATAAGCATGGAAATAATTCATTCATATAAATACATCTGTGTAAAGGGAAGAACTTTTTTCTGTTTTATTTTTAAATTTTATTTTTAAAAATTTTGAAATTTAATTTTATTTATTTTTTTATACAGCAGGTTATTATTAGTTATGTATTTTATGCATATACATGTATACAGGGCAATCCCAGTCTCAAAACTCATCCCAACACCACCTACCCATGGCTTCCCACACTTGGTGTCCATACGTGTGTTCTCTACCTCTGTGTCTCTATTTCTTCCCTGCAAACCAGTTCATCTGTTCCATTTTTCTAGCTTCCACGTATATGCATTAATATACAATATTTGTTTTTCTCTTTCTGACTTACTTCATTCTGTATGACAGTCTCTAGATCCATCGACGTCTCTACAAATGACCCAGTTTCATTCCTTCTTATGGCTGAGTAATATTCCATTTTATATATGGACCACATCTTTATCCATTCGTCTGTCTGTGGGTATTTAGGTTGCTTCCATTACCTGGCTATCGTAAATAGTGCTGAAATGAGCATTGTGGTGAATGTGCCTTTTTGATTTATGGTTTTCTCTGGGTATATGCCCAGAAGTGGGATTGCTGGATCATATGGTAATTCTATTTCTAGTTTTTTTAAGGAAACTCCATACTGTTCTCCATCGTGACTGTATCAATTTACATTTCCACCACTAGTGGAAGAGGAATCCTTTTGTCCACACCCTCCCCAGAATTCGTTGTTTGTAGATTTTCTGATGATGCCGATTCTAACAGGTGTGAGGTGATACCTCATTGTAGTTTTGATTTGCATTTCTCTAATAATTAGTGATGTTGAGCAGCTTTTCATGTGCGCCTTGGCCATCTCTGTGTCTTCTTTGAAGAAACATCTCTTTAGATCTTCTGCCCATTTTTGTATTGGGTTGTTTGTTGTTTTAATATTAAGCTGCATGAGCTCTTTATATATATTGGAGATTAAACCTTTGTCCATTGATTCGTTTGCAAATATTTTCGCCCATTCTGAGGGGTGCTTTTTGCCATTCCCGTTTTTTAACAAAAAAAGAAAGAAAGAAAAAGAAGCAGAAGACTAATGTGTGTAAAATATGCCTTTGGAAACTGTCGTTTTGAAATATGGACGTCCTTTGAATTTTTTGGTCGATATATGAACCCAGGATTTGTTTTCAGGGCAGGTGTCATTTACAGGCCTGCAATGATTTTGAATATCAACTGACCATTAGCGCTGGGATTATAGCTGCTGTTGTGTGAAATGGCCACAAGGTGGCAGCAGTTCTCCCTTACCAAATCTGGTGTCAGGGGCAACAGAGCCTCAATGGAAGTCATGTTCTAGATTGGAATTTAGAATGGAATGTGCCAGGAGAAAGCCCCTCAAGTTTGTCTCACTACTTCTTGTTCGTGTTTTTAATTTAATTTTTTATTTTTTATTACAGCAAATTTGATTACAATGTTTGGCTCGTTGTAGGTGTGGAAGATGTGGTTCTTTTACCCATATAAATATGTCTGTTCTTCCTGGGATCCTTTTCCCATGTACCTTATGACAGAATGTTGAGTAGTCTTCTGTTGGTATTCTGTAGGTCTTTGGTGATTCTATATGTCACCTGTGTTTGTATATGTCTGTTAACCCCAATATCATAATGAAACCAATCCTCACACCTTTCCATTGGTGAACCATAAGTTTGTTGAATGAATCTGTGATTGCCCTTCTCCGTGGAAATATCTGCCCTGGTATCCATTTTTTGGTCACACCTATAAGAGATATGATATGATATGTGTCTTTCACTTTCTGACTTACTACAAGTCACGTGATTACCTCTAGACACACCTACGGTGCTGCAAATGGCATTGTGTCCTTTTATTCCTTGGCTTCTATTCTGCCTTAGCGAGGTCCATTTTCAACAATGTGATTCCCTGAGGGCTGAGGATTAGCTGACCTGGGTAGCCTGACCCTGCCGGCCGGCCCTCCCCTGGTGTGCCTGGGTTGAGGTCAATATAAACAGCGCTGCAGGCAGCAATAGCCCCTGAAGCTGTGCCTGACTCCATATTCTCTGCCCCGTCAGCAGTCTCGGGGCTGTGCTGGTGGGAGGGAGTGAGGGGCCACGGCTTTGTGGGTGGCCCGGTGTGAGTGGGTCTCTGCTGGACTTTCTGCAGGAGATGCCAGGCTTCCACCTGTAAAGAAGAGGATGTGTCACCCATACCTTCCGCTGGAATTTCTCTCCGGACAGAGGTGAGGAAGGAAAAAAGCAGTGGGGGCAGGGACAGGAGGGGTATCTCAGGCAGGGCAATGGAAAGTTTTCAGAAGAGCGCCCAGGTCCAGGATCATCCTGGCTGGCCTGCAGGCACCAAGTTGGCCTGCGTGCTGTCGCTGGTGTGGCTCCACGGCCCTTCTTCTAGGCTTTCAAGCCCTTGTACATATTCAGGTGTTTTACCTGGGAAGGGTGGGAAAAGTTCAGCAGCAGCTGGCCTGGGGCTCAGCTCACGGTTACTCACAGATGCCTCGGGTCCCTTTCACTGAGGAAAGTGTAGGTCTTGTCTATTCCATAGTTGGTTTTTGGAATGGTACCTGTGCTTATATCAAACTCTGGTTTTATGCATCACCCCACCTCTCCTTCCCCCTTAAGCAGGCATAAGAGTGTTTTCTAAATGTGAGACACTGTTCTCTTTCCTAACTCAGTTCAAGTGTAGCCATGTTTACAGGATCTTCATAAGTGATATCTTATGATAAGTTTATTTTTCTGTGTGACTTATTTCACTTAGAATCATCGTACCTGAATCCACCCATTTTGCTATTACTGGTCTTATGACATTGATTTCATGGCTGAAGGTTATTCTATCGTACCTAAGTACGACAATTTTTTGAACCATTTTTATATTTCCTGGGATATTTAAGGTGTACCCAAGTTGAGGTCCCTGTAAGCACTGCAGCCATAAATTTTGGGGTGGCTCTGTCTTATTGATTTTCAGTTTTCCCAAGGAATATTCCCTAGACTGGAAGTGCACTTGGCTCTGTAGCTCTGTTGTTTACTTGTTTTAGGGATCACAATGCACTCCTCCAGAGAGGCAGTTGGCAATTTACATCCCGTCCATCAGCATAACAAGGGTCCCTGTTCTCCAGGGCCTGTCTTACCTTTCTGGTTTTTACACATTTTGTGGATGTCCCTTTTGACCGGTGGGAAGTGATACTTCTTTGAGTGCAGATTTGCATTGCCCGCTTACTTGCTTGGCCAAAAACGGCGTATGCGTTTTCTCCTGAATATATTCAGGAGAAAACGCATACGCCCTTTTTGGCCAAGTGCATCATTGTCGAAGTTGTGCCCCTCTTCCTGTGCTTTAAAGGCGATTCCAACGTAACTCTTGAAATCTATTTCCTGCTATTCTGCCTCGCTTTAAAGTCCACCTCGTTGCCTTCCCTTAACAAATTTTGGACGATAGTTGTCCTTTATTACTCTGCCATTTTGTGAATTGCTGTGCCCTTGAGCTCCATTTTTCAACTCGTTTTTTGTGAGCTGACAGCAAGTCCAAAATTTTGGTTCAGGACCTATGCTGTTTCCCGTTGGGGGGCTGAGACTTTTGTTAATTCTTCTTCCTGCTGGGAAGTTAGAGTGATATGTGCCCGTCCAAATGCCTAACAGCTACTCTCTCACTGGTTCTCCATCTTCCCTTTCATCCTCTGCCAAATTGGAAATCTGTGCGAACCAGGAGGTTAAATGGACTGTCTCTCCAAGTTGGAGGATTGATAGTAAAGCAGATGGAAATTCAAACCAGAGCACCAGGAGAGGGACTATTCTTTGAGTTTTAGAATCCTTTCGTATTCACAGTGGGTCCGTTCTCTAGGTTTCCCGTACATGTTATAGCTGTAGTAATATTCCCTTCAACCTGGAGAGTTGTGACCCATGGAATGGGTGCCAAGCATTTGTGCTTTAAAGGGTCTGCATTTGCTCACCCAATCTCACCAATCCTCTCAGTCCCAAGTGTCCAGACTTATGCCACATCCAGCTGTCGTTGTAGATAGGGTCTTTCCAGGTTTCATCAGAGACCATGAAGGAATTGTTAAGAATTTTCCAGTTTTTTGTTTTGTTTTTGATATTCCTTTTTATAGTGGGTTTGAGCTGATTCTCGCTGCCATGTTTATGCCAGTCTAGACACACTTGATTCCCTTACGGAGACATATCAATACATAGGTTTTAAGATTCTTACTAGTCAGATATATTCCTCTGCGGGAAATATGGGGTTTTGAGTCCCTTTCACTGAGGAAGGTGTAGGTCTTGTCTATTCCATAGTTGGTTTTTGGAACGGTACCTGTGCTTATATCAAACTCTGGTTTTATGCATCACCCCACCTCTCCTTCCCCCTTAAGCAGGCATAAGAGTGTTTTCTAAATGTGAGACACTGTTCTCTTTCCTAACTCAGTTCAAGTGTAGCCATGTTTACAGGATCTTCATAAGTGATATCTTATGATAAGTTTCTTTTTCTGTGTGACTTATTTCACTTAGAATCATCGTACCTGAATGCACCCATTTTGCTGCTACTGGTCTTATGACATTGATTTCATGGCTGAGGGATATTCCAATGTACGTAAGTACCACAATTTTTTGAACTATTTTTATATTTCCTGGGATATTTAAGGTGTACCCAAGTTGAGGTCCTTGTAAGCAGTGCAGCCCTAAATTTTGGGGTGGCTCTGTCTTATTGATTTTCAGTTTTCCCAAGGTATATTCCCTAGACTGGAAGTGCCCTTGGCTCTGTAGCTGTGTTGTTTACTTGTTTTAGGGAACACAATGCACTCCTCCAGAGAGGCAGTTGGCAATTTACATCCCGCCCATCAGCATAACAAGGCTCCCTGTTCTCCAGGGCCTGTCTTGCCTTTCTGGATTTTACATATTTTGTGGATGTCCCTTTTGACCAGTGGGAATTGATACTTCTTTGTAGTGCAGATTTGCTTTGCCTGCTTGCTTGCTTGGCCAAAAAGGGCGTATGCGTTTTCTCCTGAATATATTCAGGAGAAAACGCATACGCCCTTTTTGGCCAAGTGCATCATTGTCGAAGTTGTGCCCCTCTTCCTGTGCTTTAAAGGCGATTCCAACGTACCTCTTGAAATCTGCTTCCTGCTATTCTGCCCCCCATTCAAGTCCACCTTGTTGCCTTCCATCAACAGATTTTTGGAAGATAGTTGTCCTTTATTACTCGGACAGTTTGTGAATTGCTGTGCCCCTGAGCTCCATTTTTCAACTCGTTTTTGGTGAGCTGACCGCAAGTGCAAAATTTTGGTTCAGGCCCTTTGCTGGTTCCCGGTGGGGGGCTGAGACTTTGGTTAATTCTTCTTCCAGCCGGGAAATTACAGTGATATGTGCCCGTCCAAATGCCTAACAGCTACTCTCTCATTGCTTCTCCCTCTTCCCTTTCATGCTCTGCCAAATTGGAAAGCTGTGCGAACCAGGAGGTTAAAGGGGCTGTCTCTCCAATTTGGGAGGTTGATAGTAAAGCAGATGGAAACACAAACTGGAGCACCAGGAGAGGGACTATTCGTTGAGTTTTAGAAACTTTTCGTATTCACAGTGGGTTCGTTCTCTATGTTTCCCGTACATGTTTAGATGTAGTAATATTCCCTATAACCTGGAGAGTTGGGACCCATGGAATGGGTGCCAGGCAGTTGTGCTTTAAAGGGTCTGCATTTGCTCACCCAATCTCACCAATCCTCTCAGTCCCAAGAGTCCAGCCTTATGCCACATCCAGCTGCCGTTGTAGATAGGGTCTTTCCAGGTTTCATCAGAGACCCTGAAGGAATTGTTAAGAAGTTCCCAGTTTTTTGTTTTGTTTTTGATATTCCTTTTTATAGTGGGTTTGAGCTGATTCTCGCTGCCATCTTTATGCCAGTCTAGACACACTTAATTCCCTTATGGAGACATATCAATACATAGGTTTTAAGATTCTTACTAGTCAGATATATTCCTCTGCGGGAAATATGGGGTTTTGAGTCCCTTTCACTGAGGAAGGTGTAGGTCTTGTCTATTCCATAGTTGGTTTTTGGAACGGTACCTGTGCTTATATCAAACTCTGGTTTTATGCATCACCCCACCTCTCCTTCCCCCTTAAGCAGGCATAAGAGTGTTTTCTAAATGTGAGACACTGTTCTCTTTCCTAACTCAGTTCAAGTGTAGCCATGTTTACAGGATCTTCATAAGTGATATCTTATGATAAGTTTCTTTTTCTGTGTGACTTATTTCACTTAGAATCATCGTACCTGAATCCACCCATTTTGATGCTACTGATCTTATGACATTGATTTAATGGCTGAGGGATATTCCATCGTATGTAAGTACCACAATTTTTTGAACCATTTTTATATTTCCTGGGATATTTAAGGTGTACCCAAGTTGAGGTCCTTGTAAGCAGTGCAGCCCTAAATTTTGGGGTGGCTCTGTCTTATTGATTTTCAGTTTTCCCAAGGTATATTCCCTAGAATGGAAGTGCCCTTGGCTCTGTAGCTCTGTTGTTTACTTTTCTTAGGGAACACAATGTACTCCTCCAGAGAGGCAGTTGGCAATTTACATCCCGCCCATCAGCATAACAAGGCTCCCTGTTCTCCAGGGCCTGTCTTGCCTTTCTGGTTTTTACACATTTTGTGGATGTCCCTTTTGACCGGTGGGAAGTGATACTTCTTTGTAGTGCAGATTTGCATTGCCCGCTTGCTTGCTTGGCCAAAAAGGGCGTATGCGTTTTCTCCTGAATATATTCAGGAGAAAACGCATACGCCCTTTTTGGCCAAGTGCATCATTGTCGAAGTTGTGTCCCTCTTCCTGTGCTTTAAAGGCGATTCCAACGTACCTCTTGAAATCCATTTCCTGCTATTCTGCCTCGCTTTCAAGTCCGCCTCGTTGTCTTCCCTCAACAGATTTTTGGACGATAGTTGTCCTTTATTACTCGGCCAGTTTGTGAAGTGCTGTGCCTCTGAGCTCCATTTTTCAACTCGTTTTTTCTGAGCGGACCGCAAGTCCAAAATTTTGGTTCAGGACCTATGGTGGTTTCCGGTGGGTGGCTGAGATTTTGATTAATTCTTCTTCCTGCCGGGAAATTTGAGTGACATGAGCCCGTCCAAATGCCTAACAGCTACTCTCTCATTGGTTCTCCCTCTTCCCTTTCATCCTCTGCTAAATGGGAAAGCTGTGCGAACCAGGAGGTTAAAGGGGCTGTCTCTCCAATTTGGGAGGTTGATAGTAAAGCAGATGGAAAGTCAAACCGGAGCACCAGGAGAGGGACTATTCGTTGAGTTTTAGAAACATTTCGTATTCACAGTGGGTCCATTCTCTAGGTTTCCCGTACATGTTATAGCTGTAGTAATATTCCCTTCAACCTGGAGAGTTGGGACCCATGGAAAGGGTGCCAGGCATTTGGCTTTAAAGGGACTGCATTTGCTCACCCAATCTCACCAATTTTCTCAGTCCCAAGTGTCCAGCCTTATGCCACATCCAGCTGTCGTGGTAGATAGGGTCATTCCAGGTTTCATCAGAGACCCTGAAGGAATTGTAAAGAATTTCCCAGTTTTATTGTTTTGTTTTTGAAATTCCTTTTTATAGTGGGTTTGAGCTGATTCTCGCTGCCATGTTTATGCCAGTCTACACATACTTGATTCCCTTACGAAGACATATCAATACATAGGTTTTAAGATTCTTACTAGTGAGATATATTCCTCTGTTGGAAATATGGGGTTTTGAGTCCCTTTCACTGAGGAAGGTGTAGGTCTTGTCTATTCCATATTTGGTTTTTGGAACGGTACCTGTGCTTATATCAAACTCTGGTTTTATGCATCACCCCACCTCTCCTTCCCCCTTAAGCAGGCATAAGAGTGTTTTCTAAATGTGAGACACTGCTCTCTTTCCTAACTCAGTTCAAGTGTAGCCATGTTTACAGGATCTTCATAAGTGATATCTTATGATAAATTTCTTTTTCTCTGTGACTTATTTCACTTAGAATCATCGTACCTGAATCCACGCATTTTGCTGCTACTGGTCTTATGACATTGATTTCATGGCTGAGGGATATTCCATTGTACATAAGTACCACAATTTTTTGAACCATTTTTATATTTCCTGGGATATTTAAGGTGTACCCAAGTTGAGGTCCTTGTAAGCAGTGCAGCCCTAAATTTTGGGGTGGCTCTGTCTTATTGATTTTCAGTTTTCCCAAGGTATATTCCCTAGACTGGAAGTGCCCTTGGCTCTGTAGCTCTTTTGTTTACTTGTTTTAGGGAACACAATGCACTCCTCCAGAGAGGCAGTTGGCAATTTACATCCCGCCCATCAGCATAACAAGGCTCCCTGTTCTCCAGGGCCTGTCTTGCCTTTCTGGTTTTTACACATTTTGTGGATGTCCCTTTTGACCGGTGGGAAGTGATACTTCTTTGTAGTGCAGATTTGCATTGCCCGCTTGCTTGCTTGGCCAAAAACGGCGTATGCGTTTTCTCCTGAATATATTCAGGCGAAAACGCATACGCCCTTTTTGGCCAAGTGCATCATTGTCGAAGTTGTGCCCCTCTTCCTGTACTTTAAAGGTGATTCCAACGTACCTCTTGAAATCTGTTTCCTGCTATTCTGCCTCGCTTTCAAGTCTGCCTCGTTGCCTTCCCTCAACAGATTTTTGGACGATAGTTGTCCTTTATTACTCGGCCAGTTTGTGAATTGCTGTGCCCCTGAGCTCCAATTTTCAAGTCATTTTTTGTGAGCTGACCGGAAGTCCAAAATTTTGGTTCAGGACCTATGCTGGTTCCCGGTGGGGGGCTGAGACTTGGTTAATTCTTCTTCCTGCGGGAAGTTAGAGTGAAATGTGCCCGTCCAAATGCCTAACACCTACTCTGTCATTGGTTCTCCCTCTTCCCTTTCATCCTCTGCCAAATTGGAAAGATGTGCGAACCAGGAGGTTAAAGGTGCTGTCTCTCCAAGTTGGGAGATTGATAGTAAAGCAGATGGAAAGTCAAACCGGAGTACCAGGAGAGGGACTATTCGTTGAGATTTAGAAAATTTTCGTATTCACAGTGTGTACGTACCCTAGGTCTCCTGTACATGTTATAGCTGTAGGAATATTCCCTTCAACCTGGAGAGTTGGGACCCATGGAATGGGTGCCAGGCATTTGTGCTTTAAAGGGTCTACATTTGCTCACCCAATCTCACCAATCGTCTCAGTCCCAAGTGTCCAGCCTTATGCCAAATCCTGCTGTCGTTGTGGATAGGGTCATTCGAGGTTTCATCAGAGACCCTGAAGGAATTGTAAAGAATTTCCCAGTTTTTTTGTTTTGTTTTTGAAATTCCTTTTTGTAGTGGGTTTGAGCTGATTCTCGCTGCCATGTTTATGCCAGTCTAGACACACTTGATTCCCTTACGGAGACATATCAATACATAGGTTTTAAGATTCTTACTAGTCAGATATATTCCTCTGTGGGAAATATGGGGTTTTCAGTCCCTTTCACTGAGGAAGGTGTAGGTCTTGTCTATTCCCTAGTTGGTTTTTGGAACAGTACCTGTGCTTATATCAAACTCTGGTTTTATGCATCACCCCACCTCTCCTTCCCGCTTAAGCAGGCATAAGAGTGTTTTCTAAATGTGAGACACTGTTCTCTTTCCTAACTCAGTTCAACTGTAGCCATGTTTACAGGATCTTCATAAGTGATATCTTATGATAAGTTTCTTTTTCTGTGTGACTTATTTCACTTAGAATCATCGTACTTGAATCCACCCATTTTGCTGCTACTGGTCTTATGACATTGATTTCATGGCTGAGGGATATTCCATTGTACATAAGTACCACAATTTTTTGAACCATTTTTATATTTCCTGGGATATTTAAGGTGTACCCAAGTTGAGGTCCTTGTAAGCAGTGCAGCCCTAAATTTTGGGGTGGCTCTGTCTTATTGATTTTCAGTTTTCCCAAGGTATATTCCCTAGACTGGAAGTGCCCTTGGCTCTGTAGCTCTGTTGTTTACTTGTTTTAGGGAACACAATGCACTCCTCCAGAGAGGCAGTTGGCAATTTACATCCCGCCCATCAGCATAACAAGGCTCCCTGTTCTCCAGGGCCTGTCTTGCCTTTCTGGTTTTTACACATTTTGTGGATGTCCCTTTTGACCGGTGGGAAGGGATACTTCTTTGTAGTGCACATTTGCATTGCCCGCTTGCTTGCTTGGCCAAAAAGGGCGTATGCGTTTTCTCCTGAATATATTCAGGAGAAAACGCATACGCCCTTTTTGGCCAAGTGCATCATTGTCGAAGTTGTGCCTCTCTTCCTGTGCTTTAAAGGCGATTCCAACGTACCTCTTGAAATCTGTTTCCTGCTATTCTGCCTCGCTTTCAAGTCCGCCTCGTTGCCTTCCCTCAACAGATTTTTGGACGATAGTTGTCCTTTATTACTCGGCCAGTTTGTGAATTGCTCTGCCCCTGAGCTCCATTTTTCAACTCGTTTTTGGTGAGCTGACCTCAAGTCCAAGATTTTGCTTCATGACCTATGCTGGCTCCTGTTGGGGGGCTGAGACTTTGGTTAATTCTTCTTCCTGCCGGGAAGTTAGAGTGATATGTGCCTGTCCAAATGCCTAACAGGTACTCTCTCATTGATTCTCCCTCTTCCCTTTCATCCTCTGCCAAATTAGAAACCTGTGCGAACCAGGAGGTTAAAGGGGCTGTCTCTCCAAGTTGGGAGGTTGATAGTAAAGCAGATGGAAAGTAAAACCGGAGCACCAGGAGAGGGACTATTCGTTGAGTTTTAGAAACCTTTTGTATTCACAGTGTGTCCGTTCTCTAGGTTTCCCGTACATGTTATAGCTGTAGTAATATTCCCTTCAACCTGGAGAGTTGGGACCCATGGAATGGGTGCCAGGCATTTGTGCTTTAAAGGGTCTGCATTTGCTCACCCAATCTCACCAATCGTCTCAGTCCCAAGTGTCCCTCCTTATGCCACATCCAGCTGTCATTGTAGATAGGGTCATTCCAGGTTTCATGAGAGACCCTGAAGGAATTGTAAAGAATTTCCCAGTTTTTTTGTTTTGTTTTTAATATTCCTTTTTATAGTCGGTTTGAGCTGATTCTCTCTGCCATGTTTATGCCAGTCTAGACACACTTGATTCCCTTACGGAGACATATCAATACATAGGTTTTAAGATTCTTACTAGTCTGATATATTCCTCTGCGGGAAATATGGGGTTTTGAGTCCCTTTCACTGAGGAAGGTGTAGGTCTTGTCTATTCCATAGTTGGTTTTTGGAACGGTACCTGTGCTTATATCAAACTCTGGTTTTATGCATCACCCCACCTCTCCTTCCCCCTTAAGCAGGCATAAGAGTGTTTTCTAAGTGTGAGACACTGTTCTCTTTCCTAACTCAGTTCAAGTGTAGCCATGTTTACAGGATCTTCATAAGTGATATCTTATGATAAGTTTCTTTTTCTGTGTGACTCAATTCACTTAGAATCATCGTACGTGAATCCACCCATTTTTCTGCTACTGGTCTTATGACATTGATTTCATGGCTAAGGGATATTCCATCGTACGTAAGTACCACAATTTTTTGAACCATTTTTATATTTCCTGGGATATTTAAGGTGTACCCAAGTTGAGGTCCTTGTAAGCAGTGCAGCCCTAAATTTTGGGGTGGCTCTGTCTTATTGATTTTCAGTTTTCCCAAGGTATATTCCCCAGACTGGAAGTGCCCTTGGCTCTGTAGCTCTGTTGTTTACTTGATTTAGGGAACACAATGCACTCGTCCAGAGAGGCAGTTGGCAATTTACATCCCTCCCATCAGCATAACAAGGCTCCCTGTTCTCCAGGGCCTGTCTTGCCTTTCTGGTTTTTACATATTTTGTGGAAGTCCCTTGTGACCGGTGGGAAGTGATACTTCTTTGTAGTGCAGATTTGCATTGCCCGCTTGCTTGCTTGGGCCAAAAGGGCGTATGCGTTTTCTCCTGAATATATTCAGGAGAAAACGCATACGCCCTTTTTGGCCAAGTGCATCATTGTCGAAGTTGTGCCCCTCTTCCTGTGCTTCAAAGGTGATTCCAACGTACCTCTTGAAATCTGTTTCCTGCTATTCTGCCTCGCTTTCAGGTCCGCCATGTTGCCTTCCCTCAACAGATTTTTGGACGATAGTTGTCCTTTATTACTCGGCCAGTTTGTGAATTGCTGTGCCCCTGAGCTCCATTTTTCAACTCATTTTCGTGAGCTGACCGCAAGTCCAAATTTTGGTTCAGGACCTATGCTGTTTCCCGGTGGGGGGCTGAGACTTTGGTTACTTCTTCTTCCTGCCGGGAAGTTAGAGTGATAGGTGCCCGTCCAAATGCCTAACAGCTACTCTCTCATTGGTTCTCCCTCTTCCCTTTCATCCTCTGCCAAATTGGAAACCTGTGCGAACCAGGAGGTTAAAGGGGCTGTCTCTCCAACTTGGGAGATTGATAGTAAAGCAGATGGAAAGTCAAACCGGAGCACCAGGAGAGGGACTATTCGTTGAGTTTTAGAAACCTTTCGTATTCACAGTGTCTCCGTTCTCTAGGTTTCCCGTACATGTTATAACTGTAGTAATATTCCCTTCAACCTGGAGAGTTGGGACCCATGGAATGGGTGCCATGCATTATTGCTTTAAAGGGTCTGCATTTGCTCACCCAATCTCACCAATCCTCTCAGTCCCAAGTGTCCAGCCTTATGCCACATCCAGTTGTCGTTGTAGATAGGGTCATTCCAGGTTTCATCAGAGACCCTGAAGGAATTGTAAAGAATTTCCCAGTTTTTTTGTTTTGTTTTTGAAATTCCTTTTTATAGTGGGTTTGAGCTGATTCTCTCTGCCATGTTTATGCCAGTCTAGACACACTTGATTCCCTTACGAAGACATATCAATACATAGGTTTTAAGATTCTTACTAGTGAGATATATTCCTCTGTTGGAAATATGGGGTTTTGAGTCCCTTTCACTGAGGAAGGTGTAGGTCTTGTCTATTCCATATTTGGTTTTTGGAACGGTACCTGTGCTTATATCAAACTCTGGTTTTATGCATCACCCCACCTCTCCTTCCCCCTTAAGCAGGCATAAGAGTGTTTTCTAAATGTGAGACACTGCTCTCTTTCCTAACTCAGTTCAAGTGTAGCCATGTTTACAGGATCTTCATAAGTGATATCTTATGATAAATTACTTTTTCTCTGTGACTTATTTCACTTAGAATCATCGTACCTGAATCCACGCATTTTGCTGCTACTGGTCTTATGACATTGATTTCATGGCTGAGGGATATTCCATTGTACATAAGTACCACAATTTTTTGAACCATTTTTATATTTCCTGGGATATTTAAGGTGTACCCAAGTTGAGGTCCTTGTAAGCAGTGCAGCCCTAAATTTTGGGGTGGCTCTGTCTTATTGATTTTCAGTTTTCCCAAGGTATATTCCCTAGACTGGAAGTGCCCTTGGCTCTGTAGCTCTTTTGTTTACTTGTTTTAGGGAACACAATGCACTCCTCCAGAGAGGCAGTTGGCAATTTACATCCCGCCCATCAGCATAACAAGGCTCCCTGTTCTCCAGGGCCTGTCTTGCCTTTCTGGTTTTTACACATTTTGTGGATGTCCCTTTTGACCGGTGGGAAGTGATACTTCTTTGTAGTGCAGATTTGCATTGCCCGCTTGCTTGCTTGGCCAAAAACGGCGTATGCGTTTTCTCCTGAATATATTCAGGCGAAAACGCATACGCCCTTTTTGGCCAAGTGCATCATTGTCGAAGTTGTGCCCCTCTTCCTGTACTTTAAAGGTGATTCCAACGTACCTCTTGAAATCTGTTTCCTGCTATTCTGCCTCGCTTTCAAGTCCGCCTCGTTGCCTTCCCTCAACAGATTTTTGGACGATAGTTGTCCTTTATTACTCGGCCAGTTTGTGAATTGCTGTGCCCCTGAGCTCCAATTTTCAAGTCATTTTTTGTGAGCTGACCGGAAGTCCAAAATTTTGGTTCAGGACCTATGCTGGTTCCCGGTGGGGGGCTGAGACTTGGTTAATTCTTCTTCCTGCGGGAAGTTAGAGTGAAATGTGCCCGTCCAAATGCCTAACACCTACTCTGTCATTGGTTCTCCCTCTTCCCTTTCATCCTCTGCCAAATTGGAAAGATGTGCGAACCAGGAGGTTAAAGGTGCTGTCTCTCCAAGTTGGGAGATTGATAGTAAAGCAGATGGAAAGTCAAACCGGAGTACCAGGAGAGGGACTATTCGTTGAGATTTAGAAAATTTTCGTATTCACAGTGTGTACGTACCCTAGGTCTCCTGTACATGTTATAGCTGTAGGAATATTCCCTTCAACCTGGAGAGTTGGGACCCATGGAATGGGTGCCAGGCATTTGTGCTTTAAAGGGTCTACATTTGCTCACCCAATCTCACCAATCGTCTCAGTCCCAAGTGTCCAGCCTTATGCCAAATCCTGCTGTCGTTGTGGATAGGGTCATTCGAGGTTTCATCAGAGACCCTGAAGGAATTGTAAAGAATTTCCCAGTTTTTTTGTTTTGTTTTTGAAATTCCTTTTTGTAGTGGGTTTGAGCTGATTCTCGCTGCCATGTTTATGCCAGTCTAGACACACTTGATTCCCTTACGGAGACATATCAATACATAGGTTTTAAGATTCTTACTAGTCAGATATATTCCTCTGTGGGAAATATGGGGTTTTCAGTCCCTTTCACTGAGGAAGGTGTAGGTCTTGTCTATTCCCTAGTTGGTTTTTGGAACAGTACCTGTGCTTATATCAAACTCTGGTTTTATGCATCACCCCACCTCTCCTTCCCGCTTAAGCAGGCATAAGAGTGTTTTCTAAATGTGAGACACTGTTCTCTTTCCTAACTCAGTTCAACTGTAGCCATGTTTACAGGATCTTCATAAGTGATATCTTATGATAAGTTTCTTTTTCTGTGTGACTTATTTCACTTAGAATCATCGTACTTGAATCCACCCATTTTGCTGCTACTGGTCTTATGACATTGATTTCATGGCTGAGGGATATTCCATTGTACATAAGTACCACAATTTTTTGAACCATTTTTATATTTCCTGGGATATTTAAGGTGTACCCAAGTTGAGGTCCTTGTAAGCAGTGCAGCCCTAAATTTTGGGGTGGCTCTGTCTTATTGATTTTCAGTTTTCCCAAGGTATATTCCCTAGACTGGAAGTGCCCTTGGCTCTGTAGCTCTGTTGTTTACTTGTTTTAGGGAACACAATGCACTCCTCCAGAGAGGCAGTTGGCAATTTACATCCCGCCCATCAGCATAACAAGGCTCCCTGTTCTCCAGGGCCTGTCTTGCCTTTCTGGTTTTTACACATTTTGTGGATGTCCCTTTTGACCGGTGGGAAGTGATACTTCTTTGTAGTGCAGATTTGCATTGCCCGCTTGCTTTCTTGGCCAAAAACGGCGTATGCGTTTTCTCCTGAATATATTCAGGAGAAAAAGCATACGCCCTTTTTGGCCAAGTGCATCATTGTCGAAGTTGTGCCCCTCTTCCTGTGCTTTAAAGGCGATTCCAACGTACCTCTTGAAATCTGTTTCCTGCTATTCTGCCTCGCTTTCAAGTCCGCCTCGTTGCCTTCCCTCAAAAGATTTTTGGACGGTAGTTGTCCTTTATTACTCGGCCAGTTTGTGAATTGCTGTGCCCCTGAGCTCCATTTTTCAACTCGTTTTTGGTGAGATGACCGCAAGTCCAAAATTTTGGTTCAGGACCTATACTGGTTCCCGGTGGGTGGCTGAGACTTTGGTTAATTCTTCTTCCTGCCGGGAAATTACAGTGATATGTGCCCGTCCAATTGCCTAACAGCTACTCTCTCATTGCTTCTCCCTCTTCCCTTTCATCCTCTGCCAAATTGGCAACCTGTGCGAAACAGGAGGTTAAAGGGGCTGTCTCTCCAAGTTGGGAGGTTGATAGTAAAGCAGATGGAAAGTCAAACCGGACCACCAGGAGAGGGACTATTCGTTGAGTTTTAGAAACCTTTCATATTCACAGTGTGTCCGTTATCTAGGATTCCGGTACATGTTATAACTGTAGTAATATTCCCTTCAACCTGGAGAGTTGAGACCCATGGAATGGGTGCCATGCATTATTGCTTTAAAGGGTCTGCATTTGCTCACCCAATCTCACCAATCCTCTCAGTCCCAAGTGTCCAGCCTTATGCCACATCCAGGTGTTGTTGTAAATAGGGTCATTCCAGGTTTCATCAGAGACCCTGAAGGAATTGTAAAGAATTTCCCAGTTTTTTGGTTTGTTTTTGAAATTCCTTTTTATAGTGGGTATGAGCTAATTCTCGCTGCCATGTTTATGCCAGTCTAGACACACTTGATTCCCTACGGAGACATATCAATCCATAGGTTTTAAGATTCTTACTAGTCAAATATATTCCTCTGCTAGAAATATGGGGTTTTGAGTCCCTTTCACTGAGGAAGGTGTACGTCTTGTCTATTCCATAGTTGGTTTTTGGAACGGTACCTGTGCTTATATCAAACTCTGGTTTTATGCATCACCCCACCTCTCCTTCCCCCTTAAGCAGGCATAAGAGTGTTTTCTAATTGTGAGACACTGTTCTCTTTCCTAACTCAGTTCAAGTGTAGCCATGTTTACAGGATCTTCATAAGTGATATCTTATGATAAGTTTCTTTTTCTGTGTGACTTATTTCACTTAGAATCATCGTACCTGAATCCACCCATTATGCTGCTACTGGTCTTATGACATTGATTTCATGGCTGAGGGATATTCCATCGTACATAAGTACCACAATTTTTTGAACCATTTTTATATTTCCTGGGATATTTAAGCTGTACCCAAGTTGAGGTCCTTGTAAGCAGTGCAGCCCTAAATTTTGGGGTGGCTCTGTCTTATTGATTTTCTGTTTTCTCAAGGAATATTCCCTAGACTGGAAGTGCCCTTGGCTCTGTAGCTCTGTTGTTTACTTGTTTAAGGGAACACAATGCACTCCTCCAGAGAGGCAGTAGGCAATTTACATCCCGCCCATCAGCATAACAAGGCTCCCTGTTCTCCAGGGCCTGTCTGCCTTTCTGGTTTTTACACATTTTGTGGATGTCCCTTTTGACCGGTGGGAAGTGATACTTCTTTGTAGTGCAGATTTGCATTTCCCGCTTCCTTGCTTGGCCAAAAAGGGTGTATGCGTTTTCTCCTGAATATATTCAGGAGAAAACGCATACGCCCTTTTTGGCCAAGTGCATCATTGTCCAAGTTGTGCCCCTCTTCCTGTGCTTTAAAGGCGATTCCAACGTACCTCTTGAAATCTGTTTCCTGCTATTCTGCCTCGCTTTCAAGTCCGCCTCGTTGCCTTCCCTCAAAAGATTTTTGGACGGTAGTTGTCCTTTATTACTCGGCCAGTTTGTGAATTGCTGTGCCCCTGAGCACCATTTTTCAACTCGTTTGTGGTGACCTGACCGCAAGTCCAAAATTTTTGTTCAGGACCTATGCTGGTTCCCGGTGGGTGGCTGAGAATTTGGTTAATTCTTCTTCCTGCCGGCAATTTAGAGTGATATGTGCCCGTCCAAATGCCTAACAGCTACTCTCTCATTGGTTCTCCCTCTTCCCTTTCATCCTCTGCCAAATTGGAAACATGTGTGAACCAGGAGGTTAAAGGGGCTGTCTCTCCAAGTTGGGAGGTTGATAGTAAAGCAGATGGAAAGTCAAGCCGGAGCACCAGGAGAGGGACTATTCGTTGAGTTTTAGAAACCTTTCGTATTCACAGTGTGTCCGTTCTCTAGGCTTCCCGTACATGTTATAGCTGTAGTAATATTCCCTTTAACCTGGAGAGTTGGGACCCATGGAATTGGTGCCTGGCATTTGTGCTTTAAAGGGTCTGCATTTGCTCACCCAATCTCACCAATCGTCTCAGTCCCAAGTGTCCAGCCTTATGCCAATTCCAGCTGTCGTTGTAGATATGGTCATTGCAGGTTTCATCAGAGACCCTGAACGAATTGTAAAGAATTTCCCAGTTTTTTTGTTTTGTTTTTGAAATTCCTTTTTATAGTGGGTTTGAGCTGATTCTCGCTGCCATGTTTATGCCAGTCTAGACACACTTGATTCCCTTACGGAGACATATCAATACATAGGTTTTAAGATTCTTACTAGTCAGATATATTCCTCTGTGGGAAATATGGTGTTTTGAGTCCCTTTCACTGAGGAAGGTGTAGGTGTTGTCTATTCCATAGTTTGTTTTTGGAACGGTACCTGTGCTTATATCAAACTCAGGTTTTATTCATCACCCCACCTCTCCTTCCCCATTAAGCAGGCATAAGAGTTTTTTCTAAATGCGAGACACTGTTCTCTTTAATAACTCAGTTCAAGTGTAGCCATGTTTACAGGATCTTCGTAAGTGATATCTTATGATAAGTTTCTTTTTCTGTGTGACTTATTTCACTTAGAATCATCGTACCTGAATCCACCCATTTTGCTGCTACTGGTCTAATGACATTGATTTCATGGCTGAGGTATATTCCATCGTATGTAAGTACCACAATTTTTTGAACCATTTTTATATTTTCTGGGATATTTAAGGTGTACCCAAGTTGAGGTCCTTGTAAGCAGTGCAGCCCTAAATTTGGGGTGGCTCTGTCTTATTGATTTTCAGTTTTCCCAAGGTATATTCCCTAGACTGGAAGTGCCCTTGGCTCTTTAGCTCTGTTGTTTACTTGTTTTAGGGAACACCATGCACTCCTCCAGAGAGGCAGTTGGCAGTTTACATCCCGCCCAACAGCATAACAAGGCTCCCTGTTCTCTGGGGCCTGTCTTCCCTTTCAGGTTTTTACAAACTTTGTGGATGTCCCTTTTGACCGGTGGGAATTGATACTTCTTTGTAGTGCAGATTTGCATTGCCCGCTTGCTTGCTTGGCCAAAAAGGGCGTATGCGTTTTCTCCTGAATATATTCAGGAGAAAACGCATACGCCCTTTTTGGCCAAGTGCATCATTGTCGAAGTTGTGCCCCTCTTCCTGTGCTTTAAAGGCGATTCCAACGTACCTCTTGAAATCTGTTTCCTGCTATTCTGCCTCGCTTTCAAGTCCGCCTCGTTGCCTTCCCTCAACAGATTTTTGGACGATAGTTGTCCTTTATTACTTGGCCACTTTGTGAATTGCTGTGTCCCTGAGCTCCATTTTTCAACTCGTTTTTGGTGAGCTGACCGGAAGTTCAAAATTTTGGTTCAGGACCTATACTGGTTCCCGGTGGGTGGCTGAGACTTTGTTTAATCCTTCTTCCTGCCGGGAAGTTGGAGTGATATATTCTTGTCCAAATGCCTAACAGCTACGCTCTCATTGGTTCTACCTCTTCCCTTTCATCCTCTGCCAAATTGGAAACCTGTGCGAACCAGGAGGTTAAAGGGGCTGTCTCTCCAAGTTGGGAGGTTGATAGTAAAGCAGATGGAAAGTCAAACCGGAGCACCAGGAGAGGGACTATTCGTTGAGTTTTAGAAACCTTTTGTATTCACAGTGTGTCCGTTCTCTAGGTTTCCCGTACATGTTATAGCTGTAGTAATATTCCCTTCAACCTGGAGAGTTGGGACCCATGGAATGGGTGCCAGGCATTTGTGCTTTAAAGGGTCTGCATTTGCTAACCCAAACTCACCAATCGTCTCAGTCCCAAGTGTCCCTCCTTATGCCACATCCAGCTGTCATTGTAGATAGGGTCATTCCAGGTTTCATCAGAGACCCTGAAGGAATTGTAAAGAATTTCCCAGTTTTTTTGTTTTGTTTTTGATATTCCTTTTTATAGTCGGTTTGAGCTGATTCTCGCTGCCATGTTTATGCCAGTCTAGACACACTTGATTCCCTTACGGAGACATATCAATACATAGGTTTTAAGATTCTTACTAGTCAGATATTTTCCTCTGTGGGAAATATGGGATTTTGATTCATTTTCACTGAGGAAGGTGTAGGTCTTGTCTATTCCATAGTTGGTTTTTGGAACGGTACCTGTGCTTATATCAAACTCTGGTTTTATGCATCACCCCACCTCTCCTTCCCCCTTAAGCAGGCATAAGAGTGTTTTCGAAATGTGAGACACTGTTCTCTTTCCTAACTCAGTTCAAGTGTAGTCATGTTTACAGCATCTTCATAAGTGATATCTTATGATAAGTTTCTTTTTCTGTGTGACTCATTTCACTTAGAATCATCGTACCTGAATCCACCCATTTTGCTGCTACTGGTTTTATGACATTGATTTCATGGCTGAGGGATATTCCATCGTACATAAGTACCACAATTTTTTGAACCATTTTTATATTTCCTGGGATATTTAAGGTGTACCCAAGTTGAGGTCCTTGTAAGCAGTGCAGCCCTAAATATTGGGGTGGCTCTGTCTTATTGATTTTCAGTTTTCCCAAGGTATATTCCCTAGACTGGAAGTGCCCGTGGCTCTGTAGCTCTGTTCTTTACTTGTTTTAGGGAACACAATGTACTCCTCCAGAGAGGCAGTTGGCAATTTACATCCCGCCCATCAGCATAATAAGGCTCCCTGTTCTCCAGGGCCTGTCTTGCCTTTCTGGTTTTTAAACATTTTGTGGATGTCCCTTTTGACCGGTGGGAAGTGATACTTCTTTGTAGTGCAGATTTGCATTGCCCGCTTGCTTGCTTGGCCAAAAAGGGCGTATGCGTTTTCTCCTGAATATATTCAGGAGAAAACGCATACGCCCTTTTTGGCCAAGTGCATCATTGTCGAAGTTGTGTGACTCTTCCTGTGCTTTAAAGGCGATTCCAACGTACCTCTTGAAATCTGTTTCCTGCTATTCTGCCTCGCTTTCAAGTCCGCCTCGCTGCCTTCCCTCAACAGATTTTTGGACGATAGTTGTCCTTTATTACTCGGCCAGTTTGTGAATTGCTGTGCCCCTGATCTCCATTTTTCAACTCGTTTTTGGTGAGCTGACCGCAAGTCCAACATTCTGGTTCAGGACCTATGCTGGTTCCCGGAGGGAGGCTGAGACTTTGGTTAATTCTTCTTCCTGCCAGGAAGTTAGAGTGATATGTGCCCGTCCAAATGCCTAACAGCTACTCTCTCATTGGTTCTCCCTATTCCCTTTCATCCTCTGCCAAATTGGAAACCTGTGCGAACCAGGAGGTTAAAGAGGCTGTCTCTCCAAGTTGGGAGGTTGATAGTAAAGCAGATGGAAAGTCAAACCGGAGCACCAGGTGAGGGACTATTCGTTGAGTTTTAGAAACCTCTCGTATTCACAGTGTGTCCGTTCTCTAGGTTTCCCGTACATGTTATAGCTGTAGTAATATTCCCTTCAACCTGGACAGTTGGGAGCCATGGAATGGGTGGCAGGCATTTGTGCTTTAAAGGGTCTGCATTTGCTCACCCAATCTCACCAATCGTCTCAGTCCCAAGTGTCCCTCCTTATGCCACATCCAGCTGTCATTGTAGATAGGGTCATTCCAGGTTTCATCAGAGACCCTGAAGGAATTGTAAAGAATTTCCCAGTTTTTTTGTTTTGTTTTTGAAATTCCTTTTTATAGTGGGTTTGAGCTGATTCTCGCTGCCATGTTTATGCCAGTCTAGACACACTTGATTCCCCTACGGAGACCTATCAATCCATAGGTTTTAAGATTCTTACTAGTCAGATATATTCCTCTGCGGGAAATATGGGGTTTTGAGTCCCTTTCACTGAGGAAGGTGTAGGTCTTGTCTATTCCATAGTTGGTTTTTGGAACGGTACCTGTGCTTATATCAAACTCTGGTTTTATGCATCACTCCACCTCTCCTTCCCCCTTAAGCAGGCATAAGAGTGTTTTCTAAATGTGAGACACTGTTCTCTTTCCTAACTCAGTTCAAGTGTAGCCATGTTTACAGGATCTTCATAAGTGATATCTTATGATAAGTTTCTTTTTCTGTGTGACTTATTTCACTTAGAATCATCGTACCTGAATGCACCCAATTTGCTGCTACTGGTCTTATGACATTGATTTCATGGCTGAGGGATATTCCAATGTACGTAAGTACCACAATTTTTTGAACTATTTTTATATTTCCTGGGATATTTAAGGTGTACCCAAGTTGAGGTCCTTGTAAGCAGTGCAGCCCTAAATTTTGGGGTGGCTCTGTCTTATTGATTTTCAGTTTTCCCAAGGTATATTCCGTAGACTGGAAGTGCCCTTGGCTCTGTAGCTCTGTTCTTTACTTGGTTTAGGGAACACAATATACTCCTCCAGAGAGGCAGTTGGCAATATACATCCCGCCCATCAGCATAACAAGGCTCCCTGTTCTCCAGGGCCTGTCTTGCCTTTCTGGTTTTTACACATTTTGTGGATGTCCCTTTTGACCGGTGGGAAGGGATACTTCTTTGTAGTGCACATTTGCATTGCCCGCTTGCTTGCTTGGCCAAAAAGGGCGTATGCGTTTTCTCCTGAATATATTCAGGAGAAAACGCATACGCCCTTTTTGGCCAAGTGCATCATTGTCGAAGTTGTGCCTCTCTTCCTGTGCTTTAAAGGCGATTCCAACGTACCTCTTGAAATCTGTTTCCTGCTATTCTGCCTCGCTTTCAAGTCCGCCTCGTTGCCTTCCCTCAACAGATTTTTGGACGATAGTTGTCCTTTATTACTCGGCCAGTTTGTGAATTGCTCTGCCCCTGAGCTCCATTTTTCAACTCGTTTTTGGTGAGCTGACCTCAAGTCCAAGATTTTGCTTCATGACCTATGCTGGCTCCTGTTGGGGGGCTGAGACTTTGGTTAATTCTTCTTCCTGCCGGGAAGTTAGAGTGATATGTGCCTGTCCAAATGCCTAACAGGTACTCTCTCATTGATTCTCCCTCTTCCCTTTCATCCTCTGCCAAATTAGAAACCTGTGCGAACCAGGAGATTAAAGGGGCTGTCTCTCCAAGTTGGGAGGTTGATAGTAAAGCAGATGGAAAGTAAAACCGGAGCACCAGGAGAGGGACTATTCGTTGAGTTTTAGAAACCTTTTGTATTCACAGTGTGTCCGTTCTCTAGGTTTCCCGTACATGTTATAACTGTAGTAATATTCCCTTCAACCTGGAGAGTTGGGACCCATGGAATGGGTGCCAGGCATTTGTGCTTTAAAGGGTCTGCATTTGCTCACCCAATCTCACCAATCGTCTCAGTCCCAAGTGTCCCTCCTTATGCCACATCCAGCTGTCATTGTAGATAGGGTCATTCCAGGTTTCATGAGAGACCCTGAAGGAATTGTAAAGAATTTCCCAGTTTTTTTGTTTTGTTTTTAATATTCCTTTTTATAGTCGGTTTGAGCTGATTCTCTCTGCCATGTTTATGCCAGTCTAGACACACTTGATTCCCTTACGGAGACATATCAATACATAGGTTTTAAGATTCTTACTAGTCTGATATATTCCTCTGTGGGAAATATGGGGTTTTGAGTCCCTTTCACTGAGGAAGGTGTAGGTCTTGTCTATTCCATAGTTGGTTTTTGGAACGGTACCTGTGCTTATATCAAACTCTGGTTTTATGCATCACCCCACCTCTCCTTCCCCCTTAAGCAGGCATAAGAGTGTTTTCTAAGTGTGAGACACTGTTCTCTTTCCTAACTCAGTTCAAGTGTAGCCATGTTTACAGGATCTTCATAAGTGATATCTTATGATAAGTTTCTTTTTCTGTGTGACTCAATTCACTTAGAATCATCGTACGTGAATCCACCCATTTTTCTGCTACTGGTCTTATGACATTGATTTCATGGCTAAGGGATATTCCATCGTACGTAAGTACCACAATTTTTTGAACCATTTTTATATTTCCTGGGATATTTAAGGTGTACCCAAGTTGAGGTCCTTGTAAGCAGTGCAGCCCTAAATTTTGGGGTGGCTCTGTCTTATTGATTTTCAGTTTTCCCAAGGTATATTCCCCAGACTGGAAGTGCCCTTGGCTCTGTAGCTCTGTTGTTTACTTGATTTAGGGAACACAATGCACTCGTCCAGAGAGGCAGTTGGCAATTTACATCCCTCCCATCAGCATAACAAGGCTCCCTGTTCTCCAGGGCCTGTCTTGCCTTTCTGGTTTTTACATATTTTGTGGAAGTCCCTTGTGACCGGTGGGAAGTGATACTTCTTTGTAGTGCAGATTTGCATTGCCCGCTTGCTTGCTTGGGCCAAAAGGGCGTATGCGTTTTCTCCTGAATATATTCAGGAGAAAACGCATACGCCCTTTTTGGCCAAGTGCATCATTGTCGAAGTTGTGCCCCTCTTCCTGTGCTTCAAAGGTGATTCCAACGTACCTCTTGAAATCTGTTTCCTGCTATTCTGCCTCGCTTTCAGGTCCGCCATGTTGCCTTCCCTCAACAGATTTTTGGACGATAGTTGTCCTTTATTACTCGGCCAGTTTGTGAATTGCTGTGCCCCTGAGCTCCATTTTTCAACTCATTTTCGTGAGCTGACCGCAAGTCCAAATTTTGGTTCAGGACCTATGCTGTTTCCCGGTGGGGGGCTGAGACTTTGGTTACTTCTTCTTCCTGCCGGGAAGTTAGAGTGATAGGTGCCCGTCCAAATGCCTAACAGCTACTCTCTCATTGGTTCTCCCTCTTCCCTTTCATCCTCTGCCAAATTGGAAACCTGTGCGAACCAGGAGGTTAAAGGGGCTGTCTCTCCAACTTGGGAGATTGATAGTAAAGCAGATGGAAAGTCAAACCGGAGCACCAGGAGAGGGACTATTCGTTGAGTTTTAGAAACCTTTCGTATTCACAGTGTCTCCGTTCTCTAGGTTTCCCGTACATGTTATAACTGTAGTAATATTCCCTTCAACCTGGAGAGTTGGGACCCATGGAATGGGTGCCATGCATTATTGCTTTAAAGGGTCTGCATTTGCTCACCCAATCTCACCAATCCTCTCAGTCCCAAGTGTCCAGCCTTATGCCACATCCAGTTGTCGTTGTAGATAGGGTCATTCCAGGTTTCATCAGAGACCCTGAAGGAATTGTAAAGAATTTCCCAGTTTTTTTGTTTTGTTTTTGAAATTCCTTTTTATAGTGGGTTTGAGCTGATTCTCTCTGCCATGTTTATGCCAGTCTAGACACACTTGATTCCCTTACGAAGACATATCAATACATAGGTTTTAAGATTCTTACTAGTGAGATATATTCCTCTGTTGGAAATATGGGGTTTTGAGTCCCTTTCACTGAGGAAGGTGTAGGTCTTGTCTATTCCATATTTGGTTTTTGGAACGGTACCTGTGCTTATATCAAACTCTGGTTTTATGCATCACCCCACCTCTCCTTCCCCCTTAAGCAGGCATAAGAGTGTTTTCTAAATGTGAGACACTGCTCTCTTTCCTAACTCAGTTCAAGTGTAGCCATGTTTACAGGATCTTCATAAGTGATATCTTATGATAAATTACTTTTTCTCTGTGACTTATTTCACTTAGAATCATCGTACCTGAATCCACGCATTTTGCTGCTACTGGTCTTATGACATTGATTTCATGGCTGAGGGATATTCCATTGTACATAAGTACCACAATTTTTTGAACCATTTTTATATTTCCTGGGATATTTAAGGTGTACCCAAGTTGAGGTCCTTGTAAGCAGTGCAGCCCTAAATTTTGGGGTGGCTCTGTCTTATTGATTTTCAGTTTTCCCAAGGTATATTCCCTAGACTGGAAGTGCCCTTGGCTCTGTAGCTCTTTTGTTTACTTGTTTTAGGGAACACAATGCACTCCTCCAGAGAGGCAGTTGGCAATTTACATCCCGCCCATCAGCATAACAAGGCTCCCTGTTCTCCAGGGCCTGTCTTGCCTTTCTGGTTTTTACACATTTTGTGGATGTCCCTTTTGACCGGTGGGAAGTGATACTTCTTTGTAGTGCAGATTTGCATTGCCCGCTTGCTTGCTTGGCCAAAAACGGCGTATGCGTTTTCTCCTGAATATATTCAGGCGAAAACGCATACGCCCTTTTTGGCCAAGTGCATCATTGTCGAAGTTGTGCCCCTCTTCCTGTACTTTAAAGGTGATTCCAACGTACCTCTTGAAATCTGTTTCCTGCTATTCTGCCTCGCTTTCAAGTCCGCCTCGTTGCCTTCCCTCAACAGATTTTTGGACGATAGTTGTCCTTTATTACTCGGCCAGTTTGTGAATTGCTGTGCCCCTGAGCTCCAATTTTCAAGTCATTTTTTGTGAGCTGACCGGAAGTCCAAAATTTTGGTTCAGGACCTATGCTGGTTCCCGGTGGGGGGCTGAGACTTGGTTAATTCTTCTTCCTGCGGGAAGTTAGAGTGAAATGTGCCCGTCCAAATGCCTAACACCTACTCTGTCATTGGTTCTCCCTCTTCCCTTTCATCCTCTGCCAAATTGGAAAGATGTGCGAACCAGGAGGTTAAAGGTGCTGTCTCTCCAAGTTGGGAGATTGATAGTAAAGCAGATGGAAAGTCAAACCGGAGTACCAGGAGAGGGACTATTCGTTGAGATTTAGAAAATTTTCGTATTCACAGTGTGTACGTACCCTAGGTCTCCTGTACATGTTATAGCTGTAGGAATATTCCCTTCAACCTGGAGAGTTGGGACCCATGGAATGGGTGCCAGGCATTTGTGCTTTAAAGGGTCTACATTTGCTCACCCAATCTCACCAATCGTCTCAGTCCCAAGTGTCCAGCCTTATGCCAAATCCTGCTGTCGTTGTGGATAGGGTCATTCGAGGTTTCATCAGAGACCCTGAAGGAATTGTAAAGAATTTCCCAGTTTTTTTGTTTTGTTTTTGAAATTCCTTTTTGTAGTGGGTTTGAGCTGATTCTCGCTGCCATGTTTATGCCAGTCTAGACACACTTGATTCCCTTACGGAGACATATCAATACATAGGTTTTAAGATTCTAACTAGTCAGATATATTCCTCTGTGGGAAATATGGGGTTTTCAGTCCCTTTCACTGAGGAAGGTGTAGGTCTTGTCTATTCCCTAGTTGGTTTTTGGAACAGTACCTGTGCTTATATCAAACTCTGGTTTTATGCATCACCCCACCTCTCCTTCCCGCTTAAGCAGGCATAAGAGTGTTTTCTAAATGTGAGACACTGTTCTCTTTCCTAACTCAGTTCAACTGTAGCCATGTTTACAGGATCTTCATAAGTGATATCTTATGATAAGTTTCTTTTTCTGTGTGACTTATTTCACTTAGAATCATCGTACTTGAATCCACCCATTTTGCTGCTACTGGTCTTATGACATTGATTTCATGGCTGAGGGATATTCCATTGTACATAAGTACCACAATTTTTTGAACCATTTTTATATTTCCTGGGATATTTAAGGTGTACCCAAGTTGAGGTCCTTGTAAGCAGTGCAGCCCTAAATTTTGGGGTGGCTCTGTCTTATTGATTTTCAGTTTTCCCAAGGTATATTCCCTAGACTGGAAGTGCCCTTGGCTCTGTAGCTCTGTTGTTTACTTGTTTTAGGGAACACAATGCACTCCTCCAGAGAGGCAGTTGGCAATTTACATCCCGCCCATCAGCATAACAAGGCTCCCTGTTCTCCAGGGCCTGTCTTGCCTTTCTGGTTTTTACACATTTTGTGGATGTCCCTTTTGACCGGTGGGAAGTGATACTTCTTTGTAGTGCAGATTTGCATTGCCCGCTTGCTTTCTTGGCCAAAAACGGCGTATGCGTTTTCTCCTGAATATATTCAGGAGAAAAAGCATACGCCCTTTTTGGCCAAGTGCATCATTGTCGAAGTTGTGCCCCTCTTCCTGTGCTTTAAAGGCGATTCCAACGTACCTCTTGAAATCTGTTTCCTGCTATTCTGCCTCGCTTTCAAGTCCGCCTCGTTGCCTTCCCTCAAAAGATTTTTGGACGGTAGTTGTCCTTTATTACTCGGCCAGTTTGTGAATTGCTGTGCCCCTGAGCTCCATTTTTCAACTCGTTTTTGGTGAGATGACCGCAAGTCCAAAATTTTGGTTCAGGACCTATACTGGTTCCCGGTGGGTGGCTGAGACTTTGGTTAATTCTTCTTCCTGCCGGGAAATTACAGTGATATGTGCCCGTCCAATTGCCTAACAGCTACTCTCTCATTGCTTCTCCCTCTTCCCTTTCATCCTCTGCCAAATTGGCAACCTGTGCGAAACAGGAGGTTAAAGGGGCTGTCTCTCCAAGTTGGGAGGTTGATAGTAAAGCAGATGGAAAGTCAAACCGGACCACCAGGAGAGGGACTATTCGTTGAGTTTTAGAAACCTTTCGTATTCACAGTGTGTCCGTTATCTAGGATTCCGGTACATGTTATAACTGTAGTAATATTCCCTTCAACCTGGAGAGTTGGGACCCATGGAATGGGTGCCATGCATTATTGCTTTAAAGGGTCTGCATTTGCTCACCCAATCTCACCAATCCTCTCAGTCCCAAGTGTCCAGCCTTATGCCACATCCAGGTGTTGTTGTAAATAGGGTCATTCCAGGTTTCATCAGAGACCCTGAAGGAATTGTAAAGAATTTCCCAGTTTTTTGGTTTGTTTTTGAAATTCCTTTTTATAGTGGGTATGAGCTAATTCTCGCTGCCATGTTTATGCCAGTCTAGACACACTTGATTCCCTACGGAGACATATCAATCCATAGGTTTTAAGATTCTTACTAGTCAAATATATTCCTCTGCTAGAAATATGGGGTTTTGAGTCCCTTTCACTGAGGAAGGTGTACGTCTTGTCTATTCCATAGTTGGTTTTTGGAACGGTACCTGTGCTTATATCAAACTCTGGTTTTATGCATCACCCCACCTCTCCTTCCCCCTTAAGCAGGCATAAGAGTGTTTTCGAAATGTGAGACACTGTTCTCTTTCCTAACTCAGTTCAAGTGTAGTCATGTTTACAGCATCTTCATAAGTGATATCTTATGATAAGTTTCTTTTTCTGTGTGACTCATTTCACTTAGAATCATCGTACCTGAATCCACCCATTTTGCTGCTACTGGTTTTATGACATTGATTTCATGGCTGAGGGATATTCCATCGTACATAAGTACCACAATTTTTTGAACCATTTTTATATTTCCTGGGATATTTAAGGTGTACCCAAGTTGAGGTCCTTGTAAGCAGTGCAGCCCTAAATTTTGGGGTGGCTCTGTCTTATTGATTTTCAGTTTTCCCAAGGTATATTCCCTAGACTGGAAGTGCCCGTGGCTCTGTAGCTCTGTTCTTTACTTGTTTTAGGGAACACAATGTACTCCTCCAGAGAGGCAGTTGGCAATTTACATCCCGCCCATCAGCATAATAAGGCTCCCTGTTCTCCAGGGCCTGTCTTGCCTTTCTGGTTTTTAAACATTTTGTGGATGTCCCTTTTGACCGGTGGGAAGTGATACTTCTTTGTAGTGCAGATTTGCATTGTCCGCTTGCTTGCTTGGCCAAAAAGGGCGTATGCGTTTTCTCCTGAATATATTCAGGAGAAAACGCATACGCCCTTTTTGGCCAAGTGCATCATTGTCGAAGTTGTGTGACTCTTCCTGTGCTTTAAAGGCGATTCCAACGTACCTCTTGAAATCTGTTTCCTGCTATTCTGCCTCGCTTTCAAGTCCGCCTCGTTGCCTTCCCTCAACAGATTTTTGGACGATAGTTGTCCTTTATTACTCGGCCAGTTTGTGAATTGCTGTGCCCCTGATCTCCATTTTTCAACTCGTTTTTGGTGAGCTGACCGCAAGTCCAACATTCTGGTTCAGGACCTATGCTGGTTCCCGGAGGGAGGCTGAGACTTTGGTTAATTCTTCTTCCTGCCAGGAAGTTAGAGTGATATGTGCCCGTCCAAATGCCTAACAGCTACTCTCTCATTGGTTCTCCCTATTCCCTTTCATCCTCTGCCAAATTGGAAACCTGTGCGAACCAGGAGGTTAAAGAGGCTGTCTCTCCAAGTTGGGAGGTTGATAGTAAAGCAGATGGAAAGTCAAACCGGAGCACCAGGTGAGGGACTATTCGTTGAGTTTTAGAAACCTCTCGTATTCACAGTGTGTCCGTTCTCTAGGTTTCCCGTACATGTTATAGCTGTAGTAATATTCCCTTCAACCTGGACAGTTGGGAGCCATGGAATGGGTGGCAGGCATTTGTGCTTTAAAGGGTCTGCATTTGCTCACCCAATCTCACCAATCGTCTCAGTCCCAAGTGTCCCTCCTTATGCCACATCCAGCTGTCATTGTAGATAGGGTCATTCCAGGTATCATCAGAGACCCTGAAGGAATTGTAAAGAATTTCCCAGTTTTTTTGTTTTGTTTTTGATATTCCTTTTTATAGTGGGTTTGAGCTGATTCTCGCTGCCATGTTTATGCCAGTCTAGACACACTTGATTCCCTTACGGAGACATATCAATACATAGGTTTTAAGATTCTTACTAGTCAGATATTTTCCTCTGTGGGAAATATGGGATTTTGATTCATTTTCACTGAGGAAGGTGTAGGTCTTGTCTATTCCATAGTTGGTTTTTGGAACGGTACCTGTGCTTATATCAAACTCTGGTTTTATGCATCACCCCACCTCTCCTTCCCCCTTAAGCAGGCATAAGAGTGTTTTCGAAATGTGAGACACTGTTCTCTTTCCTAACTCAGTTCAAGTGTAGTCATGTTTACAGCATCTTCATAAGTGATATCTTATGATAAGTTTCTTTTTCTGTGTGACTCATTTCACTTAGAATCATCGTACCTGAATCCACCCATTTTGCTGCTACTGGTTTTATGACATTGATTTCATGGCTGAGGGATATTCCATCGTACATAAGTACCACAATTTTTTGAACCATTTTTATATTTCCTGGGATATTTAAGGTGTACCCAAGTTGAGGTCCTTGTAAGCAGTGCAGCCCTAAATTTTGGGGTGGCTCTGTCTTATTGATTTTCAGTTTTCCCAAGGTATATTCCCTAGACTGGAAGTGCCCGTGGCTCTGTAGCTCTGTTCTTTACTTGTTTTAGGGAACACAATGTACTCCTCCAGAGAGGCAGTTGGCAATTTACATCCCGCCCATCAGCATAATAAGGCTCCCTGTTCTCCAGGGCCTGTCTTGCCTTTCTGGTTTTTAAACATTTTGTGGATGTCCCTTTTGACCGGTGGGAAGTGATACTTCTTTGTAGTGCAGATTTGCATTGCCCGCTTGCTTGCTTGGCCAAAAAGGGCGTATGCGTTTTCTCCTGAATATATTCAGGAGAAAACGCATACGCCCTTTTTGGCCAAGTGCATCATTGTCGAAGTTGTGTGACTCTTCCTGTGCTTTAAAGGCGATTCCAACGTACCTCTTGAAATCTGTTTCCTGCTATTCTGCCTCGCTTTCAAGTCCGCCTCGTTGCCTTCCCTCAACAGATTTTTGGACGATAGTTGTCCTTTATTACTCGGCCAGTTTGTGAATTGCTGTGCCCCTGATCTCCATTTTTCAACTCGTTTTTGGTGAGCTGACCGCAAGTCCAACATTCTGGTTCAGGACCTATGCTGGTTCCCGGAGGGAGGCTGAGACTTTGGTTAATTCTTCTTCCTGCCAGGAAGTTAGAGTGATATGTGCCCGTCCAAATGCCTAACAGCTACTCTCTCATTGGTTCTCCCTATTCCCTTTCATCCTCTGCCAAATTGGAAACCTGTGCGAACCAGGAGGTTAAAGAGGCTGTCTCTCCAAGTTGGGAGGTTGATAGTAAAGCAGATGGAAAGTCAAACCGGAGCACCAGGTGAGGGACTATTCGTTGAGTTTTAGAAACCTCTCGTATTCACAGTGTGTCCGTTCTCTAGGTTTCCCGTACATGTTATAGCTGTAGTAATATTCCCTTCAACCTGGACAGTTGGGAGCCATGGAATGGGTGGCAGGCATTTGTGCTTTAAAGGGTCTGCATTTGCTCACCCAATCTCACCAATCGTCTCAGTCCCAAGTGTCCCTCCTTATGCCACATCCAGCTGTCATTGTAGATAGGGTCATTCCAGGTTTCATCAGAGACCCTGAAGGAATTGTAAAGAATTTCCCAGTTTTTTTGTTTTGTTTTTGAAATTCCTTTTTATAGTGGGTTTGAGCTGATTCTCGCTGCCATGTTTATGCCAGTCTAGACACACTTGATTCCCTTATGGAGACATATCAATACATAGGTTTTAAGATTCTTACTAGTCAGATATATTCCTCTGCGGGAAATATGGGGTTTTGAGTCCCTTTCACTGAGGAAGGTGTAGGTCTTGTCTATTCCATAGTTGGTTTTTGGAACGGTACCTGTGCTTATATCAAACTCTGGTTTTATGCATCACCCCACCTCTCCTTCCCCCTTAAGCAGGCATAAGAGTGTTTTCTAAATGTGAGACACTGTTCTCTTTCCTAACTCAGTTCAAGTGTAGCCATGTTTACAGGATCTTCATAAGTGATATCTTATGATAAGTTTCTTTTTCTGTGTGACTTATTTCACTTAGAATCATCGTACCTGAATGCACCCAATTTGCTGCTACTGGTCTTATGACATTGATTTCATGGCTGAGGGATATTCCAATGTACGTAAGTACCACAATTTTTTGAACTATTTTTATATTTCCTGGGATATTTAAGGTGTACCCAAGTTGAGGTCCTTGTAAGCAGTGCAGCCCTAAATTTTGGGGTGGCTGTGTCTTATTGATTTTCAGTTTTCCCAAGGTATATTCCGTAGACTGGAAGTGCCCTTGGCTCTGTAGCTCTGTTCTTTACTTGGTTTAGGGAACACAATATACTCCTCCAGAGAGGCAGTTGGCAATATACATCCCGCCCATCAGCATAACAAGGCTCCCTGTTCTCCAGGGCCTGTCTTGCCTTTCTGGTTTTTACACATTTTGTGGATGTCCCTTTTGACCGGTGGGAAGGGATACTTCTTTGTAGTGCACATTTGCATTGCCCGCTTGCTTGCTTGGCCAAAAAGGGCGTATGCGTTTTCTCCTGAATATATTCAGGAGAAAACGCATACGCCCTTTTTGGCCAAGTGCATCATTGTCGAAGTTGTGCCTCTCTTCCTGTGCTTTAAAGGCGATTCCAACGTACCTCTTGAAATCTGTTTCCTGCTATTCTGCCTCGCTTTCAAGTCCGCCTCGTTGCCTTCCCTCAACAGATTTTTGGACGATAGTTGTCCTTTATTACTCGGCCAGTTTGTGAATTGCTCTGCCCCTGAGCTCCATTTTTCAACTCGTTTTTGGTGAGCTGACCTCAAGTCCAAGATTTTGCTTCATGACCTATGCTGGCTCCTGTTGGGGGGCTGAGACTTTGGTTAATTCTTCTTCCTGCCGGGAAGTTAGAGTGATATGTGCCTGTCCAAATGCCTAACAGGTACTCTCTCATTGATTCTCCCTCTTCCCTTTCATCCTCTGCCAAATTAGAAACCTGTGCGAACCAGGAGGTTAAAGGGGCTGTCTCTCCAAGTTGGGAGGTTGATAGTAAAGCAGATGGAAAGTAAAACCGGAGCACCAGGAGAGGGACTATTCGTTGAATTTTAGAAACCTTTTGTATTCACAGTGTGTCCGTTCTCTAGGTTTCCCGTACATGTTATAGCTGTAGTAATATTCCCTTCAACCTGGAGAGTTGGGACCCATGGAATGGGTGCCAGGCATTTGTGCTTTAAAGGGTCTGCATTTGCTCACCCAATCTCACCAATCGTCTCAGTCCCAAGTGTCCCTCCTTATGCCACATCCAGCTGTCATTGTAGATAGGGTCATTCCAGGTTTCATGAGAGACCCTGAAGGAATTGTAAAGAATTTCCCAGTTTTTTTGTTTTGTTTTTAATATTCCTTTTTATAGTCGGTTTGAGCTGATTCTCGCTGCCATGTTTATGCCAGTCTAGACACACTTGATTCCCTTACGGAGACATATCAATACATAGGTTTTAAGATTCTTACTAGTCTGATATATTCCTCTGCGGGAAATATGGGGTTTTGAGTCCCTTTCACTGAGGAAGGTGTAGGTCTTGTCTATTCCATAGTTGGTTTTTGGAACGGTACCTGTGCTTATATCAAACTCTGGTTTTATGCATCACCCCACCTCTCCTTCCCCCTTAAGCAGGCATAAGAGTGTTTTCTAAGTGTGAGACACTGTTCTCTTTCCTAACTCAGTTCAAGTGTAGCCATGTTTACAGGATCTTCATAAGTGATATCTTATGATAAGTTTCTTTTTCTGTGTGACTCAATTCACTTAGAATCATCGTACGTGAATCCACCCATTTTTCTGCTACTGGTCTTATGACATTGATTTCATGGCTAAGGGATATTCCATCGTACGTAAGTACCACAATTTTTTGAACCATTTTTATATTTCCTGGGATATTTAAGGTGTACCCAAGTTGAGGTCCTTGTAAGCAGTGCAGCCCTAAATTTTGGGGTGGCTCTGTCTTATTGATTTTCAGTTTTCCCAAGGTATATTCCCCAGACTGGAAGTGCCCTTGGCTCTGTAGCTCTGTTGTTTACTTGATTTAGGGAGCACAATGCACTCGTCCAGAGAGGCAGTTGGCAATTTACATCCCTCCCATCAGCATAACAAGGCTCCCTGTTCTCCAGGGCCTGTCTTGCCTTTCTGGTTTTTACATATTTTGTGGAAGTCCCTTGTGACCGGTGGGAAGTGATACTTCTTTGTAGTGCAGATTTGCATTGCCCGCTTGCTTGCTTGGGCCAAAAGGGCGTATGCGTTTTCTCCTGAATATATTCAGGAGAAAACGCATACGCCCTTTTTGGCCAAGTGCATCATTGTCGAAGTTGTGCCCCTCTTCCTGTGCTTCAAAGGTGATTCCAACGTACCTCTTGAAATCTGTTTCCTGCTATTCTGCCTCGCTTTCAGGTCCGCCATGTTGCCTTCCCTCAACAGATTTTTGGACGATAGTTGTCCTTTATTACTCGGCCAGTTTGTGAATTGCTGTGCCCCTGAGCTCCATTTTTCAACTCATTTTCGTGAGCTGACCGCAAGTCCAAATTTTGGTTCAGGACCTATGCTGTTTCCCGGTGGGGGGCTGAGACTTTGGTTACTTCTTCTTCCTGCCGGGAAGTTAGAGTGATAGGTGACCGTCCAAATGCCTAACAGCTACTCTCTCATTGGTTCTCCCTCTTCCCTTTCATCCTCTGCCAAATTGGAAACCTGTGCGAACCAGGAGGTTAAAGGGGCTGTCTCTCCAACTTGGGAGATTGATAGTAAAGCAGATGGAAAGTCAAACCGGAGCACCAGGAGAGGGACTATTTGTTGAGTATTAGAAACCTTTCGTATTCACAGTGTCTCCGTTCTCTAGGTTTCCCGTACATGTTATAACTGTAGTAATATTCCCTTCAACCTGGAGAGTTGGGACCCATGGAATGGGTGCCATGCATTATTGCTTTAAAGGGTCTGCATTTGCTCACCCAATCTCACCAATCCTCTCAGTCCCAAGTGTCCAGCCTTATGCCACATCCAGTTGTCGTTGTAGATAGGGTCATTCCAGGTTTCATCAGAGACCCTGAAGGAATTGTAAAGAATTTCCCAGTTTTTTTGTTTTGTTTTTGAAATTCCTTTTTATAGTGGGTTTGAGCTGATTCTCGCTGCCATGTTTATGCCAGTCTAGACACACTTGATTCCCTTACGGTGACATATCTATACATAGGTTTTAAGATTCTTACTAGTCTGATATATTCCTCTGCGGGAAATATGGGGTTTTGAGTCCCTTTCACTGAGGAAGGTGTAGGTCTTGTCTATTCCATAGTTGGTTTTTGGAACGGTACCTGTGCTTATATCAAACTCTGGTTTTATGCATCACCCCACCTCTCCTTCCCCCTTAAGCAGGCATAAGAGTGTTTTCGAAATGTGAGACACTGTTCTCTTTCCTAACTCAGTTCAAGTGTAGCCATGTTTACAGGATCTTCATAATTGATATCTTATGATAACTTTCTTTTTCTGTGTGACTCATTTCACTTAGAATCATCGTACCTGAATCCACCCATTTTGCTGCTACTGGTCTTATGACATTGATTTCATGGCTGAGGGATATTCCATCGTACGTAAGTACCACAATTTTTTGAACCATTTTAATATTTCTTGGGATATTTAAGGTGTACCCAAGTTGAGGTCCTTGTAAGCAGTACAGCCCTAAATTTTGGGGTGGCTCTCACTTATTGATTTTCAGTTGTCCCAAGGTATATTCCCTAGACTGGAAGTGCTCTTGGCTCTGTAGCTCTGTTGTTTACTTGATTTAGGGAACACTATGCACTCCTCCAGAGAGGCAGTTGGCAATTTACCTCCCGCCCATCAGCATAACAAGGCTCCCAGTTCTCCAGGGCCTGTCTTTCCTTTCTGGTTTTTACACATTTTGTGGATGTCCCTTTCGACCCGTGGGAAGTGAAACTTCTTTGTAGTGCAGATTTGCATTGCCCACTTGCTTGCTTGGCCAAAAAGGACGTATGCGTTTTCTCCTGAATATATTCAGGAGAAAACGCATACGCCCTTTTTGGCCAAGTGCATAATTGTCGAAGTTGTGCCCCTCTTCCTGTGCTTTAAAGGCGATTCCAACGTACCTCTTGAAATCTGTTTCCTGCTATTCTGCCTCGCTTTCAAGTCCGCCTCGTTGCCTTCCCTCAACAGATTTTTGGACGATAGTTGTCCTTTATTACTCGGCCAGTTTGTGAATTGCTGTGCCCCTGAGCTCCATTTTTCAACTCGTTTTTGGTGAGCTGACCGCAAGTCCAACATTTTGGTTCAGGACCTTTGCTGGTTCCCGGTGGTGGGCTGAGACTTTGGTTAATTCTTCTTCCTGCCGGGAAATTACAGTGATATGTGCCCGTCCAAATACCTAACAGCTACCCTCTCATTGGTTCTCCCTCTTCCCTTTCATCCTCTGCCAAATTAGAAACCTGTGCGAACCAGGAGGTTAAAGGGGCTGTCTCTCCAAGTTGGGAGGTTGATAGTAAAGCAGATTGAAAGTCAAACCGGAGCACCAGGAGAGGGACTATTCGTTGAGTTTTAGAAACCTTTTGTATTCACAGTGTGTCCGTTCTCTAGGTTTCCCGTACATGTTATAGCTGTAGTAATATTCCCTTCAACCTGGAGAGTTGGGACCCATGGAATGGGTGCCAGGCATTTGTGCTTTAAAGGGTCTGCATTTGCTCACCCAATCTCACCAATTGTCTCAGTCCCAAGTGTCCCTCCTTATGCCACATCCAGCTGTCATTGTAGATAGGGTCATTCCAGGTTTCATGAGAGACCCTGAAGGAATTGTAAAGAATTTCCCAGTTTTTTTGTTTTGTTTTTAATATTCCTTTTTATAGTCGGTTTGAGCTGATTCTCGCTGCCATGTTTATGCCAGTCTAGACACACTTGATTCCCTTACGGAGACATATCAATACATAGGTTTTAAGATTCTTACTAGTCTGATATATTCCTCTGCGGGAAATATGGGGTTTTGAGTCCCTTTCACTGAGGAAGGTGTAGGTCTTGTCTATTCCATAGTTGGTTTTTGGAACGGTACCTGTGCTTATATCAAACTCTGGTTTTATGCATCACCCCACCTCTCCTTCCCCCTTAAGCAGGCATAAGAGTGTTTTCTAAGTGTGAGACACTGTTCTCTTTCCTAACTCAGTTCAAGTGTAGCCATGTTTACAGGATCTTCATAAGTGATATCTTATGATAAGTTTCTTTTTCTGTGTGACTCAATTCACTTAGAATCATCGTACGTGAATCCACCCATTTTACTGCTACTGGTCTTATGACATTGATTTCATGGCTAAGGGATATTCCATCGTACGTAAGTACCACAATTTTTTGAACCATTTTTATATTTCCTGGGATATTTAAGGTGTACCCAAGTTGAGGTCCTTGTAAGCAGTGCAGCCCTAAATTTTGGGGTGGCTCTGTCTTATTGATTTTCAGTTTTCCCAAGGTATATTCCCCAGACTGGAAGTGCCCTTGGCTCTGTAGCTCTGTTGTTTACTTGATTTAGGGAACACAATGCACTCGTCCAGAGAGGCAGTTGGCAATTTACATCCCTCCCATCAGCATAACAAGGCTCCCTGTTCTCCAGGGCCTGTCTTGCCTTTCTGGTTTTTACATATTTTGTGGAAGTCCCTTGTGACCGGTGGGAAGTGATACTTCTTTGTAGTGCAGATTTGCATTGCCCGCTTGCTTGCTTGGGCCAAAAGGGCGTATGCGTTTTCTCCTGAATATATTCAGGAGAAAACGCATACGCCCTTTTTGGCCAAGTGCATCATTGTCGAAGTTGTGCCCCTCTTCCTGTGCTTCAAAGGTGATTCCAACGTACCTCTTGAAATCTGTTTCCTGCTATTCTGCCTCGCTTTCAGGTCCGCCATGTTGCCTTCCCTCAACAGATTTTTGGACGATAGTTGTCCTTTATTACTCGGCCAGTTTGTGAATTGCTGTGCCCCTGAGCTCCATTTTTCAACTCATTTTCGTGAGCTGACCGCAAGTCCAAATTTTGGTTCAGGACCTATGCTGTTTCCCGGTGGGGGGCTGAGACTTTGGTTACTTCTTCTTCCTGCCGGGAAGTTAGAGTGATAGGTGCCCGTCCAAATGCCTAACAGCTACTCTCTCATTGGTTCTCCCTCTTCCCTTTCATCCTCTGCCAAATTGGAAACCTGTGCGAACCAGGAGGTTAAAGGGGCTGTCTCTCCAACTTGGGAGATTGATAGTAAAGCAGATGGAAAGTCAAACCGGAGCACCAGGAGAGGGACTATTCGTTGAGTTTTAGAAACCTTTCGTATTCACAGTGTCTCCGTTCTCTAGGTTTCCCGTACATGTTATAACTGTAGTAATATTCCCTTCAACCTGGAGAGTTGGGACCCATGGAATGGGTGCCATGCATTATTGCTTTAAAGGGTCTGCATTTGCTCACCCAATCTCACCAATCCTCTCAGTCCCAAGTGTCCAGCCTTATGCCACATCCAGTTGTCGTTGTAGATAAGGTCATTCCAGGTTTCATCAGAGACCCTGAAGGAATTGTAAAGAATTTCCCAGTTTTTTTGTTTTGTTTTTGAAATTCCTTTTTATAGTGGGTTTGAGCTGATTCTCGCTGCCATGTTTATGCCAGTCTAGACACACTTGAATCCCTTACGGTGACATATCTATACATAGGTTTTAAGATTCTTACTAGTCATATATATTCCTCTGCGGGAAATATGGGGTTTTGAGTCCCTTTCACTGAGGAAGGTGTAGGTCTTGTCTATTCCATAGTTGGTTTTTGGAACGGTACCTGTGCTTATATCAAACTCTGGTTTTATGCATCACCCCACCTCTCCTTCCCCCTTAAGCAGGCATAAGAGTGTTTTCGAAATGTGAGACACTGTTCTCTTTCCTAACTCAGTTCAAGTGTAGCCATGTTTACAGGATCTTCATAATTGATATCTTATGATAACTTTCTTTTTCTGTGTGACTAATTTCACTTAGAATCATCGTACCTGAATCCACCCATTTTGCTGCTACTGGTCTTATGACATTGATTTCATGGCTGAGGGATATTCCATCGTACGTAAGTACCACAATTTTTTGAACCATTTTAATATTTCTTGGGATATTTAAGGTGTACCCAAGTTGAGGTCCTTGTAAGCAGTAAAGCACTAAATTTTGGGGTGGCTCTCACTTATTGATTTTCAGTTGTCCCAAGGTATATTCCCTAGACTGGAAGTGCTCTTGGCTCTGTAGCTCTGTTGTTTACTTGATTTAGGGAACACTATGCACTCCTCCAGAGAGGCAGTTGGCAATTTACCTCCCGCCCATCAGCATAACAAGGCTCCCAGTTCTCCAGGGCCTGTCTTGCCTTTCTGGTTTTTACACATTTTGTGGATGTCCCTTTCGACCCGTGGGAAGTGAAACTTCTTTGTAGTGCAGATTTGCATTGCCCACTTGCTTGCTTGGCCAAAAAGGGTGTATGCGTTTTCTCCTGAATATATTCAGGAGAAAACGTATACGCAATTTTTGGCCAAGTGCATCATTGTCGAAGTTGTGCCCCTCTTCCTGTGCTTTAAAGGCGATTCCAACGTACCTCTTGAAATCTGTTTCCTGCTATTCTGCCTCGCTTTCAAGTCCGCCTCGTTGCCTTCCCTCAACAGATTTTTGGACGATAGTTGTCCTTTATTACTCGGCCAGTGTGTGAATTGCTGTGCCCCTGAGCTCCATTTTTCAACTCGTTTTTGGTGAGCTGACCGCAAGTCCAACATTTTGGTTCAGGACCTTTGCTGGTTCCCGGTGGTGGGCTGAGACTTTGGTTAATTCTTCTTCCTGCCGGGAAATTACAGTGATATGTGCCCGTCCAAATACCTAACAGCTACCCTCTCATTGGTTCTCCCTCTTCCCTTTCATCCTCTGTCAAATTGGCAACCTGTGCGAACCAGGAGGTTAAAGGGGCTGTCTCTCCAAGTTGGGAGATTGATAGTAAAGCAGATGGAAAGTCAAACCGGAGCACCAGGAGAGGGACTATACATTGAGTTTTCGAAACCTTTCGTATTCACAGTGTGTCCGTTCTCTAGGTTTCCCGTACATGTTATAGCTGTAGTAATATTCCCTTCTACCTGGAGAGTTGTGACCCATGGAATGGGTGCCAGGCATTTGTGCTTTAAAGGGTCTGCATTTGCTCACCCAATCTCACCAATCGTCTCAGTGCCAAGTGTCCCTCCTTATGCCACATCCAGCTGTCATTGTAGATAGGGTCATTCCAGGTTTCATCAGAGACCCTGAAGGAATTGTAAAGAATTTCCCAGTTTTTTTGTTTTGTTTTTGAAATTCCTTTTTATAGTGGGTTTGAGCTGATTCTCGCTGCCATGTTTATGCCAGTCTAGACACACTTGATTCCCTTAAGGAGACATATCAATACATAGGTTTTAAGATTCTTACTAGTCAGATATATTCCTCTGCGGGAAAAATGGTGTTTTGAGTCCCTTTCACTGAGGAAGGTGTAGGTCTTGTCTATTCCATAGTTGGTTTTTGGAACGGTACCTGTGCTTATATCAAACTCTGGTTTTATGCATCACCCCACCTGTCCTTCCCCCTTAAGCAGGCATAAGAGTGTTTTCTAATTGTGAGACACTGTTCTCTTTCCTAACTCAGTTCAAGTGTAGCCATGTTTACAGGATCTTCATAAGTGATATCTTATGATAAGTTTCTTTTTCTGTGTGACTTATTTCACTTAGAATCATCGTACCTGAATCCACCCATTTTGCTGCTACTGGTCTTATGACATTGATTTCATGGCTGAGGGATATTCCATCGTACGTAAGTACCACAATTTTTTGAACCATTTTTATATTTCCTGGGATATTTAAGGTGTACCCAAGTTGAGGTCCTTGTAAGCATTGCAGCCCTAAATTTTGGGGTGGCTGTGTCTTATTGATTTTCAGTTTTCCCAAGGTATATTCCCTAGACTGGAAGTGCCCTTGGATCTGTAGCTCTGTTCTTTACTTGTTTTAGGGAACACAATACACTCCTCCAGAGAGGCAGTTGTCAATTTTCATCCCGCCCATCAGCATAACAAGGCTCCCTGTTCTCCAGGGCCTGTCTTGCCTTTCTGGTTTTTACACATTTTGTGGATGTCCCTTTTGACCGGTGGGAAGTGATACTTCTTTGTAGTGCAGATTTGCATTGCCCGCTTGCTTGCTTGGCCAAAAAGGGCGTATGCGTTTTCTCCTGAATATATTCAGGAGAAAACGCATACGCCCTTTTTGGCCAAGTGCATCATTGTCGAAGTTGTGCCCCTCTTCCTGTGCTTTAAAGGCGATTCCAACGTACCTCTTGAAATCTGTTTCCTGCTATTCTGCCTCGCTTTCAAGTCCGCCTCGTTGCCTTCCCTCAACAGATTTTTGGACGATAGTTGTCCTTTATTACTCGGCCAGTTTGTGAATTGCTGTGCCCCTGAGCTCCATTTTTCAACTCGTTTTTGGTGAGCTGACCGAAAGTCCAACATTTTGGTTCAGGACCTATGCTGGTTCCCGGTGGGGGACTGAGACTTTGGTTAATTCTTCTTCCTGCCGGGAAATTACAGTGATATGTGCCCGTCCAAATGCCTAACAGCTACTCTCTCATTGGTTCTCCCTCTTCCCTTTCATCCTCTGCCAAATTGGAAACCTGTGCGAACCAGGAGGTTAAAGGGGCTGTCTCTCCAAGTTGGGAGGTTGATAGTAAAGCAGATGGAAAGTCAAACCGGAGCACCAGGAGAGGGACTGTTCGTTGAGTTTTAGAAACCTTTCGTATTCACAGTGTGTCCGTTCTCTAGGATTCCCGTACATGTTATAGCTGTAGTAATATTCCCTTCAACCTGGAGAGTTGGGACCCATGGAATGGGTGCCAGGCATTTGTGCTTTAAAGGGTCTGCATTTGCTCACCCAATCTCACCAATCGTCTCAGTGCCAAGTGTCCCTCCTTATGCCACATCCAGCTGTCATTGAAGATAGGGTCATTCCAGGTTTCATCAGAGACCCTGAAGGAATTGTAAAGAATTTCCCAGTTTTTTTGTTTTGTTTTTGAAATTCCTTTTTATAGTGGGTTTGAGCTGATTCTCGCTGCCATGTTTATGCCAGTCTAGACACACTTGATTCCCTTACGGAGACATATCAATACATAGGTTTTATGATTCTTACTAGTCAGATATATTCCTCTGCGGGAAATATGGGGTTTTGAGTCCCTTTCACTGAGGAAGGTGTAGGTCTTGTCTATTCCATAGTTGGTTTTTGGAACGGTACCTGTGCTTATATCAAACTCTGGTTTTATGCATCACCCCACCTCTCCTTCCCCCTTAAGCAGGCATAAGAGTGTTTTCTAAATGTGAGATACTCTTCTCTTTCCTAAATCAGTTCAAGTGTAGCCTTGTTTACAGGATCTTCATAAGTGATATCTTATGATAAGTTTCTTTTACTGTGTGACTTATTTCACTTAGAATCATCGTACCTGAATCCACCCATTTTGCTGCTACTGGTCTTATGACATTGATTTCATGGCTGAGGGATATTCCATCGTACGTAAGTACCACAATTTTTTGAACCATTTTTATATTTCCTGGGATATTTAAGGTGTACCCAAGTTGAGGTCCTTGTAAGCAGTGCAGCCCTAAATTTTGGGGTGGCTCTGTCTTATTGATTTTCAGTTTTCCCAAGGTATATTCCCTAGACTGGAAGTGCCCTTAGCTCTGTAGCTCTGTTCTTTACTTGTTTTAGGGAACACAATGTACTCCTCCAGAGAGGCAGTTGGCAATTTACATCCCGCCCATCAGCATCACAAGGCTCCCTGTTCTCCAGGGCCTGTCTTGCCTTTCTGGTTTTTACACATTTTGTGGATGTCCCTTTTGACCGGTGGGAAGTGATACTTCTTTCTAGTGCAGATTTGCATTGCCCGCTTGCTTGCTTGGCCAAAAAGGGCGTATGCGTTTTCTCCTGAATATATTCAGGAGAAAACGCATACGCCCTTTTTGGCCAAGTGCATCATTGTCGAAGTTGTGCCCCTCTTCCTGTGCTTTAAAGGCGATTCCAACGTACCTCTTGAAATCTGTTTCCTGCTATTCTGCCTCGCTTTCAAGTCCGCCTCGTTGCCTTCCCTCAACAGATTTTTGGACGATAGTTGTCCTTTATTACTCGGCCAGTTTGTGAATTGCTGTGCCCCTGAGCTCCATTTTTTAACTCGTTTTTGGTGAGCTGACAGCAAGTCCAAAATTTAGGTTCAGGACCTATGCTGGTTCCCGGTGGGGGGCTGAGACTTTAGATAATTCTTCTTCCTGCCGGGAAATTACAGTGATATTTGCCCGTCCAAGTGCCTAACAGCTACTCTCTCATTGGTTCTCCCTCTTCCCTTTCATCCTCTGCCAAATTGGCAACCCGTGCGAACCAGGAGGTTAAAGGGGCTGTCTCTCCAAGTTGGGAGGTTGATAGTAAAGCAGATGGAAAGTCAAACCGGAGCACCAGGAGAGGGACTATTCGTTGAGTTTTAGAAACCTTTCGTATTCACAGTGTGTCCGTTCTCTAGGTTTCCCGTACATGTTATAGCTGTAGTAATATTCCCTTCAACCTGGAGAGTTGGGACCCATGGAATGGGTCCCAGGCATTATTGCTTTAAAGGGTCTGCATTTGCTCACCCAATCTGACCAATCGTCTCAGTCCCAAGTGTCCCTCCTTGTGCCACATCCAGCTGTCATTGTTGATAGGGTCATTCCAGGTTTCATCAGAGACCCTGAAGGAATTGTAAAGAATTTCCCAGTTTTTTTGTTTTGTTTTAGAAATTCCTTTTTATAGTGGGATTGAGCTGATTCTCGCTGCCATGTTTATGCCAGTCTAGACACACTTGATTCCCTCACGGAGACATATCAATCCATAGGTTTTAAGATACTTACTAGTCAGATATATTCCTCTGCGGGAAATATGGGGTTTTGAGTCCCTTTCACTGAGGAAGGTGTAGGTCTTGTCTATTCCATAGTTGGTTTTTGGAACGGTACCTGTGCTTATATCAAACTCTGGTTTTATGCATCACCCCACCTCTCCTTCCCCCTTAAGCAGGCATAAGAGTGTTTTCTAAATGTGCGACACTGTTCTCTTTCCTAACTCAGTTCGAATGTAGCCATGTTTACAGGATCTTCATAAGTGATATATTATGATAAGTTTCTTTTTGTGTGTGACTTATTTCACTTAGAATCATCGTACCTGAATCTACCCATTTTGCTGCTACTGGTCTTATGACATTGATTTCATGGCTGAGGGATATTCCATCGTACGTAAGTACCACAATTTTTTGAACCATTTTTATATTTCCTGGGATATTTAAGGTGTACCCAAGTTGAGGTCCTTGTAAGCAGTGCAGCCCTAAATTTTGGGGTGGCTCTGTCTTATTGACTTTCAATTTTCCCAAGGTATATTCCCTAGACTGGAAGTGCACTTGGCTCTGTAGCTCTGTTCTTAACTTGTTTTAGGGAACACAATGTACTCCTCCAGAGAGGCAGTTGGCAATTTACATCCCGCCCATCAGCATAACAAGGCTCCCTGTTCTCCAGGGCCTGTCTTGCCTTTCTGGTTTTTACACATTTTGTGGAAGTCCCTTTTGACCGGTGGGAAGTGATACTTCTTTGTAGTGCGGATGTGCATTGCCCGCTTGCTTGCTTGGCCAAAAAGGGCGTATGCGTTTTCTCCTGAATATATTCAGGAGAAAACACATACGCCCTTTTTGGCCAAGTGCATCATTGTCGAAGTTGTGCCCCTCTTCCTGTGCTTTAAAGGCGATTCCAACCTACCTCTTGAAATCTGTTTCCTGATATTCTGCCTCGCTTTCAAGTCCGCCTCGTTGCCTTCCCTCAACAGATTTTTGGACGATAGTTGTCCTTTATTTCTCAGCCAGTTTGTGAATTGCTGTGCCCCTGAGCTCCATTTTTCAACTCGTTTTTGGTGAGCTGACCGCACGTCCAAAATTTTGGTTAAACACCTATGCTGGTTCCCGGTGGGGGCCTGAGACTTTGGTTAATTCTTCTTCCTGCCGGGAAGTTAGAGTGATATGTGCCCGTCCAAATGCCTAACAGCTACTCTCTCATTGGTTCTCCCTCTTCCCTTTCATCCTCTGCCAAATTGGCAACCTGTGCGAACCAGGAGGTTAAAGGGGCTGTCTCTCCAGGTTGGGAGATTGATAGTAAAGCAGATGGAAAGTCAAACCGGAGCACCAGGTGAGGGATTATTCGTTGAGTTTTAGAAACCTTTCGTATTCACAGTGTGTCCGTTCTCTAGGTTTCCCGTACATGTTATAACTGTAGTAATATTCCCTTCAACCTGGAGATTTGGGACCCATGGAATGGGTGCCATGCATTATTGCTTTAAAGGGTCTGCATTTGCTCACCCAATCTCACCAATCCTCTCAGTCCCAAGTGTCCAGCCTTATGCCATATCCAGCTGTCCTTGTAGATAGGGTCATTCCAAGTATCATCAGAGACCCTGAAGGAATTGCAAAGAATTTCCCAGTTTTTTTGTTTTGTTTTTAAATTCCTTTTTATAGTGGGTTTGAGCTGATTCTCGCTGCCATGTTTATGCCAGTCTAGACACACTTGATACCCTTACGGAGACATATCAGTACATAGGTTTTAAGATTCTTACTAGTCAGATATATTCCTCTGCGGGAAATATGGGGTTTTGAGTCCCTTTCACTGAGGAAGGTGTAGGTATTGTCTATTCCATAGTTGGTTTTTGGAACGGTACCTGTGCTTATATCAAACTCTGGTTTAATGCATCATCCCACCTCACCTTCCCCATTAAACAGGCATAAGACTGTTTTCTAAATGTGAGACACTGTTCTCTTTCCTAACTCAGTTCAAGTGTAACCATGTTTACAGGATCTTCATAAGTGGTATCTTATGATAAGTTTCTTTTTCTGTGTGACTTACTTCACTTAGAATCATCGTACCTGAATCCACCAATTTTGCTGCTACTGGTCTCATGACATTGATTTCATGCCTGAGGGATATACCATCGTACGTAAGTACCACAATTTTTTGAACAATTTTTATATTTCCTGGGATATTTAAGGTGTACCCAAGTTGACGTCCTTGTAAGCAGTGCAGCCCTAAATTTTGGGGTGGCTCTGTCTTTTTGATTTTCGGTTTACCCAAGGTATATACCCTAGACTGGAAGTGCCCTTGGCTCTGTAGCTCTGTTCTTTACTTGTTTTAGGGAACACAATGTACTCCTCCAGAGAGGCAGTTGGCAATTTACATCCCGCCCATCAGCATAACAAGGCTCCCTGTTCTCCAGGGCCTGTCTTGCCTTTCTGGTTTTTACACATTTTGTGGATGTCCCTTTTGACCGGTGGGAAGTGATACTTCTTTGTAGTGCAGATTTGCATTGCCCGCTTGCTTTCTTTGACAAAAAGGGCGTTTGCGTTTTCTCCTGAATATATTCAGGAGAAAACGCATACGCCCTTTTTGGCCATGTGCATCATTGTCGAAGTTGTGCCCCTCTCCCTGTGCTTTAAAGGCGATTCCAATGTACCTCTTTAAATCTGTTTCCTGCTATTCTGCCTCGCTTTCAAGTCCGCCTCGTTGCCTTCCCTCAACAGATTTTTGGACGATAGTTGTCCTTTATTACTCAGCCAGTTTGTGAATTGCTGTGCCCCTGTGCTCCATTTTTCAACTCGTTTTTGGTGAGCTGACCGCACGTCCAAAATTTTGATTCAGGGCCTATACTGGTTCCCGGTGGGTGGCTGAGACTTTGGTTAATTCCTCTTCCTGCCGGGAAGTTAGAGTGATATGTGCCCGTCCAAATGCCTAACAGCTACTCTCTCATTGGTTCTCACTCTTCCCTTTCATCCTCTGCCAAATTGGCAACCTGTGCGAACCAGGAGGTTAAAGGGGCTGTCTCTCCTAGTTTGGAGATTGATAGTAAAGCAGATGGACAGTCAAACCGGAGCACCAGGAAAGGGACTATTCGTTGAGATTTAGAAACCTTTCGTATTCACAGTGTGTCCGTTCTCTGGGTTTCCCGTACATGTTATAACTGTAGTAATATTCCCTTCAACCGGGAGAGTTGGGACCCATGGAATGGGTGCCATGCATTATTGCTTTAAAGGGTCTGCATTTGCTCACCCAATCTCACCAATCGTCTCAGTCCCAAGTGTCCCTCCTTATGCCACATCCAGCTGTCATTGTAGATAAGGTCATTCCAGGTTTCATCAGAGACCCTGAAGGAATTGTAAAGAATTTCCCAGTTTTTTTGTTTTGTTTTTGAAATTCCTTTTTATAGTGGGTTTGAGCTGATTCTCGCTGCCATGTTTATGCCAGTCTAGACACACTTGTTTCCCTTATGGAGATATATCAATCCATAGGTTTTAAGATTCTTACTATTCAGATATATTCCTCTTCTGGAAATATGGGGTTTTGAGTCCATTTCACTGAGGAAGGTGTAAGTCTTGTCTATTCCATAGTTGGTTTTTGGAACGGTACCTGTGCTTATATCAAACTCTGGTTTTATGCATCACCCCACCTCTCCTTCCCCCTTAAGCGGGCATAAGAGTGTTTTCTAAATGTGAGGCTCTTTTCTTTTTCCTAAATCAGTTCAAGTGTAGCCATGTTTACAGGATCTTCATGAGTGATATCTTATGATAAGTTTCTTTTTCTGTGTGACTTATTTCACTTAGAATCATCGTACCTGAATCCACTCATTTTGCTGCTACTGGTCTTATGACATTTATTTAATGGCTGAGGGATATTCCATCGTACATAAGGACCACAATTTTTTGAACAATTTTTATATTTCCTGGGATATTTAAGGTGTACCCAAGTTGAGGTTCTTTTAATCAGTGAAGCCCTAAATTTTGGGCTGGCTCTGTCTTATTGATTTTCAGTTTTCCCAAGGTATATTCCCTAGACTGGAAGTGCCCTTGGCTCTGTAGATCTGTTGTTTACTTGTTTTAGGGAACACAATGCACTCCTCCAGAGAGACAGTTGGCAATTTACATCCCGCCCATCAGCATAACAAGGCTCCCTGTTCTCCAGGGCCTGTCTTGCCTTTCTGGTTTTTACACATTTTGTGGATGTTGCTTTTGACTGGTGTGAAGTGATACTTCTCTGTAGAGCAGATTTGCATTGCCCGCTTGCTTGCTTGGCCAAACTGTGCGTATGCGTTTTCTCCTGAATATATTCAGGAGAAAACACATACGCCCTTTTTGGCCAAGTGCATCATTGTCGAAGTTGTGCCCCTCTTCCTGTGCTTTATAGGCGATTCCAACGTACCTCTTGAAATCTGTTTCCTGCTATTCTGCCTCGCTTTCAAGTCCGCCTCGTTGCCTTCCCTCAACAGATTTTTGGACGATAGTTGTCCTTTATTACTCAGCCAGTTTGTGAATTGCTGTGCCCCTGAGCTCCATTTTTCAACTCGTTTGTGGTGAGGTGACCGCAAGTCCAAAATTTTGGTTCAGAACCTATACTGGTTCCCGGAGTGTGGCTGAGAATTTGGTAAATTCTTCTTCCTGCCAGGAAATTAGAGTGAAATGTGCCCGTCCAAATGCCTAACAGCTACGCTCTCATTGGTTCCCCTTCTTCCCTTTCATCCTCTGCCAAATTGGAAAGCTGTGCGAACCAGGAGGTTAAAGGGGCTGTCTCTCCAAGTTGGGAGATTGATAGTAAAGCAGATGGAAAATCAAACTTGAGCACAAGGAGAGGGACTATTCTTTGAGTTTTAGAAACCTTTTGTATACACAGTGTGTCCGTTCTCTAGTTTTCCCGTACATGTTATAGCTGTAGTAATAGTTCCTTCAACCTGGAGAGTTGGGACCCATGGAATGGGTGCCACATATTATTGTTTTAAATTGTCTGCATTTGCTCACCCAATTTCACCAATCCTCTCAGTCCCAAGTGTCCAGCCTTATGCCACATCCAGCTGTCGTTGTTTATAGGGTCATTCCAGGTTTCATCAGAGACCCTGAAGGAATTCTAAAGAATTTCCCTGTCTTTTGTTTTGTTTTTGAATTTCCTTTTCTAGTGTGTTTGAGCTGATTCTCGCTGCCATGTTTATGCCAGTCTAGACACACTTGATTCCCTTACGGAGACATATCAATACATAGGTTTTAAGATTCTTACTAGTAAGATATATTCCTCTGCGGGAAATATGGGGTTTTGAGTCCCGTTCACAGAGGAAGTAGTCGGTCCTGTCTATTCTGTATTTGGATTATGGAACCGTACCTGTGCTAATATCAAACTCTGGTTTTATTCATCACCCCACCTCTGCTTTCCCCTTAAGCATGCATAAGAGTGTTTTCTAAATATGAGATTCTGTTCCCTTTCCTAATAAATTCCATGTGTAGCCATGTTTATATACCCTTCATAAGTGATATCTTATGATAAGTTTCTTTTTCTGTGTGATTTTTTCAGTTAGAATCATCGTACATGAATCCCGTCATTATGCTGCTACTGGCCTTATGACATTGACTTCATGGCTGAGGGATATTCCATCATACGTATGTACCACAATTTCTTTACCATTTTTGTCTTTCCTGGGATATATAAGGTGTCCCGAAGTCGAGGTTCTTGTAAGCAGTGCTGCCATAAATTTTGGGGTGGCTGTGTCTTATTGATTTTCAATTTTCCCAAGGTATATTCCCGTGACTGGAAGTGCCTTAGGTTGTGAAGCACTGTTGTTTTCTTCTTTTTGGGAACACAATGCACTCCTCCAGAGTGGCTGTTGGCAATTTACATCCCACCCATCCGCATAACAAGGCTCCCTGTTCTCCAGATCCTGTCTTGCCTTTCTTGTTTTTACACATTTTACGGATGTCCCTTTTGACCGGTTGGAAGTGACACTTCTTTGTAGTGCAGATTTGCATTGCCCGCTTGCTTGCTTGGCCAAAACGGCCGTATGCGTTTTCTACTGAATATATTCAGGAGAAAACGCATACGCCCTTTTTGACCAAGTGCATCATTGACGAAGTTGTGCCCTACGTCCTGTGCTTTAAAGGCGATTCCAACGTACCTCTTGAAATCTGTTTCCTGCTATTCTCCCCCGCTTTCAAGTCCGCCTCGTTGCCTTCCCTTAACAGATTTTTGGACGATAGTTATCTTTTATTAATCTGCCAGTTTGTGAATTGATGTGACCTTGAGCTCCATTTTTCAACTCGTTTTTTGTGAGCTGAACGCAACTCCAAAATTTTGTTTCAGGATTTATGCTGGTTCCCAGTAGGGGGTTGAGACTTTGGTTAATTCCTCTTCCTGTTTGGAAGTTAGAGTGATATGTGCCCGTCCAAATGTCTAACAGCTATTCTCTCATTGGTTCTCCCTCTTCCCTTTCATCCTCTGCCAAATTGGAAACCTGTGCAAACCAGGAGGTTAAAGGGGCTGTCTCTCCAAGTTGGGATGCTGATAGTAAAGCAGATGGAAAGTCAAACCGGAGCACCAGGAGAGGGATTATTCGTTGAGTTTTAGAAACCTTTCGTATTCACAGTGTGTCCGTTCTCTAGGTTACCCGTACATGTTATAGCTGTAGTAATATTCCCTTGAAGCTGGAGAGTTGTGGCCCATGGAATGGCTGGCAGGCATTATTGCTTTAAAGGGTCTGCATTTGCCCACCCAATCTCACCAATCCTCTCAGTCCCAAGTGTCCATCCTTATGCCACATCCAGCTGTCATTGTAGATAGGGTCATTCCAGGTTTCATCAGAGACCCAGAAGGAATTGTAAAGAATTTCCCAATTTTTTTGTTTTATTTTTGAAATTCCTTTTTATAGTGGGTTTGAGCTGATTCTCGCTGCCATGTTTATGCCAGTCTAGACACACTTGATTCCCTTACGGAGACATATCAATACATAGGTGTTAAGATTCTTACTAGTCAGATATATTCCTCTGCGGGAAATATGGGGTTTTGAGTCCCTTTCACTGAGGAAGGTATAGGTCTTGTCTATTCCATAGTTGGTTTTTGGAACGGTACCTGTGCTTATATCAAACTCTGGTTTTATGCATCACCCCACCTCTCCTTCCCCCTTAAGCAGGTATAAGAGTGTTTTCTAAAAGTGAGACACTGTTCTCTTTCCTAACTCAGTTCAAGTGTAGCCATGTTTACAGGATCTTCATAAGTGATATCTTATGATAAGTTTCTTTTTCTGTGTGACTTATTTCACTTAGAATCATCGTACCTGAATCCACCCATTTTGCTGCTACTGGTCTTATGACATTGATTTCATGGCTGAGGGATATTCCATCGTACGTAAGTACCACAATTTTTTGAACCATTTTTATATTTCCTGGGATATTTAAGGTGTACCCAAGTTGAGGTCCTTGTAAGCAGTGCAGCCCTAAATTTTGGGGTGGCTCTGTCTTATTGATTTTCAGTTTTCCCAATGTATATTCCGTAGACTGTCAGTGCCCTTGGCTCTGTAGCTCTGTTCTTTACTTGTTTTAGGGAACACAATGTACTCTTCCAGAGAGGCAGTTGGCAATTTACATCCCGCCCATCAGCATAACAAGGCTCCCTGTTCTCCAGGGCCTGTCTTGCCTTTCTGGTTTTTACACATTTTGTGGATGTCCCTTTTGACCGGTGGGAAGTGATACTTCTTTGTAGTGCAGATTTGCATTGCCCGCTTGCTTGCTTGGCCAAAAAGGGCGTATGCGTTTTCTCCTGAATATATTCAGGAGAAAACGCATACGCCCTTTTTGGCCAAGTGCATCATTGTCGAAGTTGTGCCCCTCTTCCTGTGCTTTAAAGGTGATTCCAACGTACCTCTTGAAATCTGTTTCCTGCTATTCTGCCTCTCTTTCAAGTCTGCCTCGTAGCCTTTCCTCAACAGATTTTTGGATGATAGTTGTCCTTTATTACTCGGCCAGTTTGTGAATTGCTGTGCCCCTTAGCTCCATTTTTCAACTCGTTTTTTGTGAGCTGACCGCAAGTCCAAAATTTTGGTTCAGGACCTATACTGGATTCCGGTGGCTGGCTGAGACGTTGGTTAATTCTTCTTCCTGCCGGGAAATTACAGTGATATGTGCCCGTCCAAATGCCTAACAGCTACTCTCTCATTGTTTCTCCCTCTTCCCTTTCATCCTCTGCCAAATTGGCAACCTGTGCGAACCAGGAGGTTAAAGGGGCTGTCTCTCCAAGTTGGGAGGTTGATAGTAAAGCAGATGGAAAGTCAAACCGGAGCACCAGGAGAGGGATTATTCGTTGAGTTTTAGAAACCTTTCGTATTCACAGTGTGTCCGTTCTCTAGGTTTCCCGTACATGTTATAGCTGTAGTAATATTCACTTCAACCTGGAGAGTTGGGACCCATGGAGTGGGTGCCAGGCATTTGTGCTTTAAAGGGTCTGCATTTGCTCACCCAATCTCACCAATCGTCTCAATCCCAAGTGTCCCTCCTTATGCCACATCCAGCTGTCATTGTAGATAGGGTCATTCCAGCTTTCATCAGAGACCCTGAAGGAATTGTAAAGAATTTCCCAGTTTTTTTGTTTTGTTTTTGAAATTCCTTTTTATAGTGGGTTTGAGCTGATTCTCGCTGCCATATTTATGCCAGTCTAGACACACTTGATTCCCTTACGGAGACATATCAATACATAGGTTTTAAGATTCTTACTAGTCAGATATATTCCTCTGCGGGAAATATGGGGTTTTGAGTCCCTTTCACTGAGGAAGGTATAGGTCTTGTCTATTCCATAGTTGGTTTTTGGAACGGTACCTGTGCTTATATCAAACCCTGGATTTATGCATCACCCCACCTCTCCTTCCCCCTTAAGCAGGCATAAGAGTGTTTTCTAAATGTGAGACACTGTTCTCTTTCCTAACTCAGTTCAAGTGTAGCCATGTTGATAGGATCTTCATAAGTGATATCTTAAGATAAGTTTCTTTTTATCTGTGACTTATTTCACTTAGAATCATCGTACATGAATCCACCCATTTTGCTGTTACTGGTCTTATGACATTGATTTCATGGCTGAGGGATATTCCATCGTACGTAAGTACCACAATTTTTTGAACCATTTTTATATTTAGTGGGATATTTACGGGCCACCCAAGTTGAGGTCCTTGTAAGCAGTGCAGCCCTAAATTTTGGGGTGGCTCTGTCTTATTGATTTTCAGTTTTCTCAAGGTATATTCCCTAGACTGGAAGTGCCCTTGGCTCTGTAGCTCTGTTGTTTACTTGTTTTAGGGAACAAAATGCACTCCTCCAGAGAGGCAGTTGGCAGTTTACATCCCGCCCATCAGCATAACAAGGCTCCCTGTTCTCCAGGGCCTGTCTTGCCTTTCTGGTTTTTACACATTTTGTGGATGTCCCTTTTGACCGGTGGGAAGTGATACTTCTTTGTAGTGCAGATTTGCATTGCCCGCTTGCTTGCTTGGCCAAAACGGCCGTATGCGTTTTCTACTGAATATATTCAGGAGAAAACGCATACGCCCTTTTTGACCAAGTGCATCATTGACGAAGTTGTGCCCTACGTCCTGTGCTTTAAAGGCGATTCCAACGTACCTCTTGAAATCTGTTTCCTGCTATTCTCCCCCGCTTTCAAGTCCGCCTCGTTGCCTTCCCTTAACAGATTTTTGGACGATAGTTATCTTTTATTAATCTGCCAGTTTGTGAATTGATGTGACCTTGAGCTCCATTTTTCAACTCGTTTTTTGTGAGCTGAACGCAACTCCAAAATTTTGTTTCAGGATTTATGCTGGTTCCCAGTAGGGGGTTGAGACTTTGGTTAATTCCTCTTCCTGTTTGGAAGTTAGAGTGATATGTGCCCGTCCAAATGTCTAACAGCTATTCTCTCATTGGTTCTCCCTCTTCCCTTTCATCCTCTGCCAAATTGGAAACCTGTGCAAACCAGGAGGTTAAAGGGGCTGTCTCTCCAAGTTGGGATGCTGATAGTAAAGCAGATGGAAAGTCAAACCGGAGCACCAGGAGAGGGATTATTCGTTGAGTTTTAGAAACCTTTCGTATTCACAGTGTGTCCGTTCTCTAGGTTACCCGTACATGTTATAGCTGTAGTAATATTCCCTTGAAGCTGGAGAGTTGTGGCCCATGGAATGGCTGGCAGGCATTATTGCTTTAAAGGGTCTGCATTTGCCCACCCAATCTCACCAATCCTCTCAGTCCCAAGTGTCCATCCTTATGCCACATCCAGCTGTCATTGTAGATAGGGTCATTCCAGGTTTCATCAGAGACCCAGAAGGAATTGTAAAGAATTTCCCAATTTTTTTGTTTTATTTTTGAAATTCCTTTTTATAGTGGGTTTGAGCTGATTCTCGCTGCCATGTTTATGCCAGTCTAGACACACTTGATTCCCTTACGGAGACATATCAATACATAGGTGTTAAGATTCTTACTAGTCAGATATATTCCTCTGCGGGAAATATGGGGTTTTGAGTCCCTTTCACTGAGGAAGGTATAGGTCTTGTCTATTCCATAGTTGGTTTTTGGAACGGTACCTGTGCTTATATCAAACTCTGGTTTTATGCATCACCCCACCTCTCCTTCCCCCTTAAGCAGGTATAAGAGTGTTTTCTAAAAGTGAGACACTGTTCTCTTTCCTAACTCAGTTCAAGTGTAGCCATGTTTACAGGATCTTCATAAGTGATATCTTATGATAAGTTTCTTTTTCTGTGTGACTTATTTCACTTAGAATCATCGTACCTGAATCCACCCATTTTGCTGCTACTGGTCTTATGACATTGATTTCATGGCTGAGGGATATTCCATCGTACGTAAGTACCACAATTTTTTGAACCATTTTTATATTTCCTGGGATATTTAAGGTGTACCCAAGTTGAGGTCCTTGTAAGCAGTGCAGCCCTAAATTTTGGGGTGGCTCTGTCTTATTGATTTTCAGTTTTCCCAAGGTATATTCCGTAGACTGTCAGTGCCCTTGGCTCTGTAGCTCTGTTCTTTACTTGTTTTAGGGAACACAATGTACTCTTCCAGAGAGGCAGTTGGCAATTTACATCCCGCCCATCAGCATAACAAGGCTCCCTGTTCTCCAGGGCCTGTCTTGCCTTTCTGGTTTTTACACATTTTGTGGATGTCCCTTTTGACCGGTGGGAAGTGATACTTCTTTGTAGTGCAGATTTGCATTGCCCGCTTGCTTGCTTGGCCAAAAAGGGCGTATGCGTTTTCTCCTGAATATATTCAGGAGAAAACGCATACGCCCTTTTTGGCCAAGTGCATCATTGTCGAAGTTGTGCCCCTCTTCCTGTGCTTTAAAGGTGATTCCAACGTACCTCTTGAAATCTGTTTCCTGCTATTCTGCCTCTCTTTCAAGTCTGCCTCGTAGCCTTTCCTCAACAGATTTTTGGATGATAGTTGTCCTTTATTACTCGGCCAGTTTGTGAATTGCTGTGCCCCTGAGCTCCATTTTTCAACTCGTTTTTTGTGAGCTGACCGCAAGTCCAAAATTTTGGTTCAGGACCTATACTGGATTCCGGTGGCTGGCTGAGACGTTGGTTAATTCTTCTTCCTGCCGGGAAATTACAGTGATATGTGCCCGTCCAAATGCCTAACAGCTACTCTCTCATTGTTTCTCCCTCTTCCCTTTCATCCTCTGCCAAATTGGCAACCTGTGCGAACCAGGAGGTTAAAGGGGCTGTCTCTCCAAGTTGGGAGGTTGATAGTAAAGCAGATGGAAAGTCAAACCGGAGCACCAGGAGAGGGATTATTCGTTGAGTTTTAGAAACCTTTCGTATTCACAGTGTGTCCGTTCTCTAGGTTTCCCGTACATGTTATAGCTGTAGTAATATTCCCTTCAACCTGGAGAGTTGGGACCCATGGAGTGGGTGCCAGGCATTTGTGCTTTAAAGGATCTGCATTTGCTCACCCAATCTCACCAATCGTCTCAATCCCAAGTGTCCCTCCTTATGCCACATCCAGCTGTCATTGTAGATAGGGTCATTCCAGCTTTCATCAGAGACCCTGAAGGAATTGTAAAGAATTTCCCAGTTTTTTTGTTTTGTTTTTGAAATTCCTTTTTATAGTGGGTTTGAGCTGATTCTCGCTGCCATATTTATGCCAGTCTAGACACACTTGATTCCCTTACAGAGACATATCAATACATAGGTTTTAAGATTCTTACTAGTCAGATATATTCCTCTGCGGGAAATATGGGGTTTTGAGTCCCTTTCACTGAGGAAGGTGTAGGTCTTGTCTATTCCATAGTTGGTTTTTGGAACGGTACCTGTGCTTATATCAAACTCTGGTTTTATGCATCACCCCACCTCTCCTTCCCCCTTAAGCTGGTATAAGAGTGTTTTCTAAAAGTGAGACAATGTTCTCTTTCCTAACTCAGTTCAAGTGTAGCCATGTTTACAGGATCTTCATAAGTGATATCTTATGATAAGTTTCTATTTCTGTGTGACTTATTTCACTTAGAATCATCGTACCTGAATCCACCCATTTTGCTGCTACTGGTCTTATGACATTGATTTCATGGCTGAGGGATATTCCATCGTACGTAAGTACCACAATTTTTTGAACCATTTTTATATTTCCTGGGATACTTAAGGTGTATCAAAGTTGAGGTCCTTGTAAGCAGTGCAGCCCTAAATTTTGGGGTGGCTCTGTCTTATTGATTTTCAGTTTTCCCAAGGTATATTCCCTAGACTGGAAGTGCCCTTGGCTCTGTAGCTCTGTTCTTTACTTGTTTTAGGGAACACAATGCACTCCTCCAGAGAGGCAGTTGGCAATTTACATCCTGCCCATCAGCATAACAAGGCTCTCTGTTCTCCAGGGCCTGTCTTGCCTTTCTGGTTTTTACACATTTTGTGGATGTCCCATTTGACCAGTGGGAAGTGATACTTCTTTGTAGTGCAGATTTGCATTGCTCCCTTGCTGGCTTGGCCAAAAAGGGCGTATGCGTTTTCTCCTGAATATATTCAGGAGAAAATGCATACGCCCTTTTTGGCCGAGTGCATCATTGTCGAAGTTGTGCCCCTCTTCCTGTGCTTTAAAGGCGATTCCAACGTACCACTTTAAATCTGTTTCCTGCTATTCTGCCTCGCTTTCAAGTCCGCCTCGTTGCATTTCCTCAACAGATGTTTGGACGATAGTTGTCCTTTATTACTCGGCCAGTTTGTGAATTGCTGTGCCCCTGAACTCCATTTTTCAACTCGTTTTTGGTGAGCTGACCGCAAGTCCAAAATTTTGGTTCAGGACCTATACTGGTTCTCGGTGGGTGGCTGAGACTTTGGTTAATTCTTCTTTCTGCCGGGAAATTACAGTGATATGTGCCCTTCTAAATGCCTAACAGCTACTCTCTCATTGGTTCTCCCTCTTCCCATTCATCCTGTGCCAAATTGGCAATCTGTGCGAAACAGGAGGTTAAAGGGGCTGTCTCTCCAAGTTGGGTGGTTGATAGTAAAGCAGATGGAAAGTCAAACCGGAGCACCAGGGTAGGGACTATTCGTTGAGTTTTAGAAACCTTTCGTATTCACAGTGTGTCCGTACTCTAGGTTTCCTGTACATGTTATAGCTGTAGTAATATTCCCTTCAACCTGGAGAGTTGGGACTCATGGAATGGGTGCCAAGCATTTGTGCTTTAAAGGGTCTGCATTTGCTCACCCAATCTCACCAATCGTCTCAGTCCCAAGTGTCCCTCCTTATGCCACATCCAGCTGTTGTTGTACATAGGGTCATTCCTGGTTTCATCAGAGACCCTGAAGGAATTGTAAAGAATTTCCCAGTTTTTTTGTTTTGTTTTTGAAATTCCTTTTTATAGTGGGTTTGAGCTGATTCTCGCTGCCATGTTTATGCCAGTCTAGACACACTTGATTCCCTTATGGAGACATATCAATACATAGGTTTTAAGATTCTTACTAGTCAGATATATTCCTCTGTGGGAAATATGGTGTTTTGAGTCCCTTTCACTGAGGAAGGTGTAAGTCTTGTCTATTTCATAGTTGGTTTTTGGAACGGTACGAGTGCTTATATCAAACTCTGGTTTTATGCATCACCCCACCTCTCCTTCCCCCTTAAGCAGGCATAAGAGTGTTTTCTAAATGTGAGACACTGTTCTCTTTCCTAACTCAGTTCAAGTGTAGCCATGTTTACAGGATCTTCATAAGTGATATCTTATGATAAGTTTCTTTTTCTGTGTGACTTATTTCACTTAGAATCACCGAACCTGAATCCACCCATTTTGCTGCTACTGGTCTTATGACATTGATTTCATGGCTGTAGGATATTCCATAGTACATAATTACCACAATTTTTTGAACCATTTTTATATTTCCTGGGATATTTAAGGTGTACCCAAGTTGAGGTCCTTGTAAGCAGTGCAGCACTAAATTTTGGGGTGGCTCTGTATTATTGATTTTCAGTTTTCCCAAGGTATATTCCCTAGACAGGAAGTGCCCTTGGCTCTGTAGCTCTGTTCTTTACTTGTTTTAGGGAACACAATGCACTCCTCCAGAGAGGAAGTTGGCAATTTACATCCCGCCCATCAGCATAACAAGGCTCCCTGTTCTCCAGGGCCGGTCTTGCCTTTCTGGTTTTTACACATTTTGTGGATGTCCCTTTTGAGCGGTGGGAAGTGATACTTCTTTGTAGTGCAGATTTGCATAGCCCGCTTGTTTGCTTGGCCAAAAAGGGCGTATGCGTTTTCTCCTGAATATATTCAGGAGAAAATGCATACGCCCTTTTTGGCCAAGGGCATCATTATCGAAATTGTGCCCCTCTTCCTGTGCTTTAAAGACGATTCCAACGTACCTCTTGAAATCTGTTTCCTGCTATTCTGCCTCGCTTTCAAGTCCGCCTCGTTGCCTTCCCTCAAGAGATTTTTGGACGATAGTTGTCCTTTATTACTCGGCCAGTTTGTGAATTGCTGTGCCCCTGAGATCCATTTTTCAACTCGTTTTTGGTGAGCTGACTGCATGTCCAAAATTTTGGTTCTGGACCTATACTGCTTCCCGGTGGGTGGTAGAGACTTTGGTTAATTCTTCTTCCTGCCGGGAAATTACAGTGCTATGTGCTCGTCCAAATACCTAACAGCTACTCTCTCATTGGTTCTCCCTCTTCCCTTTCATCCTCTGCCAAATTGGCAACCTGTGCGAACCAGGAGGTTAAAGGGGCTGTCTCTCCATGTTCGGACGTTTATAGCAAAGCAGATGGAAAGTCAAACCGGAGCACCAGGAGAGGGACTATTCGTTGAGTTTTAGAAACCTTTCGTATTCACAGTGTGTCCGTTCTCTAGGTTTCCCATACATGTTATAACTGTAGTAATATTCCCTTCAACCTGGAGAGTTGGGACCCATGGAATGGGTGCCATGCATTATTGCTTTAAAGGGTCTGCATTTGCTCACCCAATCTCACCAATTCTCTCAGTCCCAAGTGTCCCTCCTTATGCCACATCCAGCTGTCGTTGTAGATAGGGTCATTCCAGGTTTCATCAGAGACCCTGAAGGAATTGTAAAGAATTTCCCAGTTTTTTTGTTTTGTTTTTGAAATTCCTTTTTATAGTGGGTTTGAGCTGATTCTCGATGCCATGTTTATGCCAGTCTAGACACACTTGTTTCCCTTATGGAGACATATCAACATAGGTTTTAATATTCTTACTAGTCAGATATATTCTTCTGCGGGAAATATGGTGTTCTGAGTCCCTTTCACTGAGGAAGGTGTAGGTCTTGTCTATTCCATAGTTGGTTTTTGGAATGGTACCTGTGCTTATATCAAACTCTGGTTTTATGCATCACCCCACCTCTCCTTCACCCTTAAGCAGGCATAAGAGTGTTTTCTAAATGTGAGACACTGTTCTCTTTCCTACCTCAGTTCAAGTGTAGCCATGTTTATAGGATCTTCATAAGTGATATCATATGATAAGTTTCTTTTTCTGTGTGACTTATTTCACTTAGAATCATCGTACCTGAATCCACCCATTTTGCTGCTACTATCTTATGACATTGATTTCATGGCTGAGGGATATTCCATCGTACGTAGGTACCACAATTTTTTGAACAATTTTTATATTTCCTGGGATATTTAAGGTGTACCAAATTTGAGGTCCTTGTAAGCAGTGCAGCCCTAAATTTTGGGGTGGCTCTGTCTTATTGATTTTCAGTTTTCTCAAGGTATATTCCCTAGACTGGAAGTGCCCTTGGCTCTGTAGCTCTGTTCTTTACTTGTTTTAGGGAACACAATGTACTCCTCCAGAGAGGCAGCTGGCAATTTACATCCCGCCCATCAGCATAACAAGGCTCCCTGTTCTCCAGGGCCTGTCTTGCCTTTCTGGTTTTTTCACATTTTGTGGATGTCCATTTTGCCCGGGGGGAAGTGATACTTCTTTGTAGTGCAGATTTGCATTGCCCGCTTGCTTGCTTGGCCCAAAAGGGCGTATGCGTTTTCTCCCGAATATATTCAGGAGAAAACGCATACGCCCATTTTGGCCAAGTGCATCATTGTCGAAGTTGTGCCCCTCTTCCTGTGCTTTAAAGGCGATTCCAACGTACCTCTTGAAATCTGTTTCCTGCTATTCTGCCTCGCTTTCAAGTCCGCCTCGTTGCCTTCCCTCAACAGATTTTTTGACGATAGTTGTCCTTTATTACTCGGCCAGTTTGTGAATTGCTGTGCCCCCGAGCTTCATTTTTCAACTAGTTTTTGGTGAGCTGGCCACAAGTCAAAAATTTTGGTTCAGGACCTATGCTTGTTCCCGGTGGGGGGCTGAGACTTTGGTTAATTCTTTTTCCTGCCGGGAAATTACAGTGATATGTGCCCGTCCAAATGCTTAACAGCTACACTCTCATTGGTTCTCCCTGTTCCCTTTCATCCTCTGCCAAATTGGCATCCTGTGGGAACCAGGAGGTTAAAGGGGCTGTCTCTCCAAGTTGGGAGGTTGATAGTAAAGCAGATGGAAAGTCAAACCGGAGCACCAGGAGAGGGACTATTCGTTGAGTTTTAGAAACCTTTCGTATTCACAGTGTGTCCGTTCTCTAGGTTTCCCGTACATGTTATATCTGTAGTAATATTCCCTACAACCTGGAGAGTTGGGACCCATGGAAAGGGTGCCATGCATTATTGCTTTAAAGGGTCTGCATTTGCTCACTCAATCTCACCAATCGTCTCAGTCCCAAGGGTCCCTCCTTATGCCACATCCAGCTGTCATTGTAGATAGGGTCATTCCAGGTTTCATCAGAGACCCTGAAGGAATTGTAAAGAATTTCCCAGTTTTTTTGTTTTGTTTTTGAAATTCCTTTTTATAGTGGGTTTGAGCTGATTCTCGCTGCCATGTTTATGTCAGTCTAGATACACTTGATTCCCTTACGGAGACATATCAATACATAGGTTTTAAGATTCTTACTAGTCAGATATATTCCTCTGCGGGAAATATGGGGTTTTGAGTCCCTCTCACTGAGGAAGGTGTAGGTCTTGTCTATTCCATAGTTGGTTTTTGGAACGGTACCTGTGCTTATATCAAACTCTGGTTTTATGCATCACCCCACCTCTCCTTCCCCCTTAAGCAGGCATAAGAGTGTTTTCTAAATGTGAGACACTGTTCTCTTTCCTAACTCAGTTCAAGTGTAGCCATGTTTACTGGGTCTTCATAAGTGAAATCTTATGATAAGTTTCTTTTTCTCTGTGACTTATTTCACTTAGAATCATCGTACCTGAATCCACCCATTTTGCTGCTAATGGTCTTATGACATTGATTTCATGGCTGAGGGATATTCCATCGTACGTAAGTACCACAATTTCTTGAACCATTTTTATATTTCCTGGGATATTTAAGGTGTACCCAAGTTGAGGTCCTTGTAAGCAGTGCAGCCCTAAATTTTGGGGTGGCTCTCTCTTATTGATTTTCAGTTTTCCCAAGGTATATTCCCTAGACTGGAAGTGCCCTTGGCTCTGTAGCTCTGTTCTTTACTTGTTTTAGGGAACACAATTCATTTCTCCAGAGAGGCAGTTGGCAATTTACATCCCGCCCATCAGCATAACAAGGCTCCCTGTTCTCCAGGGCCTGTCTTGCCATTCTGGTTTTTACACATTTTGTGGATGTCCCTTTTGACCGGTGGGAAGTGATACTTCTTTGTAGTGCAGATATGCATTGCCCGCTTGCTTGCTTGGCCAAAAAGGGCGTATGCGTTTTCTCTTGAATATATTCAGGAGAAAACACATACGCCCTTTTTGGCCAAGTGCATCATTGTCGAAGTTGTGCCCCTCTTCGTGTGCTTTAAAGGCGATTCCAATGTACCTCTTGAAATCTGTTTCCTGCTATATGGCCTCGCTTTCAAGTCCGCCTCGTTGCCTTCCCTCAAGAGATTTTTGGACGATAGTTGTCCTTTATTACTCGGCCACTTTGTGAATTGCTGTGCCCCTGAGCTCCATTTTTCAACTCGTTTTTGGTGAGCTGACCGCAAGTCCAAAATTTTGGTTCAGGACCTATACTGGTTCCCGGTGGGTGGCTGAGACTTTGGTAAATTCTTCTTCCTGCCGGGAAATTACAGTGATATGTGCCCGTCCGAATGCCTAACAGCTTCTCTCTCATTGGTTCTCCCTCTTCCCTTTTATCCTCTGCCAAATTGGCAACCTGTGCGAACCAGGAGGTTAAAGGGGCGGTCTCTCCAAGTTGGGAGGTTGATAGTAAAGCAGATGAAAAGTCAAACCGGAGCACCAGGAGAGGGAATATTCGTTGAGTTTTAGAAACCTTTCGTATTCACAGTGTGTCCGTTCTCTAGGTTTCCCGTACATGTTATAGCTGTAGTAATATTCCCTTCAACCTGGAGAGTTGGGGCCAATGGAATGGGTGCCAGGCAATTGTGATTTAAAGGGTCTGCATTTGCTCTCCAAATCTCAGCAATCCTCTCAGTCCCAAGTGTCCTTCCTTATGCCACATCCAGCTGTCGTTGTAGATAGGGTCATTCCAGGTTTCATCAGGGACCCTGAAGGAATTGTAAAGAATTTCCCAGTTTTTTTGTTTTGTTTTTGAAATTCCTTTTTATAGTGGGTTTGAGCTGATTCTCTCAGCCATGTTTATGCCAGTCTAGACAAACTTGTTTCCCTCACGGAGATATATCAATACATAGGTTTTAAGATTCTTACTAGTCAGATATATTCCTCTGCAGGAAATATGGGGTTTTCAGTCCTTTCACTGAGGAAGGTGTAGGTCTTGTCTATTCCATAGTTGGTTTTTGGAACGGTACCTGTGCTTATATCAAACTCTGGTTTTATGCATCACCCCCCCTCTCCTTCCCCCTTAAGCAGGCATAAGAGTGTTTTCTAAATGTGAGACTCTGTTCTCTTTCCTAACTCAGTTCAAGTGTAGCCATGTTTATAGGATCTTCATAAGTGATATCTTATGATAAGTTTCTTTTTCTGTGTGACTTATTTCACTTAGAATCATCATACCTGAATCCACCCATTTTGCTGCTACTGGTCTTATGACATTGATTTCATGGCTGAGGGATATTCCATCGTATGTAAATACCACAATTTTTTGAACCATTTTTATATTTCCTGGGATACTTAAGGTGTATCCAAGTTGAGGTCCTTGTAAACAGTGCAGCCCTAAATTTTGGGGTGGCTCTGTCTTATTGATTTTCAGTTTTCCTAAGGTATATTACCTAGACTGGAATTGCCCTTAGCTCTGTAGCTCTGATCTTTACCTGTTTTAGGGAACACAATGCACTCCTCCAGAGAGGCAGTTGGCAATTTACATCCCGCCCATCAGCATAACAAGGCTCCCTGTTCTCCAGGGCCTGTCTTGCCTTTCTGGTTTTTACACATTTTGTGGATGTCCCTTTTGACCGGTGGGAAGTGATACTTCTTTGTAGTGCAGATTTGCATTGCCCGCTTGCTTGCTTGGCCAAAAAGGGCGTATGCGTTTTCTCCTGAATATATTCAGGAGAAAACGCATACGCCCTTTTTAGCCAAGGGCATCATTGTCGAAGTTGTGCCCCTCTTCCTGTGCTTTAAAGGCGATTCCAACGTACCACTTTAAATCTGTTTCCTGCTATTCTGCCTCGCTTTCAAGTCCGCCTCGTTGCCTTTCCTCAACAGATTTTTGGACGATAGTTGTCCTTTATTACTCGGCCAGTTTGTGAATTGCTGTGCCCCTGAGCTCCATTTTTCAACTCGTTTTTGGTGAGCTGACCGCAAGTCCAAAATTTTGGTTCAGGACCTATACTGGTTCCCTGGGGGTGGCTGAGACTTTGGTTAATTCTTCTTCCTGCCAGGAAATTACAGTGATATGTGCCCGTTCAAATGCCTAACAGCTACTCTCTCATTGGTTCTCCCTCTTCCCTTTCATCCTCTGCCAAATTGGCAACCTGTGCGAACCAGGAGGTTAAAGGGGCTGTCTCTCCAAGTTGGGAGGTTGATAGTAAAGCAGATGGAAAGTGAAACCGGAGCACCAGGAGAGGGATTATTCGTTGAGTTTTAGAAACCTTTCGTATTCACAGTGTGTCTGTTCTCTAGGTTTCCCGTACATGTTATAGCTGTAGTAATATTCCCTTCAACATGGAGAGTTGGGACCCATGGAGTGGGTGCCAGGCATTTGTGCTTTAAAGGGTCTGCATTTGCTCACCCAATCTCACCAATCGTCTCGTCCCAAGTGTCCCTCCTTATGCCACATCCAGCTGTCATTGTAGATAGTGTCATTCCAGGTTTCATCAGAGACCCTGAAGGAATTGTAAAGAATTTCCCAGTTTTTTTGTTTTGTTTTTGAAATTCCTTTTTATAGTGGGTTTGAGCTGATTCTCGCTGCCATGTTTATGCCAGTCTAGACACACTTGATTCCCTTACGGAGACATATCAATACATAGGTTTTAATATTCTTACTAGTCAGATATATTCCTCTGCGGGAAATATGGTTTTTTGAGTCCCTTTCACTGAGGAAGGTGTAGGTCTTGTCTATTCCATAGTTGGTTTTTGGAACGGTACCTGTGCTTATATCAAACTCTGGTTTTATGCATCACCCCACCTCTCCTTCCCCCTTAAGCAGGCATAAGAGTGTTTTCTAAATGTGAGACACTGTTCTCTTTCCTAACTCAGTTCAAGTGTAGCCATGTTTACAGGATTTTCATAAGTGATATCTTATGATAAGTTTCGTTTTCTGTGTGACTAATTTCACTTAGAATTACCGAACCTGAATCCACCCATTTTGCTGCTACTGGTCTTATGACATTGATTTCATCGCTGTGGGATATTCCATCGTACATAATTACCACAATTTTTGGAACAATTTTTATATTTCCTGGGATATTTAAGGTGTACCCAAGTTGAGGTCCTTGTAAGCAGTGCAGCCCTAAATTTTGGGGTGGCTCTGTCTTATTGATTTTCAGTTTTCCCAAGGTATATTCCCTAGACTGCAAGTGCCCTTGGCTCTGTAGCTCTGTTCTTTACTTGTTTTAGGGAACACAATGCACTCCTCCAGAGAGGCAGTTGGCAATTTACATCCCGCCCATCAGCATAACAAGGCTCCCTGTTCTCCAGGGCCTGTCTTGCCATTCTGGTTTTTACACATTTTGTGGATGTCCCTTTTGAGCGGTGGGAAGTGATACTTCTTTGTAGTGCAGATTTGCATTGCCCGCTTGCTTGCTTGGCCAAAAAGGGAGTATGCGTTTTCTCCTGAATATATTCAGGAGAAAATGCATACGCGCTTTTTGGCCAAGTGCATCATTGTCGAAGTTGTGCCCCTCTTCCTGTGCTTTAAAGGCGATTCCAACGTACCTCTTGAAATCTGTTTCCTGCTATTCTGCCTCGCTTTCAAGTCCGCCTCGTTGCCTTCCCTCCACAGATTTTTGGACGATAGTTGTCCTTTATTACTCGGCCAGTTTGTGAATTGCTGTGCCCCTGAACTCCATTTTTCAACTCGTTTTTGGTGAGCTGACCGCAAGTCCAAAATTTTGGTTCAGGACCTATACTGGTTCCCGGTGGGTGGCTGAGACTTTGGTTAATTCTTCTTCCTGCCGTGAAATTATAGTGATATGTACCCGTCCAAACGCCTAACAACTACTCTCTCATTGGTTCTCCCTCTTCCCTTTCACCCTCTGACAAATTGGCAACCTGTGCGAACCAGGAGGTTAAAGGGGCTGTCTCTCCAAGTTGGGAGGTTGATAGTAAAGCAGATGGAAAGTCAAACCGGAGCACCAGGAGAGGGACTATTCGTTGAGTTTTAGAAACCTTTCGTATTCACTGTGTGTCCGTTCTCTAGGTTTCCCGTACATGTTATAACTGTAGTAATATTCCCTTCAACCTGGAGATTTGGGACCCATGGAATGGGTGCCATGCATTATTGCTTTAAAGGATCTGCATTTGCTCTCCCAATCTAACCAATTCTCTCAGTCGCAAGTGTCCAGCCTTATGCCACATCCAGCTGTCGTTGTAGATAGGGTCATTCCAGGTTTCATCAGAGACCCTGAAGGAATTGTAAAGAATTTCCCAGTTTTTTTGTTTTGTTTTTGAAATTCCGTTTTACAGTGGGTTTGTGCTGATTCTCGCTGCCATGTTTATGCCAGTCTAGACACACTTGTTTCCCTTACGGAGACATATCAATACATAGGTTTTAATATTCTTACTAGTCAGATATATTCCTCTGCGGGAAATATGGTGTTTTGAGTCCCTTTCACTGAGGAAGGTGTAGGTCTTGTCTATTCCATAGTTGGTTTTTGGAACGGTACCTGTGCTTATATCAAACTCTGGTTTTATGCATCACCCCACCTCTCCTTCCCCCTTAAGCAGGCATAAGAGTGTTTTCTAAATGTGAGACACTGTTCTCTTTCCTAACTCAGTTCAAGTGTAGCCATGTTTATAGGATCATCATAAGTGATATCATATGATAAGTTTCTTTTTCTGTGTGACTTATTTCACTTAGATCATCGTACCTGAATCCACCCATTTTGCTGCTACTGGTCTTATGACATGGATTTCATGGCTGAGCGATATTCCATCGTACGTAGGTACCACAATTTTTTGAACCATTTTTATATTTCCTGGGATATTTAAAGTGTACCCAAGTTGAGGTCCTTGTAAGCAGTGCAGCCCTAAATTTTGGGGTGGCTCTGTCTTATTGATTTTCAGTTTTCTCAAGGTATATTCCCTAGACTGGAAGTGCCCTTGGCTCTGTAGCTCTGTTCTTTACTTGTTTTAGGGAACACAATGTACTCCTCCAGAGAGGCAGTTGGCAATTTACATCCCGCCCATCAGCATAACAAGGCTCCCTATTCTCCAGGGCCTGTCTGCCTTTCTGGTTTTTACACATTTTGTGGATGTCCCATTTGACCGGTGGGAAGTGATACTTCTTTGTAGTGCAGATTTGCATTGCCCGCTTGCTTGCTTGGCCAAAAAGGGCGTATGCGTTTTCTCCTGAATATATTCAGGAGAAAACGCATACGCCATTTTGGCCAAGTGCATCATTGTCGAAGTTGTGCCCCTCTTCCTGTGCTTTAAAGGCGATTCCAACGTACCTCTTGAAATCTGTTTCCTGCTATTCTGCCTCGCTTTCAAGTCCGCCTCGTTGCCTTCCCTCAACAGATTTTTGGACGATAGTTGTCCTTTATTACTCGGCCAGGTTGTGAATTGCTGTGCCCCTGAGCTCCATTTTTCAACTCGTTTTTTGTGAGCTGACCGCATTTCCAAAATTTTGGTTCAGGACCTATGCTGGTTCCCAGTGTGGGCCTGAGACTTTGGTTAATTCTTCTTCCTGCCGGGAAATTACAGTGATATGTGCCCATCCAAATGCCTAACAGCTACTCTCTCATTGGTTCTCCCTCTTCCCTTTCATCCTCTGCCAAATTGGCAACCTGTGCGAACCAGGAGGTTAAAGGGGCTGTCTCTCCAAGTTGGGAGGTTGATAGTAAAGCAGATGGAAAGTCAAACCGGAGCACCAGGAGAGGGACTATTCGTTGAGTTTTAGAAACCTTTCGTATTCACAGTGTGTCCGTTCTCTAGGTTTCCCGTACATGTTATAACTGTAGTAATATTACCTTCAACCTGGAGAGTTGTGACCCATGGAATGGGTGCCATGCATTATTGCTTTAAAAGTTCTGCATTTGCTCACCCAATCTCACCAATCGTCTCAGTCCCAGGTGTCCCTCCTTATGCCACATCCAGCTGTCATTGTAGATAGGGTCATTCCAGGTTTCATCAGAGACCCTGAAGGAATTGTAAAGAATTTCCCAGTTTTTTTGTTTTGTTTTTGAAATTCCTTTTTATAGTGTGTTTGAGCTGATTCTCGCTGCCATGTTTATGCCAGTGTAGACACACTTGATTCCCTTATAGAGACATATCAATACATAGGTTTTAAGATTCTTACTAGTCAGATATATTCCTCTGCGGGAAATATGGGGTTTTGAGTCCCTTTCACTGAGGGAGGTTTAGGTCTTGTCTATTCCATAGTTCGTTTTTGGAACGGTACCTGTGCATATATCAAACTCTGGTTTTATGAATCACACCACCTCTCCTTCCCCCTTAAGCAGGCATAAGAGTGTTTTCTAAATGTGAGACACTGTTCTCTTTCCTAACTCAGATCAAGTGTAGCCATGTTTACAGGATCTTCATAAGTGATATCTTATGATAAGTTTCTTTTTCTGTGTGACTTATTTCACTTAGAATCATCGTATCTGAATCCAACCATTTTGCTGCTACTGGTCTTATGACATTGATTTCATGGCTGAGGGATATTCCATTGTACGTAAGTACCACAATTTTTTGAACCATTTTTATATTTCCTGGGATATTTAAGGTGTACCCAAGTTGAGGTCCTTGTAAGCAGTGCAGCCCTAAATTTTGGTTGGCTCTGTCTTATTGATTTTCAGTTTTCCCAAGGTATATTCCCTAGACTGGAAGTGCCCTTGGCTCTGTAGCTCTGTTCTTTACTTGTTTTAGGGAACACAATTCATTTCTCCAAAGAGGCAGTTGGCAATTTACATCCCGCCCATCAGCATAACAAGGCTCCCTGTTCTCCAGGGCCTGTCTTGCCTTTCTGGTTTTTACACATTTTGTGGATGCCCCTTCTGACCGGTGGGAAGTGATACTTCTTTCTAGTGCAGATTTGCATTGCCCGCTTTCTTGCTTAGCCAAAAAGGGCGTATGCGTTTTCTCCTGAATATATTCAGGAGAAAATGCATACGCCCTGTTTGGCCAAGTGCATCATTGTCGAAGATGTGCCCCTCATCCTGTGCTTTAAAGGAGATTCCAACGTACCTCTTGAAATCTGTTTCCTGCTATTCTGCCTCGCTTTCAAGTCCGCCTCGTTGCCTTCCCTCAACAGATTTTTGGACGATAGTTGTCCTTTATTACTCGGCCAGTTTGTGAATTGCTGTGTCCCTGAACTCCATTTTTCAACTCGTTTTTGGTGAGCTGACCGCAAGTCCAACATTTTGGTTCAGGACCTATGCTGGTTCCCGGTGGGGGGCTGACCTTGGTTAATTCTTCTTCCTGCCGGGAAATTACAGTGATATGTGCCCGTCCAAATGCCTAACAGCTACTCTCTCATTGGTTCTCCCTCTTCCCTTTCATCCTCTGCCAAACTGGCAACCTGTGCGAACCAGGAGGTTAAAGGGGCTGTCTCTCCAAGTTGGGAGGTTGATAGTAAAGCAGATGGCAAGTAAAACCGGAGCACCAGGAGAGGGACTATTCGTTGAGTTTTAGAAACCTTTCGTATTCACAGTGTGTCCGTTCTCTAGGTTTCCCGTACATGTTATAGCTTTAGTAATATTCCCTTCAACCTGGAGAGTTGGGACCAATGGAATGGGTGCCAGGCATTTGTGCTTTAAAGGGTCTGCATTTGCTCACCCAATCTCACCAATCGTCTCAGTCCCAAGTGTCCCTCCTTATGCCACATCCAGCTGTGGTTGTAGATAGGGTCATTCCAGGTTTCATCAGAGTCCCTGAAGGAATTGTAAAGAATTTCCCAGTTTTTTTGTTTTGTTTTTGAAATTCCTTTTTATAGTGGGTTTGAGCTGATTCTCGCTGCCATGTTTATGTCAGTCTAGGAACACTTGATTCCCTTACGGAGACATATCAATTCATATGTTTTAAGATTCTTACTAGTCAGATATATTCCTCTGCGGGAAATATGGGGTTTTGAGTCCCTTTCACTGAGGAAGGTGTTGGTCTTGTCTATTCCATAGTTGGTTTTTGGAACGGTACCCGTGCTTATATCAAACTCTGGTTTTATGCATCACCCCACCTCTCCTTCCCCCTTAAGCAGGCATAAGAGTGTTTTCTAAATGTGAGACACTGTTCTCTTTCCTAACTCAGTTCAAGTGTAGCCATGTTTACAGGATCTTCATAAGTGATATCTTATGATAAGTTTCTTTTTCTGTGTGACTTATTTCACTTAGAATCATCGTACCTGAATCCACCCATTTTGCTGCTACTGGTCTTATGACATTGATTTCATGGCTGAGGGATATTCCATCGTACGTAAGTACCACAATTTTTTGAACCATTTTTATATTTCCTGGGATATTTAAGGTGTACCCAAGTTGAGGTCCTTGTAAGCAGTGCAGCCCTAAATTTTGGGGTGGCTCTGTATTATTGATATTCAGTTTTCCCAAGGTATATTCCCTAGACTGGAAGTGCCCTTGGCTCTGTAGCTCTGTTCTTTACTTGTTTTAGGGAACACAATGCACTCCTCCAGAGAGGCAGTTGGCAATTTACATCCCACCCATCAGCATAACAACGCTCCCTGTTCTCCAGGGCCTGTCTTGCCTTTCTGGTTTTTACACATTTTGTGGATGTCCCTTTTGACCGGTGGGAAGTGATACTTCTTTGTAGTGCAGATTTGCATTGCCCGCTTGCTTGCTTGGCCAAATAGGGCGTATGCGTTTTCTCCTGAATATATTCAGGAGAAAACGCATACCCCCTTTTCGGCCAAGTGCCTCATTGTCGCAGTTGTGCCCCTCTTCCTGTGCTTTAAAAGCGATTCCAACGTACCTCTTGAAATCTGTTTCCTGCTCTTCTGCCTCGCTTTCAAGTCCGCCTCATTGCCTTCCCTCAACAGATTTTTGGACGATAGTTGTCCTTTATTATTCGGCCTGTTTGTGAATTGCTGTGCCACTGAGCTCCATTTTTCAACTCGTTTTTGGTGAGCTGACCGCAAGTCCAAAATTTTGGTTCAGGACCTATACTGGTTCCCGGTGGGTGGCTGAGACTTTGGTTAATTCTTCATCCTGCAGGGAAGTTAGAGTGATATGTGCCCGTCGAAATGCCTAACAGCTACTCTCTCATTGGTTCTCCCTCTTCCCTTTCATCCTCTGCCAAATTGGCAACCTGTGCGAACCAGGAGGTTAAAGGGGCTGTCTCTCCAATTTGGGAGGTTGATAGTAAAGCAGATGGAAAGTCAAACCGGAGCACCAGGAGAGGGACTATTCGTTGAGTTTTAGAAACCTTTCGTATTCACAGTGTGTCCGTTCTCTAGGTTTCCCGTACATGTTATAGCTGTAGTAATATTCCCTTCAACGCTGAGAGTTGGGACCCATGGAATGGGTGCCAGGCATTTGTGCATAAAAGGGTCTGCATTTGCTCACCCAATCTCACCAATCGTCTCAGTCCCAAGTGTCCCTCCTTATGCCACATCCAGCTGTCGTTGTAGATAGGGTCATTCCAGGTTTCATTAGAGACCCTGAAGGAATTGTAAAGAATTTCCCAGTTTTTTTGTTTTGTTTTTGAAATTCCTTTTTATAGTGGGTTTGAGCTGATTCTCGCTGCCATGTTTATGCCAGTCTAGACACACTTGATTCCCTTACGGAGACATATCAATACATAGGTTTTAAGATTCTTACTAGTCAGATATATTCCTCTGCGGGAAATATGGGGTTTTGAGTCCCTTTCACTGAAGAAGGTGTAGGTCTTGTCTATTCCACTGTTTGTTTTTGGAACGGTACTTGTGCTTATATCAAACTCTGGTTTTATGCATCACCCCACCTCTCCTTCACCCTTAAGCAGGCATAAGAGTGTTTTCTAAATGTGAGACACTGTTCTCTTTCCTAACTCAGTTCAAGTGTAGCCATGTTTACAGGATCTTCATAAGTGATATCTTATGATAAGTTTCTTTTTCTGTGTGACTTATTTCACTTAGAATCATCGTACCTGAATCCACCCATTTTGCTGCTACTGGTCTTATGACATTGATTTCATGGCTGAGGGATATTCCATCGTACGTAAGTACCACAATTTTTTGAACCATTTTTATATTTCCTGGGATATTTAAGGTGTACCCAAGTTGAGGTCCTTGTAAGCAGTGCAGCCCTAAATTTTGGGGTGGCTCTGTATTATTGATATTCAGTTTTCCCAAGGTATATTCCCTAGACTGGAAGTGCCCTTGGCTCTGTAGCTCTGTTCTTTACTTGTTTTAGGGAACACAATGCACTCCTCCAGAGAGGCAGTTGGCAATTTACATCCCACCCATCAGCATAACAACGCTCCCTGTTCTCCAGGGCCTGTCTTGCCTTTCTGGTTTTTACACATTTTGTGGATGTCCCTTTTGACCGGTGGGAAGTGATACTTCTTTGTAGTGCAGATTTGCATTGCCCGCTTGCTTGCTTGGCCAAATAGGGCGTATGCGTTTTCTCCTGAATATATTCAGGAGAAAACGCATACCCCCTTTTCGGCCAAGTGCCTCATTGTCGCAGTTGTGCCCCTCTTCCTGTGCTTTAAAAGCGATTCCAACGTACCTCTTGAAATCTGTTTCCTGCTCTTCTGCCTCGCTTTCAAGTCCGCCTCATTGCCTTCCCTCAACAGATTTTTGGACGATAGTTGTCCTTTATTATTCGGCCTGTTTGTGAATTGCTGTGCCACTGAGCTCCATTTTTCAACTCGTTTTTGGTGAGCTGACCGCAAGTCCAAAATTTTGGTTCAGGACCTATACTGGTTCCCGGTGGGTGGCTGAGACTTTGGTTAATTCTTCATCCTGCAGGGAAGTTAGAGTGATATGTGCCCGTCGAAATGCCTAACAGCTACTCTCTCATTGGTTCTCCCTCTTCCCTTTCATCCTCTGCCAAATTGGCAACCTGTGCGAACCAGGAGGTTAAAGGGGCTGTCTCTCCAATTTGGGAGGTTGATAGTAAAGCAGATGGAAAGTCAAACCGGAGCACCAGGAGAGGGACTATTCGTTGAGTTTTAGAAACCTTTCGTATTCACAGTGTGTCCGTTCTCTAGGTTTCCCGTACATGTTATAGCTGTAGTAATATTCCCTTCAACGCTGAGAGTTGGGACCCATGGAATGGGTGCCAGGCATTTGTGCATAAAAGGGTCTGCATTTGCTCACCCAATCTCACCAATCGTCTCAGTCCCAAGTGTCCCTCCTTATGCCACATCCAGCTGTCGTTGTAGATAGGGTCATTCCAGGTTTCATTAGAGACCCTGAAGGAATTGTAAAGAATTTCCCAGTTTTTTTGTTTTGTTTTTGAAATTCCTTTTTATAGTGGGTTTGAGCTGATTCTCGCTGCCATGTTTATGCCAGTCTAGACACACTTGATTCCCTTACGGAGACATATCAATACATAGGTTTTAAGATTCTTACTAGTCAGATATATTCCTCTGCGGGAAATATGGGGTTTTGAGTCCCTTTCACTGAAGAAGGTGTAGGTCTTGTCTATTCCACTGTTTGTTTTTGGAACGGTACTTGTGCTTATATCAAACTCTGGTTTTATGCATCACCCCACCTCTCCTTCACCCTTAAGCAGGCATAAGAGTGTTTTCTAAATGTGAGACACTGTTCTCTTTCCTAACTCAGTTCAAGTGTAGCCATGTTTACAGGATCTTCATAAGTGATATCTTATGATAAGTTTCTTTTTCTGTGTGACTTATTTCACTTAGAATCATCGTACCTGAATCCACCCATTTTGCTGCTACTGGTCTTATGACATTGATTTCATGGCTGAGGGATATTCCATCGTACGTAAGTACCACAATTTTTTGAACCATTTTTATATTTCCTGGGATATTTAAGGTGTACCCAAGTTGAGGTCCTTGTAAGCAGTGCAGCCCTAAATTTTGGGGTGGCTCTGTATTATTGATATTCAGTTTTCCCAAGGTATATTCCCTAGACTGGAAGTGCCCTTGGCTCTGTAGCTCTGTTCTTTACTTGTTTTAGGGAACACAATGCACTCCTCCAGAGAGGCAGTTGGCAATTTACATCCCACCCATCAGCATAACAACGCTCCCTGTTCTCCAGGGCCTGTCTTGCCTTTCTGGTTTTTACACATTTTGTGGATGTCCCTTTTGACCGGTGGGAAGTGATACTTCTTTGTAGTGCAGATTTGCATTGCCCGCTTGCTTGCTTGGCCAAATAGGGCGTATGCGTTTTCTCCTGAATATATTCAGGAGAAAACGCATACCCCCTTTTCGGCCAAGTGCCTCATTGTCGCAGTTGTGCCCCTCTTCCTGTGCTTTAAAAGCGATTCCAACGTACCTCTTGAAATCTGTTTCCTGCTCTTCTGCCTCGCTTTCAAGTCCGCCTCATTGCCTTCCCTCAACAGATTTTTGGACGATAGTTGTCCTTTATTATTCGGCCTGTTTGTGAATTGCTGTGCCACTGAGCTCCATTTTTCAACTCGTTTTTGGTGAGCTGACCGCAAGTCCAAAATTTTGGTTCAGGACCTATACTGGTTCCCGGTGGGTGGCTGAGACTTTGGTTAATTCTTCATCCTGCAGGGAAGTTAGAGTGATATGTGCCCGTCGAAATGCCTAACAGCTACTCTCTCATTGGTTCTCCCTCTTCCCTTTCATCCTCTGCCAAATTGGCAACCTGTGCGAACCAGGAGGTTAAAGGGGCTGTCTCTCCAATTTGGGAGGTTGATAGTAAAGCAGATGGAAAGTCAAACCGGAGCACCAGGAGAGGGACTATTCGTTGAGTTTTAGAAACCTTTCGTATTCACAGTGTGTCCGTTCTCTAGGTTTCCCGTACATGTTATAGCTGTAGTAATATTCCCTTCAACGCTGAGAGTTGGGACCCATGGAATGGGTGCCAGGCATTTGTGCATAAAAGGGTCTGCATTTGCTCACCCAATCTCACCAATCGTCTCAGTCCCAAGTGTCCCTCCTTATGCCACATCCAGCTGTCGTTGTAGATAGGGTCATTCCAGGTTTCATTAGAGACCCTGAAGGAATTGTAAAGAATTTCCCAGTTTTTTTGTTTTGTTTTTGAAATTCCTTTTTATAGTGGGTTTGAGCTGATTCTCGCTGCCATGTTTATGCCAGTCTAGACACACTTGATTCCCTTACGGAGACATATCAATACATAGGTTTTAAGATTCTTACTAGTCAGATATATTCCTCTGCGGGAAATATGGGGTTTTGAGTCCCTTTCACTGAAGAAGGTGTAGGTCTTGTCTATTCCACTGTTTGTTTTTGGAACGGTACTTGTGCTTATATCAAACTCTGGTTTTATGCATCACCCCACCTCTCCTTCACCCTTAAGCAGGCATAAGAGTGTTTTCTAAATGTGAGACACTGTTCTCTTTCCTAACTCAGTTCAAGTGTAGCCATGTTTACAGGATCTTCATAAGTGATATCTTATGATAAGTTTCTTTTTCTGTGTGACTTATTTCACTTAGAATCATCGTACCTGAATCCACCCATTTTGCTGCTACTGGTCTTATGACATTGATTTCTTGGCTGAGGGATATTCCATCGTACGTAAGTACCACAATTTTTTGAACCATTTTTGTATTTCCTGGGATATTTAATGTGTACCCAAGTTGAGGTCCTTGTAAGTAGTGCAGCCCTAAATTTTGGGGTGGTTCTGTCTTTTTGATTTTCAGTTTTCCCAAGGTATATTCCCTAGACTGGAAGTGCCCTTGGCTCTTTAGCTCTGTTCTTTACTTGTTTTAGGGAACACAATGTACTCCTCCAGAGAGGCAGTTGGCAATTTACATCCCGCCCATCAGCATAAGAAGGCTCCCTGTTCTCCAGGGCCTGTCTTGCCTTTCTGGTTTTTACACATTTTGTGGATGTCCCTTTTGACCGGTGGGAAGTGATACTTCTTTTTAGTGCAGATTTGCATTGCCCGCTTGCTTGCTTGGCCAAAAAGGACATACGCGTTTTCTCCTGAATATATTCAGGAGAAAACGCATATGCCCTTTTTGGCCAAGTGCATCATTGTCGAAGTTGTGCCCCTCTTCCTGTGCTTTAAAGGCGATTCCAACGTACCTCTTGAAATCCGTTTCCTGCTATTCTGCCTCGCTTTCAAGTCTGCCTCGTTGCCTTCCCTCAACAGATTTTTGGACGATAGTTGTCCTTTATTACTCGGCCAGTTTGTGAATTGCTGTGCCCCTGAGCTCCATTTTTCATCTCGTTTTTTGTGAGCTGACCGCAACTCCAAAATTTTGGTTCAGGACCTATGCTGGTTCCCGGTGGGGGGCTGAGACTTTTGTTAAAATTTCTTCCTGCCGGGATGTTAGAGTGATATGTGCCCTTCCAAATGCCTAACAGCTACTCTCTCATTGGTTCTCCCTCTTCCCTTTCATCCTCTGCCAAATTGGCAACCTGTGCGAACCAGCAGGTTAAAGGGGCTGTCTCTTCAAGTTGGGAGACTGATAATAAAGCAGTTGGAAAGTCAAACCGGAGCACCAGGAGAGGGACTATTCTTTGAGTTTTAGAAATCTTTCGTATTCACAGTGTGTCCGTTCTCTACGTTTTCCCTACATGTTATAGCTGTAGTAATAGTTCCTTCAACCTGGAGAGTTGAGACCCATGGAATGGGTGCCACATATTATTGTTTTAAAGCGTCTGCATTTGCTCACCCACTCTCACCAACCATCTCAGTCCCAAGTGTCCAGCCTTATGCCACATCCAGCTGTCGTTGTAGATAGGGTCATTCCAGGTTTCATCAGAGACCCTGAAGGAATTGTAAAGAATTTCCCTGTTTTTTGTTTTGTTTTTGAATTCCCTTTTTATCGTGGGTTTGAGCTGATTCTCGCTGCCATGTTTATGCCAGTCTAGACACACTTGATTCCCTTACGGAGACATATCAATACATAGGTTTTAAGATTCTTACTAGTCAGATATATTCCTCTGCGGGAAATATGGGGTTTTGAGTCCCGTTCACAGAGGAAGTAGTAGGTCTTGTCTGTTCTGTATTTGGATTATGGAACCGTACCTGTGCTAATATCAACTCTGGTTTTATTCATCACCCCACCTCTGCTTTCCCCTTTAGCATGCATAAGAGTGTTTTCTAAATATGAGACTCTGTTCCCTTTCCTAATTCCTTCCATGTGTAGCCATGTTTATATACCCTTCATAAGTGATATCTTATGATAAGTTTATTTTTCTGTGTGTTTATTTCAGTTAGAGTCATGGTACATGAATCCCGTCATTATGTTGCTACTGGCCTTATTACATTGACTTCATGGCTGAGGGATATTCCATCATACGTATTTACCACAATTTCTTTACCATTTTTGTCTTTCCTGGGATATATAAGGTGTCCCGAAGTCGAGGTTCTGGTAAGCAGTGCTGCCATAAATTTTGGGGTGGCTGTGTCTTATTGATTTTCAATTTTCCCAAGGTATATTCCCATGACTGGAAGTGCCTTAGGTTGTGAAGCACTGTTGTTTACTGCTTTTTGGGAACACAATGCACTCCTCCAGAGTGGCTGTTGGCAATTTACAACCCACCCATCCGCATAACAAGGCTCCCTCTTCTCCAGATCCTGTCTTGCCTTTCTTGTTTTTACATATTTTACGGATGTCCGTTTTGACTGGTTGGAAGTGATACTTCTTTATAGTGCAGATTTGCATTGTGCGGTTGCTTGGTTGGCCAAAAAGGGCGTATGCGTTTTCTCCTGAATATATTCAGGAGAAAATGCATGCACCCTTTATGGACAATTCCATAATTGTCGAAGTTGTGATGCTTTTCCTGTGTTTAAAGGCGATTCCAATGTACTTCTGGAAATCTGTTTCGTGCACTTCTGCCTCATTTTCAAGTCCGCCTCATGGCTTTCTCTCAACAGATTTTTGGAAGAGAGTAGTCCTTTATAACTCTGCAAGGTAGTGAATTGCTGTGCCCCTGAGCTCCATTTTTCAACTCGCGTTTTTGTGAGCTGACTGCCAATCCACAATTTTGCTTCAGGACCTATACTGGTTCCATTGGGGGGGCTGGCTCTGAGTTTGTTAATTCTTCTTCGTGACGGGAATTTAGAGTGACATGTGGCCATCCAAATGCCTACAGCTACTCTCTAATTGTTTCTCCCTCTTCCCTTATATCCTCTACACAACGTGCCAACTGTGCAAACCAGGAGGTTATAGGTGCTGACTCTCCAACTTGGGAGATTGATACTAAAGCAGTTGGAATGTCAAACTGGTGCACAAGGAGAGAAAAAAAATTAGTAGAGTTTTAGAAACCTTTCACCATCAGATGGTGTCCATTCTCTAGGTTTCCCATACATGTTATAACTGTAGTGATATTCCTTTCTACCTGGAGAGTTGGGACCCATGGAATGGGTGCCAGGTATTATTGCTTTAAACGGTCTGCATTTTCTCACCCAATCTCACCAATCCTCTCAGTCCCAAGTGACCAGCCTTATGCCACATCCAGCTGTCGTTGTAGATAGGGTCATTCTAAGTTTCATCAGAACCCCTGAAGGTATTGTGTAAGAATTTCACTGTTTATTTGTTTTGTTTGAAATTCATTTTTATAGTGGGTTTGAGCTGATTCTCTCTGCCGTGTTTATGTCATTCTAGACACACTTGGTTCCCTTATGGAGACATATCAATACATAGGTTTTAAGATTCTTACTAGTCAGATATACTACTCTGCGGGGAATAGGGGTGTTGAGGCCCGTTCAGTGAGGAAAGTGTAGGTCTTGTCTATTTTGTATTTGGTTTATGCAACCGTACCTGTGCTAATATCAAACTCTGGTTTTATGCATAACCCCACCTCTCCTTTCCTCTTGAGCAGGCATAAGAGTGTTTTCTAAATGTGAGACTCTTCTCTTTCCTAATTCAGTTCATGTGTATCCATGTTTACAAGACCTTCATAAGTGATATCTTATGATAAGTTTCTTTTTCTGTGTGACTTATTTCAGTTAGAATCATCGTACATGAATCCACTCATTATGCTGCTACTGGTCTTATGACATTGATTTCATGGCTGAGGGATATTCCATCGTACATATGTACCACAATTTCTTTACTATTTTTGTCTTTACTGGGATATTTAATGTGTCCCGAAGTCGAGGTTCTTGTAAGCATTGCTGCCCTATATTTTGGGTTGGCTGTGTCTTATTGATTTTCAATTTCCCCAAGGTATATTCCCATGACTGGAAGTGCCTTAGGTTGTGAAGCTCTGTTGTTTAATTCTTTTAGGGAACACAATGCACTCCTCCAGAGTGGCTGTTGGCAATCTGCATCCCACCCATCAGCATAACAAGGCTCCCTGTTCTCTAGAGCCCCTCTTGCCTTTCTGGTTTTTACACATTTTACGGATATCCCTTTTGACTGGTGGGAAGTGATACTTCTTTGTAGTGCAGATTTGCATTGTGCGGTTGCTTGGTTGGCCAAAATGGGTGTATGCGTTTTCTCCTGAATATATTCAGGAGAAAACGCATGCGCCCTTTATTGACAATTCCATAATTGTCGAAGTTGTGATGCTTTTCCTGTGTTTAAAGGTGATTCCAATGTACTTCTGGAAATCTGTTTCATGCAAATCTCCCTCATTTTCAAGTCCGCCTCATGGCTTTTCCTCAACAGATTTTTGGAAGAGAGTAATCCTGTATAACTCTGCAAGTTAGTGAATTGCTGTGCCCCTGAGCTCCATTTTTCAACTTGTGTTTTTGTGAGCTGACCTCTAACCCACAATTTTGCTTCAGGACCTATACTAGTTATGGGGGTGGGGCAGGCTGAGAGTTTGGTTAATTCTTCTTCGTGACGGGAAATTAGAGTGACATGTGGCCGTCCAAATGCCTACAGCTACTCTCTCATTGGTTCTCCCTCTTCCCTTATATCCTCTGCACAATGTGCCAACTGTGCGAACCAGGAGGTTATAGGGGCTGACTCTCCAAGTTGGAAGATTGATATTAAAGCAGTTGGAATGTCAAGCTGCAGCACATGGAGGGAAAAAAATTAGTAGAGTTTTAGAAACCTTTCACCATCAGAGGGTGTCCATTCTCTAGGTTTCCCATACATGTTATAACTGTAGTGATATTCCCTTCTACCTGGAGAGTTGGGAACCATGGAATCAGTGGCAGGCATTATTGCTTTAAAGCGTCTGCATTTTCTCACCCAATCTCACCAATCCTCTCAGTCCCAGGTGAACAGCCTTATGCCACATCCAGCTGTTGTTGTAGATAGGGTCATTCCAAGTTTCATCAGAACCCCTGAAGGTGTTGTGTAAGAATTTCACTGTTTCTTTGTTTTGTTTTGAAATTCCTTTTTATAGTGGGTTTGAGCTGATTCTCACTGCCGTGTTTATGTCATTCTAGACACACTTGGTTCCCTTATGGAGACATATCAATACATAGGTTTTAAGATCCTTACTAGTCAGATATATTTCTCTGTGGGGAATAGGGGTGGTGAGTCCCATTCACTGAGGAAGGAGTTGGGCTTGTCTCTTCTGTATTTGGATTATGGAACGGTACCTGTGTTAATATCAAACTCTGGTTTTGTGTGTCTCCCCACCTCTCCTTCCCCCTTAAGCAAGCATAAGAGTGTTTTCTAAATCTGAGACTCTGTTCTCTTTCCTAATTCAGTTCATATGTAGCCAGGTTTACATTCCCTTCATAAGTGATATCTTATATCAGAATGTACCATGGCCCTTGTCATAATAATGCTCCATGACCCCTGTCAACACAATGCTCCATTCCCTGGTTATCACAATGCTCCATGTCCCTTGTCATAACAATTCTCCATGTACTTGTCATCACAATGCTACATGACACTTCTCATCACAAAGTTACATGCTCGTTTCATCACAATTCCCCATGCACTTGTCATTGCAATGTTCCATGACCCCTGTCATAGCAAGCTCCAAGTGTTTGTCATCACAATGCTTCACGACTTTATCATCTAAATTCTCAATGGCACTTTTCATCACAATGTTCCGTACCCTTGTCATCACAATGCTCCATGCCCTTGTCATCACAATGCTCCATGACCCCTGTCATCACAATGCTCCCTGACACCTGTCATCACAATGCTTCATGCCCCTTGTCATTACAGTGCTCCATGATGCTCGTCATCACAATTACCCATGGTCTTCTCATCACAATGCTCCACGGTTTTGCCATCACAATGCTCCATGCCCTGGTCATCTCAAAGCTCAATGTCCCTTGTCCTCACAATTCTCCACGTCCTTGTCATCACAATGCTCCATGGCACTTCTCATCACAATGTTATATGCTCTTGTCATAACAATACTCCATGCATTTGTCATCTCAATGCTCCATGACCCCTGTCATAGGAAGCTCCATGCGCTTGTCATCACAATGTTTCAGGACATGGACATTAAAATTATCAATGGCCCTTGTCATCTCAATGCTCCATGCGCTTATCATCACAATGCTCCTTTACCTTTGTCACAACAATCCTCCATGACACTTGGCATCACAATGCTCCGTGCTATTGTCATCACAATGGAACATGACATATGTCATCACAATGCTCCCTGACACCTGTCTTCACAATACTCCATGACCTTGTCATCACAATGCTCCATGCACTTGTCATCACAATGTGCAATGCCCACTGTCATCAAAATAATCCATGAAACTTGTCAGACCAAAGCTCCATGCCACCTTTCATCACAATGCTCCATGAACCCTGTCATCACAATGCACCATGCCCATCATCATAATGCTTCATGCTCTTGTCATCACAACGAAATCAAAATGCTCTATGACCTCTGTCATCACAATGCTCCAAACCCTTGTGATCACAATGTTCCATAACACTTGTCATCACAATACCCCATGACGCTAGTCATCACAATTATCCATGGACTTCTCATCACAATGCCCCATGACATTTGTCATCACAATGCGCAATACACATGTCATCACAATGCTCCCTGACTCTTGCCATCAGTATGCTCCCTGAACCCTTTCATGACAAGGCTCCATGCCTTTTTCATCACAATGATCCATGCCATTTTCAGCCCAATGCTCCATGACACTTGTCATCACAATGATGCATGCCCTTGTCATCCCAATGCTCCATGACCCCTATAATCACAATGCTCCATGACGCTTGTCATCACAGTGCTCCATGACACCTGTCATCACAATGCTCCATGCCTTTGTCAGCAAAATGCTACATGACCTTGTCATTACAATGTTCTATGCACTTGTCATCACAATACTCCATTACTATTGTCATCAAAATCCTCCATGAACCTTGGGATCACATTGCTCCATGCCCTTGTCATCACAAAGCTCCATGCTCCTTGAAATCAAAATGATCCATGACCTCTGTCATCACAATGCTCCAAACCCTTGTGATCACAATGTTCCATAACACTTGTCATCACAATGCTCCATGATGCCTGTCATCACAATACTCCATGCCCTTTTCATCACAATGCTCCATGACCTTTGTCATCACAATTCTCGATACACTTGTCATCACAATGCTCCCTGACACTTGTCATCAGAATGCTCCTTGAACCCTGTCACAAAAAGGCACCATGCCTTTTTCATCAAAATGCACCATGCCGTTTTCATCCCAATGCTCCATGCCATTGTCATCAAAATACTCCACAAGCTTGTCATCAGAATGCTCCATGTCCCTTGTCATCACAATTTTCCATGCACTTGTCAGCACAATGCTCCCTGACCCTTGTCATCACAATGCTCCAAGCCATTGTCATCACAATGCTCCATTACCTTTGTCATCAGAATCCTCCACGACCCTTGGCATCACAATGCTCCATGGCATTGTCATCACAATGGGCCATTACATATGTCATCACAATGCTCCCTGACACCTGTCTTCACAATAATGAATGACCTGGTCATCACAATGCTCCATGCCCTTGTCATCACAATGCGCCATTCCAACTGTCATCGCAATAAGCCATGAAACTTATTAGACCAATGCTCCATGCCCTTGTCATCACAATGCCCCATGCCCTTGTTATCACAATGCTCCATGACCCCTGTCATCACAATGCTCCGTGACTCCAGTCATCACAAGGCTTCATGACCTATGTCATCACAATGGTCCATGCCCTTGTCATCAACAGTCTCTGTGACCTTTTTAACCACAATGCTTCATGAACTTTTCATCACAATGCTCTTTGACCCTTGTCATCACAATGCTCTATGCCTTTCTCAGCACAATGCTCCATGACCCTTGTCATCACAATGCTCCATGCGCTTGTCAGCACAATGCTCCATGACCCATGTCATCACAATGCACCATGCGCTTGTCGTCACAGTGCTCCACAATCTTGTCATCACAATGCTCCATAAACCTTGTCATCACAATGCTCCATGCACTTCAAATCAAAATGCTCTCTCACCACTGATAACACAATGTTACATCACTATTCATCACAATACTCCCTCAACCCTGTCATCACTATGTTCCATGACTCCTGTCATCACAATGCTACATGCACTTATCATCACAATGTTCGATGATCCCTGACATCACAATGTTCCATAACCCCTGTCATCAAAATGCTCCATGACCCTTTTCATCAAAATGCTCCATGACCCCTGACATCACAATGTTACATAACGCCTCTCATCAGAATGTTCCATGACACTTTTCATCAAATTGGTCCATGACAATGTCATCACAATGCTCCCTGCCCTTCTCATCACAATGCACCACGCCCTGGTCATCAAAATGCTCCATGACCTTTGTCATCACAAAGCTCCATGACCCTTGTCATCACAATGCTCCATGCCATTGTCATCACAATACCCCATGAAACCTCTCATCACATTGTTCCATGCAATTGTCATCAAAAAGCTCCATGGTGCTTGTCATCACACTGCTCGATGCCCTTCTCATCACAATGCTCCATGCCCTTGTCATTACAATCCTCCATGACCCATGTATCACTGTGTTCCGTGCCCTTGTCATCACATTGCTCCATGCCCACTCTCATCACAATAATCCATGAAACTTTTCAGACAAATGTTCCATGCCCTTGTCATCACAATGCTCCATTACCCCTGTCATAACAATGCTCCATGACCCCTGCCATCACAACGTTCCACGGCCTTGTCATCACAAGGCTCCATGACCCTTGTCACCACAATGCTCCAAGACCCCTGTAATCACAGTGCTACATGCCCTTGTCATCACAAAGCTCCATGATGCATCTCATCAGAATGCTCCATGCCCTTGCCATCACAATGCTCCATTACCCCTGTGTTAACAATGCTCCATGACCCCTGCCATCACGATGTTCCATGGCCTTGTCATCACAAGGCTCCATGACCCTTCTCATCACAATGCTCCAAGACACCTGTAATCACAATGCTCCATGTCCCTTTTTATCTCAATGATCCATGAACCCTGTCATCACAATGCACCATGCCCATCATCATAATGCTTCAGGCTATTGTCATCACAATGAAATCAAAATGCTCCATGACCTCTGTCATAACACTGCTCCAAACCCTTGTGATCACAATATTCCATAACACTTGTCATCACAATGCCCCATGACGCTCGTCATCACAATTATCTATGGTCTTCTCATCACAATGCTCCATGACCTTTGTCATCACAATGCTCAATACACTTGTAATCAAAATGCTCCCTGACACTTGTTCTCTGTATGCTCCTTGAACCCTGTCATGACAAGGCTTCATGCCTTTTTCATCACAATGATCCATGCGTTTTTCATCACAATGCTCCAAGACACCTGTAATTACAATGCTCCATGCCCTTGTCATCACAAAGCTCAATGACGCATGTCATCAGACTGCTCCTTGGCCTTCTCATCACAATGCTCCATGCCCTTGTCATCACAATTTTCCAAGACACTCTAATCACAATGCTCCATGCCCCTTTTCATCAGTATGCTCCATGAGACTTGTCTCACAAGGCTCCATGGTTTTCTCATCACAATGCTCCAGCACCTTGTCATCACAATGCTTCACGACCTTGTCATGAAAATTTTCAATGGCCCTTGTCATCATAATGCTCCAAGCCCTAGTCATCACAATGCTCCATTATATTTGTCATCACAATCCTCCATTACATTTGGCATCACAATGCTCCATGCCATTGTCATCGCAATGGACCATGACATATGTCATCACAATGCTCCCTGACACCTGTCTTCACAATACTCCATGACCTTCTCATCACAATGCCCCATGCCCTTGTCATCACAATGCCCCATGCCCACTGTCATCACAATAATCTATTAAACTTGTCAGACCAATGCTCCATGCCCCTGTCATCACAATGCTCCATGCCCATGTCATCACAATGCTCCATGACCCCTGTCATCACAATGCTCTGTGACTCCAGTCATCACAATGCTTCATAACATTTGTCATCACAGTGGTCCATGCCCACATCATCACAAAGCTCTGTGACCTTTGTAACCACAATATTCCATGGACTTTTCATCACAATGCTCCGTGACCCTTGTCATCACAATGCTCCATGCCTTTGTCAGAACAATGCTCCATGACCCTTGTCATCACAATGTGCCACGTGATTTTCATCACAACGGTCCACAACATTGTCATCGTAATGCTCCATAAACCTTGTAATCACAATGCTCCATGCACTTCTCATCAAAATGCTCTCTCAACAGAGATATCACAATGTTCCATCACTAGTCATCACAATACTCCCTCACCCCTGTAATCACAATGTTCCATGACCCCTGTCATCACAATGCTACATCCCCTTATCATCACAATGTTCCATGACCCCTGACATCACAATGTTCCATAACCCCTGTCATCAAAATGCTCCATGACCCTTTTCATCCCAAAGCTCCATGACCCCTGACATCACAATGTTCTATAACCCCTGTCATCAAAATGTTCCATTACACTTTTCATCAAATTGCTGCATGACCCTGTCATCAAAATGCTCCCTGCCCTTCTCAACACAATGCACCACGCCCTTGACATCAAAATGCTCCATGACTTTTGTCATCACAAAGCTCCATAACCCTTGGAATCACAATGTTCCATGAACCCTCTCATCACATTGTTCCATGCCCTTGTCATCACAAAGCTCCATGACGCTTGTCAAAACAATGTTCGATGCCCTTCTCATCACAATGCTCCATGCCCTTGTCATTACAATCCTCCATGGCCCATGGATCACAGTGTTCCGTGACCTTGTCATCACAATGCTCCATGCCCACTCTCATCACAATAATCCATGAAACTTTTCAGACCAATGCTCCATGCCCTTCTCATCACAATGCTCCATTACCCCTGTCATAACAATGCTCCATGACACCTGCCATCACAATGTTCCACACCATTGTCATCACAAGGCTCCATGACCCTTGTCATCACAATGCTCCAAGACCCCTGTAATCACAATGCTCCATGCCCTTGTCATCACAAAGCTCAATGACGCATGTCATCAGAATGCTCCATGGCCTTCTCATCACAATGCTCCTTGCCCTTGTCATCACAATGCTCCAAGACCCCTGTAATCACAATGCTCCATGCCCCTTTTCATCTCAATGCTCCATGAACGCTGTCATCACAATGCACCATGCCCATCACCATAATGCTTCAGGCTATTGTCATCACAATGAAATCAAAATGCTCCATGACCTCTCTCATCACAATGCTCCAAACCCTTGTGATCACAATATTCCCTAAAACTTATCATCACAACACCCCATGACGCTCATCATCACAATTATCCATGGTCTTCTCATCACAATGCTCCATGAACTTTGTCATCACAATGCTCAATACACTTGTCATCACAATGCTCCGTGACACTTGTCGTCAGTATGCTCCTAGAACCCTGTCATGACAAGGCTCCATGCCTTTTTCATAACAATGATCCATGCCATTTTCATCACAATGCTCCATGCCCTTGTCAGCACAAAGCTCCATGACACATGTCATCAGAATGCTCCATGGCCTTCTCATCACAATGCTCCATGCCCTTGTCATCACAATGCTCCAAGACCCCTGTAATCACAATGCTCCATGCCCCTTTTCATCAGAATGGTCCATAAGAATTGTCATCACAAGGCTCCATGGACTTCCCATCACAATGCTCCAGGACCTTGTCATCACAGTGCTCAATTCCCTTCTCATTACAATGCTCCATGACCCCTGTCATCACAATACTCCATGAACATTTTCAGCCCAATGCTTCATGACCTTCTCATCACAATGCTCCATGACCCATATCATCACAGTCCTCCATGACCACTGTCATCACAACACTCCATGACCCCTGACAACACAATGATCCGGGACTCTTGTCATCACAATGCTCCATTCCCTTGTCATCACAATGCTCCATGAACATTTTCAGCCCAATGCTCCATGACAATTGTCATCACAATGATCCATGCCCTTGTCATCCCAACGCTCCATGACCCCTGTAATCACAATGCTCCGTGACGCTTATCATCACAGTGCTCCATGACCCTTATCATCACAATTCTCCATGCCTGTGTCATCAAAATCCTACATGACCTTGTCATCACAATGCTCCATGAGCTTGTCATCACAATACTCCTTTACCATTTTCATCACAATCCTCCATGAACCTTGGGATCACATTGCTCCATGCCCTTGTCATCACAATGCTCCATGCTCCTTGAAATCAAAATGGTCCATGACCTCTGTCATCACAATGCTCCAACCCCTTGTGATCACAATGTTCCATAACACTTGTCATCACAACACTGCATGATGACTGTCATGACAATACTCCATGCACTTGTCGTCACAATGCTCCATGACCTTTGTCATCACAATTCTCAATACACTTGTCATCACAATGCTCCCTGACACTTGTCGTCAGAATACTCCTTGAACACTGTCATGAAAAGGCTCCATGCCTTTTTCATCAGAATGCTCCATGCCCTTTTCATCACAACGCTCCACGTCATTGTCATCACAATACTCCACAAGCTTGTCATCAGAATGCTCCATGATCATTGTCTTCAGAATGCTCCATGACCCCTGTCATCACAATGCTCCATACCCCTTGTCATTACAGTGTTCCATGACGCTCGTCATCACAATTATCCATGGTCTTCTCATCACAATGCCCCACGGTCTTGCCATCACAATGCTCCATGCCTTGGTCATCACGATGCTCCATGTCCCCAGTCATCACAATGCTCCATGACCCCTGTCATCACAATGCTCCATACCCCTTGTCATTACAGTGCTCCATGACGCTCGTCATCACAATTATCCATGGTCTTCTCATCACAATGCTCCACGGTCTTGCCATCACAATGCTCCATGCCCTGGTCATCACAATGCTCCATGTCCCGTGTCATCACAATTCTCCACGTTCTTGGCATCACTATGCTCCATGATACTTCTCATCACAGTGTTACATGTTTTGTCATCACAATTCTCTATGCACTTGTCACCATAATGCTCCATGTCCCCTGTCATAGCAAGCTCCATGTGATTGTCATCACAATGCTTCATGAACATGTCATCAAAATTCTCAATGGCCCTTGTTATCACAATGTGCCATGACCCTTGTCATCACAATGCTCCAAGCCCTTGTCATCAAAATGCTCCATTACCTTTGTCATCACAATCCTCCATGACACTTGGCATCACAATGCTACATTCCATTGTCATTGCAATAGACCATGACATATGTCATCACAATGCTCCCTGACACCCTTCTTCACAATACTCCATGACCTTCTCATCACAATGCTCCATGCCCTTGCCATCACAATGCGCCATGCCCACTGTCATCACAATAATCCATTAAACTTGTCAGAAAAATGCTCCATGACCCTGTCATCACAAGGCTCCATGCCCTTTCATCACAATGCTCTATGACCCCTGTCATCACAATGCTCCGTGACTCCAGTCATCACAATGCTTCATGACCTTTGTCATCACAATGGTCCATGCCCTCGTCATCACAAGGATCTGTAACCTTTGTGACCACAACACTCCATGAACATTTCATCACAATGCTCGGTGACCCTTGTCATCACAATGCTCCATGCCTTTGTCAGCACATTACTCCATGACACATGGCATCAAATGTTCCATGCGCTTGTCATCACAATGCTCCACATCGTTGTCATCACAATGCTCCACAAACCTTGTCATCACAATGCTCCATGCGTTTGTCAGCACAATGATCCATGACCCATGTCATCACAATGTGCCCTGCGTTTCTCATCACAATGCTCCACAGCCTTGTCATCACAATGCTCCATGACCCCTAACATCACAATGTTCCATAAACACTGTCATCAAAATGTTCCATGACCCTTTTCATCCAATTGCTCCATGACCCTGTCATCACAATGCTCCCTGCCCTTCTCATCACAATGCACCACACTCTTGTCATCAAAATGCTCCATGGCCTATGTCATCACAAAGCTCCATGACCCTTGGAATCACAATGCTCCATGCCATTGTCATCACAAAGCTCCATGAAACCTCTCATCACATTGCTCCATGCCGTTGTCATCACAAAGCTCCATGACGCTTGTCATCACAATGCTCCATGCCCTTGTCATTGCAATCCTCCATGACACATGTATCACTGTGTTCCGTGCCCTTGTCATCACAATGCTCCATGCTCACTCTCATCACAATAATCCATGAAACTTTTCAGACCAATGCTCCATGCCCTTGTCATCACAATGCTCCAATACACCTGTCATAACAATGCTCCATGACCCATGCCATCACAGTGTTCTACGGCTTGTCATCACAAGACTCCATGGCCCTTGTCATCACAATGCTCCAAGACCCCTGTAATCACAATGCTCCATGCCCATGTCATCACAAAGCTCCCTGACGCATGTCATCAGAATGATCCATGGCCTTCTCATCACAATACTCCATGCCCTTGTCATCACAATGCTCCAAGACCCTTGTTATTACAATGATCCATGCCTCTTTGCATCTCAATGCTCCATGAACCCTGTCATCACAATGCACCATGCCCATCATCATAATGCTTCATGCTATTGTCATCACAATGAAATCAAAATTCTCCATGACCTCTCTCATCACAATGCTCCAAACCCTTGTGATCACAATGTTCCATAACACTTGTCATCACAACGCCCCATGACGCTGGTCATCACAATTATCCATGGACTTCTCATCACAATGCTCCATGACCTTTGTCATCACAATTCTCAATACACTTGTCATCACAATGCTCCCTGATACTTGTCATCAGTATGCTCATTGAACCCTGTCATGACAAGTCTCCATGCCTTTTTCATCACAATGATCCATGCCCTTTTCATCACAATGCTCCATGCCATTGTCATCACAATACTCCACAAGCTTGTCATCAGAATGCTCCGTGACACTTTTCATCTCAATGATCCATGGCCCCTGTCACCACAATGCTCCATGACACCTGTCATCACAATGCTCCATGCCCCTTGTCATTACAGTGCTCCATGATGTTCGTCATCACAATTATCCATGGTCTTCTCATCACAGTGCTCCACGGTCTTGCCATCACAATGCTCCATGCCCTGGTCATCACAATGCTCCATGTCCCCAGTCATCACAATGCTCCATGACCCCTGTCATCACAATGCTCCATAGCGCTTGTCATTACAGTGCTCCATGACACTCGTAATCACAATTGTCCATGGTCTTCTCATCACAATGCTCCACGACCTTGTCATCAAAATGCTCCATGACCCTTGTCATCACATTGCTCCATGACCACTGTCATAACAATGCTCCATGACCCCTGTCATCACAAGGCTCCATACCACTTGTCATTACAGTGCTCCATGACGCTCCTCATCACAATTATCCATGGTCTTCTCATCACAATGCTCCACGGTCTTGCCATCACAGTGCTCCATGCCTTGGGCATCACAATGCTCCATGTCCCCGGTCATCACAATGCTCCATGACCACTGTCATCACAATGCTCTATAGCCCTTGTCATTACAGTGCTCCATGACACTCGTCATCACAATTATCCATGATCTTCTCATCACAGTGCTCCACGACATTGCCATCACAAGGCTCCATGCCCTGGTCATCACAATGCTCCATGTCCCCAGTCATCACAATGCTCCATGTCCCCGGTCATCACAATGCTCCATGACCACTGTCATCACAATGCTCTATACCCCTTGTCATTACAGTGCTCCATGACGCTCGTCATCACAATTATCCATGGTCTTCTCATCACAATGCACCACACTCTTGTCAGCAAAATGCTCCATGCCCCGGTCATCACAATGCTCCATGTCCCCTGTCATCACAATTCTCCACGTTTTTGGCATCACTATGCTCCATAATACTTCTCATCACAGTGTTACATGTTTTGTCATCACAATTCTCTATGCACTTGTCATCCCAATGCTCCATGATCCCTGTCACAGCAAGCTCCATGTGATTGTCATCACAATGCTTCATGAACATGTCATCAAAATTCTCAATGGCCCTTGTTATCACAATGCTCCATGACCCTTGTCATCACAATGCTCCAAGCCCTTGTCATCAAAATGCTCCATTACCTTTGTCATCACAATCCTCCATGACACTTGGCATCACAATGCTACATTCCATTGTCATTGCAATAGACCATGACATATGTTTTCACAATGCTCCCTGACACGCTTCTTCACAATACTCCATGACCTTCTCATCACAATGCTCCATGCCCTTGTCATCACAATGCTCCACATCGTTGTCATCACAATGCTCCATAAACCTTGTCATCACAATGCTCCATGCGTTTGTCAGCACAATGTTCCATGACCCATGTCATCACAATGTGCCCTGCGTTTCTCATCACAATGCTCCACAGCCTTGTCATCACAATGCTCCATGCACCTCTCATCAAAATGCTCTCTCATCACTGATATCACAATGTTCCATCACTAGTCAACACAATACTCCCTCCACCCTGTCATCCCAATGTTCCATGACCCTTGTCACAACAATGCTACATGCTCTTATCATCACAATGCTCCATGACCCCTGACATCACAATGTTCCATAACCCCTGTCATCACAATGCTCCATGACCCTTTTCATCACAATGTTCCATGACTCTTAACATCACAATGTTCCATAAACACTGTCATCAAAATGTTCCATGACCCTTTTCATCCAATTGCTCCATGACCCTGTCATCACAATGCTCCCTGCCCTTCTCATCACAATGCACCACGCCCTTGTCATCAAAATGCTCCATGGCCTATATCATCACAAAGCTCCATGACCCTTGGAATCACAATGCTCCATGCCATTGTCATCACAAAGCTCCATGAAACCTCTCATCACATTGCTCCATGCCGTTGTCATCACAAAGCTCCATGACGCTTGTCATCACAATGCTCCATGCCCTTGTCATTGCAATCCTCCATGACACATGTATCACTGTGTTCCGTGCCCTTGTCATCACAATGCTCCATGCTCACTCTCATCACAATAATCCATGAAACTTTTCAGACCAATGCTCCATGCCCTTGTCATCACAATGCTCCATTACACCTGTCATAACAATGCTCCATGACCCCTGCCATCACAATGTTCTACGGCCTTGTCATCACAAGACTCCATGACCCTTGTCATCACAATGCTCCAAGACCCTTGTAATCACAATGCTCCATGCCCATGTCATCACAAAGCTCCCTGACGCATGTCATCAGAATGCTCCATGGCCTTCTCATCACAATACTCCATGCCCTTGTCATCACAATGCTCCAAGACCCTTGTTATTACAATGATCCATGCCTCTTTTCATCTCAATGCTCCATGAACCCTGTCATCACAATGCACCATGCCCATCATCATAATGCTTCATGCTATTGTCATCACAATGAAATCAAAATTCTCCATGACCTCTCTCATCACAATGCTCCAAACCCTTGTGATCACAATGTTCCATAACACTTGTCATCACAACGCCCCATGACGCTGGTCATCACAATTATCCATGGACTTCTCATCACAATGCTCCATGACCTTTGTCATCACAATTCTCAATACACTTGTCATCACAATGCTCCCTGATACTTGTCATCAGTATGCTCATTGAACCCTGTCATGACAAGTCTCCATGCCTTTTTCATCACAATGATCCATGCCCTTTTCATCACAATGCTTCATGCCATTGTCATCACAATACTCCACAAGCTTGTCATCAGAATGCTCCGTGACCCTTGTCATCTCAATGATCCATGACCCCTGTCATCACAATGCTCCATGACACCTGTCATCACAATGCTCCATGCCCCTTGTCATTACAGTGTTCCATGATGCTCCTCATCACAATTATCCATGGTCTTCTCATCACAATGCTCCACGGTCTTGCCATCACAGTGCTCCATGCCTTGGGCATCACAATGCTCCATGTCCCCGGTCATCACAATGCTCCATGACCACTGTCATCACAATGCTCTATACCCCTTGTCATTACAGTGCTCCATGACCCTCGTCATCACAATTATCCATGGTCTTCTCATCACAATGCTCCACGATCTTGCCATCGCAATGCTCCATGCCCTGGTCATCACAATGCTCCATTTCCCCTGTCATCACAATTCTCCACGATCTTGGCATCACTATGCTCCATGACACTTCTCATCACAGTGTTACATGCTTTGTCATCACAATTCTCTATGCACTTGTCATCGCAATGCTCCATGACCCCGTCATAGCAAGCTCCATGTGCTTGTCATCACAATACTCCATGCCCTTGTCGTCACAATTCTCCATGACCTTTGTCATCACAATGGACCCTGACACTTGTCGTCAGAATGCTCCCTGAAAACTGTCATGAAAAGGCTCCATGTCTTTTTCATCACAATGCCCCATGCCATTTTCATCAAAATGCTCCATGTCATTGTCATCAAAATACTCCACAAGCTTGTCATCAGAATGCTCCATGAAACTTGTCATCACAATGCTCCATGACCCCTGTTATCACAATACTCCATACCCCTTGTCATTACAGTGCTCCATGACGCTCATCATCACAATTATCCATGGTCTTCTCATCACAATGCTCCACGGTCTTGCCATCACAATACTCCATGCCCTGGTCATTACAATGCTCCATGTCCCCTGTCATCACAATTCTCCACGTTCTTGGCATCACTGTGCTCCATGATGCTTTTCATCACAGTGTTACATGCTTTGTCATCACAATTCTCTATGCACTTGTCATCGCAATGCTCCATGATCCCTGTCACAGCAAGCTCCATGTGATTGTCATCACAATGCTTCATGAACATGTCATCAAAATTCTCAATGGCCCTTGTTATCACAATGCTCCATGACCCTTGTCATCACAATGCTCCAAGCGCTTGTCATCAAAATTCTCCATTACCTTTGTCATCACAATCCTCCATGACACTTGGCATCACAATGCTCCATTCCATTGTCATCGCAATGGACCATGACATATGTCATCACAATGCTCCCTGACACCCTTCTTCACAATACTCCATGACCTTCTCATCACAATGCTCCATGCCCTTGTCATCACAATGCGCCATGCCCACTGTCATCACAATAATCCCTGAAACTTGTCAAACCAATGCAACATGCCCCTGTCATCACAATGCTCCATGCCCTTTCATCACAATGCTCTATGACCCTTGTCATCACAATGCTCCCTGACTCCAGTCATCACAATGCTTCATGACCTTTGTCATCACAATGGTTCATGCCCTCATCATCACAAGGCTCTGTGACCTTTGTCACCACAGCGCTCCATGAACATTTCATCACATTGCTTGGTGACCCTTGTCATCCCAATGCTCAATGCCTTTGTTAGCACAATACTCCATGACCCATGGCATCACAATGTGCCATGAGCTTGTCATCACAATGCTCCACATCTTTGTCATCACAATGCTCCATAAACCTTGTCATCACACTGCTCCATGCACTTCTCATCAAAATGCTCTCTCACCACTGATATCACAATGTTCCATCACTAGTCAACACAATACTCCCTCACCCCTGTCATCACAATATTCCATGACCCTTGTCACAACAATGCTACATGCCTTTATCATCACAATGCTCCATTCCCCTGAAATCACAATGTTCCATAACCCCTGTCATCACAATGCTCCCTGCCCTTCACAACAGAATGCACCACACCCTTGTCATCAAAATGCTCCATGACCTTTGTCATCACAAAGCTCAATGACCCTTGTCATCACAATGCTGCATGCCATTGTCATCACAATGCTCCATGAACCCTCTCATCACATTGTTCCATGCCCTTGTCATCACAGGCTCCATGATGCTTTTCATCACATTGCTCGATGCCATTCTTATCACAACGCTCCATGCGCTTCTCATTACAATCCTCCATGACCCATGTATCACAGTGTTCCATGCCCTTGTCATCACAATGCTCCTTGCCCCCTCTCATCACAATAATCCATGAAACTTTTCAGACCAATGCTCCATGCCCTTGTCATCACAATGCTCCATTACCCCTGTCATAACAATGCTCCATGACCCCTGCCATCACAATGTTCCACAGCCTTGTCATCACAAGGCTCCATGACCCTTGTCATCACAATGCTCCAAGACCCCTGTAATCACAATGCTCCATGCCCTTGTCATCACAAAGCTCCATGACGCATGTCAACAGAATGCTCCATGGCCTTCTCATTCACGATGTTCCATGCCTTTGTCATCACAATGCTCCAAGACTCCTGTAATCGCAATGCTCCATGCCCCTTTTCATCTCAATGCTCCATGAACCCTGTCATCACAATGCACCATGCCCATCATCATAATGCTTCAGGCTATTGTCATCACAATGAAACCAAAATGCTCCATGACCTCTCTCATCGCAATGCTCCAAATCCTTGTGATCAATATGTTCCATAACACTTATCATCACAACGCCCCATGACGCTCGTCATCACAATTATCCATGGTCTTCTCATCACAATGCTCCATGACCTTTGTCATCACAATACTCAATACCCTTGTCATCACAATGCTCCCTGACACTTGTTGTCAGTTTGCTCCTTGAACCCTGTCATGACAAGGCTCCATGCCTTTTTCATAAAAATGATCCATGCCCTTTTCATCACAGTGCTCCAAGACCACTGTAATCACAATGCTCCATGCCCTTGTCATCACAAAGCTCCATGATGCATGTCATCAGAACGCTCCATGGCCTTCTCATCCCAATGCTCCATGCCCTTGTCATCATAATGCTCCAAGACCCCTGTAATCACAATGCTCCATGGCACTTTTCATCAGAATGCTCCATGAGACTTGTCATCACAAAGCTCCATGGTCTTCTCATCACAGTGCTCCAGTACCTTGTCATCACAATGCTCCATGACCACTGTCATCACAACGCTCCATGAACCCTGACAACACAATGATCCGGGACTCTTGTCATTAAAATGCTCCATGACCATTGTCATCACAATGATCCATGCGCTTGTCATCCCAATGCTCCAGGACCCCTGTAATCACAATGCTCCGTGATGCTTGTCATCACAGTGCTCCATGAACCTTGTCATCATAATGGTCCTTGCCTTTGTCAACAAAATGGTACATAATCTTGTCATCACAATTCTCCATGCGCTTGTCATCACAATCCTCCATGACCACTGGGATCACATTGCTTCATGCCCTTGCCATCTCTCTCTTGCCTTTCTGGTTTTTACAGATATTCGGATGTCCCTTTTGACCGGTGGTAAGTGACAATTCTTTGTAGTGTGGATTTGTATTGCGCGCTTGCTTGATTGGCCAAAAAGGGCATATGCGTTTTCTTCTGAATATATTCAGGAGAAAACGCATCCGCCCTTTTTGGCCAAGTGCATCTCTGTCCAAGTTGGGATGTTTTTCCTGTGCTTTAAAGGCGATTCCAATTTACCTCTTGAAATATGTTTTGTGCAATTCTGCCTCATTTTCAAGTCTGCTTCATTGCCTTCCCTCAACAGATTTTTGGAAGAGAGTAGTCCTTTATAAGTCTGCAGGTTTGTGAATTGCTGTGCCCCTGAGCTCCAATTTTCAAATCCCATCTTTGTGAGCTGGCCGCAAATCCACAATTTTGCTTCAGGACCTATACTGGTTCCAGGGGTCGCTATATTTGTTCCCTGTGGTTGGCTGAGGCTTTGGTTAATTCTTCTTCCTGCCGGGAAATTAGAGTGACATTTGCCCGTCCAAATGCCTACATCTACTCTCTGATTGGTTCTCCCTCTTCCCTTTCATCCTCTGCACAATTAGCAAACTGTGCGAACCAGGAGGTTATAGGGGCTGACTCTCCTAAGTTGGGAGATTGATAGTAAAGCAGTTGGAATGCCAAAGTGGAGCACAAGGAGAGGAAAAATTAGGAGAGTTTTAGAAACCTTTCGCCATCACAGGGTGTCCATTTTCTAGGTTTCCCATACATGTTATAATTGTAGTGATATACCCTTCTACCTGGAGATTTGGGACACATGGAATGGTGGCATGCATTACTACTTTAAAAGGTCTGCATTTTCTCTCCCAATCTCACCAGTCCTCTCAGTCCCAAGTGTCCAGCCTTATGTCTCATCCAGCTGTCTTTGCAGATAGGGTCATTCCAGGTTTCATCAGAAACCCTGAAGGAATTGTGTAAGAATTTCGCTGTTTTTTTGGGTTTTTTGAAATTCATTTTTATAATGGGGTTGAGCTGATTTTCACTGACGTGTTTATGCCAGTCTAGACACAATTGATTCCCTTACGGAGACATATCAATACATAGGTTTTAAGATTCTTAGTAGTCAGATATATTCCTCTGTGGGGCATAGGGGTGTTGAGTCCCGTTCACTGAGGAAGGTGTAGGTCTTGTCTATTCTGTATTTGGTTTATGGAATGGTACCTGTGCTAATATCAAACTCTGGTTTTATGCATCACCCCACCTCTCCTTTCCCCTGAAGCAGGCATAAGAGATTTTTGCTAAATGTGAGACTCTGTTCTCTTTCCTAATTCAGTTCATGTGTTGTGATATTGACATTCCCTCTATAAGTGATATCTTATGATAAGATTCTTTTTCTGTGTGACTAATTTCCCTTAAAATCATCATACCTAAATCCACTCTTTATGCTGCTACTGGCCTTGTATACATTGATTTCACGTCTGAGTGATATTCCGTTGTACAAAATTACCACAAGTTCTTTATGCATTTCTCTTTTTCCTGGGATATTTTAGGTGTACCAAAGTTGAGGTTCTTGTATGCAGAGCAGCCCTAAACTTTGGGGTGCCTGTGTCTTATTGACATTTAGTCTTCCCAAGTTATATGTCCATGAGTTGAAGTCCCCTTGCTCCGGGGCTTTGTATTTTAGATGTTTTAAAAACAGCATACACTTCTTCAGAGTGGCTCTTGGATATTTATACCCCACCCATCAGCGTGACTAGGCTCCCTGTTTTCCATGGCCTCTCCTGCATTTCTGGTTTGTACACATTTTTTGGATGGCCTTTCTGAGCAGTGGAAATTGAGACTTCTTTGTTGTGCGGATTTGCATTTCCCTCTTGCTTGGTTGGACAAAAACTCTGCATGTGTTTTTTTCCTGAAGATATTCACGAAAAAAATGCATACACCCTTTTGCCCAACCGCCTCATTTTAGAAATTCTGCTGCTTTTCATATGCTTTAAATGTGAGTACAATCTACATTTTGAAATCTGTTTCCTGCAATTCTGCCTCTCATTCAGATCCTCTTCGTTACCTTACCTGAATATATTTTTGGACGTTGGTTATCATTTATATCTTTGCAGGTCTTTGAATTGTCTGCTCCTGAGCTCCATTTTGCAACTCGCTTTTTTTGTGAGCTGGCCGCCAAACCATTGGATTACTTCTGGCCCTATTCTGGTTCTGGGGAGGCAGGCTGAGCCTTTGGTTAATTCTTCTTCCTAATGGGAAATTAGAGTGACATGTGCCTGTCAAAAGTCCTACAGCTAATCTCTCATTGGTTCCCCCTCTTCCCATTTATCCTCTGCACAAATTGCAAACTGTGTAAAACAGGAGGTTAAAGGTGCTGATCCTCCAACTGGGGAAATTGTTAGTAATGTGGCTGGAATGGCGAACCCCAGCACCAGGAGATCAAAAATGAGGTGCATTTTAGACACCTTTCCTGAGCACACGGTGTACATTCATCTCGGTTTCCCAGGCATGTTTTCGCTGTCAGAAGATTCCCTTGAACCTGCAGATTTGGGACCCATGGAATGGGTACCAGGCAGTATTACTTTAAAAGGTCTGCATTTCCTCACCCAGCCTCTCTAACATCTCTTAGCGTGCATAGCTTCCAGCCTTATATAATCATCCTGCTGTGGGTCTACATGTGTTCAATCCATGTTACATCGTAGCCCTTCAACAAAAGTTGTAAGAATTTTCGTCTGTCTCACTGTTTTTATAAATAGTTTTAAATTTATTTTTATATTGATTACAGCTGATTTTCAAAGCTCTGTTGTTTGTTGCTGTACATCCACTTGATTCGTGTACTGAGAGACAACAATAACTTCTTTTTCAGATGCTTACCAGTCATATGTATTATTTTCCAGTGACTTGAGTGGGCTGAGTGCAGTTCTTTGAGGTACCGTGTAGGCCTTGTCAGTTATCCAATTTGGTACTTGGAATGGTATCTTTGCTAATTTCAACCTCCTGGATAATACCTCACCATTCCCCACCTTTCCCATTTAGCAGCCTTATGTCTATTTTCTACATATTTGACTATGTTTCTGTTTTGTAATTTATTTCATGTGTAGCCATTTTTGATTCCACCTTTAAGTGACATCTTATGATATGTGTCTTTTTCTTTCTGACATATGTCACTTAGAATGATCGTATGTAACTCCTCCAGAGTTGTTACAACTGGCCTTATTTCATTGATTTCTGGATGAGTAATATTCCACTCTACATAAGTACCCCATCTCTTTTATCCATTTTATCCTTCCAGGGACATTTAGGTTATATCCAAGTTGAGGCCCTTTTTAACAGAGAGGTGGTAAACGTTGGTGTGCCTGTTTTCTGTCGATTTTTGTTTTTCCCAAGGTACACGCCCATGAGTGCAAGTGCCCTATGCTCTGTAGCTCATTTTTTAGATGTTTCAGCAAACACAATACACTTCTCCAGAGTGGCCGTTGGCAAATTACATTTCCACTATCAGCCTCACAGGGCTCCCTTTTCTCCTCGCCCTGTCCTGCATTTCTGGTGTTTACACTTTATGTGGATGGCCCTTCTGACTGATGTGATGTGATACATTTTGTGATATTGATTTCCAGTGCCCACCTGTTTGGTTGGATAAAAAGTGTGTATGGCCTTTATTTGAATATATTCAGAAAAAATGCATACACCCTTTTTGGCCAACTGCATCATTGGCGATGTTCAGCCCCTTTTCTTGTGCTTTAATGGGGAGTCCTTTCTACCTCTTCAAATCTGTTTCCTGCCACTCTCCCTTGCTTACAAGTCCTTTTCTGTGACTTACCTCAAGACATTTTTCGACGATAGATATTTTCAACTCTGCAGTTTCATGAATTTTAGTGCCCCTGAGTTCCATTTTTCAACTTGTGTTTTTGGAAACTGGACACAAAACAGCGGGATTTCCTCTAGCCCTATTCTGTTTCTGTGGGCAATTCTAGCCTTTGATGAATTTGTGTTCTGGATTGGAAATTAGAGTGGCATGTGCCTGTCCGAACACCTAAGACTTGTCTCTAAATTTTTCTCATCTTTCTGCTTCATCCTCTGGACAAATTCCAAACTGTGTGCAACAGGATGTTGACGGTGCTGATATCCCCAAGTGAGGAGATTCTTAGGAAAGATGCTGGAGGGTTGAACCCGAGCACCAGGCAATGAGGAGATGAGGTGCCTTTTCCAAACTCTTTCCGATCAAACGGTGTACCATCCTCTAGGTGTGACAGGCATGTTTTAGCTGTAGGAAGGGTCCCGTGCATGTAAGGAGAACACCAGGGATTTTTCCAAATCAGTGCCTCCCCGAACCCCAAACTGGGGAATTTTTAAGCTACGGCTACACGTATGTCCTTTAAGGGCCTTGGGAAATAGGCAGAGCCCAAACTTTAGATGACTGAAATCTTCAGGGTCAGAAGCGCTCACCATCGGCCTTGCTTAGGTTACATTTTATCTGTCATTGATAGATGATGTCAATAAAAATATCTATTCTTTTTCAGATTATTTCCCCTTATAGGTTATTGCAAAATATTCAGTGTAGTTCCCTGTGCTATACAGTAGTTCCTTGTTGATGATCTCTTTTATACATAGCAGTGTGTATGTGTTAATCCCAAACTGTTAATTTATCCCTTCTCCTACCTTTCCCTTTTGGTAATAATAAATTATAAGATTTTATACTTCTCAGAAATGGGGGAGCTGAAAGAGAGGTATCATTTTCAATGGAAAAGCATTCAAAACAAGATTGAAGCTTCAGCCAAGAGTATTCGATGTACATCCATGGAAATAAATCACTTCATTTCTCTAATGTTGACCTGGCAAATAAGACAGACGTCTTCACTGAACTTGCTTATAGGAAAGTGATGGAAATATCAAATGTAAGTCTTAGAAACATCTTATTTTACCCGAGCATTATACACTGCTCTATGTTAACTACAGTTTGGCTCACACATCTGTTCATTGAAGTTACAATGTTCTCAATTTCTGTTACTGATCCTCCAGAGTGGACCCCAACAGGAGTCCCCGTGCCCAGTGTCATTGGAGCCAACAGATCAAGACTGAGTTTGGTTCAGAAGCAAAGGAAACATTATTTTGAAAACAGAATGGAGAGGTGAGAGCGTGCACTCCCCCATGGGCTGTGGGCTGGGCTGCTGTGTAGGGTCCCCGGCAGCGTCAGTGGGAGGGAGGGGATGGAGCTCTCGAGGGCTGGGTTGGCTGCAGCTCAGGCTCTATGCCGCGGAGTCTGCATGGGACGCCGCTAGCTGAGGTGTCGACCCAGCCATTCTGCACTAGGAAATCGGGTCTGAAGTGCCGGGTGTGGGACCTCTGCATGCGGAACCCTAGGAGCACGTGAAATTAGACAAAGCACAAAGGAAAAACAGGTTAGACTTTATTTTATTGCCCAGATTCTCTTTTTATCTCCCAGGAATTTTTAATGAACGTTGCCGGAGACGAACACCTCCTCTGCTTTTTGTTCCGTTCCTTATTCTTGGGGTGTTGAGGGTGCAGACCCCTCTTTTGTAACTGCTTCATGCTGTGGTGGGAGCCCTGATACATGGGGGGAGGGGCAAAACGTCTCCCCACCAGCCTCCTGGTGAGGTTGATTGTCCCAAGGCCCCCTGCCTCACTTCTCGTCCGCCTGAGCACCAGCATTGGAAGTGTACAGATTCTAATGACCTTTAAGGGTCCAGGAAAGAGAGGCGCAGAGATGCTGCGGTGGCAGGTTTCACCCCACCCCACATATGTTCGGCGACCTTAGGCTGACAGTTTTTGCCAGACTAGATGCTCTGACGAGTAGTCTGTGCTTTCTTTAATTAGGTCCCTGAATTAATGTACAAACAGCACCATGTGTCAAAGCCCTGCCCACGCAACTCCCAGACAGTCCAGGGTCAGTGGTGATCCAGGACCATGACGTCCACTGAGTCAATGGCCTTTAGAAGTAGCCAGCAGTCCAGCCGGTCATATTGGCCACCATCACCGCGGTGTCTGTAGGGTTTTCTATGGTGAAAGCGTGATATACGTTTCCCCCGCCAAGCTTATTAGCTCCCCTCTGGGTGCAGTAAGTCCTGCAAGCAGTAGTCTGCTCTTTCGGGGCACAGTCTTGTCGTTTTCTGAGAGAAACTCCAGGTCAAGTGATGGTCACACGAGACATCTTGGGGACCCGTTGCCCCCGTTTATCTCTCTGGAGGTTGGAGTTGGAGGGCCTCCTCATTCGAGGTCAGTGTGTCCACAGAGCGACCCCTGCAACTTCAGGGCATGATGGGTGGTTAGGATCACCACGTGGGGTCCTTTTCCCTTAGGAGGGAGCTGGCCTTGCGGGCTGCTGATTTCCAGCTTTTTAGATACCCCAGTATCCTGGCCTGATGAGTCGGTGGGCAAAGCCCTTGGTGACCATAGTTTATCATACCTGAAGGGCATTCTTGTGTTGCTCCATTTCAAGTGGTCCCAGTTTTTGCACTAAGGCTCCAAGGGCGATTAACCTTTGACCGGGTATGTAAAGGTCAAAGGGTTTAGCTAAATTAGGGAGTTCCTGGGCAAGGGTCTGTATTGACTGCTCTTTCCATTCTTGAAAGGCTGCTTCTGGATTCTATTCAAAAGGATCATCATCTTTTCGTGTCAGTGTTTCATGTAGAGGCCCAGCTATTACACTGTAGTCAGGGATCCAGATGCAGAAAACCTTGGCCTCCCCAGGAACCCCTAAGCTATCTTCTAGTTTTAGAAGAGGTAAGGCTGCAAATGGCTTCTTCCCTATCCTGGGATGCGTTTCTCCGAATATCTGTGAGAATGAAGCCCAGGCATGTCACCTTAGCCTGGGATATTTGAGCGTTTTTCTTGGACACCTTCTATCCTTTCTTGGCTAGGTAGTTCAGAGGCGTCTTTAGTAGGCCTGGCGATCAGAATGTCATCTGCATATTGAAGGAGGGTTCCCTTTTACAGAGTTTGAACTTTTAGGTCTTTAGAGGACATTTCCCCAATGATGGTGTGGGGATTTTTGAACCATTGGGGCAGGACGGCCCAGCATTATTGCTTTTGTTGCATGTTGTGTCCTGCCACTCACAAGCCAAAAATTCTTGTGACTCTGAGATGAATGGAATACAGAAGAAGGCATCATTGAAGTCTAATACAGAATGCCATGGCCTGGTGGAAGGTAGAATGACCAGCAGGGAGTAGGAAATAGGAGCTACTGGATGTATATCCTCGGTGGCTTCACTGATTGTCCTGATATCCTTTACCAGGTCTCCAGCAGCCCATGGGGCTCTCGTGGTCAGGCCAATCCCAGGATATGGAGCTCACCTGGGCTGCACCCCTACCCCACAGCCCACGGGGCTCTCGTGGTCAAGTCCCTCCCAGGGTATGGAGCTCACCTCTGCAGCTACCCAGCAGCCCATGGGGCTCTCCTACTCAGGCCCTTCCCAGGATACGGAGCTCCCCTGGGCAGGTACCCAAGCCGGGCTGGACACACAGGAACTGTGCACATAGCCCACCTTGCAGAGGACCCCCAGCTCACCTGTCGCTCACAGCTGACACAGAATACCTCAGAGCAGGACTTGAACTAACAAACAGCAGCTCTGACAGGTCTGTGACCATGGCTATCACTCTCTGCAGGCTCTTTCTGCCTGGTCTTCCAGACACTTCCACTGCAGCCAGGGCACCAGGCCTCTGTCTCCACCCACCATCACTCCTCTCCCTGACTCCTGGGTTCCTCTCATTAGGATAGTGTCTTCTTGAAGGTGTTTTCCACTCATGGACCAGATAAAATGATAAGAAAACAAGCCGAAGCTGCAGCCCCTTGTCTATCCTGACTCTCAAGGGCCCACACCTGTTCCTAGGGCCTGGCCCGTTTAGCAAGTTTCATTTTCTGCAACTGTGAGCCCCTGAGGGGTGAGGATTGGCTGATTTTGGCAGCCTGAAACTGCCTGCCAGCCCTCCACAGGTGTGCCTGGGTTGAGGGCAATATAAACAGCTCTCCAGTGAGCGACAGCCCTTGTAGCTGTGACTGACGCCATATTCTCTGCCCCGTAGGCAGTGCCGGGGCTGTGCTGGTGGGAAGGAGTGAGGGGCCGTGGCTTTGTGGGTGGCCCAGTGTGAGTGGGGCTCTGCTGGACTTTCTGCAGGAGTTGCCAGGCTGCCACCTGCTAAAGAAGAGGATGTGTCACCGATACCTGCCGCTGGAATTTCTCCCCAGGCAGAGGTGAGGAAGTAAAAAAGCAGTGGGCGCCGTGTCAGGAGCGGTATCTCAGGCAGGGAAATGGAAAGCTTCCAGATGAGCATCTGGGGCAGGACCATCCTGACTGGCCTGCAGGCACCAAGTCGGCCTGTGTGCTGTCGCTGGTTTGGCTCCACAGCTCTTCCTCTAAGCTTGCAAGTTCTTGTACATATTCAGGTGTTTTACCTGGAATGGGTGGGAAGAGTTCAGCTGAAGCAGGACTGGGGCTCAGCTCACGTTTACTCACAGATGCCTTGGAACGGTCCCCCAGCTTTGCAATGAGGACCCTCCTTGCTTGGGGGGTGGGCTGCTGGCTGTATGGGAGATGATTCCCCACCTCTGACCAATTTCAGAATTGTTTACTGCTGGAACAAGTGCCCTGATAGTGTTTTCCTTTGTATAACTGGTGGGTTCAGGTTTTTTTTCCTTTTTTGGTTCAAGTTAGATTTTATTCCTCTTTTATGTATTTATTGATATAAGCATGGAAATAATTCATTCATATAAATACATCTGTGTGAAGGGAAGGACTTTTTCTGTTTTATTTTTAAATTTTATTTTTTTAAATTTTAAAATTTAATTTTATTTATATTTTTATACAGCAGGTTATTATTAGTTATGTATTTTATGCATATACATGTATACAGGTCAATCCCAATCTCCCAACATATGCCACCAACACCACACCATGGCTTCCCACACTTGGTGTCCATACGTGTGTTCTCTACCTCTGTGTCTCTATTTCTTCCCTGCAAACCAGTTCATCTATACCATTTTTCTAGGTTCCACATATATGCATTAATATACAATATTTGTTTTTCTCTTTCTGACTTACTTCATTCTGTATGACAGTCTCTAGATCCATCGACGTCTCTATAAATGACCCACTTTCATTCCTTCTTATGGCTGAGTAATATTCCATTTTATATATGTACCACATCTTTATCCATTCGTCTGTCTGTGGGTATTTAGGTTGCTTCCATTACCTGGCTATCGTAAATAGTGCTGAAATGAGCATTGTGGTGAATGTGCCTTTTTGATTTATGGTTTTCTCAGGGTATATGCCCAGAAGTGGGATTGCTGGATCATATGGTAATTCTATTTCTAGTTTTTTTAAGGAAACTCCATACTCTTCTCCATCGTGACTGTATCAATTTACATTTCCACCACTAGTGGAAGAGGGATCCTTTTGTCCACACCCTACCCAGAATTTGTTGTTTGTAGATTTTCTGATGATGATGATTCTAACAGGTGTGCGGTGATACCTCATTGTAGTTTTGATTTGCATTTCTCTAATAATTAGTGATGTTGAGCAGCTTTTCATGTGCGTCTTGGCCATCTCTGTGTCTTCTTTGAAGAAACGTCTCTTTAGATCTTCTGCCCAATTTTGTACTGGGTTGTTTGTTTTTTTAATATTAAGCTGCATGAGCTCTTTATATATATTGGAGATTAAACCTTTGTCCATTGATTCGTTTGCAAATATTTTCGCCCATTCTGAGGGATGCTTTTTGCCATTCCCGTTTTTTTAAGAAAAAAAGAAAGAAAGAAAAAGAAGCAGAACACTAATGTGTGTAAAATATGCCTTTTGAAACTGTCGTTTTGAAATATGGACGTCCTTTGAATTTTTTGGTCGATATATGAACCCAGGATTTGTTTTCAGGGCAGGTGTCATTTACAGGCCTGCAATGATTTTGAATATCAACTGACCATTAGCGCTGGGATTAAAGCTGCTGTTTTGTGAAACGGCCACAATGTGGCAGCAGTTCTCCCTTACCAAATCTGGTTACTGGGGCAACAGAGCCTCAATGGAAGTCGTGTTCTAGATTGGAATGTAGAATGGAATGTACCAGGAGAAAGCCCCTCAAGTTTGTCTCACTACTTCTTGTTCGTGTTTTCAGTTTAATTTTTTATTTTTTATTACAGCAAATTTGATTACAATGTTTGGCTTGTTGTAGGTGTGGAAGATGTGGTTCTTTTACACATATACATATGTCTGTTCTTCCTGGGATCCTTTTCCCATGTACCTTATGACAGAATGTTGAGTATTCTTCTCTTGGTATTCTGTAGGTCTTTGGTGATTATATATGTCACCTGTGTTTGTATATGTCTGTTAACCCCAATATCAAAATGAAACCAATCCTCACACCTTTCCATTGGGAAACATTAGTTTGTTTAATTAATCTGTGATTGCCCTTCTCCATGGAAATATCTGCCCTGGTATCCATTTTTCGGTCACACCTATAAGAGATATGATATGATATGTGTCTTTCACTTTCGGACTTACTACAAGTCACATGATTACCTCTAGACACACCTACGGTGCTGCAAATGGCATTGTGTCCTTTTATTCCTTGGCTTCTATTCTGCCTTAGCGAGGTCCATTTTCAACAATGTGATTCCCTGAGGGCTGAGGATTAGCTGACCTGGGTAGCCTGACCCTGCCGGCCGGCCCTCCCCAGGTGTGCCTGTGTTGAGGTCAATATAAACAGCGCTGCAGGCAGCAATAGCCCCTGAAGCTGTGCCTGACTCCATATTCTCTGCCCCGTCAGCAGTCTCGGGGCTGTGCTGGTGGGAGGGAGTGAGGGGCCACGGCTTTGTGGGTGGCCCTTTGTGAGTGGGTCTCTGCTGGACTTTCTGCAGGAGTTGCCAGGCTGCCACCTGTAAAGAAGAGGATGTGTCACCCATAACTTCCGCTGGAAATTCTCTCCGGACAGAGGTGAGGAAGGAAAAAAGCAGTGGGTCCCGGGACAGGAGGGGTATCTCAGGCAGGGCAATGGAAAGCTTCCAGAAGAGTGCCCAGGGCCAGGACCATCCTGGCTGGCCTGCAGGCACCAAGTTGGCCTGCGTGCTGTTGCTGGTGTGGCTCCACGCCCCTTCCTCTAGGCTTTCAAGCCCTTGTACATATTCAGGTGTTTTACCTGCGAAGGGTGGGAAAAGTTCAACAGCAGCTGGCCTGGGGCTCAGCTCACCGTTACTCACAGATGCCTCGGCATGGCCCCCAGCTTTGAAATGAGGACGCTCCTTGCATAGGAGTGGGCTGCTGGCTCTATCGGTGATGATTCCCCACCTCTGACCAATTTCAGAATTGTTTACCGCTGGAGCAAGTGCACTGATAGGGTTTTCCTCTGTCTAACTCGTGGGTTCAGGTTTTTTTTTCTTTTTTGGTTCAAGTTAGATTTTATTCCTCTTTTATGTATTTATAGATATAAGCATGGAAATAATTCATTCATATAAATACATCTGTGTGAAGGGAAGAACTTTTTTCTCTTTTATTTTTAAGTTTTATTTTTTAAAATTTTGAAATTTAATTTTATTTATTTTTTATACAGCAGGTTATTATTAGTTATGTATTTTATGCATATACATGTATACAGGTCAATCCCAATCTCCCAACTCATCCCAACACCACCTCCCCATGGCTTCCCACACTTGGTGTCCATACGTGTGTTCTCTACCTCTGTGTCTCTATTTCTTCCCTGCAAACCAGTTCATCTGTACCATTTTTCTAGGTTCCACATATATGCATTAATAAACAATATTTGTTTTTCTCTTTCTGACTTACTTCATTCTGTATGACAGTCTCTAGATCCATCGACGTCTCTACAAATGACCCAGTTTCATTCCTTCTTATGGCTGAGTAATATTCCATTTTATATATGTACCACATCTTTATCCATTCGTCTGTCTGTGGGTATTTAGGTTGCTTCCATTACCTGGCTATCGTAAATAGTGCTGAAATGAGCATTGTGGTGAATGTGCCTTTTTGATTTATGGTTTTCTCAGGGTATATGCCCAGAAGTGGGATTGCTGGATCATATGTTAATTGTATTTCTAGGTTTTTTAAGGAAATTCCATACTCTTCTCCATCGTGACTCTATCAATTTACATTTCTACCAATAATGGAATAGGGATCCTTTTGTCCACACCCTCCCCAGAATTCGTTGTTTGTAGATTTTCTGATGATGCCGATTCTAACAGGTGTGAGGTGATACCTCACTGTAGGTTTGATTTGCATTTCTCTAATAATTAGTGATGTTGAGCAGCTTTTCATGTGTGTCTTGGCCATCTCTGTGTCTTCTTTGAAGAAACGTCTCTGTAGATCTTCTGCCCATTTTTGTATTGGGTTGTTTGTTGTTTTAATATTAAGCTGCATGAGCTCTTTATATATATTGGAGATTAAACCTTTGTCCATTGATTCGTTTGCCAATATTTTCGCCCATTCTGAGGGATGCTTTTTGCCATTCCCGTTTTTTTAACAAAAAGAGAAAGAAAGAAAAAGAAGCAGAACACTAATGTGTGTAAAATATGCCTTTTGAAACTGTCGTTTTGAAATATGGACGTCCTTTGAATTTTTTGGTCGATATATGAACCCAGGATTTGTTTTCAGGACAGGTGTCATTTACAGGCCTGCAATGATTTTGAATATCAACTGACCATTAGCGCTGGGATTAAAGCTGCTGTTGTGTGAAACGGCCACAAGGTGGCAGCAGTTCTCCCTTACCAAATCTGGTTACTGGGGCAACAGAGCGTCAATGGTAGTCGTGTTCTAGATTGTAATTTAGAATGGAATGTGCCAGGAGAAAGCCCCTAAAGTTTGTCTCACTACTTCTTGTTCGTGTTTTTAATTTAATTTTTTTATTTTTTATTACAGCAAATTTGAATCCAATGTTTGGCTATTTGTAGGTGTGGAAGATGTGGTTCTTTTACACATATACATATGTCAGTTCTTCCTGGGACCCTTTTCCCATGTACCTTATGACAGAATGTTAAGTAGTCTTCTCTGGGTATTCTGTATGTCTTCGGTGATTATATATGTCACCTGTGTTTGTATATGTCTGTTAACCCCACTATCATAATGAAACCAATCCTCACACCTTTCCATTGGTGAACCATAAGTTTGTTGAATGAATCTGTGATTGCCCTTCTCCGTGGAAATATCTGCCCTGGTATCCATTTTGCGGTCACACCTATAAGAGATATGATATGATATGTGTCTTTCACTTTCTGACTTACTACAAGTCACGTGATTACCTCTAGACACACCTAGGTGCTGCAAATGGCATTGTGTCCTTTTATTCCTTGGCTTCTACTCTGCCTTAGCGAGGTCCATTTTCAACAATGTGATTCCCTGAGGGCTGAGGATTAGCTGACCTGGGTAGCCTGACCCTGCCGGCCGGCCCTCCCCAGTTGTGCCTGGGTTGAGACCAATATAAACACCACTGCAGGCAGCAATAGCCCCTGAAGCTCTTCCTGATGCCATATTCTCTGCCCAGTAAGCAGTCTCGGGGCTGTGCTGGTGGGAGGGAGTGAGGGGTCACGGCTTTGTCGGTGGCCTGGTGTGAGTGGGTCTCTGCTGGACTTTCTGCAGGAGTTGCCAGGCTTCCACCTGTAAAGAAGAGGATGTGTCACCCATACCTTCCGCTGGAATTTCTCTGTGGACAGAGGTGAGGAAGGAAAAAAGCAGTGGGGGCCGGGACAGGAAGGGTATCTCAGGCAGGGCAATGGAAAGCTTCCAGAAGAGCGCCCAGGGCTAGGACCATCCTGGCTGGCCTGCAGGCACCAAGTTGGCCTGCGTGCTGTCGCTGGTGTGGCTCCACGCCCCTTCCTCTAGGCTTTCAAGCCCTTGTACATATTCAGGTGTTTTACCTGGGAAGGGTGGGAAAAGTTCAACAGCAGCTGGCCTGGGGCTCAGCTCACGGTTACTCACAGATGCCTCGGCATGGCCCCCCGCTTTGCAATGAGGACGCTCCTTGCGTAGGAGTGGGCTGGTGGCTGTATGGGAGATGATTCCCCACCTCTGACCAATTTCAGAATTGTTTACCGCTGGAACAAGTGCCCTGATAGGGTTTTCCTCTGTCTAACTCGTGGGTTCAGGTTTTTTTTTTCTTTTTTGGTTCAAGTTAGATTTTATTCCTCTTTTATGTATTTATAGATATAAGCATGGAAATAATTCATTCATATAAATACATCTGTGTGAAGGGAAGAACTTTTTTTCTCTTTTATTTTTAAATTTTATTTTTTAAAATTTTGAAATTTAATTTTATTTATTTTTTATACAGCAGGTTATTATTAGTTATGTATTTTATGCATATACATGTATACAGGTCAATCCCAGTCTCCCAACTCATCCCAACACCACCTCCCCATGGCTTCCCACACTTGGTGTCCATACGTGTGTTCTCTATATCTGTGTCTCTCTTTCTTCCCTGCAAACCAGTTCATCTGTACCATTTTTCTAGGTTTCACCTATATGCATTAATATACAATATTTATTTGTCTCTTTCTGACTTACTTCATTCTGTATGACAGTCTCTAGATCCATCGACGTCTCTACAAATGACCCAGTTTCATTCCTTCTTATGGCTGAGTAATATTCCATTTTATATATGTACCACATCTTTATCCATTCGTCTGTCTGTGGGTATTTAGGTTGCTTCCATTACCTGGCTATCGTAAATAGTGCTGAAATGAGCATTGTGGTGAATGTGCCTTTTTGATTTATGGTTTTCTCTGGGTATATGCCCAGAAGTGGGATTGCTGGATCATATGTTCATTCTATTTCTAGTTTTTCTAAGGAAACTCCATACTCTTCTCCATCGTGACTGTATCAATTTACATTTCCACCACTAGTGGAAGAGGGATCCTTTTGTCCACACCCTCTACAGAATTCGTTGTTTGTAGATTTTCTGATGATGCCGATTCTAACAGGTGTGAGGTGATACCTCATTGTAGTTTTGATTTGCATTTCTCTAATAATTAGTGATGTTGAGCAGCTTTTCATGTGCGTCTTGGCCATCTCTGTGTCTTCTTTGAAGAAACGTCTCTTTAGATCTTCTGCCCATTTTTGTATTGGGTTGTTTGTTGTTTTAATATTAAGCTGCATGAGCTCTTTATATATATTGGAGATTAAACATTTGTCCACTGATTCGTTTGCAAATATTTTCGCCCATTCTGAGGGATGCTTTTTGCCATTCCCGTTTTTTTAAGAAAAAAAGAAAGAAAGAAAAAGAAGCAGAACACTAATGTGTGTAAAATATGCCTTTTGAAACTGTCGTTTTGAAATATGGACGTCTTTTGAATTTTTTGGTCGATATATGAACCCAGGATTTGTTTTCAGGGCAGGGGTCATTTACAGGCCTGCAATGATTTTGAATATCAACTGACCCTTAGCGCTGGGATTAAAGCTGCTGTTGTGTGAAACGGCCACAAGGTGGCAGCAGTTCTCCCTTACCAAATCTGGTTACTGGGGCAACAGAGCGTCAATGGAAGTCGTGTTCTAGATTGGAATTTAGAATGGAATGTGCCAGGAGAAAGCCCCTCAAGTTTGTCTCACTACATCTTGTTCGTGTTTTTAATTTATTTTTTTATTTTTTATTACAGCAAATTTGATTACAATGTTTGGCTTGTTGTAGGTGTGGAAGATGTGGTTCTTTTACACATATACATATGTATGTACTTCCTGGGATCCTTTTCCCATGTACCTTATGACAGAATGTTGAGTGGTCTTCTCTTGGTATTCTGTAGGTCTTTGGTGATTATATATGTCACCTGTGTTTGTATATGTCTGTTAACCCCAATATCATAATGAAACCAATCCTCACACCTTTCCATTGGTGAACCATAAGTTTGTTGAATGAATCTGTGATTGCCCTTCTCCGTGGAAATATCTGCCCTGGTATCCATTTTTCGGTCAAACCTATAAGAGATATGATATGATATGTGTCTTTCACTTTCTGACTTACTACAAGTCACGTGATTACCTCTAGACACACCTATGGTGCTGCAAATAGCATTGTGTCCTTTTATTCCTTGGCTTCTATTCTGCCTTAGCGAGGTCCATTTTCAACAATGTGGTTCCCTGAGGGCTGCGGATTAGCTGACCTGGGTAGCCTGACCCTGCCGGCCGGCCCTCCCCAGTTGTGCCTGGGTTGAGGTCAATATAAACAGCGCTGCAGGCAGCAATAGCCCCTGAAGCTGTGCCTGACTCCATATTCTCTGCCCCGTCAGCAGTCTCGGGGCTGTGCTGGTGGGAGGCAGTGAGGGGCCACGGCTTTGTGGGTGGCCCTGTGTGAGTGGGTCTCTGCTGGACTTTCTGCAGGAGTTGCCAGGCTGCCACCTGTAAAGAAGAGGATGTGGCACCCATAACTTCCGCTGGAATTTCTCTCCGGACAGAGGTGAAATGAAAAAATCAGTGGGGCCGGGAGAGGAGGGGTATCTCAGGCAGGGCAATGGAAAGCTTCCAGAAGAGCGCCCAGGGCCAGGACCATCCTGGCTGGCCTGCAGGCACCAAGTTGGCCTGCGTGCTGTCGCTGGTGTGGCTCCACGCCCCTTCCTCTAGGCTTTCAAGCCCTTGTACATATTCAGGTGTTTTACCTGCGAAGGGTGGGAAAAGTTCAAAGGCATCTGGCCTGTGGCTCATGTCACAGTTACTCACAGATGCCTCGGAATGGCCCCCACCATTGCAATGAGGACGTTCTTTGCATAGGAGTGGGCTGCTGGCTGTATGGGAGATGATTCCCCACCTCTGACCAATTTCAGAATTGTTTACCGCTGGAGCAAGTGCCCTGATAGTGTTTTCCTCTGTATAACTGGTGGGTTCAGGTTTTTTTTTTTTCTTTTTTGGTTCAAGTTAGATTTTATTCCTCTTTTATGTATTTATAGATATAAGCATGGAAATAATTCATTCATATAAATACATCTTTGTGAAGGGAAGAACTTTTTTCTGTTTTATTTTTAAGTTTTATTTTTTAAAATTTTGAAATTTAATTTTATTTATTTTTTTATACAGCAGGTTATTATTAGTTATGTATTTTATGCATATACATGTATACAGGTCAATCCCAATCTCCCAACTCATCCCACCACCACCAACCCATGGCTTCCCACACTTGGTGTCCATACGTGTGTTCTCTACCTCTGTGTCTCTATTTCTTCCCTGCAAAGCAGTTCATCTGTACCATTTTTCTAGGTTCCACATATATGCATTAATATACAATATTTGTTTGTCTCTTTCTGACTTACTTCATTCTGTATGACAGTCTCTAGATCCATCGACGTCTCTATAAATGACCCACTTTCATTCCTTCTTGTGGCTGAGTAATATTCCATTTTATATATGTACCACATCTTTATCCATTCGTCTGTCTGTGGGTATTTAGGTTGCTTCCATTACCTGGCTATCGTAAATAGTGCTGAAATGAGCATTGTGGTGAATGTGCCTTTTTGATTTATGGTTTTCTCTGGGTATATGCCCAGAAGTGGGATTGCTGGATCATATGGTCATTCTATTTCTAGTTTTTTTAAGGAAACTCCATACTCTTCTCCATCGTGACTGTATCAATTTACATTTCCACCACTAGTGGAAGAGGGATCCTTTTGTCCACACCCTCCCCAGAATTCGTTGTTTGTAGATTTTCTGATGATGCCGATTCTAACAGGTGTGAGGTGATACCTCATTGTAGTTTTGATTTGCATTTCTCTAATAATTAGTGATGTTGAGCAGCTTTTCATGTGCGTCTTGGCCGTCTCTGTGTCTTCTTTGAAGTAACGTGTCTTTAGATCTTCTGCCCATTTTTGTATTGGGTTGTTTGTTTTTTTAATATTAAGCTGCATGAGCTCTTTATATATATTGGAGATTAATCCTTTGTCCATTGATTCGTTTGCAAATATTTTCGCCCATTCTGAAGGATGCTTTTTGCCATTCCGTTTTTTTAACAAAAAAAGAAAGAAAGAAAAAGAAGCAGAACACTAATGTGTGTAAAATATGCCTTTTGAAACTGTCGTTTTGAAATATGGACGTCCTTTGAATTTTTTGGTCGATATATGAACCCAGGATTTGTTTTCAGGGCAGGTGTCATTTACAGGCCTGCAATGATTTTGAATATCAACTGACCATTAGCGCTGGGATTAAAGCTGCTGTTGTGTGAAACGGCCACAAGGTGGCAGCAGTTCTCCCTTACCAAATCTGGTTACTGGGGCAACAGAACCTCAATGGAAGTCGTGTTCTAGATTGGAATTTAGAATGGAATGTGCCAGGAGAAAGCCCCTCAAGTTTGTCTCACTACTTCTTGTTCGTGTTTTTAATTTAATTTTTTTATTTTTTATTACAGCAAATTTGATTACAATGTTTGGCTTGTTGTAGGTGTGGAAGATGTGGTTCTTTTACACATATACATATGTCAGTTCTTCCTGGGATCCTTTTCCCATGTACCTTATGACAGAATGTTGAGTATTCTTCTCTTGGTATTCTGTAGGTCTTTGGTGATTATATATGTCACCTGTGTTTGTATATGTCTGTTAACCCCAATATCATAATGAAACCAATCCTCACACCTTTCCATCGGTGAACCATAAGTTTGTTTAATGAATCTGTGATTGCCCTTCTGCGTGGAAATATCTGCCCTGGTATCCATTTTTCGGTCACACCTATAAGAGATATGATATGATATGTGTCTTTCACTTTCTGACTTACTACAAGTCACGTGATTACCTCTAGACACACCTACGGTGCTGCAAATGGCATTGTGTCCTTTTATTCCTTGGCTTCTATTCTGCCTTAGCGAGGTCCATTTTCAACAATGTGATTCCCTGAGGGCTGAGGATTAGCTGACCTGGGTAGCCTGACCCTGCCGGCCTGCCCTCCCCAGGTGTGCCTGGGTTGAGGTCAATATAAACAGCGCTGCAGGCAGCAATATCCCCTGAAACTGTGCCTGACTCCATATTCTCTGCCCCCGTCAGCAGTCTCAGGGCTGTGCTGGTGGGAGGGAGTGAGGGGCCATGGCTTTGTGGGTGGCGCGGTGTGAGTGGGTCTCTGCTCGACTTTCTGCAGGAGTTGCCAGGCTGCCACCTCTAAAGAAGAGGATGTGTCACCCATACCTTCCGCTGGAATTTCTCACCGGACAGAGGTGAGGAAGGAAAAAAGCAGTGGGGGCCGGGACAGGAGGGGTATCTCAGGCAGGGCAATGGAAAGCTTCCAGAAGAGCTCCCAGGGAAAGGACCTTCCTGGCTGGCCTGCAGGCACCAAGTTGGCCTGCGTGCTGTCGCTGGTGTGGCTCCACGGCCCTTCCTCTAGGCTTTCAAGCCCTTGTACATATTCAGGTGTTTTACCTGGGAAGGGTGGGAAAAGTTCAACAGCAGCTGGCCTGGGGCTCAGCTCATGGTTACTCACAGATGCCTCTGCATGGCCCCCAGCTTTGCAATGAGGACGCTCCTTGCGTAGGAGTGGGCTGCTGGCTCTATGGGAGATGATTCCCCACCTCTGACCAATTTCAGAATTGTTTACCGCTGGTGCAAGTGCCCTGACAGTGTTTTCCTCTGTCTAACTGGTGGGTTCAGGTTTTTTTTTTTTCTTTTTTGGTTCAAGTTAGATTTTATTCCTCTTTTATGTATTTATAGATATAAGCATGGAAATAATTCATTCATATAAATACATCTTTGTGAAGGGAAGAACATTTTTCTGTTTTATTTTTAAATTTTATTTTTTAAAATTTTGAAATTTAATTTTATTTATTTTTTTATACAGCAGGTTATTATTAGTTATGTATTTTACGCATATACATGTATACAGGTCAATCCCAATCTCCCAACTCATCCCACCACCACCACCCCATGGCTTCTCACACTTGGTGTCCATACGTGTGTTCTCTACCGCTGTGTCTCTATTTCTTCCCTGCAAACCAGTTCATCTGTACCATTTTTCTAGATTCCACATATATGCATTAATATACAATATTTGTTTTTCTCTTTCTGACTTACTTCATTCGTTATGACAGTCTCTAGATCCATTGACGTCTCTACAAATGACCCAGTTTCATTCCTTCTTATGGCTGAGTAATATTCCATTTTATATATGTACCACATCTTTATCCATTCGTCCGTCTGTGGGTATTTAGGTTGCTTCCATTACCTAGCTATTGTAAATAGTGCTGAAGTGAGCATTGTAGTGAATGTGCCTTTTTGATTTATGGTTTTCTCTGGGTTTAGGCCCAGAAGTGGGATTGCTGGATCATATGGTAATTCTATTTCTAGTTTTTTTAAGGAAACTCCATACTGTTCTCCACCGTGACTGTATCAATTTATATTTCCACCACTAGTGGAAGAGGGATCCTGTTGTCCACACCCTCGCCAGATTTCGTTGTTTGTAGATTTTCTGATGATGCCGATTCTAACAGGTGTGAGGTGATACCTCATTGTAGTTTTGATTTGCATTTCTCTAATAATTAGTGATGTTGAGCAGCTTTTCATGTGCGTCTTGGCCATCTCTGTGTCTTCTTTGAAGAAACGTCTCTTTAGATCTTCTGCCCATTTTTGTATTGGGTTGTTTGTTTTTTTAATATTAAGCTGCATGTGCTCTTTATATATATTGGAGATTAAACCTTTGTCCACTGATTCGTTTGCAAATATTTTCGCCCATTCTGAGGGATGCTTTTTGCCATTCCCGTTATTTTAACAAAAAAAGAAAGAAAGAAAAAGAAGCAGAACACTAATGTGTGTAAAATATGCCTTTTGAAACTGTCGTTTTGAAATATGGACGTCCTTTGAATTTTTTGGTCGATATATGAACCCAGGATTTGTTTTCAGGGCAGGTGTCATTTACAGGCCTGCAATGATTTTGAATATCAACTGACCATTAGCGCTGGGATTAAAGCTGCTCTTGTGTGAAACGGCCACAAGGTGGCAGCAGTTCTCCCTTACCAAATCTGGTTACTGGGGCAACAGAGCCTCAATGGAAGTCGTGTTCTAGATTGGAATTTAGAATGGAATGTGCCAGGAGAAAGCCCCTCAAGTTTGTCTCACTATTTCTTGTTCGTGTTTTTAATTTAATTTTTTATTTTTTATTACAGCAAATTTGATTACAATGTTTGGCTTGTTGTAGGTGTGGAAGATGTGGTTCTTTTACACATATACATATGTCTGTTCTTCCTGGAATCCTTTTCCCATGTACCTTATGACAGAATGCTGAGTAGTCTTCTCTTGGTATTCTGTAGGTCTTTGGTGATTATATATGTCACCTGTGTTTGTATATGTCTGTTAACCCCAATATCATAATGAAACCAAACCTCACACCTTTCCATTGGTGAACCATAAGTTTGTTGAATGAATCTGTGATTGCCCTTCTGCGTGGAAATATCTGACCTGGTATCCATTTTTAGGTAACACCTATAAGTGATATGATACCATATGTGTCTTTCACTTTCTGACTTACTACAAGTCACGTGATTACCTCTAGACTCATCTAAGGTGCTGCAAATGGCATTGTGTCCTTTTTTTCCTTGGCTTCTATTCTGCCTTAGCGAGGTCCATTTTCAACAATGTGATTCCCTGAGGGCTGAGGATTAGCTGACCTGTGTAGCCTGACCCTGCCGGCCCGCCCTCCCGAAGTATGCCTGGGTAGAGGTCAATATGAACAGCGCTCCAGGCAGCAATAGCCCCTGAAGCTGTGCTTGACTCCATATTCTCTGCCCCGTCAGCAGTCTCGGGGCTGTGCTGGTGGGAGGGAATGAGGGGCCACGGCTTTGTGGGTGGCCCGGTGTGAGTGGGTCTCTGCTGGACTTTCTGCAGGAGTTGCCAGGCTGCCACCTGTAAAGAAGAGGATGTGTCACCCATACCTTCCGCTGGAATTTCTCTCCAGACAGAGGTGAGGAAGGAAATAAGCAGTGGGGTCCTGGACAGGAGGGGTATCTCAGGCAGGGCAATGGAAAGCTTCCAGAAGAGCGCCCGGGGCCAGGACCACCCTGGCTGGCCTGCAGGCACCAAGTTGGCCTGCGTGCTGTCGCTGATGTGGCTCCACGGCCCTTCCTCTAGGCTTTCAAGCCCTTGTACATATTCAGGTGTTTTACCTGGGAAGGGTGGGAACAGTTCAGCAGCAGCTGGCCTGGGGCTCAGCTCACATTTACTCACAGATGCCTCGTCATGGTCCCCCAGCTATGCAATGAGGACGCTCCTTACGTGGGGGGTGGGCTGCTGGCTGTATGGGAGATGATTCCCCACCTCTGACCAATTTCAGAATTGTTTACCGCTGGAGCAAGTGCCCTGATAGGGTTTTCCTCTGTATAACTGGAGGGTTCAGGTTTTTTTTTTTTTTCCTTTTTTGGTTCAAGTTAGATTTTATTCCTCTTTTATGTATTTATTGATATAAGCATGGAAATAATTCATTCATATAAATACATCTGTGTGAAGGGAAGAACTTTTTTCTGTTTTATATTTAATTTTTTTTTAAATTTTGAACTTTAATTTTATTTATTTTTTTATACAGGAGGTTCTTATTAGTTATGTATTTAATGCATATACATGTATACAGGTCAATCCCAATCTCCCAACTCATCCCACCACCACCACCCCATGGCTTCCCACACTTGGTGTCCATACGTGTGTTCTCTACCTCTGTGTCTCTATTTCTTCCCTGCAAACCAGTTCATCTGTACCATTTTTCTAGGTTCCACATATATGCATTAATATACAATATTTGTTTTTCTCCTTCTGACTTACTTCAGTCTGTATGACAGTCTCTAGATCCATCGACGTCTCTACAAATGAACCAGTTTCATTCCTTCTTATGGCTGAGGAATATTCCATTTTATATATGTACCACATCTTTATCCATTCATCTGTCTGTGGGTATTTAGGTTGTTTCCATTACCTGGCTATTGTAAATAGTGCTGAAATGAGCATTGTGGTGAATGTGCCTTTTTGATTTATGGTTTTCTCTGGGTATATGCCCAGAAGTGGGATTGCTGGATCATATTGTAATTCTATTTCTAGTTTTTTTAAGGAAACTCCATACTGTTCTCCATAGTGACTGTATCAATTTACATTCCCACCAATAGTGGAAGAGGCATCCTTTTGTCCACACCCTCCCCAGAATTTGTTGTTTGTAGATTTTCTGATGATGCCGATTCTAACAGGTGTGAGGTGATACCTCATTGTAGTTTTGATTTGCATTTCTCTAATAATTAGTGACGTTGTGCAACTTTTCATGTGCGTCTTGGCTATCTCTGTGTCTCCTTTGAAGAAACATCTCTTTAGATCTTCTGCCCATTATCGTATTGGGTTGTTTGTTTTTTTAATATTAAGCTGCACGAGCTCTTTATATATATTGGAGATTAAACCTTTGTCCATTGATTCGTTTGCAAATATTTTCGCCCATTCTGAGGGATGCCTTTTTCCATTCCCGTTTTTTTAACAAAAAAAGAAAGAAAGAAAAAGAAGCAGAACACTAATGTGCATAAAATATGCCTTTTGAAACTGTCGTTTTGAAATATGGACGTCCTTTGAATTTTTTGGTCGATCTATGACCCCATGATTTGTTTTCAGGGCAGGTGTCATTTACAGGTCTGCAATGATTTTGAATATCAATTGACAATTAGCGCTGGGATTAAAGCTGCTGTTGTGTGAAACGGCCACAAGGTGGCAGCAGTTCTCCCTTACCATATCTGGTTACTAGGGCGACAGAGCCTCAATGGAATTGGTGTTCTAGATTGGAATTTAGAACGGAATGTGCCAGGAGAAAGCCCCTCACGTTTGTCCCAGTACTTCTTGTTCGTGTTTTTAAATTAATTTTTTATTTTTTATTACAGCAATTTTGATTACAATGTTTTGCATGTTGTAGGTGTGGAAGATGTGGTTCTTTTACACATATACATATGTCTGTTCTTCCTGGGATCCTTTTCCCTTGTACCTTATGACAGAATGTTGAGTAGTCTTCTCGGTATTCTGTAGGTCTTTGGTGATTATATATGTCAGCTGTGCTTGTATATGTCTGTTAACCCCAATATCGTAATGAAAAAAATCTTCACACTTTTGCATTGGTGAACCATAAGTTCGTTTAATGAATCTGTGATTGCCCTTCTGCGTGGAAATATCTGCCCTGGTATCCATTTTTAGGTAACACCTATAAGTGATATGATACGATATGTGTCTTTCACTTTCTGACTTACTACAAGTCACGTGATTACCTCTAGACTCATCTACGGTGCTGCAAATGGCATTGTGTCCTTTTTTTCCTTGTCTTCTATTCTGCCTTAGCGAGGTCCATTTTCAACAATGTGATTCCCTGAGGGCTGAGGATTAGCTGACCTGGGTAGCCTGACCCTGCCGGCCGGCCCTCCCCAGGTGTGCCTGGGTTGAGGTCAATATAAACAGCGCTCCAGGCAGCAGTAGCCCCTGAAGCTGTGCTTGACTCCATATTCTCTGCCCCGTCAGCAGTCTCGGGGCTGTGCTGGTGGGAGGGAGTGAGGGGCCACGGCTTTGTGGGTGGCCCGGTGTGAGTGGGTATCTGCTGGACTTTCTGCAAGAGTTGCCAGTCTGCCACCGGTAAAGAATAGTAGGTGTCACCCATACATTCCGCTGGAATTTCTCTCCGGACAGAGGTGAGGAAGGAAAAAAGCAGTGGGGGCCTGGACAGGAGGGGAATCTCAGGCAGGGCAATGGAAAGCTTCCAGAAGAGCGTCGGGGCCAGGACCATCCTGGCTGGCCTGCAGGCACCAAGTTGGCCTTCGTGCTGTTGCTGGTGTGGCTCCACGGCCCTTCCTCTAGGCTTTCAAGCCCTTGTACATATTCAGGTGTTTTACCTGGGAAGGGTGGGAACAGTTCAGCAGCAGCTGGCCTGCGGCTCAGCTCACATTTACTCACAGATGCCTCGGCACGGTCCCCCAGCTTTGCAATGAGGACGCTCCTTGCGTGGGGGGTGGGCTGCTGGCTGTATGGGAAATGATTCCCCACCTCTGACCAATTTCAGAATTGTTTACCGCTGGAGCAAGTGCCCTGATAGGGTTTTCCTCTGTATAACTGGTGGGTTCAGGTTTTTTTTTTTTCCTTTTTAGGTTCAAGTTAGATTTTATTCCTCTTTTATGTATTTATTGATATAAGCATGGAAATAATTCATTCATATAAATACATCTGTATGAAGGGAAGAACTTTTTTCTGTTTTATATTTAAATTTATTTAAAATTTTGAAATTTAATTTTATTTATTTTTTTATACAGCAGGTTATTATTAGTTATGTATTTTATGCATATACATTTATACAGGTCAATCCCAATCTCCCAACTCATCCCACCACCACCACCCCATGGCTTCCCACACTTGGTGTCCATACGTGTGTTCTCTACCTCTGTGTCTCTATTTCTTCCCTGCAAACCAGTTCATCTGTACCATTTCTCTGGGTTCCACATATATGCATTAATATACAATATTTGTTTTTCTCTTTCTGACATACTTCATTCTGTATGACAGTCTCTAGATCCATCGACGTCTCTACAAATGAACCAGTATCATTCCTTCTTATGGCTGAGTAATATTCCATTTTATATATGTACCACATCTTTATCCATTCATCTGTCTGTCGGTATTTAGTTTGCTTCCATTACCTGGCTATTGTAAATAGTGCTGAAAAGAGCATTGTGGTGAATGTGCCTTTTTGATTTATGGTTTTCTCTGGGTATATGCCCAGAAGTGGGATTGCTGGATCATATGGTAATTCTATTTCTAGTTTTTTTTAAGGAAACTCCATACTGTTCTCCATCGTGACTGTATCAATTTACATTCCCACCAATAGAAGAAGAGGGATCCTTTTGTCCACACACTCCCCGGAATTTGTTGTTTGTAGATTTTCTGATGATGCCGATTCTAACAGGTGTGAGGTGATACCTCATTGTAGTTTTGATTTGCATTTCTCTAATAATTAGTGATGTTGAGCAGCTTTTCATGTGCGTCTTGGCCATTTCTGTGTCTTCTTTGAAGAAACGTCTCTTTAGATATTGTGCCCATTTTTGCATTGGGTTGTTTGTTTTTTTAATATTAAGCTGCATGAGCTCTTTATATATATTGGAGATTAAACCTTTGTCCATTGATTCGTTTGCAAATATTTTCGCCCTTTCTGAGGGATGCCTTTTTCCATTCCCATTTTTTTAACAAAAAAAGAAAGAAAGAAAAAGAAGCAGAACACTAATGTGCATAAAATATCCCTTTTGAAACTGTCGTTTTGAAATATGGACGTCCTTTGAATTTTTTGGTCGATCTATGACCCCAGGATTTGTTTTCAGGGCCGGTGTCATTTACAGGCCTGCAATGATTTTGAATATCAACTGACCATTAGCGCTGGGATTAAAGCTGCTGTTGTGTGAAACGGCCACAAGGTGGCAGCAGTTCTCCCTTACCATATCTGGTTACTAGGGCACCAGAGCCTCAATGGAAGTCGTGTTCTAGATTGTAATTTAGAATGGAACGTGCCAGGAGAAAGCTCCTCAAGTTTGTCTCATTACTTCTTGTTCGTGTTTTTAAATTAATTTTTTTATTTTTTATTACAGCAATTTTGATTACAATGTTTGGCTTGTTGTAGGTGTGGAAGATGTGGTTCTTTTACACATATACATATGTCTGTTCTTCCTGGGATCCTTTTCCCATGTACGTTATGACAGAATTTTGAGTAGTCTTCTCTTGGTATTCTGTAGGTCTTTGGTGATTATAAATGTCACCTGTGTTTGTATATGTCTGTTAACCCCAATATCATAATGAAACAAATCCTCACACCTTTCCATTGGTGAACCATAAGTTTTTGAATGAATCTGTGATTGCCCTTCTCTGTGGAAATATCTGCCCTGGTATCCACTTTTCGGTCACTCCTATAAGAGATATGATATGATATGTGTCTTTCACTTTCTGACTTACTACAAGTCACGTGATTACCTCTAGACACACCTACCGTGCTGCAAATGGCATTGTGTCCTTTTTTCCTTGGCTTCTATTCTGCCTTAGCGAGGTCCATTTTCAACAATGTGATTCCCTGAAGGGGGAGGATTAGCTGACCTGGGTAGCCTGACCCTGCCAGCCGGCCCTCCCCAGGTGTGCCTGGGTTGAGGTCAATTTAAACAGCGCTGCAGGCAGCAATAGCCCCTGAAGCTGTGCCTGACTCCATATTCTCTGCCCCGTCAGCAGTCTCGGGGCTGTGCTGGTGGGAGGGAGTGAGGGGCCACGGCTTTGTGGGTGGCCCGGTGTGAGTGGGTCTCTGCTGGACTTTCTGCAGGAGTTGCCAGGCTGCCACCTGTAAAGAAGAGGATGTGTCACCCAAACCTTCCGCTGGAATTTCTCTCCGGACAGAGGTGAGGAAGGAAAAAAGCAGTGGGGGCCGGGACAGGAGGGGTATCTCAGGCAGGGCAATGGAAAGCTTCCAGAAGAGCACACTGGTCCAGGACCTTCCTGGCTGGCCTGCAGGCAACAAGTTGGCCTGTGTGCCGTCACTGGTGTGGCTCCACGACCCTTCCTCTAGGCTTTCAAGCCCTTGTACATATTCAGGTGTTTTACCTGGGAAGGGTGGGAAAAGTTCAACAGCAGCTGGCCTGGGGCTCAGCTCACGGTTACTCATAGCTGCCTCAGCATGGCCCCCAGACTTGCAATGAGGACGCTCCTTGCGTAGGAGTGGCCTGCTGGCTCTATGGGAGATGATTCCCCACCTCTGACCAATTTCAGAACTGTTTACGGCTGGAGCAAGTCACCTGATAGGGATTTCCTCTGTCTAACTCGTGGGTTCAGGTTTTTTTTTTCTTTTTTGGTTCAAGTTAGATTTTATTCCTCTTTTATGTATTTATAGATATAAGCATGGAAATAATTCATTCATATAAATACATCTGTGTGAAGGGAAGAACTTTTTTCTGTTTTATTTTTAAATTTTATTTTTAAAAATTTTGAAATTTAATTTTATTTATTTTTTATACAGCAGGTTATTATTAGTTATGTGTTTTATGCATATACATGTATACAGGTCAATCCCAATCTCCCAACTCATCCCACCACCACCACCCCATGGCTTCCCACACTTGGTGTCCATACATGTGTTCTCTACCTCTGTGTCTCTATTTCTTCCCTGCAAACCAGTTCATCTGTACCATTTTTATAGGTTCCACATATATGCATTAATATACAATATTTGTTTTTCTCTTTCTGACTTACTTCATTCTGTATGACAGTCTCTAGATCCATCGACGTCTCTACAAATGACCCAGTTTCATTCCTTCTTATGGCTGAGTAATATTCCATTTTATATATGTACCACATCTTTATCCATTCGTCTGTCTGTGGGTATTTAGGTTGCTTCCATTACCTGGCTATCGTAAATAGTGCTGAATTGAGCATTGGGGTGAATGTGCCTTTTTGATTTATGGTTTTCTCTGGGTATATGCCCAGAAGTGGGATTGCTGGATCATATGGTAATTCTATTTCTAGGTTTTTTAAGGAAACTCCATACTGTTCTCCATCGTGACTGTATCAATTTACATTTCCACCACTAGTGGAAGAGGGATCCTTTTCTCCACACCCTCCCCAAAATTCGTTGTTTGTAGATTTTCTGATGATGCCCATTCTAACAGGTGTGAGGTGATACCTCATTGTAGTTTTGATTTGCATTTCTCTAATAATTAGTGATGTTGAGCAGCTTTTCATGTGCGTCTTGGCCATATCTGTGTCTTCTTTGAATAAACGTCTCTTTAGATCTTCTGCCCATTTTTGTATTGGGTTGTTTGTTTTTTGAATATTAAGCTGCATGAGCTCTTTATATTTATTGGAGATTAAACCTTTGTCCATTGATTCGTTTGCAAATATTTTCGCCCATTCTCAGGGATGCTTTTTGCCATTCCCGTTTTTGTAACAAAAAAAGAAAGAAAGAAAAAGAAGCAGAACACTAATGTGTGTAAAATATGCCTTTTGAAACTGTCGTTTTGAAATATGGACGTCCTTTGAATTTTTTGGTCGATATATGAACCCAGGATTTGTTTTCAGGGCAGGTGTCATTTACAGGCCTGCAATGATTTTGAATATCAACTGACCATTAGCGCTGGTATTAAAGCTGCTGTTGTGTGAAACGGCCACAAGCTGGCAGCAGTTCTCCCTTACCAAATCTGGTTACTGGGGCAACAGAGCCTCAATGGAAGTCGTGTTCTAGATTGGAATTTTGAACGGAATGTGCCAGGAGAAAGCCCCTCAAGTTTATCTCACTTCTTCTTGTTCGTGTTTTTAATTTTATTTTTTATTTTTTATTACAGCAATATTGATTACAGTGTTTGGCTTGTTGTAGGTGTGGAACATGTAGGTCTTTTACACATATACATATGTCTGTTATTCCTGAAATCCTTTTCCGATGTACCTTATGACAGAATGTTGAGTAGTCTTCTCTTGGTATTCTGTAGGTCTTTGGTTATTATATATGTCACCTGTGTTTGTATATGTTGGTTAACCCCAATATAATAATGAAACAAACCCACACACCTTTCCATTGGTGAACCGTAAGTTTGTTTAATGTATCTGTGATTGCCCTTCTCCGTGGAAGTATCTGCCCTGGTATCCATTTTTCGGTCACACCTATTAGAGATATGATATGAAATGTGTCTTTCACTTTCTGACTTACTACAAGTCACGTGATTACCTCTAGACACATCTACGGTGCTGCAAATGGCATTGTGTCCTTTTATTCCTTGGCTTCTATTCTGCCTTAGTGAGGTCCATTTTCAACAATGTGATTCCCTGAGGCCTGAGGATTAGCTGACCTGTGTAGCCTGACCCTGCTGGCCGGCCCTACCCAGGTGTGCCTGGGTTGAGGTCAATATAAACAGCGCTGCAGGCAGCAATAGCCCCTGAAGCTGTGCCTGACTCCATATTCTCTGCCCCGTCAGCAGTCTCGGGGCTGTGCTGGTGGGAGGGAGTGAGGGGCCACGGCTTTGTGGATGGCCCGGTGTGAGTGGGTCTCTGCTGCACTTTCTGCAGGAGTTGCCAGGCTTCCACCTGTAAAGAAGAGGATGTGTCACCCATACCATCCGCTGGAATTTCTCTCCGGACAGAGGTGAGGAAGGAAAAAAGCAGTGGGGGCCGGGACAGGAGGGGTATCTCTTGCAGGGCAATGGAAAGCTTCCAGAAGAGCGCCCAGGGCCAGGACCATCCTGGCTGGCCTGCAGGCACCAAGTTGGCCTGCGTGCTGTCGCTGGTGTGGCTCCACGCCCCTTCCTCTAGGCTTTCAAGCCCTTGTACATATTCAGGTGTTTTACCTGGGAAGGGTGGGAAAAGTTCAACAGCAGCTGGCCTGGGGCTCAGCTCACGGTTACTCACAGATGCCTCGGGTCCCTTTCACTGAGGAAGGTGTAGGTCTTGTCTATTCCATAGTTTGTTTTAGGAACAGTACCTGTGCTTATATCAAACTCTGGTTTTATGCATCACCCCACCTCTCCTTCCCCCTTAAGCATGCATAAGAGTGCTTTCCAAAGGTGAGACCCTGTTCTCTTTCCTAACTCAGTTCAAGTGTAGCCATGTTTACAGGATCTTCATAAGTGATATCTTATGATAAGTTTCTTTTTCTGTGTGACTTATTTCACTTAGAATCATCCAACCTGAATCCACCCATTTTGCTGCTACTGGTCTTATGACATTGATTTCATGGCTGAGGGATATTCCATCGTACGTAAGTTCCACAATTTTTTGAACCATTTTTATATTTCCTGGGATATTTAAGGTGTACCCAAGTTGAGGTCCTTGTAAGCAGTGCAGCCCTAAATTTTGGGGTCGCTCTGTCTTATTGATTTTCAGTTTTCCCAAGGTATATTCCCTAGGCTGGAAGTGCCCTTGGCTCTGTAGCTCTGTTGTTTACTTTTTTAGGGAACACAATGCACTCTTCCAGAAAGGCAGTTGGCAATTTACATTCCGCCCATCAGCGTAAAAAGGCTCCGTGTTCTCCAGGGCCTGTCTTGTCTTTCTGGATTTTACACAGTTTGTCAATGCCTCTTTAACCGGTGGGAAGTGATACTTCTTTGTAGTGCAGATTTGCATTTCCCGCTTGCTTGCTTGGCCAAAAAGGGCGTATGTGTTTTCTCCTGAATATATTCAGGAGAAAACGCATACACCCTTTTTGCCCAAGTGCATCATTGTTGAAGTTGTGCCCCTCATCCTGTGCTTTAAAGGTGATTCCAACGTACCTCTTGAAATCTGTTTCCTGCTATTCTGCCTAGCTTTCAAGTCTACCTCGTTGCCTTCCCTCAACAGATTTTTGGACAATAGTTGTCCTTAACTACTCTGTCAGTTTGTGAATTGCTGTGCCCCTGAGTTGCCTTTTTCAACTTGTTTTATGTGAGCTGACCAAAAGTCCAGAATTTTGGTTCAGGACCTATACTGGTTCCCGATGGGTGGCTGAGCGTTTGGTTAATTCTTCTTCCTGCCGAGAAATTAGACTGACATGTGCCCGTCGAAATGCCTAAGAGCTACTCTCTCATTGGTTCTCCCTCTTCCCTTTCATCCTCTGCCAAATTGGCAACCTGTGCGAACCAGGAAGTTAAAGGGGCTGTCTCTCCAAGTTGGGAGATTGATAGAAAAGCAGTTGGTAAATGAAACCGGAGCACCAGGAGAGGCACTATTCGTTGAGTTTTAGAAACCTTTCGTATTCACAGTGTGTCCATTCTCTATTTTTCCCTTACATGTTATATCTGTAGTAATATTCCTTTCAAGCTGGAGAGTTGGGACCCATAGAATGGGTGCCACGCATATTGCTTTAAAATGTCGGAATTTGCTCAACCAATCTCACCAATCCTCTCAGTCCCAAGTGTCCAGCCTTATGCCACATCCAGCTGTCATTGTAGATAGGGTCATTCCATGTTTCATCAGAGACCCTGAAGGAATTGGAAAGAATTTCCCTGTTTTTTTGTTTTGTTTGTGAAATTCCTTTTTATAGTGGGTTTGAGCTGATTCTCGCTGCCATTTTATGCCAGTTTAGACACACTTGATTCCCTTACAGAGACATATCAATACATAGGTTTTAAGATTCTTACTAGTCAGATATATTCCTCTGCGGGAAATATGGGGTTTTGAGTCCCTTTCACTGAGGAAGGTTTAGGTCTTGTCTATTCCTTAGTTGGTTTTTGGAACGGTACATGTGCTTATATCAAACTCTGGTCTTATGCATCACCCCACCTCTCCTTCCCTCATAAGCAGGCATAAGAGTGTTTTCCAAATGTGAGACTCTGTTCTCTTTCCTAACTCAGTTCAAGTGTAGCCATGTTTACAGGATCTTCATAAGTGATATCTTATGAAAAGTTTATTTTTCTGTGTGACTTATTTCACTTAGAATCATCGTACCTGAATCCACCCATTTTGCTGCTACTGGTCTTATGACATTGATTGCATGGCTGAGGGATATTCCTTCGTGCGGAAGTACCACAATAGTTTGAACCATATTTATATTTCCTGGGATATTTAAGGTGTACCCAAGTTGAGGTTCTTGTAAGCAGTGTATCACTAAATTTTGGGTTGGCTGTCTCTTATTGATTTTCAGTTTTCCCAAGGTATATTCCCTAGAGTGGAAGTGTCCTTGGCTCTGTAGCTCTGTTGTTTACTTGTTTTAGGGAACACAATGCAATCCTCCAGAGAGGCAGTTGGCAATTTACATCCCGCCCATCAGCATAACAAGGCTCCCTGTTCTCCAGGGCCTGTCTTGCCTTTCTGGTTTTTACACATTTTGTGGATGTCCCTTTTGACCAGTGGGAAGTGACATTTCTTTGTAGTGCAGATTTGCATTGCCTGCTTGCTTGCTTGGCCAAAAAGATCGTATGCATTTTCTCCTGAATATATTCAGGAGAAAACGCATACGCACTTTTTGGCCAAGTGCATCATTGTCGAAGTTGTGCCCCTCTTCCTGTGCTTTAAAGGCGATTCCAACGTACCTCTTGAAATCTGTTTCCTGCTATTCTGCCTCACTTTCAAGTCCGCCTCGTTGCCTTCCCTCAACAGATTTTTGGACGATAGTTGTCCTTTATTACTCTGCCAGTTTTTGAATTGGTGTGCCCTTGAGCTCCATTTTTCAACTCGTTTTTTGTGAGCTGAGCGCAAGTCCAAAATTTTGGCTCAGGACCTATGCTGGTTCCCGATGGGGGGCTGAGACTTTGATTAATTCTTCCTCCTGCTGCGAAGTTAGTGTGATATGTGCCTTCCAAATGCCTAACAGCTACTCTCTCATTGGTTCTCCCTCTTCCCTTTCATACTCTGCGAAATTGGAAACCTGTGCGAACCAGGACGTTAAAGGGGCTGTCTCTCCAAGTTGGGAGATTGATAGTAAAGCATATGGAAAGTCAAACCGGAACACAAGGAGAGGGACTATTCTTTGAGTTTTAGAAACCTTTCGTATTCACAGTGTGTCCGTTCTCTACGTTTCCCGTACATGTTATAGCTGTAGTAATATTCCCTTCAACCTGGAGAGTTGGGACCCATGGAATGGGTGCCATGCATTTGTGCTTTAAAGGGTCTTCATTTGCTCACCCAATCTCACCAGTCCCCTCAGTCCCAAGTGTCCAGCCTTATGCCACATCCAGGTGTCGTTGTAGATACGGTCATTTCAGGTTTCATCAGAGACCCTGAAGGAATTGTAAAGAATTTCCCAGTTGTTTTGTTTTGTTTTTGAAATTCCTTTTTATAGTGGGTTTGAGCTGATTCTCTCTGCCATGTTTATGCCAGTCTAGACACACATGATTCCCTTACGGAGACATATCAATACATAGGTTTTAATATTCTTACTAGTCAGATATTTTCCTCTGCGGGAAATATGGGGTTTTGAGTCCCTTTCGCTGAGGACGGTGTAGGTCTTGTCTATTCCATAGTTGGTTTTTGGAACGGTACCTGTGCTTATATCAAACTCTGGTTTTATGCATCACCCCACCTCTCCTTCCGCCTTAAGCAGGTATAAGAATGTTTTCTAAATGTGAGACACTGTTCTCTTTCCTAACTCAGTTCAAGTGTAGCCATGTTTACAGGATCTTCATAAGTGATATCTTATGATAAGTTTCTTTTTCTGTGTGACTTATTTCACTTAGAATCATCGTACCTGAATCCACCCATTTTGCTGCTACTGGTCTTATGACATTGATTTCATGGCTGAGGGATATTCCATCGTACGTAAGTACCACAATTTTTTGAACCATGTTTATATTTTCTGGGATACTTAAGGTGTATCCAAGTTGAGGTCCTTGTATGCAGTGCAGCCCTAAATTTTGGGGTGGCTCTGTCTTATTGATTTTCAGTTTCCCCAAGGTATATTCCCTAGACTGGTAGTGCCCTTGGCTCTGTAGCTCTGTTCTTTACTTGTTTTAGGGAACAGAATGCACTCCTCCAGAGAGGCAGTTGGCAATTTACATCCCGCCCATCAGCATAACAAGGCTCCCTGTTCTCCAGGGCCTGTCTTGCCTTTCTTGTTCTTACACATTTTGTGGATGTCCCTTTTGACCGGTGGGAAGTGATACTTCTTTGTAGTGCAGATTTGCATTGCCCGCTTGCTTGCTTGGCCAAAAAGGGCGTATGCGTTTTCTCCTGAATATATTCAGGAGAAAACGCATACGCCCTTTTTGGCCAAGTGCATCATTGTCGAAGTTGTGCCCCTCTTCCTGTGCTTTAAAGGCGATTCCAACGTACCTCTTGAAATCTGTTTCCTGCTATTCTGCCTCGCTTTCAAGTCCGCCTCGTTGCCTTCCCTCAACAGATTTTTGGACGATAGTTGTCCTTTATTACTCGGCCAGTTTGTGAATTGCTGTGCCCCTGAGCTCCATTTTTCAACTCGTTTTTGGTGAGCTGACCGCAAGTCCAAAATTTTGGTTCAGGACCTATACTGGTTCCCGGTGGGTGGCTGAGAATTTGGTTAATTCTTCTTCCTTCCGGGAAATTACAGTGATATGTGCCCGTCCAAATGCCTAACAGCTACTCTCTCATTGGTTCTCCCTCTTCCCTTTCATCCTCTGCCAAATTGGCAACCTGTGCGAACCAAGAGGTTAAAGGGGCTGTCTCTCCAAGTTGGGAGGTTGATAGTAAAGCAGACGGAAAGTCAAACCGGAGCACCAGGAGAGGGACTATGCGTTGAGTTTTAGAAACCTTTCGTATTCACAGTGTGTCCGTTCTCTAGGTTTCCCGCACATGTTATAGCTGTAGTAATATTCCCTTCAACCTGGAGAGTTCGGACCCATGGAATGGGTGCCATGCATTATTGCTTTAAAGGGTCTGCATTTGCTCACCCAATCTCACCAATCGTCTCAGTCCCAAGTGTCCCTCCTTATGCCACATCCAGCTGTCGTTGTAGATAGGGTCATTCCAGCCTTCATCAGAGACCCTGAAGGAATTGTAAAGAATTTCCCAGTTTTTTTGTTTTGTTTTTGAAATTCCTTTTTATAGTGGGTTTGAGCTGATTCTCGCTGCCATGTTTATGCCAGTCTAGACACACTTGATTCCCTTATGGAGACATATCAATACATAGGTTTTAAGATTCTTACTAGTCAGATATTTTCCTCTGCGGGAAATATGGGGTTTTGAGTCCCTTTCGCTGAGGACGGTGTAGGTCTTGTCTATTCCATAGTTGGTTTTTGGAACGGTACCTGTGCTTATATCAAACTCTGGTTTTATGCATCACCCCACCTCTCCTTCCCCCTTAAGCAGGTATAAGAGTGTTTTCTAAATGTGAGACACTGTTCTCTTTCCTAACTCAGTTCAAGTGTAGCCATGTTTACAGGATCTTCATAAGTGATATCTTATGATAAGTTTCTTTTTCTGTGTGACTTATTTCACTTAGAATCATCGTACCTGAATCCACCCATTTTGCTGCTACTGGTCTTATGACATTGATTTCATGGCTGAGGGATATTCCATCGTACGTAAGTACCACAATTTTTTGAACCATGTTTATATTTTCTGGGATACTTAAGGTGTATCCAAGTTGAGGTCCTTGTATGCAGTGCAGCCCTAAATTTTGGGGTGGCTCTGTCTTATTGATTTTCAGTTTTCCCAAGGTATATTCCCTAGACTGGTAGTGCCCTTGGCTCTGTCGCTCTGTTCTTTACTTGTTTTATGGAACAGAATGCACTCCTCCAGAGAGGCAGTTGGCAATTTACATCCCGCCCATCAGCATAACAAGGCTCCCTGTTCTCCAGGGCCTGTCTTGCCTTTCTTGTTCTTACACATTTTGTGGATGTCCCTTTTGACCGGTGGGAAGTGATACTTCTTTGTAGTGCAGATTTGCATTGCCCACTTGCTTGCTTGGCCAAAAAGGGCGTATGCGTTTTCTCCTGAATATATTCAGGAGAAAACGCATACGCCCTTTTTGGCCAAGTGCATCATTGTCGAAGTTGTGCCCCTCTTCCTGTGCTTTAAAGGCGATTCCAACGTACCTCTTGAAATCTGTTTCCTGCTATTCTGCCTCGCTTTCAAGTCCGCCTCGTTGCCTTCCCTCAACAGATTTTTGGACGATAGTTGTCCTTTATTACTCGGCCAGTTTGTGAATTGCTGTGCCCCTGAGCTCCATTTTTCAACTCGTTTTTGGTGAGCTGACCGCAAGTCCAAAATTTTGGTTCAGGACCTATACTGGTTCCCGGTGGGTGGCTGAGAATTTGGTTAATTCTTCTTCCTGCCGGGAAATTACAGTGATATGTGCCCGTCCAAATGCCTAACAGCTACTCTCTCATTGGTTCTCCCTCTTCCCTTTCATCCTCTGCCAAATTGGCAACCTGTGCGAACCAAGAGGTTAAAGGGGCTGTCTCTCCAAGTTGGGAGGTTGATAGTAAAGCAGACGGAAAGTCAAACCGGAGCACCAGGAGAGGGACTATGCGTTGATTTTTAGAAACCTTTCGTATTCACAGTGTGTCCGTTCTCTAGGTTTCCCGCACATGTTATAGCTGTAGTAATATTCCCTTCAACCTGGAGAGTTCAGACCCATGGAATGGGTGCCATGCATTATTGCTTTAAAGGGTCTGCATTTGCTCACCCAATCTCACCAATCATCTCAGTCCCAAGTGTCCCTCCTTATGCCACATCCAGCTGTCGTTGTAGATAGGGTCATTCCAGCCTTCATCAGAGACCCTGAAGGAATTGTAAAGAATTTCCCAGTTTTTTTGTTTTGTTTTTGAAATTCCTTTTTATAGTGGGTTTGAGCTGATTCTCGCTGCCATGTTTATGCCAGTCTAGACACACTTGATTCCCTTATGGAGACATATCAATACATAGGTTTTAAGATTCTTACTAGTCAGATATTTTCCTCTGCGGGAAATATGGGGTTTTGAGTCCCTTTCGCTGAGGACGGTGTAGGTCTTGTCTATTCCATAGTTGGTTTTTGGAACGGTACCTGTGCTTATATCAAACTCTGGTTTTATGCATCACCCCACCTCTCCTTCCCCCTTAAGCAGGTATAAGAGTGTTTTCTAAATGTGAGACACTGTTCTCTTTCCTAACTCAGTTCAAGTGTAGCCATGTTTACAGGATCTTCATAAGTGATATCTTATGATAAGTTTCTTTTTCTGTGTGACTTATTTCACTTAGAATCATCGTACCTGAATCCACCCATTTTGCTGCTACTGGTCTTATGACATTGATTTCATGGCTGAGGGATATTCCATCGTACGTAAGTACCACAATTTTTTGAACCATTTTTATATTTCCTGGGATATTTAAGGTGTACCCAAGTTGAGGTCCTTGTAAGCAGTGCAGCCCTAAATTTTGGGGTGCCTCTGTCTTATTGATTTTCAGTTTTCCCAAGGTATATTCCCTAGACTGGTAGTGCCCTTGGCTCTGTAGCTCTGTTCTTTACTTGTTTTAGGGAACAGAATGCACTCCTCCAGAGAGGCAGTTGGCAATTTACATCCCGCCCATCAGCATAACAAGGCTCCCTGTTCTCCAGGGCCAGTCTTGCCTTTCTTGTTCTTACACATTTTGTGGATGTCCCTTTTGACCGGTGGGAAGTGATACTTCTTTGTAGTGCAGATTTGCATTGCCCGCTTGCTTGCTTGGCCAAAAAGGGCGTATGCGTTTTCTCCTGAATATATTCAGGAGAAAACACATACGCCCTTTTTGGCCAAGTGCATCATTGTCGAAGTTGTGCCCCTCTTCCTGTGCTTTAAAGGCGATTCCAACGTACCTCTTGAAATCTGTTTCCTGCTATTCTGCCTCGCTTTCAAGTCCGCCTCGTTGCCTTCCCTCAACAGATTTTTGGACGATAGTTGTCCTTTATTACTCGGCCAGTTTGTGAATTGCTGTGCCCCTGAGCTCCATTTTTCAACTCGTTTTTGGTGAGCTGACCGCAAGTCCAAAATTTTGGTTCAGGACCTATACTGGTTCCCGGTGGGTGGCTGAGAATTTGGTTAATTCTTCTTCCTGCCGGGAAATTACAGTGATATGTGCCCGTCCAAATGCCTAACAGCTACTCTCTCATTGGTTCTCCCTCTTCCCTTTCATCCTCTGCCAAATTGGCAACCTGTGCGAACCAAGAGGTTAAAGGGGCTGTCTCTCCAAGTTGGGAGGTTGATAGTAAAGCAGACGGAAAGTCAAACCGGAGCACCAGGAGAGGGACTATGCGTTGATTTTTAGAAACCTTTCGTATTCACAGTGTGTCCGTTCTCTAGGTTTCCCGCACATGTTATAGCTGTAGTAATATTCCCTTCAACCTGGAGAGTTCGGACCCATGGAATGGGTGCCATGCATTTTTGCTTTAAAGGGTCTGCATTTGCTCACCCAATCTCACCAATCGTCTCAGTCCCAAGTGTCCCTCCTTATGCCACATCCAGCTGTCGTTGTAGATAGGGTCATTCCAGCCTTCATCAGAGACCCTGAAGGAATTGTAAAGAATTTCCCAGTTTTTTTGTTTTGTTTTTGAAATTCCTTTTTATAGTGGGTTTGAGCTGATTCTCGCTGCCATGTTTATGCCAGTCTAGACACACTTGATTCCCTTATGGAGACATATCAATACATAGGTTTTAAGATTCTTACTAGTCAGATATTTTCCTCTGCGGGAAATATGGGGTTTTGAGTCCCTTTCGCTGAGGACGGTGTAGGTCTTGTCTATTCCATAGTTGGTTTTTGGAACGGTACCTGTGCTTATATCAAACTCTGGTTTTATGCATCACCCCACCTCTCCTTCCCCCTTAAGCAGGTATAAGAGTGTTTTCTAAATGTGAGACACTGTTCTCTTTCCTAACTCAGTTCAAGTGTAGCCATGTTTACAGGATCTTCATAAGTGATATCTTATGATAAGTTTCTTTTTCTGTGTGACTTATTTCACTTAGAATCATCGTACCTGAATCCACCCATTTTGCTGCTACTGGTCTTATGACATTGATTTCATGGCTGAGGGATATTCCATCGTACGTAAGTACCACAATTTTTTGAACCATGTTTATATTTTCTGGGATACTTAAGGTGTATCCAAGTTCAGGTCCTTGTATGCAGTGCAGCCCTAAATTTTGGGGTGGCTCTGTCTTATTGATTTTCAGTTTTCCCAAGGTATATTCCCTAGACTGGTAGTGCCCTTGGCTCTGTAGCTCTGTTCTTTACTTGTTTTAGGGAACAGAATGCACTCCTCCAGAGAGGCAGTTGGCAATTTACATCCCGCCCATCAGCATAACAAGGCTCCCTGTTCTCCAGGGCCTGTCTTGCCTTTCTTGTTCTTACACATTTTGTGGATGTCCCTTTTGACCGGTGGGAAGTGATACTTCTTTGTAGTGCAGATTTGCATTGCCCGCTTGCTTGCTTGGGCAAAAAGGGCGTATGCGTTTTCTCCTGAATATATTCAGGAGAAAACGCATACGCCCTTTTTGGCCAAGTGCATCATTGTCGAAGTTGTGCCCCTCTTCCTGTGCTTTAAAGGCGATTCCAACGTACCTCTTGAAATCTGTTTCCTGCTATTCTGCCTCGCTTTCAAGTCCGCCTCGTTGCCTTCCCTCAACAGATTTTTGGACGATAGTTGTCCTTTATTACTCGGCCAGTTTGTGAATTGCTGTGCCCCTGAGCTCCATTTTTCAACTCGGTTTTGGTGAGCTGACCGCAAGTCCAAAATTTTGGTTCAGGACCTATACTGGTTCCCGGTGGGTGGCTGAGAATTTGGTTAATTCTTCTTCCTTCCGGGAAATTACAGTGATATGTGCCCGTCCAAATGCCTAACAGCTACTCTCTCATTGGTTCTCCCTCTTCCCTTTCATCCTCTGCCAAATTGGCAACCTGTGCGAACCAAGAGGTTAAAGGGGCTGTCTCTCCAAGTTGGGAGGTTGATAGTAAAGCAGACGGAAAGTCAAACCGGAGCACCAGGAGAGGGACTATGCGTTGAGTTTTAGAAACCTTTCGTATTCACAGTGTGTCCGTTCTCTAGGTTTCCCGCACTTGTTATAGCTGTAGTAATATTCCCTTCAACCTGGAGAGTTCGGACCCATGGAATGGGTGCCATGCATTATTGCTTTAAAGGGTCTGCATTTGCTCACCCAATCTCACCAATCGTCTCAGTCCCAAGTGTCCCTCCTTATGCCACATCCAGCTGTCGTTGTAGATAGGGTCATTCCAGCCTTCATCAGAGACCCTGAAGGAATTGTAAAGAATTTCCCAGTTTTTTTGTTTTGTTTTTGAAATTCCTTTTTATAGTGGGTTTGAGCTGATTCTCGCTGCCATGTTTATGCCAGTCTAGACACACTTGATTCCCTTACGGAGACATATCAATACATAGGTTTTAAGATTCTTACTAGTCAGATATTTTCCTCTGCGGGAAATATGGGGTTTTGAGTCCCTTTCGCTGAGGACGGTGTAGGTCTTGTCTATTCCATAGTTGGTTTTTGGAACGGTACCTGTGCTTATATCAAACTCTGGTTTTATGCATCACCCCACCTCTCCTTCCCCCTTAAGCAGGTATAAGAGTGTTTTCTAAATGTGAGACACTGTTCTCTTTCCTAACTCAGTTCAAGTGTAGCCATGTTTACAGGATCTTCATAAGTGATATCTTATGATAAGTTTCTTTTTCTGTGTGACTTATTTCACTTAGAATCATCGTACCTGAATCCACCCATTTTGCTGCTACTGGTCTTATGACATTGATTTCATGGCTGAGGGATATTCCATCGTACGTAAGTACCACAATTTTTTGAACCATGTTTATATTTTCTGGGATACTTAAGGTGTATCCAAGTTCAGGTCCTTGTATGCAGTGCAGCCCTAAATTTTGGGGTGGCTCTGTCTTATTGATTTTCAGTTTTCCCAAGGTATATTCCCTAGACTGGTAGTGCCCTTGGCTCTGTAGCTCTGTTCTTTACTTGTTTTAGGGAACAGAATGCACTCCTCCAGAGAGGCAGTTGGCAATTTACATCCCGCCCATCAGCATAACAAGGCTCCCTGTTCTCCAGGGCCAGTCTTGCCTTTCTTGTTCTTACACATTTTGTGGATGTCCCTTTTGACCGGTGGGAAGTGATACTTCTTTGTAGTGCAGATTTGCATTGCCCGCTTGCTTGCTTGGCCAAAAAGGGCGTATGCGTTTTCTCCTGAATATATTCAGGAGAAAACACATACGCCCTTTTTGGCCAAGTGCATCATTGTCGAAGTTGTGCCCCTCTTCCTGTGCTTTAAAGGCGATTCCAACGTACCTCTTGAAATCTGTTTCCTGCTATTCTGCCTCGCTTTCAAGTCCGCCTCGTTGCCTTCCCTCAACAGATTTTTGGACGATAGTTGTCCTTTATTACTCGGCCAGTTTGTGAATTGCTGTGCCCCTGAGCTCCATTTTTCAACTCGTTTTTGGTGAGCTGACCGCAAGTCCAAAATTTTGGTTCAGGACCTATACTGGTTCCCGGTGGGTGGCTGAGAATTTGGTTAATTCTTCTTCCTGCCGGGAAATTACAGTGATATGTGCCCGTCCAAATGCCTAACAGCTACTCTCTCATTGGTTCTCCCTCTTCCCTTTCATCCTCTGCCAAATTGGCAACCTGTGCGAACCAAGAGGTTAAAGGGGCTGTCTCTCCAAGTTGGGAGGTTGATAGTAAAGCAGGCGGAAAGTCAAACCGGAGCACCAGGAGAGGGACTATGCGTTGATTTTTAGAAACCTTTCGTATTCACAGTGTGTCCGTTCTCTAGGTTTCCCGCACATGTTATAGCTGTAGTAATATTCCCTTCAACCTGGAGAGTTCGGACCCATGGAATGGGTGCCATGCATTTTTGCTTTAAAGGGTCTGCATTTGCTCACCCAATCTCACCAATCGTCTCAGTCCCAAGTGTCCCTCCTTATGCCACATCCAGCTGTCGTTGTAGATAGGGTCATTCCAGCCTTCATCAGAGACCCTGAAGGAATTGTAAAGAATTTCCCAGTTTTTTTGTTTTGTTTTTGAAATTCCTTTTTATAGTGGGTTTGAGCTGATTCTCGCTGCCATGTTTATGCCAGTCTAGACACACTTGATTCCCTTATGGAGACATATCAATACATAGGTTTTAAGATTCTTACTAGTCAGATATTTTCCTCTGCGGGAAATATGGGGTTTTGAGTCCCTTTCGCTGAGGACGGTGTAGGTCTTGTCTATTCCATAGTTGGTTTTTGGAACGGTACCTGTGCTTATATCAAACTCTGGTTTTATGCATCACCCCACCTATCCTTCCCCCTTAAGCAGGTATAAGAGTGTTTTCTAAATGTGAGACACTGTTCTCTTTCCTAACTCAGTTCAAGTGTAGCCATGTTTACAGGATCTTCATAGGTGATATCTTATGATAAGTTTCTTTTTCTGTGTGACTTATTTCACTTAGAATCATCGTACCTGAATCCACCCATTTTGCTGCTACTGGTCTTATGACATTGATTTCATGGCTGAGGGATATTCCATCGTACGTAAGTACCACAATTTTTTGAACCATGTTTATATTTTCTGGGATACTTAAGGTGTATCCAAGTTGAGGCCCTTGTATGCAGTGCAGCCCTAAATTTTGAGGTGGCTCTGTCTTATTGATTTTCAGTTTTCCCAAGGTATATTCCCTAGACTGGTAGTGCCCTTGGCTCTGTAGCTCTGTTCTTTACTTGTTTTAGGGAACAGAATGCACTCCTCCAGAGAGGCAGTTGGCAATTTACATCCCGCCCATCAGCATAACAAGGCTCCCTGTTCTCCAGGGCCTGTCTTGCCTTTCTTGTTCTTACACATTTTGTGGATGTCCCTTTTGACCGGTGGGAAGTGATACTTCTTTGTAGTGCATATTTGCATTGCCCGCTTGCTTGCTTGGCCAAAAAGGGCGTATGCGTTTTCTCCTGAATATATTCAGGAGAAAACGCATACGCCCTTTTTGGACAAGTGCATCATTGTCGAAGTTGTGCCCCTCTTCCTGTGCTTTAAAGGCGATTCCAACGTACCTCTTGAAATCTGTTTCCTGCTATTCTGCCTCGCTTTCAAGTCCGCCTCGTTGCCTTCCCTCAACAGATTTTTGGACGATAGTTGTCCTTTATTACTCGGCCAGTTTGTGAATTGCTGTGCCCCTGAGCTCCATTTTTCAACTCGTTTTTGGTGAGCTGACCGCAAGTCCAAAATTTTGGTTCAGGACCTATACTGGTTCCCGGTGGGTGGCTGAGAATTTGGTTAATTCTTCTTCCTGCCGGGAAATTACAGTGATATGTGCCCGTCCAAATGCCTAACAGCTACTCTCTCATTGGTTCTCCCTCTTCCCTTTCATCCTCTGCCAAATTGGCAACCTGTGCGAACCAAGAGGTTAAAGGGGCTGTCTCTCCAAGTTGGGAGGTTGATAGTAAAGCAGACGGAAAGTCAAACCGGAGCACCAGGAGAGGGACTATGCGTTGAGTTTTAGAAACCTTTCGTATTCACAGTGTGTCCGTTCTCTAGGTTTCCCGCACATGTTATAGCTGTAGTAATATTCCCTTCAACCTGGAGAGTTCGGACCCATGGAATGGGTGCCATGCATTTTTGCTTTAAAGGGTCTGCATTTGCTCACCCAATCTCACCAATCGTCTCAGTCCCAAGTGTCCCTCCTTATGCCACATCCAGCTGTCGTTGTAGATAGGGTCATTCCAGCCTTCATCAGAGACCCTGAAGGAATTGTAAAGAATTTCCCAGTTTTTTTGTTTTGTTTTTGAAATTCCTTTTTATAGTGGGTTTGAGCTGATTCTCGCTGCCATGTTTATGCCAGTCTAGACACACTTGATTCCCTTATGGAGACATATCAATACATAGGTTTTAAGATTCTTACTAGTCAGATATTTTCCTCTGCGGGAAATATGGGGTTTTGAGTCCCTTTCGCTGAGGACGGTGTAGGTCTTGTCTATTCCATAGTTGGTTTTTGGAACGGTACCTGTGCTTATATCAAACTCTGGTTTTATGCATCACCCCACCTCTCCTTCCCCCTTAAGCAGGTATAAGAGTGTTTTCTAAATGTGAGACACTGTTCTCTTTCCTAACTCAGTTCAAGTGTAGCCATGTTTACAGGATCTTCATAAGTGATATCTTATGATAAGTTTCTTTTTCTGTGTGACTTATTTCACTTAGAATCATCGTACCTGAATCCACCCATTTTGCTGCTACTGGTCTTATGACATTGATTTCATGGCTGAGGGATATTCCATCGTACGTAAGTACCACAATTTTTTGAACCATGTTTATATTTTCTGGGATAATTAAGGTGTATCCAAGTTCAGGTCCTTGTATGCAGTGCAGCCCTAAATTTTGGGGTGGCTCTGTCTTATTGATTTTCAGTTTTCCCAAGGTATATTCCCTAGACTGGTAGTGCCCTTGGCTCTGTAGCTCTGTTCTGTACTTGTTTTAGGGAACAGAATGCACTCCTCCAGAGAGGCAGTTGGCAATTTACATCCCGCCCATCAGCATAACAAGGCTCCCTGTTCTCCAGGGCCTGTCTTGCCTTTCTTGTTCTTACACATTTTGTGGATGTCCCTTTTGACCGGTGGGAAGTGATACTTCTTTGTAGTGCAGATTTGCATTGCCCGCTTGCTTGCTTGGCCAAAAAGGGCGTATGCGTTTTCTCCTGAATATATTCAGGAGAAAACGCATACGCCCTTTTTGGCCAAGTGCATCATTGTCGAAGTTGTGCCCCTCTTCCTGTGCTTTAAAGGCGATTCCAACGTACCTCTTGAAATCTGTTTCCTGCTATTCTGCCTCACTTTCAAGTCCGCCTCGTTGCCTTCCCTCAACAGATTTTTGGACGATAGTTGTCCTTTATTACTCGGCCAGTTTGTGAATTGCTGTGCCCCTGAGCTCCATTTTTCAACTCGGTTTTGGTGAGCTGACCGCAAGTCCAAAATTTTGGTTCAGGACCTATACTGGTTCCCGGTGGGTGGCTGAGAATTTGGTTAATACTTCTTCCTGCCGGGAAATTACAGTGATATGTGCCCGTCCAAATGCCTAACAGCTACTCTCTCATTGGTTCTCCCTCTTCCCTTTCATCCTCTGCCAAATTGGCAACCTGTGCGAACCAAGAGGTTAAAGGGGCTGTCTCTCCATGTTTGGAGGTTGATAGTAAAGCAGACGGAAAGTCAAACCGGAGCACCAGGAGAGGGACTATGCGTTGAGTTTTAGAAACCTTTCGTATTCACAGTGTGTCCGTTCTCTAGGTTTCCCGCACTTGTTATAGCTGTAGTAATATTCCCTTCAACCTGGAGAGTTCGGACCCATGGAATGGGTGCCATGCATTATTGCTTTAAAGGGTCTGCATTTGCTCACCCAATCTCACCAATCGTCTCAGTCCCAAGTGTCCCTCATTATGCCACATCCAGCTGTCGTTGTAGATAGGGTCATTCCAGCCTTCATCAGAGACCCTGAAGGAATTGTAAAGAATTTCCCAGTTTTTTTGTTTTGTTTTTGAAATTCCTTTTTATAGTGGGTTTGAGCTGATTCTCGCTGCCATGTTTATGCCAGTCTAGACACACTTGATTCCCTTACGGAGACATATCAATACATAGGTTTTAAGATTCTTACTAGTCAGATATTTTCCTCTGCGGGAAATATGGGGTTTTGAGTCCTTTTCGCTGAGGACGGTGTAGGTCTTGTCTATTCCATAGTTGGTTTTTGGAACGGTACCTGTGCTTATATCAAACTCTGGTTTTATGCATCACCCCACCTCTCCTTCCCCCTTAAGCAGGTATAAGAGTGTTTTCTAAATGTGAGACACTGTTCTCTTTCCTAACTCAGTTCAAGTGTAGCCATGTTTACAGGATCTTCATAAGTGATATCTTATGATAAGTTTCTTTTTCAGTGTGACTTATTTCACTTAGAATCATCGTACCTGAATCCACCCATTTTGCTGCTACTGGTCTTATGACATTGATTTCATGGCTGAGGGATATTCCATCGTACGTAAGTACCACAATTTTTTGAACCATGTTTATATTTTCTGGGATACTTAAGGTGTATCCAAGTTGAGGTCCTTGTATGCAGTGCAGCCCTAAATTTTGGGGTGGCTCTGTCTTATTGATTTTCAGTTTTCCCAAGGTATATTCCCTAGACTGGTAGTGCCCTTGGCTCTGTAGCTCTGTTCTTTACTTGTTTTAGGGAACAGAATGCACTCCTCCAGAGAGGCAGTTGGCAATTTACATCCCGCCCATCAGCATAACAAGGCTCCCTGTTCTCCAGGGCCTGTCTTGCCTTTCTTGTTCTTACACATTTTGTGGATGTCCCTTTTGACCGGTGGGAAGTGATACTTCTTTGTAGTGCAGATTTGCATTGCCCGCTTGCTTGCTTGGCCAAAAAGGGCGTATGCGTTTTCTCCTGAATATATTCAGGAGAAAACGCATACGCCCTTTTTGGCCAAGTGCATCATTGTTGAAGTTGTGCCCCTCTTCCTGTGCTTTAAAGGCGATTCCAACGTACCTCTTGAAATCTGTTTCCTGCTATTCTGCCTCGCTTTCAAGTCCGCCTCGTTGCCTTCCCTCAACAGATTTTTGGACGATAGTTGTCCTTTATTACTCGGCCAGTTTGTGAATTGCTGTGCCCCTGAGCTCCATTTTTCAACTCGCTTTTGGTGAGCTGACCGCAAGTCCAAAATTTTGGTTCAGGACCTATACTGGTTCCCGGTGGGTGGCTGAGAATTTGGTTAATTCTTCTTCCTGCCGGGAAATTACAGTGATATGTGCCCGTCCAAATGCCTAACAGCTACTCTCTCATTAGTTCTCCCTCTTCCCTTTCATCCTCTGCCAAATTGGCAACCTGTGCGAACCAAGAGGTTAAAGGGGCTGTCTCTCCAAGTTGGGAGGTTGATAGTAAAGCAGACGGAAAGTCAAACCGGAGCACCAGGGGAGGGACTATGCGTTGAGTTTTAGAAACCTTTCGTATTCACAGTGTGTCCGTTCTCTAGGTTTCCCGCACTTGTTATAGCTGTAGTAATATTCCCTTCAACCTGGAGAGTTCGGACCCATGGAATGGGTGCCATGCATTATTGCTTTAAAGGGTCTGCATTTGCTCACCCAATCTCACCAATCGTCCCAGTCCCAAGTGTCCCTCCTTATGCCACATCCAGCTGTCGTTGTAGATAGGGTCATTCCAGCCTTCATCAGAGACCCTGAAAGAATTGCAAAGAATTTCCCAATTTTTTTGTTTTGTTTTTGAAATTCCTTTTTATAGTGGGTTTGAGCTGATTCTCGCTGTCATGTTTATGCCAGTCTAGACACACTTGATTCCCTTACGGAGACATATCAATACATAGGTTTTAAGATTCTTACTAGTCAGATATTTTCCTCTGCGGGAAATATGGGGTTTTGAGTCCCTTTCGCTGAGGACGGTGTAGGTCTTGTCTATTCCATAGTTGGTTTTTGGAACGGTACCTGTGCTTATATCAAACTCTGGTTTTATGCATCACCCCACCTCTCCTTCCCCCTTAAGCAGGTATAAGAGTGTTTTCTAAATGTGAGACACTGTTCTCTTTCCTAACTCAGTTCAAGTGTAGCCATGTTTACAGGATCTTCATAAGTGATATCTTATGATAAGTTTCTTTTTCTGTGTGACTTATTTCACTTAGAATCATCGTACCTGAATCCACCCATTTTGCTGCTACTGGTCTTATGACATTGATTTCATGGCTGAGGGATATTCCATCATACGTAAGTACCACAATTTTTTGAACCATGTTTATATTTTCTGGGATACTTAAGGTGTATCCAAGTTGAGGCCCTTGTATGCAGTGCAGCCCTAAATTTTGAGGTGGCTCTGTCTTATTGATTTTCAGTTTTCCCAAGGTATATTCCCTAGACTGGTAGTGCCCTTGGCTCTGTAGCTCTGTTCTTTACTTGTTTTAGGGAACAGAATGCACTCCTCCAGAGAGGCAGTTGGCAATTTACATCCCGCCCATCAGCATAACAAGGCTCCCTGTTCTCCAGGGCCTGTCTTGCCTTTCTTGTTCTTACACATTTTGTGGATGTCCCTTTTGACCGGTGGGAAGTGATACTTCTTTGTAGTGCAGATTTGCATTGCCCGCTTGCTTGCTTGGCCAAAAAGGGCGTATGCGTTTTCTCCTGAATATATTCAGGAGAAAACACATACGCCCTTTTTGGACAAGTGCATCATTGTCGAAGTTGTGCCCCTCTTCCTGTGCTTTAAAGGCGATTCCAACGTACCTCTTGAAATCTGTTTCCTGCTATTCTGCCTCGCTTTCAAGTCCGCCTCGTTGCCTTCCCTCAACAGATTTTTGGACGATAGTTGTCCTTTATTACTCGGCCAGTTTGTGAATTGCTGTGCCCCTGAGCTCCATTTTTCAACTCGTTTTTGGTGAGCTGACCGCAAGTCCAAAATTTTGGTTCAGGACCTATACTGGTTCCCGGTGGGTGGCTGAGAATTTGGTTAATTCTTCTTCCTGCCGGGAAATTACAGTGATATGTGCCCGTCCAAATGCCTAACAGCTACTCTCTCATTGGTTCTCCCTCTTCCCTTTCATCCTCTGCCAAATTGGCAACCTGTGCGAACCAAGAGGTTAAAGGGGCTGTCTCTCCAAGTTGGGAGGTTGATAGTAAAGCAGACGGAAAGTCAAACCGGAGCACCAGGAGAGGGACTATGCGTTGATTTTTAGAAACCTTTCGTATTCACAGTGTGTCCGTTCTCTAGGTTTCCCGCACATGTTATAGCTGTAGTAATATTCCCTTCAACCTGGAGAGTTCGGACCCATGGAATGGGTGCCATGCATTTTTGCTTTAAAGGGTCTGCATTTGCTCACCCAATCTCACCAATCGTCTCAGTCCCAAGTGTCCCTCCTTATGCCACATCCAGCTGTCGTTGTAGATAGGGTCATTCCAGCCTTCATCAGAGACCCTGAAGGAATTGTAAAGAATTTCCCAGTTTTTTTGTTTTGTTTTTGAAATTCCTTTTTATAGTGGGTTTGAGCTGATTCTCGCTGCCATGTTTATGCCAGTCTAGACACACTTGATTCCCTTATGGAGACATATCAATACATAGGTTTTAAGATTCTTACTAGTCAGATATTTTCCTCTGCGGGAAATATGGGGTTTTGAGTCCCTTTCGCTGAGGACGGTGTAGGTCTTGTCTATTCCATAGTTGGTTTTTGGAACGGTACCTGTGCTTATATCAAACTCTGGTTTTATGCATCACCCCACCTATCCTTCCCCCTTAAGCAGGTATAAGAGTGTTTTCTAAATGTGAGACACTGTTCTCTTTCCTAACTCAGTTCAAGTGTAGCCATGTTTACAGGATCTTCATAGGTGATATCTTATGATAAATTTCTTTTTCTGTGTGACTTATTTCACTTAGAATCATCGTACCTGAATCCACCCATTTTGCTGCTACTGGTCTTATGTCATTAATTTCATGGCTGAGGGATATTCCATCGTACGTAAGTACCACAATTTTTTGAACCATGTTTATATTTTCTGGGATACTTAAGGTGTATCCAAGTTGAGGCCCTTGTATGCAGTGCAGCCCTAAATTTTGAGGTGGCTCTGTCTTATTGATTTTCAGTTTTCCCAAGGTATATTCCCTAGACTGGTAGTGCCCTTGGCTCTGTAGCTCTGTTCTTTACTTGTTTTAGGGAACAGAATGCACTCCTCCAGAGAGGCAGTTGGCAATTTACATCCCGCCCATCAGCATAACAAGGCTCCCTGTTCTCCAGGGCCTGTCTTGCCTTTCTTGTTCTTACACATTTTGTGGATGTCCCTTTTGACCGGTGGGAAGTGATACTTCTTTGTAGTGCAGATTTGCATGGCCCGCTTGCTTGCTTGGCCAAAAAGGGCGTATGCGTTTTCTCCTGAATATATTCAGGAGAAAACGCATACGCCCTTTTTGGCCAAGTGCATCATTGTCGAAGTTGTGCTCCTCTTCCTGTGCTTTAAAGGCGATTCCAACGTACCTCTTGAAATCTGTTTCCTGCTATTCTGCCTCGCTTTCAAGTCCGCCTCGTTGCCTTCCCTCAACAGATTTTTGGACGAGAGTTGTCCTTTATTACTCGGCCAGTTTGTGAATTGCTGTGCCCCTGAGCTCCATTTTTCAACTCGTTTTTGGTGAGCTGACCGCAAGTCCAAAATTTTGGTTCAGGACCTATACTGGTTCCCGGTGGGTGGCTGAGAATTTGGTTAATTCTTCTTCCTGCCGGGAAATTACAGTGATATGTGCCCGTGTAAATGCCTAACAGCTACGCTCTCATTGGTTCTCCCTCTTCCCTATCATCCTCTGCCAAATTGGCAACCTGTGCGAACCAAGAGGTTAAAGGGGCTGTCTCTCCAAGTTGGGAGGTTGATAGTAAAGCAGACGGAAAGTCAAACTGGAGCACCAGGAGAGGGACTATTCGTTGAGTTTTAGAAACCTTTCGTATTCACAGTGTGTCCGTTCTCTCGGTTTCCCGCACATGTTATAGCTGTAGTAATATTCCCTTCAACCTGGAGAGTTCGGACCCATGGAATGGGTGCCATGCATTATTACTTTAAAGGGTCTGCATTTGCTCACCCAATCTCACCAATCGTCTCAGTCCCAAGTGTCCCTCCTTATGCCACATCCAGCTGTCATTGTAGATAGGGTCATTCCAGCCTTCATCAGAGACCCTGAAGGAATTGTAAAGAATTTCCCAGTTTTTTTGTTTTGTTTTTGAAATTCCTTTTTATAGTGGGTTTGAGCTGATTCTCGCTGCCATGTTTATGCCAGTCTAGACACACTTGATTCCCTTACGGAGACATATCAATACATAGGTTTTAAGATTCTTACTAGTCAGATATTTTCCTCTGCGGGAAATATGGGGTTTTGAGTCCCTTTCGCTGAGGACGGTGTAGGTCTTGTCTATTCCATAGTTGGTTTTTGGAACGGTACCTGTGCTTATATCAAACTCTGGTTTTATGCATCACCCCACCTCTCCTTCCCCCTTAAGCAGGTATAAGAGTGTTTTCTAAATGTGAGACACTGTTCTCTTTCCTAACTCAGTTCAAGTGTAGCCATGTTTACAGGATCTTCATAAGTGATATCTTATGATAAGTTTCTTTTTCTGTGTGACTTATTTCACTTAGAATCATCGTACCTGAATCCACCCATTTTGCTGCTACTGGTCTTATGACATTGATTTCATGGCTGAGGGATATTCCATCATACGTAAGTACCACAATTTTTTGAACCATGTTTATATTTTCTGGGATACTTAAGGTGTATCCAAGTTGAGGTCCTTGTATGCAGTGCAGCCCTAAATTTTGGGGTGGCTCTGTCTTATTGATTTTCAGTTTTCCCAAGGTATATTCCCTAGACTGGTAGTGCCCTTGGCTCTGTAGCTCTGTTCTTTACTTGTTTTAGGGAACAGAATGCACTCCTCCAGAGAGGCAGTTGGCAATTTACATCCCGCCCATCAGCATAACAAGGCTCCCTGTTCTCCAGGGCCTGTCTTGCCTTTCTTGTCCTTACACATTTTGTGGATGTCCCTTTTGACCGGTGGGAAGTGATACTTCTTTGTAGTGCAGATTTGCATTGCCCGCTTGCTTGCTTGGCCAAAAAGGGCGTATGCGTTTTCTCCTGAATATATTCAGGAGAATACGCATACGCCCTTTTAGGCCAAGTGCATCATTGTCGAAGTTGTGCCCCTCTTCCTGTGCTTTAAAGGCGATTCCAACGTACCTCTTGAAATCTGTTTCCTGCTATTCTGCCTCGCTTTCAAGTCCGCCTCGTTGCCTTACCTCAACAGATTTTTGGACGATAGTTGTCCTTTATTACTCGGCCAGTTTGTGAATTGCTGTGCCCCTGAGCTCCATTTTTCAACTCGTTTTTGGTGAGCTGACCGCAAGTCCAAAATTTTGGTTCAGGACCTATACTGGTTCCCGGGGCGTGGCTGAGAATTTGGTTAATTCTTCTTCCTGCCGGGAAATTACAGTGATATGTGCCCGTCCAAATGCCTAACAGCTACTCTCTCATTGGTTCTCCCTCTTCCCTTTCATCCTCTGCCAAATTGGCAACCTGTGCGAACCAAGAGGTTAAAGGGGCTGTCTCTCCAAGTTGGGAGGTTGATAGTAAAGCAGACGGAAAGTCAAACCGGAGCACCAGGAGAGGGACTATTCGTTGAGTTTTAGAAACCTCTCGTATTCACTGTGTGTCCGTTCTCTAGGTTTCCCGCACATGTTATAGCTGTAGTAATATTCCCTTCAACCTGGAGAGTTCGGACCCATGGAATGGGTGCCATGCATTATTGCTTTAAAGGGTCTGCATTTGCTCACCCAATCTCACCATTCGTCTCAGTCCCAACTGTCCCTCATTATGCCACATCCAGCTTTCGTTGTAGATAGGGTCATTCCAGCTTTCATCAGAGACCCTGAAGGAATTGTAAAGAATTTCCCAGTTTTTTTGTTTTGTTTTTGAAATTCCTTTTTATAGTGGGTTTGAGCTGATTCTCGCTGCCATGTTTATGCCAGTCTAGACACACTTGATTCCCTTACGGAGACATATCAATACATAGGTTTTAAGATTCTTACTAGTCAGATATATTTCTCTGCAGGAAATATGGGGTTTTGAGACCCTTTCACTGAGGAAGGTGTAGGTCTTGTCTATTCCATAGTTGGTTTTTGGAACGGTACCTGTGCTTATATCAAACTCTGGTTTTATGCATCACCCCACCTCTCCTTCCCCCTTAAGCAGGCATAAGAGTGTTTTCTAAATGTGAGACACTGTTCTCTTTCCTAACTCAGTTCAAGTGTAGCCATGTTTACAGAAACTTCATAAGTGATATATTTTGATAAGTTTCTTTCTCTGTGTGACTTATTTCACTTAGAATTATCGTACCTGAAAACACCCATTTTGCTGCTACTGGTCTTATGACATTGATTTCATGGCTGAGGGATATTCCATCGTACGTAAGTACCACAATTTTTTGAACCATTTTTATATTTCCTGGGATATTTAATGTGTACCCAAGTTGAGGTCCTTGTAAGCAGTGCAGCCCTAAATTTCGGGGTGGCTCTGTCTTATTGATTTTCAGTTTTCCCAAGGTATATTCCCTAGACTGGAAGTGCCCTTGCCTCTGTAGCTCTGTTCTTTACTTGTTTTAGGGTACAGAATGCACTCCTCCAGAGAGGCAGTTGGCAATTTACATCCCGCCCATCAGCATAACAAGGCTCCCTGTTCTCCAGGGCCTGTCTTGCCTTTCTTGTTCTTACACATTTTGTGGATGTCCCTTTTGACCGGTGGGAAGTGATACTTCTTTGTAGTGCAGATTTGCATTGCCCGCTTGCTTGCTTGGCCAAAAAGGGCGTATGCGTTTTCTCCTGAATATATTCAGGAGAAAACGCATACGCCCTTTTTGGCCAAGTGCATCATTGTCGAAGTTGTGCCCCTCTTCCTGTGCTTTAAAGGCGATTCCAACGTACCTCTTGAAATCTGTTTCCTGCTATTCTGCCTCGCTTTCAAGTCCGCCTCGTTGCCTTCCCTCAACAGATTTTTGGACGATAGTTGTCCTTTAATACTCGGCCAGTTTGTGAATTGCTGTGCCCCTGAGCTCCATTTTTCAACTCGTTTTTGGTGAGCTGACCGCAAGTCCAAAATTTTGGTTCAGGACCTATACTGGTTCCCGGTGGGTGGCTGAGAATTTGGTTAATTCTTCTTCCTGCCGGGAAATTACAGGGATATGTGCCCGTCCAAATGCCTAACAGCTACTCTCTCATTGGTTCTCCCTCTTCCCTTTCATCCTCTGCCAAATTGGCAACCTGTGCGAACCAAGAGGTTAAAGGGGCTGTCTCTCCAAGTTGGGAGGTTGATAGTAAAGCAGACGGAAAGTCAAACCGGAGCACCAGGAGAGGGACTATTCGTTGAGTTTTAGAAACCTTTCGTATTCACAGTGTGTCCGTTCTCTAGGTTTCCCGCACATGTTATAGCTGTAGTAATATTCCCTTCAACCTGGAGAGTTCGGACCCATGGAATGGGTGCCATGCATTATTGCTTTAAAGGGTCTGCATTTGCTCACCCAATCTCACCATTCGTCTCAGTCCCAAGTGTCCCTCCTTATGCCATATCCAGCTGTCGTTGTAGATAGGGTCATTCCAGCTTTCATCAGAGACCCTGAAGGAATTGTAAAGAATTTCCCAGTTTTTTTGTTTTGTTTTTGAAATTCCTTTTTATAGTGGGTTTGAGCTGATTCTCGCTGCCATGTTTATGCCAGTCTAGACACACTTGATTCCCTTACGGAGACATATCAATACATAGGTTTTAAGATTCTTACTAGTCAGATATTTTCCTCTGCGGGAAATATGGGGTTTTGAGTCCCTATCACTGAGGACGGTGTAGGTCTTGTCTATTCCATAGTTGGTTTTTGGAACGGTACCTGTGCTTATATCAAACTCTGGTTTTATGCATCACCCCACCTCTCCTTCCCCCTTAAGCAGGTATAAGAGTGTTTTCTAAATGTGAGACACTGTTCTCTTTCCTAACTCAGTTCAAGTGTAGCCATGTTTACAGGATCTTCATAAGTGATATCTTATGATAAGTTTCTTTTTCTGTGTGACTTATTTCACTTAGAATCATCGTACCTGAATCCACCCATTTTGCTGCTACTGGTCTTATGACATTGATTTCATGGCTGAGGGATATTCCATCGTACGTAAGTACCACAATTTTTTGAACCATGTTTATATTTTCTGGGATACTTAAGGTGTATCCAAGTTGAGGTCCTTGTATGCAGTGCAGCCCTAAATTTTGGGGTGGCTCTGTCTTATTGATTTTCAGTTTTCCCAAGGTATATTCCCTAGACTGGTAGTGCCCTTGGCTCTGTAGCTCTGTTCTTTACTTGTTTTAGGGAACAGAATGCACTCCTCCAGAGAGGCAGTTGGCAATTTACATCCCGCCCATCAGCATAACAAGGCTCCCTGTTCTCCAGGGCCTGTCTTGCCTTTCTGATATTTACACATATTGTGGATGTCCCTTTTGACCGGTGGGAAGTGATACTTCTTTGTAGTGTAGATTTGCATTGCCCGCTTGCTTGCTTGGCCAAAAAGGGCGTATGCGTTTTCACCTGAATATATTCAGGAGAAAATGCATACGCCCTTTTTGGACAAGTGCATCATTGTCGAAGTTGTGCCCCTCTTCCTGTGCTTTAAAGGCGATTCCAACGTACCTCTTGAAATCTGTTTCCTGCTATTCTGCCTCGCTCTCAAGTCCGCCTCGTTGCCTTCCCTCAACAGATTTTTGGACGATAGTTGTCCTTTATTACTCGGCCAGTTTGTGAATTGCTGTGCCGCTGAGCTCCATTTTTCAACTCGTCTTTGGTGAGCTGACCGCAAGTCCAAAATTTTGGTCCAGGACCTATTCTGGTTCCCGGTGGGTGGCTGAGACTTTGGTTAATTCTTCCTCCTGCTGGGAAGTTAGAGTGATATGTGCCCGTCCAAATGCCTAACAGCTACTCTCTCATTGGTTCTCCCTCTTCCCTTTCATCCTCTGCCAACTTGGAAACCTGTGCGAACCAGGAGGTTAAAGGGGCTGTCTCTCCAAGATGGGAGATTGAAAGTAAACGGATGGACAGTCAAACCGGAGCGCCAGGAGAGAGACTATCCGTTGAGTTTTAGAAACCTTTCATATTCACAGTGTGTCCGTTCTCTAGATTTCTCGTACATGTTATAACTGTAGTAATATTCCCTTCAACCTGGAGAGTTGGGACCCATGGCATTGGTGCCATGCATTATTGCTTTAAAGGGTCTGCATTTGCTCACCCAATCTCACCAATCCTCTCAGTCCCAAGTGTCCAGCCTTATGCCACATCCAGCTGTCGTTGTAGATAGGGTCTTTCCAGGTTTCATCAGAGACCCTGAAGGAATTGTAAGGAATATCCCAGTTTTTTTGTTTTGTTTTTGAAATTCCTTTTTATAGTGGGTTTGAGCGGATTCTCGCTGCCATGTTTATGCCAGTCTAGAATCACTTGATTCCCTTACGGAGACATATCAATACATAGGTTTTAAGATTCTTACTAGTCAGATATATTCTTCTGTGGGAAATATGGGGTTTTGAGTCCCTTTCACTGAGGAAGGTGTAGGTCTTGTCTATTCCATAGTTGGTTTTTGGAACGGTACCTCTGCTTATATCAAACTCTGGTTTTATGCATCACCCCTCCTCTCCTTCCCCCTTAAGCAGCCATAAGAGTGTTTTCTAAATGTGAGACACTGTTCTCTTTCCTAACTCAGTTCAAGTGTAGCCATGTTTACAGGATCTTCATAAGTGATATCTTATGATAAGTTTCTTTTTCTGTGTGACTTATTTCACTTAGAATCATCGTACCTGAATCCACCCATTTTGCTGCTACTGGTATTATGACATTGATTTCATGGATGAGGTATATTCCATCGTACGTAAGTACCACAATTTTTTGAACCATTTTTATATTTCCTGGGATATTTAAGGTGTACCCAAGTTGAGGTCCTTGTAAGCAGTGCAGCCCTAAATTTTGGGGTGGCTCTGTCTTATTGATTTTCAGTTTACTCAAGGTATATTCCCTAGACTGGAAGTGCCCTTGGCTCTGTAGCTCTGTTCTTTTCCTTGTTTTAGGGAACGCAATGTACTCCTCCAGAGGGGCAGTTGGCAATTTACATCCTGCCCATCATCATAACAAGGCTTCCTGTTCTCCAGGGCCTGTCTTGCCTTTCAGGTTTTTACACATTTTGTGGATGTCCCTTTTGACCGGTGGGAAGTGATACTTCTTTGTAGTGCAGATTTGCATTGCCCGCTTGCCTGCTTGGCCAAAAAGGGCGTATGAGTTTTCTCCTGAATTTATTCAGGATAAATCGCATACACCCTTTTTGGCCAAGTGCATCATTGTCGAAGTTGTGCCCCTCTTCCTGTGCCTTAAAGTCGATTCCAACGTACCTCTTGAAATCTGTTTCCTGCCATTCTGCCTCGCTTTCAAGTCCGCCTCGTTGCCTACCCTCAACAGATTTTTGGACGATAGTTGTCCTTTATTACTCGGTCAGTTGGTGAATTGCTGTGCCCCTGAGCTCCATTTTTCAACTCGTTTTTTGTGAGCTGACCGCAAGCCCAAAATTTTGCTTCAGGACCGATACTGGTTCCCGGTGGGTGGCTGACACCTTGGTTAATTCTTCTTCCGGCGGGGAAATTACAGTGATATGTGCCCGTGCAAACGCCTAACAGCTACTCTCTCATTGTTTCTCCCTCTTCCCTTTCATCCTCTGCCAAATTGGCAACCCGTGGAAACCAGGTGGTTAAAGGGGCTGTCTCTCCAAGTTGGGAGGTTGATAGTAAAGCATATGGAAAGTCAAACCGGGGCTCCAGGAGAGTGACTATTCGTTGAGTTTTAGAAACCTTTCATATTCACAGTGTGTCCGTTCTCTAGGTTTCCCTTACATGTTATAACTGTAGTAATATTCCCTCTAACCTGGAGAGTTGGGAACCATGGAATGGGTGCCAGGCATTTGTGCTTTAAAGGGTCTGCATTTGCTCACCCAATCTCACTAATCGTCTCAGTGTCAAGTGTCCCTCCTTATGCCACATCCAGCTGTCATTGTACATAGGGTCATTCCAGGTTTCATCAGAGACCCTGAAGGAATTTTAAAGAATTATGCAGTTTTTTCGTTTTGTTTTTGAAATTCCTTTTTATAATGGGTTTGAGCTGATTCTCGCTGCCATGTTTATGCCAGTCTAGGCACACTTGATTGCCTTACGGAGACATATCAATACATAGGTTTTAAGATTCTTACTAGTCAGATATTTTCCTCTGCGGGAAATATGGGGTTTTGAGTCCCTTTCGCTGAGGACGGTGTAGGTCTTGTCTATTCCATAGTTGGTTTTTGGAACGGTACCTGTGCTTATATCAAACTCTGGTTTTATGCATCACCCCACCTCTCCTTCCCCCTTAAGCAGGTATAAGAGTGTTTTCTAAATGTGAGACACTGTTCTCTTTCCTAACTCAGTTCAAGTGTAGCCATGTTTACAGGATCTTCATAAGTGATATCTTATGATAAGTTTCTTTTTCTGTGTGACTTATTTCACTTAGAATCATCGTACCTGAATCCACCCATTTTGCTGCTAAGGGTCTTATGACATTGATTTCATGGCTGAGGGATACTCCATCGTACGTAAGTACCACAATTTTTTGAACCATTTTTATATTTCCTGGGATATTTAAGGTGTACCCAAGTTGAGGTCCTTGTAAGCAGTGCAGCCCTAAATTTCGGGGTGGCTCTGTCTTATTGATTTTCAGTTTTCCCAAGGTATATTCCCTAGACTGGAAGTGCCCTTGCCTCTGTAGCTCTGTTCTTTACTTGTTTTAGGGAACACAATGTACTCCTCCAGAGAGGCAGTTGGCAATTTACATCCCGCCCATCAGCATAACAAGGCTCCCTGTTCTCCATGGCCTGTCTTGCCTTTCTAGTTTTTACACATTTTGTGGTTGTCCCTTTTGACCGGTGGGAAGTGATACATCTTTGTAGTGCAGATTAGCATTTTCCGTTTGATTGCTTGGTCAAAAATGCCGTATGCGTTTTCTCCTGAATATATTCAGGAGAAAACGCATACGCCCTTTTTGGACAAGTGCATCATTGTCGAAGTGTTGCCCCTCTTCCTGTGCTTTAAAGGCGATTCCAACATACCTCTTGAAATCTGTTTCCTGCTATTCTGCCTCGCTTTCAAGTCCGCCTCGTTGCCTTCCCTCAACAGATTTTTGGACGGTAGTTGTCCTTTATTACTCGGCCAGTTTGTGAATTGCTGTGCCCCTGAGCTCCATTTTTCAACTCGTTTTCGGTGAGCTGATCGCAAGTCCAAAATTTTGGTTCAGGACCTATGCTGGTTCCCAGTGCGGGGCTGAGACTTTGGTTAATTCTTCTTCCTGCCGGGAAGTTAGAGTGATATGTGCCCGTCCAAATGTCTAACAGCTACTCTCTCATTGGTTCTCCCTCTTCCCTTTCATCCTCTGCCAAATTGGAAACCTGTGCGAACCAGGAGGTTAAAGGGGCTGTCTGTCCAAGTTGGGAGATTGATAGTAAAGCAGAAGGAAAGTCAAACCGGAGCACCATGTGAGGGTCTATTCGTTGAGTTTTAGAAACCTTTCATATTCACAGTGTGTCCGTTCTCTAGTTTTCCCGTACATGTTATAGCTGTAGTAATATTCCCTTCAATCTGGAGAGTTGGGAGCCATGGAATGGGTGCCAGGCATTATTGCTATAAAGGGACTGCATTTGCTCACCCAATCTCACCAATCCTCTCAGTCCCAAGTGTCCAGCCTTATGCCACCTCCAGCTGTCGTTGTAGAAAGGGTCATTCCAGGTTTCATCAGAGACCCTGAAGGAATTGTAAAGAATTTCCCAGTTTTTTTGTTTTGTTTTTGAAATTCCTTTTTATAGTGGGTTTGAGCTGATTCTCGCTGCCATGTTTATGCCAGTCTAGACACACTTGATTCCCTTACGGAGACATATCAATACATAGGTTTTAAGATTTTTACTAGTCAGATATATTCCTCTGTGGGAAATATGGGGTTTTGAGTCCCTTTCACTGAGGAAGGTGTAGGTCTTGACTATTCCATAGTTGGTTTTTGGAACGGTATCTGTGCTTATATCAAACTCTGGTTTTATGCATCACCCCACCTCTCCTTCCGCCTTAAGCAGGCATAAGAGTGTTTTATAAATGTGAGACACTGTTCTCTTTCCTAACTCAGTTCAAGTGTAGCCATGTTTACAGGATCTTCATAAGTGATATCTTATGATAAGTTTCTTTTTCTGTGTGACTTATTTCACTTAGAATCATCGTACCTGAATCCAGCAATTTTGCTGGTACTGCTCTTATGCCATTGATTTCATAGCTGAGGGATATTCCATCGTACGTAAGTACCACAATTTTTTGAACCATATTTGTATTTCCCGAGATATTTAAGGCGTACCCAGCTTGAGGTCCTTGTAAGCAGTGCAGCCCTAAATATTGGGGTGGCTCTGTCTTATTGATTTTCAGTTTTCCCAAGGTATATTCCCTAGACTGAAGTGCCCTTGGCTCTGTAGCTCTGTTCTTTACTGGTTTTAGAGAACACAATGCACTCCTTCAGAGAGGCAGTTGGCAATTTACATCCCGCCCATCAGCATAACAAGGCTCCCTGTTCTCCAGGGCCTGGCTTGCCTTTCTGGTTTTTACACATTTTTTGGATGTCCCTTTTGACCGGTGGGAAGTGATACTTCTTTGTAGAGCAGATTTGCATTGCCCGCTTGCTTGCTTGGCCAAAAAGGGCGTATGCGTTTTCTCCTGAATATATTCAGGAGAAAACGCATACGCCCTTTTTGGCCAAGTGCATCATTGTCGAAGTTGTGCCCCTATTCCTGTGCTTTAAAGGCGATTCCAACGTACCTCTTGAAACCTGTTTCCGGCTATTCTGCCTCACTTTCAATCTGCCTCGTTGCCTTTCCTCAACAGATTTTTGGACGATAGTTGTCCTTTATTACTCGGCCTGTTTGTGAATTGCTGTGCCGCTGAGCTCCATTTTTCAACTCGTTTTTTGTGAGCTGACCGCAAGTCCAAAATTTTGGTGCAGGACCTATACTGGTTCCCGGTGGGTGGCTGAGACTTTGGTTAATTCTTCTTCCTGCCGGGAAATTACAGTGACATGTGCCCGTCCAAATGCCTAACAGCTACTCTCTCATTGGTTCTCCCTCTTCCCTTTCATCCTCTGCCAAATTGGCAACCTGTGCGAACCAGGAGGTTAAACGGGCTGTCTCTCCAAGTTTGGAGGTTGATAGTAAAGCAGATGGAAAGTCAAACCCGAGCACCAGGATAGGGACTATTCGTTGAGTTTTAGAAATCATTCGTATTCACAGTGTGTCCGTTCTCTAGGTTTCCCGTACATGTTATAGCTGTAGTAATATTCCCTTCAACCTGGAGAGTTGGGACCCATGGAATGGGTGCCAGGCATTTGTGCTTTAAAGGGTCTGCATTTGATCACCCAATCTCACCAATCCTCTCAGTCCCAAGTTTCCAGCCTTATGCCACATCCAGCTGTCGTTGTAGATACGGTCATTCCAGCTTTCATCAGAGACCCTGAAGGAATTGTAAAGAATTTCCCAGTTTTTTTGTTTTGTTTTTGAAATTCCTTTTTATAGTGGGTTTGAGCTGATTCTCGCTGCCATGTTTATGCCAGTCTGACACACTTGATTCCCTTATGGAGACATATCAATACATACGTTTTAAGATTCTTACTAGTCAGATATATTCCTCTGCAGGAAATATGGGGTTTTGAGTCCCTTTCCCTGAGGAAGGTGTAGGTCTTGTCTATTCCATAGTTGGTTTTTGGAACGGTACCTGTGCTTATATCAAACTCTGGTTTTATGCATCACCCCACCTCTCCTTCCCCCTTAAGCAGGCATAAGAGTGTTTTCTAAATGTGAGACACTGTTCTCTTTCCTAACTCAGTTCAAGTGTAGCCATGTTTACAGGATCTTCATAAGTGATATCTTATGATAAGTTTCTTTTTCTGTGTGACTTATTTCACTTAGAATCATCGTACCTGAATCTACCCATTTTGCAGCTACTGGTCTTATGACATTGATTTCATGGCTGTGGGATATTCCATCGTACGTAAGTACCACAATTTTTTGAACCATTTTTATATTTCCTGGGATATTTAAGGTGTACCCAAGTTGAGGTCCTTGTAAGCAGTGCAGCCCTAAATTTTGGAGTGGCTCTGTCTTATTGATTTTCAGTTTTCCCAAGGTATATTCCCTAGACTGGAAGTGCCCTTGGCTCTGTAGCTCTGTTGTTTACTTGTTTTATGGAACACAATGCACTCCTCCAGAGAGGCAGTTGGCAATTTACATCCCGCCCATCAGCATAACAAGGCTCCCTGTTCTCCAGGGCCTGTCTTGCCTTTCTTGTTCTTACACATTTTGTGGATGTCCCTTTTTACCGGTGGGAAGTGATACTTCTTTGTAGTGCAGATTTGCATTGCCCGCTTGCTTGCTTGGCCAAAAAGGGCGTATGCGTTTTCTCCTGAATATATTCAGGAGAAAACACATACGCCGTTTTTGGCCAAGTGCATCATTGTCGAAGTTGTGCCCCTCTTCCAGTGCTTTAAAGGCGATTCCAACTTACCTCTTGAAATCTGTTTCCTGCTATTCTGCATCGCTTTCAAGTCTGCCTCCTTGCCTTCCCTTAACAGATTTTTGGACGAGAGTTGTTCTTTATTACTCTGCCAGTTTGTGAATTGCTCTGCCCTTGAGCACCATTTTTCAACTCGTTTTTTGTGAGCTGACCGCAAGTTCAAAATTATGGTTCAGGACTTATGCTGGTTCCCGGTGGTTGGCTGAGACTTTGGTTAATTCTTCTTCCTGCCGGGAAATTACAGTGATATGTGCCCGTCCAAATGCCTAACAGCTACTCTCTCATTGGTTCTCCCTCTTCCCTTTCATCCTCTGCCAAATTGGCAACCTGTGCGAACCAGGAGGTTAAAGGGTCTGTCTCTCCAAGTTGGGAGGTGGATAGTAAAGCAGATGGAAAGTCAAACCGGAGCACCAGGAGAGGGACTATTCGTTGAGTTTTAGAAACCTTTCGTATTCAAAGTGTGTCCGTTTTCTAGGTTTCCCTTACATGTTATAGCTGTAGTAATATTCCCTTCAACCTGGAGACTTCGGACCCATGGAATGGGTGCCAGGCATTTGTGCTTTAAAGGGTCTGCATTTGCTCACCCTATCTCACCAATCCTCTCAGTCCGAAGTTTCCAGCCTTATGCCACATCCAGCTGTCGTTGTAGATATGGTCATTCCAGCTTTCATCAGAGACCCTGAAGGAATTGTAAAGAATTTCCCAGTTTTTTGTTTTGTTTTTGAAATTCCTTTTTATAGTGTGTTTGAGGTGATTCTCGCCGCCATGATTATGCCAGTCTAGACACACTTGATTCCCTTATGTAGACATATCAATACATAGGTTTTAAGATTCTTACTAGTCAGATATATTCCTCTGCGGGAAATATGGGGTTTTGAGTCCCTTTCACTGAGGAAGGTGTAGGTCTTGTCTATTCCATAGTTGGTTTTTGGAACGGTACCTGTGCTTATATCAAACTCTGGTTTTATGCATCACCCCACCTCTCCTTCCCCCTTAAGCAGGCATAAGAGAATTTTCTAAATTTGAGACTCTGTTCTCTTTCCTAACTCAGTTCAAGTGTAGCCATGTTTACAGGATCTTCATAAGTGATATCTTATGATAAGTTTCTTTTTCTGTGTGACTTATTTCACTTAGAATTATCGTACCTGAATCAACCCATTTTGCTGCTACTGGTCTTATGACATTGATTTCATGGCTGATGGATATTCCATCGTACGTAAATACCACAATTTTTTGAACCATTTTTATATTTCCTGGGATATTTAAGGTGTACCCAAGTTGAGGTCCTTGTAAGCAGTACAGCCCTAAATTTTGGGGTGGCTCTGTCTTAATGATTTTCAGATTTCCCAAGGTATATTCCCTAGACTGGAAGTGCCCTTGGCTCTGTAGCTCTGTTGTTTACTTGTTTTAGGGTACACAATGCACTCCTCCAGAGAGGCGGTTGGCAATTTACATCCCGCCCATCAGCATAACAAGGCTCCCTGTTCTCCAGGGCCTGTCTTGCCTTTCTGGTTTTTACGTATTTTGTGGATGTCCCTTTTGACCGGTGGGAAGTGATACTTCTTTGTAGTGCAGATTGGCATTGCCCCCTTCCTTGCTTGGCCAAAATGGGTGTATGCGTTTTCTCATGAACATATTCAAGAGAAAACGCATACGCCCTTTTTGGCCAAGTGCATCATTGTCGAAGTTGTGTCCCTCTTCCTGTGCTTTAAAGGCGATTCCAACGTACCTCTTGAAATCTGTTTCCTGCTATTGTGTCTCGCTTTCAACTCCACCTCGTTGCCTTCCCTCAACAGATTTTTGGACGATAGTTCTCCTTTATTACTCTGCCAGTTTGTGAATTGCTGTGCCCCTGAGCTCCATTTTTCAACTCGTTTTTTGTGAGCTGACCGCATGTCCAAAATTTTGGTTCAGGAACTATGCTGTTTCCCGGTGGGTGGCTGAGACTTTGGTTAATTCTTCTTCCTGCCGGGACATTAGACTGATATGTGCCCGTCCAAATGCCTAACAGCTACTCTCTCATTGGTTCTCCCTCTTCCCTTTCATCCTCTGCCAAATTGGCAACCTGTGCGAACCAGGAGGTTAAAGGGGCTGTCTCTCCAAGTTGGGAGGTTGATAGTAAAGCAGATGGAAAGTAAAACGGGAGCACCAGGAGAGGGACTATTCGTTGAGTTTTAGAAACCTTTCTATTCACAATGTGTCCGTTCTCTAGGTTTCCCGTACATGTTATAGCTTTAGTAATATTCCCTTCAACCTGGAGAGTTGGGACCCATGGAATGGGTGCCAGGCATTTGTGATTTAAAGGGTCTGCATTTGCTCACCCAATCTCACCAATCGACTCAGTCCCAAGTGTCCCTCCTTATGCCACATCCAGCTGTCGTTGTAGATAGGGTCATTCCAGGTTTCATCATTGACCCTGAAGGAATTGTAAAGAATTTCCCAGTTTTTTTGTTTTGTTTTTGAAATTCCTTTTTATAGTGGGTTTGAGCTGATTCTCGCTGCCACGTTTATGCCAGTCTAGACACACTTGATTCCCTTACGGAGACATATCAATACATAGGTTTTAATATTCTTACTAGTCAGATATATTCCTCTGCGGGAAATATGGGGTTTTGAATACCTTTCACTGAGGAAGGTGTAGGTCTTGTCTATTCCATAGTTGGTTTTTGGAATGGTACCTGGGCTTATATCAAACTCTGGTTTTATGCATCACCCCACCTCTCCTTCCGCCTTAAGCAGGCATAAGAGTGTTTTTTAAATGTGAGACACTGTTCTCTTTCCTAACTCAGTTCAAGTGTAGCCATGTTTACAGGATCTTCATAAGTGATATCTTATGATAAGTTTCTTTTTCTGTGTGACTTATTTCATTAGAATCATCGTACCTGAATCCACCCATTTTGCTGCTACTGGTCTTATGACATTGATTTCATGGCTGAGGGATATTCCATCGTACGTAAGTACCACAATTTTTTGAACCATTTTTATATTTCCTGGGATATTTAAGGTGTACCCAAGTTGAGGTTCTTGTAAGCAGTGCAGCCCTGAATTTTGGGGTGGCTCTGTCTTATTGATTTTCAGTTTTCCCAAGGTATATTCCCTAGACTGGAAGTGCCCTTGGCTCTGTAGCTCTGTTCTTTACTTGTTTTAGGGAACACAATGCAGTCTTCCAGAGAGGCAGTTGGCAATTTACATCCCGCCCATCAGCATAACAAGGCTCCCTGTTCTCCAGGGCCTGTCTTGCCTGTCTGGTTTTTACACATTTTGTGGATGTCCCTTTTGACAGGTGGGAAGTGATACTTCTTTGTAGTGCAGATTTGCATTGCCCGCTTGCTTGCTTGGCCGAAAAGGGCATATGCGTTTTCTCCTGAATATATTCAGGAGAAAACGCATATGCCCTTTTTGGCCAAGTGCATCATTGTCGAAGTTGTGCCCCTCTTCCTGTGCTTTAAAGGCGATTCCAACGTACCTCTTGAAATCTGTTTCCTGCTATTCTGCCTCGCTTTCAAGTCCGCCTCGTTGCCTTCCCTCAACAGATTTTTGGACGATAGTTGTCCTTTATTACTCGGCCAGTTTGTGAATGGCTGTGCCCCAGAGCTCCATTTTTCAACTCGTTTTTGGTGAGCTCACCGCAAGTCCAAAATTTTGGTTCAGGACCTATATTGGTTCCCGGTGTGGGGCTGAGACTTTGGTTAATTCTTCTTCCTGCCGGGAAATTACAGTGATATGTGCCCGTCCAAATGCCTAACAGCTACTCTCTCATTGGTTCTCCCTATTCCCTTTCATCCTCTGCCAAATTGGCATCCTGTGTGAACCAGGAGGTTAAAGGGTCTGTCTCTCCAAGTTGGGAGGTTGATAGTAAAGCAGATGGAAAGTCAAACCGGAGCACCAGGAGAGGGACTATTCGTTGAGTTTTAGAATCCTTTCGTATTCACAGTGTGTCCGTTCTCTAGGTTTCCCGTACATGTTATAACTGTAGTAATATTCTCTTCAACATGGAGAGTTGGGAACCATGGAATGGGTGCCAGGCATTATTGCTTTAAAGGGTCTGCATTTGCTCACCAATCTCACCAATCCTCTCAGTGCCAATTATCCAGCCTTATGCCACATCCAGCTGTCGTTGTAGATAGGGTCATTCCAGGTTTCATCAGAGACCCTGAAGGAATTGTAAAGAATTTGCCAGTTTTTTTGTTTTGTTTTTGAAATTCCTTTTTATAGTGGGTTTGAGCTGTTTCTCGCTGCCATGTTTATGCCAGTCTAGACACACTTGATTCCCTTAGGGTGACATATCAATACATAGGTTTTAAGATTCTTACTAGTCAGATATATTCCTCTGCGGGAAATATGGGGTTTTGAATACCTTTCACTGAGGAAGGTGTAGGTCTTGTCTATTCCATAGTTGGTTTTTGGAACGGTACCTGTGCTTATATCAAACTCTGGTTTTATGCATCACCCCACCTCTCCTTCCGCCTTAAGCAGGCATAAGAGTGTTTTTTAAATGTGAGACACTGTTCTCTTTCCTAACTCAGTTCAAGTGTAGCCATGTTTACAGGATCTTCATAAGTGATATCTTATGATAAGTTTCTTTTTCTGTGTGACTTATTTCATTAGAATCATCGTACCTGAATCCACCCATTTTGCTGCTACTGGTCTTATGACATTGATTTCATGGCTGAGGGATATTCCATCGTACGTAAGTACCACAATTTTTTGAACCATTTTTATATTTCCTGGGATATTTAAGGTGTACCCAAGTTGAGGTTCTTGTAAGCAGTGCAGCCCTGAATTTTGGGGTGGCTCTGTCTTATTGATTTTCAGTTTTCCCAAGGTATATTCCCTAGACTGGAAGTGCCCTTGGCTCTGTAGCTCTGTTCTTTACTTGTTTTAGGGAACACAATGCAGTCTTCCAGAGAGGCAGTTGGCAATTTACATCCCGCCCATCAGCATAACAAGGCTCCCTGTTCTCCAGGGCCTGTCTTGCCTGTCTGGTTTTTACACATTTTGTGGATGTCCCTTTTGACAGGTGGGAAGTGATACTTCTTTGTAGTGCAGATTTGCATTTCCCGCTTGCTTGCTTGGCCGAAAAGGGCATATGCGTTTTCTCCTGAATATATTCAGGAGAAAACGCATATGCCCTTTTTGGCCAAGTGCATCATTGTCGAAGTTGTGCCCCTCTTCCTGTGCTTTAAAGGCGATTCCAACGTACCTCTTGAAATCTGTTTCCTGCTATTCTGCCTCGCTTTCAAGTCCGCCTCGTTGCCTTCCCTCAACAGATTTTTGGACGATAGTTGTCCTTTATTACTCGGCCAGTTTGTGAATGGCTGTGCCCCAGAGCTCCATTTTTCAACTCGTTTTTGGTGAGCTCACCGCAAGTCCAAAATTTTGGTTCAGGACCTATTTTGGTTCCCGGTGTGGGGCTGAGACTTTGGTTAATTCTTCTTCCTGCCGGGAAATTACAGTGATATGTGCCCGTCCAAATGCCTAACAGCTACTCTCTCATTGGTTCTCCCTATTCCCTTTCATCCTCTGCCAAATTGGCAACCTGTGTGAACCAGGAGGTAAAAGGGTCTGTCTCTCCAAGTTGGGAGGTTGATAGTAAAGCAGATGGAAAGTCAAACCGGAGCACCAGGAGAGGGACTATTCGTTGAGTTTTAGAATCCTTTCGTATTCACAGTGTGTCCGTTCTCTAGGTTTCCCGTACATGTTATAACTGTAGTAATATTCTCTTCAACATGGAGAGTTGGGACCCATGGAATGGGTGCCATGCATTATTGGTTTACAAGGTCTGCATTTGCTCACCCAATCTCACCAATCCTCTCAGTCCCAAGTGTCCAGCCTTATGCCACATCCAGCTGTCGTTGTAGACAGGGTCATTCCAGGTTTCATCAGAGACCCTGAAGGAATTGTAAAGAATTTCCCTGTTTTTTTGGTTTGTTTGTGAAATTCCTTTTGATAGTGGGTTTCAGCTGATTCTCGCTGCCAAGTTTATGCCAGTCTAGACACACTTGATTCCCTTACAGAGACATATCAATACATAGGTTTTAAGATTCTTACTAGTCAGATATATTCTTCTGCGGGAAATATGGGCTTTTCAGTCCCTTTCACTGAGGAATGTGTAGGTCTTGTCTATTCCATAGTTGGTTTTCGGAACGGTACCTGTGCTTATATCAAACTCTGGTTTTATGCATCACCCCACCTCTCCTTCCCCCTTAAGCAGGCATAAGAGTGTTTTCCAAATGTGAGACTCTGTTCTCTTTCCTAGCTAAGTTCAAGTGTAGCCATGTTTACAGGTTCTTCATAAGTGATATCTTATGATAAATTTCTTTTTCTGTGTGTCTTATTTCACTTAGAATCATCATAACAGAATCCACACATTTTGTTGCTACTGGTCTTATGACATTGATTTCATGGCTGAGGGATATTCCATCGTACGTAAGTACCACAATTTTTTGAACCATTTTTATATTTCCTGGGATATTTAAGGTGTACCGAAGTTGAGGTTATTGTGAGCAGTGCAGCCGTAAATTTTGGGGTGGCTCTGTCTTATTGATTTTCAGTTTTCCCAAGGTATATTCCCTAGACTGGTAGTGCCCTTGGCTCTGTAGCTCTGTTGTTTACTTGTTTTAGGGAACACAATGCACTCCTCCATAGAGGCAGTTGGCAATTTACATCCCGCCCATCAGCATAAAAAGGCTCCCTGTTCTCCAGGGCCTGTCTTGCCTTTCTGGTTTTTACACATTTTGCGGATGTCCCTTTTGACCGGTGGGAAGTGATACTTCTTTGTAGTGCAGATTTGCATTGCCCGCTTGCTTGCTTGGCCAAAAAGGGTGTATGCGTTTTCTCCTGAATATATTCAAGAGAAAACGCATACGCCCTTTTTGGCCAAGTGCATCATTGTCGAAGTTGTTCCACTCTTCCTGTGCTTTAAAGGCGATTCCAACGTACCTCTTGAAATCTGTTTCCTGCTATTCTGCCTCGATTTCAACTCCGCCTCGTTCCCTTCCCTCAACAGATTTTTGGATGATAGTTGTCCTTTATTACTCTTCCAGTTTGTGAATTGCTGTGCCCTGAGCCCCATTTTTCAACTTATTTTTTGTGAGCTGACCGCACGTCCAAAATTTTGGTTCAGGACCTCTACTTGTTCCCCGTGGGAGGCTGAGACTTTGGTTAATTCTTCTTCCTACCGTGAAATTAGAGTGACATATGCCCGTCTAAATGCCTAACAGCTACTCTGTCATTGGTTCTCCCCCTTTCCTTTCATCCTCTGCCAAATTGGCAACGTGTGTGTACCAGGAGGTTAAAAGGGGTGTCTCTCCAATTTGGGAGATTGATAGTAAAGCAGTGGGAAAGTCAAACCGGAACACCAGGAGAGGGACTATTCGTTGAGTTTTAGAAACCTTTTGTATTCACAGTGTGTCCATTCTCTAGGTTTCCTGTACATGTTATAGCTGTATTAATATTCCCTTCAACCCGCAGAGTTGGGACCCATGGAATGGGTGCCATGCATTATTGGTTTACAAGGTCTGCATTTGCTCACCCAATCTCACCAATCCTCTAAGTCCCAAGTGTCCAGCCTTATGCCACATCCAGCGGTCATTGTAGATAGGGTCATTCCAGATTTCATCAGAGACCCTGAAGGAATTGTAAAGAATTTGCCTGTTTTTTTGTTTTGTTTGTGAAATTCCTTTTGATAGTGGATTTCAGCTGATTCTCGCTGCCATGTTTATGCCAGTCTAGACACTTTATTCCCTTACAGAGACATATCAATACATAGGTTTTAAGATTCTTACTAGTCAGATATATTCTTCTGCGGGAAATATGGGGTTTTGAGTCCCTTTCACTGTGGAATGTGTAGGTCTTGTCTATTCCATAGTTGGTTTTTGGAACGGTACCTGTGCTTATATCAAACTCTGGTTTTATGCATCACCCCACCTCTCCTTCCCCCTTAAGCAGGCATAAGAGTGTTTTCCAAATGTGAGACTCTGTTCTCTTTCCTAGCTCAGTTCAAGTGTAGCCATGTTTACAGGATCTTCGTAAGTGATATCTTATGATAACTTGCTTTTTCTGTGTGACTTATTTCACTTAGAATCATCGAACCTCATTCCACTCATTTTGCTGCTGCTGGTCTTATGACATTGATTTCATGGCTGAGGGATATTCCATCGTACGTAAGTACCACAATTTTTTGAACCATTTTTATATTTCCTGGGATATTTAATGTGTACCCATGTTGAGGTTCTTGTAAGCAGTGCAGCCCTAAACGTTGGGGTGGCTCTGGCTTATTGATTTTCAGTTTTCCCAAGGTATATTCCCTAGACTGGAAGTGCCCTTGGCTCTGTAGCTCTGTTGTTTACTTGTTTTAGGGAACACAATTCACTCCACCAGAGAGGCAGTTGGCAATTTACATCCTGCCCATCAGCATAACAATGCTCCCTGTTCTCCAGGGCCTGTCTTGCCTTTCTGGTTTTTACACATTTTGCGGATGTCCCTTTTGACCGGTGGGAAGTGATACTTCTTTGTAGTGCAGATTTGCATTGCCTGCTTGCTTGCTTGGCCAAAAAGGTCGTATGCATTTTCTCCTGAAAATATTCAGCAGAAAATGCAAACGCCCTTTTTGGCCAAGTGCATCATTGTCGAAGTTGTGCCCCACTTCTGGTGCTTTAAAGGCGATTCCAACATACCTCTTGAAATCTGTTTCCTGCTATTCTGCCTCGATTTCATGTCCACCTCGTTGCCTTCCCTCAACAGATTTTTGGATGATAGTTGTCCTTTATTACTCTTCCAGTTTGTGAATTGCTGTGCCCTGAGCCCCATTTTTCAACTCATTTTTTGTGAGCTGACCGCAAATGCAAAATTTTGGTTCAGGACCTCTACTTGTTCCCCGTGGGTGGCTGAGAATTTGGTTAATTCTTCTTCCTCCCGTGAAATTAGACTGACATGTGCCCGTCCAAATGCCTAACAGCTACTCTCTCATTGGTTCTCCCTCTTCCCTTTCATCCTCTGCCAAATTGGCAATGTGTGCGAACCAGGAGGTTAAAGGGGCTGTCTCTCCAAGTTTTGAGATTGATAGTAAATCAGTTGGAAAGTCACACCTGAGCACCAGGAGAGGGACTATTATTTGAGTTTTAGAAACCGTTCGTATTCACAGTGTGTCCATTCTCTAGGTTTCCCGTACATGTTATAGCTGTAGTAATATTCCCTTCAACCTGGAGAGTTGGGACCCAAGGAGTGGGTGCCATGCATTATTGCTTTAAAGGGTCTGCATTTGCTCACCCAATCTCACCAATCCTCTCAGTCCCAAGGGTCCAGCCTTATGCCACATCCAGCTGTCCTTGTAGATAGGGTTATTCCAGGTTTCATCACAGACCCTGAAGGAATTGTAAAGAATTTCCCTGTTTTTTTGTTTTGTTTGTGAAATTCGTTTTGATAGTGGATTTCAGCTGATTCTCGCTGCCATGTTTATGCCAGTCTAGACACACTTGATTCCCTTACAGTGACATATCAATACATAGGTTTTAAGATTCTTACTAGTCAGATATATTCTTCTGCGGGAAATATGGGGTTTTGTGTCCCTTTCACTGAGGAAGGTGTAGGTCTTGTCTATTCCATAGTTGGTTTTTGGAACGGTACCTGTGCTTATATCAAACTCTGGTTTTATGCATCACCCACCTCTCCTTCCCCCTTAAGCAGGCATAAGAGTGTTTTCCAAATGTGAGACTCTGTTCTCTTTCCTAGCTAAGTTCAAGTGTAGCCATGTTTACAGGATCTTCATAAGTGATATCTTATGATAAGTTGCTTTTTCTGTGTGACTTATTTCACTTAGAATCATCGAACCGGAATCCACTCATTTTGCTGCTACTGGTCTTATGACATTGATTTCATGGCTGAGGGATATTCCATCGTACGTAAGTACCACAATATTTTGAACCAATTTTATATTTCCTGGGATATTTAAGGTGTACCCAAGTTGAGGTTCTTGTAAGCAGTGCAGCCCTAAATTTTGGTGTGGCTCTGTCTTATTGATTTTCAGTTTTCTCAAGGTATATTCCCTAGACAGGAAGTGCCCTTGGCTCTGTAGCTCTGTTGTTTACTTGTTTTAGGGAACACAATGCACTCCTCCAGAGAGGGAGTTGGCAATTTACATCCCGCCCATCAGCATAACAAGGCTCCCTGTTCTCCAGGGCCTGTCTTGCCTTTCTGGTTTTTACACATTTTGTGGATGTCCCTTTTGTACCGGTGGGAAGAGATACTTCTTTGTATTGCAGATTTGCATTGTCCGCTTGCTTGCTTGGCCAAAACGGGCATATGAGTTCTCTCCTAAATATATACAGGAGAAAATGCATACGCCCTTTTTGGCCAAGTGCATCATTGTCGAAGTTGTGCCCCTTTTCCTGTGCTTTAAAGGCGATTCCAACGTACCTCTTGAAATCTGTTTCCTGCTATTCTGCCTAGCTTTCAAGTCTACCTCGCTGCCTTCCCTCAACAGATTTTTGGATGATAGTTGTCCTTTATTACTCTGCCAGTTTGTGAATTATTGTGCCCCTGAGCCCCATTTTTCAACTCGTTTTTTGTGAGCTGAACGCAAGACCAATATTTTGGTTCAGGACGTATATGGGTTCCCGGTGGGTGGCTGAGACTTTGGTTAATTCTTCTTCCTGCCGGGAAATTAGAGTGACATGTGCCCGTCCAAATGCCAAACAGCTACTCTCTCATTGGTTCTCCCTCTTCCCTTTCATCCTGTGCCAAATTGGCAACGTGTGCCAACAAGGGGGTTAAATGTGCTGTCTCTAAGTTGGGAGATTGATAGTAAAGCAGTTGCAGTGTCAAACATGAGCACCAGGAGACGGAGTATTAGTTGAGTTTTAGAAACGTTTCTTGTTCACAGTGTGTCCATTCTCTAGGTTTCCGGTACATGTTATAGTTGTAGTAATATCCCCTTCAACTTGGAGAGTTGGGACGCATGTAATGTGTGCCATGCATTATTGCTTTGAAGGGTCTGCATTTGCTCACCCAATCTCACCAATCCTCTCAGTGCCACGTGTCCAGCCTTATGTAACATCCAGCTGTCATTGTAGATAGGGTCATTCCAGGTTTCATCAGAGACCCTGAAGGAATTGGAAAGAATTTGCCTGTTTCTTTGTTTTGTTTTTGAAATTCCTTTTTATAGTGAGTTTGAGCTGATTCTCGCTGCCATGCTTATGCCAGTCTAGACACTCTTGATTCCCTTACAGAGACATATCAATGCATAGGTTTTAAGATTCTTACTTGTCAGATATATTCTTCTGCGGGAAATATGGGGTTTTGTGTCCCTTTCACTGAGGAAGGTGTAGGTCTTGTCTATTCCATAGTTGGTTTTTGGAACGGTACCTGTGCTTATATCAAACTCTGGTTTTATGCATCACCCCACCTCTCCTTCCCCCTTAAGCAGGCATAAGAGTGTTTTCTAAATGTGAGACTATGTTCTCTTTCCTAGCTCAGTTCAAGTGTAGCCATGTTTACAGGATCTTCATAAGTGATATCATATGATAAGTTGCTTTTTCTGTGTGACTTATTTCACTTAGAATCATCGAACCTGAATCCACTCATTTTGCTGCTACTGGTCTTATGACATTGATTTCATGGCTGAGGGATATTCCATCGTACGTAAGTACCACAATTTTTTGAACCATTTTTATATTTCCTGGGATATTTAAGGTGTACCCAAGTTGAGGTTCTTGTAAGCAGTGCAGCCCTAAACGTTGGGGTGGCTCTGGCTTATTGATTTTCAGTTTTCCCAAGGTATATTCCCGAGACTGGAAGTGCCCTTGGCTCTGTAGCTCTGTTGTTTACTTGTTTTAGGGAACACAGTTCACTCCACCAGAGAGGCAGTTGGCAATTTACATCCTGCCCATCAGCATAACAATGCTCCCTGTTCTCCAGGGCCTGTCTTGCCTTTCTGGTTTTTACACATTTTGTGGATGTCCCTTTTGACCGGTGGGAAGTGATACTTCTTTGTAGTGCAGATTTGCATTGCCTGCTTGCTTGCTAGGCTAAAAAGGGCGTATGCGTTTTCTCCTGAATATATTCAGGAGAAAATGCAAACGCCCTTTTTGGCCAAGTGCATCATTGTCGAAGTTGTGCCCCACTTCTGGTGCTTTAAAGGCGATTCCAACATACCTGTTGAAATCTGTTTCCTGCTATTCTGCCTCGATTTCAAGTCCGCCTCGTTGCCTTCCCTCAACAGATTTTTGGATGATAGTTGTCCTTTATTACTCTTCCAGTTTGTGAATTGCTGTGCCCTGAGCCCCATTTTTCAACTCATTTTTTGTGTGCTGACCGCAAGTCCAAAATTTTGGTTCAGGACCTCTACTTTTTACCCGTGGGAGGCTGAGACTTTGGTTAGTTCTTCTTCCTCCCGTGAAATTAGAGTGACATGTGCCCGTCTAAATGCCTAACAGCTACTCTGTCATTGGTTCTCCCCCTTTCCTTTCATCCTCTGCCAAATTGGCAACGTGTGTGTACCAGGAGGTTAAAAGTGGTGTCTCTCCAAGTTGGGAGATTGATAGTAAAGCAGTTGGAAAGTCAAACCGGAACACCAGGAGAGGGACTATTCGTTGAGTTTTAGAAACCTTTTGTATTCACAGTGTGTCCATTCTCTAGGTTTCCTGTATATGTTATAGCTGTATTAATATTCCCTTCATCCCGCAGAGTTGGGACCCATGGAATGGGTGCCATGCATTATTGGTTTACAAGGTCTGCAGTTGCTCACCCAATCTCACCAATCCTCTCAGTCCCAAGTGTCCAGCATTATGCCACATCCAGCTGTCGTTGTAGATAGGGTCATTCCAGGTTTCATCAGAGACCCTGAAGGAATTGTAAAGAATTTTCCTGTTTTTTTGTTTTGTTTGTGAAATTCCTTTTGATAGTGGGTTTCAGCTGATTCTCGCTGCCAAGTTTATGCCAGTCTAGACACACTTGATTCCCTTACAGAGACATATCAATACATAGGTTTTAAGATTCTTACTAGTCAGATATATTCTTCTGCGGGAAATATGGGCTTTTCAGTCCCTTTCACTGAGGAATGTGTAGGTCTTGTCTATTCCATAGTTGGTTTTCGGAACGGTAGGTGTGCTTATATGAAACTCTGGTTTTATGCATCACCCCACCTCTCCTTCCCCCTTAAGCAGGCATAAGAGTGTTTTCCAAATGTGAGACTCTGTTCTCTTTCCTAGCTAAGTTCAAGTGTAGCCATGTTTACAGGTTCTTCATAAGTGATATCTTATGATAAATTTCTTTTTCTGTGTGTCTTATTTCACTTAGAATCATCATAACAGAATCCACACATTTTGTTGCTACTGGTCTTATGACATTGATTTCATGGCTGAGGGATATTCCATCGTACGTAAGTACCACAATTTTTTGAACCATTTTTATATTTCCTGGGATATTTAAGGTGTACCGAAGTTGAGGTTATTGTGAGCAGTGCAGCCGTAAATTTTGGGGTGGCTCTGTCTTATTGATTTTCAGTTTTCCCAAGGTATATTCCCTAGACTGGTAGTGCCCTTGGCTCTGTAGCTCTGTTGTTTACTTGTTTTAGGGAACACAATGCACTCCTCCATAGAGGCAGTTGGCAATTTACATCCCGCCCATCAGCATAAAAAGGCTCCCTGTTCTCCAGGGCCTGTCTTGCCTTTCTGGTTTTTACACATTTTGCGGATGTCCCTTTTGACCGGTGGGAAGTGATACTTCTTTGTAGTGCAGATTTGCATTGCCCGCTTGCTTGCTTGGCCAAAAGGGGCGTATGCGTTTTCTCCTGAATATATTCAAGAGAAAACGCATACGCCCCTTTTGGCCAAGTGCATCATTGTCGAAGTTGTTCCACTCTTCCTGTGCTTTAAAGGCAATTCCAACGTACCTCTTGAAATCTGTTTCCTGCTATTCTGCATCGATTTCAACTCCGCCTCGTTCCCTTCCCTCAACAGATTTTTGGATGATAGTTGTCCTTTATTACTCTTCCAGTTTGTGAATTGCTGTGCCCTGAGCCCCATTTTTCAACTTATTTTTTGTGAGCTGACCGCACGTCCAAAATTTTGGTTCAGGACCTCTACTTGTTCCCCGTCGGAGGCTGAGACTTTGGTTAATTCTTCTTCCTACCGTGAAATTAGAGTGACATATGCCCGTCTAAATGCCTAACAGCTACTCTGTCATTGGTTCTCCCCCTTTCCTTTCATCCTCGGCCAAATTGGCAACGTGTGTGTACCAGGAGGTTAAAAGGGGTGTCTCTCCAATTTGGGAGATTGATAGTAAAGCAGTGGGAAAGTCAAACCGGAACACCAGGAGAGGGACTATTCGTTGAGTTTTAGAAACCTTTTGTATTCACAGTGTGTCCATTCTCTAGGTTTCCTGTACATGTTATAGCTGTATTAATATTCCCTTCAACCCGCAGAGTTGGGACCCATGGAATGGGTGCCATGCATTATTGGTTTACAAGGTCTGCATTTGCTCACCCAATCTCACCAATCCTCTAAGTCCCAAGTGTCCAGCCTTATGCCACATCCAGCGGTCGTTGTCGATAGGGTCATTCCAGATTTCATCAGAGACCCTGAAGGAATTGTAAAGAATTTGCCTGTTTTTTTGTTTTGTTTGTGAAATTCCTTTTGATAGTGGATTTCAGCTGATTCTCGCTGCCATGTTTATGCCAGTCTAGACACTTGATTCCCTTACAGAGACATATCAATACATTGGTTTTAAGATTCTTACTAGTCAGATATATTCTTCTGCGGGAAATATGGGGTTTTGAGTCCCTTTCACTGTGGAAGGTGTAGGTCTTGTCTATTCCATAGTTGGTTTTTGGAACGGTACCTGTGCTTATATCAAACTCTGGTTTTATGCATCACCCACCTCTCCTTCCCCCTTAAGCAGGCATAAGAGTGTTTTCCAAATGTGAGACTCTGTTCTCTTTCCTAGCTCAGTTCAAGTGTAGCCATGTTTACAGGATCTTCGTAAGTGATATCTTATGATAACTTGCTTTTTCTGTGTGACTTATTTCACTTAGAATCATCGAACCTCATTCCACTCATTTTGCTGCTACTGGTCTTATGACATTGATTTCATGGCTGAGGGATATTCCATCGTACGTAAGTACCACAATTTTTTGAACCATTTTTATATTTCCTGGGATATTTAAGGTGTACCCATGTTGAGGTTCTTGTAAGCAGTGCAGCCCTAAACGTTGGGGTGGCTCTGGCTTATTGATTTTCAGTTTTCCCAAGGTATATTCCCGAGACTGGAAGTGCCCTTGGCTCTGTAGCTCTGTTGTTTACTTGTTTTAGGGAACACAGTTCACTCCACCAGAGAGGCAGTTGGCAATTTACATCCTGCCCATCAGCATAACAATGCTCCCTGTTCTCCAGGGCCTGTCTTGCCTTTCTGGTTTTTACACATTTTGCGGATGTCCCTTTTGACCGGTGGGAAGTGATACTTCTTTGTAGTGCAGATTTGCATTGCCTGCTTGCTTGCTTGGCCAAAAAGGTCGTATGCATTTTCTCCTGAAAATATTCAGCAGAAAATGCAAACGCCCTTTTTCGCCAAGTGCATCATTGTCGAAGTTGTGCCCCACTTCTTGTGCTTTAAAGGCGATTCCAACATACCTCTTGAAATCTGTTTCCTGCTATTCTGCCTCGATTTCAACTCCGCCTCGATGCCTTCCCTCAACAGATTTTTGGATGATAGTTGTCCTTTATTACTCTTCCAGTTTGTGAATTGCTGTGCCCTGAGCCCCATTTTTCAACTCATTTTTTGTGAGCTGACCGCAAGTCCAAAATTTTGGTTCAGCACCTCTACTTGTTCCCCGTGGGTGGCTGAGACTTTGGTTAATTCTTCTTCCTCCCGTGAAATTAGAGTGACATGTGCCCGTCTAAATGCCTAACAGCTACTCTGTCAATGGTTCTCCCCCTTTCCTTTCATCCTCTGCCAAATTGGCAACGTGTGTGTACCAGGAGGTTAAAAGTGGTGTCTCTCCAAGTTGGGAGATTGTTAGTAAAGCAGTTGTAAAGTCAAACCGGAACACCAGGAGAGGGACTATTCGTTGAGTTTTAGAAACCATTTGTATTCACAGTGTGTCCATTCTCTAGGTTTCCTGTATATGTTATAGCTGTATTAATATTCCCTTCAACCCGCAGAGTTGGGACCCATGGAATGGGTGCCATGCATTATTGGTTTACAAGGTCTGCATTTGCTCACCCCATCTCACCAATCCTCTCAGTCCCAAGTGTCCAGCCTTATGCCACATCCAGCGGTCGTTGTAGATAGGGTCATTCCAGGTTTCATCAGAGACCCTGAAGGAATTGTAAAGAGTTTCCCTGTTTTCTTTGTTTTGTTTTTGAAATTCCTTTTGATAGTGGGTTTGAGCTGATTCTCGCTGCCATGTTTATGCCAGTCTAGAAACACTTGATTCCCTTACGGAGACATATCAATACATAGGTTTTAAGATTCTTACTAGTCAGATATATTCCTCTGCCGGAAATATGGGGTTTTGAGTCCGTTTCAGTGAGGAACTTGTAGGTCTTCTGTATTCCATAGTTGGTTTTTGGAACAGTACCTGTGCTTATATCAAACTCTGGTTTTATGCATCACCCCACCTCTCCTTCCAACTCTAGCAGGCATAAGTGTGTTTTCTAAATGTGAGACTCTGTTCTCTTTCCTAACTCAGTTCAAGTGTAGCCATGTTACAGGATCTTCATAAGTGATATCCTATGATAAATTTCTTTTTCTGTGTGTCTTATTTCACTTAGAATCATCATAACAGAATCCACTCATTTTGTTTCTACTGGTCTTATGACATTGATTTCATGGCTGACGGATATTCCATCATACATAAGTACCACAATTTTTTGAGCCATTTTTATATTTCCTGGGATATTTAAGGTGTACCCAAGTTGAGGTTCTTGTAAGCAGTGCAGCCCTAAATTTTGAGGTGGCTGTGTCTTATTGATTTTCAATTTTCCCAAGGTATATTCCCTAGACTGCAAGTGCCCTTGGCTCTGTAGATCTGTTGTTTACTTGTTTTAGGGAACCCAATGCACTCCTCCAGAGAGGCAGTTGGCAATTTACATCCCGCCCATCAGCATAACAAGGCTCCCTGTTCTCCAGGGCCTGTCTTGCCTTTCTGGTTTTTACACATTTTGTGGATGTCCCTTTTGTACCGGTGGAAAGAGATACTTCTTTGTATTGCAGATTTGCATTGTCCGCTTGCTTGCTTGGCCAAAACGGGCATATGAGTTCTCTCCTAAATATATTCAGAAGAAAATGCATACGCCCTTTTTGGCCAAGTGCATCATTGTCGAAGTTGTGCCCCTTTTCCTGTGCTTTAAAGGCGATTCCAACGTACCTCTTGAAATCTGTTTCCTGCTATTCTGCCTAGCTTTCAAGTCTACCTCGCTGCCTTCCCTCAACAGATTTTTGGATGATAGTTGTCCTTTATTACTCTGCCAGTTTGTGAATTGTTGTGCCCCTGAGCCCCATTTTGCAACTCGTTTTTTGTGAGCTGAACGCAAGACCAATATTTTGGTTCAGGACGTATATGGGTTCCCGGTGGGTGGCTGAGACTTTGGTTAATTCTTCTTCCTGCCGGGAAATTAGAGTGACATGTGCCCGTCCAAATGCCAAACAGCTACTCTCTCATTGGTTCTCCCTCTTCCCTTTCATCCTGTGCCAAATTGGCAACGTGTGCCAACAAGGGGGTTAAATGTGCTGTCTCTAAGTTGGGAGATTGATAGTAAAGCAGTTGCAGTGTCAAACATGAGCACCAGGAGACGGAGTATTAGTTGAGTTTTAGAAACGTTTCTTGTTCACAGTGTGTCCATTCTCTAGGTTTCCGGTACATGTTATAGTTGTAGTAATATCCCCTTCAACTTGGAGAGTTGGGACGCATGTAATGTGTGCCATGCATTATTGCTTTGAAGGGTCTGCATTTGCTCACCCAATCTCACCAATCCTCTCAGTGCCACGTGTCCAGCCTTATGTAACATCCAGCTGTCATTGTAGATAGGGTCATTCCAGGTTTCATCAGAGACCCTGAAGGAATTGGAAAGAATTTGCCTGTTTCTTTGTTTTGTTTTTGAAATTCCTTTTTATAGTGGGTTTGAGCTGATTCTCGCTGCCATGCTTATGCCAGTCTAGACACTCTTGATTCCCTTACAGAGACATATCAATACATAGGTTTTAAGATTCTTACTTGTCAGATATATTCTTCTGAGGGAAATATGGGGTTTTGTGTCCCTTTCACTGAGGAAGGTGTAGGTCTTGTCTATTCCATAGTTGGTTTTTGGAACGGTACCTGTGCTTATATCAAACTCTGGTTTTATGCATCACCCCACCTCTCCTTCCCCCTTAAGCAGGCATAAGAGTGTTTTCTAAATGTGAGACTATGTTCTCTTTCCTAGCTCAGTTCAAGTGTAGCCATGTTTACAGGATCTTCATAAGTGATATCTTATGATAAGTTGCTTTTTCTGTGTGACTTATTTCACTTAGAATCATCGAACCTGAATCCACTCATTTTGCTGCTACTGGTCTTATGACATTGATTTCATGGCTGAGGGATATTCCATCGTACGTAAGTACCACAATTTTTTGAACCATTTTTATATTTCCTGGGATATTTAAGGTGTACCCAAGTTGAGGTTCTTGTAAGCAGTGCAGCCCTAAACGTTGGGGTGGCTCTGGCTTATTGATTTTCAGTTTTCCCAAGGTTTATTCCCTAGACTGGAAGTGCCCTTGGCTCTGTAGCTCTGTTGTTTACTTGTTTTAGGGAACACAATGCACTCCACCAGAGAGGCAGTTGGCAATTTACATCCTGCCCATCAGCATAACAATGCTCCCTGTTCTCCAGGGCCTGTCTTGCCTTTCTGGTTTTTACACATTTTGCGGATGACCCTTTTGACCGGTGGGAAGTGATACTTCTTTGTAGTGCAGATTTGCATTGCCTGCTTGCTTGCTAGGCCAAAAAGGGCGTATGCGTTTTCTCCTGAATATATTCAGGAGAAAATGCAAACGCCCTTTTTGGCCAAGTGCATCATTGTCGAAGTTGTGCCCCACTTCTGGTGCTTTAAAGGCGATTCCAACATACCTCTTGAAATCTGTTTCCTGCTATTCTGCCTCGATTTCAAGTCCGCCTCGTTGCCTTCCCTCAACAGATTTTTGGATGATAGTTGTCCTTTATTACTCTTCCAGTTTGTGAATTGCTGTGCCCTGAGCCCCATTTTTCAACTCATTTTTTGTGTGCTGACCGCAAGTCCAAAATTTTGGTTCAGGACCTCTACTTTTTACCCGTGGGAGGCTGAGACTTTGGTTAGTTCTTCTTCCTCCCGTGAAATTAGAGTGACATGTGCCCGTCTAAATGCCTAACAGCTACTCTGTCATTGGTTCTCCCCCTTTCCTTTCATCCTCTGCCAAATTGGCAACGTGTGTGTACCAGGAGGTTAAAAGTGGTGTCTCTCCAAGTTGGGAGATTGATAGTAAAGCAGTTGGAAAGTCAAACCGGAACACCAGGAGAGGGACTATTCGTTGAGTTTTAGAAACCTTTTGTATTCACAGTGTGTCCATTCTCTAGGTTTCCTGTATATGTTATAGCTGTATTAATATTCCCTTCAACCCGCAGAGTTGGGACCCATGGAATGGGTGCCATGCATTATTGGTTTACAAGGTCTGCAGTTGCTCACCCAATCTCACCAATCCTCTCAGTCCCAAGTGTCCAGCATTATGCCACATCCAGCTGTCGTTGTAGATAGGGTCATTCCAGGTTTCATCAGAGACCCTGAAGGAATTGTAAAGAATTTTCCTGTTTTTTTGTTTTGTTTGTGAAATTCCTTTTGATAGTGGGTTTCAGCTGATTCTCGCTGCCAAGTTTATGCCAGTCTAGACACACTTGATTCCCTTACAGAGACATATCAATACATAGGTTTTAAGATTCTTACTAGTCAGATATATTCTTCTGCGGGAAATATGGGCTTTTCAGTCCCTTTCACTGAGGAATGTGTAGGTCTTGTCTATTCCATAGTTGGTTTTCGGAACGGTAGGTGTGCTTATATGAAACTCTGGTTTTATGCATCACCCCACCTCTCCTTCCCCCTTAAGCAGGCATAAGAGTGTTTTCCAAATGTGAGACTCTGTTCTCTTTCCTAGCTAAGTTCAAGTGTAGCCATGTTTACAGGTTCTTCATAAGTGATATCTTATGATAAATTTCTTTTTCTGTGTGTCTTATTTCACTTAGAATCATCATAACAGAATCCACACATTTTGTTGCTACTGGTCTTATGACATTGATTTCATGGCTGAGGGATATTCCATCGTACGTAAGTACCACAATTTTTTGAACCATTTTTATATTTCCTGGGATATTTAAGGTGTACCAAAGTTGAGGTTATTGTGAGCAGTGCAGCCGTAAATTTTGGGGTGGCTCTGTCTTATTGATTTTCAGTTTTCCCAAGGTATATTCCCTAGACTGGTAGTGCCCTTGGCTCTGTAGCTCTGTTGTTTACTTGTTTTAGGGAACACAATGCACTCCTCCATAGAGGCAGTTGGCAATTTACATCCCACCCATCAGCATAAAAAGGCTCCCTGTTCTCCAGGGCCTGTCTTGCCTTTCTGGTTTTTACACATTTTGCGGATGTCCCTTTTGACCGGTGGGAAGTGATACTTCTTTGTAGTGCAGATTTGCATTGCCTGCTTGCTTGCTAGGCCAAAAAGGGCGTATGCGTTTTCTCCTGAATATATTCAAGAGAAAATGCAAACGCCCTTTTTGGCCAAGTGCATCATTGTCGAAGTTGTGCCCCACTTCTGGTGCTTTAAAGGCGATTCCAACATACCTCTTGAAATCTGTTTCCTGCTATTCTGCCTCGATTTCAAGTCCGCCTCGTTGCCTTCCCTCAACAGATTTTTGGATGATAGTTGTCCTTTATTACTCTTCCAGTTTGTGAATTGCTGTGCCCTGAGCCCCATTTTTCAACTCATTTTTTGTGTGCTGACCGCAAGTCCAAAATTTTGGTTCAGGACCTCTACTTTTTACCCGTGGGAGGCTGAGACTTTGGTTAGTTCTTCTTCCTCCCGTGAAATTAGAGTGACATGTGCCCGTCTAAATGCCTAACAGCTACTCTGTCATTGGTTCTCCCCCTTTCCTTTCATCCTCTGCCAAATTGGCAACGTGTGTGTACCAGGAGGTTAAAAGTGGTGTCTCTCCAAGTTGGGAGATTGATAGTAAAGCAGTTGGAAAGTCAAACCGGAACACCAGGAGAGGGACTATTCGTTGAGTTTTAGAAACCTTTTGTATTCACAGTGTGTCCATTCTCTAGGTTTCCTGTATATGTTATAGCTGTATTAATATTCCCTTCAACCCGCAGAGTTGGGACCCATGGAATGGGTGACATGCATTATTGGTTTACAAGGTCTGCAGTTGCTCACCCAATCTCACCAATCCTCTCAGTCCCAAGTGTCCAGCATTATGCCACATCCAGCTGTCGTTGTAGATAGGGTCATTCCAGATTTCATCAGAGACCCTGAAGGAATTGTAAAGAATTTTCCTGTTTTTTTGTTTTGTTTGTGAAATTCCTTTTGATAGTGGGTTTCAGCTGATTCTCGCTGCCAAGTTTATGCCAGTCTAGACACACTTGATTCCCTTACAGAGACATATCAATACATAGGTTTTAAGATTCTTACTAGTCAGATATATTCTTCTGCGGGAAATATGGGCTTTTCAGTCCCTTTCACTGAGGAATGTGTAGGTCTTGTCTATTCCATAGTTGGTTTTCGGAACGGTAGGTGTGCTTATATGAAACTCTGGTTTTATGCATCACCCCACCTCTCCTTCCCCCTTAAGCAGGCATAAGAGTGTTTTCCAAATGTGAGACTCTGTTCTCTTTCCTAGCTAAGTTCAAGTGTAGCCATGTTTACAGGTTCTTCATAAGTGATATCTTATGATAAATTTCTTTTTCTGTGTGTCTTATTTCACTTAGAATCATCATAACAGAATCCACACATTTTGTTGCTACTGGTCTTATGACATTGATTTCATGGCTGAGGGATATTCCATCGTACGTAAGTACCACAATTTTTTGAACCATTTTTATATTTCCTGGGATATTTAAGGTGTACCGAAGTTGAGGTTATTGTGAGCAGTGCAGCCGTAAATTTTGGGGTGGCTCTGTCTTATTGATTTTCAGTTTTCCCAAGGTATATTCCCTAGACTGGTAGTGCCCTTGGCTCTGTAGCTCTGTTGTTTACTTGTTTTAGGGAACACAATGCACTCCTCCATAGAGGCAGTTGGCAATTTACATCCCGCCCATCAGCATAAAAAGGCTTCCTGTTCTCCAGGGCCTGTCTTGCCTTTCTGGTTTTTACACATTTTGCGGATGTCCCTTTTGACCGGTGGGAATTGATACTTCTTTGTAGTGCAGATTTGCATTGCCCGCTTGCTTGCTTGGCCAAAAAGGGCGTATGCGTTTTCTCCTGAATATATTCAAGAGAAAACGCATACGCCCTTTTTGGCCATGTGCATCATTGTCGAAGTTGTTCCACTCTTCCTGTGCTTTAAAGGCGATTCCAACGTACCTCTTGAAATCTGTTTCCTGCTATTCTGCCTCGATTTCAACTCCGCCTCGTTCCCTTCCCTCAACAGATTTTTGGATGATAGTTGTCCTTTATTACTCTTCCAGTTTGTGAATTGCTGTGCCCTGAGCCCCATTTTTCAACTTATTTTTTGTGAGCTGACCGCACGTCCAAAATTTTGGTTCAGGACCTCTACTTGTTCCCCGTGGGAGGCTGAGACTTTGGTTAATTCTTCTTCCTACCGTGAAATTAGAGTGACATATGCCCGTCTAAATGCCTAACAGCTACTCTGTCATTGGTTCTCCCCCTTTCCTTTCATCCTCTGCCAAATTGGCAACGTGTGTGTACCAGGAGGTTAAAAGGGGTGTCTCTCCAATTTGGGAGATTGATAGTAAAGCAGTGGGAAAGTCAAACCGGAACACCAGGAGAGGGACTATTCGTTGAGTTTTAGAAACCTTTTGTATTCACAGTGTGTCCATTCTCTAGGTTTCCTGTACATGTTATAGCTGTATTAATATTCCCTTCAACCCGCAGAGTTGGGACCCATGGAATGGGTGCCATGCATTATTGGTTTACAAGGTCTGCATTTGCTCACCCAATCTCACCAATCCTCTAAGTCCCAAGTGTCCAGCCTTATGCCACATCCAGCGGTCGTTGTAGATAGGGTCATTCCAGATTTCATCAGAGACCCTGAAGGAATTGTAAAGCATTTGCCTGTTTTTTTGTTTTGTTTGTGAAATTCCTTTTGATAGTGGATTTCAGCTGATTCTCGCTGCCATGTTTATGCCAGTCTAGACACTTGATTCCCTTACAGAGACATATCAATACATAGGTTTTAAGATTCTTACTAGTCAGATATATTCTTCTGTGGGAAATATAGGGTTTTGAGTCCCTTTCACTGTGGAAGGTGTAGGTCTTGTCTATTCCATAGTTGGTTTTTGGAACGGTACCTGTGCTTATATCAAACTCTGGTTTTATGCATCACCCCACCTCTCCTTCCCCCTTAAGCAGACATAAGAGTGTTTTCCAAATGTGAGACTCTGTTCTCTTTCCTAGCTCAGTTCAAGTGTAGCCATGTTTACAGGATCTTCGTAAGTGATATCTTATGATAACTTGCTTTTTCTGTGTGACTTATTTCACTTAGAATCATCGAACCTCATTCCACTCATTTTGCTGCTACTGGTCTTATGACATTGATTTCATGGCTGAGGGATATTCCATCGTACGTAAGTACCACAATTTTTTGAACCATTTTTATATTTCCTGGGATATTTAAGGTGTACCCATGTTGAGGTTCTTGTAAGCAGTGCAGCCCTAAACGTTGGGGTGGCTCTGTCTTATTGATTTTCAGTTTTCCCAAGGTATATTCCCTAGACTGGAAGTGCCCTTGGCTGTGTAGCTCTGTTGTTTACTTGTTTTAGGGAACACAATTCACTCCACCAGAGAGGCAGTTGGCAATTTACATCCTGCCCATCAGCATAACAATGCTCCCTGTTCTCCAGGGCCTGTCTTGCCTTTCTGGTTTTTACACATTTTGCGGATGTCCCTTTTGACCGGTGGGAAGTGATACTTCTTTGTAGTGCAGATTTGCATTGCCTGCTTGCTTGCTTGGCCAAAAAGGTCGTATGCATTTTCTCCTGAAAATATTCAGCAGAAAATGCAAACGCCCTTTTTGGCCAAGTGCATCATTGTCGAAGTTGTGCCCCACTTCTGGTGCTTTAAAGGAGATTCCAACATACCTCTTGAAATCTGTTTCCTGCTATTCTGCCTCGATTTCATGTCCACCTCGTTGCCTTCCCTCAACAGATTTTTGGATGATAGTTGTCCTTTATTACTCTTCCAGTTTGTGAATTGCTGTGCCCTGAGCCCCATTTTTCAACTCATTTTTTGTGAGCTGACCGCAAATGCAAAATTTTGGTTCAGGACCTCTACTTGTTCCCCGTGGGTGGCTGAGACTTTGGTTAATTCTTCTTCCTCCCGTGAAATTAGAGTGACATGTGCCCGTCCAAATGCCTAACAGCTACTCTCTCATTGGTTCTCCCTCTTCCCTTTCATCCTCTGCCAAATTGGCAATGTGTGCGAACCAGGAGGTTAAAGGGGCTGTCTCTCCAAGTTTTGAGATTGATAGTAAATCAGTTGGAAAGTCACACCTGAGCACCAGGAGAGGGACTATTATTTGAGTTTTAGAAACCGTTCGTATTCACAGTGTGTCCATTCTCTAGGTTTCCCGTACATGTTATAGCTGTAGTAATATTCCCTTCAACCTGGAGAGTTGGGACCCAAGGAGTGGGTGCCATGCATTATTGCTTTAAAGGGTCTGCATTTGCTCACCCAATCTCACCAATCCTCTCAGTCCCAAGGGTCCAGCCTTATGCCACATCCAGCTGTCCTTGTAGATAGGGTTATTCCAGGTTTCATCAGAGACCCTGAAGGAATTGTAAAGAATTTCCCTGTTTTTTTGTTTTGTTTGTGAAATTCGTTTTGATAGTGGATTTCAGCTGATTCTCGCTGCCATGTTTATGCCAGTCTAGACACACTTGATTCCCTTACAGAGACATATCAATACATAGGTTTTAAGATTCTTACTAGTCAGATATATTCTTCTGCGGGAAATATGGGGTTTTGAGTCCCTTTCACTGAGGAAGGTGTAGGTCTTGTCTATTCCATAGTTGGTTTTTGGAACGGTACCTGTGCTTATATCAAACTCTGGTTTTATGCATCACCCACCTCTCCTTCCCCCTTAAGCAGGCATAAGAGTGTTTTCCAAATGTGAGACTCTGTTCTCTTTCCTAGCTAAGTTCAAGTGTAGCCATGTTTACAGGATCTTCATAAGTGATATCTTATGATAAGTTGCTTTTTCTGTGTGACTTATTTCACTTAGAATCATCGAACCGGAATCCACTCATTTTGCTGCTACTGGTCTTATGACATTGATTTCATGGCTGAGGGATATTCCATCGTACGTAAGTACCACAATTTTTTGAACCAATTTTATATTTCCTGAGATATTTAAGGTGTACCCAAGTTGAGGTTCTTGTAAGCAGTGCAGCCCTAAATTTTGGTGTGGCTCTGTCTTATTGATTTTCAATTTTCTCAAGGTATATTCCCTAGACTGGAAGTGCCCTTGGCTCTGTAGCTCTGTTGTTTACTTGTTTTAGGGAACACAATGCACTCCTCCAGAGAGGGAGTTGGCAATTTACATACCGCCCATCAGCATAACAATGTTCCCTGTTCTCCAGGGCCTGTCTTGCCTTTCTGGTTTTTACACATTTTGTGGATGTCCCTTTTGACCGGTGGGAAGTGATACTTCTTTGTAGTGCAGATTTGCATTGTCCACTTGCTTGCTTGGCCAAAAAGGGCATATGCGTTATCTCCTAAATATAATCAGGAGAAAACGCATATGCCCTATTTGACCAAGTGCATCATTGTCGAAGTTGTGCCCCTCTTCCTGTGCTTTAAAGGCGATTCCAACATACCTCTTGAAATCTCTTTCCTGCAATTCTGCCTCGCTTTCAAGCTGCCTCAATGCCTTCCGTCAACAGATTTTTGGATGATAGTTGTCCTTTATTACTGTGCCAGTTTGTGAATTGCTGTGCCCCTGAGCTCCATTTTTCAACTCGTTTTTTGTGAGATGAACGCAAGACCAATATTTTGGTTCGGTACCTATACTGGTTCCCAGTGGGTGACTGAGACTTTGGTTAATTCTTCTTCCTGCCAGGAAATTAGAGTGACATGTGCCCGTCCAAATGCCAAACAGCTACTCTCTCATTGGTTCTCCCTCTTCCCTTTCATCCTCTGCCTAATTGGCAACTTGTGTGAACCAGGAGGTTAAATGTGCTGTCACTCTACGTTGGGAGATTGATAGTAAAGCAGTTTGAAAGTCAAACGTGAGCACTAGGAGAGGGACTATTAGTTGAGTTTTAGAAACCTTTCGTATTCACACTGTGTCCATTCTCTAGGTTTCCTTTACATGTTATAGCTCTAGTAATATTCCCTTCAACCTGGAAAGTTGGGACCCATGGAATGGGTGCCATGCGTTATTGCTTTAAAGGGTCTGCATTTGCTCACCCAATGTCACCAATTCTCTCATTCCCAAGTGTCCAGCCTTATGCCATATCCAGCTGTCCTTGTAGTTAGGGTCATTCCAGGGTTCATCAGAGACTGAAGGAATGGTAAAGAATTTCCATGTTTTTTTTGTTTTGTTTTTTAAATTCCTTTTTATAGTGAGTTTAGGCTGATTCTCGCTCCCATGTTTATGCCAGTCTAGAAACACTTGATTCCCTTATGGTGTCATATCAATACATAGGTTATAAGATTCTTACTAGTCACATATATTCCTCTGCGGGAAATATGGGGTTTTGAGTCCCTTTCACTGAGGAAGGTGTATGTCTTCTGTATTCCATAGTTGGTTTTTGGAACAGTACATGTGCTTATATCAAACTCTGGTTTTATGCATCACCCCACCTCTCATTCCCCCTTAAGAAGGAATAAGAGTGTTTTCTAAATGTGAGACTCTGTTCTCTTTCCTATCTAAGTTCTGGTGTAGCCATGTTGACATGATCATCATAAGTGATATCTTATGATAAGTTTCTGTTTCTGTGTGACGTTGTTCACTTAGAATCATCGTACCTGAATCCACTCATTTTGCTTCTACTGGTCTTATGACATTGATTTCATGGCTGAGGGATATTCCATCGTACGTATGTACCACAAATTTTTGAACCATTTTTATATTTCCTGGGATATTTAAGGTGTACCCAAGTTGAAGTTCTTGTAGGCAGTGCCGCCCTAAATTTTGGGGTGGCTCTGTATTATTGTTTTTCAGTTTTCCCAAGGTTTATTCCCTAGACTGGAAGTGCCCTTGGCTCTGTAGCTCTGTTCTTTACTTGCTTTAGGGAACACAATACACTCCTCCAGGGAGGCAGTTGGCAATTTACATCCCGCCCATCAGCATAACAAGGCTCCCTGTTCTCCAGGGCCTCTCTTGCCTTTCTGGTTTTTACATATTTTGTGGATGTCCCTTTTGACCGGTGGGAAGTGATACTTCTTTGTAGTGCCGAATTGCATTGCCTTCTTGCTTGCTTGGCCAAAAAAGGCGTATGCGTTTTCTCTTGAATATCTTCAGGAGAAAACGAATACGCCCTTTTTGGCCAAGTGCATCATTGTCGAAGTTGTGCCCCTCTTCGTGTGCTTTAAAGGCGATTCCAATGTACCTCTTGAAATCTGTTTCCTGCTATTCTGCCTCGATTTCAAGTCCACCTCGTTGCCTTCCCTCAACAGATTTTTAGACGATAGTTTTCCTTTATTATTCTGTCAGTTTGTGAATTGCTGTGCCCCTGAGCCCCATTTTTCAACTCGTTTTTTGTGAACTGACCGCAAGTCCAAAATTTTGGTTCAGGACCTATACTGGATCCCGGTGGGTGGCTGAGAATTTGGTTAATTCTTCTTCCTGCCGGGAAATTAGATTGACATGTGACCGTCCAAATGCCTAACAGCTACTCTCTCATTGGTTCTCCCTCATGCCTTTCATCCTCTGCCAATTTGGCAACGTGTGTGAACCAGGATGTTAAAGGGGCTGTCTCTCCAAGTTGGGAGATTGATAGTAAAGCAGTTGGAAAGTCAAACCGGAGCACCAGGAGAGGGACTATTCGTTGAGTTGTAGAAACCATTCGTATTCACAGTGTGTCCATTCTCTAGATTTCCTGTATATGTTATTGCTGTAGTAATATTCTCTTCAACCTGCAGAGTGGGACCCATGGAATGGTTGTCATGCATTATTGCTTTAAAGGGTCTGCATTTGCTCACCCAATCTCACCAATCCTCTCAGTCCCAAGTGTCCAGCCTTATGCCACATCCAGCTGTCACTGTAGATACAGTCATTCAAGGTTTCATCAGCGACCCTGAAGGAATTGTAAAGAATTTCCCAGTTTTTTTGTTTTGTTTTTGAAATTCCTTTTTATAGTGGGTTTGAGCTGATTCTCGCTGCCATGTTTATGCCAGTCTAGACACACTTGATTCCCTTACGGAGACATATCAATACATAGGTTTTAAGATTCTTACTAGTCAGATTTATTCCTCTGCGGGAAATATGGGGTTTTGAGTCCCTTTCACTGAGGAAGGTGTAGGTTTTGTCTATTCCATAGTTGGTTTTTGGGACGGTATCTGTGCTTATATAAAACTCTGGTTTTATGCATCCCCCCCACCTCTCCTTCACCCTTAAGCAGGCATAAGTGTGTTTTCTAAATGTGAGACTCTGTTCTCTTTCCTAACTCAGTTCATGTGTAGCCATGTTTACAGGATCTTCATAAGTGATATCTTATGATAAGTTTCTTTTTCTGTGTGACTTATTTCACTTAGAATCATCGAACCTGAATCCACTCATCATTTTGCTTCTACTGGCCTTATGACATTGATTTCATGGCTGAGGGATATTCCATCATACGTAAGTACCACAATTTCTTTACCATTTTTGTCTTTCCTTGGATATTTAAGGTGTCCCTGATTCGAGGTTCTTGTAAGCAGTGCTGCCCTAAATTTTGGGGTGGCTGTGTCTTATTGATATTCAGTTTTCCCAAGGTATTTTCCCATGACTGGAAGTGACTTAGGTTGTGAAGCTCTGTTGTTTACTTCTTTTAGAGAACACAATGCACTCCTCCAGGGTGGCTGTTGGCAATTTACATCCCACCCATGAGCATAACAAGGCTTACTGTTCTCCAGAGCCTGTCTTGCCTTTCTGGTTTTTACACATTTTGCAGATGACCCTTTTGACCGGTGGGAAGTGATACTTATTTGTAGTGCAGATTTGCATTGTGCAGTTGCTTGGTTGGTCAAAATCGGCGTATGCGTTTTCTCCTGAATATATTCAGGTGAAAACACATACGCCCTTTATGGACAATTCCATAATTGTCGAAGTTGTGATGCTTTTCCTGTGTTTAAAGGCAATTCCAATATACTTCTTGAAATCTGTTTCGTGCAATTCTGCATCATTTTAAAGTCTGCCTCGTGGCTGTCCCTCAACAGATTTTTGGAAGAGAGTAGTCCTTTATAACTCTGCAAGTTAGTGAAATGCTGTGCCGCTGTGCTCCAGTTCTCAACTCGCGTTTTTGTGAGCTGACCGCAAATCCATAGTTTTGCTTCAGGACCTGTACAGGTTCCGGGGGGGGGGGCAGGCTGACAGTTTGGTTAATTCTTCTTCGTGACGGGAAATTAGAGTGACATGTGGCCGTCCAAATGCCTACAGCTACTCTCTCATTGGTTCTCCCTTTTCCCTTATATCCTCTGAACAATGTGCCAACTGTGTGAAACAGGTTATAGGGGTTGACTCTCCAAGTTGGGAGATTGATATTAAAGCAGTTGGAATGTCAAGTTGGAGCACAAGGAGAGAAGAAGAATTAGTAGAGTTTTAGAAACCTTTCTCCATCAGAGGGTGTCCATTCTCTAGGTTTCCCATACATGTTATAACTGTAGTGATATTCCCATCTACCTGGAGAGTTGGGAACCATGGAATGATGGGCAGGAATTATTGCTTTAGAGGGTCTGCCTTTTCTCACCCAATCTCACCAATCGTCTCAGTCCCAAGTGACCAGCCTTATGCCACATCCAGCTGTCGTTGTAGACAGGGTCATTCCAAGTTTCATCAGAACCCCTGAAGGTATTGTGTAAGAATTAAACTGTTTTTTGTTTTGTTTTGAAATTCATTTTTATAGTGGGTTTGAGCTGCTTCTCACTGCCGTGTTTATGTCGTCCTAGGCACACTTGGTTCCTTTACGGAGACATATCAATACATAGGTTTTAAGATTCTTACTAGTCAGATATATTTCTCTGCCGGGAATTAGGGTGTTGAGTCCCGTTCACTGAGGAAGGAGTAGGGCTTGTCTCTTCTGTATTTGGATTATGGAATGTTACCTGTGCTAATATCAAACTCTGGTTTTGTGTGTCTCCCCACCTCTCCTTTCCCCTTAAGCAAGCATAAGTGTGTTTTCTATATCTGAGACACTGTTCTCTTTCCTAATTCAGTTCATATGTAGCCATGTTTACATTCCCTTCATAAGTGATATCTTATGTCAGAATGCACTATGGCCCTTGTCATAATAATGCTCCATGACCCCTGTCATCACAATGCTCTATGCCCTGCTCATCACAATGCTCCATGTCCCTTGTCATCACAATTCTCCACGTCCTTGTCATCACAATGCTACATGACACTTCTCATCACAATGTTACATGCTCTTGTCATCACAATTCTCCATGCACTTGTCATTGCAATGTTCCATGCCCCCTGTCATAGCAAGCTCCAAGTGTTTGTCATCACAATGCTTCATGACCTTGTCATCAAAATTCTCAATGGCCCTTGTCATCACAATGCTCCGTGCCCTTGTCATCACAATGCTCCATGACCCCTGTCATCACAATGCTCCCTGACACCTGTCATCACAATGCTTCATGCCCCTTGTCATTACAGTGCTTCATGATGCTCGTCATCACAATTACGCAAGGTCTTCTCATCACAGTGCTCCACGGTTTTGCCATCACAATTCTCCATACCCTGGTCATCTCAAAGCTCAATGTCCCTCGTCCTCACAATTCTCCACTTCCTTGTCATCACAATGCTCCATGGCACTTCTCATCACAATGTTGTATGCTCTTGTCATCACAATACTCCATGCACTTGTCATCGCAATGCTCCATGACACCTGTCATAGGAAGCTCCATGCGCTTGTCATCACAATGTTTCACGACCTGGACATTAAAATTATCAGTGGACCTTGTCATCTCAATGCTCCATGCCCTTGTCATCAAAATGCTCCTTTACGTTTGTCACAACAATCCTCCATGACACTTGGCATCACAATGCTCCGTGTTATTGTCATCACAATGGAACATGACATATGTCATCACAATGCTCCCTGACACCTGTCTTCACAATACTCCATGACCTTGTCATCACAATGCTTCATGCCCTTGTCATCACAATGTGCCATGCCCACTGTCATCACAATAATCCATGAAACTTGTCAGACAAATGCTCCATGACCCTTTTCATCAAAATGCTCCATGAACACTGTCATCACAATGCACCATGCCCATCATCATAATGCTTCATGCTATTGTCATCACAATGAAATCAAAATGCTCCATGACCTCTGTCATCACAATGCTCCAAACCCTTGTGATCACAATGTTCCATAACACTTGTCATCACAATGCCCCATGACGCTGGTCATCACAATTATCCATGGACTTCTCATCACAATGCCCCATGACATTTGTCATCACAATGCTCAATACACATGTCATCACAATGCTCCCTTACTCTTGCCATCGGTATGCTCCTTGAACCCTTTCATGACAAGGCTCCATGCCTTTTTCATCACAATGATCCATGCACTTTTCATCACAATGCTCCATGCCCTTGTCATCACAATGGTCCTAGACCCCTGTAATCACAATGCTCCATGCCCCTTTTCATCAGAATGCTCCATGAGACTTGGCATCACAAGGCTCCATGGACTTCTCATCACAATGCTCCAGGACGTTGTCATCAAAATGCTCCATTCCCTTATCATCAAAATGCTCCATGACCCCTGTCATCACAATACTCCATGAACATTTTCAGCCCAATGCTCCATGACCTTCTCATTACAATGCTCCATGACCAATATCATCACAATGCTCCATGACCACTGTCATCACAACGCTCCATGACACCTGACAACACAATGATCCGGTACTCTTGTCATCACAATGCTCCATTCCCTAGTCATCACAATGCTCCATGACCCCTGTCATCACAAAACTCCATGAACATTTTCAGCCCAATGCTCCATGACACTTGGCATCACAATGATGCATGCCCTTGTCATCCCAATGCTCCTTGACCCCTGTAAACACAATGCTCCTTGACGCTTGCCATCACAGTGCTCCTGGACACCTGTCATCTCAATGCTCCATGCCTTTGTCAGCAAAATGCTACATGACCCTGTCATTACGATGCTCTATTCGCTTGTCATCACAATACTCCATGAACCTTGGGATCACATTGCTTCCTGCCCTTGTCATCACAATGCTCCATGTTCCCTGAAATCAAAATGATCCAAGACCTCTGTCCTCACAATGCTCCAAACCCTTGTGATCACAATGTTCCATAACACTTGTCATCACAACGCTCCATGATGCCTTTCATCACAATACTCCATGCCCTTTTCATCACAATGCTCCATGACCTTTGTCATCATAATTTTCAATACACTTGTCATCACAATGCTCCCTGACACTTGTCGTCAGAATGCTCCTTGAAACCTGTCACGAAAAGGCTCCATGCCTTTTTCATCACAATGCCCCATGCCGTTTTCATCACAATGCTCCATGCCAATGTCATCAAATTACTCCACAAGCTTGTCATCAGAATGCTCCCTGACCCTTGTCATCACAATGCTCCAAGCCATTGTCATCACAATGCTCCATTACCTTTGTCATCAGAATCCTCCATGACACTTGGCAACACAATGCTCCATACCATTGTCATCACAATGGGCCATTACATATGTCATCACAATGCTCCCTGACACCTGTCTTCACAATACTGCATGACCTGGTCATCACAGTGCTCCATGCCTTTGTCATCACAATGAGCCATTCCAACTGTCATCGCAATAATCCATGAAACTTATTAGACCAATGCTCAATGCCCTTGTCATCACAATGTTCCATGCCCTTCTTATCACAATGCTCCACGACCCCTGTCATCACAACTCTCCGTGACTCCAGTCATCACAATGCTTCATGACCTTTGTCATCACAATGGTCCATGCCCTCCTCATCTACAGTCTCTGTGACTTTTTAACCACAATGCTCCATGAACTTTTCATCACAATGCTCTTTGACCCTTGTCATCACAATGCTCTATGCCTTTCTCAGCACAATGCTCCATGACCCTTGTCATCACAATGCTCCATGCGCTTGTCAGCACAATGCTCCATGACCCATGTCATCACAATGCGCCATGCGCTTGTCATCACAGTGCTCCACAATCTTGTCATCACAATGCTCCATAAACCTTGTCATCACAATGCTCCATGCACTTCTCATCAAAATGCTCTCTCACCACTGATATCACAATGTTACATCACTATTCATCACAATACTCCCTCACCCCTGTCATCACAATGTTCCATGACTCCTGTCATCACAATTCTACATGCACTTATCATCACAATGTTCGATGACCCCTGACATCACAATGTTCCATAACCCCTGTCATCAAAATGCTCCATGAACCATTTCATCAAAATGCTCAATGACCCCTGACATCACAATGTTCCATAACCCCTGTCATCAAAATGTTGCATGACCCTTTTCATCAAATTGTTCCATGACCCTGTCATCGCAATGCTCCCTGCCCTTCTCATCACAATGCACCACGCCCTTGTCATCAAAATGCTCCATGACCTTTGTCATCACAAAGATCCATGACCCTTTGCATCACAATGCTCCATGTCATGGTCATCACAATGCTCCATGAACGCTCTCATCACATTGCTCCATGCCATTGTCATCACAATGCTACCTGACACATGTCATCAGAATGCTCCATGGCCTTCTCATCACAATGCTCCATGCCCTTGCCATCACAATGCTCCATTACACCTGTGATAACAATGCTCCATTACCCCTGCCATCACGATGTTCCATGGCCTTGTCATTACAAGGCTCCATGACCCTTCTCATCACAATGCTCCAAGACCCCTGTAATCACAATGCTCCATGCCCCTTTTCATCTCAATGATCCATGAACCCTGTCATCATAATGCACCATGCCCATCATCATAATGCTTCATGCTATTGTCATCACAATGAAATCAAAATGATCCATGACCTCTGTCATCACAATGCTCCAAACCCTTGTGATCACAATGTTCCGTAATACTTGTCATCACAACGCCCCATGATGCTGGTCATCACAATTATCCATGGACTTCTCATCACAATGCTCCATGACCCTTGTCATCACAATTCTCAATACACTTGTCATCACAATGCTCCCTGACACCTGTCGTCAGTATGCTCATTGAACCCTGTCATGACAAGTCTCCATGCCTTTTTCATCACAGTGATCCATGCCCTGTTCATCACAATGCTCCATGCCATTGTCATCACAATACTCCACAAGCTTGTCATCAGAATGCTCCGTGACACTTGTCATCACAATGATCCATGACCCCTGTCATCACAATGCTCCATGACACCTGTCATCACAATGCTCCATGCCCCTTGTCATTACAGTGTTCCATGATGCTCGTCATCACAATTATCCATGGTCTTCTCATCACAGTGCTCCACGGTCTTGCCATAACAATGCTCCATGCCCTGGTTATGACAATGCACCATGTCCCTTGTCATCACAATTCTCCACGTCCTTGTCATCACAGTGCTCCATGACAGTTCTCATCACTATGTTACATGCTCTTGTCATCACAATTCTCCATGCACTTGTCATCGCAATGCCCCATGACCCCTGTCATAGCAAGCTCCATGCCTTTGTTATCACAATGCTTCACGACCTTTTCATCAAAATTCTCACTGCCCGTTGTCATCACAATGGTCCATGCCCTTGTCATCACAATGATCCAAGCCCTTGTCATCACAATGCTCCATTACCTTTGTCATCACAATCCTCCATAACACTTGGCATCACAATGCTCCATGCCATTGTCATCACAATGGACCATGAAATATGTCATCACAATGCTCCCTGACACCTGTCTTCACAATACTCCATGACCTTGTCTTCACAATGCTCCATGACCTTGTCATCACAATGTGCCATGCCCACTGTCAACACAATTATCCATGAAACTTGTCAGACCAATGCCCTATGCCCCTGTCATCACAAAGCTCCATGCCCTTGTCATCACAATGCTCCATGACCCCAGTCATCACAATTCTCCGTGACTCCAGTCTTCACAAGGCTTCATGACCTGTGTCATCACAATGGTCCATGCCCTCATCATCACAAGGCTCTGTGAACTTTGTCACCACAATGCTCCATGAACTTTTCATCACAATGCTCCGTGACACTTGTCATCACAATGCTCCGTGCCTTTGTCAACTCAATGCTCCATGACCCTTGTCATCACAATGCTCCACAACCTTGTCATCACAATGCTCCATAAAGATTGTCATCACAATGCTCCATGCACTTCTTATAAAAATGCTCTCTCACCACTGATATCAACATGTTCCCTCACTAGTCATCACAATACACCCACTCCCCTGTCATCACAATGGTCCTTAAACCCTGTCATGGAAATGTTCCATGACCCTTGACATCTCAATGTTCCATAACCCCTGTCATCAAAATGTTCCATGACACTTTTCATCAAATTGCTCCATGACCCTGTTATCACAATGCTCCCTGCTCTACACAACAGAATGCACCACACCTCTTGTCATCAAAATGCTCCATGACCTTTGTCATCACAAAGCTCCATGACCCTTGGCATCACAATGCTGCATGCCATTGTCATCACAATGCTCCATGAAACCTCTCATCACATTGTTCCATGCCCTTGTCATCACAGGCTACATGATGCTTTTCATCACAATGCTCGATGCCATTCTTATCACAATGCTCCATGCGCTTGTCATTACAATCCTCCATGACCCATGTATCACAGTGTTCCATGCCCTGGTCATCACAATGCTCCATGACCCCTGTCATAAAAATGCTCCATGACCACTGCCATCACAATGTTCCACGGCCTTGTCATCACAAGGCTCCATGACCCTTGTCATCACAGTGCTCCAAGACCCCTGTAATCACAATGCTCCATGCCCTTGTCATCACAAAGCTCCATGACGCATGTCATCAGAATTCTCCATGGCCTTCTCATTCACGATGCTCCATGACCTTGTCATCACAATGCTCCAAGACTCCTGTAATCACAATGCTCCATGCCCCTTTTCATCTCAATGCTCCATGAACCCTGTCATCACAATGCAGCATGCCCATCATCATAATGCTTCAGGCTATTGTCATCACAATGAAATCAAAATGCCTCATGACCTCTGTCATCACAATGCTCCAAATCCTTGTGATCAAAATGTTCCATAACACTTATCATCACAACGCCCCATGACGCTCGTCATCACAATTATCCATCGTCTTCTCATCACAATGCTCCATGACCTTTGTCATCACAATGCTCAATACCCTTGTCATCACAATGCTCCCTGACACTTGTCGTCAGTATGCTCCTTGAACCCTGTCATGACCAGGCTCCATGCCTTTTTCATCACAATGATCCATGCCCTTTTCATCACAGTGCTCCAAGACCCCTGAAAACACAATGCTCCATGCCCTTGTCCTCACAAAGCTCCATGATGCATGTCATCAGAACGCTCCATGGCCTTCTCATCCCAATGCTCCATGCCCTTGTCACCACAATGCTCCAAGACCTCTGTAATCACAATGCTGCATGCCCCTTTTCCTCAGAATGCCCCATGAGACATGTCATCACAAGGCTCCATGGTCTTCTCATCACAATGCTCCAGTACCTTGTCATCACAATGCTCCATGACGCCTCTCATCACAACACTCCATGAACATTTTCAGCCCAATGGTCCATGACCTTCTCATCACAATGCTCCCTGACCCCTGTCATCACAATGCTCCATGACCACTGTCATCACAACGCTCCATGAACCCTGACGACACAATGATCCGGGACTCTTGTCATCAAAATGCTCCATGAACCTTGTCATCACAATGATCCATGCTCTTGTCATCCCAATGCTCCATGACCCCTGTAATCACAATGCTCCATGACGCTTGTCATCAAAGTGCTCCATGAACCTTGTCATCACAATGCTCCTTGCCTTTGTCAGCAAAATGCTACATAATCTTGTCATCACAATGCTCCATGCGCTTGTCATCACAATCCTCCATGACCCTTGAGATCACATTGCTTCATGCCCTTGTCATCTCGCTCTTGCCTTTCTGGTTTTTACAGATATACAGATGTCCCTTTCGACCGGTGGGAAGTGACAATTCTTTGTAGTGTGGATTTGCATTGCATGCTTGCTTCATTGGCCAGAAAGGACGTATGCGTTTTCTCCTGAATATATTCAGGGGAAAAGGCATACGCCCTTTTTGGCCAAGTGCATCACCGTCCAAGTTGGGATGCTTTTTCTGTGCTTCAAAGGCGATTCCAATTTACCTCTTGAAATATGTTTTGTGCAATTCTGCCTCATTTTCAAGTCCGCTTCATTGCCTTCCCTCAACAGATTTCTGGAAGAGAGTAGTCCTTTATAACTCTGCAGGTTTTTGAATTGCTGGGCCCCTGAGCTCCAATTTTCAAATCCCATTTTTGTGAGCTGGCCGCAAATCCACAATTTTGCTTCAGGACCTATACTGGTTCCAGGGGTGGCTTTATTGGTTCGCTGTGGGTGGCTGAGGCTTTGGTTAATTCTTCTTCCTGACGGGAAATTAGAGTGACATGTGCCCGTCCAAATGCCTACATCTACTCTCTGATTGGTTCTCCCTCTTCCCTTTCATCATCTGCACAAATAGCAAACTGTGCGAACCAGGAGGTTATAGGGGCTGACTCTCCTAAGTTGGGAGATTGATAGTAAAGCAGTTGGAATGCCAAAGTGGAGCACAAGGAGAGGAAAAATTAGGAGAGTTTTAGAAACCTTTCGCCATCACAGGGTGTCCATTCTCTAGGTTTCCCATACATGTTATATCTGTAGTGATATTCCCTTCTACCTGGAGATTTGGGACCCATGGAATGGTGGCATGCATTACTACTTTAAAGGTTCTGCATTTTCTCTCCCAATCTCACCAGTCCTCTCAGTCCCAAGTGTCCAGCCTTATGTCTCATCCAGCTGTCTTTGCAGATAGGGTCATTCCAGGTTTCATTAGAACCCCTGAAGGAATTGTGTAAGAATTTTGCTGTTTTTTGGTTTTGTTTTTGAAATTCATTTTTATTATGGGGTTGAGCTGGTTTTCACTGACCTGTTTATGCCAGTCTAGACACAATTGATTTCCTTACGGAGACATATGAATACATAGGTTTTAAGATTCTTACTAGTCAGATATATTCCTCGGCGGGGAATAGGGGTGTTGAGTCCCATTCACTGAGGAAGGTGTAGGTCTTGTCTATTCTGTATTTGGTTTATGGAATGGTACCTGTGCTAATATCATACTCTGGTTTTATGCATCACCCCACCTCTCCATTCCCCTGAAGCAGGCATAAGAGTTTTTTTCTAAATGTGAGACTCTGTTCTCTTTCCTAATTCAGTTCATGTGTTGTGATATTGACATTCCCTCTATAAGTGATATCTTATGATAAGATTCTTTTTCTGTGTGACTAATTTCCCTTAGAATCATCATACCTAAATCCAGTCATTATGCTGCTACTGGCCTTATATACACTGATTTCACGTCTGAGTGATATTCCGTTGTACAAAATTACCACAAGTTCTTTATGCATTTCTCTTTTTCCTGGGATATTTTAGGTGTACCAAAGTTGAGGTTCTTGTATGCAGAGCAGCCCTAAACTTTGGGGTGCCTGTGTCTTATTGATATTTAGTCTTCCCAAGTCATATGCCCGTGAGTTGAAGTCCCCTTTGCTTGGGGGCTTTGTATTTTAGAAGTTTTAGGAAACAGCATACACTTCTTCAGAGTGGCTCTTGGATATTTATACCCCACCCATCAGCGTGACTAGGCTCCCTGTTTTCCATGGCCTCTCCTGCATTTCTGGTTTGTACACATTTTTTGGATTGCCTTTCTGAGCAGTGGAAATTGAGACTCCTTTGTTGTGCAGATTTGCATTTCCCTCTTGCTTGGTTGGCCAAAAACTCTGCATGTGTTTTTTTCCTGAAGATATTCACGAAAAAAACGCATACACCCTTTTGCCCAACTGCATCATTTTAGAAATTCTGCTGCTTTTCATATGCTTTAAATGTGAGTACAATCTACCTTTTGAAATCTGTTTCCTGCAATTCTGCCTCTCATTCAAATCCTCTTCGTTGCCTTACCTGAATATATTTTTGGACGTTGGTTAACATTTATATCTTTGCAGGTCTTTGAATTGTCTGCTCCTGAGCTCCATTTTGCAACTCGCTTTTTTTGTGAGCTGGCCGCCAAACCATTGGATTGCTTCCGGCCCTATTCTGGTTCTGGGGAGGCAGGCTGAGCCTTTGGTTAATTCTTCTTCCTAATGGGAAATTAGAGTGACATGTGCCTGTCAAAACTCCTACAGCTAATCTCTCATTGGTTCCCCCTCTTCCCATTTACCCTCTGCACAAATTGCAAACTGTGGGAAACAGGAGGTTAAAGGTGCTGATTCTCCAAGTGGGGAGGTTGTTAGTAATGTGGCTGGAATGGCGAACCCCAGCAGCAGGAGATCAAAAATGAGGTGCATTTTAGACACCTTTCCTGAGCACACGGTGTACATTCATCTCGGTTTCGCAGGCATGTTTTCGCTGTCAGAAGACTCCCTTGAACCTGCAGATTTGGGACCCATGGAATGGGTACCAGGCAGTATTACTTTAAAAGGTCTGCATTTCCTCACCCAGCCTCTCTAACATCTCTTAGCGTGCATAGCTTCCAGCCTTATATAATCATCCTGCTGTGGGTCTACATGTGTTCAATCCATGTTACATCGTAGCCCTTCAACAAAAGTTGTAAGAATTTTTGTCTGTCTCACTGTTTTTATAAATAGTTTTAAATTTATTTTTATATTGGTTACAGCTGATTTTCAAAGCTCTGTTTTTTGCTGCTGTACATCCACTTGATTCATGTACTGTGAGACAACAATAACTTCTTTTTCAGATGCTTACCAGTCATATGTATTATTTTCCAGTGACTTGAGTGGGCTGAGTGCAGTTCTTTGAGGTACCGTGTAGGCCTTGTCAGTTATTCAATTTGGTACTTGGAATGGTATCTTTGCTAATTTCAACCTCCTGGATAATACCTCACCATTCCCCACCTTTCCCATTTAGCAGCCTTATGTCTATTTTCTACATATTTGACTATGTTTCTGTTTTGTAATTTATTTCATGTGTAGCCATTTTTGATTCCACCTTTAAGTGACATCTTATGATATGTGTCTTTTTCTTTCTGACATATGTCACTTAGAATGATCTTATGTAACTCCTCCAGAGTTGTTACAACTGGCCTTATTTCATTGATTTCTGGATGAGTAATATTCCACTCTACATAAGTACCCCATCTCTTTTATCCATTTTATCCTTCCAGGGACATTTAGGTTATATCCAAGTTGAGGCCCTTTTTAACAGAGAGGTGGTAAACGTTCGGGTGCCTGTTTTCTGTCGATTTTTGTTTTTCCCAAGGTACACGCCCATGAGTGCAAGTGCCCTATGCTCTGTAGCTCATTTTTTAGATGTTTTACAAACACAATACACTTCTCCAGAGTGGCCGTTGGCAAATTACATTTCCACTATCAGCCTCACAGGGCTCCCTTTTCTCCTCGCCCTGTCCTGCATTTCTGGTGTTTACACTTTATGTGGATGGCCCTTCTGACTGATGTGAAGTGATACATTTTGTGATATTGATTTCCAGTGCCCACCTGTTGGGTTGGATAAAAAGTGTGTATGGCCTTTACTTGAATATATTCAGAAAAAATGCATACACCCTTTTTGGCCAACTGCATCATTGGCGATGTTCAGCCCCTTTTCTTGTGCTTTAATGGGGAGTCCTTTCTACCTCTTCAAATCTGTTTCCTGCCACTCTCCCTTGCTTACAAGTCCTTTTCTGTGACTTACCTCAAGACATTTTTCGACGATAGATATTTTCAACTCTGCAGTTTCATGAATTTTAGTGCCCCTGAGTTCCATTTTTCAACTTGTGTTTTTGGAAACTGGACACAAAACAGCGGGATTTCCTCTAGCCCTATTCTGTTTCCGTGGGCAATTCTAGCCTTTGATGAATTTGTGTTCTGGATTGGAAATTAGGGTGGCATGTGCCTGTCCGAACACCTAAGACATGTCTCTATATTTTTCTCATCCTTCCGCTACATCCTCTGGACAAATTCCAAACTGTGTGCAACAGGATGTTGACGGTGCTGATATCACCAAGTGAGGAGATTGTTAGGAAAGATGCTGGAGGGTTGAACCCGAGCACCAGGCGATGAGGAGATGAGGTGCCTTTTCCAAACTCTTTCCGATCAAACGGTGTACCATCCTCTAGGTGTGACAGGCATGTTTTAGCTGTAGGAAGGGTCCCGTGCATGTAAGGAGAACACCAGGGATTTTTCCAAATCAGTGCCTCCCCGAACCCCAAACTGGGGAATTTTTAAGCTACGGCTACACGTATGTCCTTTAAGGGCCTTGGGAAATAGGCAGAGCCCAAACTTTAGATGACTGAAATCTTCAGAGTCAGAGCGCTCACCATCGGCCTTGCTTAGGTTACATTTTATCTGTCATTGATAGATGATGTCAATAAAAATATCTATTCTTTTTCAGATTATTTCGCCTTATAGGTTATTGCAAAATATTCAGTGTAGTTCCCTGTGCTATACAGTAGTTCCTTGTTGATGATCTATTTTATACATAGCAGTGTGTATGTGTTAATCCCAAACTGTTAATTTATCCCTTCTCCTACCTTTCCCCTTTGGTAATAATAAATTATAAGGTTTTATACTTCTCAGAAATGGGGGAGCTGAAAGAGAGGTATCATTTTCAATGGAAATGCATTCAAAACAAGATTGAAGCTTCAGCCAAGAGTATTCGATGTACATCCATGGAAATAAATCACTTCATTTCTCTAATGTTGACCTGACAAATAAGACAGACGTCTTCACTGAACTTGCTTATAGGAAAGTGATGGAAATATCAAATGTAAGTCTTAGAAACATCTTATTTTACCCGAGCATTATACACTGCTCTATGTTAACTACAGTTTGGCTCACACATCTGTTCATTGAAGTTACAATGTTCTCAATTTCTGTTACTGATCCTCCAGAGTGGACCCTAACAGGAGTCCCCGTGCCCAGTGTCATTGGAGCCAACAGATCAAGACTGAGTTTGGTTCAGAAGCAAAGGAAACATTATTTTGAAAACAGAATGGAGAGGTGAGAGCGTGCACTCCCCCATGGGCTGTGGGCTGGGCTGCTGTGTAGGGTCCCCGGCAGCGTCAGTGGGAGGGAGGGGATGGAGCTCTCGAGGGCTGAGTTGGCTGCAGCTCAGGCTCTATGCCGCAGAGTCTGCATGGGACCCCACTAGCTGAGGTGTCGACCCAGCCATTCTGCACTAGGAAATCGGGTCTGAAGTGCCGGGTGTGGGACCTCTGCATGCGGAACCCTAGGAGCACGTGAAATTAGACAAAGCACAAAGGAAAAACAGGTTAGACTTTATTTTATTGCCCAGATTCTCTTTTTATCTCCCAGGAATTTTTAATGAACGTTGCCGGAGACGAACACCTCCTCTGCTTTTTGTTCCGTTCCTTATTCTTGGGGTGTTGAGGGTGCAGACCCCTCTTTTGTAACTGCTTCATGTGGTGGTGGGAGCCCTGATACATGGGAGGAGGGTAAAAACGTCTCCACACCAGCCTCCTGGTGAGGTTGATTGTCCCAAGGCCTCCTGCCTCACTTCTCGTCCGCCTGAGCACCAGCATTGGAAGTGTTACAGATTCTAATGACCTTTAAGGGTCCAGGAAAGAGAGGCGCAGAGATGCTGCGGTGGCAGGTTTCACCCCACCCCACATATGTTCGGCGACCTTAGGCTGACAGTTTTTGCCAGACTAGATGCTCTGACCAGTAGTCTGTGCTTTCTTTAATTAGGTCCCTGAATTAATGTACAAACAGCACCATGTGTCAGAGCCCTGCCCACACAACTCCCAGACAGTCCAGGGTCAGTGGTGATCCAGGACCATGACGTCCACTGAGTCAACGGCCTTTAGAAGTAGCCAGCAGTCCAGCCGGTCATATTGGCCACCATCACCGCGGTGTCTGTAGGGTTTTCTATGGTGAAAGAGTGATATACGTTTCCCCCGCCAAGCTTATTAGCTCCCCTCTGGGTGCAGTAAGTCCTGCAAGCAGTAGTCTGCTCTTTCGGGGCACAGTCTTGTCGTTTTCTGAGAGAAACTCCAGGTCAAGTGATGGTCACATGAGTCATCTTGGGGGCCCGTTGCCCCCGTTTATCTCTCTGGGGGTTGGAGTTGGAGGGCCTCCTCACTCGAGGTCAGTGTGTCCACAGAGCGACCCCTGCAACTTCAGGGCATGATGGGTGGTTAGGATCACCACGTGGGGTCCTTTTCCCTTAGGAGGGAGCTGGCCTTGCGGGCTGCTGATTTCCAGCTTTTTAGATACCCCAGTATCCTGGCCTGATGAGTCGGTGGGCAAAGCCCTTGGTGACCATAGTTTATCATACCTGAAGGGCATTCTTGTGTTGCTCCATTTCAAGTGGTCCCAGTTTTTGCACTAAGGCTCCAAGGGTGATTAACCTTTGACCGGGTATGTAAAGGTCAAAGGGTTTAGCTAAATTAGGGAGTTCCTGGGCAAGGGTCTGTATTGACTGCTCTTTCCATTCTTGAAAGGCTGCTTCTGGATTCTATTCAAAAGGATCATCATCTTTTCGTGTCAGTGTTTCATGTAGAGGCCCAGCTATTAGACTGTAGTTAGGGATCCAGATGCAGAAAACCTTGGCCTCCCCAGGAACCCCTAAGCTGTCTTCTAGTTGTAGAAGAGGTAAGGCTGCAAATGGCTTCTTCCCTATCCTGGGATGCGTTTCTCCGAATATCTGTGAGAATGAAGCCCAGGCATGTCACCTTAGCCTGGGATATTTGAGCGTTTTTCTTGGACACCTTCTATCCTTTCTTGGCTAGGTAGTTCAGAGGCGTCTTTAGTAGGCCTGGCGATCAGAATGTCATCTGCATATTGAAGGAGGGTTCCCTTTTACAGAGGTTGAACTTTTAGGTCTTTAGAGGACATTTCCCCAATGATGGTGTGGGGATTTTTGAACCATTGGGGCAGGACGGCCCAGCATTATTGCTTTTGTTGCATGTTGTGTCCTGCCACTCACAAGCCAAAAATTCTTGTGACTCTGAGATGAATGGAATACAGAAGAAGGCATCATTGAAGTCTAATACAGAATGCCATGGCCTGGTGGAAGGTAGAATGACCAGCAGGGAGTAGGAAATAGGAGCTACTGGATGTATATCCTCGGTGGCTTCACTGACTGTCCTGATATAATTTACCAGGTCTCCAGCAGCCCATGGGGCTCTCGTGGTCAGGCCAATCCCAGGATATGGAGCTCACCTGGGCGGCACCCCTACCCCACAGCCCACGGGGCTCTCGTGGTCAAGTCCCTCCCAGGGTATGGAGCTCACCTCTGCAGCTACCCAGCAGCCCATGGGGCTCTCCTACTCAGGCCCTTCCCAGGATACAGAGCTCCCCTGGGCAGGTACCCCAGCAGGGCTGGACACACAGGAACTGTGCACATAGCCCACCTTGCAGAGAAACCACAGCTCACGTGTCGCTCACAGCTGACACAGAACACCTCAGAGCAGGACTTGAACTAACAAACAGCAGCTCTGACAGGTCTGTGACCATGGCTATCACTCTCTGCAGGCTCTTTCTGCCTGGTCTTCCAGACACTTCCACTGCAGCCAGGGCACCAGGCCTCTGTCTCCACCCACCATCACTCCTCTCCCTGACTCCTGGGTTCCTCTCATTAGGATAGGGTCTTCTTGAAGTTGTTTTCCACTCATGGACCAGATAAAATGATAAGAAAACAAGCCGCAGCTGCAGCCCCTTGTCTATCCTGACTCTCAAGAGCCCACACCTGATCCTAGGGCCTGGCCCGTTTAGCAAGTTTCATTTTCTGCAACTGTGAACCCTGAGGGGTGAGGATTGGCTGATTTTGGCAGCCTGAAACTGCCTGCCGGCCCGCCACAGGTGTCCCTGGGTTGAGGGCAATATAAACAGCACTCCAGTGAGCGACAGCCCTTGTAGCTGTGACTGACGGCATATTCTCTGCCCCGTAGGCAGTTCCGGAGCTGTGCTGGTGGGAGGGAGTGAGGGTCCGTGGCTTTGTGGGTGGCCCAGTGTGAGTGGGGCTCTGCTGGACTTTCTGAAGGAGTTGCCAGGCTGCCACCTGCTAAAGAAGAGGATGTGTCACCCATACCTGCCACTGGAATTTCTCCCCAGGCAGAGGTGAGGAAGTAAAAAAGCAGTGGGGGCCGTGGCAGGAGGGGTATCTCAGGCAGGGAAATGGAAAGCTTCCAGAAGAGCATCTGGGGACAGGACCATCCTGACTGGCCTGCAGGCACCAAGTCGGCCTGCGTGCTGTCGCTGTTGTGGCTCCACAGCCCTTTCTCTAGGCTTTCAAGCCCTTGTACATATTCAGGTGTTTTACCTGGGAAGGGTGGCAAAAGTTCAACAGCAGCTGGCCTGGGGCTCAGCTCACGGTTACTCACAGATGCCTCGGCATGGCCCCCTCTTTGCAATGAGGATGCTCCTTGCGTAGGAGTGGGCTGCTGGCTCTATGGGAGATGATTCCCCACCTCTGACCAATTTCAGAATTGTTTACAGCTGGAGCAAGTGCCCTGATAGTGTTTTCCTCTGTCTAACTGGTGGGTTCAGGTTATTTTTTTTCTTTTTTTGTTCAAGTTAGATTTTATTCCTCTTTTATGTATTTATAGATATAAGCATGGAAATCATTCATTCATATAAATACATCTGTGTGAAGGGAAGAACTTTTTTCTGTTTTATTTTTAAATTTTATTTTTTAAATTTTGAAATTTAATTTTATTTATTTATTTTATACAGCAGGTTATTATTAGTTATGTATTTTATGCATATACATGTGTACAGGTCAATCCCAATCTCCCAACTCATCCCACCACCACCACCCCATGGCTTCCCACACTAGGTGTCCATACGTGTGTTCTCTACCTCTGTGTCTCTATTTCTTCCCTGCAAACCAGTTCATCTGTACCATTTTTCTAGGTTCCACATATATGCATTAATATACCGTATTTGTTTTTCTCTTTCTGACTTACTTCATTCTGTATGACAGTCTCTAGATCCATCGACGTCTCTACAAATGACCCAGTTTCATTCCTTCTTATGGCTGAGTAATATTCCATTTTATATATGTACCACATCTTTATCCATTCGTCTGTCTGTGGGTATTTAGGTTGCTTCCATTACCTGGCTATTGTAAATAGTGCTGAAATGAGCATTGTGGTGAATGTGCCTTTTTGATTTATGGTTTTCTCTGGGTATATGCCCAGAAGCGGGATTGCTGGATCATATGGTAATTCTATATCTAGGTTTTTTAAGGAAACTCCATACTGTTCTCCATCGTGACTGTATCAATTTACATTTCCACCACTAGTGGAAGAGGGATCCTTTTGTCCACACCCTCCCCAGAATTTGTTGTTTGTAGATTTTCTGATGATGCCGATTCTAACAGGTGTGAGGTGATACCTCATTGTAGTTTTGATTTGCATTTCTCTAATAATTAGTGATGTTGAGCAGCTTTTCATGTGCGTCTTGGCCATCTCTGTGTCTTCTTTGAAGAAACGTCTCTTTAGATCTTCTGCCCATTTTTGTATTGGGTTGTTTGTTTTTTTAATATTAAGCTGCATGAGCTCTTTATATATATTGGAGATTAAACCTTTGTCCATTGATTCGTTTGCAAATATTTTCGCCCATTCTGAGGGATGCTTTTTGCCATTCCCGTTTTTTTAACAAAAAAAGAAAGAAAAAAAAAAAAGAAGCAGAACACTAATGTGTGTAAAATATGCCTTTTGAAACTGTCGTTTTGAAATATGGACATACTTTGAATTTTTTGGTCGATATATGAACCCGGTATTTGTTTTCAGGGCAGGTGTCCTTTACAGGCCTGCAATGATTTTGAATATCAACTGACCATTAGCGCTGGGATTAAAGCTGCTGTTTTGTGAAACGGCCACAAGGTGGCAGCAGTTCTCCCTCACCAAATCTGCTTACTAGAGCAACAGAGCCTCAATGGAAGTCATGTTCTAGATTGGAATTTAGAATGGAATGTGCCAGGAGAAAGCCCCTCATGTTTGTCTCACTGCTTCTTGTTCGAGTTTTTAATGTAATTTTTTATTTTTTATTACAGCAAATATGATTACAATGTTTGGCTTGTTGTAGGTGTGGAAGATGTGGTTCTTTTACACATACACATATGTCTGTTCTTCCTGGGATCCTTTTCCCATGTACCTTATGACAGAATGTTGAGTAGTCTTCTCTTGGTATTCTGTAGGTCTTTGGTGATTATATATGTCACCTGTGTTTGTATATGTCTGTTAACCCCAATATCATAATGAAACCAATCCTCACACCTTTCCATTGGTGAACCATAAGTTTGTTGAATGAATCTGTGATTGCCCTTCTCCGTGGAAATATCTGCCCTGGTATCCATTTTTCGGTCACACCTATAAGAGATATGATACGATATGTGTCTTTCACTTTCTGATTTACTACAAGTCACGTGATTACCTCTAGACACACCTACGGTGCTGCAAATGGCATTGTGTCCTTTTATTCCTTGGCTTCTATTCTGCCTTAGTGAGGTCCATTTTCAACAATGTGATTCCCTGAGGGCTGAGGATTAGCTGACTTGGGTAGCCTGACCCTGCCGGCCGGCCCTCCCCAGGTGTGCCTGTGTTGAGGTCAATATAAACAGCGCTGCAGGCAGCAATAGCCCCTGAAGCTGTGCCTGACTCCATATTCTCTGCCCCGTCAGCAGTCTCGGGGCTGTTCTGGAGGGAGGGAGTGAGGGGCCACGGCTTTGTGGGTGGCCCGGTGTGAGTGGGTCTCTGCTGGACTTTCTGCAGGAGTTGCCAGGTTTCCACCTGTAAAGAAGAGGATGTGTCACCCATACCTTCCGCTGGAATTTCTCTCCGGATAGAGGTGAGGAAGGAAAAAAGCAGTGGGTGCCGGGACAGGAGGGGTATCTCAGGCAGGGCAATGGAAAGCTTCAGAAGAGTGCCCAGGGCCAGGACCATACTGGCTGGCCTGCAGGCCACAAGTTGGCCTGCGTGCTGTCGCTGGTGTGGCTCCACACCCCTTCCTCTAGGCTTTCAAGCCCTTGTACATATTCAGGTGTTTTACCTGGGAAGGGTGGGAAAAGTTCAACAGCAGCTGGCCTGGGGCTCAGCTCACGGTTACTCACAGATGCCTCGGGTCCCTTTCACTGAGGAAGGTGTAGGTCTTGTCTATTCCATAGTTGGTTTTTGGAACGGTACCTGTGCTTATATCAAACTCTGGTTTTATGCATCACCCCACCTCTCCTTCCCCCTTAAGCAGGCATAAGAGTGTTTTCTAAATGTGAGACACTGTTCTCTTTCCTAACTCAGTTCAAGTGTAGCCATGTTTACAGGATCTTCATAAGTGATATCTTATGATAAGATTCTTTTTCTGTGTGACTTATTTCACTTAGAATCATCATACCTGAATCCACCCATTTCGCTGCTACTGGTCTTATGACATTGATTTCATGGCTGAGGGATATTCCATCGTATGTAAGTACCACAATTTTTTGAACCATTAATATATTTCCTGGGATATTTAAGGTGTACCCAAGTTGAGGTCCTTGTAAGCAGTGCAACCCTAAATTTTGGGGTGGCTCTGTCTTATTGATTTTCAGTTTTCCCAAGGTATATTCCCTAGACTGGAAGTGCCCTTGGCTCTGTAGCTCTGTTCTTTACTTGTTTTAGGGAACACAATGCACTCCTCCAGAGAGGCAGTTGGCAATTTACATCCCGCCTATCAGCATAACAAGGCTCCCTGTTCTCCAGGGCCTGTCTTGACTTTCTGGTTTTTACACATTTTCTGGATGTTCCTTTTGACCGGTGGGTAGTGATACTACATTGTAGTGCAGATTTACATTGCCCGCTTGCTTGCTTGGCCAAAAAGGGCGTATGCGTTTTCTCCTGAATATATTCAGGAGAAAACGCATACGCCCTTTTTGGGCAAGTGCATCATTGTCGAAGTTGTGCCCCTCTTCCTGTGCTTTAAAGGCGATTCCAACGTACTTCTTGAAATCTGTTTCCTGCTATTCTGACTCGCTTTCAAGTCCACCTCGTTGCCTTCCCTCAACAGATTTTTGGACGATAGTTGTCCTTTATTACTCGGCCAGTTTGTGACTTGCTGTGCCCCTGAGCTCCATTTTTCAACTCGTTTTTGGTGAGCTGACCGCAAGTCCAAAATTTTGGTTCAGGACCCCTACTGGTTCCCGGTGGGTGGCTGAGACTTTGGTTAATTCTTCTTCCTGCCTGGAAATTACAGTGATATGTGCGCGTCCAAATGCCTAACAGCTACTCTCTCATTGGTTCTCCCTCTTCCCTTTCATCCTCTGCCAAATTGGCAACCTGTGTGAACCAGGAAGTTAAAGGGGCTGTCTCTCCAAGTTTGGAGGTTGATAGTAAAGCAGATGAAAAGTCAAATCGGAGCACCAGGAGAGGGACTATTCGTTGAGTTTTAGAAACCTTTCGTATTCACAGTGTGTCCGTTCTCTCGGTTTCCGGTACATGTTATAGCTGTAGTAATATTCCCTTCAACCTGGAGAGTTGGGGCCCATGGAATGGGTGCCAGGCATTTGTGATTTAAAGGGTCTGCATTTGCTCACCCAATCTCACCAAACCTCTCAGTCCCAAGTGTCCTTCCTTATGCCACATCCAGCTGTCGTTGTAGATAGGGTCATTCCAGGTTTCATCAGGGACCCTGAAGGAATTGTAAAGAATTTCCGAGTTTTTTTGTTTTGTTTTTGAAATTCCTTTTTATAGTGGGTTTGAGCTGATTCTCGCTGCCATGTTTATGCCAGTCTAGACACACTTGATTCCCTTAAGGAGACATATCAATACATATGTTTTAAGATTCTTACTAGTCAGATATATTCCTCTGCGGGAAATATGGGGTTTTGAGTCCCTTTCACTGAGGAAGGTGTAGGTCTTGTGTATTCCATAGTAGGTTTTTGGAACGGTACTTGTGCTTATATCAAACTCTGGTTTTATGCATCACCCCACCTCTCCTTCCCCCTTAAGCAGGCATAAGAGTGTTTTCTAAATGTGAGACACTGTTCTCTTTCCTAACTCAGTTCAAGTGTAGCCATGTTTATAAGATCTTCATAAGTGATATCTTATGATAAGTTTCTTTTTCTGTGTGACTTATTTCACTTAGAATCATCGTACCTGAATCCACCCATTTTGCTGCTACTGGTCTTATGACATTGATTTCATTGCTGAGGGATATTCCATCGTAAGTAATTACCACAAATTTTTGAACCTTTTTTATATTTCCTGGGATACTTAAGTTGTATCAAAGTTGAGGTCCTTGTAAGCAGTGCAGCCCTAAATTTTGGGGTGGCTCTGTCTTATTGATTTTCAGTTTTCCCAAGGTATATTCCCTAGACTGGAAGTGCCCTTGGCTCTGTAGCTCTGTTGTTTACTTGTTTTAGGGAACACAATGCACTCCTCCAGAGAGGCAGTTGGCAATTTACATCCCGCCCATCAGCATAACAAGGCTCCCTGTTCTCCAGGGCCTGTCTTGCCTTTCTTGTTTTTACACATTTTGTGGATATCCCTTTTGACAGGTGGGAAGTGATACTTCTTTGTAGTGCAGATTTGCATTGCCCGCTTGCTTGCTTGGCCAAAAAGGGCGTATGCGTTTTCTCCTGAATATATTCAGGAGAAAACGCATACGCCCTTTTTGGCCAAGTGCATCATTGTCGAAGTTGTGCCCCTCTTCCTGTGCTTTAAAGGCGATTCCAATGTACCTCTTGAAATCTGTTTCCTGCTATTCTGCCTTGATTTCAAGTCTGTCTCCTTGCCTTTCCTCAACAGATTTTTGGACGATAGTTGTCCTTTATTACTCGGCCAGTTTGTGAATTGCTGTGCCCCTGAGCTCCATTTTTCAACTCGTTTTTGGTGAGCTGACCGCAAGTCCAAAATTTTGGTTCAGGACCTATAATGGTTCCCGGTGGGTGGCTGAGACTTTGGTTAATTCTTCTTCCTGCCGGGAAATTACAGTGATATGTGCCCGTCCAAATGCCTAACAGCTACTCTCTCATTGGTTCTCCCTCTTCCCTTTCATCATCTGCCAAATTGGAAACCTGTGCGAACCAGGAGGTTAAAGGGGCTGTCTCTCCAATTTGGGAGGTTGATAGTAAAGCAGATGGAAAGTCAAACCGGAACACCAGGATAGGGGCTATTCGTTGAGTTTTAGAAACCTTTCATATTCACAGTGTGTCCGTTCTCTAGGTTTCCCATACTTGTTATAGCTGTAGTAATATTCCCTTCAACCTGGAGAGGTGGGACTCATGGAATGGGTGCCAAGAATTTGTGCTTTAAAGGGTCTGCATTTGCTCACCCAATCTCACCAATCGTCTCAGTCCCAAGTGTCCCTCCTTATGCCACATCCAGCTGTCGTTGTAGATAGGGTCATTCCAGGTTTCATCAGAGACCCTGAAGGAATTGTAAAGAATTTCCCAGTTTTTTTGTTTTGATTTTGAAATTCCTTTTTATAGTGGGTTTGAGTTGATTCTCGCTGCCATGTTTATGCCAGTCTAGACACACTTGATTCCCTTACGGAGACATATCAATACATAGGTTTTAAGATTCTTACTAGTCAGATATATTCCTCTGCGGGAAATATGGTGTTTTGAGTCCCTTTCACTGAGGAAGGTGTAGGTCTTGTCTATTCCATAGTTGGTTTTTGGAACGGTACCTGTGCTTATATCAAACTCTGGTTTTATGCATCACCCCACCTCTCCTTCCCCCTTAAGCAGGCATAAGAGTGTTTTCTAAATGTGAGACACTGTTCTCTTTCCTATCTCAGTTCAAGTGTAGCCATGTTTACAGGATCTTCATAAGTGATAACTTATGATAAGTTTCTTTTTCTCTGTGACTTATTTCACTTAGAATCATCGTACCTGAATCCACCCATTTTGCTGCTACTGGTCTTATGACATTGATTTCATGGCTGAGGGATATTCCATTGTACGTAAGTACCACAATTTTTTGAACCATTTTTATATTTCCTGGGATACTTAAGGTGTATCCAAGTTGAGGTCCTTGTAAGCAGTGCAGCCCTAAATTTTGGGGTGGCTCTGCCTCATTGATTTTCAGTTTTCCCAAGGTATATTCCCTAGACTGGAAGTGCCCTTGGCTCTTTAGCTCTCTTCTTTACTTGTTTTAGGGAACACAATGCACTCTTCCAGAGAGGCAGTTGGCAATTTACATCCCGCCCATCAGCATAACAAGGCTCCCTGTTCTCCAGGGCCTGTCTTGCCTTTCTGGTTTTTACATATTTTGTGGATGTCCCTTTTGAACGGTGGGAAGTGATACTTCTTTGTAGAGCAGATTTGCATTGCCCGCTTGCTTGCTTGGCCAAAAAGGGCGTATGCGTTTTCTCCTGAATATATTCAGGAGAAAACGCATACACCCTTTTTGGCCAAGTGCATCATTGTCGAAGTTGTGCCCCTCTTCCTGTGCTTTAAAGGCGATTCCAACGTACCTCTTGAAATCTGTTTCCTGCTATTCTGCCTCGCTTTCAAGTCCGCCTCGTTGCCTTTCTTCAACAGATTTTTGGACGATAGTTGTCCTTTATTACTCGGCCAGTTTGTGAATTGCTGTGCCCCTGAGCTCCATTTTTCAACTCGTTTTTGGTGAGCTGACCGCAAGTCCAAAATTTTGGTTCAGGACCTATACTGGTTCCCGGTAGGTGGCTGAGACTTTGGTTAATTCTTCTTCCTGCCTGGAAATTACAGTGATATGTGCCCGTCCAAATGCCTAACAGCTACTCTCTCATTGGTTCTCCCTCTTCCCTTTCATCCTCTGCCAACTTGGCAACCTGTGCGAACCAGGAGGTTAAAAGGGCTGTCTCTCCAAGTTGGGAGGTTGATAGTAAAGCAGATGGAAAGTCAAACTGGAGCACCAGGAGAGGGACTCTTCGTTGAGTTTAGAAACCTTTCGTATTCACAGTGTGTCCGTTCTCTAGGTTTCCCGTACATGTTATAGCTGTAGTAATATTCCCTTCAACCTGGAGAGTTGGGACCCATGTAATGGGTGCCAGGCATTTGTGCTTTAAAGGGTCTGCATTTGATCACCCAATCTTACCAATCCTCTCAGTCCTAAGTGTCCCTCCTTATGCCACATCCAGCTGTCGTTGTAGATAGGGTCATTCCAGGTTTCATCAGAGACCCTGAAGGAATTGTAAGGAATTTCCCAGTATTTTTGCTTTGTTTTTGAAATTCCTTTTTATAGTGGATTTGAGCTGATTCCCGCTGCCATGTTTATGCCAGTCTAGACACACTTGATTCCCTTACGGAGACATATCAATACATAGGTTTTAAGATTCTTACTAGTCAGATATATTCCTCTGCCTGAAATATGGTGTTTTGAGTCCCTTTCACTGAGGAAGGTGTAGGTCTTGTCTATTCCATAGTTGGTTTTTGGTACGGTACCTCTGCTTATATCAAACTCTGGTTTTATGCATCACCCAACCTCTCCTTCCCCCTTAAGCAGGCATAAGAGTGTTTTCTAAATATGAGACACTGTTCTCTTTCCTAACTCAGTTCAAGTGTAGCCATGTTTATAGGATCTTTATAAGTGATATCTTATGATAAGTTTCTTTTTCTGTGTGACTTATTTCACTTAGAATCATCGTACCTGAATCCACCCATTTTGCTGCTACTGGTCTTATGACATTGATTTCATGGCTGAGGGATATTCCATCGTACGTAAGTACCACAATTTTTTGAACCATTTTTATATTTCCTGGGATATTTAAGGTGTACCCAAGTTGAGGTCCTTGTAAGCAGTGCAGCCCTAAATTTTGGGGTGGCTGTGTCTTTTTGATTTTCAGTTTTCCCAAGGTACATTCCCTAGACTGGAAGTGCCCTTGGCTCTGTAGCTCTGTTGTTTACTTGTTTTAGGGAACACAATGCACTCCTCCAGAGAGGCAGTTGGCAATTTACATCCCGCCCATCAGCATAACAAGGCTCCCTGTTCTCCAGGGCCTGTCTTGCCTTTCTGGTTTTTACACATTTTGTGGATGTCCCTTTTGACCGGTGGGAAGTGATACTTCTTTGTAGTGCAGATTTGCATTGCCCGCTTGCTTGCTTGGCCAAAAAGGGCGTATGCGTTTTCTCCTGAATATATTCAGGAGAAAACGCATACGCCCTTTTTGGCCAAGTGCATCATTGTCGAAGTTGTGCCCCTCTTCCTGTGCTTTAAAGGCGATTCCAACGTACCTCTTGAAATCTGTTTCCTGCTATTCTGCCTCGCTTTCAAGTCCGCCTCGTTGCCTTCCCTCAACAGATTTTTGGACGATAGTTGTCCTTTATTACTCGGCCAGTTTGTGAATTGCTGTGCCCCTGAGCTCCATTTTTCAACTCGTTTTTGGTGAGCTGACCGCAAGTCCAAAATTTTGGTTCAGGATCTATACTGATTCCCGGTGGGTGGCTGAGACTTTGGTTAATTCTTCTTCCTGCCGGGAAATTACAGTGATATGTGCCCGTCCAAATGCCTAACAGCTACTCTCTCATTGGTTCTCCCTCTTCCCTTTCATCCTCTGCCAAATTGGCAACCTGTGCGAACCAGGAGGTTAAAGGGGCTGTCTCTCCAAGTTGGGAGGTTGATAATAAAGCAGATGGAAAGTCAAACCGGAGCACCAGGAGAGGGCCTATTCGTTGAGTTTTAGAAACCTTTCGTATTCACAGTGTGTCCGTTCTCTAGGATTCCCGTACATGTTATATCTGTAGTAATATTCCCTTCAACCTGGAGAGTTGGGACCCATGGAATGGGTGCCATGCATTATTGCTTTAAAGGGTCTGCATTTGCTCACCCAATCTCTCCAATCCTCTCAGTCCCAAGTGTCCAGCCTTATGCCACATCCAGCTGTCATTGTAGATAGGGTCATTTCAGGTTTCATCAGAGACCCTGAAGGAATTGTAAAGAATTTCCCAGTTTTTTTGTTTTATTTTTGAAATTCCTTTTTATAGTGGGTTTGAGCTGATTCTCGCTGCCATATTTATCCCAGTCTAGACACACTTGATTCCCTTACGGAGACATATCAATACATAGGTTTTAAGATTCTTACTAGTCAGATATATTCCTCTGCGGGAAATATGGGGTTTTGAGTCCCTTTCACTGAGGAAGGTGTAGGTCTTGTCTATTCCATAGTTGGTTTTTGGAACGGTACCAGTGCTTATATCAAACTCTGGTTTTATGCATCACCCCACCTCTCCTTCCCCCTTAAGCAGGCATAAGAGTGTTTTCTAAATGTGAGACACTGTTCTCTTTCCTAACTCAGTTCAAGTGTAGCCATGTTTACAGGATCTTCATAAGTGATATCTTATGATAAGTTTCTTTTTCTGTGTGACTTATTTCACTTAGAATCATCGTACCTGAATCCACCCATTTTGCTGCTACTGGTCTTATGACATTGATTTCATGGCTGAGGGATATTCGGTCGTACGTAAATACCAAAATTTTTTGAACCATTTTCATATTTCCTGGGATATTTAAGGTGTACCCAAGTTGAGGTTCTTGTAAGCAGTGCAGCCCTAAATTTTGGGGTGGCTCTGTCTTATTGATTTTCAGTTTTCCCAAAGTATATTCCCTAGACTGGAAGTGCCCTTGGCTCTGTAGCTCTGTTCTTTACTTGTTTTAGGGAACACAATGTACTCCTCTAGAGAGGCAGTTGGCAAATTACATCCCGCCCATCAGCATAACAAGGCTCCCTGTTCTCCCGGGCCTGTCTTGCCTTTCTGGTTTTTACACATTTTGTGGATGTCCCTTTTGACCAGTGGGAAGTGATACTTCTTTGTAGTGCCGATTTGCATTGCCCGCTTGCTTGCTTTGTCAAAAATGGCATATGCGTTTTCTCCTGAATATATTCAGGAGAAAACGCATACGCCCTTTTTGGGCAAGTGCATCATTGTCGAAGTTGTGCCCCTCTTCATGTGCTTTAAAGGCGATTCCAACGTACCTCTTGAAATCTTTTTCATGCTATTCTGCCTCGCTTTCAAGTCCGCCTTGTTGCCTTCCCTCAACAGATTTTTGGCCGATAGTTGTCCTTTATTACTCGGCCAGTTTGTGAATTGCTGTGCCCCTGAGCTCCATTTTTCAACTCGTTTTTGGTGAGCTGACCGCAAGTCCAACATTTTGGTTCAGGACCTTTGCTGATTCCTGGTGGGGGGCTGAGACTTTGGTTAATTTTTCTTCCTGCCGGTAAATTACAGTGATATGTGCCCGTCCAAATGCCTAACAGCTACTCTCTCATTGGTTCTCCCTCTTCCCTTTCATCCTCTGCCAAATTTGATACCTGTGCGCACCAGGAGGTTAAAGGGGCTGTCTCTCCAATTTGGGACGTTGATAGTAAAGCAGATGGAAAGACAAACCGGAGCACCAGGAGAGGGACTATTCGTTGAGTTTTAGAAAGCTTTCGTATTCACAATGTGTCCGTTCTCTAGGTTTCCCGTACATGTTATAGCTGTAGTAATATTGCCTTCAACCTGGAGAGTTGGGACTCATGGAATGGGTGCCAGGCATTATTGCTTTAAAGGGTCTGAATTTGCTCACCCAATCTCACCAATCGTCTCAGTCCCAATTGTCCCTACTTATGCCACATCCAGCTGTCATTGTAGATAGGGTCATTCCAGGTTTCATCAGAGACACTGAAGGAATTGTAAAGAATTTCCCAGTTTTTTTTTGTTTTGTTTTTGAAATTCCTTTTTATAGTGGGTTTGAGCTGATTCTCGCTGCCATGTTTATGCCAGTATAGACACACTTGATTCCCTTACGGAGACATATCAATACAGAGGTTTTAAGATTCTTACTAGTCAGATATATTCCTCTTCGGGGAATATGGGGTTTTGAGTCCCTTTCACTGAGGAAGGTGTAGGTCTTGTCTATTCCATAGTTGGTTTTTGGAACGGTACCTGTGCTTATATCAAACTCTGGTTTTATGCATCACCCCACCTCTCCTTCCCCCTTAAGCAGGCATAAGAGTGTTTTCTAAATGTGAGACACTGTTCTCTTTCCTAACTCAGTTCAAGTGTAGCCATGTTTACAGGATCTTCATAAGTGATATCTTATGATAAGTTTCTTTTTCTGTGTGACTCATTTCACTTAGAATCATCGTACCTGAATCCACCCATTTTGCTGCTACTGGTCTTATGACATTGATTTCATGGCTGAGGGATATTCCATCGTACGTAAGTACCACAATTTTTTGAACCATTTTTATATTTCCTGGGATATTTAAGGTGTACCCAAGTTGATGTCCTTGTAAGCAGTGCAGCCCTAAATTTTGGGGTGGCTGTGCTTATTGATTTTTAGTTTTCCCAAGGTATATTCCCTAGACTGGAAGTGCCCTTGGCTCTGTAGCTCTGTTGTTTACTTGTTTTAGGGAACACAATGCACTCCTCCAGAGAGGCAGTTGGCAATTTACATCCCGCCCATCAGCATAACAAGGCACCCTGTTCTCCAGGGCCTGTCTTGCCTTTCTGGTTTTTACACATTTTGTGGATGTCCCTTTTGACCGGTGGGAAGTGATACTTCTTTGTAGTGCAGATTTGCATTGCCCGCTTGCTTGCTTGGCCAAAAAGGGCGTATGCGTTTTCTCCTGAATATATTCAGGAGAAAACGCATACGCCCTTTTTGGCCAAGTGCATCATTGTCGAAGTTGTGCCCTTCTTCCAGTGCTTTAAAGGCGATTCCAACGTACCTCTTGAAATCTGTTTCCTGCTATTCTGCCTCACTTTCAAGTCCGCCTCGTTGCCTTCCCTCAAAAGATTTTTGGACGATAGTTGTCCTTTATTACTCGGCCAGTTTGGGAATTGCTGTGCCCCTGAGCTCCATTTTTCAACTCGTTTTTGGTGAGCTGACCGCAAGTCCGAAATTTTGGTTCAGGACCTATGCTGGTTCCCGGTGGGGGGCTGAGACTTTGGTTAATTCTTCTTCCTGCCAGGAAATTACAGTGATATGTGCCCGTCCAAATGCCTAACAGCTACTCTCTCATTGGTTCTCCCTCTTCCCTTTCATCCTCTGCCAAATTGGCAACCTGTGCGAACCAGGAGGTTAAAGGGGCTGTCTCTCCAAGTTGGGAGGTTGATAGTAACGCAGATGGAAAGTCAAACCAGAGCACCAGGAGAGGGACTATTCGTTGAGTTTTAGAAACCTTTCGTATTCACAGTGTGTCCGTTCTCTAGGTTTCCCGTACATGTTATATCTGTAGTAATATTCCCTTCAACCTGGAGAGTTGGGACCCATGGAATGGGTGCCATGCATTATTGCTTTAAACGGTCTGCATTTGCTCACCCAATCTCACCAATCCTCTCAGTCCCAAGTGTCCACGCTTATGCCACATCCAGCTGTCGTTGTAGATAGGGTCATTCCCGGTTTCATCAGAGTCACTGAAGGAATTGTAAAGAATTTCCCAGTTTTTTTGTTTTGTTTTTGAAATTCCTTTTTATAGTGGGTTTGAGCTGATTCTCCCTTCCATGTTTATGCCAGCCTAGGCACACTTGATTCCCTTACAGAGACATATCAATACATAGGTTTTAAGTTTCTTACTAGTCAGATATATTCCTCTGCGGGAAATATGGGGTTTTGAGTCCCTTTCACTGAGGAAGGTGTAGGTCTTGTCTATTCCATAGTTGGTTTTTGGAATGGTACCTGTGCTTATATCAAACTCTGGTTTTATGCATCACCCCACCTCTCCTTCCCCCTTAAGCAGGAATAAGAGTGTTTTCTAAATGTGAGACACTGTTCTCTTTCCTAACTCAGTTCAAGTGTAGCCATGTTTACAGGATCTTCATAAGTGATATCTTATGATAAGTTTCTTTTTCTGTGTGACTTATTTCACTTAGAATCATCGTACCTGAATTCACCCATTTTGCTGCTAATGGTCTTATGACATTGATTTCATGGCTGAGGGATATTCCATCATACGTAAGTACCACAATTTTTTGAACCATTTTTATATTTCCTGGGATATTTAAGGTGTACCCAAGTTGAGGTCCTTGTAAGCAGTGCAGCCCTAAATTTTGGGGTGGCTCTGTCTTATTGATTTTCAGATTTCCCAAGGTATATTCCCAAGATTGGAAGTGCCCTTGGCTCTGTAGCTCTGTTCTTTACTTGTTTTAGGGAACACAATGCACTCCTCCAGAGAGGCAGTTGGCAATTTACATCCCGCCCATCAGCATAACAAGGCTCCCTGTTCTCCAGGGCCTGTCTTTCCTTTCTGGTTTTTACACATTTTGTGGATGTCCCTTTTGACCGGTGGGAAGTGATACTTCTTTGTAGTGCAGATTTGCATGCCCGCTTGCTTGCTTGGCCAGAAAGGGCGTATGCGTTTTCTCCTGAATATATTCAGGAGAAAACGCCTACGCCCTTTTTGGCCAAGTGCATCATTGTCGAAGTTGTGCCCCTCTTCCTGTGCTTTAAAGGTGATTCCAACGTACCTCTTGAAATCTGTTTCCTGCTATTCTACCTCGCTTTCAAATCCACCTCGCTGCCTTCCCTCAACAGATTTTTGGATGATAGTTGTCCATTATTACTCGGCCAGTTTGTGAATTGCTGTGCCCCTGAGCTCCATTTTTCAACTCGATTTTGGTGAGCGGCCCGCAAGTCCCAAATTTTGGTTCAGGACCTATACTGGTTCCCGGTGGGTGGCTGAGACTTTGGTTAATTCTTCTTCCTGTCGGGAAGTTAGCGTGATATGTGCCCGTCCAAATGCCTAACAGCTACTCTCTCATTGGTTCTCCCTCTTCCCTTTCATCCTCTGCCAAATTGGCAACCTGTGCGAACCAGGAGGTTAAAGGGGCTGTCTCTCCAAGTTGGGAGATTGATAGTAAAGCAGATGTAAAGTCAAACCAGAGCACCAGGAGAGGGACTATTCGTTGAGTTTTAGAAACCTTTCGTATTCACAGTGTGTCCGTTCTCTACGTTCCCCGTACATGTTATAACTATAGTAATATTCCCTTCAACCTGGAGAGTTGAAACCCATGAAATGGGTGCCATGCATTATTGCTTTAAAGGGTCTGCATTTGCTCACCCAATCTCATCAATCCTCTCAGTCCCTAGTGTCCCTCCTTATGCCACATCCAACTGTCATTGTAGATAGGGTCATTCCATGTTTCATCACAGACCCTGAAGGAATTGTAATGAACTTCCCAGTTTTTTTGTTTTGTTTTTGAAATTCCTTTTTATAGTGGGTTTGAGCTGATTCTCGCTGCCATGTTTATGCCAGTCTAGACACACTTGATTCCCTTACGGAGACATATCAATACATAAGTTTTAAGATTCTTACTAGTAAGATATATTCCTCTGCAGGAAATATGGGGTTTTGAGTCCCGTTCACAGAGGATGTAGTAGGTCTTGTCTATTCTGTATTTGGATTATGGAACCGTACCTGTGCTAATATCAAACTCTGGTTTTATTCATCACCCCACCTCTGCTTTCCCCTTAAGCATGCATAAGAGTGTTTTCTATATATGAGACTCTGTTCCCTTTCCTAATTCATTCCATGTGTAGCCATGTTTATACACCCTTCATAAGTGATATCTTATGATAAGTTTCTTTTTCTGTGTGATTTTTTCAGTTAGAATCATGGTACATGAATCCCATCATTATGCTGCTACTGGCCTTATGACATTGACTTCATGGCTGAGGGATATTCCATCATACGTATGTACCACAATTTCTTTACCATTTTTGTCTTTCCTGGGTTATTTAAGGTGTCCCGAAGTCGAGGTTCTTGTAAGCAGTGCTGCCCTATATTTTGGGTTGGCTGTGTCTTATTGATTTTCAATTTTCCCAAGGTATATTCCCATGACTGGAAGTGCCTTAGGTTGTGAAGCTCTGTTGAGTAATTCTTTTAGGGAACACAATGCACTCCTCCAGAGTGACTGTTGGCAATCTACATCCCACCCATCAGCATAACAAGGCTCCCTGTTCTCCAGAGCCCCTCTTGCCTTTCTGGTTTTTACACATTTTACGGATATCCCTTTTGACTGGTGGGAAGTGATACTTCTTTGTAGTGCAGATTTGCATTGTGCGGTTGCTTGGTTGGCCAAAATGGGTGTATGCGTTTTCTCCTGAATATATTCAGGAGAAAACGCATGCGCCCTTTATGGACAATTCCATAATTGTCGAAGTTGTGATGCTTTTCCTGTGTTTAAAGGCGATTCCAATGTACTTCTGGAAATCTGTTTCGTGCAAATCTCCCTCATTTTCAAGTCCGCCTCATGGCTTCTCCTCAACAGATTTTTGGAAGAGAGTAGTCCTCTATAACTCTGCAAGTTAGTGAATTGCTGTGCCCCTGAGCTCCATTTTTCAACTTGTGTTTTTGTGAGCTGACCGCAAACCCACAATTTTGCTTCAGGACCTATACTAGTTATGGGTGTGGGGCAGGCTCAGAGTTTGGTTAATTCTTCTTCATGACGGGAAATTAGACTGACATGTGGCCGTCCAAATGCCTACAGCTACTCTCTCATTGGTTCTCCCTCTTCCCTTATATCCTCTGCACAATGTGCCAACTGTGCGAACCAGGAGGTTATAGGGGCTGACTCTCCAAGTTGGGAGATTGAAATTAAAGCAGTTGGAATGTCAAGCTGGAGCACATGGAGAGAAAAAAATTAGTAGAGTTTTAGAAACCTTTCACCATCAGAGGGTGTCCATTCTCTAGGTTTCCCATACATGTTATAACTGTAGTGATATTCCCTTCTACCTGGAGAGTTGGGAACCATGGAATAAGTGGCAGGCATTATTGATTTAAAGCGTCTGCATTTTCACACCCAATCTCACCAATCCTCTCAGTCCCAAGTGAACAGCCTTATGCCACATCCAGCTGTTGTTGTAGATAGGGTCATTCCAAGTTTCATCAGAACCCCTGAAGGTATTGTGTAAGAATTTCACTGTTTCTTTGTTTTGTTTTGAAATTCCTTTTTATAGTGGGTTTGAGCTTATTCTCACTGCCGTGTTTATGTCATTCTAGACACACTTGTTTCCCTTATGGAGACATATCAATACACAGGTTTTAAGATCCTTACTAGTCAGATATATTTCTCTGTGGGGAATAGGGGTGTTGAGTCCCATTCACTGAGGAAGGAGTCGGGCTTGTCTCTTCTGTATTTGGATTATGGAACGGTACCTGTGTTAATATCAAACTCTGGTTTTGTGTGTCTCCCCACCTCTCCTTCCCCCTTAAGCAAGCATAAGAGTGTTTTCTAAATCTGAGACTCTGTTCTCTTTCCTAATTCAGTTCATATGTAGCCAGGTTTACAGTCCCTTCATAAGTGATATCTTATATCAGAATGCACCATGGCCCTTGTCATAATAATGCTCCATGACCCCTGTCATCACAATGCTCCATTCCCTGGTTATCACAATGCTCCATGTCCCTTGTCATAACAATTCTCCACGTACTTGTCATCACAATGCTACATGACACTTCTCATCACAAAGTTACATGCTCGTTTCATCACAATTCTCCATGCACTTGTCATTGCAATGTTCCATGACCCCTGTAATAGCAAGCTCCAAGTGTTTGTCATCACAATGCTTCACGACTTTATCATCAAAATTCTCAATGGCACTTTTCATCACAATGTTCCGTACCCTTGTCATCACAATGTTCCATTCCCTTGTCATCACAATGCTCCATGACCCCTGTCATCACAATGCTCCCTGACACCTGTCATCACAATGCTTCATGCTCCTTGTCATTACAGTGCTCCATGATGCTCATCATCACAATTACCCAAGGTCTTCTTATCACAATGCTCCACGGTTTTGCCATCACAATGCTCCATGCCCTGGTCATCTCAAAGCTCAATGTCCCTTGTCCTCACAATTCTCCACGTCCTTGTCATCACAATGCTCCATGGCACTTCTCATCACAATGTTATATGCTCTTGTCATAACAATACTCCATGCACTTGTCATCGCAATGCTCCATGACCCCTGTCATAGGAAGCTCCATGCGCTTGTCATCACAATGTTTCACGACATGGACATTAAAATTATCAATGGCCCTTGTCATCTCAATGCTCCATGCGCTTATCATCACAATGCTCCTTTACCTTTGTCACAACAATCCTCCATGACACTTGGCATCACAATGCTCCGTGCTATTGTCATCACAATGGAACATGACATATGTCATCACAATGCTCCCTGACACCTGTCTTCACAATACTCCATGACCTTGTCATCACAATGCTCCATGCCCTTGTCATCACAATGTGCCATGCCCACTGTCATCAAAATAATCCATGAAACTTGTCAGACCAAAGCTCCATGCCACCTTTCATCACAATGCTCCATGAACCCTGTCATCACAATGCACCATGCCCATCATCATAATGCTTCATTCTCTTGTCATCACAATGAAATCAAAATGTTCCATGACCTCTGTCATCACAATGCTCCAAACCCTTGTGATCACAATGTTCCATAACACTTGTCATCACAATACCCCATGACGTTACTCATCACAATTATCCATGGACTTCTCATCACAATGCCCCATGACATTTGTCATCACAATGCGCAATACACATGTCATCACAATGCTCCCTGACTCTTGCCATCAGTATGCTCCCTGAACCCTTTCATGACAAGGCTCCATGCCTTTTTCATCACAATGATCCATGCCATTTTCATCACAATGCTCCAAGACCCCTGTAATCACAATGCTCCATGCCCTTGTCATCACAAAGTTCCATGATGCATGTCATCAGAATGCTCCATGGCCTTCTCATCACAATGCTCCATGCCCTTGTCATCACAATGCTCCAAGACCCCTGTAATCACAATGGTCCATGCCCCTTTTCATCAGAATGCTCCATGAGACTTGTCATCACAAGGCTCCATGGTCTTCTCATCACAATGCTCCAGGACATTGTCATCAATATGCCCCATTCCCTTATCATCACAATGCTCCATGACCCCTGTCATCACAATACTCCATGAACATTTTCAGCCCAATGTTCCATGACCTTCTCATCACAATGCTCCATGACCAATATCATCACAATTCTCCATGACCACAGTCATCACAACGCTCAATATCACCTGACAACACAATGATCCGGGACTCTTGTCATCACCATGCTCCATTCCCTAGTCATCACAATGCTCCATGACCCCTGTCATCACAATACTCCATGAACATTTTCAGCCCAATGCTCCATGACACTTGTCATCACAATGATGCATGCCCTTGTCATCCCAATGCTCCATGACCCCTGTAATCACAATGCTCCGTGACGCTTGTCATCACAGTGCTCCATGACACCTGTCATCACAATGCTCCATGCCTTTGTCAGCAAAATGCTACATGACCTTGTCATTACAATGTTCTATGCACTTGTCATCACAATACTCCATTACCATTGCCATCACAATCCTCCATGAACCTTGGGATCACATTGCTCCATGCCCTTGTCATCACAATGCTCCATGCTCCTTGAAATCAAAATGATCCATGACCTCTGTCATCACAATGCTCCAAACCCTTGTGATCACAATGTTCCATAACACTTGTCATCACAATGCTCCATGATGCCTGTCATCACAATACTCCATGCCCTTTTCATCACAATGCTCCATGACCTTTGTCATCACAATTCTCGATACACTTGTCATCACAATGCTCCCTGACACTTGTCGTCAGAATGCTCCTTGAACCCTGTCACAAAAAGGCTCCATGCCTTTTTCATCAAAATGCACCATGCCGTTTTCATCACAATGCTCCATGCCATTGTCATCAAAATACTCCACAAGCTTGTCATCAGAATGCTCCATGTCCCTTGTCATCACAATTTTCCATGCACTTGTCAGCACAATGCTCCCTGACCCTTGTCATCACAATGCTCCAAGCCATTGTCATCACAATGCTCCATTACCTTTGTCATCAGAATCCTCCATGACACTTGGCATCACAATGCTCCATGGCATTGTCATCACAATGGGCCATTACATATGTCATCACAATGCTCCCTGACACCTGTCTTCACAATACTGAATGACCTGGTCATCACAATGCTCCATGCCCTTGTCATCACAATGCGCCATTCCAACTGTCATCGCAATAAGCCATGAAACTTATTAGACCAATGCTCTATGCCCTTGTCATCACAATGCCCCAAGCCCTTGTTATCACAATGCTCCATGACCCCCGTCATGACAATGCTCCTTGACTCCAGTCATCACAAGGCTTCATGACCTTTGTCATCACAGTGGTCCATGCCCTTGTCATCAACAGTCTCTGTGACCTTTTTAACCACAATGCTTCATGAACTTTTCATCACAATGCTCTTTGACCCTTGTCATCACAATGCTCCATGACCCATGTCATCACAATGCACCATGTGCTTGCCGTCACAGTGCTCCACAATCTTGTCATCACAATGCTCCATAAACCTTGTCATCACAATGCTCCATGCACTTCAAATCAAAATGCTCTCTCACCACTGATATCACAATGTTACATCACTATTCATCACAATACTCCCTCAACCCTGTCATCACAATGTTCCATGACTCCTGTCATCACAATGCTACATGCACTTATCATCACAATGTTCCATGATCCCTGACATCACAATGTTCCATAACCCCTGTCATCAAAATGCTCCATGACCCTTTTCATCAAAATGCTCCATGACCCCTGACATCACAATGTTACATAACGCCTCTCATCAAAATGTTCCATGACCCTTTTCATCAAATTGGTCCATGACAATGTCATCACAATGCTCCCTGCCCTTCTCATCACAATGCACCACGCCCTTGTCATCAAAGTGCTCCATGACCTTTGTCATCACAAAGCTCCATGACCCTTGGCATCACAATGCTCCATGCCATTGTCATCACAATACTCCATGAAACCTCTCATCACATTGTTCCATGCAATTGTCATCAAAAAGCTCCATGGTGCTTGTCATCACACTGCTCGATGCCCTTCTCATCACAATGCTCCATGCCCTTGTCATTACAATCCTCCATGACCCATGGATCACTGTGTTCCGTGCCCTTGTCATCACAATGCTCCATGCCCACTCTCATCACAATAATCCATGAAACTTTTCAGACAAATGTTCCATGCCCTTGTCATCACAATGCTCCATTACCCCTGTCATAACAATGCTCCATGAACACTGCCATCACAACGTTCCACGGGCTTGTCATCACAAGGCTCCATGACCCTTGTCATCACAATGCTCCAAGACACCTGTAATCACAGTGCTACATGCCCTTGTCATCACAGAGCTCCATGATGCATGTCATCAGAATGCTCCATGCCCTTGCCATCACAATGCTCCATTACCCCTGTGATAACAATGCTCCATGTTCCCTGCCATCACGATGTTCCATGGCCTTGTCATCACAAGGCTCCATGACCCTTCTCATCACAATGCTCCAAGACCCCTGTAATCACAATGCTCCATGTCCCTTTTTATCTCAATGATCCATGAACCCTGTCATCACAATGCACCATGCCCATCATCATAATGCTTCAGGCTATTGTCATCACAATGAAATCAAAATGCTCCATGACCTCTGTCATAACACTGCTCCAAACCCTTGTGATCACCATATTCCATAACACTTGTCATCACAATGCCCCATGACGCTCGTCATCACAATTATCTATGGTCTTCTCTTCACAATGCTCCATGACCTTTGTCATCACAATGCTCAACACACTTGTCATCAAAATGCTCCCTGACACTTGTTCTCTGTATGCTCCTTGAACCCTGTCATGACAAGGCTCCATGCCTTTTTCATCACAATGATCCATGCCTTTTTCATCACAATGCTCCAAGACGCCTGTAATTACAATGCTCCATGCCCTTGTCATCACAAAGCTCAATGACGCATGTCATCAGACTGCTCCTTGGCCTTCTCATCACAATGCTCCATTCCCTTGTCATCACAATTTTCCAAGACACTCTAATCAAAATGTTCCATGCCCCTTTTCATCAGTATGCTCCATGAGACTTGTCTCACAAGGCTCCATGGTTTTCTCATCACAATGCTCCAGCACCTTGTCATCACAATGCTTCACGACCTTGTCATGAAAATTTTCAATGGCCCTTGTCATCATAATGCTCCAAGCCCTAGTCATCACAATGCTCCATTATATTTGTCATCACAATCCTCCATTACATTTGGCATCACAATGCTCCATGCCATTGTCATCGCAATGGACCATGACATATGTCATCACAATGCTCCCTGACACCTGTCTTCACAATACTCCATGACCTTCTCATCACAATGCCCCATGCCCTTGTCATCACAATGCCCCATGCCCACTGTCATCACAATAATCTATTAAACTTGTCAGACCAATGCTCCATGCCCCTGTCATCACAATGCTCCATGCCCTTGTCATCACAATGCTCCATGACCCTTGTCATCACAATGCTCTGTGACTCCAGTCATCACAATGCTTCATAACATTTGTCATCACAGTGGTCCATGCCCACATCATCACAAGGCTCTGTGACCTTTGTAACCACAATACTCCATGAACGTTTCATCACAATGCTCCGTGACCCTTGTCATCACAATGCTCCATGCCTTTGTCAGAACAATGCTCCATGACCCTTGTCATCACAATGTGCCACGTAATTTTCATCACAACGGTCCACAACCTTGTCATCGTAATGCTCCATAAACCTTGTAATCACAATGCTCCATGCACTTCTCATCAAAATGCTCTCTCAACAGAGATATCACAATGTTCCATCACTAGTCATCACAATACTCCCTCACCCCTGTAATCACAATGTTGCATGACCCCTGTCATCACAATGCTACATCCCCTTATCATCACAATGTTCCATGACCCCTGACATCACAATGTTCCATAACCCCTGTCATCAAAATGCTCCATGACCCTTTTCATCCCAAAGCTCCATGACCCCTGACATCACAATGTTCTATAACCCCTGTCATCAAAATGTTCCATTACACTTTTCATCAAATTGCTACATGACCCTGTCATCAAAATGCTCCCTGCCCTTCTCATCACAATGCACCACGCCCTTGACATCAAAATGCTCCATGACTTTTGTCATCACAAAGCTCCTTAACCCTTGGAATCACAATGTTCCATGAACCGTCTCATCACATTGTTCCATGCCCTTGTCATCACAAAGCTCCATGACGCTTGTCAAAACAATGTTTGATGCCCATCTCATCACAATGCTCCATGCCCTTGTCATTAAAATCCTCCATGACCCATGGATCACAGTGTTCCGTGACCTTGTCATCACAATGATCCATGCCCACTCTCATCACAATAATCCATGAAACTTTTCAGACCAATGCTCCATGCCCTTCTCATCACAATGCTCCATTACCCCTGTCATAACAATGCTCCATGACCCCTGCCATCACAATGTTCCACACCATTGTCATCACAAGGCTCCATGACCCTTGTCATCACAATGCTCCAAGACCCCTGTAATCACAATGCTCCATGCCCTTGTCATCACAAAGCTCAATGACACATGTCATCAGAATGCTCCATGGCCTTCTCATCACAATGCTCCTTGCCCTTGTCATCACAATGCTCCAAGACCCCTGTAATCACAATGCTCCATGCCCCTTTTCATCTCAATGCTCCATGAACGCTGTCATCACAATGCACCATGCCCATCACCATAATGCTTCAGGCTATTGTCATCACAATGAAATCAAAATGCTCCATGACCTCTGTCATCACAATGCTCCAAACCCTTGTGATCACAATGTTCCATAAAACTTATCATCACAACACCCCATGACGCTCATCATCAAAATTATCCATGGTCTTCTCATCACAATGCTCCATGAACTTTGTCATCACAATGCTCATTACACTTGTCATTACAATGCTCCGTGACACTTGTCGTCAGTATGCTCCTAGAACCCTGTCATGACAAGGCTCCATGCCTTTTTCATAACAATGATCCATGCCATTTTCATCACAATACTCCATGCCCTTGTCAGCACAAAGCTCCATGACGCATGTCATCAGAATGCTCCATGGCCTTCTCATCACAATACTCCATGCCCTTGTCATCACAATGCTCCAAGACCCCTGTAATCACAATGCTCCATGCCCCTTTTCATCAGAATGTTCCATGAGAATTGTCATCACAAGGCTCCATGGACTTCCCATCACAATGCTCCAGGACCTTGTCATCACAGTGCTCAATTCCCTTCTCATTACAATGCTCCATGACCCGTGTCATCACAATACTCCATGAACATTTTCAGCCCAATGCTTCATGACCTTCTCATCACAATGCTCCATGACCCATATCATCACAATCCTCCATGACCACTGTCATCACAACACTCCATGACCCCTGACAACACAATGTTCTGGGACTCTTGTCATCACAATGCTCCATTCCCTTGTCATCACAATGCTCCATGAACATTTTCAGCCCAATGCTCCATGACACTTGTCATCACAATGATCCATGCCCTTGTCATCCCAATGCTCCATGACCCCTGTAATCACAATGCTCCGTGACGCTTATCATCACAGTGCTCCATGACCCTTATCATCACAATTCTCCATGCCTGTGTCATCAAAATCCTACATAACCTTGTCATCACAATGCTCCATGAGCTTGTCATCACAATACTCCATTACCATTTTCATCACAATCCTCCATGAACCTTGGGATCACATTGCTCCATGCCCAAGTCATCACAATGCTCCATGCTCCTTGAAATCAAAATGGTCCATGACCTCTGTCATCACAATGCTCCAACCCCTTGTGATCACAATGTTCCATAACACTTGAAATCACAACACTCCATGATGACTGTCATGACAATACTCCATGCACTTGTCGTCACAATGCTCCATGACCTTTGTCATCACAATTCTCAATACACTTGTCATCACAATGCTCCCTGACACTTGTCGTCAGAATACTCCTTGAACACTGTCATGAAAAGGCTCTATGCCTTTTTCATAAGAATGCTCCATGCCCTTTTCATCACAACGCTCCATGTCATTGTCATCACAATACTCCACAAGCTTGTCATCAGAATGCTCCCTGATCATTGTCTTCAGAATGCTCCATGAACCCTGTCATCACAATGCTCCATACCCCTTGTCATTACAGTGTTCCATGACGCTCGTCATCACAATTATCCATGGACTTCTCATCACAATGCTCCATGACCTTTGTAATCACAATTCTCAATACACTTGTCATCACAATGCTCCCTGATACTTGTCATCAGTTTGCTCATTGAAACCTGTCGTGACAAGTCTCCATGCCTTTTTCATCACAATGATCCATGCCCTTTTCATCACAGTGCTCCATGCCATTGTCATCACAATACTCCACAAGCTTGTCATCAGAATGCTCCGTGACACTTTTCATCTCAATGATCCATGACCCCTGTCATCACAATGCTCCATGACACCTGTCATCACAATTCTCCATGCCCCTTGTCATTACAGTGCTCCATGATGTTCGTCATCACAATTATCCATGGTCTTCTCATCACAGTGCTCCACGGTCTTGCCATCACAATGCTCCATGCCCTGGTCATCACAATGCTCCATGTCCCGAGTCATCACAATGCTCCATGACCCTGTCATCACAATGCTCCATACAGCTTGTCATTACAGTGCTCCATGACACTCGTAATCACAATTGTCCATGGTCTTCTCATCACAATGCTCCACGCCCTTGTCATCAAAATGCTCCATGACCCTTGTCATCACAATGCTCCATGACCACTGTCATAACAATGCTCCATGACCCCTGTCATCACAAGGCTCCATACCACTTGTCATTACAGTGCTCCATGACGCTCCTCATCACAATTATCCATGGTCTTCTCATCACAATGCTCCACGATCTTGCCATCACAGTGCTCCATGCCTTGGGCATCACAATGCTCCATGTCCCCGGTCATCACAATGCTCCATGACCACTGTCATCACAGTGCTCTATACCCCTTGTCATTACAGTGCTCCATGACACTCGTCATCACAATTATCCATGATCTTCTCATCACAGTGCTCCACGATCTTGACATCACAAGGCTCCATGCCCTGGTCATCACAATGCTCCATGTCCCCAGTGATCACAATGCTCCATGACCCCTGTCATCACAATGCTCCATACCCCTTGTCATTACAGTGCTCCATGACGCTCGTCATCACAATTATCCATGGTCTTCTCATCACAGTGCTCCATGGTCTTGCCATCACAATGCTCCATGCCCTGGTCATCACAATGCTCCATGTCCCCTGTCATCACAATTCTCCACGTTCTTGGCATCACTATGCTCCATGATACTTCTCCTCACAGTGTTACATGTTTTGTCATCACAATTCTCTATGCACTTGTCATCGCAATGCTCCATGACCCCTGTCATAGCAAGCTCCATGTGATTGTCATCACAATGCTTCATGAACATGTCATCAAAATTCTCAATGGCCCTTGTTATCACAATGCTCCATGACCCTTGTCATCACAATGCTCCAAGCCCTTGTCATCAAAATGCTCCATTACCTTTGTCATCACAATCCTCCATGACAATTGGCATCACAATGCTACATTCCATTGTCATTGCAATAGACCATGACATATGTCATCACAATGCTCCCTGACACCCTTCTTCACAATACTCCATGACCTTCTCATCACAATGCTCCATGCCCTTGTCATCACAATGCGCCATGCCCACTGTCATCACAATAATCCCTGAAAATTTTCAAACCAATGCAACATGCCCCTGTCATCACAATGCTCCATGCCCTTTCATCACAATGCTCTATGACCCCTGTCATCACAATGCTCCGTGACTCCAGTCATCACAATGCTTCATGACCTTTGTCATCACAATGGTCCATGCCCTCGTCATCACAAGGCTCTGTAACCTTTGTGACCACAACACTCCATGAAGATTTCATCACAATGCTCGGTGACCCTTGTCATCACAATGCTCCATGCCTTTGTCAGCACATTACTCCATGACACATGGCATCAAATGTGCCATGCGCTTGTCATCACAATGCTCCACATCTTTGTCATCACAATGCTCCATAAACCTTGTCATCACAATGCTCCATGCGTTTGTCAGCACAATGTTCCATGACCCATGTCATCACAATGTGCCCTGCGTTTCTCATCACAATGCTCCACAGCCTTGTCATCACAATGCTCCATGCACCTCTCATCAAAATGCTCTCTCACCACTGATATCACAATGTTCCATAACTAGTCAACACAATACTCCCTCCACCCTGTCATCCCAATGTTCCATGACCCTTGTCACAACAATGCTACATGCTCTTATCATCACAATGCTCCATGACCCCTGACATCACAATGCTCCATGACCCTTTACATCACAATGCTCCATGACCCCTAACATCACAATGTTCCATAAACACTGTCATCAAAATGTTCCATGACCCATTTCATCCAATTGCTCCATGACCCTGTCATCACAATGCTCCCTGCCCTTCTCATCACAATGCACCACGCCCTTGTCATCAAAATGCTCCATGGCCTATGTCATCACAAAGCTGCATGACCCTTGGAATCACAATGCTCCATGCCATTGTCATCACAAAGCTCCATGAAACCTCTCATCACATTGCTCCATGCTGTTGTCATCACAAAGCTCCATGACGCTTGTCATCAAAATGCTCCATGCCCTTGTCATTGCAATCCTCCATGACACATGTATCACTGTGTTCCGTGCCCTTGTCATCACAATGCTCCATGCTCACTCTCATCACAATAATCCATGAAAATTTTCAGACCAATGCTCCATGCCCTTGTCATCACAATGCTCCCTTACACCTGTCATAACAATGCTGCATGACCCCTGCCATCACAATGTTCTACGGCCTTGTCATCACAAGACTCCATGGCCCTTGTCATCACAATGCTCCAAGACCCCTGTAATCACAATGTTCCATGCCCATGTCATCACAAAGCTCCCTGACGCATGTCATCAGAATGCTCCATGGCCTTCTCATCACAATACTCCATGCCATTGTCATCACAATGCTCCAAGACCCTTGTTATTACAATGATCCATGACTCTTTTCATCTCAATGCTCCATGAACCCTGTCATCACAATGCACCATGCCCATCATCATAATGCTTCATGCTATTGTCATCACAATGAAATCAAAATTCTCCATGACCTCTCTCATCACAATGCTCCAAACCCTTGTGATCACAATGTTCCATAACACTTGTCATCACAACGCCCCATGACGCTGGTCATCACAATTATCCATGGACTTCTCATCACAATGCTCCATGACCTTTGTCATCACAATTCTCAATACACTTGTCATCACAATGCTCCCTGACACTTGTCATCAGTATGCTCATTGAACCCTGTCATGACAAGTCTCCATGCCTTTTTCATCACAATGATCCATGCCCTTTTCATCACAATGCTTCATGCCATTGTCATCACAATACTCCACAAGCTTGTCATCAGAATGCTCCGTGACCTTTGTAATCTCAATGATCCATGACCCCTGTCATCACAATGCTCCATGACACCTGTCATCACAATGCTCCATGCCCCTTGTCATTACAGTGCTCCATGATGTTCGTCATCACAATTATCCATGGTTTTCTCATCACAGTGCTCCACGGTCTTGCCATCACAATGCTCCATGCCCTGGTCATCACAATGCTCCATGTCCCCAGTCATCACAATGCTCCATGACCCCTGTCATCACAATGCTCCATACTGCTTGTCATTACAGTGCTCCATGACACTCGTAATCACAATTGTCCATGGTCTTCTCATCACAATGCTCCACGGTCTTGCCATCATAGTGCTCCATGCCTTGGGCATCACAATGCTCCATGTCCCCGGTCATCACAATGCTCCATGACCACTGTCATCACAATGCTCTATACCCCTTGTCATTACAGTGCTCCATGACCCTCGTCATTACAATTATCCATGGTCTTCTCATCACAGTGCTCCACGATCTTGCCATCGCAATGCTCCATGCCCTGGTCATCACAATGCTCCATTTCCCCTGTCATCACAATTCTCCACGATCTTGGCATCACTATGCTCCATGACACTTCTCATCACAGTGTTACATGCTTTGTCATCACAATTCTCTATGCACTTGTCATCACAATGCTCCATGACCCCGTCATAGCAAGCTCCATGTGCTTGTCATCACAATACTCCATGCCCTTGTCGTCACAATTCTCCATGACCTTTGTCATCACAATGCTCCCTGACACTTGTCGTCAGAATGCTCCCTGAAAACTGTCATGAAAAGGCTCCATGTCTTTTTCATCACAATGCCCCATGCCATTTTCATCAAAATGCTCCATGTCATTGTCATCAAAATACTCCACAAGCTTGTCATCAGAATGCTCCATGAACCTTGTCATCACAATGCTCCATGACCCCTGTCATCACAATGCTCCATACCCCTTGTCATTACAGTGCTCCATGACGCTCATCATCACAATTATCCATGGTCTTCTCATCACAATGCTCCACGGTCTTGCCATCACAATACTCCATGCCCTGGTCATCACAATGCTCCATGTCCCCTGTCATAACAATTCTACACGTTCTTGGCATCACTGTGCTCCATGATGCTTTTCATCACAGTGTTACATGCTTTATCATCACAATTCTCTATGCACTTTTCATCGCACTGCTCCATGATCCCTGTCACAGCAAGCTCCATGTGATTGTCATCACAATGCTTCATGAACATGTCATCAAAATTCTCAATGGCCCTTGTTATCACAATGCTCCATGACCCTTGTCATCACAATGCCCCAAGCGCTTGTCATCAAAATGCTCCATTACCTTTGTCATCACAATCCTCCATGACACTTGGCATCACAATGCTCCATTCCATTGTCATCGCAATGGACCACGACATATGTCATCACAATGCTCCCTGACACCCTTCTTCACAATACTCCATGACCTTCTCATCACAATGCTCCATGCCCTTGTCATCACAATGCGCCATGCCCACTGTCATCACAATAATCCCTTAAACTTGTCAAACCAATGCAACATGCCCCTGTCATCACAATGCTCCATGCCCTTTCATCACAATGCTCTATGACCCCTGTCATCACAATGCTCCATGACTCCAGTCATCACAATGCTTCATGACCTTTGTCATTACAATGGTCCATGCCCTCGTCATCACAATGCTCTGTGACCTTTGTCACCACAGAGCTCCATGAACATTTCATCACAATGCTTGGTGACCCTTGTCCTCCCAATGATCAATGCCTTTGTTAGCACAATACTCCATGACCTATGGCATCACAATGTGCCATGCACTTGTCATCACAATGCTCCACATCTTTGTCATCACAATGCTCCATAAACCTTGTCATCACACTGCTCCATGCACTTCTCATCAAAATGCTCTCTCACCACTGATATCACAATGTTCAATCACTAGTCAACACAATACTCCCTCACCCCTGTCATCACAATATTCCATGACCCTTGTCACAACAATGCTACATGCCTTTATCATCACAATGCTCCATTCCCCTGACATCACAATGTTCCATAACCCCTGTCATCACAATGCTCCCTGCCCTTCACAACAGAATGCACCACACCCTTGTCATCAAAATGCTCCATGACCTTTGTCATTACAAAGCTCAATGACCCTTGTCATCACAATGCTGCATGCCATTGTCATCACAATGCTCCATGAACCCTCTCATCACATTGTTCCATGCCCTTGTCATCACAGGCTCCATGATGCTTTTCATCACAATGCTCGATGCCATTCTTATCACGATGCTCCATGCGCTTCTCATTACAATCCTCCATGACCCATGTATCACAGTGTTCCATGCCCTTGTCATCACAATGCTCCTTGCCCCCTCACATCACAATAATCCATGAAACTTTTCAGACCAATGCTCCATGCCCTTGTCATCACAATGTTCCATTACCCCTGTCATAACAATGCTCCATGACCCTTGTCATCACAATGCTCCAAGACCCCTGTAATCACAATGCTCCATGCCCTTGTCATCACAAAGCTCCATGACGCATGTCAACAGAATGCTCCATGGCCTTCTCATTCACGATGTTCCATGCCTTTGTCATCACAATGCTCCAAGACTCCTGTAATCGCAATGCTCCATGCCCCTTTTCATCTCAATGCTCCATGAACCCTGTCATCACAATGCATCATGCCCATCATCATAATGCTTCACGCTATTGTCATCACAATGAAACCAAAATGCTCCATGACCTCTGTCATCAAAATGCTCCAAATCCTTGTGATCAATATGTTCCATAACACTTATCATCACAACGCCCCATGACACTCGTCATCACAATTATCCATGGTCTTCTCATCACAGTGCTCCATGACCTTTGTCATCACAATACTCAATACCCTTGTCATCACAATGCTCCCTGACACTTGTTGTCAGTTTGCTCCTTGAACCCTGTCATGACAAGGCTCCATGCCTTTTTCATCACAATGATCCATGCCCTTTTCATCACAGTGCTCCAAGACCGCTGTAATCACAATGCTCCATGCCCTTGTCATCACAAAGCTCCATGATGCATGTCATCAGAACGCTCCATGGCCTTCTCATCCCAATGCTCCATGCCCTTGTCATCACAATGCTCCAAGACGCCTGTAATCACAATGCTCCATGGCACTTTTCATCAGAATGCTCCATGAGACTTGTCATCACAAGGCTCCATGGTCTTCTCATCACAGTGCTCCAGTACCTTGTCATCACAATGCTCCATGACCCCTGTCATCACGGTACTCCATGGACATTTTCAGCCCAATGCTCCATGACCTTCTCATCACAATGCGCCATGACCCCTGTCATCACAATGCTCCATGACCACTGTCATCACAACGCTGCATGAACCCTGACAACACAATGATCCGGGACTCTTGTCATTAAAATGCTCCATGACCATTGTCATCACAATGATCCATGCGCTTGTCATCCCAATGCTCCATGACCCCTGTAATCACTATGCTCCGTGATGCTTGTCATCACAGTGCTCCATGAACCTTGTCATCATAATGCTCCTTGCCTTTGTCAACAAAATGGTACATAATCTTGTCATCACAATTCTCCATGCGCTTGTCATCACAATCCTCCATGACCATTGGGATCACATTGCTTCATGCCCTTGCCATCTCTCTCTTGCCTTTCTGTTTTTTTTTTGTTTTTTTTTTTTTTTTTTCTGTATGCGGGCCTCTCACTGCTGTGGCCTCTCCCATTGTGGGGCACAGGCTCCGGACGCGCAGGCCCAGTTGCCATGGCTCACGGGACCAGCCGCTCCGCAGCACGTGGGATCCTCCCAGACCGGGGCACGAACCCGTGTCCTTGCATCGGCAGGCAGACTCGCAACCACTGCGCCACCAGGGAAGCCCAACCTTTCTGGTTTTTACAGATATTCGGATGTCCCTTTTGACCAGTGGTAAGTGACAATTCTTTGTAGCGTGGATTTGTATTGCGCGCTTGCTTGATTGGCCAAAAAGGGTGTATGCGTTTTCTTCTGAATATATTCAGGAGAAAAGGCATACGCCCTTTTTGGCCAAGTGCATCTCTGTCCAAGTTGGGATGCTTTTCCTGTGCTTTAAAGGCGATTCCAATTTACCTCTTGAAATATATTTTGTGCAATTCTGCCTCATTTTCAAGGCCGCTTCTTTGCCTTCCCTCAACAGATTTTTGGAAGAGAGTAGTACTTTATAAGTCTGCAGGTTTGTGAATTGCTGTGCCCCTGAGCTCCAATTTTCAAATCCCATCTTTGTGAGCTGGCCGCAAATCCACAATTTTGCTTCAGGACCTATACTGGTTCCAGGGGTGGCTATATTGGTTCCCTGTGGGTGGCTGAGGCTTTGGTTAATTCTTCTTCCTGCCGGGAAATTAGAGTGACATGTGCCCGTCCAAATGCCTACATCTACTCTCTGATTGGTTCTCCCTCTTCCCTTTCATCCTCTGCACAATTAGCAAACTGTGCGAACCAGGAGGTTATAGGGGCTGACTCTCCTAAGTTGGGAGATTGATAGTAAAGCAGTTGGAATGCCAAAGTGGAGCACAAGGAGAGGAAAAATTAGGAGAGTTTTAGAAACCTTTCGCCATCACAGGGTGTCCATTTTCTAGGTTTCCCATACATGTTATAATTGTAGTGATATTCCCTTCTACCTGGAGATTTGGGACACATGGAATGGTGGCATGCATTACTACTTTAAAAGGTCTGCATTTTCTCTCCCAATCTCACCAGTCCTCTCAGTCCCAAGTGTCCAGCCTTATGTCTCATCCAGCTGTCTTTGCAGATAGGGTCATTCCAGGTTTCATCAGAACCCCTGAAGGAATTGTGTAAGAATTTCGCTGTTTTTGGGTGTTTTTTTTGAAATTCATTTTTATAATGGGGTTGAGCTGATTTTCACTGACGTGTTTATGCCAGTCTAGACACAATTGATTCCCTTACGGAGACATATCAATACATAAGTTATAAGATTCTTAGTAGTCAGATATATTCCTCTGTGGGGCATAAGGATGTTGAGTCCCGTTCACTGAGGAAGGTGTAGGTCTTGTCTATTCTGTATTTGGTTTATGGAATGGTACCTGTGCTAATATCAAACTCTGATTTTATGCATCACCCCACCTCTCCTTTCCCCTGAAGCAGGCATAAGAGATTTTTGCTAAATGTGAGACTCTGTTCTCTTTCCTAATTCAGTTCATGTGTTGTGATATTGACATTCCCTCTATAAGTGATATCTTATGATAAGATTCTTTTTCTGTGTGACTAATTTCCCTTAAAATCATCATACGTAAATCCACTCATTATGCTGCTACTGGCCTTATATACATTGATTTCACGTCTGAGTGATATTCCGTTGTGCAAAATTACCACAAGTTCTTTATGCATTTCTCTTTTTCCTGGGATATTTTAGGTGTACCAAAGTTGAGGTTCTTGTATGCAGAGCAGCCCTAAACTTTGGGGTGCCTGTGTCTTATTGACATTTAGTCTTCCCAAGTTATATGTCCATGAGTTGAAATCCCCTTGCTCCGGGGCTTTGTATTTTAGATGTTTTAAAAACAGCATACACTTCTTCAGAGTGGCTCTTGGATATTTATACCCCACCCATCAGCGTGACTAGGCTCCCTGTTTTCCATGGCCTCTCCTGCATTTCTGGTTTGTACACATTTTTTGGATGGCCTTTCTGAGCAGTGGAAATTGAGACTTCTTTGTTGTGTGGATTTGCATTTCCCTCTTGCTTGGTTGGCCAAAAACTCTGCATGTGTTTTTTTCCTGAAGATATTCACGAAACAAACGCATACACCCTTTTGCCCAACCGCATCATTTTAGAAATTCTGCTGCTTTTCATATGCTTTAAATGTGAGTACAATCTACCTTTTGAAATCTGTTTCCTGCAATTCTGCCTCTCATTCAGATCCTCTTCGTTACCTTACCTGAATATATTATTGGACGTTGGTTATCATTTATATCTTTGCAGGTCTTTGAATTGTCTGCTGCTGAGCTCCATTTTGCAACTCGCTTTTTTTGTGAGCTGGCCGCCAAACCATTGGATTACTTCTGGCCCTATTCTGGTTCTGGGGAGGCAGGCTGAGCCTTTGGTTAATTCTTCTTCCTAATGGGAAATTAGAGTGACATGTGCCTGTCAAAAGTCCTACAGCTAATCTCTCATTGGTTCCCCCTCTTCCCATTTATCCTCTGCACATATTGCAAACTGTGTGAAGCAGGAGGTTAAAGGTGCTGATTCTCCAAGTGGGGAGATTGTTAGTAATGTGGCTGGAATGGCGAACCCCAGCACCAGGAGATCAAAAATGAGGTGCATTTTAGACACCTTTCCTGAGCACACGGTGTACATTCATCTCGGTTTCCCAGGCATGTTTTCGCTGTCAGAAGATTCCCTTGAACCTGCAGATTTGGGACCCATGGAATGGGTACCAGGCAGTATTACTTTAAAAGGTCTGCATTTCCTCACCCAGCCTCTCTAACATCTCTTAGCGTGCATAGCTTCCAGCCTTATATAATCATCCTGCTGTGGGTCTACATGTGTTCAATCCATGTTACATCGTAGCCCTTCAACAAAAGTTGTAAGAATTTTTGTCTGTCTCACTGTTTTTATAAATAGTTTTAAATTTATTTTTATATTGGTTACAGCTGATTTTCAAAGCTCTGTTTTTTGCTGCTGTACATCCACTTGATTCATGGACTGTGAGACAACAATAACTTCTTTTTCAGATGCTTACCAGTCATATGTATTATTTTCCAGTGACTTGAGTGGGCTGAGTGCAGTTCTTTGAGGTACCGTGTAGGCCTTGTCAGTTATTCAATTTGGTACTTGGAATGGTATCTTTGCTAATTTCAACCTCCTGGATAATACCTCACCATTCCCCACCTTTCCCATTTAGCAGCCTTATGTCTATTTTCTACATATTTGACTATGTTTCTGTTTTGTAATTTATTTCATGTGTAGCCATTTTTGATTCCACCTTTAAGTGACATCTTATGATATGTGTCTTTTTCTTTCTGACATATGTCACTTAGAATGATCGTATGTAACTCCTCCAGAGTTGTTACAACTGGCCTTATTTCATTGATTTCTGGATGAGTAATATTCCACTCTACATAAGTACCCCATCTCTTTTATCCATTTTATCCTTCCAGGGACATTTAGGTTATATCCAAGTTGAGGCCCTTTTTAACAGAGAGGTGGTAAACGTTCGGGTGCCTGTTTTCTGTCGATTTTTGTTTTTCCCAAGGTACACGCCCATGAGTGCAAGTGCCCTATGCTCTGTAGCTCATTTTTTAGATGTTTTAGCAAACACAATACACTTCTCCAGAGTGGCCGTTGGCAAATTACATTTCCACTATCAGCCTCACAGGGCTCCCTTTTCTCCTCGCCCTGTCCTGCATTTCTGGTGTTTACACTTTATGTGGATGGCCCTTCTGACTGATGTGAAGTGATACATTTTGTGATATTGATTTCCAGTGCCCACCTGTTGGGTTGGATAAAAAGTGTGTATGGCCTTTACTTGAATATATTCAGAAAAAATGCATACACCCTTTTTGGCCAACTGCATCATTGGCGATGTTCAGCCCCTTTTCTTGTGCTTTAATGTGGAGTCCTTTCTACCTCTTCAAATCTGTTTCCTGCCACTCTCCCTTGCTTACAAGTCCTTTTCTGTGACTTACCTCAAGACATTTTTCGACGATAGATATTTTCAACTCTGCAGTTTCATGAATTTTAGTGCCCCTGAGTTCCATTTTTCAACTTGTGTTTTTGGAAACTGGACACAAAACAGCGGGATTTCCTCTAGCCCTATTCTGTTTCCATGGGCAATTCTAGCCTTTGATGAATTTGTCTTCTGGATTGGAAATTAGAGTGGCATGTGCCTGTCCGAACACCTAAGACTTGTCTCTAAATTTTTCTCATCCTTCCGCTTCATCCTCTGGACAAATTCCAAACTGTGTGCAACAGGATGTTGACGGTGCTGATATCCCCAAGTGAGGAGATTGTTAGGAAAGATGCTGGAGGGTTGAACCCGAGCACCAGGCGATGAGGAGATGAGGTGCCTTTTCCAAACTCTTTCCGATCAAATGGTGTACCATCCTCTAGGTGTGACAGGCATGTTTTAGCTGTAGGAAGGGTCCCGTGCATGTAAGGAGAACACCAGGGATTTTTCCAATTCAGTGCCTCCCCGAACCCCAAACTGGGGAATTTTTAAGCTACGGCTACACGTATGTCCTTTAAGGGCCTTGGGAAATAGGCAGAGCCCAAACTTTAGATGACTGAAATCTTCAGGGTCAGAAGCGCTCACCATCGGCCTTGCTTAGGTTACATTTTATCTGTCATTGATAGATGATGTCAATAAAAATATCTATTCTTTTTCAGATTATTTCCCCTTATAGGTTATTGCAAAATATTCAGTGTAGTTCCCTGTGCTATACAGTAGTTCATTGTTGATGATCTATTTTATACATAGCAGTGTGTATGTGTTAATCCCAAACTGTTAATTTATCCCTTCTCTTACATTTCCCCTTTGGTAATAATAAATTATTAGGTTTTATACTTCTCAGAAACGGGGGAGCTGAAAGAGAGGTATCATTTTCAATGGAAAAGCATTCAAAACAAGATTGAAGCTTCAGCCAAGAGTATCGATGTACATCCATGGAAATAAATCACTTCATTTCTCTAATGTTGACCTGACAAATAAGACAGACGTCTTCACTGAACTTGCTTATAGGAAAGTGATGGAAATATCAAATGTAAGTCTTAGAAACATCTTATTTTACCCGAGCATTATACACTGCTCTATGTTAACTACAGTTTGGCTCACACATCTGTTCATTGAAGTTACAATGTTCTCAATTTCTGTTACTGATCCTCCAGAGTGGACCCCAACAGGAGTCCCCGTGCCCAGTGTCATTGGAGCCAACAGATCAAGACTGAGTTTGGTTCAGAAGCAAAGGAAACATTATTTTGAAAACAGAATGGAGAGGTGAGAGCGTGCACTCCCCCATGGGCTGTGGGCTGGGCTGCTGTGTAGGGTCCCCGGCAGCGTCAGTGGGAGGGAGGTGATGGAGCTCTCGAGGGCTGCATTGGCTGCAGCTCAGGCTCTATGCCGCGGAGTCTGCATGGGACCCCGCTAGCTGAGGTGTCAACCCAGCCATTCTGCACTAGGAAATCGGGTCTGAAGTGCCGGGTGTGGGACCTCTGCATGCGGAACCCTAGGAGCACGTGAAATTAGACAAAGCACAAAGGAAAAACAGGTTAGACTTTATTTTATTGCCCAGATTCTCTTTTTATCTCCCAGGAATTTTTAATGAACGTTGCCGGAGACGAACACCTCCTCTGCTTTTTGTTCCGTTCCTTATTCTTGGGGTGTTGAGGGTGCAGACCCCTCTTTTGTAACTGCTTCATGCTGTGGTGGGAGCCCTGATACATGGGGGGAGGGGCAAAACGTCTCCCCACCAGCCTCCTGGTGAGGTTGATTGTCCCAAGGCCTCCTGCCTCACTTCTCGTCCGCCTGAGCACCAGCATTGGAAGTGTTACAGATTCTAATGACCTTTAAGGGTCCAGGAAAGAGAGGCGCAGAGATGCTGCGGTGGCAGGTTTCACCCCACCCCGCATATGTTCGGCGACCTTAGGCTGACAGTTTTTGCCAGACTAGATGCTCTGACCAGTAGTCTGTGCTTTCTTTAATTAGGTCCCTGAATTAATGTACAAACAGCACCATGTGTCAGAGCCCTGCCCGCGCAACTCCCAGACAATCCAGGGTCAGTGGTGATCCAGGACCATGACGTCCACTGAGTCAACGGCCTTTAGAAGTAGCCAGCAGTCCAGCCGGTCATATTGGCCACCATCACCACGGTGTCTGTAGGGTTTTCTATGGTGAAAGCATGATATACGTTTCCCCCGCCAAGCTTATTAGCTCCCCTCTGGGTGCAGTAAGTCCTGCAAGCAGTAGTCTGCTCTTTCGGGGCACAGTCTTGTCGTTTTCTGAGAGAAACTCCAGGTCAAGTGATGGTCACACGAGTCATCTTGGGGGCCCGTTGCCCCCGTTTATCTCTCTGGAGGTTGGAGTTGGAGGGCCTCCGCACTCGAGGTCAGTGTGTCCACAGAGCGACCCCTGCAACTTCAGGGCATGATGGGTGGTTAGGATCACCACGTGGGGTCCTTTTCCCTTAGGAGGGAGCTGGCCTTGTGGGCTGCTGATTTCCAGCTTTTTAGATACCCCAGTATCCTGGCCTGATGAGTCGGTGGGCAAAGCCCTTGGTGACCATAGTTTATCATACCTGAAGGGCATTCTTGTGTTGCTCCATTTCAAGTGGTCCCAGTTTTTGCACTAAGGCTCCAAGGGCGATTAACCTTTGACCGGGTATGTAAAGGTCAAAGGGTTTAGCTAAATTAGGGAGTTCCTGGGCAAGGGTCTGTATTGACTGCTCTTTCCATTCTTGAAAGGCTGCTTCTGGATTCTATTCAAAAGGATCATCATCTTTTCGTGTCAGTGTTTCATGTAGAGGCCCAGCTATTAGACTGTAGTTAGGGATCCAGATGCAGAAAACCTTGGCCTCCCCAGGAACCCCTAAGCTGTCTTCTAGTTTTAGAAGAGGTAAGGCTGCAAATGGCTTCTTCCCTATCCTGGGATGCGTTTCTCCGAATATCTGTGAGAATGAAGCCCAGGCATGTCACCTTAGCCTGGGATATTTGAGCGTTTTTCTTGGACACCTTCTATCCTTTCTTGGCTAGGTAGTTCAGAGGCGTCTTTAGTAGGCCTGGCGATCAGAATGTCATCTGCATATTGAAGGAGGGTTCCCTTTTACAGAGGTTGAACTTTTAGGTCTTTAGAGGACATTTCCCCAATGATGGTGTGGGGATTTTTGAACCATTGGGGCAGGACGGCCCAGCATTACTGCTTTTGTTGCATGTTGTGTCCTGCCACTCACAAGCCAAAAATTCTTGTGACTCTGAGATGAATGGAATACAGAAGAAGGCATCATTGAAGTCTAATACAGAATGCCATGGCCTGGTGGAAGGTAGAATGACCAGCAGGGAGTAGGAAATAGGAGCTACTGGATGTATATCCTCGGTGGCTTCACTGACTGTCCTGATATCCTTTACCAGGTCTCCAGCAGCCCATGGGGCTCTCATGGTCAGGCCAATCCCAGGATATGGAGGTCACCTGGGCTGCACCCCTACCCCACAGCCCACGGGGCTCTCGTGGTCAAGTCCCTCCCAGGGTATGGAGCTCACCTCTGCAGCTACCCAGCCGCCCATGGGGCTCTCCTACTCAGGCCCTTCCCAGGATACGGAGCTCCCCTGGGCAGGTACCCCAGCAGGGCTGGACATACAGGAACTGTGCACATAGCCCACCTTGCAGAGAACCCCCAGCTCACCTGTCGCTCACAGCTGACACAGAATACCTCAGAGCAGGACTTGAACTACCAAACAGCAGCTCTGACAGGTCTGTGACCATGGCTATCACTCTCTGCAGGCTCTTTCTGCCTGGTCTTCCAGACACTTCCACTGCAGCCAGGGCACCAGGCCTCTGTCTCCACCCACCATCACTCCTCTCCCTGACTCCTGGGTTCCTCTCATTAGGATAGTGTCTTCTTGAAGTTGTTTTCCACTCATGGACCAGATAAAATGATAAGAAAACAAGCCGTAGCTGCAGCCCCTTGTCTATCCTGACTCTCAAGAGCCCACACCTGTTCCTAGGGCCTGGCCCGTTTAGCAAGTTTCATTTTCTGCAACTGTGAGCCCCTGAGGGGTGAGGATTGGCTGACTTTGGTAGCCTGAAACTGCCTGCCAGCCCTCCACAGGTGTGCCTGGGTTGAGGGCAATATAAACAGCTCTCCAGTGAGCGACAGCCCTTGTAGCTGTGACTGACGCCATATTCTCTGCCCCGTAGGCAGTGCCGGGGCTGTGCTGGTGGGAGGGAGTGAGGGGCCGTGGCTTTGTGGGTGGCCAGGTGTGAGTGGGGCTCTGCTGGACTTTCTGCAGGAGTTGTCAGGCTGCCACCTGCTAAAGAAGAAGATGTGTCACCGATACCTGCCGCTGGAATTTCTCCCCAGGCAGAGGTGAGGAAGTAAAAAAGCAGTGGGGGCCGTGGCAGGAGGGGTATCTCAGGCAGGGAAATGGAAAGCTTCCAGAAGAGCATCTGGGGCCAGGACCATCCTGACTGGCCTGCAGGCACCAAGTTGGCCTGTGTGCTGTCGCTGGTGTGGCTCCACAGCCCTTCCTCTAAGCTTGCAAGTTCTTGTACATATTCAGGTGTTTTACCTGGAAAGGGTGGGAAGAGTTCAGCCGCCGCAGGACTGGGGCTCAGCTCACGTTTACTCACAGATGCCTTGGCTTGGTCCCCCAGCTTTGCAATGAGGACCCTCCTTGCTTGGGGGGTGGGCTGCTGGCTGTATGGGTGATGATTCCCCACCTATGACCAATTTCAGAATTGTTTACTGCTGGAGCAAGTTCCCTGATAGGGTTTTCCTCTGTATAACTGGTGGGTTCAGGTTTTTTTTCCTTTTTTGGTTCAAGTTATATTTTATTCCTCTTTTATGTATTTATTGATATAAGCATGGAAATAATTCATTCATATAAATACATCTGTGTGAAGGGAAGAACTTTTTTCTGTTTTATTTTTAAATTTTATTTTTTTAAATTTTAAAATTTAATTTTATTTATATTTTTATACAGCAGGTTATTATTAGTTATGTATTTTATGCATATACATGTATACAGGTCAATCCCAATCTCTCAACATATGCCACCACCACCACCCCATGGCTTCCCACACTTGGTGTCCATACGTGTGTTCTCTACCTCTGTGTCTCTATTTCTTCCCTGCAAACCAGTTCATCTGTACCATTTTTCTAAGTTCCACGTATATGCATTAATATACAATATTTTTTTTCTCTTTCTGACTTACTTCATTCTGTATGACAGTCTCTAGATCCATCGACGTCTCTACAAATGACCCAGTTTCATTCCTTCTTATGGCTGAGTAATATTCCATTTTATATATGTACCACATCTTTATCCAATCGTCTGTCTGTGGGTATTTAGGTTGCTTCCATTACCTGGCTATCGTAAATAGTGCTGAAATGAGCATTGTGGTGAATGTGCCTTTTTGATTTATGGTTTTCTCTGGGTATATGCCCAGAAGTGGGATTGCTGGATCATATGGTAATTCTATTTCTAGTTTTTTTAAGGAAACTCCATACTGTTCTCCATCGTGACTGTATCAATTTACATTTCCACCACTAGTGGAAGAGGGATCCTTTTGTCCACACCCTCCCCAGAATTCGTTGTTTGTAGATTTTCTGATGATGCCGATTCTAACAGGTGTGAGGTGATACCTCATTGTAGTTTTGATTTGCATTTCTCTAATAATTAGTGATGTTGAGCAGCTTTTCATGTGCGTCTTGGCCATCTCTGTGTCTTCTTTGAAGAAACGTGTCTTTAGATCTTCTGCCCAATTTTGTATTGGGTTGTTTGTTTTTTTAATATTAAGCTGCATGAGCTCTTTATATATATTGGAGATTAAACCTTTGTCCATTGATTCGTTTGCAAATATTTTCGCCCATTCTGAGGGATGCTTTTTGCCATTCCCGTTTTTTTAACAAAAAAAGAAAGAAAGAAAAAGAAGCAGAACACTAATGTGTGTACAATATCCCTTTTGAAACTGTCGTTTTGAAATATGGACGTCCTTTGAATTTTTTGGTCGATATATGAACCCAGGATTTGTTTTCAGGGCAGGTGTCATTTACAGGCCTGCAATGATTTTGAATATCAACTGACCATTAGTGCTGGGATTAAAGCTGCTCTTTTGTGACACGGCCACAATGTGGCAGCAGTTCTCCCTTACCAAATCTGGTTACTGGGGCAACAGAGCGTCAATGGAAGTTGTGTTCTAGATTGGAATGTAGAATGGAATGTACCAGGAGAAAGCCCCTCAAGTTTGTCTCACTACTTCTTGTTCGTGTTTTTAATTTAATTTTTTATTTTTTATTACAGCAAATTTGATTACAATGTTTGGCTTGTTGTAGGTGTGGAAGATGTGGTTCTTTTACACATATACATATGTCTGTTCTTCCTGGGATCCTTTTCCCATGTACCTTATGACAGAATGTTGAGTAGTCTTCTCTTGGTATTCTGTAGGCCTTTGGTGATTATATATGTCACCTGTGTTTGTATATGTCTGTTAACCCCAATATCATAATGAAACCAATCCTCACACCTTTTCATTGGTGAACCATAAGTTTGTTGAATGAATCTGTGATAGCCCTTCTCCGTGGAAATATCTGCCCTGGTATCCATTTTTCGGTCACACCTATAAGAGATATGATATGATATGTATCTTTAACTTTCTGACTTACTACAAGTCACGTGATTACCTCTAGACACACCTACGGTGCTGCAAATGGCATTGTGTCCTTTTATTCCTTGGCTTCTATTCTGCCTTAGCGAGGTCCATTTTCAACAATGTGATTCCCTGAGTGCTGAGGATTAGCTGACCTGGGTAGCCTGACCCTGCCGGCTGGCCCTCCCCAGGTGTGCCTGGGTTGAGGTCAATATAAACAGCGCTGCAGGCAGCAATAGCCCCTGAAGCTGTGCCTGACTCCATATTCTCTGCCCCGTCAGCAGTCTCGGGGCTGTGCTGGTGGGAGGGAGTGAGGGGCCACGGCTTTGTGGGTGGCCCGGTGTGAGTGGGTCTCTGCTGGACTTTCTGCAGGAGTTGCCAGGCTGCCACCTGTAAAGAAGAGGATGTGTCACCCATACCTTCCGCTGGAATTTCTCTCCGGACATAGGTGAGGAAGGAAAAAAGCAGTGGGTGCCGGGACAGGAGGGGTATCTCAGGCAGGGCAATGGAAACCTTCCAGAAGAGCGCCCAGGGCCAGGACCATCCTGACTGGCCTGCAGGCACCAAGTTGGCCTGCGTGCTGTCGCTGGTGTGGCTCCACGGCCCTTCCTCTAGGCTTTCAAGCCCTTGTACATATTCAGGTGTTTTACCTGGGAAGGGTGGGAAAAGTTCAACAGCAGCTGTCGTGGGGCTCAGCTCACCGTTACTCACAGATGCCTCGGCATGGACCCCAGTTTGAAATGAGGACGCTCCTTGCGTAGGAGTGGGATGCTGGCTCTATGGGAGATGATTCCCCACCTCTGACCAATTTCAGAATTGTTTACCGCTGGAGCAAGTGCCCTGATAGGGTTTTCCTCTGTCTAACTCGTGGGTTCAGGTTTTTTTTTTTCTTTTTTGGTTCAAGTTAGATTTTATTCCTCTTTCATGTATTTATAGATATAAGCATGGAAATAATTCATTCATATAAATACATCTGTGTGAAGGGAAGAACTTTTTTCTGTTTTATTTTTAAATTTTATTTTTAAAAATTTTGAAATTTAATTTTATTTATTTTTTATACAGCAGGTTATTATTAGTTATGTATTTTATGCATATACATGTATACATGTCAATCCCAGTCTCCCAACTCATCCCAACACCACATCCCCATGGCTTCCCACACTTGGTGTCCATACGTGTGTTCTCTACCTCTGTTTCTCTATTTCTTCACTGCAAAGTAGTTCATCTGTACCATTTTTCTAGGTTCCACGTATATGCATTAATATACAATATTTGTTTTTCTCTTTCTGACTTACTTCATTCTGTATCACAGTCTCTAGATCCATCGACGTCTCTACAAATGACCCAGTTTCATTCCTTCTTATGGCTGAGTAATATTCCATTTTATATATGTACCACATCTTTATCTATTCGTCTGTCTGTGGGTATTTAGGTTGCTTCCATTACCTGGCTATCATAAATAGTGCTGAAATGAGCATTGTGGTGAATGTGCCTTTTTGATTTATGGTTTTCTCTGGGTATATGCCCAGAAGTGGGATTGCTGGATCATATGGTAATTCTATTTCTAGTTTTTTTAAGGAAACTCCATACTGTTCTCCATCGTGACTGTATCAATTTACATTTCCACCACTAGTGGAAGAGGGATCCTTTTGTCCACACCCTCCCCGGAATTCGTTGTTTGTAGATGTTCTGATGATGCCGATTCTAACAGGTGTGAGGAGATACCTCATTGTAGTTTTGATTTGCATTTCTCTAATAATTAGTGATGTTGAGCAGCTTTTCATGTGCGTCTTGGCCATCTCTCTGTCTTCTTTGAAGAAACGTCTCTTTAGATCTTCGGCCCATTTTTGTATTGGGTTGTTTGTTGTTTTAATATTAAGCTGAATGAGCGCTTTATATATATTGGAGATTAAACCTTTGTCCATTGATTCGTTTGCAAATATTTTCGCCCATTCTGAGGGATGCTTTTTGCCATTCCCGTTTTTTTAACAAAAAAAGAAAGAAAGAAAAAGAAGCAGAAGACTAAAATGTGTAAAATATGTCTTTTGAAACTGTCGTTTTGATATATGGACGTCCTTTGAATTTTTTGGTCGATATATGACCCCAGGATTTGTTTTCAGGGCAGGTGTCATTTACAGGCCTGCAATGATTTTGAATATCAACTGACCATTAGCGGTGGGATTAAAGCTGCTGTTGTGTGAAACGGCCACAAGGTGGCAGCAGTTCTCCCTTACCAAATCTGGTTACTGGGGCAACAGAGCCTCAATGGAAGTCGTGTTCTAGATTGGAATTTGGAATGGAATGTGCCAGGAGAAAGCCCCTCAAGTTTGTCTCACTGCTTCTTGTTCGTGTTTTTAATTTAATTTTTTTATTTTTTATTACAGCAAATTTGATTACAATGTTTGGCTCGTTGTAGGTGTGGAAGATGTGGTTCTTTTACACATATAAATAAGTCTGTTCTTCCTGGGATCCTTTTCCCATGTACCTTATGACAGAATGTTGAGTAGTCTTCTCTTGGTATTCTGTAGGTCTTTGGTGATTCTATATGTCACCTGTGTTTGTATATGTCTGTTAACCCCAATATCATAATGAAACCAATCCTCACACCTTTCCATTGGTGAACCATAAGTTTGTTGAATGAATCTGTGATAGCCCTTCTCCGTGGAAATATCTGCGCTGTATCCATTTTTTGGTCACACCTATAAGAGATATGATACGCTATGTGTCTTTCACTTTCTGACTTACTACAAGTCATGTGATTACCTCTAGACACACCTACGGTGCTGCAAATGGCATTGTGTCCTTTTATTCCTTGGCTTCTATTCTGCCTTAGCGAGGTCCATTTTCAACAATGTGATTCCCTGAGGGCTGAGGATTAGCTGACCTGGGTAGCCTCACCCTGCCGGCCGGCCCTCCCCTGGTGTGCCTGTGTTGAGGTCAATATAAACAGCACTGCAGGCAGCAATAGCCCCTGAAGCTGTGCCTGACTCCATATTCTCTGCCCCGTCAGCAGTCTCGGGGCTGTGCTGGTGGGAGGGAGTGAGGGGCCACGGCTTTGTGGGTGGCCCAGTGTGAGTGGGTCTCTCCTGGACTTTCTGCAGGAGATGCCAGGCTTCCACCTGTAAAGAAGAGGATGTGTCAACCATACCTTCCGCTGGAATTTCTCTCCGGACAGAGGTGAGGAAGGAAAAAAGCAGTGGGGGCCGGGACAGGAGGGGTATCTCAGGCAGGGCAATGGAAAGTTTTCAGAAGAGCGCCCAGGTCCAGGACCATCCTGGCTGGCCTGCAGGCACCAAGTTTTCCTGCGTGCTGTCGCTGGTGTGGCTCCACGGCCCTTCCTCTAGGCTTTCAAGCCCTTGTACATATTCAGGTGTTTTACCTTGGAAGGGTGGGTAAAGTTCAGCAGCAGCTGGCCTCGGGCTCAGCTCACGGTTACTCACAGATGCCTCGGGTCCCCTTCACTGAGGAAAGTGTAGGTCTTGTCTATTCCATAGTTGGTTTTTGGAACGGTACCTGTGCTTATATCAAACTCTGCTTTTATGCATCACCCCACCTCTCCTTCCCCCTTAAGCAGGCATAAGAGTGTTTTCTAAATGTGAGACACTGTTCTCTTTCCTAACTCAGTTCAAGTGTAGCCATGTTTACAGGATCTTCATAAGTGATATCTTATGATAAGTTTCTTTTTCTGTGTGACTTATTTCACTTAGAATCATCGTACCTGAATCCACCCATTTTGCTATTACTGGTCTTATGACATTGATTTCATGGCTGAAGGTTATTCTATCGTACCTAAGTACCACAATTTTTTGAACCATTTTTATATTTCCTGGGATATTTAAGGTGTACCCAAGTTGAGGTCCTTGTAAGCACTGCAGCCATAAATATTGGGGTGGCTCTGTCTTATTGATTTTCAGTTTTCCCAAGGTATATTCCCTAGACTGGAAGTGCCCTTGGCTCTGTAGCTCTGTTGTTTACTTGTTTTAGGGATCACAATGCACTCCTCCAGAGAGGCAGTTGGCAATTTACATCCCGCCTATCAGCATAACAAGGCTCCCTGTTGTCCAGGGCCTGTCTTACCTTTCTGGTTTTTACACATTTTGTGGAAGTCCCTTTTGACCGGTGGGAAGTGATACTTCTTTGTAGTGCAGATTAGCATTGCCTGCTTGCTTGCTTGGCCCAAAAGGGTGTATGCGTTTTCTCCTGAATATATTCAGGAGAAAACGCATACGCCCTTTTTGGCCAAGTGCATCATTGTCGAAGTTGTGCCCCTCTTCCTGTGCTTTAAAGGCGATTCCAACGTACCTCTTGAAATCTATTTCCTGCTATTCTGCCTCGCTTTAAAGTCTGCCTCGTTGCCTTCCCTTAACAAATTTTGGACGATAGTTGTCCTTTATTACTCTGCCATTTTGTGAATTGCTGTGCCCTTGAGCTCCATTTTTCAACTCATTTTTTGTGAGCTGACCGCAAGTCCAAAATTTTGGTTCAGGACCTATGCTGGTTCCCGTTGGGGGGCTGAGACTTTGGTTAATTCTTCTTCCTGCTGGAAAGTTAGAGTGATATGTGCCCGTCCAAATGCCTAACAGCTACTCTCTCACTGGTTCTCCCTCTTCCCTTTCATCCTCTCCCTAATTGGAAACCTGTGCGAACCAGGAGGTTAAATGGGCTGTCTCCCCAAGTTGGGAGATTGATAGTAAAGCAGATGGAAATTCAAACTGGAGCACCAGGAGAGGGACTATTCGTTGAGTTTTAGAATCCTTTCGTATTCACAGTGGGTCCGTTCTCTAGGTTTCCCGTACATGTTATAGCTGTAGTAATATTCCCTTCAACCTGGAGAGTTGTGACCCATGGAATGGGTGCCAGGCATTTGTGCTTTAAAGGGTCTGCATTTGCTCACCCAATCTCACCAATCCTCTCAGTCCCAAGTGTCCAGACTTATGCCACATCCAGCTGTCGTTGTAGATAGGGTCATTCCAGCTTTCATCAGAGACCCTGAAGGAATTGTTAAGAATTTTCCAGTTTTTTGTTTTGTTTTTGATATTCCTTTTTATAGTGGGTTTGAGCTGATTCGCGCTGCCATGTTTATGCCAGTCTAGACACACTTGATTCCCTTACGGAGACATATCAATACATAGGTTTTAAGATTCTTACTAGTCAGATATATTCCTCTGCGGGAAATATGGGGTTTTGAGTCCCTTTCACTGAGGAAGGTGTAGGTCTTGTCTATTCCATAGTTGGTTTTTGGAACGGTACCTGTGCTTATATCAAACTCTGGTTTTATACATCACCCCACATCTCCTTCCCCCTTAAGCAGGCATAAGAGTGTTTTCTAAATGTGAGACACTGTTCTCTTTCCTAACTCAGTTCAAGTGTAGCCATGTTTACAGGATCTTCATAAGTGATATCTTATGATAAGTTTCTTTTTCTGTGTGACTTATTTCATTTAGAATCATCGTACCTGAATCCACCCATTTTGCTGCTACTGGTATTATGACATAGATTTCATGGCTGAGGGATATTCCATCGTACGTAAGTACCACAATTTTTTGAACCATTTTTATATTTCCTGGGATATTTAAGGTGTACCCAAGTTGAGGTCCTTGTAAGCACTGCAGCCCTAAATTTTGGGGTTGCTCTGTCTTATTTATTTTCAGTTTTCCCAAGGTATATTCCCTAGACTGGAAATGCCTTTGGCTCTGTAGCTCTGTTGTTTACTTGTTTTAGGGAACACAATGCACTCCTCCAGAGAGGCAGTTGGCAGTGTACATCCGCCCATCAGGATAAAAAGGCTCCCTGTTCTCCAGGGCCTGTCTTGCCTTTCTGGTTTTTACACATTTTGTGGATGTCCCTCTTGACTGGTGGGAAGTGATACTTCTTTGTAGTGCAGATTAGCATTGCCCGCTTGCTTGCTTGGCCAAAAAGGGCGTATGCGTTTTCTCCTGAATATATTCAGGAGAAAACGCATACGCCCTTTTTGGCCAAGTGCATCATTGTCGAAGTTGTGCCCTTCTTCCTGTGCTGTAAAGGCGATTCCAACGTACCTCTTGAAATCTATTTCCTGCTATTCTGCCTCGCTGTAAAGTCTGCCTCGTTGCCTTCCCTTAACAAATTTTGGACGATAGTTTTCCTTTATTACTCTGCCATTTTGTGAATTGCTGTGCCCTTGAGCTCAATTTTTCAACTCGTTTTTTGTGAGCTGACCGCAAGTCCAAAATTTTGGTTCAAGACCTATGCTGTTTCCCGTTGGGGGGCTGAGACTTTGGTTAATTCTTCTTCCTGCTGGGAAGTTAGAGTGATATGTGCCCGTCCAAATGCCTAACAGCTACTCTCTCACTGGTTCTCCCTCTTCCCTTTCATCCTCTGCCAAATTGGAAACCTGTGCGAACCAGGAGGTTAAATGGGCTGTCTCTCCAAGTTGGGAGATTGATAGTTAAGCAGATGGAAAGTCAAACCGGAGCACCAGGAGAGGGACTATTCGTTGAGTTTTAGAATCCTTTCGTATTCACAGTGGGTCCGTTCTCTAGGTTTCCCGTACATGTTATAGCTGTAGTAATATTCCCTTCAACCTGGAGAGTTGTGACCCATGGAATGGGTGCCAGGCATTTGTGCTTTAAAGGGTCTGCATTTGCTCACCCAATCTCACCAATCCTCTCAGTCCCAAGTGTCCAGACTTATGCCACATCCAGCTGTCGTTGTAGATAGGGTCTTTCCAGGTTTCATCAGAGACCCTGAAGGAATTGTTAAGAATTTTCCAGTTTTTTGTTTTGTTTTTGATATTCCTTTTTATAGTGGGTTTGAGCTGATTCGCGCTGCCATGTTTATGCCAGTCTAGACACACTTGATTCCCTTACGGAGACATATCAATACATAGGTTTTAAGATTCTTACTAGTCAGATATATTCCTCTGCGGGAAATATGGGGTTTTGAGTCCCTTTCACTGAGGAAGGTGTAGGTCTTGTCTATTCCATAGTTGGTTTTTGGAACGGTACCTGTGCTTATATCAAACTCTGGTTTTATACATCACCCCACATCTCCTTACCCCTTAAGCAGGCATAAGAGTGTTTTCTAAATGTGAGACACTGTTCTCTTTCCTAACTCAGTTCAAGTGTAGCCATGTTTACAGGATCTTCATAAGTGATATCTTATGATAAGTTTCTTTTTCTGTGTGACTTATTTCATTTAGAATCATCGTACATGAATCCACCCATTTTGCTGCTACTGGTCTTATGACATAGATTTCATGGCTGAGGGATATTCCATCGTACGTAAGTACCACAATTTTTTGAACTATTTTTATATTTCCTGGGATATTTAAGGTGTACCCAAGTTGAGGTCCTTGTAAGCACTGCAGCCCTAAATTTTGGGGTGGCTCTGTCTTATTGATTTTCAGTTTCCCCAAGGTATATTCCCTAGACTGGAAATGCCTTTGGCTCTGTAGCTCTGTTGTTTACTTGTTTTAGGGAACACAATGCACTCCTCCAGAGAGGCAGTTGGCAGTGTACATCCGCCCATCAGGATAAAAAGGCTCCCTGTTCTCCAGGGCCTGTCTTGCCTTTCTGGTTTTTACACATTTTGTGGATGTCCCTCCTGACTGGTGGGAAGTGATACTTCTTTTTAGTGCAGATTAGCATTGCCCGCTTGCTTGCTTTCCCAAAACGGGCGTATGCGTTTTCTCCTGAATATATTCAGGAGAAAACGCATACGCCATTTTTGGCCAAGTGCATCATTGTCGAAGTTGTGCCCTTCTTCCTGTGCCGTAAAGGCGAATCCAACGTACCTCTTGAAATCTATTTCCTGCTATTCTGCCTCGCTTTAAAGTCTGCCTCGTTGCCTTCCCTTAACAAATTTTGGACGATAGTTTTCCTTTATTACTCTGCAATTTTGTGAATTGCTGTGCCCTTGAGCTCAATTTTTCAACTCGTTTTTTGTGAGCTGACCGCAAGTCCAAAATTTTGGTTCAAGACCTATGCTGTTTCCCGTTGGGGGGCTGAGACTTTGGTTAATTCTTCTTCCTGCTGGGAAGTTAGAGTGATATGTGCCCGTCCAAATGCCTAACAGCTACTCTCTCACTGGTTCTCCCTCTTCCCTTTCATCCTCTGCCAAATTGGAAACCTGTGCGAACCAGGAGGTTAAATGGGCTGTCTCTCCAAGTTGGGAGATTGATAGTAAAGCAGATGGAAAGTCAAACCGGAGCACCAGGAGAGGGACTATTCGTTGAGTTTTAGAATCCTTTCGTATTCACAGTGGGTCCGTTCTCTAGGTTTCCCGTACATGTTATAGCTGTAGTAATATTCCCTTCAACCTGGAGAGTTGTGACCCATGGAATGGGTGCTAGGCATTTGTGCTTTAAAGGGTCTGCATTTGCTCACCCAATCTCACCAATCCTCTCAGTCCCAAGTGTCCAGCCTTATGCCACATCCAGCTGTCGTTGTAGATAGGGTCTTTCCAGGTTTCATCAGAGTCCCTGAAGGAATTGTTAAGAATTTTCCAGTTTTTTGTTTTGTTTTTGATATTCCTTTTTATAGTGGGTTTGAGCTGATTCTCGCTGCCATGTTTATGCCAGTCTAGACACACTTGATTCCCTTACGGAGACATATCAATACATAGGTTTTAAGATTCTTACTAGTCAGATATATTCCTCTGCGTGAAATATGGGGTTTTGAGTCCCTTTCACTGAGGAAGGTGTAGGTCTTGTCTATTCCATAGTTGGTTTTTGGAACGGTACCTGTGCTTATATCAAACTCTGGTTTTATACATCACCCCACTTCTCCTTCCCGCTTAAGCAGGCATAAGAGTGTTTTCTAAATGTGAGACACTGTTCTCTTTCCTAACTCAGTTCAAGTGTAGCCATGTTTACAGGATCTTCATAAGTGATATCTTATGATAAGTTTCTTTTTCTGTGTGACTTATTTCATTTAGAATCATCGTACCTGAATCCACCCATTTTGCTGCTACTGGTCTTATGACATTGATTTCATGGCTGAGGGATATTCCATCGTACGTAAGTGCCACAATTTTTTGAACCATTTTTGTATTTCCTGGGATATTTAAGGTGTACCCAAGTTGAGGTCCTTGTAAGCACTGCAGCCCTAAATTTTGGGGTGGCTCTGTCTTATTGATCTTCAGTTTTCCCAAGGTATATTCCCTAGACTGGAAGTGCCCTTGGCTCTGTAGCTTTGTTGTTTACTTGTTTTAGCGAACACAATGCACTCCTCCAGAGAGGCAGTTGGCAGTGTATATCCAGCCCATCAGGATAACAAGGCTCCCTGTTCTCCAGGGCCTGTCTTACCTTTCTGGTTTTTACACATTTTGTGGATGTCCCTCTTGACTGTTGGGAAGTGATACTTCTTTGTAGTGCAGATTGGCATGGCCCGCTTGCTTGCTTGGCCAAAAAGGGAGTATGCGTTTTCTCCTGAATATATTCAGGAGAAAACGCATACACCCTTTTTGGCCATGTGCATCATTGTCGAAGTTGTGCCCCTCTTCCTGTGCTTTATATGCGATTCCAACGTACCTCTTGAAATATATTTCCTGCTATTCTGCCTAGCTTTCAAGTCCGCCTCGTTGCCTTCCCTTAACAGATTTTGGTCGAGTGTTGTCCTTTATTACTCTGCCAGTTTGTGAATTGCTGTGCCCTTGAGCTCCATTTTTCAACTCGTTTTTTGTGAGCTGACCGCAAGTCCAAAATTTTGGTTCAGGACCTATGCTGGTTCCCGTTGGGGGGCTGAGACTTTGGTTAATTCTTCTTCCTGCTGGGAAGTTAGGGTGATATGTGCCCGTCCAAATGCCTAACAGCTACTCTCTCATTGGTTCTCCCTCTTCCCTTTCATCCTCTGCCAAATTGGAAACCTGTGCGAACCAGGAGGTTAAATAGACTGTCTCTCCAAGTTGGGAGATTGATAGTAAAGCAGATGGAAAGTCAAACCGGAGCACCAGGAGAGGGACTATTCGTTGAGTTTTAGAAACCTTTCGTATTCACAGTGGGTCCGTTCTCTAGGTTTCCCGTACATGTTATAGCTGTAGTAATATTCCCTTCAACCTGGAGAGTTGTGACCCATGGAATGGGTGCCAGGCATTTGTGCTTTAAAGGTTCTGCATTTGCTCACCGAATCTCACCTATCCTCTCAGTCCCAAGTGTCCAGACTTATGCCACATCCAGCTGTCGTTGTAGATAGGGTCATTTCAGGTTTCATCAGAGACCCTGAAGGAATTGTAAAGAATTTCCCAGTTTTTTTGTTTTGTTTTTGAAATTCCTTTTTATAGTGGGCTTGAGCTGATTCTCGCTGCCATGTTTATGCCAGTCTAGACACACTTGACTCCCTTATGGAGACATACCAATACATAGGTTTTAAGATTCTTACTAGTCAGATATATTCCTCTGCGGGAAATATGGGGTTTTGAGTCCCTTTCACTGAGGAAGGTGTAGGTCTTGTCTATTCCATAGTTGGTTTTTGGAACGGTACCTGTGCTTATATCAAACTCTGGTTTTATGCATCACCCCACCTCTCCTTCCACCTTAAGCAGGCATCAGAGTATTTTCTAAATGTGAGACAGTGCTCTCTTTCCTAACTCAGTTCAAGTGTAGCCATGTTTACAGGATCTTCATAAGTGATATCTTATGATAAGATTCTTTTTCTGTGTGACTTATTTCACTTAGAATCATCGTACCTGTATCCACCCATTTTGCTGCTACTGGTCTTATGACATTGATTTCATGGCTGAGGGATATTCCATCGTATGTAAGTACCACAATTTTTTGAACCATTTATATATTTCCTGGGATATTTAAGGTGTACCCAAGTTGAGGTCCTTGTAAGCACTGCAGCCCTAAATTTTGGGGTGGCTCTGTCTTATTGATTTTCTGTTTTCCCAAGGTATATTCCCTAGACTGGAAGTGCCCTTGGCTCTGTAGCTCTGTTCTTTACTTGTTTTAGGGAACACAATGTACTCCTCCAGAGAGACAGTTGGCAATTTATATCCCGCCCATCAGAATAACAAGGCTCCCTGTTCTCCAGGGCCTGTCTTTCCTTTCTGGTTTTTACACATTTTGTGGATGTCCCTTTAGACCGGTGGGAAGTGATACTTCTTTGTAGTGCAGATTTGCATTGCCCGCTTGCTTGCTTGGCCAAAAAGGGCATATGCGTTTTCTCCTGAATATATTCAGGAGAAAACGCATACGCCCTTTTTGGCCAAGTGCATCATTGTCGAAGTTGTGCCCCTCTTCCTGTGCTTTAAAGGCGATTCCAACGTAACTCTTGAAATCTGTTTCCTGCTATTCTGCCTCGCTTTCAAGTCCGCCTCGTTGCCTTCCCTCAACAGATTTTTGGACGATAGTTGTCCTTTATTACTCGGCCAGTTTGTGAATTGCTGTGCCCCTGAGCTCCATTTTTCAACTCGTTTTTGGTGAGCTGACCGCAAGTCCAACATTTTGGTTCAGGACCTATGCTGGTTCCCGGTGGGGGGCTGAGACTTTGGTTAATTCTTCTTCCTGCCTGGAAGTTAGAGTGATATGTGCCCGTCGAAATGCCTAACAGCTACTCTTTCATTGGTTCTCCCTCTTCCCTTTCATCCTCTGCCAAATTGGAAACCTGTGCGAGCCAGGAGGTTAAAGGGGCTGTCTCTCCAAGTTGGGAGGTTGATAGTAAAGCAGATGGAAAGTCAAACCGGAGGACCAGGAGAGGGACTATTCGTTGAGTTTTAGAAACCTTTCGTATTCACAGTGTGTCCGTTCTCTACGTTTCCCGTACATGTTATAGCTGTAGTAATATTCCCTTCAACCAGGAGAGTTGGGACCCATGGAATGGGTGCCAGGCATTTGTGCTTTAAAGGTTCTGCATTTGCTCACCGAATCTCACCTATCCTCTCAGTCCCAAGTGTCCAGCCTTATGCCACATCCAGCTGTCGTTGTAGATAGGGTCATTTCAGGTTTCATCAGAGACCCTGAAGGAATTGTAAAGAATTTCCCAGTTTTTTTGTTTTGTTTTTGAAATTCCTTTTTATAGTGGGCTTGAGCTGATTCTCGCTGCCATGTTTATGCCAGTCTAGACACACTTGACTCCCTTATGGAGACATACCAATACATAGGTTTTAAGATTCTTACTAGTCAGATATATTCCTCTGCGGGAAATATGGGGCTTTGAGTCCCTTTCACTGAGGAAGGTGTAGGTCTTGTCTATTCCATAGTTGGTTTTTGGAATGGTACCTGTGCTTATATCAAACTCTGGTTTTATGCATCACCCCACCTCTCCTTCCCCCTTAAGCAGGTATAAGAGTGTTTTCTAAATGTGAGACACTGTTCTCTTTCCTAACTCAGTTCAAGTGTAGCCATGTTTACAGGATCTTCATAAGTGATATCTTATGATAAGTTTCTTTTTCTGTGTGACTTATTTCACTTAGAATCATCGTACCTGAATCCACCTATTTTGCTGCTACTGGTCTTATGACATTGATTTCATGGCTGAGGGATATTCCATCGTACGTAAGTGCCACAATTTTTTGAACCATTTTTGTATTTCCTAGGATATTTAAGGTGTACCCAAGTTGAGGTCCTTGTAAGCACTGCAGCCCTAAATTTTGGGGTGGCTCTGTCTTATTGATCTTCAGTTTTCACAAGGTATATTCCCTAGACTGGAAGTGCACTTGGCTCTGTAGCTTTGTTGTTTACTTATTTTAGCGAACACAATGCACTCCTCCAGAGAGGCAGTTGGCAGTGTATATACCGCCCATCAGGATAACAAGGCTCCCTGTTCTCCAGGGCCTGTCTTACCTTTCTGGTTTTTACACATTTTGTGGATGTCCCTCTTGACTGTTGGGAAGTGATACTTCTTTGTAGTGCAGATTGGCATGGCCCGCTTGCTTACTTGGCCAAAAAGGGCGTATGCGTTTTCTCCTGAATATATTCAGGAGAAAACGCATACGCCCTTTTTGGCCATGTGCATCATTGTCGAAGTTGTGCCCCTCTTCCTGTGCTTTAAATGCGATTCCAACGTACCTCTTGAAATATATTTCCTGCTATTCGGCTTAGCTTTCAAGTCCGCCTCGTTGCCTTCCCTTAACAGATTTTGGACGAGTGTTGTCCTTTATTACTCTGCCAGTTTGTGAATTGCTGTGCCCTTGAGCTCCATTTTTCAACTCGTTTTTTGTGAGCTGACCGCAAGTCCAAAATTTTGGTTCAGGACCTATGCTGGTTCCCGTTGGGGGGCTGAGACTTTGGTTAATTCTTCTTCCTGCTGGGAAGTTAGGGTGATATGTGCCCGTCCAAATGCCTAACAGCTACTCTCTCATTGGTTCTCCCTCTTCCCTTTCATCCTCTGCCAAATTGGAAACCTGTGCGAACCATGAGGTTAAAGGGGCTGTCTCTCCAAGTTGGGAGGTTGATAGTAAAGCAGATGGAAAGTCAAACCGGAGGACCAGGAGAGGGACTATTCGTTGAGTTTTAGAAACCTTTCGTATTCACAGTGGGTCCGTTCTCTAGGTTTCCCGTACATGTTATAGCTGTAGTAATATTCCCTTCAACCTGGAGAGTTGTGACCCATGGAATGGGTGCCAGGCATTTGTGCTTTAAAGGTTCTGCATTTGCTCACCGAATCTCACCTATCCTCTCAGTCCCAAGTGTCCAGCCTTATGCCACATCCAGCTGTCGTTGTAGATAGGGTCTTTTCAGGTTTCATCAGAGACCCTGTAGGAATTGTAAAGAATTTCCCAGTTTTTTTGTTTTGTTTTTGAAATTCCTTTTTATAGTGGGCTTGAGCTGATTCTCGCTGCCATGTTTATGCCAGTCTAGACACACTTGACTCCCTTATGGAGACATACCAATACATAGGTTTTAAGATTCTTACTAGTCAGATATATTCCTCTGCGGGAAATATGGGGTTTTGAGTCCCTTTCACTGAGGAAGGTGTAGGTCTTGTCTATTCCATAGTTGGTTTTTGGAACGGTACCTGTGCTTATATCAAACTCTGGTTTTATGCATCACCCCACCTCTCCTTCCACCTTAAGCAGGCATCAGAGTATTTTCTAAATGTGAGACAGTGCTCTCTTTCCTAACTCAGTTCAAGTGTAGCCATGTTTACAGGATCTTCATAAGTGATATCTTATGATAAGATTCTTTTTCTGTGTGACTTATTTCACTTAGAATCATCGTACCTGAATCCACCCATTTTGCTGCTACTGGTCTTATGACATTGATTTCATGGCTGAGGGATATTCCATCGTATGTAAGTACCACAATTTTTTGAACCATTTATATATTTCCTGGGATATTTAAGGTGTACCCAAGTTGAGGTCCTTGTAAGCAGTGCAGCCCTAAATTTTGGGGTGGCTCTGTCTTATTGATTTTCTGTTTTCCCAAGGTATATTCCCTAGACTGGAAGTGCCCTTGGCTCTGTAGCTCTGTTCTTTACTTGTTTTAGGGAACACAATGTACTCCTCCAGAGAGACAGTTGGCAATTTATATCCCGCCCATCAGAATAACAAGGCTCCCTGTTCTCCAGGGCCTGTCTTTCCTTTCTGGTTTTTACACATTTTGTGGATGTCCCTTTAGACCGGTGGGAAGTGATACTTCTTTGTAGTGCAGATTTGCATTGCCCGCTTGCTTGCTTGGCCAAAAAGGGCGTATGCGTTTTCTCCTGAATATATTCAGGAGAAAACGCATACGCCCTTTTTGGCCAAGTGCATCATTGTCGAAGTTGTGCCCCTCTTCCTGTGCTTTAAAGGCGATTCCAACGTAACTCTTGAAATCTGTTTCCTGCTATTCTGCCTCGCTTTCAAGTCCGCCTCGTTGCCTTCCCTCAACAGATTTTTGGATGATAGTTGTCCTTTATTACTCGGCCAGTTTGTGAATTGCTGTGCCCCTGAGCTCCATTTTTCAACTCGTTTTTGGTGAGCTGACCGCAAGTCCAACATTTTGGTTCAGGACCTATGCTGGTTCCCGGTGGGGGGCTGAGACTTTGGTTAATTCTTCTTCCTGCTGGGAAGTTAGAGTGATATGTGCCCGTCCAAATGCCTAACAGCTACTCTTTCATTGGTTCTCCCTCTTCCCTTTCATCCTCTGCCAAATTGGAAACCTGTGTGAACCAGGAGGTTAAAGGGGCTGTCTCTCCAAGTTGGGAGGTTGATAGTAAAGCAGATGGAAAGTCAAACCGGAGGACCAGGAGAGGGACTATTCGTTGAGTTTTAGAAACCTTTCGTATTCACAGTGTGTCCGTTCTCTACGTTTCCCGTACATGTTATAGCTGTAGTAATATTCCCTGCAACCAGGAGAGTTGGGACCCATGGAATGGGTGCCAGGCATTTGTGCTTTAAAGGTTCTGCATTTGCTCACCGAATCTCACCTATCCTCTCAGTCCCAAGTGTCCAGCCTTATGCCACATCCAGCTGTCGTTGTAGATAGGGTCATTTCAGGTTTCATCAGAGACCCTGAAGGAATTGTAAAGAATTTCCCAGTTTTTTTGTTTTGTTTTTGAAATTCCTTTTTATAGTGGGCTTGAGCTGATTCTCGCTGCCATGTTTATGCCAGTCTAGACACACTTGACTCCCTTATGGAGACATACCAATACATAGGTTTTAAGTTTCTTACTAGTCAGATATATTCCTCTGCGGGAAATATGGGGTTTTGAGTCCCTTTCACTGAGGAAGGTGTAGGTCTTGTCTATTCCATAGTTGGTTTTTGGAACGGTACCTGTGCTTATATCAAACTCTGGTTTTATGCATCACCCCACCTCTCCTTCCACCTTAAGCAGGCATCAGAGTATTTTCTAAATGTGAGACAGTGCTCTCTTTCCTAACTCAGTTCAAGTGTAGCCATGTTTACAGGATCTTCATAAGTGATATCTTATGATAAGATTCTTTTTCTGTGTGACTTATTTCACTTAGAATCATCGTACCTGAATCCACCCATTTTGCTGCTACTGGTCTTATGACATTGATTTCATGGCTGAGGGATATTCCATCGTATGTAAGCACCACAATTTTTTGAACCATTTATATATTTCCTGGGATATTTAAGGTGTACCCAAGTTGAGGTCCTTGTAAGCACTGCAGCCCTAAATTTTGGGGTGGCTCTGTCTTATTGATTTTCAGTTTTCCCAAGGTATATTCCCTAGACTGGAAGTGCCCTTGGCTCTGTAGCTCTGTTCTTTACTTGTTTTAGGGAACACAATGTACTCCTCCAGAGAGACAGTTGGCAATTTATATCCCGCCCATCAGAATAACAAGGCTCCCTGTTCTCCAGGGCCTGTCTTTCCTTTCTGGTTTTTACACATTTTGTGGATGTCCCTTTAGACCGGTGGGAAGTGATACTTCTTTGTAGTGCAGATTTGCATTGCCCACTTGCTTGCTTGGCCAAAAAGGGCGTATGCGTTTTCTCCTGAATATATTCAGGAGAAAACGCATACGCCCTTTTTGGCCAAGTGCATCATTGTCGAAGTTGTGCCCCTCTTCCTGTGCTTTAAAGGCGATTCCAACGTAACTCTTGAAATCTGTTTCCTGCTATTCTGCCTCGCTTTCAAGTCCGCCTCGTTGCCTTCCCTCAACAGATTTTTGGAGGATAGTTGTCCTTTATTACTCGGCCAGTTTGTGAATTGCTGTGCCCCTGAGCTCCATTTTTCAACTCGTTTTTGGTGAGCTGACCGCAAGTCCAACATTTTGGTTCAGGACTTATGCTGGTTCCCGGTGGGGGGCTGAGACTTTGGTTAATTCTTCTTCCTGCCTGGAAGTTAGAGTGATATGTGCCCGTCCAAATGCCTAACAGCTACTCTTTCATTGGTTCTCCCTCTTCCCTTTCATCCTCTGCCAATTTGGAAACCTGTGTGAACCAGGAGGTTAAAGGGGCTGTCTCTCCAAGTTGGGAGGTTGATAGTAAAGCAGATGGAAAGTCAAACCGGAGGACCAGGAGAGGGACTATTCGTTGAGTTTTAGAAACCTTTCGTATTCACAGTGTGTCCGTTCTCTACGTTTCCCGTACATGTTATAGCTGTAGTAATATTCCCTTCAACCAGGAGAGTTGGGACCCATGGAATGGGTGCCAGGCATTTGTGCTTTAAAGGGTCTGCATTTGCTCACCCAATCTCACCAATCGTCTCAGTCCCAAGTGTCCCTCCTTATGCCACATCCAGCTGTCATTGCAGATAGGGTCATTCCAGGTTTCATCAGAGACCATGAAGGAATTGTTAAGAATTTCCCAGTTTTTTTGTTTTGTTTTTGAAATTCCTTTTTATAGTGGGTTTGAGCTGATTCTCGCTGCCATGTTTATGCCAGTGTAGACACACTTGATTCCCTTACAGAGACATATCAATACATAGGTTTTAAGATTCTTACTAGTCAGATATATTCCTCTGCGGGAAATATGGGGTTTTGAGTCCCTTTCACTGAGGAAGGTGTAGGTCTTGTCTATTCCATAGTTGGTTTTTGGAACGGTACCTCTGCTTATATCAAACTCTGGTTTTATGCATCACCCCACCTCTCCTTCCCCCTTAAGCAGGCATAAGAGTGTTTTCTAAATGTGAGACACTGTTCTCTTTCCTAACTCAGTTCAAGTGTAGCCATGTTTACAGGATCTTCATAAGTGATATCTTATGATAAGTTTCTTTTTCGGTGTGACTTATTTCACTTAGAACCATCGTACCTGAATCCACCCATTTTGCTGCTACTGGTCTTATGACATTGAGACCATGGCTGAGTGGTATTCCATCGTACGTAAGTACCACAATTTTTGAACCATTTTTATATTTCCTGGGATATTTAAGGTGTACCCAAGTTGAGGTCCTTTTTAGCAGTGCAGCCCTAAATTTTGGTGTGGCTCTGACTTATTGATTTTCAGTTTTCCCAAGGTATATTCCCTAGACTGGAAGTGCCCTTGGCTCTGTAGCTGTGTTGTTTACATGTTTTAGGGAACACAATGCACTCCTCCAGAGAGGCAGTTGGCAATTTACATCCCGCCCATCAGCATAACAAGGCTCCCTGTTCTCCAGGGCCTGTCTTGCCTTTCTGGTTTTTACATATTTTGTGGATGTCCCTTTTGACCAGTGGGAAGAGATACTTCTTTGTAGTGCAGATTTGCATTGACCGCTTGCTTGCTTGGCCAAAATGGGCGTATGCGTTTTCTCCTGAATATATTCAGGAGAAAACGCATACGCCCTTTTTGGCCAAGTGCATCATTGTCGAAGTTGTGCCCCTCTTCCTGTGCTTTAAAGGCGATTCCAACGTACCTCTTGAAATCTGCTTCCTGCTATTCTGCCTCGCATTCAAGTCCACCTCGTTGCATCCCCTCAACAGATTTTTGGACGATAGTTGTCCTTTATTACTCGGCCAGTTTGTGAATTGCTGTGCCCCTGAGCTCCATTTTTCAACTCGTTTTTGGTGAGCTGACCGCAAGTCCAAAATTTTGGTTCAGGACCTAGACTGGTTCAAGGTGGGGGTCTGAGACTTTGGTTAATTCTTCTTACTGCCGGGAAATTATAGTGATATGTGCCCGTCCAAATGCCTATCAGCTACTCTCTCATTGGTTCTCCCTCTTCCCTTTCTTCCTCTGCCAAATTGGCAACCTGTGCGAACCAGGAGGTTAAAGGGGCTGTCTCTCCAAGTTGGGAGCTTGATAGTAAAGGAGATGGAAAGTCAAACCGGAGCACCAGGAGAGGGACTATTCGTTGAGTTTTAGAAACCTTTCGTATTCACAGTGTGTCCGTTTTCTAGGATTCCTGTACATGTTATATCTGTAATAATATTCCCTTCAACCTTGAGAGTTGGGACCCATGAAATGTGTGCCATGCATTATTGCTTTAAAGGGTCTGCATTTGCTCACCAAATCTCACCAATCCTCTCAGTCCCAAGTGTCCAGCCTTATGCCACATCCTGCTGTCATTGTAGATAGGGTCATTCCAGGTTTCATCAGAGACCCTGAAGGAATTGTAAAGAATTTCCCAGTTTTTTTTTGTTTTATTTTTGAAATTCCTTTTAATAGTGGGTTTCAGCTGATTCTCGCTGCCATATTTATGCCAGTCTAGACACACTTGATTCCCTTACGGAGACATATCAATACATAGGTTTTAAGATTCTTACTAGTCAGATATATTCGTCTGCGGGAAATATGGGGTTGTGAGTCCCTTTCACTGAGGAAGATGTAGGTCTTGTCTATTCCATAGTTGGTTTTTGGAATGGTACCTGTGCTTATATCAAACTCTGGTTTTATAAATCACCCCACCTCTCCTTCCCCCTTAAGCAGGCAGAAGAGTGTTTTCTAAATGTGAGACACTGTTCTCTGTCCTAACTCAGTTCAAGTGTAGCTATGTTTACAGGATCTTCATAAGTGATATCTTATGATAAGTTTCTTTTTCTGTGTGACTTATTTCACTTAGAATCATCGTACCTGAATCCACCCATTTTGCTCCTACTGGTCTTATGACATTGATTTTATGGCTGAGGGATATTCCATCGTACGTAAGCACCACAATTTTTTGAACCATTTTTATATTTCCTGGGATATTTAAGGTGTACCCAAGTTGAGGTCCTTGTAAGCAGTGCAGCCCTAAATTTTGGGGTGGCTGTGTCTTTTTGATTTTCAGTTTTCCCAAGGTATATTCCCTAGACTGGAAGTGCCCTTGGCTCTGTAGCTCTGTTGTTTACTTTTTTTAGGGAACACAATGCACTCCTCCAGAGAGGCAGTTGGCAATTTACATCCCGCCCATCAGCATAGCAAGGCTCCCTGTTCTCCAGGGCCTGTCTTGCCTTTCTGGTTTTTACACATTTTGTGGATGTCCCTTTTCACCGGTGGGAAGTGATACTTCTTTGTAGTGCAGATTTGCATTGCCCGCTTGCTTGCTTGGCCAAAAAGGGTGTATGAGTTTTCTCCTGAATATATTCAGGAGAAAACGCATACGCCCTTTTTGGCCAAGTGCATCATTGTCGAAGTTGTGCCCCTCTTCCTGTGCTTTAAAGGTGATTCCATCGTACCTGTTGAAATCTGTTTCCTGCTATTCTGCCTCGCTTTCAAGTCTGCCCCGTTGCCTTCCCTCAAAAGATTTTTGGACGATAGTTGTCCTTTTTTACTCGGCCAGTTTGTGAATTGCTGTGCCCCTGAGCTCCATTTTTCAACTCGTTTTTGGTGAGCTGACCGCAAGTCCAAAATTTTGGTTCAGGACCTCAGCTGGTTCCCGGTGGGGGGCTGAGACTTTGGTTAATTCTTCTTCCTGCCGGGAAGTTAGAGTGATATGTGCCCGTCCAAATACCTAACAGCTACTCTCTCATTGGTTCTCCCTCTTCCCTTTCATCCTCTGCCAAATTGGAAACCTGTACGAACCAGGAGGTTAAATGGGCTGTCTCTCCAACTTGGGAGATTGATAGGAAAGCAGATGGAAAGTCAAACCGGAGCATCAGGGGAGGGACTATTCGTTGAGTTTTAGAAACCTTTCGTATTCACAGTGTGTCCGTTCTCTAGGTTTCCCGTACATGTTATAACTGTAGTAATATTCCCTTCAACCAGGAGAGTTGGGACCAATGGAATGGGTGCCATGCATTATTGCTTTAAAGGGTCTGCATTTACTCACCCAATCTCACCAATCCTCTCAGTCCCAAGTGTCCAGCCTTATGCCACATCCAGCTGTCATTGTATATAGCGTCATTCCAGGTTTCATCAGAGACCCTGAAGGAATTGTAAAGATTTTCCCAGTTTTTTTGTTTTGTATTTGAAATTCCTTTTTATAGTGGGTTTGAGCTGATTCTCGCTGCCATGTTTATGCCAGTCTAGACACACTTGATTCCCTTACGGAGACATATCAATACATAGGTTTTAAGATTCTTACTAGTCAGATATATTCCTCTGCGGGAAATATGGTGTTTTGAGTACCTTTCCCTGAGGAAGGTATAGGTCTTGACTATTCCATAGTTGGTTTTTGGAACGGTACCTGTGCTTATATCAAACTCTGGTTTTATGCATCACCCCACCTCTCCTTCCCCCTTAAGCAGGCATAAGAGTGTTTTCTAAATGTGAGACACTGTTCTCTTTCCTAACTCAGTTCAAGTGTAGCCATGTTTACAGGATCTTCATAAGTGATATCTTATGATAAGTTTCTGATTCTGTGTGACTTATTTCTCTTATAACAATCGTACCTGAATCCACCAATTTTGCTGCTTCTGGTCTTATGACATTGATTTCATGGCTGAGAGATATTCCATCATAGGAAAGTGCCCCAATTTTTTGAACCATTTTTATATTTCCTGGGATATTTATGGTGTACCCAAGTTGAGGTCCTTGTAAGCACTGCAGCCCTAAATTTTGGGGTGGCTGTGTCTTATTGACTTTCAATTTTCCCAAGGTATATTCCCTAGACTGGAAGTGCCCTTGGCTCTGTAGCTCTGTTCTTTACTTGTTTTAGGGAACACAATGCACTCCTCCAGAGAGGCAGTTGGCAATTTACATCCCGCCCATCAGCATAACATGGCTCCCGGTTCTCCAGGGCCTGTCTTACCTTTCTGGATTTTACACATTTTGTGTGTGTCCCTTTTGACCGGTGGGAAGTGATACTTCTTTGTAGAGCAGATTTGCATTGCCCGCTTGCTTGCTTGCTTGGCCAAGAAGGGCGTATGCGTTTTCTCCTGAATATATTCAGGAGAAAACGCATACGCCCTTTTTGGCCAAGTGCATCATTGTCGAAGTTGTGCCCCTCTTCCTGTGCTTTAAAGGCGATTCCAACGTAACTCTTGAAATCTGTTTCCTGCTATTCTGCCTCGCTTTCAAGTCCGCCTCGTTGCCTTCCCTCATCAGATTTTTGGACGATAGTTGTCCTTTATTACTCGGCCATTTTGTGAATTACTGTGCCCCTGAGCTCCATTTTTCAACTCGTTTTTGGTGAGCTGACCGCAAGTCCAAAATTTTGGTTCAGGACCTATGCTGGTTCCCGGTGGGTGGCTGAGACGTTGGTTAATTCTTATTCCTGCCGGGAAATTACAGTGATATGTGCCCGTTCAAATGCCTAACAGCTACTCTCTCATTGGTTCTCCCTCTTCCCTTTCATCCTCTGCCAAATTGGCAACCTGTGCAAACCAGGAGGTTAAAGGGGCTGTCTCTCCAAGTTGGGAGGTTGATAGTAAAGCAGCCGGAAAGTCAAACTGGAGCACCAGGAGAGGGACTATTCGTTGAGTTTTAGAAACCTTTCATATTCACAGTGTGTCCGTTCTCTAGGTTTCCCGTACATGTTATAGCTGTAGTAATATTCCCTTCAACCTGGAGAGTTGGGACGAATGGAATGGGTGCCTGCATTATTGCTTTAAGGGTCTGCATTTGCTCACCCAATCTCACCAATCCTCTCAGTCCCAAGTGTCCAGCCTTATGCAACATCCAGCTGTCGTTGTAGATAGGGTCGTTCCAGGTTTCATCAGAGACCCTGAAGGAATTGTAAAGAATTTCCAGGTTTTTTTGTTTTGTTTTTAAAATTCCTTTTTATAGTGGGTTTGAGCTGATTCTCGCTGCCATGTTTATGCCAGTCTAGACACACTTGATTCCCTTACGGATACATATCAATACATAGGTTTTAAGATTCTTACTAGTCAGATATATTCCTCTGCGGGAAATATGGGGTTTTGAGTCCCTTTCACTGAGGAAGGTGTAGGTCTTGTCTATTCCATAGTTGGTTTTTGGAACGGTACCTGTGCTTATATCAAACTCTGGTTTTATGCATCACCCCACCTCTCCTTCCCCCTTAAGCAGGCATAAGAGTGTTTTCTAAATGTGAGACACTGTTCTCTTTCCTAACTCAGTTCAAGTGTAGCCATGTTTACAGGATCTTCATAAGTGATATATTATGATAAGTTTCTTTTTCTGTGTGACTTATTTCACTTAGAATCATCGTACCTGAATCCACCCATTTTGCTGCTACTGGTCTTATGACATTGAGTTCATGGCTGAGGGATATTCCATCGTAGGTAAATACCACAATTTTTTGAACCATTTTTATATTTCCTGGGATATTTAAGGTGTACCCAAGTTGAGGTCCTTGTAAGCAGTGCAGCCCTAAATTTTGGGGTGGCTCTGACTTATTGATTTTCAGTTTTCCCAAGGTATATTCCCTAGACTGGAAGTGCCCTTGGCTCTGTAGCTCTGTTCTTTACTTGTTTTAGGGAACACAATGCACTCCTCCAGAGAGGCAGTTGGCAATTTACATCCCGCCCATCAGCATAGCAAGGCTCCCTGTTCTCCAGGGCCTGTCTTGCCTTTCTGGTTTTTACACTTTTTGTTGATGTCCCTTTTCACCGGTGGGAAGTGATACTTCTTTGTAGTGCAGATTTGCATTGCCCGCTTGCTTGCTTGCTTGGCCAAGAAGGGCGTATGCGTTTTCTCCTGAATATATTCAGGAGAAAACGCATACGCCCTTTTTGGCCAAGTGCATCATTGTCGAAGTTGTGCCCCTCTTCCTGTGCTTTAAAGGCGATTCCAACGTACCTCTTGAAATCTGTTTCCCGCTCTTCTGCCTCGCATTCAAGTCCGCCTCGTGGCCTTCCCTCAACAGATTTTTGTACGATAGTTGTCCTTTTTTACTTGGCCAGTTTGTGAATTGCTGTGCCCCTGAGCTCCATTTTTCAACTCGTTTTTGGTGAGCTGACCGCAAGTCCAAAATTTTGGTTCAGGCCGTATACTCGTTCCCGGTGGGTGGCTGAGACTTTGGTTAATTCTTCTTCCTGCTGGGAAATTACAGTGATATGTGCCCGTCCAAATGCCTAACAGCTACTCTCTCATTGGTTCTCCCTCTTTCCTTTCATCCTCTGCCAAATTGGCAACCTGTGCGAACCAGGAGGTTAAAGGGGTTGTCTCTCCAAGTTGGGAGGTTGATAGTAAATCAGATGGAAAGTCAAACCGGAGCACCAGGAGAGGGACTATTCGTTGAGTTTTAGAAACCTTTCGTATTCACAGTGTGTCCGTTCTCTAGGTTTCCCGTACATGTTATAACTTCAGTAATATTCCCTACAACCTGGAGAGTTGGGACCCATGGAATGGGTGCCATGCATTATTGCTTTAAAGGGTCTGCATTTGCTCACCCAATCTCACCAATCCTCTCAGTCCCAAGTGTCCAGCCTTATGCCACATCCAGCTGTCGTTGTAGATAGGGTCATTCCAGGTTTCATCAGAGACCCTGAAGGAATTGTAAAGAATTTCCAAGTTTTTTTGTTTTGTTATTGAAATTCCTTTTTTTAGTGGGTTTGAGCTGATTCTCGCTGCCATGTTTATGCCAGTGTAGACACACTTGATTCCCTTACGGACACATATCAATACATAGGTTTTAAGATTCTTACTAGTCAGATATATTCCTCTGTGGGAAATATGGGGTTTTGAGTCCCTTTCACTGAGGAAGGTATAGGTCTTGTCTATTCCATAGTTGGTTTTTGGAACGGTACCTGTGCTTATATCAAACTCTGGTTTTATGCATCACCCCACCTCTCCTTCCCCCTTAAGCAGGCATAAGAGTGATTTCTAAATGTGAGACACTGTTCTCTTTCCTAACTCAGTTCAAGTGTAGCCATGTTTACAGGATCTTCATAAGTGATATCTTATGATAAGTTTCTTTTTCTCTGTGACTTATTTCACTTAGAATCATCGTACCTGAATCCACCCATTTTGCTGCTACTGGTCTTATGACATTGATTTCATGGCTGAGGGATATTCCATCGTATGTAAGTACCACAATTTTTTGAACCATTTTTATATTTCCTTGGATATTTAAGGTGTACCCAAGTTGAGGTCCTTGTAAGCAGTGCAGCCCTAAATTTTGGGGTGGCTCTGTCTTATTGATTTTCAGTTTTCCCAAGGTATATTCCCTAGACTGGAAGTGCCCTTGGCTCTGTAGCTCTGTTCTTTACTTGTTTTAGGGAACACAATGCACTCCTCCAGAGAGGCAGTTGGCAATTTACATCCCGCCCATCAGCATAACAAGGCTCCCTGTTCTCCAGGGCCTGTCTTACCTTTCTGGATTTTACACATTTTGTGGATGTCCCTTTTGACCGGTGGGAAGTGATACTTCTTTGTAGTGCAGATTTGCATTGCCCGCTTGCTTGCTTGGCCAAAAAGGGCGTATGCGTTTTCTCCTGAATATATTCAGGAGAAAATGCATACGCCCTTTTTGGCCAAGTGCATCATTGTCGAAGTTGTGCCCCTCTTCCTGTGCTTTAAAGGCGATTCCAAAGTACCTCTTGAAATCTGTTTCCTGCTATTCTGCCTCGCTTTCAAGTCCGCCTCGTTGCCTTCCCTCAACAGATTTTTGGACGATAGTTGTCCTTTATTACTCGGCCAGTTTGTGAATTGCTGTGCCCCTGAGCTCCATTTTTCAACTCGTTTTTGGTGAGCTGACCGCAAGTCCAACATTTTGGTTCAGGACTTATGCTGGTTCCCGGTGGGGGGCTGAGACTTTGGTTAATTCTTCTTCCTGCCTGGAAGTTAGAGTGATATGTGCCCGTCCAAATGCCTAACAGCTATTCTTTCATTGGTTCTCCCTCTTCCCTTTCATCCTCTGCCAAATTGGAAACCTGTGTGAACCAGGAGGTTAAAGGGGCTGTCTCTCCAAGTTGGGAGGTTGATAGTAAAGCAGATGGAAAGACAAACCGGAGGACAAGGAGAGGGACTATTCGTTGAGTTTTAGAAACCTTTCGTATTCACAGTGTGTCCGTTCTCTACGTTTCCCGTACATGTTATAGCTGTAGTAATATTCCCTTCAACCAGGAGAGTTGGGACCCATGGAATGGGTGCCAGGCATTTGTGCTTTAAAGGGTCTGCATTTGCTCACCCAACTCACCAATCGTCTCAGTCCCAAGTGTCCCTCCTTATGCCACATCCAGCTGTCATTGCAGATAGGGTCATTCCAGGTTTCATCAGAGACCCTGAAGGAATTGTTAAGAATTTCCCAGTTTTTTTGTTTTGTTTTTGAAATTCCTTTTTATAGTGGGTTTGAGCTGATTCTCGCTGCCATGTTTATGCCAGTGTAGACACACTTGATTCCCTTACAGAGACATATCAATACATAGGTTTTAAGATTCTTACTAGTCAGATATATTCCTCTGCGGGAAATATGGGGTTTTGAGTCCCTTTCACTGAGGAAGGTGTAGGTCTTGTCTATTCCATAGTTGGTTTTTGGAATGGTACCTGTGCTTATATCAAACTCTGGTTTTATGCATCACCCCACCTCTCCTTCCCCCTTAAGCAGGCAGAAGAGTGTTTTCTAAATGTGAGACACTGTTCTCTGTCCTAACTCAGTTCAAGTGTAGCCATGTTTACAGGATCTTCATAAGTGATATCTTATGATAAGTTTCTTTTTCTGTGTGACTTATTTCACTTAGAATCATCGTACCTGAATCCACCCATTTTGCTGCTACTGGTCTTATGACATTGATTTTATGGCTGAGGGATATTCCATCGTACGTAAGTACCACAATTTTTTGAACCATTTTTATATTTCCTGGGATATTTAAGGTGTACCCAAGTTGAGGTCCTTGTAAGCAGTGCAGCCCTAAATTTTGGGGTGGCTGTGTCTTTTTGATTTTCAGTTTTCCCAAGGTATATTCCGTAGACTGGAAGTACCCTTGGCTCTGTAGCTCTGTTGTTTACTTTTTTTAGGGAACACAATGCACTCCTCCAGAAAGGCAGTTGGCAATTTACATACCACCCATCAGCATAACAAGGCTCCCTGTTCTCCAGGGCCTGTCTTGCCTTTCCGGTTTTTACACATTTTGTGGATGTCCCTTTTGACCGGTGGGAAGTGATACTTCTTTGTAGTGCAGATTTGCATTGCCCGCTTGCTTGCTTGGCCAAAAAGGGCGTATGCGTTTTCTCCTGAATATATTCAGGAGAAAACGCATACGCCCTTTTTGGCCAAGTGCATCATTGTCGAAGTTGTGCCCCTCTTCCTGTGCTTTAAAGGCAATTCCAACGTACCTCTTGAAATCTGTTTCCTGCTATTCTGCCTCGCTTTCAAGTCCGCCTCGTTGCCATCCCTCAACAGATTTTTGGACGATAGTTGTCCTTTATTACTCAGCCAGTTTGTGAATTGCTGTGCCCCTGAGCTCCATTTTTCAACTCGTTTTAGGTGAGCTGACCGCAAGTCCAAAATTTTGTTTCAGAACCTATACTGGTTCCTGGTGGGGGGCTGAGACTTTGGTTAATTCTTCTTCCTGCCGGGAAATTACAGTGATATGTGCCCGTCCAAATGCCTAACAGCTACTCTCTCATTGGTTCTCCCTCTTCCCTTTCATCCTCTGCCAAATTGGCAACATGTGCGAACCAGGAGGTTAAAGGGGCTGTCTCTCCAAGTTGGGAGGTTGATAGTAAAGCAGATGGAAAGTCAAACCGGAGCACCAGGAGAGGGACTATTCGTTGAGTTTTAGAAACCTTTCGTATTCACAGTGTGTCCGTTCTCTAGGTTTCCCGTACATGTTATAACTGTAGTAGTATTCCCTTCAACCTGGAGAGTTGGGACCCATGGAATGGGTGCCATGCATTATTGCTTTAAAGGGTCTGCATTTGCTCACCCAATCTCACCAATCCTCTCAGTCCCAAGTGTCCAGCCTGATGCCATATCCAGCTGTCGTTGTAGATAGGGTCATTACAGGTTTCATCGGAGACTCGGAAGGAATTGTAAAGAATTTCCCAGTTTTTTTGCTTTGTTTTTGAAATTCCTTTTTATCGTGGGTTTGAGCTCATTCTCGCTGCCATGTTTATGCCAGTCTAGACACACTTGATTCCCTTATGGAGACATATCAATACATAGGTTTTAAGATTCTTACTAGTCAGATGTATTCCTCTGCGGGAAATATTGGGTTTTGAGTCCCTTTCACTGAGGAAGGTGTAGGTTTTGTCTATTCCATAGTTGGTTTTTGGAACGGTACCTGTGCTTATATCATATTCTGGTTTTATGCATCACCCCACCTCTCCTTCCCCCTTAAGCAGGCATAAGAGTGTTTTCTAAATGTGAGACACTGTTCTCTTTCCTAACTCAGTTCAAGTGTAGCCATGTTTACAGGATCTTCATAAGTGATATCTTATGATAAGTTTCTTTTTCGGTGTGAATTATTTCACTTAGAACCATCGTACATGAATCCACCCATTTTGCTGCTACTGGTCTTATGACATTGAGTTCATGGCTGAGTGGTATTCCATCGTACGTAAGTACCACAATTTTTTGAACCATTTTTATATTTCCTGGGATATTTAAGGTGTACCCAAGTTGAGGTCCTTGTAAGCAGTGCAGCCCTAAATTTTGGGGTGGCTCTGACTTATTGATTTTCAGTTTTCCCAAGGTATATTCCCTAGACTGGAAGTGCCCTTGGCTCTGTAGCTCTGTTCTTTACTTGTTTTAGGGAACACAATGCACTCCTCCAGAGAGGCAGTTGGCAATTTACATCCCGCCCATCAGCATAGCAAGGCTCCCTGTTCTCCAGGGCCTGTCTTGCCTTTCTAGTTTTTACACTTTTTGTTGATGTCCCTTTTCACCGGTGGGAAGTGATACTTCTTTGTAGTGCAGATTTGCATTGCCCGCTTGCTTGCTTGGCCAAAAAGGGCGTATGAGTTTTCTCCTGAATATATTCAGGAGAAAACGCATACGCCCTTTTTGGCCAAGTGCATCATTGTCGAAGTTGTGCCCCTCTTCTTGTGCTTTAAAGGTGATTCCATCATACCTGTTGAAATCTGTTTCCTGCTATTCTGCCTCGCTTTCAAGTCTGCCTCGTTGCCTTCCCTCAAAAGATTTTTGGACGATAGTTGTCCTTTTTTACTCGGCCAGTTTGTGAATTGCTGTGCCCCTGAGCTCCATTTTTCAACTCGTTTTTGGTGAGCTGACCGCAAGTCCAAAATTTTGGTTCAGGACCTCAGCTGGTTCCCGGTGGGGGGCTGAGACTTTGGTTAATTCTTCTTCCTGCCGGGAAGTTAGAGTGATATGTGCCCGTCCAAATACCTAACAGCTACTCTCTCATTGGTTCTCCCTCTTCCCTTTCATCCTCTGCCAAATTGGAAACCTGTACGAACCAGGAGGTTAAATGGGCTGTCTCTCCAACTTGGGAGATTGATAGGAAAGCAGATGGAAAGTAAAACCGGAGCATCAGGGGAGGGACTATTCGTTGAGTTTTAGAAACCTTTCGTATTCACAGTGTGTCCGTTCTCTAGGTTTCCCGTACATGTTATAACTGTAGTAATATTCCCTTCAACCAGGAGAGTTGGGACCCATGGAATGGGTGCCATGCATTATTGCTTTAAAGGGTCTGCATTTACTCACCCAATCTCACCAATCCTCTCAGTCCCAAGTGTCCAGCCTTATGCCACATCCAGCTGTCATTGTATATAGCGTCATTCCAGGTTTCATCAGAGACCCTGAAGGAATTGTAAAGATTTTCCCAGTTTTTTTGTTTTGTATTTGAAATTCCTTTTTATAGTGGGTTTGAGCTGATTCTCGCTTCCATGTTTATGCCAGTCTGGACACACTTGATTCCCTTACGGAGACATATCAATACATAGGTTTTAAGATTCTTACTAGTCAGATATATTCCTCTGCGGGAAATATGGTGTTTTGAGTACCTTTCCCTGAGGAAGGTATAGGTCTTGACTATTCCATAGTTGGTTTTTGGAACGGTACCTGTGCTTATATCAAACTCTGGTTTTATGCATCACCCCACCTCTCCTTCCCCCTTAAGCAGGCATAAGAGTGTTTTCTAAATGTGAGACACTGTTCTCTTTCCTAACTCAGTTCAAGTGTAGCCATGTTTACAGGATCTTCATAAGTGATATCTTATGATAAGTTTCTGATTCTGTGTGACTTATTTCTCTTATAACAATCGTACCTGAATCCACCAATTTTGCTGCTTCTGGTCTTATGACATTGATTTCATGGCTGAGAGATATTCCATCATAGGAAAGTGCCCCAATTTTTTGAACCATTTTTATATTTCCTGGGATATTTATGGTGTACCCAAGTTGAGGTCCTTGTAAGCACTGCAGCCCTAAATTTTGGGGTGGATCTGTCTTATTGACTTTCAATTTTCCCAAGGTATATTCCCTAGACTGGAAGTGCCCTTGACTCTGTAGCTCTGTTCTTTACTTGTTTTAGGGAACACAATGCACTCCTCCAGAGAGGCAGTTGGCAATTTACATCCCGCCCATCAGCATAACATGGCTCCCGGTTCTCCAGGGCCTGTCTTACCTTTCAGGATTTTACACATTTTGTGGATGTCCCTTTTGACCGGTGGGAAGTGATACTTCTTTGTAGAGCAGATTTGCATTGCCCGCTTGCTTGCTTGCTTGGCCAAGAAGGGCGTATGCGTTTTCTCCTGAATATATTCAGGAGAAAACGCATACGCCCTTTTTGGCCAAGTGCATCATTGTCGAAGTTGTGCCCCTCTTCCTGTGCTTTAAAGGCGATTCCAACGTACCTCTTGAAATCTGTTTCCCGCTATTCTGCCTCGCATTCAAGTCCGCCTCGTGGCCTTCCCTCAACAGATTTTTGTACGATAGTTGTCCTTTTTTACTTGGCCAGTTTGTGAATTGCTGTGCCCCTGAGCTCCATTTTTCAACTCGTTTTTGGTGAGCTGACCGCAAGTCCAACATTTTGGTTCAGGACTTATGCTGGTTCCCGGTGGGGGGCTGAGACTTTGGTTAATTCTTCTTCCTGCCTGGAAGTTAGAGTGATATGTGCCCGTCCAAATGCCTAACAGCTATTCTTTCATTGGTTCTCCCTCTTCCCTTTCATCCTCTGCCAAATTGGAAACCTGTGTGAACCAGGAGGTTAAAGGGGCTGTCTCTCCAAGTTGGGAGGTTGATAGTAAAGCAGATGGAAAGACAAACCGGAGGACCAGGAGAGGGACTATTCGTTGAGTTTTAGAAACCTTTCGTATTCACAGTGTGTCCGTTCTCTACGTTTCCCGTACATGTTATAGCTGTAGTAATATTCCCTTCAACCAGGAGAGTTGGGACCCATGGAATGGGTGCCAGGCATTTGTGCTTTAAAGGGTCTGCATTTGCTCACCCAATCTCACCAATCGTCTCAGTCCCAAGTGTCCCTCCTTATGCCACATCCAGCTGTCATTGCAGATAGGGTCATTCCAGGTTTCATCAGAGACCCTGAAGGAATTGTTAAGAATTTCCCAGTTTTTTTGTTTTGTTTTTGAAATTCCTTTTTATAGTGGGTTTGAGCTGATTCTCGCTGCCATGTTTATGCCAGTGTAGACAAACTTGATTCCCTTACAGAGACATATCAATACATAGGTTTTAAGATTCTTACTAGTCAGATATATTCCTCTGCGGGAAATATGGGGTTTTGAGTCCCTTTCACTGAGGAAGGTGTAGGTCTTGTCTATTCCATAGTTGGTTTTTGGAATGGTACCTGTGCTTATATCAATCTCTGGTTTTATGCATCACCCCACCTCTCCTTCCCCCTTAAGCAGGCAGAAGAGTGTTTTCTAAATGTGAGACACTGTTCTCTGTCCTAACTCAGTTCAAGTGTAGCCATGTTTACAGGATCTTCATAAGTGATATCTTATGATAAGTTTCTTTTTCTGTGTGACTTATTTCACTTAGAATCATCGTACCTGAATCCACCCATTTTGCTGCTACTGGTCTTATGACATTGATTTTATGGCTGAGGGATATTCCATCGTACGTAAGTACCACAATTTTTTGAACCATTTTTATATTTCCTGGGATATTTAAGGTGTACCCAAGTTGAGGTCCTTGTAAGCAGTGCAGCCCTAAATTTTGGGGTGGCTGTGTCTTTTTGATTTTCAGTTTTCCCAAGGTATATTCCGTAGACTGGAAGTACCCTTGGCTCTGTAGCTCTGTTGTTTACTTTTTTTAGGGAACACAGTGCACTCCTCCAGAGAGGCAGTTGGCAATTTACATACCACCCATCAGCATAACAGGGCTCCCTGTTCTCCAGGGCCTGTCTTGCCTTTCCGGTTTTTACACATTTTGTGGATGTCCCTTTTGACCGGTGGGAAGTGATACTTCTTTGTAGTGCAGATTTGCATTGCCCGCTTGCTTGCTTGGCCAAAAAGGGCGTATGCGTTTTCTCCTGAATATATTCAGGAGAAAACGCATACGCCCTTTTTGGCCAAGTGCATCATTGTCGAAGTTGTGCCCCTCTTCCTGTGCTTTAAAGGCAATTCCAACGTACCTCTTGAAATCTGTTTCCTGCTATTCTGCCTCGCTTTCAAGTCCGCCTCGTTGCCATCCCTCAACAGATTTTTGGACGATAGTTGTCCTTTATTACTCAGCCAGTTTGTGAATTGCTGTGCCCCTGAGCTCCATTTTTCAACTCGTTTTAGGTGAGCTGACCGCAAGTCCAAAATTTTGTTTCAGAACCTATACTGGTTCCTGGTGGGGGGCTGAGACTTTGGTTAATTCTTCTTCCTGCCGGGAAATTACAGTGATATGTGCCCGTCCAAATGCCTAACAGCTACTCTCTCATTGGTTCTCCCTCTTCCCTTTCATCCTCTGCCAAATTGGCAACATGTGCGAACCAGGAGGTTAAAGGGGCTGTCTCTCCAAGTTGGGAGGTTGATAGTAAAGCAGATGGAAAGTCAAACCGGAGCACCAGGAGAGGGACTATTCGTTGAGTTTTAGAAACCTTTCGTATTCACAGTGTCTCCGTTCTCTAGGTTTCCCGTACATGTTATAACTGTAGTAGTATTCCCTTCAACCTGGAGAGTTGGGACCCATGGAATGGGTGCCATGCATTATTGCTTTAAAGGGTCTGCATTTGCTCACCCAATCTCACCAATCCTCTCAGTCCCAAGTGTCCAGCCTGATGCCATATCCAGCTGTCGTTGTAGATAGGGTCATTACAGGTTTCATCGGAGACTCGGAAGGAATTGTAAAGAATTTCCCAGTTTTTTTGCTTTGTTTTTGAAATTCCTTTTTATCGTGGGTTTGAGCTCATTCTCGCTGCCATGTTTATGCCAGTCTAGACACACTTGATTCCCTTATGGAGACATATCAATACATAGGTTTTAAGATTCTTACTAGTCAGATGTATTCCTCTGCGGGAAATATTGGGTTTTGAGTCCCTTTCACTGAGGAAGGTGTAGGTTTTGTCTATTCCATAGTTGGTTTTTGGAACGGTACCTGTGCTTATATCATATTCTGGTTTTATGCATCACCCCACCTCTCCTTCCCCCTTAAGCAGGCATAAGAGTGTTTTCTAAATGTGAGACACTGTTCTCTTTCCTAACTCAGTTCAAGTGTAGCCATGTTTACAGGATCTTCATAAGTGATATCTTATGATAAGTTTCTTTTTCGGTGTGAATTATTTCACTTAGAACCATCGTACCTGAATCCACCCATTTTGCTGCTACTGGTCTTATGACATTGAGTTCATGGCTGAGTGGTATTCCATCGTACGTAAGTACCACAATTTTTTGAACCATTTTTATATTTCCTGGGATATTTAAGGTGTACCCAAGTTGAGGTCCTTGTAAGCAGTGCAGCCCTAAATTTTGGGGTGGCTCTGACTTATTGATTTTCAGTTTTCCCAAGGTATATTCCCTAGACTGGAAGTGCCCTTGGCTCTGTAGCTCTGTTCTTTACTTGTTTTAGGGAACACAATGCACTCCTCCAGAGAGGCAGTTGGCAATTTACATCCCGCCCATCAGCATAGCAAGGCTCCCTGTTCTCCAGGGCCTGTCTTGCCTTTCTGGTTTTTACACTTTTTGTTGATGTCCCTTTTCACCGGTGGGAAGTGATACTTCTTTGTAGTGCAGATTTGCATTGCCCGCTTGCTTGCTTGGCCAAAAAGGGCGTATGAGTTTTCTCCTGAATATATTCAGGAGAAAACGCATACGCCCTTTTTGGCCAAGTGCATCATTGTCGAAGTTGTGCCCCTCTTCTTGTGCTTTAAAGGTGATTCCATCATACCTGTTGAAATCTGTTTCCTGCTATTCTGCCTCGCTTTCAAGTCTGCCTCGTTGCCTTCCCTCAAAAGATTTTTGGACGATAGTTGTCCTTTTTTACTCGGCCAGTTTGTGAATTGCTGTGCCCCTGAGCTCCATTTTTCAACTCGTTTTTGGTGAGCTGACCGCAAGTCCAAAATTTTGGTTCAGGACCTCAGCTGGTTCCCGGTGGGGGGCTGAGACTTTGGTTAATTCTTCTTCCTGCCGGGAAGTTAGAGTGATATGTGCCCGTCCAAATACCTAACAGCTACTCTCTCATTGGTTCTCCCTCTTCCCTTTCATCCTCTGCCAAATTGGAAACCTGTACGAACCAGGAGGTTAAATGGGCTGTCTCTCCAACTTGGGAGATTGATAGGAAAGCAGATGGAAAGTAAAACCGGAGCATCAGGGGAGGGACTATTCGTTGAGTTTTAGAAACCTTTCGTATTCACAGTGTGTCCGTTCTCTAGGTTTCCCGTACATGTTATAACTGTAGTAATATTCCCTTCAACCAGGAGAGTTGGGACCCATGGAATGGGTGCCATGCATTATTGCTTTAAAGGGTCTGCATTTACTCACCCAATCTCACCAATCCTCTCAGTCCCAAGTGTCCAGCCTTATGCCACATCCAGCTGTCATTGTATATAGCGTCATTCCAGGTTTCATCAGAGACCCTGAAGGAATTGTAAAGATTTTCCCAGTTTTTTTGTTTTGTATTTGAAATTCCTTTTTATAGTGGGTTTGAGCTGATTCTCGCTTCCATGTTTATGCCAGTCTAGACACACTTGATTCCCTTACGGAGACATATCAATACATAGGTTTTAAGATTCTTACTAGTCAGATATATTCCTCTGCGGGAAATATGGTGTTTTGAGTACCTTTCCCTGAGGAAGGTATAGGTCTTGACTATTCCATAGTTGGTTTTTGGAACGGTACCTGTGCTTATATCAAACTCTGGTTTTATGCATCACCCCACCTCTCCTTCCCCCTTAAGCAGGCATAAGAGTGTTTTCTAAATGTGAGACACTGTTCTCTTTCCTAACTCAGTTCAAGTGTAGCCATGTTTACAGGATCTTCATAAGTGATATCTTATGATAAGTTTCTGATTCTGTGTGACTTATTTCTCTTATAACAATCGTACCTGAATCCACCAATTTTGCTGCTTCTGGTCTTATGACATTGATTTCATGGCTGAGAGATATTCCATCATAGGAAAGTGCCCCAATTTTTTGAACCATTTTTATATTTCCTGGGATATTTATGGTGTACCCAAGTTGAGGTCCTTGTAAGCACTGCAGCCCTAAATTTTGGGGTGGATCTGTCTTATTGACTTTCAATTTTCCCAAGGTATATTCCCTAGACTGGAAGTGCCCTTGACTCTGTAGCTCTGTTCTTTACTTGTTTTAGGGAACACAATGCACTCCTCCAGAGAGGCAGTTGGCAATTTACATCCCGCCCATCAGCATAACATGGCTCCCGGTTCTCCAGGGCCTGTCTTACCTTTCAGGATTTTACACATTTTGTGTGTGTCCCTTTTGACCGGTGGGAAGTGATACTTCTTTGTAGAGCAGATTTGCATTGCCCGCTTGCTTGCTTGCTTGGCCAAGAAGGGCGTATGCGTTTTCTCCTGAATATATTCAGGAGAAAACGCATACGCCCTTTTTGGCCAAGTGCATCATTGTCGAAGTTGTGCCCCTCTTCCTGTGCTTTAAAGGCGATTCCAACGTACCTCTTGAAATCTGTTTCCCGCTATTCTGCCTCGCATTCAAGTCCGCCTCGTGGCCTTCCCTCAACAGATTTTTGTACGATAGTTGTCCTTTTTTACTTGGCCAGTTTGTGAATTGCTGTGCCCCTGAGCTCCATTTTTCAACTCGTTTTTGGTGAGCTGACCGCAAGTTCAAAATTTTGGTTCAGGCCGTATACTCGTTCCCGGTGGGTGGCTGAGAATTTGGTTAATTCTTCTTCCTGCTGGGAAATTACAGTGATATGTGCCCGTCCAAATGCCTAACAGCTACTCTCTCATTGGTTCTCCCTCTTTCCTTTCATCCTCTGCCAAATTGGCAACCTGTGCGAACCAGGAGGTTAAAGGGGTTGTCTCTCCAAGTTGGGAGGTTGATAGTAAATCAGATGGAAAGTCAAACCGGAGCACCAGGAGAGGGACTATTCGTTGAGTTTTAGAAACCTTTCGTATTCACAGTGTGTCCGTTCTCTAGGTTTCCCGTACATGTTATAACTTCAGTAATATTCCCTACAACCTGGAGAGTTGGGACCCATGGAATGGGTGCCATGCATTATTGCTTTAAAGGGTCTGCATTTGCTCACCCAATCTCACCAATCCTTTCAGTCCCAAGTGTCCAGCCTTATGCCACATCCAGCTGTCGTTGTAGATAGGGTCATTCCAGGTTTCATCAGAGACCCTGAAGGAATTGTAAAGAATTTCCAAGTTTTTTTGTTTTGTTATTGAAATTCCTTTTTTTTAGTGGGTTTGAGCTGATTCTCACTGCCATGTTTATGCCAGTGTAGACACACTTGATTCCCTTACGGAGACATATCAATACATAGGTTTTAAGATTCTTACTAATCAGATATATTCCTCTGTGGGAAATATGGGGTTTTGAGTCCCTTTCACTGAGGAAGGTATAGGTCTTGTCTATTCCATAGTTGGTTTTTGGAATGGTACCTGTGCTTATATCAAACTCTGGTTTTATGCATCACCCCACCTCTCCTTCCCCCTTAAGCAGGCATAAGAGTGATTTCTAAATGTGAGACACTGTTCTCTTTCCTAACTCAGTTCAAGTGTAGCCATGTTTACAGCATCTTCATAAGTGATATCTTATGATAAGTTTCTTTTTCTCTGTGACTTATTTCACTTAGAATCATCGTACCTGAATCCACCCATTTTGCTGCTACTGGTCTTATGACATTGATTTCATGGCTGAGGGATATTCCATCGTATGTAAGTACCACAATTTTTTGAACCATTTTTATATTTCCTTGGATATTTAAGGTGTACCCAAGTTGAGGTCCTTGTAAGCAGTGCAGCCCTAAATTTTGGGGTGGCTCTGTCTTATTGATTTTCAGTTTTCCCAAGGTATATTCCCTAGACTGGAAGTGCCCTTGGCTCTGTAGCTCTGTTCTTTACTTGTTTTAGGGAACACAATGCACTCCTCCAGAGAGGCAGTTGGCAATTTACATCCCGCCCATCAGCATAACATGGCTCCCGGTTCTCCAGGGCCTGTCTTACCTTTCTGGATTTTACACATTTTGTGTGTGTCCCTTTTGACCGGTGGGAAGTGATACTTCTTTGTAGAGCAGATTTGCATTGCCCGCTTGCTTGCTTGCTTGGCCAAGAAGGGCGTATGCGTTTTCTCCTGAATATATTCAGGAGAAAACGCATACGCCCTTTTTGGCCAAGTGCATCATTGTCGAAGTTGTGCCCCTCTTCCTGTGCTTTAAAGGCGATTCCAACGTACCTCTTGAAATCTGTTTCCCGCTATTCTGCCTCGCATTCAAGTACGCCTCGTGGCCTTCCCTCAACAGATTTTTGTACGATAGTTGTCCTTTTTTACTTGGCCAGTTTGTGAATTGCTGTGCCCCTGAGCTCCATTTTTCAACTCGTTTTTGGTGAGCTGACCGCAAGTCCAAAATTTTGGTTCAGGACCTTTGCTGGTTCACGGTGGGTGGCTGAGACTTTGGTTAATACTTCTTCCTGTGGGAAATTACAGTGATATGTGCCCGTACAAATGCCTAACAGCTACTCTCTCATTGGTTCTCCCTCTTCCCTTTCATCCTCTGCCAAATTGGAAACCTGTCCGAAAGAGGAGGTTAAAGGGGCTGTCACTCCAAGTTGGGAGATTGATAGTAAAGCAGATGGAAAGTCAAACCGGAGCACCAGGAGAGGGACTATTCGTTGAGTATTAGAAACCTTTCGTATTCACAGTGTGTCCGTTCTCTAGGTTTCCCGTACATGTTATAACTGTAGTAATATTCCCTTCAACCTGGAGAGTTGGGACCCATGGAATGGGTGCCATGCATTATTGCTTTAAAGGGTCTGCATTTGCTCACCCAATCTCACCAATCCTCTCAGTCCCAAGTGTCCAGCCTTATGCCACATCCAGCTGTCGTTGTAGATAGGGTCATTCCAGGTTTCATCAGAGACCCTGAAGGAATTGTAAAGAATTTCCAAGTTTTTTTGTTTTGTTATTGAAATTCCTTTTTTTAGTGGGATTGAGCTGATTCTCGCTGCCATGTTATGCCAGTGTAGACACACTTGATTCCCTTACGGAGACATATCAATACATAGGTTTTAAGATTCTTACTAGTCAGATATATTCCTCTGTGGGAAATATGGGGTTTTGAGTCCCTTTCACTGAGGAAGGTATAGGTCTTGTCTATTCCATAGTTGGTTTTTGGAACGGTACCTGTGCTTATATCAAACTCTGGTTTTATGCATCACCCCACCTCTCCTTCCCCCTTAAGCAGGCATAAGAGTGATTTCTAAATGTGAGACACTGTTCTCTTTCCTAACTCAGTTCAAGTGTAGCCATGTTTACAGCATCTTCATAAGTGATATCTTATGATAAGTTTCTTTTTCTCTGTGACTTATTTCACTTAGAATCATCGTACCTGAATCCACCCATTTTGCTGCTACTGGTCTTATGACATTGATTTCATGGCTGAGGGATATTCCATCGTATGTAAGTACCACAATTTTTTGAACCATTTTTATATTTCCTTGGATATTTAAGGTGTACCCAAGTTGAGGTCCTTGTAAGCAGTGCAGCCCTAAATTTTGGGGTGGCTCTGTCTTATTGATTTTCAGTTTTCCCAAGGTATATTCCCTAGACTGGAAGTGCCCTTGGCTCTGTAGCTCTGTTCTTTACTTGTTTTAGGGAACACAATGCACTCCTCCAGAGAGGCAGTTGGCAATTTACATCCCGCCCATCAGCATAACAAGGCTCCCTGTTCTGCAGGGCCTGTCTTGCCTTTCTGGTTTTTACACATTTTGTGGATGTCCCTTTTGACCGGTGGGAAGTGATACTTCTTTGTAGTGCAGATTTGCATTGCCCGCTTGCTTGCTTGGCCAAAAAGGGCGTATGCGTTTTCTCCTGAATATATTCAGGTGAAAACGCATACGCCCTTTTTGGCCAAATGCATCATTGTCAAAGTTGTGACCCTCTTCCTGTGCTTTAAAGGCGATTCCAAAGTACCTCTTGAAATCTGTTTCCTGCTATTTTGCCTCGATTTGAAGTCTGCCTCGTTGCCTTCCTTCAAAAGATTTTTGGACGATAGTTGACCTTTTTTACTCGGCCAGTTTGTGAATTGCTGTTCCCCTGAGCTCCATTTTTCACCTCGTTTTTGGTGAGCTGACCGCAAGTCCAAAATTTTGGTTCAGGACCTATGCTGGTTCCTGGTGGGGGGCTGAGACTTTGGTTAATTCTTCTTGCTGCTGGGAAGTTAGAGTGATATGTGCCCGTCCAAATGCCTAACAGCTACTCTCTCATTGGTTCTCCCTCTTCCCTTTCATCCTCTGCTAAATTGGAAACCTGTGCGAACCAGGAGGTTAAGGGGCTGTCTCTCCAAGGTGGGACGTTGATAGTAAAGCAGATGGAAAGTAAAACCGGAGCACCAGGAGATTGACAATTCGTTGAGATTTAGAAACCTTTCGTATTCACAGTGTGTCCGTTCTCTAGGTTTCCCATACATGTTATAGCGATAGTAATATTCCCTTCAACCTGGAGAGTTGGGACCCATGGAATGGGTGCCAGGCATTATTGCTTTAAAGGGTCTGCATTTGCTCACACAATCTCACCAATCCTCTCAGTCCCAAGTGTCCAGCCTTATGCCACATCCAGCTGTCGTTGTAGATAGGGTCATTCCAGGTTTCATCAGAGACCCTGAAGGAATTGTAAAGAATTTACAAGTTTTTTTGGTTTGTTTTTGAAACTCCTTTTTATAGTGGGTTTGAGCTGATTCTCGCTGCCATATTTTTGCCAGTGTAGACACACTTGATTCCCTTATGGAGACATATCAATACATAGGTTTTAAGATTCTTACTAGTCAGATATATTCCTCTGCGGGAAATATGGGGTTTTGAGTCCCTTTCACTGAGGAAGGTATAGGTCTTGTCTATTCCATAGTTGGTTTTTGGAACGGTACCTGTGCTTATATCAAACTCTGGTTTTATGCATCACCCCACCTCTCCTTCCCCCTTAAGCAGGCATAAGAGTGTTTTCTAAATGTGAGACACTGTTCTCTTTCCTAACTCAGTTCAAGTGTAGCCATGTTTACAGGATCTTCATAAGTGATATCTTATGATAAGTTTCTTTTTCTGTGTGACTTATTTCACTTAGAATCATCGTACCTGAATCCACCCATTTTGCTGCTACTGGTCTTATGACATTGATTTCATGGCTGAGGGATATTCCATCGTACGTAAGTACCACAATTTTTTGAACCATTTTTATATTTCCTGGGATATTTAAGGTGTACCCAAGTTGAGGTCCTTGAAAGCAGTGCAGCCCTAAATTTTGGGGTGGCTCTGTCTTATTGATTTTCAGTTTTCCCAAGGTATATTCCCTAGACTGGAAGTGCCCTTGGCTCTGTAGCTCTGTTGTTTACTTGTTTTAGGGAAAACAATGCACTCCTCCAGAGAGGCAGTTGGCAATTTACATGCCGCCCATCAGCATAACAAGGCTCCCTGTTCTCCAGGGCCTGTCTTGCCTTTCTGGTTTTTACACATTTTGTGGATGTCCCTTCTGACCGGTGGGAAGTGATACTTCTTTGTAGTGCAGATTTGCATTGCCCGCTTGCTTGCTTGGCCAAAAAGGGCGTATGCGTTTTCTCCTGAATATTTTCAGGAGAAAAGGCATACGCTCTTTTTGGCCGGGTGAATCATTCTCGATGTTGTGCCCCTCTTCCTGTGCTTTAAAGGCGATTCCAACGTACCTCTTGAAATCTGTTTCCTGCTATTCTGCCTCGCTTTCAAGTCCGCCTCGTTGCCTTCCTTCAACTGATTTTTGGACGATAGTTGTCCTTTATTACTCAGCCAGTTTGTGAATTGCTGTGCCCCTGAGCTCCATTTTTCAACTCGTTTTTGGTGAGTTGACCGCAAGTCCAAAATTTTGGTTCAGGACCTATGCTGGTTCCCGGTGGGTGGCTGAGACTTTGGTTAATTCTTCTTCCTGCCGCGAAATTACAGTGATATGTGCCCGTTCAAATGCCTAACAGCTTCTCTCTCATTGGTTCTCCCTCTTCCCTTTCATCCTCTGCCAAATTGGCAACCTGTGCGAACCAGGAGGTTTAAGGGGCTGTCTCTCCAAGTTGGGAGGTTGATAGTAAAGCAGATGGAAAGTCAAACCGGAGCACCAGGAGAGGGACTATTCGTTGAGTTTTAGAAACCTTTCGTATTCACAGTGTGTCCGTTCTCTAGGTTTCCCGTACATGTTATTGCTGTAGTAATATTCCCTTCAACCTGGAGAGTTGGGACCCATGGAATGGGTGCCATGCATTATTGCTTTAAAGGGTCTTCATTTGCTCTCCCAATCTCACCAGTCGTCTCAGTCCCAAGTGTCCCTCCTTATGCCACATCCAGCTGTCATTGTAGATAGGGTCATTCCAGGTTTCATCAGAGACCCTGAAGGAATCGTAAACAATTTCCCAGTTTTTTTGTTTTGTTTTCGAAATTCCTTTTTATAGTGGGTTTGAGCTGATTCTCGCTGCCATGTTTATGCCAGTCTAGAAACACTTGATTCCCTTATGGAGACATATCAATACATAGGTTTTAAGATTCTTACTAGTCAGATATATTCCTCTGCGTGAAATATGGGGTTTTGACTCCCTTTCACTGAGGAAGGTGTAGGTCTTGTCTATTCCATAGTTGGTTTTTGGAACGGTACCTGTGCTTATATCAAACTCTGTTTTTATGCATCACCCCACCTCTCCTTCCTGCTTAAGCAGGCATAAGAGTGTTTTCTAAATGTGAGACACTGTTCTCTATCCTAACTCAGTTCAAGTGTAGCCATGTTTACAGGATCTTCATAAGTGATATCTTATGATAAATTTCTTTTCTGTGTGACTTATTTCACTTAGAATCATCGTACCTGAATCCACCCATTTTGCTGCTACTGGTCTTATGACATTGATTTCATGGCTGAGGGATATTCCATCGTTCGTAAGTACCACAATTTTTTGAACCATTTTTATATTTCCTGGGATATTTAAGGTGTACCCAAGTTGAGGTCCTTGTAAGCAGTGCAGCCCTAAATTTTGGGGTGGGTCTGTCTTATTGATTTTCAGTTTTCCCAAGTTATATTCCCTAGACGGGAAGTGCCCTTGGCTCTGTAGCTCTGTTCTTTACTTGTTTTAGGGAACACAATGTACTCCTCCAGAGAGGCAGTTGGCAATTTACAT